>NC_073746.1:124332351-125801101 GCF_029784135.1 Toxorhynchites rutilus septentrionalis | reverse complement strand
TCGTGTGTTTTTCTTTCCGCGTCATAAATCGGACGCCTCGCGTAGTGTATGATGAGCAAGAAGAAGAGGAAGGCAGGCTCGAACGCATTGCCAGGGGCAATAATATTTCGAGGCAAGCGTCATCCAATGATGCACACGATGTTGGTGCAGTGAAAAACGCTCGCACTGAACCGAGCCTTCGCGAGTGTGACACCGCATCGAACAACAGCGAAGTAGGCGATTTCGGCGCGTCGGTTGAAAATGTAAACGCCGTTACCCAGGCAGCAACCAAAATCAAGCTCCCCCCGCTGGTGGTGAAGGCGGTCGCTTTTGACAAACTCATCAGCGAATTCGCATCGATGGGTGTTACAGCAGAGTACAAGCTGTGTGGCATAATTCAGTTTTTTTCCAAGCAGTTAACATTGTTTGTTTTCCGTCATAATAAGGTTGTGCGTCAAAAAAAAATTTGGGGAATACCAAGCATCTTGAATGTCTTACTGGAATGTTATAAGTTATTTGGGTACGCGTGCCAGTTGCAAAACTGCCTTCAGCTAGGATTGCATTAGCGCTATGAAGCATTGCTACTGTTTTCGAGGTTGTTATTAACAAAAAAAGTTTATTTCGCTTGTTTAGTCACCGAGAAAGTAAATGTCGTTCTGGAATTTTGTATGTGGTTTCGCTTGCCAGTAGCAAAACTTCCTCCACTAAGGGTGATAGCTGCGCTTCTCTCGAGCATGAGAAAGAAATACAACTTTTTTCGAGGCCAGTAATATTAACAGAAGCGTTTCTTTTGAGAATAGCGCAAAATGATGAGAAGTGTTTTATATTCCAACTACTACACCAATGTATGGCTCTGTACGCATGCTATGGCGAACGCTTGTTTGGCGCTTGGTTTACGTTGTACGAACGATGCCTAGCGGTGCGATTCCTTTAAGGCAATACTAAATAACATGTAGCATGATATTTGATACTTGCAAGTGTTGTCATTGTTATTGTTTCCATGCGGTGCCAAAGATATATTGATGTAGTTATGAGATGTGGAATAATGGTGCTGGTGCAACATGTATATAATCCAGTCTATGTCAATTGCGAAAAAGGCCAAAAAAAAAAGAAAAGCGTTCGAGGTAAATTTCCATTGCATTGACATGAAATAAATTGCGACTTACGATCAGCTAGTGTATTGTTTTGCGAGGACAAGAACGAATCATCAATTAATTATCGTCAACAAATTCTACAATGAAAAAACCATTTTAGAGATTATTCTACTAAGCAGTTGTTTCTAAAATTTCACAGCACTATAGAATAATATCCGAAGGTATGAATAAGCGTCTTATATAGAATAACAGCGTAGTTCTACGTCAACAATGCGGTCGTATCTTGGACACAACCTCCTATATATTTTTAGTAAAAGGTAAACTCAACGGGGTCAATTAGAAGATCAGTCAATGATCAGTTCTGTGATTGGATTCATGAACTTGCGCTTAGTAACGCAAAACGTGAATGTTTGAAGGTATTGATAACAAAAAAACCAATTTTGGACGGGACGAAGTTTGCCAGGTAAGCTAGTACCTAAATAAAATCAGTCTAAGTGGTATCCAGCCGATTTGGATACAGCGGTTGTATAGAAATTTTACTGCAAATTCAGCTTTTTGATTTATTTTGCGAACATCTATTTTGAATACTTAACCCATATTCAATAAAATACATCGATATTTTCTTTAAATCTTATTTCATATTTAATTATTTATTTGCTAATCTAATACAACTAATCTTAAAATTTTCATCTATTTGGGTCTCTGGCAAATTGATCCAATAGTCATGTTTATCTATCGGTATTAGAGTCAAAACTTTTTTAATGCTAAAATCCTTATGTGATTTTTGAAGCTGAAGCTGGTCAATGAAATCAAATGACGGCTTTAAAATATCTTTCAGTTGTTTTTTGTCAATATCTCCAATTTCTTCATGTGATTAGTCCTTTGTGGTTTCTTCCAAACCTGTTTGATTTTATTCAACAACAACTGAAACTATCGAGGGATACGTTTTGACTATTACTGGAAAGGTAAATGCTAACACTACAGACAAAACAACCTGGTGGTCAGAGGAAACGCGGGACCAAGTAAGCTACCTGTTCGATAAATAATTGTGTGTGTGTGTGTGTTTTCTACCGGTTTCCATCGACTACGTTCAGCAGAAAACTTTGAACCTCAAATACCATTTTTACGTAAGACAGCGCATTAGTAGTAGTGATCGATTCATACATAGCTGACTGCGTTTGCCCTGTCGCACTTGAATATGCAGAAAAGTGTTTGAATGACGGCGGGTTCAGATGCAAGGTTTGAGCTCTGTAGCCATAACTGCTTATTTTGTAGTGTTGTGTTGTGTTGTGTGGTGTAGTCAAGTGTAGCCTTCAGATTACATTCTTCATGGTGGAGAAGTTTAACCCAAACAGGAAATAAAACAAGGATATACGGGATAATATGGAAATTACAAATAAATTACCTTCGATGATTCCTCATCCATGCTACAAATGTGAAATAATAAAAAAAAATGTTTTTTTAAATTTTTTTCCTGAGATTGTCTAACTGTCCTATGAACAGTTTGAACAGGCGGACAAGACGCTGCTGCTGGTGGTCACGTCTAGCTATACGAACAAATGTTCATTGAAACGATAAATAGACGCAAGCGTTAATCCGCAAAATCTCCTAGGCTCTCTTTTTGCCGATAGTAGCCTTCAGCTGAACAGATCATTACATTGAAAATTTGCATGGTTATGCTTGTAGACTAAAAAACATCAAAAATGCGTTTTCCCAACACTAATGGTGTTGGTGATTACGTCTCCTATGCAAACATGGGCTGAATAGAGGAGACCACCACAATTTGTGTGATTAATAGTCACGCCACCTATGTAGCCATTCCCATAGTTTGTTAAGGATTCAAACTATAGTTATCTTAAACGATCAAAACTTCTCGTATGGGCGGAGTAACAACACGTTCACGATATATCGTCTTCAACGACAGCAATATTTTTGTTTCACCTCGTCAAGTTTTATTACATTTCACTGATCATTTCGTAAACAATGATTTGCCACCGAAGATATAAAATATAACAAAACAAAACTTATTACCCCCGGTCGCGCTCTTGTGATTTATCGACGCCATATCGTCGTCAGCCATCACTCCAGAAATCGTTTATCCTGGGAGAAGATATCCGGTTGTTCTGGAGGAATGCGTTGAAACAACTGACGCACTCGGTGTGTTATGCGAAAACAAGGGGCACACAAAATGCCAGACAGCACGCGGCCAGCATAAATATCGGATACGATGGATGAGCCCCGTCTGACTTTAGGCTACGTTACTGAGGGCTGGCTTTCGAACTCAGTCGTGCAGAACTAACTGCCCGATCGTGGCTGAACTTGCTTACGGATTTCACTTGTTACTTTGGGTTTGTCAATACATTTTTTAAACTACAAAAAAAAACTCAGCTAATCGCACCGGACGAAGGTGTCCAGTTTGCATTGATTAATGGAAACGCAGTCGTCACTTTCGAGAAAAAAGCAAAAAGAAACATTTCTCAATTGCACCCGTCATTCGCTAGCACACATGCTAATGCCATTGATACAAATGGCTCATTGAAAAGGCAAACACAATTATTCTCGTTATTTCTACAAACGCTCGAAGCGTCTGCGACAGTGGGCGGGGAGCATAAGTGAGCCACATTTGACTGATGGTTAAAGGAAAAGGAATCACTCATGAAACGAAACTCGTTACTTGTTCCAAATGGAATTTAATCTTTCAAGAATGTGACGGCAGAAAAATAGCTGCAGTGTGCCACTAAAGATCTGGTCGCAGTTATTTGCGAGATGTATGTAACGGAAAACTATTTGCATTAATTTTCGATTTGAGATAGTTAGACAATTAATAATGTTAGAGTGATAAATATAACCGCGAACGAGTACAAACGAACAAGGTTTTAACAAAAAACTGAGTCATCAACAAACTTTTTCGAAGTGCTGATATAAAGCACTGAATCACAAAAATCCGCTCACTGTGGAGTGCAATCAGGCATTCAGTAAATACTATCAACTCAATATGACTTAATTATAGCATTTTTGGAATTCAGTCTCCCAGACCCCGATAATTCTTGCCTCACCGATGTATATGAGCAGATACCTTATCGACATTAATGAATCATTAGCTTTAAAATGAAAATGGCATCCGATATTATTTTCTATTATTAATGCTCAGCCTTAAAACCAATTAGAATAAAACAATTGCTAACTAAAAAAAAATATTAATTTTTAACATAATATATCATTGCTTACCATTTCACGGTGATCTAATTGATTTCTCTATCTACTGTATGTTTCTCCAGGTTCAGCTTTCTAGATGCAATGTGCTTAACATATAATCCAGCATCTAATTACTCATGCAATCCACAAATGTTGGAAAATTAACCCTTCGAAACACTTGATAATTAATTTGTCATATTTGCGTGAACAGTCATGTTATCCATCATGTTTTTTTGTTATTATAACTTTAACATTTCTTGTATTTCAATGAGCAATTGTTGCATATCCACACCACATATACTTTTTATGTGATTTGCTTCACTTTTCTCAGCTAATTTCACCGGTTTTTCACCATTCCACCTGTAATAATTCCACAACCTAATTAACTTCTCTGTTGCTGATGTTGCTTTGCTGCCGTTTGCTACACGTTGGGTTGAAAAACTTGTTATTAATGAGCCGTTTTTTCCTGCGGATGCAAAACGCAAGTGGCTCGGAGCACAGATTGGAGAAGAACAGGAATAAATTCACACCACAATTGGTTAAGTTTAGGTCGTACCGAAGTAAAAACTATTCACAGATTCAACGGAACGAATGACATTCGTTTGGACAGGCAGATTAAAAATTGTAGCTTGACATTTGTCTTTGATATTATGACAAATTAATAAAAAATCATGAATGAACTCAAGGCGTTTCAAAGTTTAAACTTTGATTTACGCGAATCTTCTGATCTTCAATCCTACATGTGTTCAAAGTTCGTTCTAGTCAGAAACGTCACGGAGCCTAAGTTCCATTTTTACCTTTTTTTTGTATATTACATTCTGTCAAATATAAATGTACCCAGAATTTGCGCTTTTAAAGAAAAAAAATTTATCACTTAAATTTATATCATCACCTCCAAAAAAAGGCCCCTTCTGAAGTAATTAACTTTTTCCAACAAACAATTCAGTCATCGAAACACTTATTATACAGGCATTCCATGCCAAACCAGTATAGTGGTTCTCAGATTGTTCCTTCTTACAAATATTAGACCGGTATTTCTTTATTTTTTCATTAGAGTGGTCATTTCCATTTTAGGGTGGTCCGAAAAATTCCCTTTTTCCGATGTTTCCCGAAAATGACTTTTTTTCAAAAAGTTATAACTTTAAACTACTAAAACGATTCAGTTGATCGACATATCAAATTGAAAGCAATGAGCTAGTCTTTTTTTTCAATATTGTACAGTGGAATCCGTTTATAATGACATCGAAGAGAACTGACAAACGCGTCATACAAAGCGTTTTGTGAAAAAAATGTCGATCATTATAACAGGACAAAATTTTATTAAAAACAGATCATAATAGGCGACATGCCACTGTAAAGGAAGTTATATCCGACTTTTTTACAAAGAATTTTAAATGAAACGCTGTTATTTTATATAAGCCGCTTGTTTATAACATCGGATATTATTTTATAATACTATGAATTTTTGAAATAACTGTTTAGTAGAATGGTTTAATCGCCCTGAAATGTTTTTTTTTTATTGTAGAATTAGTTGACGATAATTGATTGATGATTCATTCGTGCCCTCGCAGAACGATACACTAGCTGATCGTATGTCGTAATTTGTTTCATGTCAATGCATTGAAAATTCACCTCGAACGGTATTCCGGTGGTCTTTTTCGCAATTGACATAGACTCGGCTACAGGCGATTATATACTTGTTGCACCAGCACCATTATTCTACATCTCAATCTTTCAATATATCATCAATATATCTTTAGCATCGCATGGAAACAACCACAATGGCAATATATGTTAGTTAGTATTGCCTCAGCGGAATCGCACCTCTAGGCATCGTTCTTACAACGTAAACCAAGCGCCAAACAAGCGTTCGCCATAGCATGCATACAAAGTTGATTGAAGCTACCATGAACCATCATTTTGCGCTATTCTCAAAAGAAACGCTTCTGTTAATATTACCGGCCTCGAAAAAAGTTGCATTACTTTCTCATACTCAAGTTTGGCTCAGCGAGATCCTCTGTTTATATCCTAGGCACTTATAAGTATGGAGAAATGGAAACGCTTATAGTTTTCATGAATTTTAACCATTTACACACCAGGGGATTGTAATGCATAGCATATCATACAAATCTTAGGAAATTTCCGATTCGTTTGGTATGTAAACCATCAAGATCCGTTCGCGACAAAAATAGTTATTAACGTTAACATTATCTCATAAAAACGTGCCGTCAAGAATAATATTATATTGAGCGGTTTTTATAGTTGTTTCGATGATGTTGTCTGGCATCTGTGTCGGAAAAATGACGATACTTTCACCATTACAAACAAAACCATTGCGTAAAATTGAAAAATAAAAATTTAACTTTCACAGCACTAGCTCGAGTTTTCCGACGTTTTTTCATTATAAATTGCGACGGCAGATGTAAATGTAATATCTTGTGTGTAATAGATTAGAGTTTGGATGATATTATTTGATGGGAAGTGTGCGAAAACGATCATTTTCTACACACTGTTTCGCAAAATTATTGATTTTTTTGCATATCGGACGAGGGGTGGAGAGATAGATAGATGAAAAAAATGCGCATTTGTGGCTTCCTTCCGCCATTTGTGGCTTCCTTCCACCTTCACCTTAATACATCATAGAGTCTGAACGCTATATTAAATTAACAAAATGGCAGTGTTTTCTCTGTACCCAATATGTATAGTGTACATTACACATTGTGCACCCTATTTCGCCAAATAAATTTACTGACAATCAGTGTTTGCTAAAAGATCCATTCACTGAAAAACTCGCTTTCGTTCGTTCAAATATGATACACAAATCATATCCCCCAGCGGTATTCTTTTGTTGTTACGTACTTCAAATCACGACACAAGAGAGAGCAAGAAAACTCTGCATCGATTCGAACTTCATGATACACCAGCACGCAAGCAAAACCATCATATACGCTTTCGGTTCAGAAAATTTATTTTCTTCTTTGCCTCTAACATATGCATATCGACCTCTCCATGCATCATGAAACAGCAGAATCGTACAGACTACGCAAAGCGAATGATTTATATTCAGCTAATATAGCAGATCCTGATTTTTAAGTCTCAGAGAGTGCAAACTATATGATTATTTAGCTCGATAGAGGCTAAGGGAAAGGTAGACAGATCATATTTTCCATTTTTAACGCCGCTATCCCTTGAAATATGCATATTCATAGTTTTACTAGCAACATCGTTTTTTTTCCCGTTCGTTGCTCTCCGCAAATGGTGACCGAATGATGACGTAATTTTTCTTGTATCATTAATTGCTTTGCACTTCTCTGTGCAGTGGATTTCGCTATAGTAGAGCGAGGCGATATATTCGGTACAAACTTGTATGCAGGCTTCGGAAATGGTTTGCAATGTTTGATACAGCTCGAATATGCAAACGACAGTCTTCGTTCCTCTCTTGGTTTAATCATCTAGTGTAACACAAGTGATTACTGTCATTCATACAAGTATCTGAATAATCCTCTCATATTTGGTTATATGTTCTTGAGAGGTTACTTGCATGACACATTGTGTATCATTCGATTTTGATCGAAATCCAAACACTGCTGACAATAAACAATAAGTTAATGAATCAGTCAAAATAGAAGAAAAATTATTGGACGCAAAAATAAACGAATTTGTTTTATTAACATCAAACATGACAAAGCTGAAAATTTGTCTCAAAAATAATGGCAGTTGAAATTTTGAAATGCGCTTTGTATGCCGGGCGGGAACGAGATCCATACACCTAAGAAATGAATCAAAATCCGCAATATAGAAAAGAGTTGAATATTCTTCCCTTAACTTTCCAACCGTACATTATGTACATTCCTAATATTGCTTCTCTGTCAACTCACAAACCGAAATATAACCATCAACGAATTCAATTAAGCAATTAAACCACTCAAAATGCTTAATATCGAAGCCGGAAAAATTACATCCACACGCGGAATCATGTTTGATTTCCGGTTTTTGTTTCCCTATTTCACCTTTCATCAGTATCATTGCCATAGGATGGTTTAAATATTATAGAATAGTATGTAGAAGGGGTTCCCATCAACAGAAATTTGAAATTCATAATGCAACTATACAAATAAACCACTTGTCCATTATACCCTCACTGTCCGTTTTACCTGCGGTTTCCCTACTACGTATTTCGGTCTCCATGGTATAAAAATTTGAAAAGTTACAGTAAATTTATGAACTGCATTGTTTACATCAAGTCAATGGAAATTGAGCAAGAATGTGTTTAAGCAGTGAAAAATATAACGCATCGAAATAGATATCAGCTACATGACCCCTGAATGATATAATTTTGACTGGCGGTTGATTTACATGATGGTGCAAACTCTCTTAATGTTGTTTTCAAAATTCCATGGAAAAAGTTGGAATTTCCATAACTTCATGAAAAGTGCTTGAAAAATGGTAGCTATTTGCGTACTTGAGATTCGAAGCTCAAAATTCTGTATATTTTTTTCGAAAATTTGTATAAATCTGTATATTGTTGCATCTGTATCATTCTTTCAAAAAAAGAATATGTGGCATTATTGCTACCGTCATCTGTTGAGTACGCTACCAATAACAATGCATTCAATAGATGGCGATAGTATTTTAGTGACGATGTTTAACATACACGCTTAGATCGGTCTACCTTTCAGTAGATAGTGTTTACTAAAATCTAGGTAAACTGCACCTGAAAATAGGTAAATTGTATAAAACTTTGGTTGAAATAACCTCTAATCACAAAAAGTGCACAAAACACCATACAAATTAAACACAAATACTCGAGAATTAATCGAGCAAATGAAACCAAATTAGGCATATTGAGGTATAAGGGTGCAATAAATGTTTCTATGGTGGTTAAACACTCCACCCCTCTCTTAGGCGGTAATGTAGAATGTAACATCGGTCATGAGCAGAGGCGTCAACCTTGCCGATTTTTCAGGATTTCCCAGACTTTTTGACACGACCCCTGATATCCTGACAAACACTCAATTCTTCCTGATTTTTCGGAAATGATTTCTACTGATTTTTGTACTTTTACTTGACCAACATGGAAACTAACCGTAATAAATGTACAAAGTTTTTGTTTGTTTGCTAGTTGGAAAAATCTCTCCAGGCCGCACTTGTCTAATGTTCAATCATTCAATCAATCATTATCCATGTATTCTGGAGCGATTCACGTTCACGATACAGGATCAACATTTCTTAAAGTTTGAATTCGGAGTGAAAGAATGATACTCTATCAAATTAGCACGCCTGAAAGCTGTTGCAAATTATTATATTTTGAATGAAAATTATTACTTAATGTTTTTAGAATACATAAAACTTGTAGTACTAATTGTTATCAAAAATGCTTTTAATTCAATTGATAATGTTGCGAGTTATTGTTTTCTCTCACTCCAGATCTTGCTTCAAGGATGGCATTTTCATTTTGCAGATTTTATATGTGTAATATATTAGTGTATATATTTCAAGAGCCGCATAAGAATATGTAATTAAAAATATAGGTATAGATAAAGTCTGGCGTCCCTGCATAGTTCTTCTCAATTGATTTCGAAGCTGACCACCTGTTTTTGTCCATGGCGAACGAGCTAGGTAGTCAGAAGTTAGCCACAAAAGAGGCCTGTGAAAATTGGCTATCCGAGTTTTTTGCCAATAAGGAAGCGAGCTTCTATAACAGGGGTATTATGAAGTTGGCATCTCGTTGGGAACAAGTCATCGAACAAAACGGCGCATATTTGACTTAAAACCGATGATTGTAACTAATTTTATGAACAAATGAAAATTCAAAAAATAAACCGCAGGACTTTTTTGACAGCCTAATATATACCTCGAATAAGTGTATCATATTTATTCTCACCCGTTTACACCTATTTTCACGTGAATAAATCTATCTACAGCTATAGATCTCCCTAATGTAAACCCGCCATTACAGCTGAAATGCTAATGAGCCTAAAAATAAACAAAAGGGATAAAAAAAAACAATGTTCAGCGACAAATGAATGGCAGCGATCCAGAACATACTTTCACAATTAGTCAATGTGATAGGCGTCATCTGCCATCAGGGGAATGCCAAACTTCAAGTTTCTTTGACAACACGAGCAATTATTTTGCAGTCTGCTTGAAATGTGCTTTCTCATATGCTAAACTAAATAGATATTGTACCTTCAGATTATCACGGGTTCAGGTCCCTGTAAAATTCTTTCTGAGGCAAAAACTTCGACTCTATAGACAGCATGAAAAAAACATCAGTTCTACATTCCGATCGTCTCGAAATTTCGGAATAGGGAATACAAAATCATAACTCGAACGAAACAACAGTTTCTAACGAAATGCAAATCCGGTGGAATGCAGAATATAGGAATGGAATGGAATGCACAGATAGGATTGGGCATTAAAATGTCTTGTTCCTCAGTATGACGGCCACAAAAAAATTAAAGTTAAAAAAACATTTTCCAGGACATTCATCTTGTTCCGGCGCTAGTTCTAAAAAAAAACAATTTTTGACCTGGATTTGATATCAACATCTAGTTCAGTGATCTTATGAATCACAGGTTACAGCAGATCCCTCAGTAGCTGCTGCTAGTTCTATTTCTATCAGTATTTGTACGGAAGTAGATCGTAGAAGAAGCGATCCAATTGTAGACAATATCATCAGAAATCTTTGGTGAGATTGAAATCGATGTATACTGAAAAACAAATCTACAATAATCGAAAGCAATAAAATCTATTTTCTCGAGTTAAAAATATTGATTCAAAAAATAGAAAATCGGAATGGAAAAGATCGACCTTCTAAAAATCGATCCGAGATCGTTCAATCCTATTCACAGGTACGTGAAAGTCAAATCAACTAATTTAGCAAAGGTTTTTGTTTATTTTTTGTTTTGTAAAATTTGGCAACGTCTTTCAATATTTCAGTAACATTAAAATGTTCTCCCCGATAATTTCATAAAATAGAACGAATCGAGGCGTCCCATTATTAGACCATTTCCTTTAAGGCGTCAAATCATACAAATTACAATCTAAATCAAATAAAAGTGTTCCTATAATCATTTATCATAAATATATCGTACATTGCTGATAATTTGTTTTGGGTGCATTTCAGATACTGATTTGAAGTACCTCTCATCAATTTTGACAACAGTTTATATTTGACTTTTAACATGTTTTAACTGGGCTATTCGCGTTGATGGCATTGAGTTTCGTTTATTAGTTTAGGGGAGCGTCAAAGAATAGTGGATTTTCAGGCGGAAAGAAGACGTTTTTAAAATTAAAATTATGAATGGAAATTATTTTTTCCGTATCAAATTAGTATTCTATTTAAATGAAAAACACCTTTTTTGAAGGTGGCAAAAAAAGTCTCATACCAAAAATGTTTTAGAAGACAACTTTATATTATAATGAAAAGATTCAGTAACAAGTTTGGAAATGTATAGACAAACAGTTCAATAAAAGTCAGAAATACGTGTTTCAAGTAATTAAAAAACATGATGTGCAAATTATCATTCAAACTTTAAATTTTTCAGTTGGCTTCATGTCTTCTAATCTGATAGAGATAACACTAACGAATTTGGGACTCAAATTATGACCCCTACTTGAAAGTCGCCACCAGACGTCGACACGGTACCACTGTCATCGCGAATATCCCAGTTAGTGAGCGTCCAGTTAGCGAACAAGGGCTGTATAATATCACGATATCCACGATATCCCTACTAAAGTTTTGCTTGTTGGACACTGTCATGGTGTTTGTTCCTCGATAGCACTATCATTTCTAGAGGAACCTCTTCGTCCCAATGTAGTATTATGTTTTAAAGAAACAAAATGTAATAAATTATCGTTTAACCGGAATATTTTACTTTTTTTGTAATGTTTAAATACCCTAACATAAAAACCATACTTTTAGACACAACACAGACATAGCGTTCAAGAAAATGATTCGCTGAATTACCTTGCTGTATGTACGTTAATGTAACAATTATAAGTAACGAGATGAATATTCCTAAAGTGATGATCTTCTCAGGCAATGTTGAAACGTGAGATTATGTGTATTTCCATGCGCTATTAGCCCAGCGTAGTAAAATTCTGGTTTTCGGTTCTGCGAAATAAATTTTACCATTACCAAATCTGAAACGGATGGACTCCGTATCATGGGTGCACCATGCTACTGAACAGTACACTTTCATCAAATCAGTTCAACTATCGCAAAACTACTTAAAAAACAACTTTATAGTTAGGGTTGTACAACCAACAACCACAAGTGCAGTGGGGATGACAAAAAAGAAGCAAAAAAAAAGTTACAACAGAAAACCTAGACTGACCGCTGCTGGGCAGCATTATAACTTGAGGTCATCCCGTTTGGAGGACACTAGCCAACAGCATCCGCAGACAACGGAGGAACGAGAGAAAAAAAATAACACTTGCAAAAATGTTTCAGCACCAACAGCGAAACGAAAGCCGGTTTTCGTTCGAATATGTACCACCTCCAGCTGTGCTGCGGCAAATTTAGGAACAAGCAATCCTCCCTTCTGCACCGTGTTATGCGCGAAGTCGCTGTTAATCCATTAGATTTTTCACCTTATTCAATTCACAAACACAAATCAGGATGCAAAGTTTTACATGCACGATGAAAATTTCACTGCTGGCTGATATAGTTTATTGTATTATCACTAAACACGTCTTTTTGCCGATATTTCGATACGCGACAGACAGGAGGCCGAACTGAAAAAGCTTTTCTTTTTGCTTTAACACAAACACTGCGCTGCAGCCGACGATGCTTTGTTGTTCAAAAGGCAAGACATTTTACTCAGCTCTGTCGCTGTGAGAGATCCCGTCCTGTCTTGTGTGATTCTACTAATCTGATGAAAAACGATTAGAGAAATCATTTGTGTGTGTGGATTAATGTGACATTTGACATGTCTGACAATTCTTTACCCAATGTACCCGGTACTAAAATTAATCATCCGGGTAAGATGACACACCAAGGTGAATAGAAGAATCAAAAGTAGGAACCGAATGTTTATTCAGCGATAGGACGCAGCAGCTTGCAACGTGGTGCTGATGAATCCGTTTTATACAGTGCTCAGAGCGTGGAGTCTACAACGAAGAATATTACCCGATTAAGTACTACAAAGACATCGTAAAATGTTGTCGAAATTAGAGCAGATTATCTTCTACCCTATTATTCGAAGCTTGGCAAAAATTATTTAACTATGATGAAATTGTATCATTTAATAAAATTCAATGAAAACTTCCCAAAAATTCCCCAACCCTATGGAGGAAAAGAAATGTCGTATTTCTGATCGACATTTGACGCTTTATTTAACATACTTGAAATTATCCAATTTAAGTCAAATATGCGCCATTTTGTTCGCAAACTTGTTGCCATTTAGAAGGCAACTTCATTATCCCCCCCTTATAAAACTCCCCCTTCTTATTTGCAAAAAACTCAGACAGCCAGTTTTCGCAAGCCTCTTTTGAGGTCAACTTATTATCACCAAGAGCGTTTTGTATGGACCGGAAGAGATGATAATCACTTTGAGCAAGGTCCGGACTATACGGTGGGTGCAATAGGACATCCTGGCCGTCAATCCGGGCTTGGCGACGGTTTCGGCCGACTCACCGCACTTCGACCACGACTTTAAAAATGGGTCGAGTTCGTCCCGTTTCAGCAGTGCATCGCAGGCGTTGATTCGGTCTGAATGATTTTTTTTGCGTCAACTCGTGTCGCACCCATACATACAGTTTTTTTTGGAATCCAATCTTCTGCAAATGGTTCCAAACGTTTTTATGGTCTATACCCAGTTCCTGGCCAATCGAGCGAGTGCTCACATGCCGGTCTACTTGGATAATTTCAACGATTTTATCGGTTTCCACGACGATTGGCCTACCAGTACGGGGTGTATCTTCGACAGCCACTACACCAGAACGAAATCGATCAAACCAACGCTGTGCTGTGCGAATCGTTAAAGGACAATCACAACACTGTCGAAACGACACTTGTAGCACAGATTGTCATCTTTAAATAGCCGTATAGTATGACCCGATGCGATAAGTACAACACAAGATATGTTTAAGTGTTGCCATATATTGACAATATACGACATTTTTTCCCCCAACCCAATATATTTTCAGCTCTCCTATGGTCAAATATCAAAACTATTCAATTTAAACTGTATTCGACAGATCCACCGAAATCAGTTCATTGATCTCATAATCCACAGCAATCAAATATAAGGACCACTATAGACCGACTAAGGCCATCTACACACTAGGCAACCTAGGTTGGAAACCAACTTAACGATTGTCGTAACACAAAATGTATGGGAAAGTAGGGAATTCTTTCATCCAATTTTTCATCAAGTTGAACTTTATATGAGCTGAGAACCCGTAAACCCGTATATAAACAATTGCTATGAATATTTCCTATCAATGTGTGTATTTGGAACCAAAATCCATTCATTAATTGAGGAGGTATGGGCCCCTATATTGAACGGTTAGACGTAGTTCTACGTCGAAAATAAAAAAAATAGTAAAAAACTATCGATCGAATCCATATAAATTCAAGCATATTTTTATTTTTTAAATTATAACACAAGAACTGTCTCAAAATATGTTTCGAAATGATGGAATAACAGTATACTTAACTTTTTTAAAACTTAGAACAGTAATATCACCGCACCTGTACTATGAAAATATTGCAAAATCGATAAACAAATGTGTGGAGAGGTTATATCGAAACAGTGTCGTTCCCGTTCCCGATCCAAGGAGCGAATGCATGGTTTAGCTGGAAACATCTCCGATTAGTTTATCTCGATCGAAATTATTCTGGTCTGGCATCGCGGGATGTGGTACTTCAACATTTTGCTGTAGTAAACAAAAACGGCCCAGCTCGATAAAAAAACACATAAAACGTTACTTGCAGCGAAAAAGCGGTACACCATCGTGTTTACCATCGGCTCGACTTGCGATTTTGTCAATTTGTATGATGTTTAGAACTTTTAGAATCGAGAAATATTGAAAAAACTTCAGAACTTCGAAGAAATTGAGAATGTTTTATTACTAACTTAGTTGTTTGTGTAACACATGCGTTATCCGTGTGAATACATAGGAAATATCGTTTACCTTCTATTCTACGTACTTTGTTATGTGCTACACACGTCGTGTGGTGGTGCGCATATTGAGCCGCAGTTTGGTGTGAATAACGTACCACTCGCATACAATGTCTGACTAATACTTATGACAGACATACAACTGTACTTGCGTTGTACTTCGAAAATTGTATGTCTGTCACCATGTACAGCGCTAGAACCATGCAAGCAACTCGGTACAATCGCTGTACCTATACCGACCTGTTTTACCGCTGTACATGGCTACAGTTGTACTGTGCGCAGCGCCATAGACGGTTAGTGGTGGGTAGCGTGAAAAAACCGAATCAAAGCACTTGGTAAGCGTTCTTTTCATTGACTTTCTCTTAAGTTGATAACTCAGATTGTAATCTTGTTTGTTGTGTTTGATAGTTTAGACGTTAAATAAAAATCTTTTTCATTGAAATATGTGGTGAAAATAGGGAAAATTTCTGATTGTCAGTTTGACATACGGTACAATGTGCAATCAAAGTATATCTGTCATGGTATGATGGTACCTGTACAACGCTGTACACGTACAACGCAAGTACAGCTGTATGTCTGTCCCTGGTATAACACATAGTTGCTCGATATATTTATTTACTAACACAACCTCCCGATCAACACAACCATACAATGTTAGACTCACGGCGCTACATAATTGTTCACAAACACAACCACCACACCTGGTATGACCAACACGAGAAACTGTGGTTCATTCACAGCGCTATACGAGTCGCATCTTACGAGCGCTGCGCTATCTCGTGTCGCCTGCTCAATTTTCTATCTGTTTTCATTAGCCACAAAAATAGGTTAGCGCCTATTTTTCACGTCACGTCAAGCTACCCCCGCTATACGCGTCTCAATTTGCGTCTAGCCTAAGGCTAAGGTTACCTTTTTGTCTCATATTCCGAATAGTCTCAAATTCCGAACACTTCATTTTTAAATGTAAATTTACTGAACTATAATGTTATAAATAGTTGAATAATAAAAAGTCACAGGAGGGTTGTGTCCGAGACACGACCGCATAGTTGACGTAGGATTCCGTTAGGTTATCTGTTACATGCTGATTTTGGATATGTTTGAAGAATTACATTGTTAAACTCTTCGATAGTATTTTGGTGGCCCTGAAAAGACCGTATTGTCTGGTTGTTCACTCCACCAATGTTATGAACCGAGTGATAATGATAGAAAAATGGTGATTTGTCATTTTATGGTGCGTATCACGATAGAAGATGCCTATGTGGAATGAGATATGATGAAAGCCGCCCTCTGTGGCCCTAAAAGAGCTGGCTCCTGTGTTATGTATGGATGAAATAAAGAAAAAAAACTAATCAATGTAATATAAGACAATTATCATTCTCGAACACAATTATCCAGTTTTCTCACCAGAAAAAAGTGTTATTTTGGGGCTGATTCTCGAATAAACTTCACGGTGAAAACAAAATTGCAAAATTGCCACGCCATTGAACTACTTTCCACGAGTTAGTGAATTATCATAGATAATAATGGGTTTTCAGGCAGAATGAGCACTTTTCAAATAAAAATTATCAATGAAAATTAACTTCTCCGTTTCAAATTAGTGTTCAATGTGAATGGAAACTTTGTGAACTGGTGAATGGAAACAAACAAACAAACATTTCTGAAAATAATTTGTTCTTATAATGATAATTTTTAGTGGTAAAATAGTATCGTATCCAGATGTCGACACCGTACTATTGTCATCGCGGATACATTTCATTTCGTTTTCATCGTGAAGTGTATTCAAGAATCAGGCTCTTTATTATAGAGAAAATATATTTGAAATGGAAAAGGTAATTTCATTTATAATGTTTACTTTCTGAGTGTTTACTCAACCCATTTCCATTTTAGCTTTGAACCCAACGGAACACGATGCTACATGCCTCAATGCGAATTTCAATTGAACATTGATATGAAATTTCACGAAGCAACCAACATAGAAGTTCCAAATTTAAATTTTATCAAACATAAGTTCTATTCAAGTTCATTGAAATATCATTCTTCAATTAATCCATCAAAAGATTCTTATTGGAACGAAAAGAAAAAAAAACACTCATTCATCGCTCCCTACTTATTCGCCAGCACGTATGCAATCAGCGATGCCCACGCTAGTTACAATGAGCACTATCCATTTGTGCGCGTCGTTAGTTAAACTATCGACCACGAGTGTATTTACATGCTGATTTCCCCCAGACACCTTGGATTTGAAATCTCTGCCGAAATTGATTGACGCAAAAGTCTCATCAATCCATCATGAAATGACAGATTTTGAATCAAGTTTCGAAGCACAAAATTCAAATTATTGGGAGTACAGAATTTTTCGAAAGAAGAATATCTAATTGGTTTTAATTTGATATATCGATCATCTGAATCGGTGTAGTAGCTCAGAAGTTATGATTTTTTTTAAAGAGATGCATTTTTGCTGTTCGGGGTTTGAGGCAAATGTAATCAAACATATTTTTAGTTTTTCACCATGAATATGTATTTTTTAATCAATTTTATGGTAGACAAATAAAATAAAATGTTCTATTGTATCCAAAAATCTCATTAATTTCGCGAAAAAGTGGCATTTTGAGTAATGAGACACTGTTTAATGGCCATCAAAGCTTAAGGGTTCGGAATTTGAGACAAAACGGTACAATTGAATTTTGGATCGAAGTACGCATGGAAATTTGACTGTACGAAGAGAAACAAACAATTTTGTTCGATAGAAGCTGACGAATTCGAACGAAGCAAGGGGGAAGCAATGTAACCACACCAATACAACTCAATGTGGTTGTCTACTTTCACTATTGCATACAATTCGTACGACCACTTTTCTGCATTCAGTCTTACCGCCGCCTAAGAGTTACTATAAAAAGGAGTATTTGTAATAAATGTTATCTGTCGAAAAGTGCCAAGTAGTTGGTCAAACAACATACTTCCACCTTTGGTTTTTTCAATATATGTAGATCGGTCTTCAAAATGATTCCACTTCTTCACATCTGGGAACCCTACTGTTCAACTTAATTATTTGACACATTTTCGCTTTCCCGCAGGCTCGTTAGTGTTTACGTTTCGTCTCGCGAATCGTAGTACGAGAAGATTTTCTTTGTCATAATTTTACAATTTTGATGAATTTTGTGTCATACTAACATATATTTTGCAATTTTTTATAAGCGCTTGTCGCAAAATCTCATATCACATAAGGGGCGGAAAACGAGCCAAGTGTCTTGATAGTGAATTAGGTTCGGATTGGCAAAATAGTGGCGTACGTGATACTTGTTTCGGTAAAGAATCGCCTGAGTTGTGATGTCTGAAAAACAAAACAAGAAGTTAGAAAAACCATAACAGCACACACCAGTGCGGCAGCTATAGACAAACGCCGCTTCGAGCCGGTAAATGAATAATTCTTCATTTCTAAAATCGCTGAAGTTTGATTTCCTTTGGTTTAATTTGTAGGGAGGCGACCAATAGAGATATCGATTTTACCCTTGCTGAAAATGTAACTAATTGCATGACATCCGGATCTTAATTGGGTAAGACTTTTGATCTATTGTCGAAAGAAAAGTGTATATGTTTCATTCTTATTGGAATTTCGATAACAATTAGCGGCTTTAACCCTTTCCCGTACAACATGGAGTCTCATTCGTGGGTATTTGAATAACATAGCTAGAACGATCAGCAGGTTCAGCAGGTTTCGAATTATGAAAATGTTCAGTTTTAAAGGAATATAATAATCTTGTGGGTTTATGTCTGGAAAAGAAGGAAGTCATTTATCCTTGGTTGAATTTTCCTGGTACCACCGTTGTGCCAGCTTTGATATTAGAAAGGATCATGTGTAGCTCCTAAAAACGAGAATCACCCACCGCGCTCTGTGACACTAATGTCTCTGCGGGCTCGGAGATAGTAACGCACCAAATATGTGCCAACAAGGTGGGATGCTTCAATAAAGCATAGCGAGTGTTATCGACAAGGCTATCAATATAATCTAGAAGCGCCACACAGATCACTTTAGTGTTTGTCATTTTCCAAACTACCAAACAAACCAAACTGTCTTTTTAGTTTATTGGGGTGAAGGGAAATCGGTATACTCTCTGCGCATTATGAAATGTCGATTCTCCTGCTTATGTCATTACTTTTGTCGTTTGCTTTCAATTTGGAGGCAAACTTTTTTTTTGATACAAGCCTCGTGATTCAACTTCGACCTTCCTCGCATTACGGAAGAGATGATGAAGACCGATATGCATAAATGACCGCTCTCGTATGCCACTGGTCTCGACGGAATACCTTCAGCAGTCCTGAAGCTTTGTGCAGATGTTCTTTGCTCTCCGCTAACAACGTTAATCTCTCGGTTCAGCAAAGCGAGTTTCCCACCTGTTGAAAATTTTGACGTAGGACTGCGTCTTTCATTTCTATCCCGGGGTGTAAGTTCAAAGTTTCGAAAACGAGAGCGGTGTACTTCGAGTACAAGGTTTTGAGCATTAATACTTCTTTGCCGGCTGAAGGGAGTGATATGATAATCACTTTATTCGAAAGATAAAATGTCCAAGAGTTTTTTTTTTATCCAGTTCATTTATTTGTAAGGCTCAATCGCATAAGCTTTGCGGAGCCGCTAATTCAAGGTTTGTTTATACAAAGTTTCAACTAATTTCTATGTTTAGTAGGATTCGACCGAATACTCGCGGTTTACTCGAGGTTAAAAGGGCAACATTTTTGTGGGACGGGTCAGGTTGGGGATATGGATATGAGGTATCGTTGTCTCAACCGAGGGTTGCCGCACGCACTGTAGCATTGTGCATAATGACCAGGGATAGCATCTGGTGTTCGACTAGCTGTCGAGGGTGGGCGACGGTGAGATGGGGGGACAAGACAAACAAACTAATAACGAAAAAGAAAAACACAAAATCATTAAATACTTATACTAGACCGTTTCACAAACATATAGATCAACTGCATATAGCAGATGTCGCGAGTTCCCAACACGTCTCTAACAGGAACATAGGGTTGTCTTCCTTGGACCTCAAGGGCATTCAAAAGGTACTCTCTGGCTGCGTAATTATCCGTACATTGCCAAATTGCGTGATCGATGTCATCGTAACCGTTTCCACACCGACAGACATTGATTTGAACAAGATTTATTCTGTGGAGATGCACATCTAGCGAGTAGTGGTTGGACATAAGTCTACTCATTACACGGATGAAGTCACGACTTAAGTCCAAACCTTTGAACCACGCTCTCGAAGAAACCTTTGGAATAATTGAATATAACCACCGCCCAAGAATTCCAGTGTCCCAATCGGTTTGCCAACTCAAGAGGGAACTCTGACGCAGTAATTGGAAAAATTCATCGTATGAAATCTGTCTATCAAACAATTCGCCTTCCTGGGCGCCCACCTTTGCGAGAGTGTCCGCCTTCTCATTGCCAGGAATTGAGCAATGAGAGGGGACCCAAACAAAGGTTAACTTATAAGATCTTTCGATCAGTGCACTCATCTGCTGTCTCACTTTTGTGAGGAAATAAGATGGGTGCCTACTAGTTTTCATCGACTGGAGAGCCTCAAGCGAACTGAGACTATCCGAGAAAATGAAGTAATGGTCTGCAGGCTTGTTGGAGATCATCCCCAATGCGAAGTCGATTGCTGCCAGCTCAGCAACATAAACGGAACAAGGTTCCTGCAGTTTACGGAAGGCGCTTGAATTTTCATTGAAAACACCGAAGCCAGTGGATCCATTGAGGCGAGACCCATCAGTGAAGTATCTTTTCATGCAATTGACTTTTTGGTACTTTCGGTTAAAAATACGGGGAATGAAAGTTGGTCGAAGCTGATCTGAAATCCCAAGTATTGCTTGTTTCATCGACAGATCGTATTCAATTGAGGAACTGCTGATGGTGAAGTGAGCACGGTCTGGAGTAAACGATGGAAGACAAATATCTGATGAAATATAGTGATGATAAATTCTCATAAACCGAGATTGTATATTTAGATGAAGCATTTTATCAAAGTTTTCAATCACAAGTGTGTTCGTGATACCGCATTTCACCAGTATTCTGAGGGAAAGTTCCCAGAATCGGTTCTGTAGAGGAGTTACTCCTGCCAGAACCTCGAGACTCATGTTATGCGTTGAGTGCATACAGCCGAGAGCTATATGCAGACAATGATATTGAATTCGTTCCAATTTTAGAAGGTGACTTTTAGCTGCTGAGAGAAAGCAGAAAGAGCCATACTCCAGAATAGATAGAATAGTTGTTTTATAAAGCGTTATGAGATCTCCCGGATGAGCTCCCCACCACGTGCCGCAAATCGAGCGGAGAAAGTTGACTCTTTTTTGACATTTTTGCTTCAAATACGTAATGTGGGTATTCCAAGTGCATTTTGAATCAAACCAGACACCAAGGTACTTGAAGGTCAATGATTGGGTAATGTTTCTCCCCAAAAGCTTAAGTTGCAATTGGGCTGGGGACCGCTTTCGAGTAAACACTACCAGTTCTGTTTTCTGCGGCGAGAATTCTATCCCTAAGTTCCTTGCCCAAGAAGACAAGTTATCTAGGGAATTTTGCAATGGTCTTTGCAAGTTTTCGGCATGGGGACCTCTGACGGAAACCACACCATCATCTGCAAGTTGTCTTAGCGTGCATTGTTCTGCCAAACAACTGTCAATATCTTTCACATAAAAATTATAAAGAAGGGGGCTGAGACATGAGCCTTGGGGTAGACCCATATAACTATTTCTGGAAGTTGTCAGCTGTCCAAGGGTGAAGTTCATTTGCTTTTCTGACAACAAATTGTACAAGAAGTTATTCAAAATTCCAGGAAGTCCACATCTGTTCAGATTGTCTGACAGAATTTCTATGGAAACTGAATCAAAAGCTCCCTTAATATCCAAGAATACTGAAGCCAGTTGCTCCTTGTGCGCAAAGGCCAGTTGAATATCTGTAGAAAGCAACGCTAGACAATCGTTTGTTCCTTTGCTCTTGCGAAACCCAAATTGTGTACTTGATAGCAAATTATTTGTCTCGATCCATTGATCGAGTCTTCGAAGGATCATTTTCTCCAGCAATTTTCTAATGCACGAGAGCATAGCAATCGGACGGTATGAGTTATGGTCAGACGCTGGTTTGCCAGGCTTTTGAATTGCTATCACTTTGACCTGTCTCCATTCGGGTGGCACAATATTGTTTTCTAGTAGAGTATTGAATAAGTCTAGCAAGCGTCTTTTCGCGATATCGGGAAGATTTTTTAGAAGAACGAATTTAATCATATCGCTTCCGGGTGAAGAGTTGTTCGATGAAAGAAGAGCCATAGAAAATTCCAGCATTGAGAATGGTCTGTCCAGAGGTCCACCGCTTAGAGACGTTTCTCGAAGAATATGTTGGGCTGGAACTGAGTCTGGACAGACCTTCTTAGCGAAATCGAATATCCATCGGTTGGAGTATTCTTCACTCTCGTTGGTAGATGAGCGGTTACGCATGTTGCAAGCTACCCTCCACAAGGTGCGTATTGAGGTTTCACGAGAAAGACCTTCGATGAAATTGCGCCAGTAACCGCGTTTTTTTGCTTTAACTAATTGTTTCAGCTGTATTTCAAGCTTTGAATATTCCTCGAAGTGTGTGGATGTTCCATGTCTGCGAAAAGCTTTGAAAGCATCAGATTTTTTCAAATACAATTTTGTGCATTCATCGTCCCAGCCAGGAGTGGCTGGTTTTCTTTTAAATGAAGCACTTGGAACTTTTCTTTTTTGTGCTTCCAGTGAGCTTTTATACAATAAATCGACGAAGAATCGATATTCTTCCAATGGTGGAAGTATATCTATTGATCCGACACCGATTGTTACCGCCGTTGCAAATTTTTGCCAGTCGATGTTCCTTGTTAGATCAAATGGAACTCGAGATGGTTCAGTGGATTGCGGGCTACACTTGATTGATATATTGATTGGCAAGTGATCGCTACCATGGGGATCATTGATGACCTTCCACTGACAATCTAATGATAGCGAGTTTGAGCACAAAGATAGATCGAGTCGGCTTTCCCGAGCCGGAGGTTTTGCAATTCGTGTCACTTCACCAGTGTTCAAGATAGTCAAGTTGAAATCGTCACATAAATCGTAAAAAATAGCCGCCCTAGCGTCATCATAAAGATCGCCCCACCCAGTACCATGGGAGTTCATGTCACCCAAAATTAGAACTGGGGTTGAGAGAATCGAAATTAGATTCCAAAGTTGACTACGGCTAATGGAAGTATTCGGGGGAACGTATACTGAAGCTATGCAGAGTTCTTTATTCTTTGCAGTTATTTGACAAGCGACGATTTCGACGTCTGATAGAGCTGGGAGAGGAATTTTATAGAAAGAGTAGCACGTTTTGATCCCTAAAAGTACTCCTCCATAGGAATCATCTCTATCCAGGCGAATAATATTAAAATCGTGGAAGTTGAGTTCTGTGTCAGAAGAAAGCCATGTTTCGGAAAGAGCGAATATATCACAATCATAATTTTGAAGTAAAAATTTGAACGAGTCTAGTTTAGGCACTAGACTACGGCAGTTCTATTGTAGCACATTGATCATATCTTCTACTACGTTAGATGAATTATCCATCGAAAGATATGATTGATGCAAGGAGGGGCCATGAAGCAGTCAATTGCTTAAGATAAGACTTTAAAGATGGAAGCAAGGCAGAAATAAGGCTTCTGAGGGGGTCTTGAATTTTGAACGTGTTTAGTATGAAATCCACAATGTCCGAAAAAGTTATCAATCCTCGATTAGACGCGAATTTTCTACGAGAAGATCGAGGAGCAGCGTTTTTATTTCTCTCTTCTCTGGGTAATGACGTAAAATCCTTGCTGCAACCAGGAACTGGCTGAGAAGGAGCCTTCGGATTCGTTTTTTTGCTACTATTACCCTTGGAATTAGACAATCTTCCGAGGGTCATTTTAGCTTTCTTACGGTGCACCATTGGTGAAGAGAGCTTTCTTTTTGATGATTCATCCTTTATTGAAGATTCTGGTGCAGCCGAAGTATGACCCTCATCAGAATCAGAATCCGATTCTTGAGATGACAAAACCGAAAATTGGTTTTCATTTTGAGCGGCTGATGCGGTCTTTAGCATTTCAGCATAAGTCCGCTTGGAGCGTCCAGCGATAGAACGCGTCACTTTATCGGAGTGCTGTTTGTACCTTGGGCACTCTTGTAGAGGGTGAGGATTCTCGCCACAGTGAATACATTTTTCCACTGTTTGAGTGCAAGAATCCTCACTATGTTTATCGCCACATTTGCCGCAACGAAATTTGTTGCCGCAGTGGCTAACCGAGTGTCCCAACTTTTTACATTTGATACAATTATAAACCCGCGGTACAAACAGGCGCACTGGGAAAAAAACATTTTCTACTTTCACATAGTTTGGGAGAACAGAACCTGCGAAAGTAACTCGAAAAGAGTGCGAGGGCTTATAAACTTTTTTATTTTCTTCCAAAGATGCTGAATGCAGATTTCTAACATCCAGGATCTTTACAAGATCTCCAATCATCGAGTTTTTGAAGGAACCCGACGCTTGTTTTAGTTCATCGACACTCAGACTCGCGTCGGTTACTACGCCTTCTATCTCCACTTCTCGAGAAGGGATGTAGATGTGATACTCCCTGTTAAAAACTTCGTGGTCAACAATCTTGTTGGCCACATCAAAAGTCGGTGCTTCTACACGCAGTTTGTCCGGTCTCTCTTTATGTATCGAGACGCCCTTATAATTACGCAGCAAATCTCTTGAAATATCAAGAGTTCTCAAAGCTTTTTCCTTGGGCCGAAAGAAAACAACCCATGGTGCCTTCGAGGACTGTTGATAATAACGCGTCCGCGCAACATTGGCATCAGCAGATGTCATAACGGTTGCGCAGACGGTGCGCAACCGCCTATGAAAACGAAAAAAAAACTCGCACGCACACACACAACTCACACGCACACACTCGCGCAAAAACTCAACTTAAAACTAACTTAGACTAAAAACTAACTTAAACTAAAAACTAGCTCAAATCAAAAATCTTCTTGAAAAAAAAACAATAATTTCGTAAAAAAAAAATTTTAATAAATAAAAACTCAATAAAAAAATTTAGTCTGATGAGTTCGAACAACTTGAACAACCCTATTCAGGGAGCTATACAACGCTGCACGCTACGGTATAAGCACAATAGCGAGACGGCAAAAACTATTCTATTGTACTTCTCTGTTTGATGTTTGGTGAAGATACAAATGTGACGCTCAATGGAACCAATTCACAGAACACCGGTCCAGCGTCGCTGGAGAGGTGCTGCTTCCTCGCTGTTCCGGATGCGTTGGCACTTAACTTGTCACCAATGGGCGAAAGAAAAAAAAACAACAACCAAAAATCACTTTGGCGGAGGGGAAAAAAAAAACTTTCCAGCTTCGATATTGTAGCGGAGGACGGACAATGTGTGTCCGTCTCTTGCAAATAATCGACGAGGAATGTCCAAGAGTTATATGCCTGTTAATTTTTGTCCCGAAAACTTGTTTCAATAGCAGGGTGTCGACTACCTTGAAAATCCTTGAAAATTAGGGAATATCAGGGAATATCATTGAATTTCGTCACCAATCTGGAAAAAAACGAAAAAACAATTAGAATTTTTATTATTGCAATAATTAGAAAGTTAATGATACTGAAAAGTTGTATTTGATTAGTTTTGTTCTCTGTAGTGTATGTTGTATATGCTGTTTGCTTATGTATGTAGGTGAACTTAGACCTTCCGAATGGTATACAGCGCCAAAGTAGACGACTTTTACATTTGCGCTGTTTTTACTGACATTTGGCATCAGTATTTGCAGTTCAGCTTCAACCAAATCTCTTCGTTTTCTTCTTCGAAAACTTTTGAGAAATTAATGCTAGAAAATCATACTGGGCTGAGATCCTGGGGTGCCTAGAAACAATTAGGTGTCAAAAATCACTCCGCACTGCTGAAAAGACATGGCTGTATAAGGAAGAATGTTTCATGACAGTCAGAAAGCTGAGCATGTATAACTATGGCGGGATAAAATAAGCTTTATGATGATGTTTAGCTCAATGAAACTTTGTAAGCTGTACATTGTCGTTGGCTTCGACGAGTCTTTGAACAAGACTACATAGAGGCTATAGATGGATCTGAATGTCAGTTTTTAGGATGTAGAAGAATTTGGTAAATCGTTACATGGCGTCAATGTTCTTGGGATGTTCTCAAGTATCAGAGATCAACTTTCAGCTTTTAAAGAAGGCCTGAGAATTATATATTTGAACAAACTTTTTCATGTGTCGATGAGCGGTATAAGCGTGAATTGATCATATTACGCGAGCTGCTACTGGCCTTCCCAAATGGAGAAGAAAAACTCTTGAATTTGGGTAGCTTCGGATTGCACATTTTACACCGTTCATCAAAGGATTGATGGATTCAAAAAAAAACTCGCCAAAATTTTACGACAGACAAATCTTGAAATTTCGTCTGAGATGCGAAGCACTGGTTTTGAAGCTTATGAAGCGTTGTATCCTAGATCATTCCGTCATTAATTCCAATTAAAAATTGGAGGGAAAAAAATTCGAGAAGCTTTTGACGGTTGACTATTTTGATATTTGGCGGACTTTGGACGTATCAGTGGAGCTCCAGCAGACTTATCACCGATACAATATTGCTAGGAACATAAACAAGTTTGCTCACCGTGATCCAAAAAATAAGAGACTGGGACACTGGGGTGTCTTGCAGAGCAGAGCAGTTGTATGGATGAATCGATCTTATTTCGACCGTGGATCGATCTCCGTCGCTGACGATTGTTGCGTGGACGTAGTTATTCTGTAACAACACAAAGATGGTCAATGAGGGCCCTGAGTTTTGAACTCACGATCGCTTACTAAGCGAACGCGCTATCAATGGGGCTACGAAGGCCCCCTCATTCTCTTTATCGTTATATGAATCAAAGTTAATGAAACGGCTACGAGAAGCAGAAGCGAAATCTCTGGAGGTAAAACGAAGAAAATTTTGGAAAACGCACAGAATGGAGCCGAAAGACTGCAAGATAAAGCATTTCGTTGAAATCGTAACAGTTTAATGAAATTGATCCTAATTCAAATTAAAATGTCATTCTGTACTAGTATTTAAGACACATTCAAGATAAATTTGAACTGTGTTAGTGAATATTTTTTTTAGAATATTTTACGTCGTCGTTTAATTCAATTAAAAATCAAAAACAATTCATTTCTAGTAAAATATCGACAGACGTTCCTAAATTTAATTGTTTAAGCTAACTAAATGTTTTAGGAACTACAGCTAAAGTACTATTAGAGAATTTGATTACTAGACTACATCTGGATTGTTCTCTGAAAAAATACTGGAAAATCATGGAATATCAGGGTATTTCTTTTCGGATTTTGAGTCGACACATAGCTTAAAAATTGCTTTGAAAATAGACTATTGAAATAACACAAATCTGTAAATGAACGAATGTCCACTGTGTTTGCGGTTCGAGAAGTATTAACTTTAGAGGCAAATGCAAAATACTGTGATCGTTTAACAATTTTCCCGTTCACATATATTGAAAGTTCACGATAAATGAATGAAATGAACAAATCAGATTTGCAACGAAGGACGTAATCTATCACATTGCATGGATTGACCGGAATTGGGATTTGTACGCAATCGAATTCGGAAATTGTTTCATTCAATCACTGGCTTACACAATAATTCAATCAATCAACTCGATTACTAAGCCAACGGTAGTTCTATGTCAACCTTGTGGTTATAATTTAGGTATAACCCATCCATAGTTTTTTCATTAGTGTGCCTCTTGGTATTGATACTTCAAACAAACAAATTGTACAGCCCTAAAACCAACTTTTGGTGACCAAGAGAAGTGTTTTTGAAGATGTGTAAAAATTGGCAGACACAAAATCCAAGGCATGTCCGTAATTTTATTATGCGTTATCTCAAACGTAACAAATTTCAACGGAAAATAGCTGATAAGTATTGAATAAGCCGTGAAGCATTTCAAAATATTATTCTAGAGCATCCACAGCTTGGGAGTGTTGCTAATCGGCCGGAAAGAACATCAAAATGCGAAACTGATACACGAACGGACAACCTGATCATCCGTGAAATCAAAAAAGATCCACGCACAACCATTCGCTTAATAAAAAAAAAGCTGGATCTGTCGGTTTCTGATCACACCATTCGACAGTTTTGAAAGGCTATTTTGCTAGGAAACGACCGATGATCAGCAAGGTCGAGATGAAAAAAGACTTCTCTTAGCAAGGAGTCATATCTACAAGCCCCCGGAACTCTGGAAGCGTATCATCGGGTGGGATGAGTCAAAGTTCGAGCTGTTCAATAAGGAAGGGCGGAGTTTGGATGAGGGACTCCAGAATAAGCATCTGCAATCGGCCATGAAACACGGCGGTGGAAATTATTTATTATGGGATTATGTTTAGGGTCTGTTTCTCATTGTTTTAGTTGGGAAATTTGACCAAAAACAAGCAGTTCTACGAAAGGCTTTGGACGATTTGGACCCACAGTACCTTCGAAACCTCGTAGGCGGCAATGATAAAATCAATTCGTAATATGTGGAAAGTTGTAGTTTTCAAATGATGTAGAGGAAGGGTGGTAAAGACGGACACCATAAGTAAAAGATGAATTTTCACAAAAATATATGGCTATCTCACCACAAATTGATAGTCTAGGTCTCTTTTTATAATAAAATTTGTCTATGAGGCAGAAATTTTGAAAAATGAATGTGTCCGGCATCTTTCAAAAATAGGATTAAGTTGGGGAAGATGGACACTAACTGAAAACTCACATTTATGTACTCGATAAGTTTTGGACGATTTAAAATATGCCTTAAAGATAATCTAACAAAAAAGCTAGGCTAAAATCACCTAGAAGGGCTTGTAATTTTTCTCATTTTTTCACCGCTGATTCGATAAACTAGAAGAGAAGTCATGGTAGGGCATTCACGTAACGAAGAATATCCCAGAAAATTACTCGATAGCAATGAGAATCTTATTTTCTGCGGACGAAAATTTACATCGAGGTGCTCTTTGTAGAGAATTTTTTTGTTTTTATTTGCAATTTTAACACCAAGCCAGCTAGGTGTACACAGTAAGTGTCAAAGGTTGATACACTGTATTGCAAGTTTGTAAATCATTAAAATTTAAAATAAAAATGTAATTTATCAATTATA
Source organism: Toxorhynchites rutilus septentrionalis (assembly GCF_029784135.1). Lineage (NCBI taxonomy): Eukaryota > Metazoa > Arthropoda > Insecta > Diptera > Culicidae > Toxorhynchites > Toxorhynchites rutilus. The sequence continues at coordinate 125,771,484 of NC_073746.1, read as the reverse complement.
CGGGGGTGTCTCTCTTTCCTACCGTGTCCGTCTTTCCCTACATTCGCCTATATCCCATCGATGTGCGTTAATTTTTCTCGAATTATAGCCAATTAGCTAGTCTATTTTCGAAAAATATTATACTTGCAGAAATTTTGGATCTTGGTCTTTTTTTTATCTCATTTATTTATTTATTAAGCTCACTAGCATTTTAGCTGTAACAGAGCCGGGTTTTAATCATGTACATGTACATATGTTTATGTTTCTATAAATTGTAAATTACACAGTAGTTAGTATTAGCCATTTAGGCGTTAAGTTTTCTGTTCCATTACATTATGGTAAATTACACAGTAGTAGCCATTTAGGCGTAAGGGTATTCTTTCTGTTCATCCATTGTTCAGCAGACCGGACAGCGGAGACAGTTGATATTGATCATTGTTGGGTTATTTATAGAACAGCAGCCCGATGTTTCTTTGCAGAGCAGAGCAGTTGTATGGATGAATCGATCTTTGTTCCACCGTGGATCGAATTCCATCGCTGATGATGGTTGTGTGGACGTAGCTATTCTATAACAACACAAAGATGGTCAACTGAGGGCCCTGAGTTTGAATTCACGGTCGATCGCTTGGTAAGCGAACGCGTAACCAAGTGGCTACGAAGACCCTCTTGATCTTGGTCTTGTAATTATTGATTGTATTTTTTTTTATAGTTTACATTGTCTCGGGACCAATGGCGCTATATATTATATGTTTTTAATATCTTTTCTTGAAAGCTATGATTTTTTAGATAACATATCCAAAAGTCAGAGATGCGTTATTTTGTGTTATTGAGTTATGATTTTTCAAAATTAACCGATAGTCCGAAAAATCATTTTCCCTTTTTTCCAACAATGACTTTTTTTTTAATTCATAACTTTTTAACTTCCGGGTCGATTCAGATGATCGATATACCAATTGGAAGCCACATGAAATACCACATATGCATAAAAATTGGATTCTAGTCGCATGGATGTTATCCAGCCGCATAGGAATATTGAACGAAAACTGAAAACATGTTAACTTTGCAAGATCACTCGAAAACGAAAAGATCACCTCTTTGATATTCGGATATGTTAAGTAACAAAACCTCAACTTTCAAGAAAAAATATAAAAAATATGGTAACCTTAGTTCCGAAACAATGTAAGCTATGGAAAAAAAATTCAATCAGTAATTACGAAAACAAAATCGGTTTTTTTTTCCAAGTGTGATGTTTTTCAAACAAAACTAGCTCATTGGCTTCAATTTGATGTATCGATCATCTAAATCGGTCCAGGAGTTCAAAAGTTATGAATTATTGGAAAGGTCATTTTTGGGAAGAAAGGGGGAAAAGTTGATGTTTCGGACCACCATGGAAATGGCTATCCTGATGAAAAATAAAAAATACAAGTATAATATTTTTCGATGAGGAATAAAACTACCAATTTTCATGAAAATCTGACAATCACTATATCGGTTTGGCATGGAATTCAATTTTGTGCTTGACACATTCTCACCCCATACTCAGTGTAAATAAAAGATTATTTCTAAAATATTGAAATTCGAATGGATTTTTTTTATGTTCAGAATCAGTAATGACTCATCTGGCAAGACTTTAGAGAATAATTCTATCTAATATTTACAATTTTAGTAGTTCTGTAAAATTCTGGGCATGATATTTTTTCTGAGGTGTTATTTGATGGCTATTTACACATCAAACTTTGATGAATTATTAAATAACAACTATTTGTACTACAGTTTAGTATTATGCATTGGAAGTTGTGGAAATATGTCTTCTATTAAACGGCTCACACGACTTTAAAAAATATTCGTAATATTTGTCAAGATATTACTAATAGTAACGTTCTCCATTTTTGACTCAATTTCACCCCCATCGACGGTACTCAATTGTATTAGTGAAATCATTTCATTCGATACCGATATTGTGGGAATTACTAAAAAAAATACATTCACCCTTTTGAATTTATATTGTTTATAATGAAGTGTGTTCTCCAAGTCATTCAGCCATTTTTCAACGGCGGCCAAATTGGATTTTTCAAAATAATGGAATACACAGTCTTATAATGACAGCAGAGATCAAGGTTTGTTCCAAATTTCAGATCAATAAGTCAAAAGAAACGGGATCAAATTTTTGATAATTTGGATATACAAACATACGTACAGACATGTCAAGTTGAATGAAACCGTTTAAAAAAGTAATTGGCTATTTTGTTACAGAGGCCATCTTGGATTTGAATTTTTCATAAAGTGCCGTGATCTGCTGGTCAAGCCCCTTCACTTGATACCCATTTTGATGGAGATTGTTTTAAGAAAATATGTAATCCGCCATTTTGTGGTGGCGGCCATTTTGGATTTGCATTCCTCATGAATAACTGTGTTCTACTAGTGAAACCCTTTCATTTGATTCCCATATTGATTGGGTTTTTGTTACAAGAATACCGGACAACTACTCTGCGAAGATAGTGTTTGCCTCAAATCCGGTAGGCACAAGACGACCAGGAGCACAGCGAGCTAGATTGTTAGACCAGGTGGAGCGAGATCTGACGGCGAGTACGCGATGCCCAAGAAATTGGAGACCGGCAGCCCACAACCGAGTGAATTGGAGGAATATTGTTCATCAGGCCCTGTCTCAAGACGGAAAGCCAGTTAAATAAAATAAATAAATAAATAAATAATCGATTGGATTTTGAGAAAATGTGTAATCCGCCATTTTGTGGTGGCGGCCATTTTGGATTTGCATTCCTCATGAATAACTGTGTTCTATCAGTCAAGTCTTTTCATTTGATACCCATACTGAAGGGGGTTTGCGGAAATATGTAATCCACCATTTTGTAGCGGCCGCCATCATGGATTTTCAAAATCAGGAAATACGCGGTTTTATAATGACTGCAGGGATAAAGGTGTGAACCAAATTTCAGATCAATCGGTCAACAGGAAGGGGTTCAAATTTTGATTAATGTGGTAAAGCGCTACAGACAAACATGTTACAAACATTCAAACATACAAATTACAGGACAAGCGAAATAAAACCGTTTAAAAAAGACCTAAGGCGTCGTGCACAAATTACGTAACGCGAGAAGGTGGATTTCACCGTCGAATTTTGTGCATTTTGTTTTGTTGGTTGGGGGCGTTTATTTGAGTTTTGGACGAATTTTGGCGACATTTCTATTTCCCGAGCCACAGTTCGAATCGAGTACGTTCGCCGGTATTTTGGAAACCGCTTATGAAACATCATAAGTCTCTGTTCGTGTGGAATATGTCTCATGTCTGCAATATTTCAAAAGTTACAGTGTTTCGTACGTGTCCAGATTATCGCGCATACATGTTGAATTAATGTGATTGATAGTTACTATTGTGTCAATTTAGTTTAGTGTCAAACATAGTACCTAGCTGTTAACAAAAAAAATGTAGAAAATCAAAAATCAATGTAAATTTCACAAACCCATGTCCGGTATTAAAAAGCACATTCAGAAAATGATTTTAAATCCGGACGGTCAAAAGTTGACGATTAAATTTCTCATTGAAGGAGTTGCATAAGGGTATGTTTTGGGGGCTTAGTATGGAGTATGGAGTGTGGAGCATAGATTTTCGACCCGGGAAACCGCAAAACTCTTCAGTATACAGCACGGGGTCGATTATATGACCCGTTTGTATGTACGTGGGTAACTTTGTAACTTTGTCTGTAGCGCTGTCCCACATTAATAGAAATTTAACCCCCTTTTTGTTGACCGATTGATCTGAATTTTAAAACACATAACATTTTCCATCAATAACTGTGTTCTACTAGCCAAGCCCTTTCGTTTGATACCCATATTGAAGGGGTTCTGAGGGAATATGTGATCCGCCATTTTGTAGCGGCCGCAATCTTGGATTTACATTTTTCAAAAATTACTGTATTCTACTAATCAAGCCCTTTCATTTGATATTAGGATTATGAAAATATATATACAGTGGAACCTCGATTATCCGCCAGCGGATGATCCGCGGTGCGGTTTATCCGCGAAAGTGAGTTCCATAGTAATGCTATGGACTTTCCCGGAATTTATCAGTGAGTGGTAGAATTTTGCTTTTTTGTTTTGGTCATGGCTTTCACATTATTTGGCTTCTGGTGTACACGAGCTTATAGATGGATAGTTTAATGATTACTGTATTGATAAAACATAGTTATCACGCTGAAATATCTTTTTTTTTGTGTTTGCATCTCTTTTTTAGTCATTCATTGCGTTATCCGCGATTTTCATGATCCGCGGTGACCCAGCCAGACTATTCCGTGGATGATCGGGGTTCTACTGTATATAGCGTCATCTTGTTAAAATACAATAAATAATTGAATTAATAAAAAAAATTGTACCAAACGTGTTTCCATTTAGTCCCGCTACTTATGACGCACCCGTTAATAAGTTCTACAAGAATTAATAAATAATTTCTCTCAAAGAATTGCAAACAAAACAAGTGTCCGGATTTAAAAGCAAAAGTGTCCGGATTTCAAAGCATGATTAAAAAAGTGTCCGGATTTAAAATCACGACACGATGAAAAAAATTTCAAATTTTGAACAAATGTAACATGATTTTGTAGAATTCTGTGATTCATAACTTAGATGAAGGCCTTCTAATCCTATAGGAACGCTTATTTTTCATGTTATGATATGTCAATATTTTTTAGTAGTTGAAGTTATATTCGTAAGCGCTTAAGCGTCCGGATTTCGAAGCATTACTATACCAAGCTTGATTGTGATACTTCTCATCACGTGGAATGTACAGTTGAATTTTCTATAGTAACCAGTGGAAATTGTTACCGGAAAAGTAAAGCAAAGCGGCGAAGACTTTTTATAGTCACATTGTTTTAACACGTTCGCCGCCCAACGCGACCCGGCTGAGTTTCTTGCAGGGCTCAACTTTCGAATAAATTAATCATTGAAAGTCAAATTTTGTTTGTATACATCTTATGCATAATCTACCAATATTTTTTTTTTATATTTCAAGACAAACAATAACACATGCCAATATGGGTTTCGCATGAAACAATAACACAAACCGGGGGTCTCCGTAGCCACAATGGTTGCGCGTTCGCTTAGTAAGCGATCGATCGTGAGTTCAAAACTCAGGGCCCTCATTGACCATCTTTGTGTTGTTACAGAATAGCTACGTCCACGCAACAATCATCAGCGATGGAGATCGATCCACGGTCGAAATAAGATCGATTCATCCATACAACTGCTCTGCTCTGCAAGACACATCGGGCTGCTGTTCTATAAATAACTGAACAATGATCAATCAACTGTCTCCGCTGTCCGGTGGTCTAGCTGGATAATGGAAGAACAGAAAAGAATACTCTTACGCCTAAATGGCTACTGTGTGAATGTACCATATGTAATGGTATAGAAGGAATACTGGCGAATGGCAACTGTGTGTAATGTGCTAATTATAGATATGATAACCATGTGACATGTACACGATTAAAATTCGGCTCTGTTACAACAAAAATGCTAATGAGCCTCAAATAAAATAAATGGGATAAAAAAAATAACACAAACCATCCGCAATGTAATTTAATGAAAAGTATAGAAGAAACATTATGTTTTTATTGTTTTGATTTTATGTTTTTTCTACATAACTAAATTTATATTTAGGTGCTAATTCGATCAAATTTGGTTTAAAAATTTTATCAAATTTTAACGAGGAAATTGTCACCCATACCTGGGTGACGGGGCGACTAACGTGTTAAGGCTTTCGGCATAAGATTGGAACTATGCTCTGAGGGAATATATTTGGAATAAGATTTAACTGTTTCACTATCCCATTCAAAACGATAATGAAATACAAGCAGAATGTTTTAGAAAAATATTATTAATTAGGTGTATATGGTGGAAGGGATAAACAGCAATAGATATACAAATAGACGCTAATATTTTCAACTTTTCATTTATTACACAAAGTATCCATTTCCTTCAGCCTCACTCTTGAACTGTTCTCCGGTATATGAATGATAATCACACATTTATACCTACATTTTCCCTAATTATGTCATCTTTCTGATCTCAATCAAAATACTATCTTTTGACAATCTAGTGTGGATTTTGTGTTTACAACGTTGCAGTACAAACTCTTACTACTGAGAGCATTTTCTTCAATGCGATTTCATACACAGTGCTAAGGTTTGGTTTCTCTATCTTTCCAGCACAGATGCATGGAAGTAGGGCCACTGTACAGGAAACATAGTTTCTGCGCTTGTGTAAAGTTTTACAAGTTTGTTTTACAAAGGTGAGTCTTCTTGTTTGCTATCTTTTGCTTGGCGGTTTTTATTTTCCAACAACGTAAAGTATATGCAGTACAGATGTCTCCAGTTGGTCTGGTGCGGAAAACCATCATCTTTAGATTATTTTTTTATCGTGTCATCCCTACCAGAGGGTGCAATTCCAGTAATATTCATTATTTTACTTGAGTCTATTTACATCCTTTTTTACAGTTTATAGAATAGTGGGATTTCTGCCTACTGAAACTCTTTCCTCCCTGGGCTACGAAGACTTATTGAATAGTAATTTTCAAAGTCAGTGAGAGCCTCTCACTATTTCGGTTTACTTCATATGACTCACTAAGTCACAATCATTTTCAGTGGGTTTCATTCTAGGAAAATTGGTTCAGGCGTTACGAGAGATACGAGGGACTATTTGACGGACGATATGGTATCGATCCAATACTTAAGTCTATCATTATAAAGCTATGATCCCAAATTCAGCTGATAATGGTACCTTACCGCTAAGCTTCATCACCATTGCTCGATTGACCATTTCACTCAGCGATACCTCCTAGTGTCCACAGCTGCTCTGTCTACATTTGCGAGGATTTGAGAGGGTGGTGAAAGTTTTCGGAAAGGTGAAAGCTTGAGCAATGGCGAAACTTAAAAGAGTGGTCCCTTGATCAGGCATGCTCGAAAAGAACACTGATGATTTTAGACTATGCGTACACAGTTTTTTTAGTGAAACACGAAATTAGTACATCGAGTGGTTTTACGAATTTATATATATATTTACAAACTTTCAATTTGACGATTTATTAGATCTACTGTGGGGCGGGGTGATGTCCACATGTTCATTCGGGCAAGTAAAAATTGAAATTTTGAAAATTAGATTATGCACATCGCCTTGATTAGATGAATGGTAACTATCTTTATTTGAATGAGATTCTTATCAAGTGTCGATAATCATTGCATTATTTAATTAGTACACCAGGGCACCGATGTTCCGCGAATGCAAGTTTCACAAAACTGATAAAAATTTCAAGAAATCCAATTTTAGCACTGGAACTACCGACAGTTTTTATATACCAATTTCTACCAAACCGATTATTTTAACCAGTGTGATATTTAGTTGTCAAAATATAAAAAAATCAAACAAAGTAAACTGTGTTAAAATAAACTGTATTGCGCTATCTGCGGTGACCTACCCACCCTATTCCGCGGCTAATTGGGCTTCCACTCTACTGATTATATATGTAAAATAACACGTCTTGACTGTATTCTGAGTGGCAAGCTCGAGAATATGCGTGTACCAGTACAAGTCGAAGGAGATTTCGAAAAATCCACCGGCCAGAACAAAAATCGAATCCGAATCCCCGAATATCTCAATCAACTGAATTATTCAACCAACATTGCAGGCTGAATTCATTTCTCTTTCTCATTTGCAAATTGATGTGGGACTATTTCTAACCGTAATATATGGGGGTAAAATGAAAACCTAAACACAGAACATGCAGGAAAAATTTAAAGATTTTGAATGCTTAAAACTTGAACATTTCTTAATACAGGGGAACTTCGATATAACGTACCCTCGATATAACGTCAATCGATATAACGTACACATTTTCAAAAAGTAGAGTAATATTTTTTTGAATTTTTGTTTCTGAAAGTACAATAAATTATCTGTATTTGGTGCTAAAACATGTTTTGTACCTTCAATCAATCCCGAAATAGAACTGGTTTTGTGATTCCGGATTCTAAATGAACCAAGCCTTCATTAACAGTACGAAGGGAAACATCATGAGAAAGGCTGGTTTCGTCATCTGATTGAATTTATTCATTGACCTTACCTAAACAGCAACATAATAAAGTAATATAGGCTACATTTCTAAGTACTTTATTATGCTTCGATATAACGTACAATTCTATACAACGTACAATTTTGAAAGCGAAATGTACGTTATATCGATGTTACCCTGTAGTTCGGAAAGATGTTTGCATCAATTCATAGGAAATATTTGAATATGTTCTTTGGCACAGCCATCAAAATCAATGTGCCTGGGGAAGCGGATTGCTTTGCAGATACATGCAAATTGGGGGAATTTTTGTTGGCTGTGTTAAGGAAATATGTTCCTTAACACAGCCATCTCAACCAAGGTGCCTGGAGAAATTGCCATTGAAAATACATGAAAGTTGGTGGAACTTTTGTTTTCTCCGAAATGTGTTCCCTAATACAGCCATCAGACCCAAGGTGCCTTATACTACATGGCGTTTGTTCAAATTCATTACTTACACAGCAAATATGTTGAATTCAATTGAATTGGAAAATTGTTTCATTCAACCAAAAATTTAATCAATACAAACACACGATTAGGGGGTCTCCGTAGCCACATTGGTTGCGCGTTCGCTTAGTAAGCGATCGATCGTGAGTTCAAAACTCAGGGCCCTCATTGACCATCTTTGTGTTGTTACAGAATAGCTACGTCCACGCAACAATCATCAGCGATGGAGATCGATCCACGGTCGAAATAAGATCGATTCATCCATACAACTGCTCTGCTCTGCAAGACACATCGGGCTGCTGTTCTATAAATAACTCAACAATGATCAATCAACTGTCTCCGCTGTCCGGTGGTCCAACTGGATTGGATAATGGAAGAACAGAAAGAATACTCTTACGCCTAAATGGGTACTGTGTGAATGTACCATATGTAATGGTATAGCAGGAATACTGGCGAATGACTACTGTGTAATGTGCTAATTATAGATATGATAACCATGTGACATGTACACGATTAAAATTCGGCTCTGTTACATCTAAAATGCTAATGAGCCTTAAATAAATAAATGGGATAAAAAAAAACACACGATTACTAAGCCAACGATAGTCCCACGTCAACCTTGCGGTTATATGATATATATATAACCTACTCATTTTTTGCATCTGAAATCAAGCTTTCGTTTCACCTTATATGGACGTTAAAATAAGATTGTGTGCGCGGGCAACGAGGTACATGTCGGGGTGGAGTAGTAATGGTGGATTGAAATCAGATTGAATGGAGAGACAGATTTGTATTCATTCGACACGCCAATGAGAACAACCATTGAGGGAATGGAAACTACACGCATAGTCTCACAACAGCGCACAAAATGCAAATCAAGGGTCGAAATGGAGACGTTAAACGTGAACTGCGGTTGAAGGTTATCCAGCAGATCAAGGCCAATCCCAACAACTCAGATTACGATTTGGCGAAATCTGAGATAGAAAAAAAAGATGCTGATCGCATTGTGACTCTAATCTTCTACTCTAATCGACTACAAGTTGTGCCATGCGAATAAACAGCCGAAGTTTTTATGTCAAATCAGGCTATGACTTCGGAATTACACGAAATTAAGTATTCTCAAACAATAGACAACTTTCGGACAATACTACAGATGAAGTTGAAGATCATGGAAAACGTAATCAAAAAACATCGGTCACTTGAAAAATTGATGGAATATCGGGTACCGAAAACCGTGATTGAATGAAGCCTGCTCCGGTTTATGGGCCCAATTAACAGAAAAGCTAAAAAACGATGAATGATTTGTTCTTTATTTTTTTCTGAAAATACAGCTATAGGGTAGGGCGGGGCTAGTTGGTTATAACTTTGTAGTACGAATGTCCTATAATACTGACCAACTAACTCCACACACGGGGTAAGTTGGTCAGTATATAGGACATGTCTATCATTTAATAGGTATGTTCTTTTTGATCCAATAATAAGCCTTTTTTCCATTAGAGGTTTCCTTCATTATTAATCAATTAATTAAATCAAAACAGAAACAGTTAACAAATATCATGTTGTCAAGTAAAAAAACAAATTAATGAAAATTTCAAATTCTCATCTTTTTCCTATCTGAAAACTACACAAAAATCTTCAAAAGTTTGGCTCATCTTAGAATGGTAGCTTCCGGCTTTTTAATCGATAGTGTGTAATTCCGTTGTTGGAAATTTGTATTTTTTAACCTACTTGATACAAAGTTTTTCCAAATTGCTTATTTTATTGCATCGACAATTCGCTATTTTTCATCCATAGATCGCTAATTATTAGGTCAGATTTCAAGATATCGTCACTGGTCAATTTACCCCTATGACCAACTAGCCCGGCCCTACCCTACATCGAATCAATAAAAGTTTTCCGACTCATTCAATAATGAACGAAAAAAAAAAGAATTTTAATCTGTCCCATTTAATGAAATTGACCATTTTAATTGATTTCTAAGCATCGGTAACGCAGATTCGTGGTGAATTTTGATATGCCATTCCCAACATGTTTATGCTCTTCTTTCTACTTTTAGAAAGCACTTTCTATGTATGCTTTTTAGATCAAACTTCATTTTATAATGTGGTGTAATATTCTCACGTATTTATGCAACAGCACCAGTCGCTATGTGGATAGCGTAGTCGTGTAAAACAGCGTTGCATTGCAGCCGGCCTTAGTCCGATCCTTGCTTGGTATCGTTTGGACTTTTTTTTTGGTACAATTCCAAGCTGACGTTCAGTCTGAGAATCAGAGTGATCTGCTCCTATTCATACAAACATTTTAAAACTCTTGAAAATTGTGGTGGCGATCTAGTAACATCCATACCTTTCACGCTAAGGATCGCGAGTTCAATTCTCACTTCCGACATTCTTTCAAAAATGGAAGTAAAAGTGACGAACCGGCCAAAATGTGTTGAAAGTCACTATAATAGAGAATAACCCTTGAAAAATGTGCTTTTATTTGTTCATTTCACCCTTCAGCACACGAAAAAGCATTTTTTTTCTGCCGAAGATGATATTTGTTCTGCCAACACTAGTAGGGGAAGTGGAGGCATAGTGGTCACCCTAAGAAATATGCCCATTTCCAGCGTCCACATAACGCTTCAATTCCAGTTTTTCGAAGAATATTATAGTTTATTCCATTGTTGTTCAAGATAGCAAACGGCTTTTACTATAAAAATTCAAAATAGTACATTTTTCATCATTAAAAAAAGGTGAAAATCGAACTTTTTTTTTGTTTGGAGGTGGAAGTGGTCACCTATTGGGGACAAAGTGGTCACTCGCGTAGATCATACTAAACGGGATAGATTTATGCGTTTTTTTTTCGTCAGAATTTGTTCTAATCATTATTGAAATAGCGTGGACATGTATAAAATAAGCTTGGCCTATTCACCTAGAGTAGTAAGAAACTCATACCGTTTCGCATAATGAGGCTTGGTTTAGTTGGGGTGGCATATTTTTCCTGGGTCAAAGCCACGAAAGGGACCCCTTCAAGAGCAGAATGTGATAAGATAGAATATTGTAAGTCATCATCCACTACTGACCACTTTACCCCCAAACATCAAAGTAATTTCTATGTGAGTTAATAGCAAAGATTAAACAAAATACCTGTTCACCTCTTCTACACCCAAACTAGCATTGCAGAAAGCATTTCATTTTCGACAGAAAGCATGTCATTTCCTGCCTTGAAGCGTCAAATAGGCAAATAATATTATACCATCTCGAAAAAACATCCTATGACGAAATTCAGCTCAATCGGACTTAAGGGAGAGTGGCGCAAAGCGGTCAAAGTTTAATTTTGTTTGAAAATCGAAAAATCACCCAAGCGGGGATTGCATGAAACGTCGAGATCTAGTGTCATCTCGAATATTTTTTTTGGTCAAAAATCGGCATTCTGGGACATTTGACATCACTTTATTTTTTGAAAACCTCGATTTTCGGCGATTTTTCGTTTTTCAAAAAAACTCAAATTTTAACGTTTGTGACACCAGTGAATGAAATCAGGAAGAGCTAATATTTTGCATAGGGTTTATTATCGTGCAAATCAACATTTCGTAGTCCCAGATTGCCGAATTTTGACAATTTTTTTTTTCGAAATGACACTAGATCTCGACGTTTCATGCAATTTTAAGACATTTGACATCAAAAATTTTTTTTCGAAAACCCCGATTTTCTTTACTCTGCCCTTGGATGATTTTTTCGATTTTCAAAAAAAAACTCAAATTCTGACCGCTTTGCGCCACTCTCCCTTAAGTCCGATTGAGCTGAAATTCGGCAAAGGGGGGTTTTTTCGAGGTGGTGAACATTTTGTATAGGTTAACTTTTTGAAATTTTAGGGTCGATTTTTTTCCCATACATTCATTGGCACCCTAGTGGCCATCAATACAGTAGCTATAGTTAATAGTTATACTATCAAACAAGCAGGTCACCACTTTGCCCCCAGTGACCAATTTGCCCACACTACCCCATACTTATGATGTCTTAGCTATGACGAAAAGTATGCGATATTTTCGTGCGTTTTTTTCATTTTGTTTTGAAAGGATATTCATGATCGGATCTATACACGATCCTTGCGATATTGCAACAAGGAAAATCTATAGAAAAAAACGCAAAATTACGACCGAAGCTGAGAAGTATAATCGAAGACGAATTGGCGAACTCGTATCGGTCGCGAGCTAGAAGATATGGGACAACCGATGATTCATTTTTGGAACTGAAGAGAACTTTCGCACAGAGCCAGAAATCTTCGAAGATGAAAAATGAAAATCGACTCTCCTCTCAGTAGCTTCTCTTCGACTAGGAATACTTCGGCATTCATCGTCTGACTAGAAATGAATCGACGAGCGTTAAGAGCGAGGATGCCTGATGAACTGTTCTAACAAATGATTATTCTAATTGACGTGATTAATCAATACAAATCTGCCTCTTCATTCAACCTGACTTCAACCCACACTACTATTCCCCCTGACACGAATCTCGTTACCAGCGTACACAATCTTATTTTAACGTCCATATAAAATACAATGAAAACTTGATTTCTGATGCAGTTACACCAATAATGGACGGCTTCATTATTTACTTATTGCGAACTCAAACCAACGAACTTAGACAGTTACCAGGTATGGTATAAAGGTCCTCGCGTTAGTATTGGTAAATAGCGTGCAGTTTGGGAGGAATTCTAAACAAAATATTAGTTCACTTTGTCTCCGAGTTCGATTTTGTGAAAAAAAAACACAGAAAAACGGGTTTATATCAACAGTGTTCACAAATTTGCCAGTGTTTCTGAACACAACACTGCATGCTATGAGTGAGCAATTTTCGTGTAAGATACAAAAAAAATCTAGCTCACCTATAGGATATGTCAAAACACGTTGAATTCAAACATCGATACATGTATACGCGATACATGAGAGAGAGAAACGAAATCATGGGGGGAGTCACTTCAATATGCAATGAAAACGAGATAGTCGAGTCGTAGGGTGAGATAGCAACTAAACGCCCGAATGACTGTAGAGTCATGTTAACCCAAAACTCCAAAACTCATTTCCAATTGAATACGAAGGCGAATTTCTTCATGATCTCCTAACTATCCTTAGCATTCAGATTCTCACACGAATGTTCTTTTATGACTTATCATAAGCAAAAAAAGAGAATGTTTTACGTCATCACATTACGCGAAAAAAGTCATTTGAGTAAATGAAATTTTTATCGATACCGATGACATCTAATGATTCCAACCCTCTCAATATCCCGCAACTACGTTCAATTCAAAATTTCTATTCCGAAAAGTTTATCGCCAAAAGATAAATCAATCAATTCCAAAGGATTGTTTCAACATTGTTTCAACGATATGGCGTATCGAATCATTTTTGACAGATAACAAGGTTGTACGCGTTTTACTGTGCTCGGAGATTCAGATTTTGTGTTTACAAATTTAATTATGTCCTCCAAAACACTTCTAGGCCCTTTCAAGATGGCTGAGAAGATGCCCATGATAAACTCCGCTCTGAATGCCCCAACATGTTGAAAAGAAATTTAAACGTCAAAGCAGTAAAACATTGTTTTGAAACATCGTTCAATCGTTATTATGGAAGTTGATGAGGATATTGGCATATCGGTTGGATCATGCCATGCTTTTTTTTTGTAATGTTTTGGGTATGGGTTGTGTGTCAGCGAAGTTTGTTCCGAAATTGCTGAATTTTGACCGTTGCATGGTGTCAACGATGATCTAAAATTCTTTAAAAGTGGTTTCGAACCATGGGTGAATATGGTTATGACGACGAAACCAAAACCTTATTGTGCCCATGGAAGCGGCAAGGAGAACCAAGAACAAAAAAAAGCGTCAAGTTGTCATGGTTTTGCTCTCGGCTTTATTCGATTATCGTGGCGTAATGCATTAGAAATTTTTACTAGTTAGGAAAACCGTGGGTAATACGGACAGTGGTTGTTTTGTATAGTTACATTTAGAATTTCAGAATTCTGTTAATGAGAACACCTTCTACATGTTATTCTATAATATTGAAGTCGCCCTATGGCAATGAATACTGATCAAAAGTGGAAAAGGGAAACAAAAACCGGAAATCATACATGATTCCGCGTGTGGATGTAATTTTAGCTGCTTCGATATTAAGCATTTTGAGTGGTTTTATATCGAAATTCAATTCGCTGATGGTTATATTTCGGTTTGTGAGTTAACAGAGAAGCGATATTAGGTATGTACGGAAAAGTAAATTCATTTTTGAGTGAAAAATTTAAATTATTGAAATAATCGGTGGGGTAAAACGGACAATTGCCAGTGGGAATGCGATGGACTGTGAAAAGTCTGTTTAATCTGTTCCTAAGGAATACCCTGCGTCTATAAATGAAAATCAAATCGCCAAATGTGGACTGTTTAGAAGCTGACTGGAACCAAAAGCAAAATAGTTGAGGGTCTGTTCGTTTATACTGCTGAAAAGCACGATATCACTTCTAGGTGGATTAATTCGATTTTTTCATTATTCAACGGACATTCGCGATGAGTTCAGACCTTGGTTGAATAAAATTATTCCTTTCGCGATCGATAAACCTGTACGCTTCATATATTACAAACCTGTCCATATTACCCCCACTTCATGTCCATATTACCCGCGTCGAAAAAAATGAAATTTTTTTTGTAAAATATTTGGCCAATTAGGTAGAGAAACAGTATATTGAATTGCCAGAAACTGCATCAAAGTTTTGGGAAACATGAGAAGTTCTTCTTAACATGTCCGTTTTACCCCACCTACCCTACTAGTACTATATTAAAATAATGCACTGTTTGCGAAAAGTAATGCGAGAAAACGTCCGCCAATTGTAGAAAAACAATTCATTGCTTCTATATCACGAAAACCTGCTCACACATCATTGTTTCTGAAAAATTGTTTTGCTTGTGAAAAAAAAAATGAAAAATAAGGTAAATTTTATGAAACTAACTATCGAACAACTGAAATATGTCAAGCCTTGTCTAAAAGAAAAATTCGTGTTTTGTTTGTGATAAGTCATTTCCCAGTTTCTCAGTCAATACCAATACGGGACTGTGCAATGAATTATGCGTTTTGTTTAACTTTCAGCTGTGTTAATTTAATTTAATTCCGACTTGAACGACTTATGGTTGAAACAGATTGATTGTTTTGTTCTTGTTATATCCATTCCGCTGGGATGACGGTAGATGAACACATCATGGATGTTTGGGTGCACATTCATTGTCAAACTTTCCGGGAGAGAGATGAGTTTCGATGATGCATTTCTCGAGTAACAATCAACACAACGTTGCGAACGAATCTCATTGAAATAACAATAACCCTTTCCCGTATTATTTAATACGTCACACACAGGTATGGGCAACACAACACTCATTCACAGATAAAACTCACTCTTCTATTCTCCGTTTATGCCTCACTTTATTTGAGACAGAAAACATTCTCACCTATCATCTTCGCAATGTTCATTCTCGATTAGAACGGAAAAATACTGTCTCGATTCCGCTCATTTATTTTCAGAAAATTTTGCGTTCCCTCATTTGCCTCTCGGAATGACGTTAGATGGTGAGAGAATCAAATTGGAAACTTTTTGCTTGAGCCAGCGAGTGTCTCTGTAAAATCATTCGTTTTTTCATTCAAATAGCAATCATTGAAGCCTCGATTGTGGCAGTAAAATATAGGTAGATAGTTAAAATCGTTAAAAGAATAACATGTGCACTATGGCAAAGACTTTTTTTTGTTTCTAGTATGAAACGATCTAAGCCAACGCAAAAGACCATATTAACGCAAGTTATTGGTGAGTGGGAAGGTAGATTCATATGCACTTGAATGCTGACAAGGAAAAGAGTACAAGGGAAAATAAAATCATACATACACGCAGATTGAGTCTATTTTGACTCACTCGTTATTTTGTTTCGTGCGATCCTTCCAAAGGAGTATTCATTCATTGAGTGTTTTTTTTCTACTCTTTGCTTTGTTATGTTCACTGTGAGTCCCGAATGAAGATGGTCGGAGAGTGAAAAATGATTCATCGTGCAATCTCACGATTGCTTGCTGCATTCTTTTCGCCATGATTATTCCAAGCAGATACAAGAGCGATTTATAATTAGGCGTGGAGAAATGAGCGAATGAACTTTTCCATACTTGGTCACACATCAAGTGATTTCACTACTCTGCTGAGCGTTCTAGCGCCCTATGTTGCCCAAGTACACCACGAGTGAGACTCCAGGTTGTACGGGAAAGGGTTAACCGTTAACCACACATCTCAGTCGAATACACGGTTTAGTACTAGGTTAATCCTTTATTATTATTTCTAGTCGTTTAATAAATTATGAAAACTTAGAAACTAAGAAACAAAAACTCAACTAGACTCGTTTTACATTCCACTAGAATAGCTATTCCTTCCCCTAACGTTTTTGTGCAGCTATGTTTATTTCTGTTTTCTCCTTTCTTGCACTTTTTCTTTGTTATGCCATATAAAGAATTTCTTTGAAGTCTAATAGATACGAAAGAGGACAGTGTGATAATTTTGGATTCAATTTCAACGATGTCTCACAATATGTCACTTCCTGTTCATTCAGCAATTCCTTTGATAGTGTGTTTTTAATCAATTCCAAGATTTTAGATGCGATTTAGTTCGAGTAGAAGATTTTCAAGAGTAACAATATAGTTTTTAATTTTCATTAAAAGGTACTGGAAAACGGTAACAAGTCTTTAAACGATAGTAGAAAAGAGCAACGGTATTTATAGTATTTTTTTGTTTTCATTATATTGAAGGCCTTTAAAGTCAGTGTGTTCGATCAAAGTTATTTTTAAATTTTATATGCAGAATATATTTTTTTCAGCAAGATAGAGTATGGTTCGTTCCGCCAGCAGTTTTATTTATGTTGCTAAAATCAAAGTTTTTTTTTGTCACAGAAGGGGGATAGGAAAGTTGTTCTTTATGTATAAAGTGTGCAGCTCGTATAAATAGAATCTTGTCGCAATGACCAAAAAGGGCGGTTTGAGAATGGGTTCATCTTTCCATTTTATACTCGTATGGGGAACTTTCGGTTTGGTTGGAGCATTTTGATCCTACACGATAACTGGCGCTTCCTAAAGCTTCCTTCCTAAAGCTAACTTCCTAACACTTGAGCTTCCCCAGTTTTTTTTTTAAGTTGATCTCTGTTTTTTTTGCTTTAATTTTTTTATTCTAGTGAGAGTTGTTCCCTATGTTCTGGCCAAAAAATTCAGTAGTCTGAGATCCTCGATCGATAGTACGTTTTGACGAGTTAAAATGTTTTGTTTTTGTGTCGTGACGCAGTAATTTAGCTTGTGGTAAAATTGGTTCGGGAGATAATGGATTTTAGTGGAGGAGTGAGACATATTGGGGTCAAATGAATGCGATACTTTGGAAGTTAATCTTGGCTTAGGAGGTTACCAGGTATATAGATATGAAATATGAACCCAAAAATTAACATTTATATCTGTTTCTGACATCTGTCATATCCAGGGGATCTTTGTAGCCACATTGATTGCGAGTTCGCTTACTATGCGATCGTTCGTGAGCTCAAAACTCAGGGCCCTCAATGACCATCTTTGTGTTGTAATAGAATAACTACCTCCACGCAACAATCATCAGTGATGGAGATCCATCCATGGTCGAATGGAGATCGATTCATCCATACTCTGCTCTGCTCTGCATGAAACATCGGGCCATTGTGCTATAAATAACACAACAATGATCATATGAACTGTCTCCGCTGTCCGGTGGTCTAACTGAACAATGGAATACTCTTACGCCTGAAAATGGCTACTTTGTAATGCACAATTTGTAGATACGATAGAACATGTAGCATGTACACGATTAAAATCCGGCTCTGTTACAGCTAAAATGCTAATGAGCCTAAAACAAATAAACAAATGGGATACAAAAAATATAAAAACAATATCCAATTCAAAATATCAGAAGTTTTATGCAGTCATAAACTTTTTTTTTGTGTTAAACATTGTAGATTTTGTGTCTACGAAATATGATCTGCTGCGGACATCTTTGATTTTTTTTTGCAACAAATTGCTTTCGGCAAATCGCAATGTTATGTGGGGTTCAAAAAGTTCCAAAGTGGTGGTTTGATGTGAGGAACGAGGAACGTGAACGTTAATAAAACCGATTCATCGTATTGAACCGTGCTCTGTTGAAAAAAAACGATTGCACAATGGTCCAGGAGATGCGTTTAAGTGGAAATTAGCATTTAGAGCTCGACAGTTATTCTCTAGACAAAAACTGCCTTCGACAAATTTGTTAAATATGATAGAGCGCTCATTTTCATGTTGCCAAAAATAGAGTGACCAACGTTTTCGATGGAATAAAAAATCTAACTTTCTTATCTCTATAGATAGAAGTAAACATAGTTTGGCAATGTTGTAGTCCCAGTTATTTATTTGAAATAACCGATATAGTGCCTTTTGCCTAATTTGCGTTGGGGTCACCATTAAAAAAACTGTTTTTTGCTCTAAATTTTATATTTCAAATTCTACATACAAACTTTCTTCGAAAGGCTTTTAGAACATACTGATACAAACATTTTGCGATGCAGAACTTCTCAATATCTCAATTTCACTCAAAGTTATTGATATTTCTTTCCAAAAAATACGCTCTAGCAATTGCAGAGAGCGTATTTTTCTTGGGCAAACGTAAATCAAGTTTGTTGACGGGATCTGAAAGAACAGAGTTCACTCTACATAATATGTGATTTTTAAAACTATGTTATTTTTCGTGTTTGAGTAAATTAAAATTGAAATCATGGGTTTTTGGGCAAAAAACCATTAATAACTTTGAGAAGAATTAAGATATTGACAAGTTCTGCACCGCAAAATATTGGTCTTGATAAGCTCGAAAAGTCGTATGAAGACAGTTTTGATGTAGAATTTGAAATATAAAAGTTAGAGCAATAAACGTCGCTTTTTCATGGTCACTCAAATGCAACCTAGGAGAAAAGCGCTAAATCGATTATATTCAAAGATAGAAAAAAGTTTCGTTTTACAAAATTAATAAAATTGTCGAACTTTGTTTATCTCTATTTATAAATATAAGAAAGTTAGATTTTTTATTTCATCGACAATTTTGGTCACCTTATTTTTGATAACATAAAAATGAGGGCTCTATCATATGTAACAACTTTGCCGAAGACAGTTTTTGTCTAAAGGATAAATATCTCCCACAAAGTTGTTTTTTAACTAAGTTGCATTAGGGTAACCATGAAAAAAACGGTTATTTTACTCTAACTTTTATATTTAAAATTCTACTTAAAAATTGTCTTCGTACGACTTTTATAGCTTATCAATACCAACATTTCGCGATGCAGAATTCGTCAATATCTTAATCCTACTCAAAGTTTTTGATGGGGTTTCACCCAAAACTGAATTCACTCAAATACAAAAAATAACATATTTTGAAAATCACATATTATATAGAGTGAAATTTGTTCTTTCAAATTCCGTCAACAAACATTTTTTATGTCTGCCCCAGAAAGAATGGCAAGCAATTGAAGAGAGCGTATTTTTTGGGAAGAAATAATTCAGAGAAAGGCACTATATCGGTTATTTCAAGAGATAGAAAAAAACTTTGTTCTACAAAGATGTCTCAAATAACTGGGACAATAATATTGTCGAACTATGTTTACCTCTATCTATAAAGATAAGAAAGTTAGATTTTTTGTTTCAAATGAAAATGAAAAATCTCTCTATCGATGAACTTTTCGTCATCCTGCGTTCCGTCAAGAGATAGTTCACTGGTTCCGATAGTATTGGCTACAAAATGTTCAAACAGATGTCTCTGCTAGAACAATCTCCTCAACGGCTCCTACGACTTCCGTTTAAAGCACAAATACCCTTGGGGTTGGAGATATAGCATCGCCATATCCATACCTAAAATCGGCCAGAGCCGTTAAAGACTACCGGCCAAGGTCTCCTGTATATCCAAGACTCTGGAGAGGATAGCGAACAGACGTATGGTCACCTTTCTGTCCGAAAACAGAAAATAGGAATACAGGTAGTTTGCCTTCCGGCCGGGTATGGGCACCTACTCATACTTTGCAACCCTTGGAAAGCACGTTGAGATGGCAGCTCTGAACCTGGAAAAGCCATATAATTGATTGTACGTGGATCCCGTTAGATCTGAAAACGTTGGCAGATTGGATTGTAAGGGGGTAAGTTATTATACTTTATCAACAACATCGTCACAAGACGGACCTTCGATGTCGAAATAAGAAACACTAGCTCCAGAAGTTTTCACGGAGATACGGGGTACCTCAAGACTTCTTATCGTCACAAGCTTAGCTTCCACCGCCACTTGGGGAATGTGGGAAAGAACAGAACCACCCCGTTATACTTGATTGAAACAATTTCGAAACCCCATCGGACCAACAAAAAGAAGAAACATCTAAGGGTGTCCAAAGCGGTTATCAACAACGGCCTGAACTGACGTGTTTGACCCGAGAGAACACGGAGAAAATATGAAAACACTGGAATTTACAACTACGAATTGTCCCCGATTTACTGCCATACACGCCAGCAGTCTCTGTGTGCGCTGAAGTGGGGGGAACTCTCTACCGACATACTCATCGATTTGGCGATCGTATCCAAGACGGTAAGCTTTCTTGCAAAAACCAGTAGTTGTGAAGAAACTCACCTGACTGTGCTTATTAACAGCGGGTGCAGCGGGTGTCACGTTTCAACCTCCCCACGATGATAAAACAAATCTGGTTTGGGGTGAATGATTGAAGGTTCCCAACTGTTCGAGCGGAAAGCGTTATGGCAAACAACTTGCGAGCTGGAGCGAGCTCGATAGGCTTGCAACAGATTTTCATCGCAGTGACAGCTGGAGAATACTGTTTCAATGAGATAAGATCGACTCTAAGGGATCATCGGGTCTTGGTTGCAAGATAAATGACAGCAACAACAGACTAACTTGCAGCAATGGGCTTGTCGACATCGATATCTGAAGTAGCCGGAATCTACGTGGCAGCTAAGATCCCTTAGTCGCTACTAGTCGTTTCCGACTCGACCAGTGCCATCGGCGTCATCGGTGCAGCCAAGTTCAGACACCCATGGGTACAAGCGGAAGTACCTGTTGCCTGACACTGTCCTCATGTGGATACCTGGACGAAATGCCATTGCAGGTAACGATGTGGCCGACCGGTTTGCTGGAGTTGGTTGCAGGGGACGTGACTAAGAGCTGGACGATGTTCGTTTTCACACGGTTTCATCAGCTCCGTCGAACACTTCTTGTGCGTCTGTCCGAAGCACGAATAGCGTGAGAAACAT
The DNA here is from genome assembly GCF_029784135.1 of Toxorhynchites rutilus septentrionalis. Classification (NCBI taxonomy): domain Eukaryota; kingdom Metazoa; phylum Arthropoda; class Insecta; order Diptera; family Culicidae; genus Toxorhynchites; species Toxorhynchites rutilus. The sequence goes on along the minus strand of NC_073746.1, from coordinate 125,749,628 downwards.
GTTCGGGATCAGCGGAAGTGTACGGGACATCCGATCCGTCGAGAGTTGGAGCATTCTTTTGTTATTTGAAAGATGCCGAATTATTTCACAAAATTTATTTTTCTAAAACGTTTTGTAATTTCATCTTGCGACATTATAAATGACCGTTTATACAGAGAAAAACCACCCCAGGAAACTGAAAATCTGTAAAAACAAATTATTAAAACAAATATTTATCATCCGAAGTGAAAAAAAACGTATTTATTAGATGGCAGATGTTGAAGGAGTGATTCATACGCAGTACCAACGTAGCTCTGTAACTTTCCAATGGATTGGAATCACAAACTGCGCTTATTGTTGCCAAGAGAACGAATATATGGTGTGCCTGTTGGAAAATTGGTCTCATCAAGAGTGACTCGAGGAGAAAGAAGTTTGAGAAGCTGACTACAGATGAGCTAAGACAGAATTCAGTGCGAATTTAATCAAAAAGATTGCCTTTAATTGTGGGTTTCTAACTTCTGGACAGATTCAGCACAAACTGATCGCCTCAAAAATCTAAGAATAAGCAATCCATCCTTCCAAACAAAAATTGTAGGCAAATGAATTATGATTGTTCAACAAGAAACGTCTCATGAAATCTCTTCTTAAATTTCTGGTAAGACAAACATCTGTTTATCAACCGACGTTAAAAAAAAGACAGTCATTTCAGAATTTGTTAACCAATACCCACAAAATCTCAGAGATCGATAGAATTGATGGTATTGCACAAATTGAAAGCATGATTTGATTCGCACATTTAGTAGGACATTAATAGAATTTACCCAGGCCTTGGAACTCATCATTGGAATACAGTAAAACCCCAATAATCCGCGAAATAGTCGGGCAAGATCACCACGGATAACGAAAATCGCGGTAACCCAAGATAGGACTAAAATTGATGAATAATCCGCACCGCAGATCATCCGCTCGCGAATAATCAGGATTCTATTGTACTACGAATGGATGGTTCATCTAAGGCTTGAAACATTCAGAATCCGGAATCACTGTTCATTTTATAGCAGCGGTCGTAGTAGACGTATCTGAAATCTTTTCACAGCAAATTGTTTGGAAAACGGAAGTTCTTGATTTGGCAAGGGATTTGCAGTTGTGGACAGAAAACCAAGACTCTCGTCACAAACAAATAATGGCCTCGAAAAATGCATTGGGAAGAGTGCCTCCAGGAACGTCTCCCTTCGTTTATGAGGGCTCACAAAGGTGAAATTTTGGTCATATTTGGCGAGGTGCCACTACAATCGAGAGGTGCTTCGGTGGTACCGTGACGGGTCGATTACATTGAAAAAGATCTCAATCCTCTCAATTGCCCTCAATTCCGCCCAATAAGAAAATGGACATTTGTTAAACGGAAGTTGAAGAAGGGTGCCAAACTCGGTGACTCGGGATGCTTCAGACATTAAGAGATCGTGGATTGAAATGGCCGCGGAGGTTGACCAACAGAGAGTTCACACTTTGATGGAAGGTACCCAAAAAAAAAACCAAAATTGATCAAAGCAGTAACGAAATAATTTTATAGATTTTTTTTTTGAAAAAACAATGAATTACCTGCATCGTTTGTACCTTTAACTAATCCTGAGATACAACTGGTTTTGTGATTTCGGATTCTAAATGTTTCAAGCATTATTTGCGGATAATAAATACGTAAATGTGTTTTCCTCATCTAGATGAAAACCAAGTGAAGGAGGACTTCATCTATTGCTCAAGTGGAATTTTGTTGTTATCGACTTATCCCATTGATGCACACGAGCAAATCTACTTTCCGCAGAACATGACCAGCAAAAATTAAATCAAAGTTGAGGCGGCTATCCTGAAATTCAGAATTGCATGTTTTCCGTTACCAGAGAACAATCGTCTATTCAAGAATTCTCGATCATATATTTTTTATCTGAGTTCTGGCTTCGTGAAAATTGATAACCGCACAAGTTGTACCATGTGCAGCACGTAAAAGACTGAACATATATTGACATTTGTAAATTAAAAGCACTCCGAAATTAAACATTACTCATGATTGCCGTTTCGGGTCGACAAATAACAATCCTTCGTTTGTCCGCTTCGTTTATAAGCTACAGTCGCTAGAGCTACAGAATTATGTCTTATGAAATAATCCCCCTCTCCATAAGAGATATCGCCCCAGCCAGAAACCGTACGTCCTGAAAGCATCCCGGGGTCGTCGCAATTAAACTCGGATTACGCAGAACAATCGTCCTCCTCCCACCCCGACCTTCGATAGCGAACTCTCCACGTCAAGAGTGTTTTGCTATATAATAACTGGTCGGGGCCGAAGAAGCTCATTATCTTCCCATCACCGAGCCTCCCGCCGGCTTCCGGGTTCCCTTGCTTTCTAATACGAAACAACAGCTGTTGTTGTTGGGTCCAACAACACCGCCGAGGGTACAGCGAGCTCCGAAAAGGGTAGCTAGCTAACGCCTTTTGTCTGGCTCTGGTTCTCCAATTAGAGCCGCCCAGCTTTCTGATTTCCTGATTGCTTAGTATCGGCGGAGGATAAAAGTTAATTAAGGTGAATTCACGAACGAAACAAAACAAAACACAGAGCGGCCGAGTTGAGATTAACACACAGCTTCGACTAGGAATGAATACAGGGTTCTAGGGGTAGGGTTGTTGTTGGGTTGGAGTGATTTTCAATCGGGTGGGAAAGGAAACGCATTGGTATCAGCTTTGCATCAGATTGTATCCGATATTTTTCTTTTGCTCCTGTATGTGTGTGCATGTTGTTTGTTCATTTTTATTAAAATTATCTCTTCTAAACATTAGTTTATTCCTCGCGTTTTCAGTTGGAGAATTCTGAGGAATTTAGCTCATATAAATATTTGATTGTATCGTTAGCTTTATTATTATTTTTTTCTTGCTACAGATTCAGATTGAATGGAAGCAGCTGTCCCAACAAAAGAGAGCGGAAATCATTCGCTACAGTTTGGTGTACAAAAAATCAGTAATCGAAATTGCTTAGTGTCTGATAAAAATAGATTACTTTGTCATGCTCACGTTCAGTAGTGTTCTACAAGTATATATGTTTTTTTTCTGCATTGTGATTCTCTCTCTATATATATGGATCTGGTGTGTTCATCGAATGTGTAGCTGTATGGTTAGGGTTTGTAAATACTTTCTCAATGTTTGACTCTTTTGCTTAGAACTATTAGACTCTTGTTCAGCTGATTTCACTCCTAATGACATCTATCGCATTATGTGTGTGTGAGTGTGATTCCTAGATTTTTTTTCTCTTGTGTGTGTCGCTATGAATTATGCTGATTTTAAACTCTATGTGTGATTTTTTTCTTTACATCACTGTTACATCACTACAGAGGAAACAGATATTGTGTGATGATGGCGGCAATGGCTACAACTTGATTCTCTCGCGCGCACGCACAAAATGACATCTAAAATTACGCCTACACTTTTGGGGTTGGGGTTCTTATGTTTCCCGTCCAACGTTCCACGCCTTGCGCCTTGCGGAAAGCAATCTACTCCTTGTCGGTTGACTCTTCTTGGGACTCCTGGGTCGCCTCCGGGGCGCTTCCGTCCACTGTCGTTTGCTCCTCAGCATTGGCGGCTGCTTCCGCAGCTGCAGCGGTTGCCGCTCGTGCCTCCGCGTCTGCAATGATAATGATAGTATCAATATGATGATATTTTATTGATTACATTATAACAAAAATAATAACTGATGGTGTTTTGAATGGGTTAGGGCACTCCGATAGGTTAAACTGAATCAATCGATAACGACTCCGGTTGAAGGGACAGGTAAGAAAAACATTTTCATTTTTTAGCTTCGAAAATGAGAAGTTCTTATGTCAATGATCAACGCAGAAATCTAACAAAAGAAAAAATAACGCGATTGATCCAGGTATCTATTTGAACAAGGTGTTCCCAGACGAATAACATTTTTATGAGTAGACGATATTTGAAAGGTATCCAACTGAATCGTCAGGAGAGGTGCGTTCCAAAGGAAACAAGAATTATTTTTGAGCTTTTTGGAGATTGAAAGTTGAATAACTGAGATTTATATGGGGTGCGTCTTTTCGGGAACTTGGCGCTTCATTTCTTCATCGTACTTAAGTATCACGTTTTACCAATGTTTCGATAGAAGGTCTGATCCGGTCTTGTTCACTAATTAGAGTTCAAAACAATGACATTTGTTGGAGATAAGAAAAAAAACATTGACCTAAATGGCAACTTTGCATGCTCAAAATCACAAAAAAAAACTAAAAATACTAAATCTAACAAATTGTTGAAAACGAAATCGTTTAAATTTTTATTAAAAAATATCAAACAAATTAAAAAAAATTATACTGGAAAAAAATTTTAAAAATTAAAATAAATTTCTCTCAAAAAATATTTCTATAAAATTCTTACAAAAAAATATGAATAGCTCATATAATAAACAACAGGTCATCCATGCACCGGTAAAGGGCACTGCTAGAACGAAAGAATTTTTCTAACAGCAACGTTTTTAAGAAAAATGAATTTTAATTCTTAAAATGTTTTTTCTCAGTGTAATTTTTTTTATTTATTTTTTCAATATTTTCAAATCTAAACTCAAACATTTTTTATATTTAATTTTTCGACCAACATTGTGTAAGTCTTACAGTTTTTGAGTAAGAAATTATGGTAACTTTGAGTTTTCTCTAATATCTTTCAAAAAATTCTTACTCAAAAGCTAAAGGAATTTCTCGACCTGAAAATTTAGGTCAAAAATAAAAAAGAAAGATGGTAATTTTTTTTATTCAAAACTATTAAGCAAACAAAAAAATACTCTGAAAAAAAAATATTTAAAAAATTAAAATTCATTTTTCTTAAAAACTTTGTTATTAGAAAAACGCTTCCATTGTAGCAGTGCCCTTTTTTCAAATGTATGTATGACTTTTCCGTTATTCTATGCGATATTCATTTGTTTTTAAAAGTTTAGAAAAATACTTTTTTGAGACAAATGATTTTTATTTTTAATTTTTTTCCAGTGTATTGATTTTTAAAATTTGTTTAATATTTTTTTTATCAAAATTTGAACGATTTCCTATATTTTATTGTAAACCATTTCCAAAAAATTTTAACTCAAAAACTATGACCTGACCTGAAAATTTTGGTTAGAAATGAATTTCAGGAAATCGTTTAAATTGTCTTAAAAATCATTCATATACTACAAAACAAATAAAAAAGCAGAAAATATATTACGAGAATAAAATTCATTTTTCTAATAAACGTTGTTATTTTATCAAAAAAAAAAAAACGTTTTTTTTAATGATCAAACAAATTAAAAAAACTAAGCTGAAAAAAAAATTAAAAAATTGAACTGAAAACTGTTTTCCTGCAGCAATGCCCTTCTTCCGATGTATTGATGATTTGGTAATTATTAGATGAGCTACTCATAATTTTTTTTCTGAATTTTAGAAAAATACTTTTTTGGGAAAAATAAATTTTAATTTTTGAAATATTTTTTTATTGCAATTAAAAAAAATGGTTTCATATTATTTTTATCATTTTCTAGATTTTCTATATTTTATTCTTTGATCACTATTTTGTAGGTCTTGAAGATTTTGAGCTATACATATTTGCAATTTGAAGTTTTGTTCTTTCAAACTTTTTTAACAACAAATTCTGACTCAAAAAACTATGATCTATAAAAAATCAAAAAATGATCAGGAAATTAAATGTGGGAAATTGTTTTGATTCTTATTAAAAATATCAAAACATGTTTTTGAAAATATGCTCTAAAAATATAAAAAAAATAATTTATTTTTCTCAATAGCGTTCTTTCAAACTCTAAAAAAAAACAAATGAATAGTCCATACAATAGCCAACAAATCATTCACACATCGGATAAAGGGCGCTTTTATAGGAAAAGAGTTTTTCTAATAACAGCTTTTTCATGTTGTTTTTTTAAATTATTACTAATATTTTACTAGTGACATTTTTGTGTGTAAATTCTCACGATTAACATGTTCTGCATATTTTTTTTTCTATTTAGAATCATGTCATGTCAATTGTGTGAATTTACACAAAAAAATTATGGGAGTGAAACATTAGTTTTTCAGGAGTCCCTATCCAAAAAATAAATATATTCCAGATTTTCTAAGAGACAAAAAATGGATTATTTTGACAAAAGTCCATATTTGAATATTGTTCTTTGCCGAGTACGCTATATCGCTATCTTAACCTGAAACAAAATTAGGACTAGTTGTAATTTTTTCAAAGAAAACACGAAAAAGTTAGTTAAATTAAAAAAAAAAACGATTCCCTGTAGCAGTATCCTTCTTTCGGATGTATGGATGACTTGTTGGTTATTGTATGGGATATGAACAAAACATTTTCAGGAATTTTTTGATATTTTTGAAGAAAATTTGAATGATTTCTTACATTTCATTTTTTGACCGAAATTTTGTAGGCCTAATAATCCTTATAGTTTGAAATTTTTTGCAATTTTGTTTTTTTATATTTTTTATGTATGGATGACTTGTTGGTCATTGTTTGGACTATTCTATAATTTTGTCTTCAGAAAATAAAAAAAAGTTTTTTTTTTGATAAAAATGAATTTTAATTTAAAAAAAAATTTTTTCATTGCTTTTTTTTGGAGGCGATCTGGCGTAGTGGTAACATCCATGCCTCTCACGCTAAAGGTCACGAGTTCAATTCTCACTCCCGACATTCTTCCAAAAATGGATGTAAAAAGTGACGAACCAGCCAAAAATGAGTTGAAAATCACTATAATACAGATAAAAAAAAATTGCTTTTTTTTAGATATTTTTAAGATATTTTTAAATGAAAATATAAACAATTTTCTACATTTTCTTCTTTATCGAAAATTTTGTAGATCTCAAAAACTATAGAGTTTGCATTTTTGTAAAGTTTTGTTTTGTTTTTGTAAAAGTTTAAGAGTTTCCTAATTTTTGGTTGTTGCGAATTCAAGTATGCAATGTTACTTAAATTACCAATGTCTTTACACTCACAACGTTTCACTGCAATCTGAGATGGTGCTGTCAATTCCAAGTTTGCATGAAAAGCATCTCTAGAAGCTTCAAATTATAACTAGCCTTGAAAAAAAAAACTAGACTAGATCAATAAATGGAAATGGTCCTTGGACGCCCTACCAGTTGACTATGAAGACGCCCATTTGACTCTAAGCTTGTCATGTGATGTTTCAACCAGCATCAGATCCTTCATTGTCATGTCTTCTATATATAACGAGAGAAGGCTTGACAGAAGAGTGTCACCTTACCTGGTTTAGAATATATGTGAAGGTATACTTAAAAGCTAAATCACTGAGAACTGACAGTTTGCTTCTTCTCTTTTTGCATCATTTTTTTGTTGGAATTTGACAATCAGTCTAACCTCAATATCCTCTCTACTCTGAGTAGATCCCGCTTGGCTCAGAATCCCGATGAATAAAATTGTGTATATAAAGCATATTAGAGAGCGCAACAAAAGTCCTTCGACACTCACCTCTTTGAGCCTGCTCCTTCCAGATCTTCTTATTCTCCGCCAGACAGATAATCCAGGGCTTCTTGATCTCGAACCGATCCGGTTTGGCTCCGTTCTTGACGTCCGGCTTGGGCTTCGGTTTATCGCTGGCAGCTGCTGGCTGTTCTCCGCCTCCCCCGGTACCACCACCCCCGCTTCCGCTGTTGGTTATTGCTTCATTGCTAGTATTGTTGTTGTTGTTGTTGATGTTGTTGTTACTGTTCGGTACGCTTAGAGTATTGTTTCCTTTAACGCTAGTATTATTGTTATTGTTGTTCTTGCTATTACTACTATTCATTGCGATTGGTGCTATCGGTGCTAAGACTATCTCTAACATATCGGCACACACAGCCATGCTCGGCTCGACGATAAATTCGATAAAACCGATCTGCGACTCCGCCACCAGCGTGTTGTTACGATCGCACAGCGGACTGAAGGGCAGCCCGAGTTCCTGCTCGAGATCGCCCTGCCGGAAGAACTCCTCGAGCAGTAGCATTGTCCACTTGTGATGGATGTCCCACCGTTTGGCCGGATGAGAAATATCACAACAGTGCAGCACCAGCGAGAGCGCCTTGGACTTGTCCACCTGCGGCTCGGCCAGCGTTAGCAGGTTGCGCATGTTTTTCAGCTGCTGAAAGTGGAAGGACATATCGGTCGCGAGTACCATGTCAATGATCAGCGACCGCAGCTCGCGAAACTCCTCCTTGGAGAGATTCTGCAGCACGTTGCAGTCGTCCTCTTTCAGCACCCGAAACGCTGCACTGATGTGATGGTTCTCCAACACGGCCCGATCGTTGTACAGCATCGCTGTCTCCGATCCGGACATCACATGAAAGTTATTGGTCGTCCCCGTGTGCTCGTAGTCGTGTATTAAGGCCGCTAGCAATGTGGCGAAGATCTCCAGATCGGTCAGCCAGTGCATCATTCCCGTCTGGCATAGGATGTGATGTACGGTTTGTGCGACATCGGCGGCATGCAGATTGTTATGGTACGGATTGCGGAAACGACAGTAGCCTTCCTCGATGCGCGATAGGAACGTTTCCAGCGTGGCTGGGGGTATCTTGAACTTGTGGATGCTACCGTAGCGGTTCAGTAGGTCATAGCCGATGTATTTCACCGGCTGGCAGCTGCCAGCCTCAGCCAGCGCAAACACGTCAAAAGACCAGTCGTCCAAACACTGAAAAAAAACAAAAAAAGTAACAATTAACATTTTTCTCACATTTATCATTCCAGAACCTCAACAAACATGCCTATCGATGAAGTACAACCACAATCTCAGCAACAACAAACGCAACAACAACCCCCACAACAACAGCAGCAGCAACAACAACACCCACAGAGCTACCGGACAAATCAGACGACAGCCTCGAAGACAGCGCCACTGGACGACGAGGAGGAGGAAGACGAAGAGGATGACGACGAAGCGGAAACCGTCGGAGAGCCCACCGATGCACGAAGCTACTCCAGTACACAAATTGCCTCCGCCGGAGGAGGCTACTACGAGGAGGAGGAAGACGACGAGGAAGATGAGGTGGAAGAACACTCCGAACTGAGGCAGTTGTTTGCGCCGATAGGTGAGTTTCGCAGTTACGAGAGGTATCCTTTACTCGATATTGACTTTGAGCTGTTCCACCGCAAATGTAATTCATTTTTTCATATTTTTTTTATTTGGCTCAAGTTTTGCGGACGCATTCTATATGCCCAAAAAGGATAAATTGCATAATAGGTTTTTCATTTTGACTCCAACCTTACTTCCGAGAAGGGCCTTAACAAAAATTGCTTGAAAATTTTCAGAAAAATATAAGTCAGAAACGGTTGATCCAATTCTTTTGGTGTCTCCCGTAATGTTTTTATGATTGGGGCTTCATGGAAGAAAATGAGCACGGTTAAAAAAATGTATGTCAAAAATAACACAAAAAGCGAAGGTATTTTTTATTTTTCATTTTTTTATATTTTGCAGCGGACAAGTTTATTGCACAGTGCGCCATAATCGAAAAATTGTGGACAAAACACTCGTATTTTTTCAAAAAGTTAGAATTTTTGAAAATTGTTAAAATATTTCTTATATTAGTTTTTAGATTGGATTTTATGAAAGTACTCACAATTTGCAGTCAAAAAAATTACAGCGGAATTTTGCTAAATGCTACCGTTTCTGAGATACAGTAAATTTAAAATAAAATTTACTGGAAATTCTCAACTTTTGTTCGTTATCGAATGTTTTTTGAGTCTTTTTAACTTAGAAGTAAATTTTCATAAAAGAGTAGATAATTTTCGACTGCAATCCTTTTTTTAGGCTGATTATTTAAGTTATGTTTTTAGTTTTTATGGTATAAGGTTGTGTAAAAATAGACATATAACAAATCTTTTTTTTTTCGAGAAGAATTTCCTCAGAAAAAAATCTTGTGAAGTTTGAATTGTTTTGGATGTTGCAGCACATAACAAATATTACTTATTGCAAAGTGGATCAATATGAAACAAATGGCGGACAAAAATAGTATAAGTTTATAAAAAAATAAAATCACGAATAAAAATCCATTAATTTGTGAAAAATATTTAACACGATCTCCACTCATTAAATTATTATTTTTGATCTGAACATGTTTCATTATCTTAAATCGATTTAAATATATTTTACAAATTGATTTCATGAACTTCAACTATTTTTGTTCACCATTTTTTTTCATATTGTTCCACTTTGCAATAAGTAATATTTGTAACATCTAAAACAATTCAAACATCAAAAGATTATTTTCTGAAAAGATTTTCTTTTAAAATTGGTCGATCGATATTTTTTTTTCGATATTGGTTTCATTGATATTTTTTCTTGAGCATATGGTTTCATCACTCAGACGTTTAGTTATTATGTATCCATTGGGGCCAATGCTTGTTCACCTAATCAACGATTTAACAAGTTCTAAATCTATTTATATGTATTTCCAATAAAGTAGTTGTTTTGAATTACTCATTTTCTTTCAATATGATGTGAAGACACTTTTCGTGCCGTGTTAACACTTTGCGGACCGCTCACGAGTTTTCTCGTGTTTCGTGTTCCGTCTGTTAGGGATGAATCACGAAATAACCCACGTTTTCTACACTTGAAAGTGTAAATCCTTGGTTTTCCAAGAATTTAACAAGGCCTACCGATGGCTCGCCTTCGTCTCATCCGCATCGAAGGGAACGATCTCATTCGTGGAATCCGACCAAATGAAGCGTTCAAGTTTGCCCCAAAACGTGCGGTCCTTAATGTGTTAATATATTCAAAACAGTTATCTGGCATCCCTGAATATGAGTCCAATGTTTACATTTGGTTGTGTTGTTTGCAAAAGGCCCATTTGAGAATCTGTAAAATCTTGCAATTACTGAATTGAATTTGATGATTGCAGTTGAAAACATACATTGCTTATGCAATACTAGTTTACCTGTGGAGCAATTTTTGAGGATAAAGGCGGAACAGGAGAATGCCGATGCTTTAAATCAACAAGGTGATCAAAAACATCAAACAAATTAGACGACTTGACTGATTCATCGGCGAGCGCGGTCAAATGGTCGTCAAGCCAGACGAGCTACTCGTCTGTTTTTAGTCGAGCTAGGCTTCTGGAATATGAAAACAAACGAGACGAGGCGTCTGCTCGTATCGTCTTCTGGAATAGGGCCTATAATGTATATTTTTTACCCAACCTTATGCCATAAAAATTTACCACACCACTTTAATAATCAGCCCAAAAAAAAGCATTGCAGTCGAAAATTATCTACTCTTTTGGGAAAATTCACTTCTAGGTTAAAAAACACTCGAAAAACATTCGAAAACGACCAGAAGTTGAGAACTTTCAGTAAATTTCATTTTAAAATCACTGTATCTCAGAAACGGTAGCTTTTAGCAACATTTTTCCGTACACCGTTTTGACTGCAAATTATAGGTTTGTTTGTTTGTTTCTTTGTTTTTAAGAGGCTTTAAACTTTGCAGTTCATTCGCCTCTAAATTATAGGTACTTTCATTAAACCGGGTCTAAAAACAATTATAAGGAACATTTCAACAATTTTCAAAAATCCAACTTATTTGAAAAAAATAAAACTTTTTTTGTCCATTATTTCCCCATTTTGGCGCACTTTGCAATAAACTTCATTGGATGTCCGCTGCAATATTTTGTATATTAAAAATAATCAAAAACACCTTTTTTGAGTTTTAATTGTTATTTACGAAATAAAATAAAAGCAAAACATTTTTTTAAACTGTGCTAACTTTTCACACTCAGTTACGAGAGGTATGCTTTACCCGACGTTGACTCTTTTGCTCCCCCAGTTGACGCCCAGGCGCAAAGTGAGGACGAGGAAGATGGAGACTACATTCCGGACGAGGAGGTGAAGAAGACCATCATGGTGGGGAGCGACTTTCAGGCGGTTATACCGGAGGGTCTTTGCCGGTACGATGACGCGTTGCCTTACGAAAACGAGGACAAGTTGCTGTGGAATCCGACGGTGCTGAATGAGGAGTCGATCGTAGAGTACCTGCAGAAAATGACCAGTGGAGCGAACAACAACACGGGCGCACCCCAGGCGAACACCGTTTACTCGATACCACTCGGGAAACACTTGAGGGACGATGAACAGGGTCTGTACTTGCTGCAGCAGTGTGGACACAACATGGAGGAAGCACTGAGACGGAAGCGGATCAATGCGGTCCCGGTGGCGGATCAGCAGATGAGTATATGGTCTGAGGAGGAGTGTAGGAATTTTGAAAATGGGCTGCGGATACACGGGAAGGATTTTCACATGATTCAACAATCGAAGGTTAGTGTGATCAAAAATGGTTCAACAGTTGAGATAAGCATATTATTCTTAAACGCACAGGTTCGCACTCGCTCGGTGGGAGAGCTCGTTCAGTTTTATTACCTCTGGAAGAAAACCGAAAGACATGACATTTTCGCTAGCAAGGCGAGACTGGAGAAGAAAAAGTACAACCTCCATCCGGGGCTGACGGACCACATGGATCGCTTTCTGGAGGAACAGGAGAATAGCACCGGATTCGGGGATCGCAGCTCTTCGCCCGGCTTCAACAGTTTGTATAGCAGTGAAGCGAAACGGCAGCGTTTGTTGGATTCCAAAGGTGAGTTCGAGGGTGTTGATTGCTAGATGTACTTAGATCCTAAATTCTTGTGACAGTGGAAATGTAGAATACTCCGTCCGTTAAACAAGAAATACATTTTTTCTTTACCCCCAACTACTGTCCGAAAACGTCACGCTCCATTCTCGCAGATCATTCAACCACTACGGGATCCTCGAAAAGGTCTTCATCGCTATGATTTCCGCGCCGTTTGCTGACGAACCTCGAGATCATCGCGACTTGGTTTTTACTTTTCGGTGCGCCGACCGAGTGCTAATCACGAGAAGGAATGTAGGGGGAGCGAACTATTTAATTGTATTAAGTGGAAAACGTGATTCATTTTTATTGATACATTTTCGAACAGGAAAAGTATTTGTTTAGGTCAAAGACACATAGACACGTGCATCTCAACAGGTTAACCTTTATACAATCACTGTTTTGCGACGTAGGAGCGAGTGTTTTTTTGTCATTTACGATAAACTATTTATGAAAAAGAACAAAATGACACGATAGCTATGATAGACGGTGGTATCACAAAATCACAAAGATTCTTAATTTACTTGCTTCGGCCAGACGAAGCGAATCTCGGCAAAGCGATGGTTTAATGTATCCTAATTCCGATGCATGTATTGCATTTCTATCTTGTCAAAATTGTCAAAACTAGGCTGAATGGTAAAAATATAACACAGAACCGAAATTGCGTAGTTAACTTTGTTTTGCAAATATCCGAAATGACCTGAACATTATTGGTGGAACTTGTATTTTAATGTGTATTGGACAAAAACAAAATACATTAACACACAATACGCATGAAAACGAAAGTTAATAATCATTCAGTTTGGGAGTACGCAAAGAATAATGTACCCCTGGTACAATTTGTCATGAAGTGCTCCTCTTATCAAGTCCAAACATTGATCGATTGATTGAGAAAAACGGTTGAACGTATTAATATGAAACATTCACATGGGTTTAGGCTAAAAAGCTAAAAAGTTCCTTGCTAACATTAAATTGTACTGTCAAAAAATTGTGTTAGTCTACAAAATCTTTGAAAAAAACAGAAAGAAATCGATTTTTCATTTCTTCCCAATATTGTTGTCTGCTACACCTACACTGCCGTTCTACGCATAGTTGTCCCATGTTACTTTTTGACATTTTTCACTTTTCTTCATAAAACGATGTTTTTATACTTAATCTTCCAGAAAAACACAAAAAAGTTATTGTTTGTTCCCAGCTTTTAGAAAAATACAACATCAGCTTCAATTGCTTCATGCTGATATTCTAGGCATAACTGTCTCGCCAAATATTTTTTTGTAGATACATAATAAGTACAGGAATTTTATGTCACGCTTTCAGCAGGGCTAATGCACTCATTTCCGGTTTGGAAGAACGAACTAATTCTCGAAAAAAAAAATAATAACAGAACAAGTGTACACCTAGTTAGCGAATGTTTAATAATAATGAAATTAATATTCTGCTAAAGTGTTGCAGATCACTACTTTCTTCATAAAACGATGTTTATGCGTAAAAATATTCTAGAAAAACACAAAAAACTCATTGTTTATTCCCAGTATTTCATAAAACAACATCAAGCTCAATTGTCCCATGTTGATATTCTACGCATAACTGTCCCACCATGAATTTTTAAATCCGTAATCAAGGTTGATTGATTCAAGTGAGGCGAATTTTTCACATTTCATTAGGCAATAGTTCACTGCTCATAAAAAAACCCGCTGTATTGCTAAACTGAAATTTTGAAAGCTTCTGGTAGACAAATATGCTAGAAAACATTGATTACGTTTTTCGCAGTCCCGAATTTCAAAAAGTTACCTCATCAAAAATGTTCACCGCCTCGAAAAAACACTCTATGCAAAATATCCTTAATCTTAATCGAACTTAAGGGAGAGCGGCGCAAAGCGATCAAGTTTTGGTTTTTTTGTAAATCAAAGAATCACCCAAGGAGAGAGCATAGGAAATCGGGGTCTTCAACAAAAAATTTGGTTGGTTAAAAAAAGAAATTCTGCGAGAGCGTGTGTGAGTTAGGTGTGATGAGCGCGCGCCGGTGATGGGGTAATCTTTTTTTACGCGATTCTCTCAAAATAACGCAATTCGCTCGGAAATTACGCTTTTTCCTTTACGCGCACGCATCAGCCGCGTAAAAAAAGAATTCAGTGTACCAGATTTTTTTTGTTAGGTTATGTTAGGTTATGTACTTACCGCATATAGTTGCTTTAAACCTAATTTTTGCCCAATAAAGTTATACAAAATTGAATGAAATAGATATTAAGTTGTAGCTAAGAAACTAAGCTATCATTTGAGGCCAAAACATTACCATATGGTTGCTTCCCAAAGCCATGAAAAATTATGAAAGTTGCTGTTCGATTTTTCGAACGCTTGGTATAAAATGGGTTAATGAAATTTGGAAGATTGAATTTTTTTCGATGCTAAATGACTTAAGGGAATTTTTTTTGTCAAAAAATTATTTTTCAGGCGGAAAAACGACCAAGTGCCAAAAAAGATTTTTTGGCAAAAAAAATTCGAGATAACTGTAAATCTCGACGAGTAATGCAAGGCATTACTGCAGTAATTTTTTTTCGAGATGACACTAGATCTCGACGTGTCATGCAATTTTAAGACATTTGAAATAATTTTTTTTCAATTCGCAAAACAATCGAAAACATTGAAAAAATGGTGGCAATATCGTTGCCACTACCCTGCTAGCGGAAAACACTTGATGGTAAAAATGATTTTTTTATTTTTTTTGAATTTTTGATGTTGGTTTCAACGAAAACAACTAATAAAACTCATGATCAAACTCAACAGGTCCTCAACAGTTCATATGTATTGACTGTTTTTCAATGACTTTGAAATTTGCTCTTGCTGCTCTAAATTGGGTGTTGTTAACACGAAAATGGCTCCAAAATGAATAGTTTTTGATTTTTTCGCGCTCAAAAAAATCAGGCATGTGCTAGACATCAGAACAATTTACCAGATAAGGTTAGAAGTGATAAATCATTGTTGAAGAAGAGAAAAAAATAAAATCATTGATGGCGATATAGTTGCCAGTACCCGTTAAAGGGTTAATGCTGTCCAGAAAGTTGAGGTTCACGCCTTTCAGAAAATTTGACATTTGAATGACTTGAGTCATTCAATATCTGGACGCGAAAAAATGGATCTGTCTCGTAACCATTTGAATGATTTCAAAAAATGTTGAGTATACAGAATTAAGGCCATTTTTTACAGTTTGTAGGAAAATATTGCGAACATATTCCGATTTGGATTTTCTCGAACTTTTTTTCGAACACCATATTTTGGACAATCTGTTGGATAACCTGAAACTGCGTTCTGTTTCACCACCTCTTCACCACCAATACTTCTTCAACTTCTGCTTGACAATCGCCCAATATTTCCAATTGGGCTTCAATTTCGCCCAGTTGGGTGAATTGATATCATTTTCGGAAAATTCATCCAAAATCCAATCCACGAATCTTCTTGACGGTGCTTTATCTGGCAATCCGTCAGTCCTGTGTTTGCCCTAATAGTAAACCTTCAACTGCAGCTACTGATTCTTAGTTCCTCTACGACGCTGCCTTTGATCCTGTTGATCATAACGCTCACTGAAATTGATTAAGCCAATTTCGACGACTTCGCGATTTTGAACCATGTCGGATTTCCGATGTGGGTATTCGAAGATAATGTTCGGTTCGCGACTTCCATCAAGTATAATTCTTTTAAAACAAAATGAATACTGACGAACTTTTCAGCACTGAAAGAGGGAAAATCTCAAAACTCGAACAAAACATTCCAGATACGAACACTAGGAGCGCTGCAGTCAAATAAACGGTGCGTAAGGATATACCACTTACTTCAAGGTTTTTTTCCACGCACCTTTGTTGTAAATCCACACTATTCGCTTTCGAAACAATCTTTCAAAACAAATGAAAGTCCCTTGAGAATCACATCCTCTTCTATTTGTTTTGACAACATAAGACTCTTAGAGGAATTTGGGAATGTCAACGACATCGAAGCTTCTCAGCACAAAACACTTTTATCCTATATTTGGTCTAGCAAAGTTCAAATTCAGCTCAAAGCTAAGATTACAACTTCATAACATTTCGCATAGAAAATCAAGCACAAAGAAACCAAACCATAGAATAAAGTAACATAGTCATAGATCACGATTTGAATAAATTACACTTACACATTTCGAAGACAGTAAACTCACCTTTAACACCTTGACCACCTCGGGCGGAAACTGCATCAGCGCGGTGCTGGAAATGCGCCGATAGATCCGATCGACAAAGATTCCGGCCCGGATGGCGTGGGCCACCGAGCGGAATTTAGGCTTCTCATCGGATCGCTTCCGGGTGGTGGCAAGCTGGCGGGTGAATGTCGACGCTAACCATTCCCGGACCTCCGGCGGAACGGCATCGGGTTGCACTTCGGATAGTTCATCGTCTTCGTCAGCTAGGCGCCTGTTGGTTGCGTTTTCGGAAGTGAGTGTTTGGCCATGGGTTTGGCAAAACGGAAAGGGTTGGGGGGAAGAGAGAAGATACAATAAAAATTGATATTAGTATGTGGCCTTTTTGCAATCTTCGCTTGATGGAAGAAAACGGAAGTTAATTGAGAATGATTGTAATTCTCTCCAGATCTAAGCTAAAACAAGATTCGGAGCAGATTTACATTCCGAAGGGAGTGAGGCTAAAGTTAGTGTGAATAAAATCACATTCCAACTACTCGCTACTCGTGGATCACAAAGCGGCCACTCGCCTCAAACTATATAGGTTAATTTGCGAGAGGAAACGTTTGATTATTGGAATTTACTTTTGTTCGTAATTGAGAATTGAGGAAAAAAGTTCGATTGCGTTCTCTTTTTTTTTTGTGCAAATAATTTATGCTTTTTATTATAGGGTGATTTCACAAAGTGTGTTTATAATCGTAATAAAAAGGAAAGAGGTGAGACAGAGAAAAGCTCAGTAGAGATTGCGAGGAGTATCACTAAAAAATTGGAGAATAACTCGTTCTGTTTTACCTAGCGTGCAAAAGTGCAATTTATTAGATCTGTTAGCTGAACTAAACTATCGCAAGCATTACTTTGTGGCGTAGTCATGTCTATGTTTGTTCTCTTTCACAGTGTTTCCGAAGCGAATTGAATATGTTCGATGAATGTTAGAATCTTCTGAGTGGAAGTTAAGAAGAAGTTTTTGTTGCACTATTTATTTACCACCAATACGTGGCTCGCTGTTAAAAAAGTTCAACTCAATTTGTTTGGCATCAATGATTTTTTTGGTAGAACAATATTTGTTAATTTTTTTGCTATCCCAATTCTGGTGCTGATGTTTCGATGAAGTTCTTTAATGTTTGTTGGGATGACTTTTCCCGACTTGCGTTAATCGACATGCAGCATACGACAAAAGTTTCATTCATTTAGTTTTTCGGTGACCGTATGTTTATCAGCACTAAACTTGTTATTTATAGAGCAACTGGATGGGAAACTTTTATTTCTGTTTTTATTTCAATGAGTAGCAGTTAGAATGTAGTGTGCGCTGAAAATGAACTGCGAGATGCGTTTGATGACAATGTAACTAACTGACATTTTCCAACCAAACGCGTTGATTCTCTTTAAAATTGTGAAAAGCAAAAACCAGATACGTTGTAACAGCAATCGTGACACGACAGACAGAAAAATCCGCTTTTCCAGGAGCCAATTTAGAATCAGGCAGGATGTGATAACATGACGTTGATAGACAACCCTCACTCAAGGGAAGCAGCATCATGTCATGATTGAAAAAAAACCAATGGAGAAGGAACGTTAATACGATAAACTACGCCTGTTTGCTTCGCGGTATAGATAAACCAATTTTATTCATAAATTGCATTTGTCTCTATAGCTTCGTGATAGGACATGACATTGAAAGCTTTCAACGGATATTACTAGTTTTGATTTGCTGTGCAGCTCTCAATTTTATTTAAAACTTTGTCCATCGCTAGTTATATGTTTATCCCTTGGGCAATTCGACAATTTGCTCACTCTTCAATGTACCGATGGATGTGCAAATTAATTTTCAAGCCATTTTTTTATATTTTTGCGTGTCTCATCGCTGTAAAATAGCAATCGGACGGAAACAAATTTGATGTGTAAGCTGTATGCGAAAATATATAGCCCTTACTGAATCATTTTTATATATCAATTTCATAAAAATTTTCTGATATTTCTATTAAATCACTTTATTATTCATAGCTTTTGAAAACATATTACATGTTACTCTATACATAGAGTACTTGATATAAAAAAGGGTGATTTTCATTCATAATTTCTATTTCAAAAATATGTGTTTAAGGTACACCGTATAGGTTGAAATGCGGGGTAAGTTGAAAAGGAAGCCGACTTACCCCGCGACTGTTGTTTGGATGGGCCAGAGAATGCGTCTTAGTGGAACTTACGATCGGAAGCTGAGGTTGAAGGTATTGAGAATAATCGAGGTAAACCCGGGACTTTCGGACTGCGACATCGCCAAAAAACCAACTCTAACCTAAGTACTGTGCCTGCAGGCAAACAAAATCTGGTGGTCAAAAGACGCACCGGAAAGTTGTACAACAAGGTTTTGACGAAGTACGAAGGATGTATGCTGATGGGTGGCGAAACGTACGTGACGATGGATTTGGACAGCTCCCAGGCCAGAAATTCTATAAGGCCACTGCCAGAGGAGATATCCCCAGCAAATTTAAGTTCCTTTCCGCTGATAAATTTGCCAGGAAGTTTTTGATTTGGCAAGGGATTTTTAGCTGTGAACAGAAAACCAATATTCTCGTCACAAACAAGACAATGGACATATATATATGGTATAGGGATATCTCCATGTCTTATTAAGACTCATAAAGATCCGGTGTAGTTGTGGCAAGATCTGGAAAGCTGCTACTGCAGTTGAGAGATGCTTCATTGGTACCGTGACAGTAAGGTCGATTACACTAAAAAAACACATTTCCGCCCAATCGAAAAAAAATGGGTGGGTTATATCTTTGATATTGAATTCAACATATTTGCTTTGTAAGTAAAAGGTTTGAATAGTTGCCATGTAAGATCAATTCATGCATTGTAAAAGATTGTTTTTCGTTTCAAGTAAATTTGATGACCGTCCATTTACGTTTGAAATGATGCCTCGGACTACCAAAATACGTGAACGGATGAATTGTCCATCGATCATTGTATTTTACATTTCCCCCTGAAGTTATTGCATCTCACATGTTTACGTAGTTCTCGAAATGCGAAAGTTCATCCACCTCTAGTATCTGAAACGACGATTTTTCCAGGCTTCGTAGTTTAGAAGTACGTTTAAGGGAAACATATTCCGGTCTACACAAAGACAAGCGAGTACAAAAGTATTCGCAGCTTGCATATATTTGCAAAGCGGCTTCTCCCAGGCACATTGATTTTGAAGACCGTGTTTTACAGCTACAGTCCCAGTGATTCGAGTTTTTTTGAACGAATAGCTCAACGTCAGTCCTTAGGGACCGACACGGGGCTCAACGTGTTAATAGCAACACAATAGGAAGCCATGCCAAACCGATATAGTGGTTCTCAGATTTTTGTCAAAAGGTGGTGATTTTGTTCTTTACTGTGTTTTTTTATTTTTATTATTAGGATGTCCATTCCCATGTTAGGGTGGTCCGAAAAATATTTTTTTTCCACTTTTTCCCAAAAATACCTTTTTTTCAAAAACTCATAACTTTTGAACCACTGAACCAATTTATATGATCGACATATCATATTGAAGCCAATGAACTCTTATAAATATTATAAAAAATGCGAAACAAGGACTAACATATATATGTTTTTAAATTCGGTGTTTCGAAAATTCATGTTCCACAAAGTTCGTCAAAAATAGTTTTACCAACTTAGACTTTTTTTTTGAGTTTTCTATACTGCCGTTCTACGCATAGTTGTCCCATGTTCCAAAATCAGCAACTGAGAAAAAAGCAATCAAAGTTTTCTAACACATTTGTCTAGCAGAAGCTTCAAGCATTTCAGTTTAGCAATACACCGGATTTTTTATAAGCACTAAGCTATTGTTTAATGAAATGTGAAGAGATTCCCTCAATTGAAGCAATCTAGGTGGATTAGGGGTTTAAAATGCATGATGGGACAGTTATGCGTAGAATATTAACATGGGACAGTTGAACTTGATTTTGTTTTTTTTAATACTGGGAACAAATAATAAGTTTTTTGTGTTTTTCCAAAAGATTATGCATAAAAATATTCTTTTATGAAGCAAAAGTGAAAATTGTCAAAAAGTAACATTTAAGAACTATGCGTAAAATGACAGTGTCATAGCATAAAAAAGTAAACATAATTGGTGCCGTAGCAAGTGGCATTAGTGTGTAGTATATAGTAATGTAGTATCCCTAGTATCAGTACTGGAGCTTTTTCCTACATCTTGTTCTCCTATTGAACGACGATAAAGTTGACGTTAAGGAGATTGTATTGAAATACTTCGAATCCAGTCATACGTTCATGGCGACCGACAGTTTTCATGCTGCTGTTGAAACTGCCATGCGACACGACCAAGTAGTGGATTTCGAAGATTTCATAAAGGCTGTTGGAGGGGCCAAGAAGCGCGTCGATGTGATGGACATGCAGAGCATACATTTTTTTAAAACTGAATTTGCCGTTACTCAATACACTCTCAATAAATTAAATCCGCTGCCATATATTGAGAATATTAGACGGGTCAGAATTGCTAAAGGTCGGTATGATATCGGCTATTCTGATGTTGTTGACAGCAAGCAACTGAATTATTGTGTTTTGCTATCTAAGAAACAGCAAAAGATGCTTGCAGCTTGTCACTTTTCGTTAGATGGCAGCATGAAGTGGCAAAAAGCTCCGAGAGGAATTCAAAAGCAACGGAAGAAATTGTTATTGGCAGCAATACTTCCAGTTGTTCCAGAAGCTAAGAAGGTTTTTTTCGAGAACATGCCAACAAATTAATGCTTATATACTTCTCCATTTACAAAGCGTTTTATTTACCATGTGATAGAGCTTAAAATGATAAAATGATAAAAATTTTAAAAAAATTTAAAAACCAAAGTATTTCAATGTTTATTATGCTGCCGTCACATTCAATTTACACATTACACTTCCATTAGATTATACCAATTGGGGCTATTCATAAACCACGTAAGTTCATTTTCAGTCAATTCAGTCCTTCTCTTCTTCTCTCTTGATGCATGCATTTCTGGATTTTTTTACAAATCGTATACTTTGACCAAATCTCCTCTTTTCCTGAAAGTGTACGTGGTATATGGATGACCCTTTTCTTTCAAAAGCACTCCTAGCAGTTTATATTATTATATGAATAATGCACATAACATTCCTGTACTTGAATCGATTCATTTATTATAGATCTACAAAAAATACATAGTGGGACAGTTATGCCTAGAATATCAACATGGGACAATTGAACTTGAGGTTATTTTTTTAAATACTGGGAACAAACAATAAGTTTTTTTGTGTTTTTCCAGAAGATTATGCATAAAAACATCGTTTGTTGAAGAAAAGTGAAAATTGTCGATGAGTAACATGGGACAACTAAGCGTAGAACGCCAGTATATGACTTCTATTTTATATGATAAATAAAAAAATAAATAAAAATAACATATACAGCCATTCCATGCTAAACCAATATAGTGATTCTCAGATTTTCGTCAAAGGTGGTAATTTTGATCTTTATTGCAAAACATTAGACCCGTATTTTTTCCTTTTTCTCATGATGCCCATTCATTTTAGGGTGGTCCGAAAATATTTTTTTTTCACTTTTTCCCAAAAATGACTTTCTTAAGAAGTTCATAACTTTTGAACCATTGAACCGATTTAGATGATCGACATATCAAATTAAAGACAATGAGCTAGCCTAGAAAATATTGAACTTGCGAAAAAGATGGATTTTATTCCCATGATTATTGATTGTAACCGTTTTTTTTGGTTTCATGGTTTTGGACAAGAGGGCGCTATATTTTTTCTTGAAAGCTGAGGATTTTTTTATATAACATATATCGATATCAGAGATGCTATTTTTTCGTTTTTGAGATATGATTATTAAAGGGCGCCCAAAGTCATGAAAACAAAAAAAAAATCGGTTACAATCAATAATCACGAGAATAAAACCCATCTCTTCTCCAAGTTCAACAGTTTTCAATAAAAGGCTAGCTCAATTGCTTAAATTTGATATGTCGATCATCTAAATCGGTTCAATGGTTGAAAAGTTATGAATTTTCAAAGAATGTCATTTTTGGGAAAAAGTGGAAAAAGTTGAATTTTCGGACCACTCTAAAATGGAAATGGTCGCCCTAACGAAAAAATTAAAAAAATGAGTCTAATATTTTGCAATAAAAAAAACTACCACTTTTCATAGAAATCTGAGAACCACTATATCGGTTTGGTATGGAATGACTGTATATAAATTAAAAAAAAAATTAAATCAAAAAATACAATAAATTAGAAATGTTCTTTTTAAATATCTCGAATATGGCTGCATTTAGAAGGACATTGATAAAGAGCTTTTCTATTTTGAATCAAATCAGGATTTATAATTTGTGGCTAAAAATTATTGTTAACATACAAAAATTCGAAGCTTCGAAAATTAATAAAAATTCGATGTTCCACAAAGTTCGTCAAAAATAGTTTTACCATCTTCGACTTATTTTTAAAATTTTTTACATGACTTCTATTTCATATAAAAAAAATTAAATAAAAAAATACATATTTTAGATACTGCAAATTAATTTTTTTTGTAAATAAAAAAGGGAACTAATTTTTTTCTTCAGTGCACATTTTTTTCACGTTTTAACATCAATACTCCGTAACTCTTTCTAAGACATAATTTCGGTACGACTCATAGTTTTTGAGATATGAATTATCAAAGATGGCTCTTACCAAGATCGATACGCCCTATTCAAAAGTTACACTTGAGTCAAAAAAAAATCCCAATTGCTGTAAAAAACTCATATTTCCTCCAACCCAAACGGAATACAAACTTTCATTGAAATCATAAATACTCATGTTTTGTCATTTGTCGATTTCATTTGAAAGTGCTCTATTCTAACACAAGAAGTTTCAGTGCGACTCGTTGTTCTGCTTTTTCGTTTATAGCAAATTCACGCCAAACTACTTGAATGAACTATTCCCTAGACATTATTCACAAAATATCCAAGTTTTATTGTTAGAAGACTAATTTTGTTGATACCTAGAAGCATTTTCAAAACTGAAATATATCTTGTACTTACAATTCTGTTCGAAACATTGGATAATTCGGGGTCGACAAGATATTTTATAAGTTGTGTCACCTGAACCAATTCGTTATAAAAATAACTAATATTTTAGTGGAAAGTATTGAAATGTGAAACTTGTAGTAATAATTAGTAATTACATTTGATATTTTCTGAACTTTATGTCTATTTATTGATGAGAAAATGACATCAAGTTTACTCACTGACCAACCACAAAGTTTTTGGGGGTCGAATCTGGAAAAGGGGTCTTCTGTCCAAAATAGTTTGAGATTCTCTGCTCTAGAGCAATTTTTTCCAAAAAAATAGAGTTATTTTATTTGTTCATTTCTTTTCAAATAAAATTTTGAATATCATTAGCGTGCGATATGTTATCTTGATCTATCTTCTTTTCATTGCATAGTTTGAATGTAAAACAGCACATATTGTGGTTTCATCGACTTTAGATAAATTTCTTCCAGCAAGAAGCAATCGAAAACGGAAAATATTGGATTATGAAGAAGAAAAACACGGTTTTAGCCGTACATTTAGCTATTCTAAAATTTAGGTTCAATATAATTGTATCAAACAGACAGAAGCCCATACTAGCATGGAATAAAAGCATTCCGTATAAAATTATAATCAACTCCACTCGTATTTCTTTCCGCTTCGCGAATTTAGCTTCCCATTTCGTAAATCTTTCCAAAACGAAAACATTATTTTAAACTTATTTGCGTATGAAAGCATCACTCCTCTTTATTTTGCGGCTTTCAATGGTACGTTGTCAACAGATGGCTTTTCGCAGCGGCTTAGAAGCGGCAAAATAATGCGATTTCATATCATCCATAATGCCATATTCTCTGATTAATTCAGGTTCGCGGAAATTTTACGCCGCACACTAAACGCTCTATCACCGGATGAGCGATGGAACTGTTTCAAACGGCGGAAAATCCGGCGGAGAACTATGACTACATACATGGTTCGTACCGCCAACACGCGGCAAACGGATAATGTTTAATCTCGGTAGCATCCTCTGCACAGAGCCTTGAACCCGAAGGCACTTCATAATCAAGCCCATTTGTTGGCGGTGATTGTTCGTTTGATAGCGCGCGTCGGCCCGCTTGCGAATTATGTGAAGCGTGACGGGTGAAAAATTTCCTACGGAATTTGTCGTCATTTTTCCATGAATTCCGTTTTGCGAACGTACGCGAATGGCGCTGCGCGCGGCGGAAGGATACACCAAAGAATCTAAACACGGCAGCATCTGCTGTCTGCGACACGAAGTTGCTTAATTTAGAACGGCTGTTGTGTCTGTTTACATTCGAGTAATTTAGTTGCGACGTACTCGGACGGTTTTTTGATGGAAGGACATATGTAGAATGAAATGGAACGTACTTGGAATACACATCATCGTGAGTACACCTCTGAGACAAGTTATATCGTTATGGTTTATTGCCGAGTTGGTTTCGATAAAATAAATAAATGTTTGTGAATGGAAAAAAAATGTCACGCGATACAGTCTTGTTCTGAAATTGGTCTCCTGATAGCGCATCCAAACATTCTAGAGCGAATTGCGACTCACCCCGGCTATCATTCAATGTGTGAATGTCACGAAATATCATTATGATAATTATGACATATTGGCAGTACACAATTAGTTTGTTTCCTTTCTGGCGTATTCAAATAATGTATTTACTGTAAAACAGAATAAACAGATTAACAGATTTTCTATCGCCGGTTACTAGTCGTTCCGGAATCATGAGCAATTTCATTTATTCAAGTTTGGATTTCTGCGAAAGATGTAAACCTAAACCATATTGAATAATATTCCATTCCCTTTGAGCGTTTGCTTGCGACAGATGGCCAACCACGGTCCCGATTAAGTGAAGCTTCACCATTTCTTTGTTCGTATTCCTTTTTTTTCAAGTGGTTTCTTGGATCAAACGACTCAGTTGCATATCGGAATTGTCGAACCATGTCGAATCAAATGAACTGGTAGTTAAGTATCTTAGTTTTGATCTTGGAGTTGCCGAAAAGTATTCTCTCCTCATGTCCAGTTTCAACCCGATGTGAAAGAAGCTTTAATATGCTTCCCGCAAGTGAAACAATACTCCAACGTTTTTCAATTTTAGTTCACGAGATACACAATTTTCTCGTTTTCAGAACATTCATAATAAATTGTTGAGTTACTCCCAATAATTCTTCAAACTTCTGCTGTAATGTTCTATAACTAGATTTTGAAACTATCTGACTCTACGGAGCAAACCTTGCATTCACCGTTAGAATTTTAGTTTTTCAAACGTGCATCCTGTCTTATTCAAGGTTCAGTACCAAGAGTCTACAAGCATTTGATAGGCTTCAGCAGGACTCATTTTCCAGCTTCCAGCGGACAAATGAAGGCTTTGGATTTTGCATGAAATATAAGACGAATATATAATCAATAATATTAGTGGCGTAAGTGCATGCTAGTTACCTCCGCCGAAAGCTCGATAAGATGAAAATACAGTCATATTTGGAGCAGTAATCAGTAGAGTTGAACATTATTGATAAATGTTACTTGGTACATTTATACAATATCTTTATATATTGCTCAACGTCTAACCGGGCAAAAAGAGAGATCTTCGGAGAACAATTGCTTTTATAATTCTAGACCGGAAATACAATTGAGGGGCTTAGAATGAAAGGGGTGTAAGTGATTTGATCGATTTCTCTCTTTTGGCCATAACTTAGCTGCAAATACATTCCCAGCTGTATTTGACAATGTGGAAGATAGGTCAGAACCTCATCTATCGGATACTATAGCGAACTTAAATTGGAAGGTTTTTGTAGTTCAGACTAAAGAAAAAGTTGATGAAGAGAAATAGAGCAAGTCACTTACACCCCTTGCATTCTAAGCCCCTCAATTTCATTTCAGGAAAGTTCTATAAACTCAAGCTATAACTAGCTGATCTATTGATCTAGATATCTTTACGAGGGGTGTAACCTATCTATTGACCAATTATAAGACATAATGCTTCACCTACGAAGGTCTTCGTTAACTACGGATATATAAATAATTCATAATCAAGGAACCTTTGGAACCTTGCAAGAGTTTACGTGATGTCATGGGGAAGCTTAATGAAGTTATTGTTATGAACAAATGGAAAAAGACTATGATCCGTGAACCGTTCATAAGTAATTCATTGCTGCGAGTGTTCGGGAGTAGGGATTGCATTACCGTGCCAAAATTTCAATATCCGTTTGTTTGGCAATGAAAATTTCATTACCGGTAAAAAAACATTGAAATAAACAATTTTCTTGAAGAAACGGCTTTTATTGATAATGATTAGTTTACAAGAAAATATTTTGCAATTTAGTTGGTTGGTTAAAATAAAGGGTGTGTCACATCAAATTGCATCACGGAAAAAACGCTGTAGAAATTCGCCCAGTAGACCGATCCTTTTTAAAATTATAGACAGTTAAATAAAAACTATTAAACAACTTTTGGCATTTTCTTTTTATTCATACTTCGAGCCCAAGCCCGTATGCTCGCACCTTCCTCTTTACCCCGTCCATAAGGTTCTGTACAACGTCAGGTTGTAGTTTTTTTTTTAACAGAAATCCATTTTCTCTTGAAGTCCGCCTCCGATTTGACAACTTTTGGGTTCTTCCGGAGGGCCTGCGTCATAATCGCCCAATATTTCTCTATTGGGCGAAGCTCCGGCGCGTTGGGCGGGTTCATTTCCCGGCACGAAGGTGACCCCGTTGGCTTCGTACCACTCCAACACGTCCTTTGAATAGTGGCACGAAGCGAGATCCGGCCAGAAGATGGTCGGGCCCTCGTGCTGCTTCAACAGTGGTAGTAAGCGCTTCTGTAGGCACTCCTTAAGGTAAACCTGCCCGTTTACCGCACCGGTCATCACGAAGGGGGCGCTCCGCTTTCCGCAAGAGCAGATCGCTTGCCACACCATGTACTTTTTGGCAAACTTGGATAGTTTCTGCTTGCGAATCTCCTCCGGAACGCTGAATTTGTCCTCTGCGGAGAAGAACAACAGGCCCGGCAGCTGACGAAAGTCCGCTTTGACGTAGGTTTCGTCGTCCATTACCAGGCAATGCGGCTTCGTCAGCATTTCGGTGTACAGCTTCCGGGCTCGCGTCTTCCCCACCATGTTTTGCCTTTCGTCTCGGTTAGGAGCTTTCTGAACCTTGTATGTACGCAGGCCCTCCCGCTGCTTGGTCCGCTGGACGAATGAACTTGACAAATTCAGCTTATTGGCGACATCCCGGACCGAACTTCTCGGATCACGTCTAAACTGCTTAACTACGCGCTTGTGATCTTTTTCACTGACGGAGCATCCATTTTTGCCGTTCTTCACCTTCCGGTTGATGGTTAGGTTCTCGAAGTATCGTTTTAGTACTCTGCTGACCGTGGATTGGACGATTCCCAGCATCTTACCGATGTCCCGATGTGACAACTCCGGATTCTCGAAATGAGTGCACAGGAATCATTCACGACGCTCTTTTTCGTTCGACGACATTTTTCCAAATTTACGAAAAATTGACAGTGAAGCATGGCCAACGTGATCTATACACTCTTATCTGATTATAAGCGAAAGCTGAAGATATAATTCCTAAAAATTAAATTTCTACAGCGTTTTTTCCGTGATGCAATTTGATGTGACACACCCTTTAATACTAAAGGACACAAATAATGTTAATTTTGTCGTCTTCTAATCTAGACCGGATCTCATTAACGAAATTTCCTGAAGAGGAAAACGCACGTTCAGAGTCCAATGATGTTGGGCGTACATTACGAAGAGCATCGAATACCATTGCCATGTATTTGCCTCTGATGCCCTTTGTACGAAAACTTGTCTGAGAATTTTCATCAATCCGTTTATAGACATTGAACTTGGTCTGGAAGTTGATACCTTTGATTGCTGCAATCGTGGTTTAAGTTTTTTCTTGATGCTTAAATATTCTGCAGATTCTGCATCTTCCAGTGGATTTTTTCCCTCCTGTTGTCCAGCTACTGAATCAATACCATAATTGTCAAATTTCATCAAGTCACGTACGATTTCAAATGCCTACTTGATCAATTCAGTCCGTATGTTATCCTGTATCCGCAAATTGTTAGAGAAAATGATTCTACTTCGTTTGGACAAGTGGGTCGAAACGAACAATTTGCTGTCAAATACGCAGTTTGGCTTCCGCCGAGGTAAAGGGACGAATGATTGTCTCGCGCTGCTATCTTCTGAAATCCAAATCGCATTTACTCGCAAAGAACAAATGGCTTTCGTTTTCCTCGATATCAAAGGGGCATTTGATTCAGTTTCCATGGAAATTCTCTCAGAGAAGCTTCATAATCGTGGACTTTCACCAATTCTGAATAATTTCCTGTACAATTTACTGTCAGAAAAGCACATGAATTTCTCTCATGGCAACTCAAAATCTTCTCGTTACAGTTTTATGGGCCTACCGCAAGGCTCCTGCCTCAGCCCCCTCTTGTACAGCTTTTACGTCAGTGATATGGATGATTGTCTAACTAGAGACTGCACGCTGAGACAACTTGCAGACGATGGAGTTATTTCCATCACGGGTACTAATCCCGTCGTTCTGCAAAAGTCGTTGCAAGATACCCTGAACAATCTGTTCACGTGGGCCTTCAAGCTGGGTATCGAATTCTCTACGGAGGAAACTGAAATTGTCGTTTTTTCTAGGAAGCACGAACCCGCCCAATTCCCGCTTTACCTATCCGGCAAAACTATCCAACACTCTATGTTTTTCAAATACCTGGGTGTATATTTTGATTCTAAATGTACCTGGGGGAGACACATTGCGTATTTGAAACAGAAATGCCAGCAAAGAATCAATTTTCTCCAAACAATAACCGGAACATGGTGGGGTGCCCATCCAGGAGACCTCATTCAGTTGTACAAAACAACGATATTGTCAGTGTTAGAATATGGCAGTTTTTGCTTCCGATCAGCTGCCAGGATTCATATTCTCAAGCTGGAGAGGATACAATATCGTTGCTTGCGTATAGCCATGGGGTGTTTGCATTCGACACATACGATGAGTCTCGAAGTTTTGGCAGGAGTACTCCCGCTTACTCTTCGGTTCACAGAATTATCCTACAGATTTCTCATCCGTTGCAAGATCATGAATCCATTGGTGATTGTTAACTTCGAAAATCTACTACAACTGACTCCTCAGTCAAGTTTTATGTCTTTATACCATGAGTACCTTACCCACGACGTGCACCCTTCACCAGGCATCTCCAACCAAGTTTGCTTCCCATACTTCTGCAATTCCTCTGTCATTTTTGATCTGTCCATGCGACAAAAAATCCATGGAATCCCAGATCACCTACGCTCCGATTCTATTCCGCCGATATTTTCGGCAGAATATGGGAAAGTTAGATCTGATAAAATGTTCTTTACTGACGGTTCATACATAAACGAGTCCACTGGCTTCGGCATCTTCAATGAAAATTCCAGTATGTCGCAGAAATGGGTGCGATATACTATGCTCTAGGGATCATTGAAACACTGCCCATCGACCATTATTTTACTTTTTCAGACAGTCTCAGCTCAGTAGAGGCAATCCGCTCAATGAAAGTTGATAAACGCTCATCTTATTTCCTAACAAGAATAAGACATCTATTGAGTGTTTTGGTCGAAAAATTATTCAAGATTACCTTAGCATGGGTTCCCTCTCATTGCTCGATTCCGGGGAATGAGAAAACGGACTCGCTAGCTAAGGTGGGCGCTTCAGAAGGTACACTTTTTGAAAGGCAAATTGCCTATAATGAATTTTTTCACATTCCTCGTCAGGACACACTTGTTAGTTGGCAGCGCATGTGGAGTGAAGATGAGTTCGGTCGTTGGTTACACACGATTATCCCTAAGGTTTCGACGAGTGCTTGGTTTAAGGGATTGAATGTAGGTCGTGATTTCATTCGCGTGATATCTCGGCTCATGTCCAATCACTACAACCTAAACGCGCAACTCTATCGCATTGGGCTCGCAGCAAACAATCTTTGTGATTGTGGCGATGGCTACCACGACATCGAGCATGTTGTCTGGTCGTGTATCCGGTTCCATGCTGCTCGCTCTCAGCTCTCTAGAGCACTGAGAGCACAAGGCAGACAATCGGATATCCCCGTCCGGGATATCTTAGGTAGCCGTGATCCTGATCTTCTGCTTCATCTATACCTGTTCCTCAGAAACGCCGATGTCAACGTTTAATGATGCTTCCTTCGTTGTGTCCCTGTTTCATATCCCTCCTATCCGATCTATAAACTTTTACTTAATCGCGGCAATACATACACACACTCTTTACAGATGCACGGACCGAAGGTTGTGCAGTCCACTGATCATTCAACAAGAGCCAAAGGTTGTACCGCTCATGACAACTCTACACGAACTGATGATTGCGCCGGCTAGTGACCATTCTATCCTGGATTCCTCGAGTCGAGAAGACGCACCACGCTAGATATGGGGTACATACTAGGGGGCGTTGCTGATTAATGGTCAGCTCCATCCCAATAGGAAGTATCCCGTGTCGGGCACACGTACAGAGCATTGGAGACAGCAACATCCCAATTACGAGAACACTTGTAATACTAACCTCGAGCCGACCGCGAGTAATCGGTTAAATATTACTAACATTGATAATAAGAAAAATTGTCAAAATATTGAACTCCGGCCCCGTCAGGCTAACGCCATATGAGCCTTGATAAAAATATATATTTTGGAAAAAAAAATTCAGTCCGTGACGTTTGATAGAAGACACTGAAGTCATCATTTATTGTGTCATGACCACGAACAGAATGATTGTTCATACACCCAAAATTAATTTTTAGCTCATGTTTTGGCATCTAGATTTATTACATCAACCCCTTCACGTATAACGCCGAACCACACTCGTGGCGATCAGACTGTGCCAGAACGTACAACATCGAATATCACTCGTGGTGTATCGATGTGAAATGGATACATAGCTTAAGGCATATGATGATGCGGGACTACTTGGAACGTAAGTAAGATACACACGCCCAGCAGAGCATCAAAACGAATCGATGTACTCGTGTTTGAGCCGTGCTGTTGAAAATTAAATCGTAGCGAAACAGGAGACACATTGCAAATAAGAAAGTATTATAGCTTTTCGTGTAGTTTGCCAAATACACGGCACAGACAAAGGAAGACATAGATTCTCGTTTCTGCTCTTCTTTGATTCTTAGAAAACACTTTCCAACTTCACTTTATAATAAGGTGTAATGTTATCACACATTTATGCAACAGCACCAGTAGCTATGTGGATAGCGTGGTCGTGTTGAACAACCTTGGTTTTCATCTGGCCTTGGTTCGATCCCCGTATGGACTTTTTTTGTACAATCCCAAAAGGGGTGAAGAAAAAAAAAGAAAGAGATGTCTGCTCCCATATATACAAACATTTTTAAGCTTTTTAAAACAGCTCATTATTTGCTGATTTAACCCTTCAGCACACGAAAAAGCATTATTTCTGCCGAAAATGAAATGTTTTCTCCCAACGCTAGTTTGGGCGTATACGCAACCAAATCTGCATATACGAAACATTTTTCTGTAATCCTTTCAATAAGAGCTTCAAGTAGCTGCTTGGAAATTTCTGAAGGTTGCTCAGATAGCTGTTCTAGCTGAAATTGCAATCAGCTTCATGAAGTATGCAGTTCTTCCGGCAAAGCTATTCAACAGCGACCAGAAATGGTTCGAGGGCATCTACCAATTCCTCCATCACTGTCAGTTCTTCATCGCTGATACTTATCCTGTGTCTCGTATTTAGATCGAGGAGTGATTTTTGAACTAAAGCTCGGAGGTTCTAGAATCGGCGCAACACTGCCAGTTGTTTTCGATTGTTTCGATTTGTTTCGATCTTATTTTGATTCTCGAGTAATATTTCAAAGCGGCATAAAAGAGAATATTATTTATGGTGTAAAAATGAAAATTGCCGAAATTACCGGTTATCGATTGTAAGATTACCGGTAATTCGGTAATGAAAAATTACCCGGTATTACCGGTAAAACCGGTTAACAATCCCTATTCGGGAGCAGATGTTCTGACGATAGAAGTAAATAATTGTCTTTTGATCTCGAACACACTAATTACGAATTTGTTTCAATGAGTATTTTATAAATGTTGGATTGAGGTACCTGGTTCGTAAATAAGTCTGCACAGTCGGTGTGATCAGTCAGGACATCAAAGACAAGTAATCGTTGAAGCAGTACTCGTCTCATTGCTAATGTTGGCAAGTCAATCAGCATACAACGGCTCTCATACACTGGCAGATTCGTCCTATCCCTCCAATAGAGATTGCGAAGAGCATATCGAATAAAATGCTTCTAGACTCGCTCTCTCCGATTTATGTGGACTACATGGAACGGGGTCCAAACTTGTACCCCGTATTCCAACATACTACGCACCAATGAGCAATACAGCGTTTTTAAACAGTAAATATCGTTAAAGCATTTCGTGTTTCGATTCATGAAACCCAGCATGAAATATATTTCGCAGTGACTGAAGCGATGATCCATTATTTTCGCAGTAGCTGGCTTTAGTGATCAATATGTCCATAATATCGACCAATACAAGTTTTGGCTTGTTGTCTTCAGTTAGAATTGAATAATAATGAAAATATAGAAAATAACTGAAACAATGAACAACGAAGGAATTGAATTCATCAAGTTTACGCTGCAAACCAAACAACATGTCGATGTTGTGTATGAAATATGTTAGCATTTTTGAATTTATTGCGATCAAGAAATTTCCTGATTATCATTTATTATGCTTCCTGACTTTGGGAAATGATACGCTTGGCATCGCTGTATATACCAATACCGTTGTGAAACCCATCGTAGGTAAGCATCGTGTATCAGAGCTATAAAAAGAATAAGGAGAGCGCGCAATAAATAGTTAGATTACTGCAGTAAACCGTCAGTTGTTGTTCTGCTTCCGCGCGGATTGTTCGCCCTCAAATCGTTCGTTTCGGAGTGTTCAGTAAAACCACTCAAACGATCCGTCCTTCTCAGGGCCATTGAAATTCCTACTAAAGAGTTAGATTCCACATTTCGTTTCATTCTAATAAATTAGGAACAAAACGAATTGAATAAAATTGTGTCGTATGTAGTACTGCGATTTTTGCCTTTGTTGCTAAAATTGTAATCTTAGAAAACTCAATTTCTATTTTGACGTAGGATTACGTCTAACCGGAAAATTGGAGGTGAAATGAAAATCTAAACACTGAACATGTTGGAAAAAATGGTAGATATCGAATGCTTATAACTTGAGCATTTCTCATAAGTTCGCAAAGATCTACCGCAATGAATAACATTTTATTTTTCTTGTGATAAACAATTGAATAATATTGAAATGTCAAGCATTATCCAAACGCGTTAAATGCCACGTTTTGATTGATTCAATTCGTACTCCTCAAATGGTGCCGGCCAAATGAAGTAACCAGAGTGACAGCGGAATACGGTTTTCCCCAACACAGACTCCATATCAAAGGGGAAAAGGGCAAATACATGCAAGCTGCAGGTACTCGCTTGCATTTGTACAGAGTGGAGTGTGTTTCCCCTAACACGGATCACAAAATCGAGGAGCCCGGGAAAATCCTATTAAAGCCGAATGAAATTTCAGGTTTGAAACCCCTATAGTATAAAAATTTTAAGTTGAAGTTATTGATTAATACAAGCCGAGGGTACTTTTGGAAGTCTGAATTGGGCGTTCAACAAGTGCAGACGTGTTTTAACATAGTTTTGTGCAGCTTTAAAAATATGTATCCGTTTCACACCATTCTTCATCCCTAGTTTTTTTTTATAGTAATGAATAATGTGCGAAAAAGTTGTTTTTTGTGTGTGCTATTGCATTTGTCAGGCTTCAAAGAGTATTTCGGATATAATCATGTGCTATTCCCTAGCGTCTGAATAGTGTGTTCTTTGTGCGATTTCGCTGGTTCAGGTCAATCACGGAGAGCAACTACGAGTTGTACAGTCTACCCAAGCTCAAGCTCAATGCAAGCCGGGGGTACTTTTGTATCCGCATGCATTTTTGCACTCAGGAATGTGCTTTTCTAACATGAACTACAAAAGTGGGTACGAACACAACACTCATTCAATTAATAATATAATCAAATGATTACTGAGTCAACGGTTGCAGTTATATCATAGGTGTAACCCACCCATTTTTTGTTTGAATCTTCACGCGATGTGTTATTCTCCGGCATCCATGAAAATTGCTTCTAACGTAGGGATTATCGTAGGAAGCATAAGTTTTAGTGAGGTTAAATAACACGATGCACTGTGTTAACC
Organism: Toxorhynchites rutilus septentrionalis; assembly: GCF_029784135.1. Classification (NCBI taxonomy): domain Eukaryota; kingdom Metazoa; phylum Arthropoda; class Insecta; order Diptera; family Culicidae; genus Toxorhynchites; species Toxorhynchites rutilus. Next base: position 125,714,445 of record NC_073746.1, on the reverse strand, counting down.
CATTAGCGACCAAGCTGTAGAAATTTTTTTTTCTGAAAATTATTCGTGTTATTTTGATTATTGACACTAGGGAAACACCGATGTTCAAGAATTATTTTTTCCAATTTTTGTATTTACCGGCAAATAACTGTTCGAAAAGTTGAACATTGGCCAAAATCTGTATTTTTTCCCTTTTGTTTTGATTTTTATCTTACATCATGCGTATTCTTTTATCAAAGTATTACTGCAGAAAGGTTCACACATTTATTATTATTATTTTGCTATAAATCGATTTCATTACCCAATAACGTTATACGTAATTCAATGAAATTGAAGGTAAGTGGTAGCTAATAAATAAAGCTATCATTTGGTGCAAAAAAGTCACAGTAGGGTTGTGTCCGAGACACGACCGCATAGTTGACGTAGGATTCCGTTAGACTATCTGTTGATTTTGGATATGTTTGAAGAATTACATCGTTAAACTCTTTGATAATGATTTGGTGGCCCTGAAAAGGGCCGTTTTGTTCGGTTGTTGGGTATTGTTTGTTAACTTTATCAGTGTGATGATAGCAGAAGGATGATAAACAGTCGTTGGATGGTGATATCAGATAAAATATACCGAGGTGGAACGAGATATGATGAAAACCACCCTATGTGATCCTAGACGAGATGCCTCCTGTGATATGTATAGATGAAATAAAAAAAACTCACCAATGTGATATAAGACAATTACCAATATCGAACACAATTATCATTTTTTCTCATCAGTAACAACATGTTACTTTAATATAGAGAAAACATATTTGAAATGGAGAAGGTAATTTTTTTATAATTTTTACTTTCTGAGTGTTTATTCAACCCAATGCGAATTTTAATTGGACTAACAACTTCTAATACTATATGTAGAGGATATGGGAAATCACTTTCTCCAATATTTCTTCCCTTTTCCAATTTTTCTCATCGTATAAACTTCCCTTGGGTGAAAACAAAACAGACAGCTTAAACAAAACGACCCGTTCTCGAGTTGGAACACACCTTGGTTTTTAATTTTAGGAAATTAAAATAAATCGTTTCATATATCAACTCATTTTTAACATTTAACTGCTACCATATACAATTTTAAACTTACATTTGTGCTAAATTTTCCACAATACAGGATCGGTCTTTGATATGAAATTTCACGAAGCAACTAACGTCAAAAGTTCCAAATCTAAATTTGATTTACTAGAATTAATCGTATCACTCACCTTACTTCCAATACAAAGATGCCCCCGAATGGAAGTATATTTGTAATGCCGATTTCCCCCAGGCAACTTGGTTTTGATGTCTCTGTTCTGTTCTGGAACACATTTTGGTAGGAACAAAAGTTCCCCCTACTTTCATGTATTTGCAATGTCGATTTCCCCCAGGCAGCTTGGTATTGATGTCTCTGTTAGGGACCTGCCGCATGTGTCGTCAATTTCAACCAATCAGAAGTGGGTATTTTCGTTAAGATAGGGGTTGAGATTTTTCAATTGTTCGATAGTTAGTTTCATGACATATATTATTTTGTTCAATATAAAAAATTGTTATGGAGTGCTGAAATCGATTGACGCAAAATTTCATTAATCCATTATTAAATGACTGAGCAATAAGCGTTTGAAATTGGACAATTTTCACAATTTTTCGAATTTCAATTTGTACCCCAATATGTTCCCGAAAGACGTAATCCTACGTCAAAATTACCATATGGTTGCTTTGTCAAGCCATGAAAAATTATCAAAGTTGATGTTCGTTTTTCGAACACCTTGCAGTTCATGGGTTAAATAATGTGAACATACAGATCTCTCGATCTCTCAGCCTCATATATTTTGGGAATCTTCAAAGACTGCTGGTATCTTGCATAAGCTCTCGCTGCTTTTCGTGAACAATTCTTTATTGGAAAATTTCATAGAAAACATATCACTACAAGTATCTTGCTTACCATGAATCGATCCATTTTATGCATTTCAATGTTTCTCAACCTTCAATTGCCTTCAATCGGATTAAATGAAAATCGGGAAAGGCAATAACCGAAAAAAGACTGAAAGAGCATGATTTCCCATTCAAGCGTTCCCAGGTATATTTTCTTCGGTTTTGCTGCATGTGCTCGGGCGTTATAGGCTTGCTAAATCATTGGTCGTGAAATCGTGACGGCTTAAATGAATCAATGGTAGTTGTAAGCGATCTTCTGTGATAGTTTGGTTTGCGTAACTTTTCTCAAACTTTTCAGGTATGGTAGAGCGTTTTATAACATAGAAACTAGGCTTAACAGGAAAGGGTGAAAATCTAAAAAGTGAGCATGCATTTTTTTTTGAAGTAATGAAGAGGTCGGTAATTTTTCCAGGTAACCTGTGAAAAATCCATAGGATTTCGAGACATTTAGTTATTCTGGAAATACGTATTTGTTACAAACCGGCATCTCAATTCATATATCAATGCATATTAAATCCGATATCTCTGTATGAGATCCAGGACATTTCAATTCAAGCAGTACTCATGCTGACAATGAGACATGTACGGAACAAGACATGATAATGATTTTCACATAATGTGGCATACAAAATGTCGTTGTCGGATTAATTTCAAGTGTGGAATTATATTTCCTTATTTCGCATTGCACGGCAAATTGTTGTATCTGTACACTTCACATCCCAAAACGTCATTGACAGACATGATTAAAGCACCACTAATAACGATATGAAAAGTAATATTTTTGTGCTTCCGGGGAATTCAATTTGTCCTTTATTTGACGCAATGGAGATGGTTGTAAACCGGCGCCTCGATATCATTTTCTATAACCGAGAAAAAGGAGCGGTGAATGTGGTGCCATTCAATGCTTGTCAGCTGCAGTTGAACAGACTCATTACATGGATACCGACAATCAACGCTGACGTCAGACAACATAATTGCTTTGTGTGCGTGCGTGTGTGTGCGAGTGAAACAAAGGAATGATTTATGCTTGATACTCTCAACACGTCGGCAGAAATTAATACCGCAGATTGAAAGGCATATGCGGAACAAGACACAATGATGATTTTCACATAATGGATCGCAAAATGCAGTGTCTCCGGTTAATTTCAGCAGTGGAATTTTATCGAATTTTCATTGTGCAGTAAATCGTTTCATATGTACACACAGAAAAGGATGAGAACGAATACAAATTAATTAATCGTACCTCGTATTTTTTAAAAACGGTTTACATAGTTCACATATAGTAAATGAGTTCGAACCAGAATGCATTCAATGAGCGCTTGCAAAAATACCGAACAGTCCTGTTCGCCATGACACGCATCGTTGTACAATACTGTGGCACTGTATTGTAAGTTTTTTTTGTGGTATAAAACTTAATACTAAAAACATTAGCCTCATTTGCGAGACAATGGTTACAGCAGTCGAAAAAGACGTTCCAACTTTCCACTGCGCGACGCGTCCTTATCCTATCAGCATCTTGCAAATCGTTGTGCAAAGCTGCAAACGCCATTTCCCCTCGTTGGCCAAGCTTAATGAACCTCCACAGAAAAACAGATTCCGAAGTTTCTATGGTTGGCTTTTTGCTTAGTCTGATATCGCTATAGCAGCTTTGCATGTTGCCATCGCGAAGACCCGCGCGAAAAAAGCGAGTTCAATCGAATTATAAGAATCAAAAAGGGTCAGATTTTTATAATGAGCAGTAAGGATAATGTTTTTGTTTACTTTTTTATTAATTTGGAGAAGCACTCTTTATTAATGTTGACTGTCTGGAACAACAGCTCTCAAAGTTTTATACTGCGAGATCTTTTTTCAATTTTATTCGTTTTTCAAAAGATAATACTATAGTTTATCACGTTCTTAAGATGAAAATCGTCCGCCTGAATCATTCGAATAGTTTCTGTTTCCCTAGTTTTTTCCCTAGAAGTATGGTAGGGGAAGACGGGGTAAGACCGCCCGGCGGGTAAGACGACCACTTTTAGTTTTAGAAGAAATCCCCAGTATTTTGGCAAATATGCTACGCAAGAAACATTAATAGCATATTTTTGTCATTTCGAAATACCTTGCAACACCTGAGTGCACGACATATCGAAATTGTAAACAAAACAAAGTTTTCGTCCATTGCGGTTGCAAGCGATTCCGTTAGTTGCCAGTATCCCAATCTTTCAGTAGATTGTTCCGGTTCTGCCTGCGTGAAAAGGCATGTAAAGTATAATATAAAATGCGTGTAAAGTGCAAAATAATGCAAAAGGTGCTCTGGGGGGAAGACGAACCATTTTCGACTGGGTAAAAGCGCCAAACGTTGTGATATTGAATGATTTTCATATCAAATAAAATACCATCTTTTTGTTCATCTCTTTACACACAAATGCCTCGAAAGTACACAAGGAAGTCGTCGCAGATGCAATGGACGTTGGATAAGCTGAATATGGCTCAAGCGGCAGTGTACGAGGGTTGTTCAAAAAATAAGTTTCAGTGCCTCAGAAATCGCGGAAAAATAAAGTTAGGACAAAAAACAAGGTGATTTTTGTAATCCGTTCGGCGTTCGGCGGTCAACGATTCGGTAACACTAAAGAATTCCGTGACGCAGTTACATCGTACTTCAAAAAGTTGGACGCTACGCACTTCACGCTCGGAATAGAAAAACTCGTGCCACGCTATGAATAATGCCTCGAACGTTACGGCGATTATGTAGAAAAATAGAAAATAAAACGTAGATTACGAAAATCACCTTGTTTTTTGTCCTAACTTCATTTCTCCGCGATTTCTGATTCACTGAAAGTTATTTTTTGAACGACCCTTGTATAACTGCATGTCCATTAGGACAGCATCAGTCAGTTTTGGAATTCCTAGAACCACCAACAAATCAAAGGCAATAAATCACCAACGATGAAGCTCGGATCCATTGATCCAGTTTTTACCACTACTCAGGAACAAGAACTGGTGGAGCATTTGCTGCCAGGGTTGCCATAATAAAATCTGTGTTTTTGATCTCAAAAAATCTTTTTATCTGTGTTTTTTTCTCAGAAAATCTGTATCGAAATCTGTATCAACCATTTGCGGTCTTTTGTCTGCTTCCAGTCACCACAGCAAAGAAGTATGCTAATATTATAATTTATGCAACAATATATCAGTTCACACTTTTTCTGAACCAATTTTCACGTCTTGTGAACTTATTCACGAACCAAAATTGTTTGATGAAAGGCGTAAAACTAATTATTTTTGTTATACTGATTTATCATGTAAATGCGACCAGTACGACACACATGTCGAAATATAATACGACCGCAAAGGGTTAAATTTATAAGTTCAATCTTGAAACATAATCTTAGCTTTAGTATCATTGATTTGCATACTTATGTTGACGGTGTTGGTGGTATCCTCGTAAAAAATAGTATTCACTGCGCTTTAGTAGGAAAAAGATAAACAGTGTTATTTATTTATTGTAAAGCTAGCCGATGACGGAGACTTTTGCATTTTTTTGCCTTAACAGTTCGGCTGAAAAATTCATAAGGTTGACGTCTAGATGCAGCCTCTTGCAAAAATCTACTTGACTATCACAAGGCACCATCTTTCAATGGATACGTGTCAAAATTTGACACCAATTGGTCGAATGGTTCGTGAGTTACAGCATTGAGAGTAAAGCAACGTTTGTTATTGTGAAAAAAAATGTAAAAGTCACAAATCAATTAAATATATATATAAAATAGCATTAATTGGGCTTCGAATTGCTTCCGCATCCATCGTATTCTCCAGATCTGGCCCCAGCGACTATTTTCTGTTCGCAGACTTGAAGAGAATGCTCGCTGGCAAGAAATTTAAGACCGATGATGAAGTGATTACTGAAACTGAGGCCTATTTTGAGGAAAAACCGAAAGAGCACTATCTGTCAAGTTGCAAGAACGTTATAATCGCTGTATCGGCCTCGAAAGCAGTTATGTTGAATAATAAAATTGAATTTTGCATTTTTTTTGTTTTACTGTGCCATGAGAAAGCAATACGACACGCTACATATGAATGCCAAAATGACTCTCATTCTGACTGATTCTGATTCGAATGCTATATGAATAAAATTGGTGAGTTGGGAAAGAATTATTGAGATTTAGCCTTTATTAATATTGGATCGTTATTTTAAAAAATCTGTAAATCTGTATGAAAACCAAAAAAAATCTGTAGTCTGTATCTACAGATTCTTGGTTTCAAAATGTCCGAAAAATCTGTATAAATACAGATTATTTTGTAGATATGGTAACCCTGTTTGCTGCAGCTGGAGAATCGATTCTACGCCATCACAATGCGAAATGTCAATGAACTGGAATTCGAGCTGGCTGGACGAAACAACATATCGAATCGGAACTAGAAATACCTACTTCGGGGTCATTCAGACTTCACGTGAACAGATTTTGAGGGATATTAGACCCACGTAGATATTCGTCCTAATAGATTCCAAAAATTTGGTAAATTTTTCACGAACATGTTCAATGTTCTGCACGTCGAATCAGGATGGTCTTTCCAGAAGTTTGTGTGTACTTGATGAACAACCCTAAACATTTAGTACCTTAAACAGCACTGTTCCTGTAATTTTCACTAGACTAAACTGTTTGAAAATAGCATTGCTTCGTCTTACCCCGTCATGGTCCGTTTTACCCCGTAGGTGGTCCTTCTTACCAAAAAGAAGCAAAATAAGAAGTATTTTTTATCATTTCAAAAATTAATGAAAAAACGCCAAAAAAGTTATACAATCAACAGTTACACATTTTTTAGAAGTAGATTATTATATACCTAATGATATGTAGTACAACAAATAGGGAAAATCCTGAAGGATGTTTAAATGAAAATTGGTTTTTGTTAGCTAACAGGAAACAAAATGTTTATCCGTTGCCCCGGCATGAAACTCAACTCGAACAATCTTATTTTATTCGTGTCGAGCGCATAGTATAGCGAGGTAAGAAATTACGTAAGGGGATACTGGTGCAGCTCGGATGTCATTCCAATCTGGTATACTACACGTACCCATAATGCCGACATCGTGTGTTGCCTGCATTAAACCGAAACCCCCTTTCCCCACACCCCCACATTGCACTTCAGTGTCCTTTTGTTTGTTTCGTGAGAAAATCCGATTGCGGTTCAACACCAGCGGAAAAGTCGCATTACAGACATTTTCCGTCGCCGGTACCGAACGGTAACTCTTAGGTTTTTTTTTTCTGTCTCTGTTTCTGTTCTCATCACCCTGTTTTTATCCTGCAATGTATTAATGGCACCAGTGGGCAAACGCTTCTTCCTCTCAGCTTTTTAGCCTTGATTTAGAACAGCGATTTGCGGACTTGATTCGCTTAAATTTTGGAATCGTGAACAGAATTTAAAATTTGAACGCTTTTCAGTTATGATAGAGTTGCACGGTGCCACACAATTCTTACTTCTATCTTACTTTTTTCTCGAAATCGCAGTCGGACGGTTAGGGTCGGATTGAAGTATGTTTGAGATTTGCCGAACATTTTTTCCAGCTTTCCTGTCGATAAAAGGATTCACGTTAGAATGTGGGTTCAGGCAGAAGGGAGTTGAATTATATCAACACCAAAGAACACATAGTGCTATACAATTAGTTATCGTTATGCATCTGTATTTTATTTTTTTATGATTCGAGAGATAGTCAACTTCGCCCCGTGGTTCTCGAATCAGCAGTTTTAATTTTATATGGCACATAAAAGTAATGACATAATGTATATATTGGAACATCATTCACAACTGCATCGCATCTCTCCACTAAAGGAGTGAGCTTTGAAGTACACTACAGTAGCATAGAGAGCTGGCGGCCTGGCGCACGAGAAGAAACCATAAAAAGGAATATTTCATCAAACATATTTTGTACTTTATGATCGTGAAGCGGAAGAGATACATATTCTACTCGCAGTCATGCTATGACGCCAGCCGCTCAATTGTCTGGCCGGATGGAATTTCTCGAGATTGTGGTAGTTGCGTCATCGAAATGGGACACTTTTAGCGAAATATAGGAATGTAAAAATGTTATGAAGCTACACAGTTCGTCTTGCGTTGTATTCTGCCCCAGACGGCAGCATCATCAGACGAGACTGTTAGAAAAGCGAGTTTTCCGACATGAACTCTATTCCACAATTTTCAAGAAGAATTTATTCAAAAACTCACGGTTTATTGCACAGTAGCGCTTCTAGTGTTTGGTTCTGAAATGTTTCGACAGGAGATTGTTTGGAAAGTGGTCTTCATTAAAAAAAAAGTTTGAAAATTCACTATAACCAAAATGGATATTTTGAAAAAATTCTAAAAGGAACGAAACAATTTTTTTTATACACCGCAACATTTTTATTATAACAAAACTTCTGAACTGATATGTATAGACATACAGCAATTACATGGGAACAAGTTCGGTTTCTCTTACATTTTGTATATATTTTCATTTCATCCTTAGTTTTGTTAAAAAATGGGAATTATTGCTGATTTCGTCGAAATATTTTTTTACAGCAAGAAAAATGTATTTCGGTAAACTTTCAAATAAAAAAAACAGCACCGCTAGGTGCTACTTTTAGGGGAAAATTGAAAACAATATCGTTTTCGTGGTTTTTGAGGGAATAGACAAAAAAATAGTTGTTGTTTTTCGGGAAATTGACGTATGAAAACGACAAGAAGATTTGTTTTGAATTTTTCGAAAACATTTATTGAAAAACTAGCAGACCCGGTCGCAATTGAAAAACTAAATTCACCTCGGTCACAATTGATCATTTGAATTGAACAATTTCTAACATTCACGTTTCCTCTCGAAATATTTTTTTTCTGAACATACATTCGAGTTTGATAATAAATGACTCCACTCTAATATCAATTAATGATTGAGTGGAGCGCTTTTCGATTCAATACTTTTTATTTATTTTGTTAATAAAATTCAATGCTTTGTGATAGATTACGTTATTCTTTGCAAGCAAAATGTGATGAATAAGTTTTACGTCCGTAATTTCTCATGTGGGTCATTGCGAATTTGGCATATTCATTCTCATGTCTTGAACTTCCAACACATATGGAAGGAAGAACTTTCGAACGATTATGATGAAATTCAGGAACTCAGAATTTACAAGTAGATGGTTGTCAGTATCCTGCCTTATGATCAAATTCTTTATGTAGAAGCTCAGATAGTTGACGGCTTCCAAGAAATCATGAACGGTAAATTCAGGCCGTTGATAAGGACATCACATTTGAATCTGAAGTTTGAATCATAAGCTTTTGGGCTTTTATGAATTCAAAACGTAAAACGAGCGGTCTTCCGAAATCTATGTTTCTTGATGATAGAGTAGCCGAGTTTCGTATAGCAATTTGTGATCTGTTCGCAAACCATTTCTCCAGCGTGTTTAAAACGAACCACATCACGGATCAAGCTATAAGTCTGACACTAGAGAATGTGTCTAGGGACGTGATTGAAGTAGGAAACTTCACATTTTCGGAACAAAACGTTCTTGATGCGATTCGTAAATTAAAATCTTCCTCAGCTGTTGGGCCTGACGGAATTCCACCGATTGAATTGAAAAAGTGTGCTGAGTCAATTGCTGCTCCATTAGCAATTGTTTTCAATAAGTCACTGTCAGAGGGGAAGTTTCGGGAGAGATGGAAAGAATCAGTAAGCAAACATTACATCCATAAGAAAGGTGATAAACGTGACGTGTTTACGTATCGTGGCCTAACTTCTCTATGCGCTGGGTCCAAGCTATTCGAAATTCTTGTTGGTGGTGTGCTCTTCAATGCTGTCAAATCGTACATTTCGCCAGATCAACATGGATTCTTCAAAGGAAGGTCGATCAACACGAACCTTGTAGATTTTTCATCATATTGCCTCAGAGCTATCGAGAATGGTTGCAAATCGACGACCCTTACTGTCTCCGATCACTGTACTACGCTCTTGTAAGATCGGTTCTGGAGATGGCTTCTGTTGTATGGAGTCCATATGCGCATGTCTGGATAAACAGAATTGAGGCTGTTCAGTCTCGATTTATAAAATTTGCACTGAAGTATCTTCCATGGACCAATCCCGCTGATCTCCACCGTATAAGCATCGTTGCCGCCTGCTTGGAATAGAAACTCTGCGTCAAAGGCGTAGCTCAGCCAGATATTTATTTGTCGCAAAGGTATTGCTAGGAGAAACGGATTCCTCCCACTAGAGGCGAATGAACTGAAAAGTTTAAACCCTCTTAAAGCCAAAAACTAGAAGTGGGTTATATCTTTGATATAACCGCAAGGTGGATGTAGTAACAAGCATATAAATCTTAGACGTTTCATCTTTCGAATAAAGTGATCATCATACCACTTCGTTTAGCCGGAAAAGAATTATTAACGTTCGAAGGGGGAATCGATTCCTCCTCGGAAATACCCAGCGCAAATAGTATCCACTCCCCAAGCCCCGACAATTGGAATCATTGTTGATCCGGAGCAGAATTATTAACGCTTGAGAAGGAATGGATTCCTCCTCGGGATTACACAGCGAAAATAAGACCCCCATCCCAACAATTCCAACTTCCCAATAACGACGATCGATTGCAGCATTCGTAAACGAATAATTTTCTAACGATACTTTTTCAAAAGTGATTTCTTCGATATGTAATATAATATCCACTCTGATCATATTCACTACACCGTATCATACCATATCAAATCCATAGTCAATTTGAGTACAATAGTACTCACTGCTTGCATCTAATTTTCTATGCCAATTTCCCCTGGCTCCATGGTTTTGAAATCTGTGTTATGGAAACATTCCGATTTGCAGAAACGCAAACGAATATAAAAGTACCCGCTGCTTGTATCTAATTTGCTATGCCAATTTCCTTTGGCTCCATGCTTTTGGAGTCTGTGTCAGGGAAACATTCCGATTCCCAGAAACGCAAGCGAGTACAAAAGTACCCGCAGCTTGTATCTGTTTTGCAATGTTGATTTCCCCCAGGCTTCATGGTTTCGTAGTTTGTGTTAGGGAAACACTCCAATTTCCAGATACACAAGCGAGTACAAAAGTACCCACTGCTTACATCTATTTTGCAATGCCGATTTCCCCTGGCTCCATGGTTTTGAAGTCTGTGTTAGGGAAACATCCATCCATTCCAGCGATCGTACTTCAATCGTTGCGCAATTATAACTGATTTCCGAGCGGCACTCGCTTATACACTGATTGGTGTGATTTCAATAGTCTGTTTTGAAAGTAGTTTTAGGGCTATTGAAACAATTTTTTGGGTCAAAAAGTAACAAGCATATAACGCGTAGACATTTTATCTGTCGAATGAATTGTTTATCATACTATTTCGTTCAGTTGTTTAGGAGCTATTAACGCTCAAAATCTCGTTCTCCGGCGTAACGCTTTCATTTTCGAAAGTTTGAACTTACACCCCAGTATAGAAATGAATGACGTAGCCCTACGACAAAAGAAGAAGAAGTAGAAGGATTCATCCCATATTCTTGGGCAGCTTAATTTGAATTTTTTAATTTGCTTAATTTGGATAGATTTTCAGGCGAACCGAATACGGGAGAAATGAATCAATTGTATCAATGTGTCGTGAATTTAATTATGTGTTTCACCTGTTCGATTTCTGTTGTTCTGTGGATGTATTTAAGTGTCGGTTGAAACATTTTAATTTGTCTACTTGATGTTTTTGACTGTTTACCTTAATCTTAATTATATTCATGTAGACTACAAGTCAGATGGATCACAAATAAATAATAATAATAATATTAATAATAATCTATATCTATATTTATCGCGCTGTCTGTGAAGCGGACCGTGGATTCAGTGTCCTGCATCTGGCGCAGGAGCAGTACGAACTTAGCTGCAATTTGCAGACCATAGAAGAAAAAATAACATCATGAAAGCAAAAGGAACTTCATGGGACGCACCCCCATCGTTCAGAGCAAGCGCATATCGACAAAGTATTTTCGAACACGTGGCTGGTGCGAGGTGAACTCTTTTCTGAAACAGAAGGGTTCATGGTAGCCATCCAGGACCGGATAATAGCGACTAAAAACTACTGGAAGTACATCTTGCACGAAAACGTTGTTGACTGTTTCAGAAAGTGCAATAAAGTAGGAGAGACGATTGAACACGTCATAGCCGGCTGTGGAGCGCTAACCGAATCAGCTTATCTCAATCGTCACAACTCGGTTGCCAAGATTGTTCATCAACAGCTAGCATCAAAACGCAACTTGGTAAATCAGTTGGTACCCTACTACAAATATATTCCGGATCCGGTTTTGGAAAATAGCTGCTACAAGTTGTAGTGGGATCGCGAGATTATTACGGATGTCCGAATACCAACTAATCGCCCTGATATTGTGGTCTACGATAAAAATAAGAAAGAAGTGCTGATAATAGACATTGCAATACCGTTAGACCACAATCTAAAATCTACGTTTGCTGCCAAGATAACCAAGTATCACGACTTGGCAGAAGAACTAAAACAAATGTGGCATTTGAAAGGCATCCGTATTATACCAGTAGTGATCTCTGCTACTGGTTTAGTTCCACACTCTCTCACGCAGTCATTGGAGGAGCTGCATGTAACAGAGCAGCTAGCGGTTATGCAGAAAGCGGTGATTTTTGGAACGTGTAACATAGTGCGACGGTTCCTGAATCACCATAATTAGAACACGATGATTGTGCAGACACTATTATAAAGAGAAAAAAAGAAAAAAAAAGATACCACAGAGCCTAATCCCCCATCCCCCTTTGGCATTCAAGAAGCCCGGGGGTAGGTGAATATTCCAGCTCAATGCTGAGGAGTGCCATAACTCTATATAATAATAATTTGAATCAGTAGGTTGGTTGGTAACAGCAGTGAGGTTGAAAAGATCCAATTTGAACAAAATTTGCCAAATAATGTTTTTTCAATGTTATGTTTTTCCAAATACAGGGTAACTTCGATATAACGTATATTTTACTTTCAAAATTGTACGTTGTATCGAATTGTACATCATATCGAAGCATAATAACGAACGCAAAAACGTAGCTTATGTTACTTTATCGTGTTGCTGTTTTAATAAGGTTAATGAATAAATTCAACTAGAAGACGAAGACAACCTTTCTCATGATGTTTGCCTTCGTACTGTTGATTAAATATTGTTTCATTTAGAATCCAGAATCACAAAACAGTTGTACTTTGTGACTGGTTAAAGGTACAAAACAAGCTTTAGTATCAAAATACAGATAATTTATTGTTCTTTCAGAAAAAAATATCCAAAAAATTATCCCTTTGGACTTTGAAAAGGTGTACGTTATATCGAGGTAAAATGTACGTTATAACGTGGGTACATTATATCAAAGTTTCCCTGTATGTATATATGGTATTTTCATATTTTTTGACAAACAAACCTGACGAAGGCCAAAAGGCATCAAACATAAAGATAATCATTTAAATCCATTGTTCCGTTCTAGAGTCAAATCGTGACATACGGACATCAAATTAAATTAATTAATGAAGTCTTATGTTTTGTCTCAAAATTATCATGCTTCTCCATTGGGCGAGTACACTTGTTGGATAGAAACAATGAATAAGCATAGTACTCCATATCAAACCACAAAAGCCTATTTTCATGTGAGAACTTAAATAATCATTTTTCGTGCTTTTTGAGTGTCTAGACTAAAGAGACACTAGTTGTTTAGAAAATACAGATTTTGTTAAAAAACATTCATTTAAAGTTATAAGGTCCAATTTTGTTTTTAAAACTACTATGCTTCACCATAAGATGCGTGAAATTAGAGAAGAATAATGGAGACGCATGGTAAAATGATGAATTTCGCACTGGAAAAATATTGAAATACAGTATCGTCTCCATTATTTCACTGTGCGTTTTTACCACCTCTCGTTCATATCATTCTCGAATTTATCACTGAAAATATTTCACTTATAACGCAATTTTCGGATGGCGATAAAAATACCACATAAGATAATTGAGGAGCATGTATTCCATAAAACATTATTTTATTGACCATGTTACATTTTTTTTTTTAAATTTCGACGCCCTCTCGGGTGGCCTTCCAGCAGTTGGCCAAAACTTTCGTCATTGCTGTCGAAAACATACTTGTTGGCTTGTTTTTCAGTTCTTTCTTTGTTTATATATTGGTTCCTCCTGCGTTTTCGAAATTGAATGAGCAGACCCTCCACTTTAGCTTTAGTTCAGATTGCCGGACTTCGGAACAACATCTATCTTCAAGCGGTTCATCTCCATCAGTGGCTTGTTCGCGTAATGGGAGGAGACCAGGTCCGGCCGAAACATCACATCCTCGTTCGGATGATATTTTTGGATGATGGTGGCAAATTTCGGCAGACACTTTGTGCTGTAAATCTCTCCGTTCATCGCAAGTCCCTCTACTTTAAAACCGTGCAGGAGTGGTATCCGGCCAATTCTGTGGATTTTATGCCGAAAGGCACGAACCCACCAAACTGTTCTAAACTTCGTCCGATCGAAACCTGTTGGGCCATGGTGAAGCGCGAAGACTAACGGAGGATGAAATAGAAATGTTGAGGAAAAAACTGTACAGGCTTTGATGGAGGGCGTCAATCGCAATTTTACTCAAACTCATCCAAAAATTCTCCGACATATGTAAGCTAAAATAAGTACATATACTGAACCGCTTGTTTTATTCCGATAACTATAGCAGACTATCAAAGTGTCGCAATAATTATCGACTCACCCTTTACAATCAATGTAGCTGAGGAACGGTGCAATTATTTCGATTGAACGAAAAATGTTGCAATCGCTCGAAACCTCGCTGCCGTCTGGTCGCTAGCTGTATGACTGATTTTTTTGTTTTTTTTAATTCAAATTTTACAGCAATCGGTCGATTGGTTCGTGAGTTACAGCATTGAGAGTGAAGCAACTTTTGTTATTGTGAAAAAATGGAATAATCACAAATCAATGAAAACGATGGCAAAATTGCATGAATTGGGCCTCGAATAACTTTCGCATACACCGTATTCTCCAGATCTGACTCCCAGCAACTATTTTCTGTTCGCAGACCTGAAGAGAATGCTCGCCGGCAAGAAATTTAAGACCGATGATGAAGTGATTACCGAAACTGAGGCCCATTTTGGAAAAACCGAAAGAGTACTATAAAAATGGTATCGAAAAGTTGCAAGATGTTGAATAATAAAATTGAATTTTGCAAAAAAAATAATAGTTTTACTGTGTTACCTTATAAACTTTTCAGCCGAACTCTTATGACTAGTTAGGTGCCAATCAGGAATATTCTGTTTGATAAAATTTATAATCCTGATCAGCGACGCAGACTAAATTTCCTTGGGCTCCAGAATGGCTTCATCAAGGTTGATGTCAGCTCCGCAGTTACAGAGCAAATGTTCCGAGGTTTCGCTTTCGGCATTACAAAATCGACAAATATCATCATCACTTATGTTTTCAAGATAGTATTTGCTCGGACAGTGTCCTGTTACGAGAGCAGTGAATGTGCTGAAGTCTTTCTTATTAAGGGGGTATTCTAGTGTAGAGACACGGATTTCATACGTTTTTTCGAGCTCCGTAAAAATAAAACAAAGAGTATTTTTACGATCCATTATATCATTATTTGTTCATCTATCTTTTAACAAGAAAAAAAAATCGAAGGGAGAAAAAATATTCATAACAAGAATAGTTACAGGCTGATGAAATGAGGGGGTTCAAAAAGAAGTTGTGCCATGGCGTACACGATTCCGGCCCTTCTGGTTTTCTGAAACAAAAAAATCGAACAGATTCTGAATCAGTAAAGATGCCGCTATCGCATGAACCTCAGACAAGTTTAAAACATTTTTTTTGACACAATGGCGGCCGTTTGAGAAAACAAAATGCGGTTTAAAACGTTTTTTCTTTCGTTTCCCGATTTTTGAAAAATATTGAAATTTAAAAAATTTCATTTTTTAGAGATTCATGCGATAGAGAGATGCCTACAGATTGTATTCATGTAAATTCGACATGAATCGGTTCAGTAGAACTTGAGATATCGTGTACGCCAGTTTGAAAAATTTAGTTTCGAGAAAAACCCGTTTGAAGTTCATTATTATGGCCGTACTAGGTTATATACCGCATCACTAAAATGGCCGTAACTCGATAAATAATGGGATTTTTTATAAGTCCTTTTAACCTATATACCCTATTCTTGAATGCCTAAACTACAGAAATATAAAGGAAAATTTCAATTTTCAACACACAGTCATAAATTCCACAGAGTTGGTGTGGATCAATGAAAGGTGAGATTGAGTCGTTTCTGGCAAGTTCATCTGCTCACTCGTTTCCCTCTATACCGCAATGGCCAGGAACAGTTGTACCGAACTTATATGACTTAATTGCCGTAAAAGAAGATGCATTCCTAGACAATTTTTGAAGAGCATTTAAAAGCGTCTGCATGCATATTTTAGCATGTCTGTATGTTCTTTTGGGGCAGACATTTAGAGATTCTATTATTGCAGCTATTTCTGTCTGAAAACCTGTTGGCCAGTTTCGCATAGCCACAGAGATTTTTGTTTGGGTATGACTAATGAATTGTGACTGCTGTGAAATCGCGAATAGATTGTTCATAGTCGATAGATTAAAAATGAGCGGAGCTTGAATTGCACTATTTTTTTTTATCCGTGCGTAGAACGGAGGCTGCAAAAAATGGTAATTATTTCTTTGGTTTTCATTGTTATTACACATACAAATTAGTTCAAAATAAAGTAATACCCGATGGGCTAACCAGAAGAGCCCGCCGGGCCACAAGCGACCCGCGGACCTCAAATTGGATATGGTTGGCCTAGAACATCAAAGCTTACTCGTGGTGTATCGATTTGAAATGATTACCTAGCTTCAGGCACATGATCTTTGTGAGAATGGTTATTAATAAATTTTCCTACATATTTTAAAATTTTGATTGAATGAATTGTTATTAATTTATTAAATCCAGTCCGGTAGTTAAAAAAAGTCATTTTAGGAAAAAAGTGATTTTTCGGACCACCATAAAACGGAAATGGTCACTGTAACGAAAAAATTAAAAAATACGGGTCTAACTGCTTGCGATAAAGAACATATCTATCACTTTTCACGAAAATCTGAGAACCACTATATCGGTTTGGCATGGAATGGCTGTATTTACTTATCATAGAGCACCCATGTTAAGTACGCATCTTCATCAGAGTAGTGGAACGACTCGATGTGTTCGGGTTTGCTCCGTGCTGTTGCAAACTAAAACTTAGGACAAGGGGTTAAGTTGTAGAGAACTTGTGGCTTATTTTCATACTAGAGTCCAATAGATGGAACTCAGCACGCCTCTACATATCATCCTGTGGTCTCCGTTTAATATATTTAATTTGAAGTGAGTGGAACATGGAAATGTAAGTAATTCCATCAGTTCCGGAACATATTTTCCATTTGTATGAATTGATCTGAAGTATCGCTCGAATGAAGTTATATGTAAATATTGTCTGAATGAATGAAGTAAACGTGTTCTTGAGTGGAATGGGTACACGAAAATTCTATTTGAAAATTACTTTTGTAAGTCATTGCTCCAATATGATTCTTTCCATCTACAAATTAGAGCTGGCATGGACATTCATGAACAAAATACTTTATTTCGGCAACAACTTCAATTCAACATGAAAAAAAAAATATCGCAAGGTTCTCAAATAGCTCTCCGCACAAATAAAGAACCAGATGTTGTGTTTGGACAAAATACCGAATACCCGTGTAGTTCGCATCGTCGCACATTTGGTCAACGATGGGTCAGAGCTATTATCCCATCGGTATAATGATTTTCGAGGAAGGCCTGCCTCATCCGAAAAAGTAAAAAAAAAATCACCTGCTCTGGAGGTTGGCTCGGAATCGGAGAAATGCGAGAAAAGGTCAAATGTGCGGGTGTGCTTTCAGCCGGATAATGTCGACTGTCATCAAGTTGTTTGTCATCCGGTGGGTCGGGTTCGGGTGAGACAGGCAGGAGTTTTGCCTTGACAAATAGACCAATCCGTCTGAAGGTATGTTCGTTTCCTCTAAAGCTTGAATTAAACTCATTAGCTAATGATTTTATCATTGATGCTGATGTGTTGAAATCGAGGAATTGAATCATCCGAGGGAAAAAATATGTTGGCGATTAGTTTTACCGCTCTTCTCGGTAGTGGGACACAGAGAACTAAAATGACCCAATCAATGAATCAGTCTTAATCCCAAAAATCTAAGCACGCGGCTTTGTGTCACTTTTAAACATGTGAAATTTAAAAATATTTGCTGTTGTGCAAACAATGATGGCATTTGAATAAACGCATTTTTTTTTCCAACTCCAACTGTTCTACTTTTAGAATCTACGTTTGACACGAACCAAGTTTCTCGAATTTGATACTAGTGAAAGTTTGTGCTATCTCAACAATTTCACAAGTCCCGCAGACACATTTCCGTATACCGTCTCACTTTACTATTCGTAGTTAGTCTTCTCTGAGTATGATACGAAGAATAATTGTAAGGAATATAACACAAGTGCAACTAAAAATCTCCCATGCGAGGAAAACTGAATCTCGAACTCTAGTGCGTGTTTTCAGACAAGCGTTGGCGCTACTGGAAACTTTTTGTGGTACTTTTTTTTCTCTCTGAATGCTATTAAAATTCAAGTCTTGTTTTGAAGTGAACATCAAAAGAGTAGAGCACGTACTACTAGCTACCTGTTTTCATACTGGTACCGGATAAGAAAGCTGACGAGGTCGATGGCAACGGACCGACAATGCTCGTGGCAATAGGTTCCCATAATCGCGTATCGCCTTTTATCCTTTCTTTTGTCTTTTTTGCCACTTACGCCGTGTCTGGACATTTTTGTTCGAGTTTTCAACTCCCAAATATTCGTTCGAAATACTAATCTTCGTTCCCGGTATCTACTGAACGCAATATTACACGTACCGATTCCGTACCGAGCGCTACTGTCACCTTCAGTGGAGGATTAAAGACTGATGGACACATGGATGGAACCAGCGGCCATGAACCGGTGGTGCGACATCAAACGCACCCCTGATCAAAGCCAGGTGGTGGTGGCGGTTTGTTTCTATTATGAACACCGACAGGTAATTATTGTTCCTGCGCTGGGGCTATTTTGGTACATTCAATCGCCTGCGAGGACTCACTCCAAGCGCTCGTCACTGCCCACCAAATCGGTAAAGTGAGTTTTTTTCGATTTCTGCCGATGACACGCAAATAAGCCTTGGGAACTATCATTCGATAGTGGCTCGAGGTAACATGAAACATTGTTTACCTAGTTTGGATCCCAGAAATATAGCGATAAGGAGGCATTTGCTGGGAGGTGTTATGACTGTATTTCATCGACATGATCCGATGAATTAGATCTTTAAATAACTCTGCAACATTTAATCGAAGGAAAACAACGGAATGTTGCAATCAATTCTCATGAACTAGCTTGTGTACTCGGTGTGAATTGATATGGTTGCGGTTGTGAAATAGTATCCAGTTCTGAAATAGTTAATTATGGTTCGGGACTGGAAATGAAAATTAATTTTCAAACAAGTTTTTTTATTATTTGTTCTTCGACTTCAATCAGATTCCTATATCTTCAATGTACTTTTTACGTCGATTTAATAAGCGATTCAAATGCGTGTTCTAGCTCATTTTGGGAAATGGCACTCAATGCTTCGCTTGAAGCCTTCCAAATGACGAAATCAAATGTTCATCGATAGATAGCGATACTCTTACGCATCAAAATGGTAACAGTGTAATATACAACAAAAGTTATCTTAAGGCAGTATTCTAGTCTAGAAATTTGAAAAAAATCAAAAATTGTTTCCTTCATATCTCTGTACTTTATACTTCATATATCTTTTATTTAACGAGTTAGAGCCATTTTAGTGATGCGATATCTAACCTGGTATGGCCATAACAATGAACTTTAAAAGCGTTTTTCTCGAAACTAGTTTTTTCAAACTGGCGTACACGATATCTCAAGTTCTACTAAAACGATTCATGTCGAATTTATATGGATTCAATCTACACGCATCTCTCTATCGTATGAACCTATGAAAAATGATTTTTTTTTATTCTACTATATTTAAAAAATCGGGAAACGCAAGAAGAAACATTTTAAGCCGCATTTTGTTTTTCAAACGGCCGCCATTTTGCCAAAAAATATGTTTTTGACTTTTCCGGGGTTCATGCGATAGCGGCATCTTTACTGATGCAGAATCTGTTAGATATTTTAGTTTCAGATAACCAGAAGGGCTGGAATCGTGTACGCCATGGCACAACTTTTTTTTGAACCCCCTCACTTCATCAGCTCCTAACTATTCTAGTTATGCATATTTTTTCTCCGTTCAATTTTTGTTTTATTGTTAAAAGATAGATGAACAAATAATGATGTAATGTATAGTAAAATATTCTTCGTTTTATTTTTGCGGAGCTCCAAAAAACGCCCGAAATTCGTGTCTCTACACTACCCCCTTTACATAAAAAATGTACACGAATGAATTCGGCTCTGTTACAGCTCAATTGCTAAATGAGCCTATTAAAATAAACTGTTAGGATAAAAAAAAATTCGGAAAAAGATGAAAGTTACAGGTTGCCTAATCATGTCAATACGGTGAATGATTTAGTACACAGAAGCGCTAAAAAATCAGAAAATAACGCACGAATGCCAAACTTTCTGGATTGTGATATTCAAGTCGAGTTGGGCTGATTCTAACCATCAAATGCTCAACTCTGAGATAATATCCACCAGCAACTGTTTGGCTAGGTGAAACAAATTTTTTATATAGAAAAAAAACCTGTTCCGTTTTGGTAATTTTGATGTCAGAGATGCATCGCGCTCTGATTGACCAATTGCGGAATATTTCGGTAAATAAACTATTCGTGTTAGATATCGAAATATTATTTCGACAATTGGTCGCCCAGAGCGCGATGCATCTTCGACATCGAAATTACCAAAACGAAATCGACGGAATTAACAAAGTGCAACATCGCGTTTTTCGCGATTTTTGACAGGTTGAAACTTGGAAATCAATGAACACCCGGATATAAAATATAGATTATTTAAAACTAAACGGGCTTCTAGTTTTTCAATCTAGAATATTCTTGATTTGATATGAATCCAATTCCTTGCAGTGCTTTAACGAGATGACTTATAACGAATGTTTTGGCCCAGCCAAGAATATGAATATGAACATGAATTAAGCTTCGTCAAACATCCATTTTCCTCAAACAGATCCAGACTCCGGGTCAAATATAGGGTTGGGGAAAAAGAAATGTCATATTTCTGATCGAAATCTGACGCTTTATTTAACATACTTAAAATTATCCAATTTAAGTCAAATATGCGCCGTTTTGTTCGCAAGCTTGTTGCCATTTAGAAGGCAACTTCATTATCCCCCCCATTATAAACCCAACTATACTCGCGCTATAACTTGAGACTGAAAAGGACAATCACAACACTGTCAAAACGACACTTGTAGCACAGATTGTCGTCTTTAAATAGCCGTATAATATGACCCAATGCGATAAGTACAACACAAGATATGTTTAAGTGTTGCCATATATTGACAATATACGACATTTCTTTTTCCCCAACCCAATATAACCATCACAATCCAGGCTTCGCTTCGTCGAGCTAAATTCAACGGGAACGGGTTACCAAAAGTGTCGATTGTTCATCAATGTGTATATATTTGATACTCGACATCCCATAAGTAATGGTTAATATAAAACTATTCGATTTTTACGTTACAGTGTGTACATAAAGTTTATCCACCTCTGCTTTTCGTTTGAAAACTGGGGTAATTATTCGGCATATTTTTAGTACTTATCTTTTCCCAACCGAATGTACCTGAAATTTTCCTTACCTTAAGGAATTGGATCGTGAGAAACTAAAAACGAAAGCAAAATATAGAATAAAGTATATCCACCCAAATACACCCAAATATGCTTAGTACCATTGTGTACTACATTGTTCTTGTCGCTTTTTCAAATGAAAACATTGCATACAGTCGTTATTTCATTGTTTCGAAGTATTCGTGATCAAATTACGTATTATTTCGCTTAAAATACCAAAAAAAACCCAAATTACTCCAAATAACTGAAAACTGATAACAGCCGCCACCATTCCAACGGCTAAAGCTACCATCAAATTGCTTATATCGTCCGACTAAACAAATATACAATTGGTTCAAAAGTTTAGAAAAGTGGTTCTTTCGTACCAGCAACGTCACAACTTCTCTTTCGTATCACAAGTTAATCAATTTAAAAGAAAAATGAATATAAAGCTATACTTTCATGTGACACC
Organism: Toxorhynchites rutilus septentrionalis; assembly: GCF_029784135.1. Lineage (NCBI taxonomy): Eukaryota > Metazoa > Arthropoda > Insecta > Diptera > Culicidae > Toxorhynchites > Toxorhynchites rutilus. The sequence continues at coordinate 125,692,196 of NC_073746.1, read as the reverse complement.
TCAAAAAATGCGAAATAGACTTCATCAATAAGGTTTTAAGGGTCGTGTGGTACTTAACCCTTTCACGACCAAGGGAAATATTTTTCCCTTCTACAAAAATCGTTATCGATTATTCAATTATTATTGGATCGATATTTTTTTTTACTGAATGTCAAAATAAAACGTATGTCCAAGGCAGTAAATGTGTTTCTGAACGAATAAAAAAAGGAACTGACAAACATGGCCCGGACTGACTTAACACCGACCACATAACAAATGTGTTATGTGCAATGTCCACTTGTGCTTCACAAGTAAACGAAATTGCTTCGTAAAGTACCATCACTAACTATTTTTTTTTACTTTTCTGATAATTTTTATTATGTTTTTTGTATTACAAAGCAATAAATAAAATACCGATATAATAAACCTAACTCTTCGTTTATTACTTTTATGGTCCATAGGAAAAAAAAAAAATTCCCATGAAATTATAGGAAACCTATACACTCTGCTTGGTGATATTCTCTTACTTTACACCCACAATAGCTAAATTTTTGTGTTGTATTGACATATTAAGTCTTGAACATTTTATGATCCTGAAAAGGTTAAGAAACTATGGCTATCAGGGAAAGACATGAAAAAACGGCTCTAGTGGGCATTAAGTGCACATTGATTGAACAATTGATGGCTGGAAGAAGGTAATGTCGGTCTGATGATGACGAACCGGCGAAACTATAACAGAGAGTGTTTGAAGCTAAGAACGCACCCATACCCAGAAATTTGACATTTTATTTGTATATTGTAAAAACAAAAAAAAACCTTGAAGTAGCTCGGCTGCGAGTAGTCTCATACATGCAAATCAAATATCGTGGTATGGGTGCGTTCGTAATTCTTCGGATCGTTTGACGTTTACTCGCATTTGAGTAGCTGATAACGTCTAAACCCGGCTTAACAGTCAAACATGAAGGAGGTGAATTATTGCAATCACATGGTTTGGCAAGTGGCTCAACTAATTTTCTGTGCAGATAGTATCATTATTGTGGCTCGATGGCATCGTGTGGCATCGGAAAACTCGAATTTATTGGCGGAATAATAACAAAAGAGGCATATCTGGACTTATTGACACATTCCAGCAAGATGGAGATCCAAAGCATCCTTCGAAGGAAATTTTAAAATTATTTTTCATACAGTACATTCCTTTCACTTTGATTACATTTTTAGGGTCGGTAATGTCCAACGAATGTAAACTGTCATAATTACTTTGAGATATTAGAATAACTTCCCTCGATAATTCTGTTAGGAACATTAATCAAATCTACCTCTAAAAAACTATACATTCATTTGCTTATCCTGCTTGTTGAAACATCAAAGTATAAGGATAAAACTTTCCGTCCTAAATGACGCCAAACGAAAATTGTTGTCCGGAAATATATTCAAATCAACATCAACAGATTTCCAGTTACATGATTTACAGTTGCTTCAAAGGACGCTGGAACGCATTTCGTTCGCATAGTTCTAATGCAACAGTCGGGATTCTCGTTCAGTTGCATCTGTTTGATCATGGACGAGACGAGTATTCAACCGAATGTTAGGTCCAGAATTTAATAAAAGAGCCACATGTTCCACATTAATTTACGGACTAATTTTCAAAAAGCCTCAAAAGTTCAAAGCTGGCTCATTTAGTTCTGCGAAAATAGACAGCTTTGTCGTGTAGTGGGAGTTCGAGGGAATGATTCCATGAGTATGCTCGTATGCTGCATCCGTACAAACGTTATTACTCGAGCGGGTGAGGGATGGAAATTTGAATCAATTAGAATTTATGATTATTGTTGTAACTTATTTCAAGTGATAATAGGTAGCAATTAGTGCATTTCAGTTGTGACACCAACGTACTTTATAGAAGTTTTAAATCTAATTGGAAACTGTTTCTCATGCACAGGGCGCAAGAATAATACCCAATCCATTCACTGACCACTACAACTCAACTAAATTAACTTTATTGGATTTCCATTCCATAACTCCTGTAGCTTAAGGTGATCAACTCGCCACATCTGCTCACACTCCTTTCGGAATGTTATCCCATAACTCCAATTTTAGTTTTCCAATACGAGTTCTAGTTTACGGCGAAACTTAGAAACCGCACATGGTCCCGTTCCCAGCCGAATAAATACATCCGGCTAGGAACGTAAGGCTAAAATATTAATTGATTTATTGTAACAACTCTCCGGGTTAACTTCCACCCATGGACCAGTTTCTCTAGTGCTGAAGTGCTTTTGTATCTTGTCCTGAAATTCGGAATCGGATATCGGATTTCCAATGTTTACAGCCAGTGTCGGTATGTGACCAGCACAAACTGGATGACCGGAAAAGGAAGGAAAGTGTTATGACACATTTATCAACATCGGTGAACCATCGTTTTCCACACGTTATCCTTCTGACGCCACCGGAGGAGGGTACTTGTTGCCATCCATTTCATTCTCCAGGAAAATAGTAGCTCTTAACGACGGTATAAATATAAATCGAATAGTATACAAGTGCGATCGTAATAAGCAGCGGGTTGAATGAAAATACGTTTGTGGGTGCAGTGTTACCTCACACGATGCGATGTATTATCAGTGTAAATATCAATAAATTGCGTCCCACATTTATGCCACCTCCCTGGGAAAGGATTGCAAACGATTTAATATGAGAACAAATGGATTGGGGTTAACAAATTTTATATTGGCATTCTGTGGGCGCCATATCACGCTGATCTCACTCCTGTAACGCCCCCAACATGAATTCACCGATTGAATTATGCTTGAAAGCTCGTTAAATTAATAATGCTTGAAATTGTTTCCTTTTTTTCTTGCTTGTTTTCTGTTTTCCTTAAATCGGTGAACCTATGTAGTTAAAGTTAAAGTTAAAACTGGCAACTGTGTCTTATTGTGGTTGATATGGTTCTTTTTGTTTCCGTCTAAAGTTCATAAAATCTATGTGTCCATGTGAATTTCTTCCTGCTGTGGTGTGGTATTTTGAATTCTAATAATCAGAGTTAGCTGTGAGCTTCGAGTATTTGTGAATTCCCGCGCAAATTCAAGTGAAATTGACAAAATTAAATCAGCCGTCCAGATATCTCTTGTGGTCCATCGTTTGAATTTGAACAGTGCTCGTGTGTTAGTGTCGATAAGCTATTACAGTGCCATTGTATTGTATCGTACAAGCGTTCTTAAATTGACTTTGCCTGTGTTTTCCATGATTGTGTGGGACTGCTACAGATAGCCCTAGTTCGCCTTCCGATAATATATGTCACAAGCTCGGCGAGGCTGCACACAACTATACATCCAATAGATTGTGTGCAAGCGTGTCGTCTCTGACTTGCATGCAACTTGACGAGGAAGTAAAGGCTGATTTAGACGATGCCAGTCAGCGCTCTAGTTGAAGTATCCAGTGAACAGAGAACAGACACTCTGTTCAAGTTACTTGTACCAGTGTCGAACAAGTAATTGGCCTCTAACTTGAACAGAGTGTCTGTTCTCTATTCACTGGATACTTCAACTAGAGCGCTGACTGGCATCGTCTAAATCAGCCTTAAGAACTAAAAGTTTGCTTGTTAGCTGTCCAGTATATGTAATAATGAATATCGCAGTGTGAGTCTCTGTACGACGCTTAAGTGTGAGGAATAAAGCACTTGTGTGGACAAGGTAAGTGATGTCTGTCCATTGATCGTGTCAATCATAGCACGTTCACAATAGCTCGCTAGCAAATTCAGCTGAACTCATCCCTTGTATGCAGCAACTGGGATAAAATTGAAGTCATCATAAAGCTTTTTTAATTTCCTGTTTAGGCTTCTATGTTTGTCTGACCTTTTTTCTTTGTAACATGAATGACGAAAATATATGTGTAATTTGTGAACGGAAAGAACCTAATTCGAATAAAATTATTACATGTCTGTATTGTTTCTCTAGCGCGCATTTGAAATGTAAAAATATAATCGGAAACGCCGTTCGTCGTGTGCGTGAAAAGCCTCATTTCTGTACTCCTGACTGTGCAAAAATATACCAGCGTATTGTCGAAATGTCCAATAATAAAGAAGCATTAATTGCAACGCTCACAACTGAATTGAAAACAACGATCGAGAACGCAGTGTCTGTCGAAATTCTTAATGTTCGATCGGAAGTCAAACAGATAACTACTGCTATAGAAAATTCCCAGGAATTCCTATCTGCCAAATTTGACGCTATTACAGATGAGTTTAATAAATTAAAGTTGGAAAACGATGAACTCAAGCTCGAGATTCATAGTTTGAGGAAATCGCAATCTGCATTAACAGAGACGGTCCATAAACTTGAAATGTACACAGACAAAACTAATAGGATAATGAACGAAAAAAACGCGTTGTTTATGGGTATACCTCTAACACATAATGAAAACACAGTTCAACTCATTGAGAAAACTATACAGTCTCTGGGTGTACAGCTGGAAGCAGGATCTATAGCAACAGCCGCCAGGCTTAGCTCAAAAAAGAAAAGCAATTCAACGTTGATTCCTATTAAAGTGATCTTTAATGATACAGTTAGTAAGGAAATGGTATTTGACAAAAAGAAAAAAAAGGTAAACTTGTATCAACAGAAATTGATCCATCTTTACTGCTGAATGGTAGACCAACTTCTGTCTCCATTCGTGATGAATTGTCTCCGCTTTCTTTTGAACTACTTCGCGAACTTCGTGAATCGCAGGAAGTATTGAACATTAAATATGTCTGGCCTGGCAGATTCGGAACAATTCTAGTAAAGAAAAGAGATGGTGATAGACCTGACGTTATAAAAAACAGAGAAGATCTCAGTAAACTAATGACCCGATACTTGAACATGACTAAGACTCCCTCGCCTGTGTAATTTCTTCTTGCCTGTTTTCCTCGTTTTTTTTTTATTCAATTTGTGTTTGTCTTTTAATCTATGACTCATACAAATACAAATAACTTTTCCCATGACGACGTGAATGATCTGAACATTAGCTTGAGAAATATTAACGGTAACTTTTTGAGAATTCTTCAATGGAATGTTCGTGGAATAAATGACTTAGAAAAATTCGACCAAATAATTTTATTCATTAATCAGTGTGACGTGTCCATAGATGTCATAGTGATTGGCGAGACATGGCTTAAAGCTCAAATGTGCTCAATTTATAATATAAGTGGGTACAAATCGATTTTCTCGTTTCGTGAGGTATCTGCTGGTGGTTTAGCTGTATTCGTTAAAAATTCAATTCGACATAAAATCATTGACAATCAAAATCTAGATGGATTTCATTTCATTCACATTGAGCTATCAATCAATAATCAGTTTTCGATGTTTTAGGTGTTTATCGTCCCCCCTCTTTTGACTTCAACAGATTTTATGACTTCCTGGAAAATAAATTGAATAGTTCTAAATCAAGACCATACTTCATTGTAGGTGACGTGAATGTTCCTGTAAATTTGTCTGGTAATAATATTGTAGTTCGTTATAGCAATCTCTTACAGTCGCTAGGTTTTATATGTGGCAACACGTTTACTACGCGCAATGCGAGTAACAATATATTGGACCATGTTGTATGCAGAATCATGGACGTGCCAAACATTCGGAATGATACTGTTTTCTCTTGTCTCAGTGATCACTCATTGATTGTATCTTCGTTAAGACTAAACGGTTGCAAAGTCAAAACAAAACTGAAAAAGACCATTGTAGACCACAACAGATTAAACACGCTCTTCTCTAATTTCTTGGAAACAGTGAGTTGTGGGCAAAGCGTTGAATTGTGCTTAACAAATATCTCGTCGACGTACAATGCGTTGTTAAACCAATGCTCCAAAACAATCTCTGTTGAGGTCAACACCAAAGGAAACGCTTGTCCCTGGATGTCATATGATCTTTGGGAATTGTTGAAAATTAAAGAAAAAGAGCATTTTTCCAACAATTATTGAACAATACGAATAATTCAAGAATGTGGAAAACAATTAATTCCATTTTTGGACGCTCCAAGGATAGAACACAAATTAATCTTATTAATGATGGTATTGAGTATACAAAGGACGAAGAAGTGTGTGAAGTTTTCAACGAATATTTTTCAAGCATCGGAACTCAACTATCTCGTGAAATTCCTAAGCGTAATAATGGTAATCCATCGATGTACACTCGTTATGTCCCAAACTCAATTTTTTTATATCCGTCAAATCCAGCTGAGGTGCTAACGATCATACAAGATCTGAACAGCAAAAAAGGTTGCGGATCTGATAATATCCCAGTGAATGTAATAAAAACGAACGCAGTTGCCTTTTCTAGAATTTGCTCGGAAATGTTCAACATATTGCTGTCTACAGGAAGATACCCGAACTGTCTAAAAATTGCTAGAGTCGTGCCAATTTTTAAATCCGGCGATTGTACGAATCCTAGCAACTATCGACCGATATCAACCCTATCAGTGTTTAATAAAATATTTGAAAAGCTCATTATTGTCAGATTTCTTGATTTTTTTAATAAAAATAACGTCTTCTACCAGCTCCAGTACGGATTTCAGCGTGGCAGCAGCACTGTAACTGCCGTCACTGAGCTTGTGGATGAGCTGATAGATGGAATCGATCACAAAAAGGTAGTTGGAGCACTATTTCTTGACCTAAAAAAGGCCTTCGATACAATCGATCATAATGTATTACTAAAAAAATTGAATATCTGTGGTATTCGAGGAATAGCCAACGACCTCGTGCAAAATTATCTCACCGATAGACACCAATATGTTGCATTGAATAATGCCAGAAGTATCCTGCGTCCAATAAATATAGGAGTACCCCAGGGTAGTAATATCGGGCCTCTGCTGTTTCTTATGTACGTTAATGATATAGGTAACCTTCCGTTGATAGGAACAGCTAGACTATTTGCTGACGACACTGCATTATTTTATCCTTGTTCTGAATCAAAAACCGTCGTCTCAAATATTGAAAATGATCTAAATGTTCTTCTTACTTATTTTCAAGACAATCTTTTGTCACTTAATCTGTCAAAAACAAAATATATGTTCTTCCACTCACCTAGGAAAAAAATCATCGTTTGTCCCGACCCAAAGGTCGGGGATATTTCAATTGACAAGGTTAACCACCACTAATCTTGGAATTCAGCTACACACGACCTTATCATGGACACAACAAGTAAATTCTTTGGAGAGAAAAATTTCTTCACTCTGTGGTTTATTAAAGAGAGTATCCCACTTTGTGGCCAAGAAAGCGTTAATAAATTTCTACTTTGCATGTATACACTCACTATTGCAATATGGAATAATAGTATGGGGGCATGCATGTAAAACAAAACTAAAAAAATTACAAGTGTTGCAGAATAGATGTTTGAAAATCATATACATACTACCAATTCTTCATCCTACTTCGGACTTATATTCTGACGATTCTCATAGTATACTGCCTCTTATTGGACTGCGCGAATTACAGACTGTAAAATTTATTCACAGCGTTATAAATGACAATAATATCCATCACAACCTGACAATACCTACAGCAAATCACCAACACTCCACACGACAAGCCCAAATTTAATGCGAAGTCGGGCAACAACCAATGTTGGTCAACAGCGCATTTTGTTTTATGGACCGTCCCGTTTCAATGCTTTGCCACCGGAAATCCGAGCAATAACACGTAAAAATAAATTGAAGCTATACCTAAAATCGATCATAAGAGTTTTCCTAGTATAGATTTCGATCAACCACAATAAACCACCTCAGTGTTTAGCTTTCTTATTTTTGTATACTTGCCAGTTTTTCTCATAATTTTCTACAATCTATGTTTTATATTCAAATTTTTGTTGTTTCTATTTATCTTTTTTACTATGTTATATTCTTATATTATATTGGATCCCTTAAAAGAAATACTATTTTCACTGGGATCCATACATCTTTGCTTTACATGTTATTGTCCGCTCACTTCGTACCTAAATATCTTGTTTTGTCCTGTGGAATTGTAAATTATCTTAAACAATTTTTTTTTTCAGCAAAAAATAATTGGTGCCCAACTCTAGGATTCTCGAATAAGAGTTTCTTCGAGATGGGGGTGAGTGGAGGGAATAAAAAAAAAAAAAAGTTTGAACAGGCTGAGCCAACCCATGCTGGTTTCGGGTATTAAGACGAAATCGTTGAAGAGCAGAACAAAACTCAAAATGAAGACTTTTTAATGTTTTTGATTGTTTCACTTATTTACAAAAAAAAAAAAAAATGTTTGGGTAGTTCCCCATTTCTTGGCATCAAGCATCATTTGTATATATGCCGACAACGCATTCACATTTTAAATTTATTTTTGCGTTTTGATGTAAAAGCATGTTACATTGCATCCCAACCAATGACCAATTGAGCAAACGCGTGATTTGTCAAAAATGGCGCGCTGAAAAACCAAATCGTTAAGAAACCACCTGTTATTCACTCGGAAAAAAAATTAATTAATAATTTTTTTTTGTTGAAATGTTGTAACTTCGTGAAAAATTAACGTATGAAGATGGGATGTACATTATTTCAAAGCTACAGCTTTCAAATTTTGGAATATTCTACGAACATATTTTTCTATTGCTGTGTGTGTTGATTTCAAATAAGCGCCACAAACATGTTTGTTGTAGTGTAATTAGAATTTTCTCTCATTCTTCGTTCAGTTTGATGTAATCATAAGTGAGATATATCCATATAGTTATTACATATGTAGCTGCTTGTGTGCAAGAAAGAAATGAAACCACTATTACAGCTTATATCCATGTATTTACGTATTCAGTATTGTCATGCCAACTATCAATCTTTGTCGTCATCCATTGGTAGATAGCAAATGAGCTTGTGGCATTTTGGCCGCCCATCGCTCATATAACATTAACGTATGTTCCATTCCGAGCCGGTCCCCAACGGGGAACACAACATACATCTCCCTCTTGCGTTCTCTGCGTTCATCATAAGAAAAGTAATAATATACATTTCACTCTCCATCATCATCTAGTCTCAATCGGCCGGTTCCGTTTGTACTCGGACTGAATTACAATTCGCAGCGCTCATCGCCGAGTGTATCATCGTGTGTCCTCCGGGTAGATTCGACTGGCTTTTCCGACGATAACAGTGATACCGATTTAATGCTGAGAGAAAATATTCAACCAGACAGAGAGGAAAAAAAACATACAATTGCTAGAAATTTGAATTTCATTCAAAATCTGAATCGTAGCCGGAGCCGAGTGAGTCCTCCAGCGGAAATGTAATTTATTCACTTTCCTCTGTCCATTTTCATAAATAGCGCTCGAAAAATGGAACAACGCGTGAATTTTGGGTCATTACCATTTATAAGGCAGTAGAGAACGGGAACGGGAAAAGCCATGAGTCGTGTTTTCTGATTTACTTCTAACGAGTTTCGTAATCCAATTGCCCGTTGGCGCTAGGTTCAAAGACCTTTTTTTTTGCAAATATAGGGGGAAAGGAAAAAACTCACTTCACTCGATGGATCATAAGGATTCATAGTTAAATTTTGTGTGTAGAAGAAATTTCTAAAGATATAATAATATTCAGTTATTTAAATTAATATTGACACATGCCAACGGATCCTTGTCTTGTTACTGCTGAATTGTTTTGAATGCATCGCTCGAATCAACTGGTTTTCATTTTTCAATTACATGCTGAAACAACACGGGATATGTACCTTCCGATCCCGACTCATCCCAGCAAAACGAAGCCTATTTCCTGCCCGCATTGAGCGTAGTATTTGCCGGCGAAATTGTTTTTCCGCTGGTTTCCGGTGTCGGCTTTTGCGTCCGACTGAACATTTTCCCTGTTCTGAGTGAAATTTATTCCCCATAATGTGCACACACATAGGTACTACTGCTCTAGGAGCGGAGAATCTAAATTAGGACGGCAATTGTTGTGCTTGTTGTGCTTGTTGTGGTGCGCTGATTAAGGCTACTCTATTGAGTACATATTGTTTCATTCCTTCTTTTGTCCAATTTCGCTGGCGTTGCACTACAATGGTTAAACTCCAGCGCACGTGTGAAATACTCTTTTTTTGTTGTGGTACTTTTCGTGCCTCAAGTTGAGTTATGAAACTGTTTGTTCTCGAGTTGGCCCACTTTACCCACGCTTATGTAACCGTGTAACCTAATTTGTGTATATACAGTTGCTAACAAAGTGTCGCTCGGTTATTTGCAATCCGGTCATGGTTCACTAGCTCCCTAGCGAAATAACGCCAGGCTACGGGTGCTGCAGCAAAACACGGTACCATCAATCAGCATTAAGTTTCTCGGATTTTTTTTCCTCTAACATAAAGGTACTAGCCAACCCTAGTTTTTACTACCAACACTGGACAACATCAAGTTTGCTAAATCCACCGACGGATACCCAACCAAAGCTAGTACAAAAAGCCAAGAGCGAGAGGAGGAAAAAAACGGACTGTCACAGACCTATCGGCGGCCGACCGGAAAATGCGACCTGGTGGGGGTTTTAAATCCTGTGCAAACGGAATTGCATCGTATTTGGGACGATGTATGGGGCTAGAAGTAGAAAGAAGAAGGGGAATAAAGTTCAACATTTAACAAAAGGCCGAAAATATATACAAGTATATGAAACACAAAACGACGACGACCCAGAGGATGAAGAGCTTAATTTTTATTACATTCTGGGTTTTGCTCAACCAATTTTATTACTTTCGACCACGTTGTGATTTGTTTGGAAGTATTTATGTTATTGTGTGGAATTTACTGGCAATCACGGAGCTTCTGTTGAAGTGGTGACTATTTGGGTATCCTTTTTGTGGGGTGACAATAGAACGAAAATTATTCCTTTAAGGGTCACCAACGATTATCAAATTGTGTTGTCACAATGTAACCATACGACCTTCGGTTGTTTTCTCAGGAAACCTTATAGCACAATGTACTGTATCTCCTTAGAGACGTCTGTTGCAGACCGGTAGAGTGCCTCCGAGGGTGGCTGACTAACTTTCAACTACGACAAGCACAGCGAATGAACTAACTTTTAATTAATTCGGGTAACAATGTCGCTACTCGCGTCCAAGCGCTCCTTTTCTGTTTTAATTTTCACTTGAGGAGGGATTCAAAAGTGATCGTGTCCATCGTGTCGTTTCCTTGCGGCCTTTTGGATGCGGCAACTTTTCTCTTTTTTCATAAGGGGGTTCGGGTTCGATTCCCGTTCTGACCGAGAGATTTTTCATGAAAGAAATTGACTGATTCTAGAATTTTCCACTCAGAATACATCCAAAGCGTGTAATTTGGCATAGAAATCTCAACTAAGTACTAATAAAAAAAATAACGCAAGTAATACTACGTTGAGACGGCGAAGCTCCTCTAGGAACGTTAGTGTCATTGAAGATGATTACATCTATTCAATGGATCACTCCTATTAGTTGATCTGGATTTATGTTTAGGGGAATATTTATTAATAAATGATTTATTATGATTTATAGTGATCGTTAGCGTATTTTTCCATTCTAATCTTGCAAAAAAAAAAAAAAATAGATTCTGAATGATGATTTTTGACATCAAATAATATGAGCATTCAGGGTCACAAATGTTTTTGACGCACCGACTAAACCAACTGTTCTAAGGTTTCTTTGTTGTTTAATAAATCTTCAAAAATAGATAACGGGGATCGTTCCAACTTATGCCATCGAAATAATGTCATGTTTTTCAATGAGTTGATGACAGCTTGGTTTCCGTCGTCAAGAGAGATGGACTGAGGTGTTCTGTGCAGAGTTTTAAAATAAAATATTGCGTCATTTTAAAAGCACCTGTAATGAACACACGGCACGTATGCGCTGTGAACTTCACCAATTTCATTTTTTCAAAAAGAATTTCGCTGCGTAAGCGGCTAAAAAGTGTACCCAAACCAAACCACCAGTTCTATAAAAAATATTGAATACAGTACCACATAAGAAATTTTGGTACCCTAGATCTGAAGGTGAAAATGTGCTTTTTGTTTTTACACACCATTCTCAAGAGTTTTGAGGGGGAAACCTACCCTGGAAAGTCGAAAGAATCGAAATAAAAGTTTTAAAATTTTCAGGAAACCCTTCAAAAATGTTGTGTTTAAAGCATTTTTACGGAACATTGTCAAAAAATCTTTCATCGGAAATTCATTGCTTTTCGGTATTTCAATTTTCTTTGATTTTGAGATCCAGTCTCAATTTTTTACCATCGTTTCTCTATGGAAAATGTTGTATAAGATTCCAAATAATAAAATTAAGTAATTTCCTTTCAATCCTTATATGGTTCAATATAAGAGCTTTTTCGTATTATTTTTCACGTTCTTGTCAATAGGAATTCGGCATTTCCAAAATTTGTTTTTTATTACATTTTTGTGCTGGTGATTCAGTTTGGGGTACTTTTTACCTGCTTACTTTCATATGCCTTTAAATCCGCGAATACTATAAAATAAACGATTTCAGGAAAAAAAAGACGATGAAAAAATGAAAGTATAATTTTGTACCATGCGAAGCATTAAAAATGTTGAAAAAAATTACACTTACAAAAAACATGTAGGAACTAATTTTTTCTTCAAAATCCGAGCAAAAATTTAGGTCTTTAAAAATTATTCTTTTTTCGAAATATCGAAATTAAAAAAAAAATGGAATACGTGTCTTGTACTGCGCAATGCTCATAAAATTCTGGAAATTAACATATATTTAAGAAAAAACACGTACAAACAACGAAATTTTTCAAGGAAAATTGTATTTTTTCCAACATTTTAAGAGCATACAAGATACAAGACACACATTTTGTTTTTTTTTGAATTCCGGAAATAAAAAGAAATATTTTGAGACCCAAAATGTTTTTTTTCCAAAAAGTACGTTTTTCCCATAGGTCTTATGGGATTATTTTGGATTATAGGGACCTCAAAATGGCACTGAAATTTCCTATCACCTCATTTCTTAGTACCCTATACAATATTTTCTATAGGGCTAGTGATTTGGTTTGACTTTGGACACGACTAATGAATTGCTAAACTTGGTTTATAAAAAAATGTAACTTAAAATTACGTCTTCCAGGCGCGTGCGTTCCCTCGACACAATTGTATTAATGATGCCCGATATATGATCATCACACTTTTTAATGGTACAATATTTGGGACGTTATAAAAAAATATTTAGCGTTAAATGGTGATTCTAGTATTTTTTATATACAATAACTCGAAAAAATCGACTTCCAATATGTTCAACAGTGACATCGTAGTAGACGTTTTTTTTTATCTCATTTGTTTATTTATTTATGCTCATTAGCATTTGATCGTAGAGCATAAAGAAAAATAGAAGGGTGGTGTCCGAGACACGACCGCATTGGTAACGTAGGAACATATAATTAAGCCGGCGAGACAAGCATTACAGAAACTTAAGAATGACGCTCTCTAGTACAAATATTTGGTAGCACTGACAAGTGGCGACGAATAAATGCTTTCAACGAGTAGAGGAACGCGAACGTTTCGCGAAGTAATGAAACATAAATTTGAGCAGTTTTTCAAATTAACTCTTAGCGTTACCATGTAGGGGAAAAGCTCCTCCTTCTTCCAACGTTGTCTGCCCATCCTCTTTTTGCAATTCAGCGGCATCTGGAATCAAATAAACCAAAGAAAAACCTCAAATCTGTAGGACCAATTCACCCCACAAAAACGTGTCCATGTCACCCCACACAACATGCAAAAATTAAATTGCAATTAATTTCATTCATTGTTATCAAACTTACAGTTTCGCTTCATCAAATGGTTCTTCTTCTGTAGGCGAACAGAACTTTACTGCACAATACACGAAAAGTTTATTTAATCAGCGGGAAAAACCTTAGAACCACGATCGGAAAATTCACATTTTTTGACAATCAAAGTGTTTGATGTGTTCATGCTACCATTTCCTTCCACCTGTCGAATTTTACCAAAGTTTGTTCACGTAAGTTACATACGGTTCATTAATAAAAGAAGATGACATTATAAAAAATCCAAGTTGAGCCGTACTTTTTGAGATCATGGGGTGGTCCAACTCACCCCGGGTTACCCTGTGGTTGATTGTTCGCTGTCTAGAACGACACTGAAATCCTGAATTCATTACGTATCCATGTAGCTAAAAAATACCCTTTTCACAATCGGTTTGAACGCGCTGCACTTTGACGCCACTTTTATCACGGAAACAATGCTCGTATTGACAACAATATGATAGATCACAAATCACAAATCACAAATAAACCATTCACGATCAAACAGTCATCCAGCTAGCGACCAGACTTCAGCAAAACGTTATATAAATCAATCTATTAATCCATTTTTATTATTTAAGAATCGGTCGAAATTTGAAAAATAATTGTTGAACATAATATAGTACAGAAATAATATAGAAATATAGTTTCGGTGGCCTTGAAAAGGGCCGATAGGGTTGCGTGGTTTCGTAGAAGCAGCTGAAGATGGGTGATTCTTGATTCATTCTTATTCTCGCGAGAATAATACACGAGATTTATGTACATCTCACACTAATTAAAAACGTCAAAAAGTTAATGATTTCTTAGATTTTTGTTGTTACATACCGAATGGTTTAAAATAAAGTTACACCAGATGGCCCAAATTCTATCGACATTCCGTGCAATATTGAGTGCTCAGGTAATGCCTCAACATGCTCTTTCGATTGAGAATCTATGTCAATGCTTTCAACTTGTCTACTGGTTTTGTTTGTATCAAAAAAAGAAATCCCTTAAAATAGTTATCAACATTAAATATAGTTAACAAAGAGGCAAATAAATAAATTGTCGTTCAGCGAATGAATCTCTAAGTCCAAATAATGCCATCCGTTTTAATTTTAGTTCTAAAAAAAAGAAATCGTCTAGTACAGGGTTTCTCAAAGTGGTCGATATCGACCCCCTGGGGTCGATTTCGGTTTCCCAGGGGTCGACAGAAACGAAAATTGATTTTGGGGGTCGACGGTGTCTGAATATCGAACCCTATAAAATAACACATGTTCTTACTTGAAATATTTGAGATACTCCATAAGTTGTGTTATTTGCACCACCCTGTTATAAGAATAACCAGGGTTGCCACATTTGATCCTGTAAAATTTTCTGAAAAAATCTGTATATCTGTATTTTGTGCCAAAAAATCGGTATCAAAAAACTAACGGGAAAATGGAAAGAAAGGTTTATTTTTTAATTTTGAATTAATTATTCTTATTCATGGTTTGCTTAAGTCGTATCAATACAACAAAATAAATCACAAAAAAAATTCTCAGTAAATTGTATGATGTTTATATATAATTTTATTGAACTTCGCTTTTCTTACATTTTCCGTCAATTTTATCCTTGACGCTCCTCCTTGAGCAGTACATAGTTCTTTGCTTTTAAAAAAGAGTCCATCATTGTGGAAGCTAACCGATTTCAGAACTTTGTTTTATTGGCATTGTGAAGCGAGAATATTCACTCAACACACGCTGATGAATGTGGTATTATCAAAAATTGTCCCAAAAATATCCATAGCAGGAATGGAAAATTGAGGTGACATTTCATAAGCGGACCTTACACGGTCAATATTATTGACAATAAGATGACATTTGAGAGCATAATGACAGCTGAACACAGCCGATGTCGCAGAAATCCGAATTTTCTGATTTTCGAGCATCAATATCGTGACATTTCATACAAAAACATGATGTTGACGTTTTACCTCACGGACTTCGAGACTGAGTTGCCAGATTTCCAAGCGTGCCTGTAAATTTGCATTTTTGTTAGTCTTTTTTGCGATTGCAATTGAATTGAATTTTATAAACTTCCGAAATTCTAGAAAGCATAAATGAAAGCATTTGGTTTGGAAAACTGATACATTTAATAGCAAAATACGGTACTTTTAGCAAGACAAATCAAATCCTCAAAGTAAACTGACAATGTGATGGTGAGAGAGTGGATGAAATGACACAACATTTTAAGAGTTTTTAAAAGTTGAACTCGGTCATTTTTTGCGCTAACAAGCGGGGCAGCCACTTCAGTCTAAGTTGTGTGTTTCTTCACACTCCGCTATGAAATTTACAGAATGAGAAGATCTGGGAAAATCACAGGCGGAAAAACATCATGTGTTATTTCAAGGTACAGTAGAAACTCGATTATTCGCGGAATAGTCGTGCAAACTCACCGCGAATAACGAAAATCGCGGATGACGTATTAACACTTTGACGGCCATGGTGTTTCGGCCAAAAAGTTCGTAAAAACCTGGAGCGTTCAATGGTTGATTCTCATACTAAATGGTGCCAGAAACCCATCTAGCATAAAATTTCATCCCTATCTGCCATATAAGGGTAAAAACTACCTGTGTGCAGTACTGCACACGCGGCCCCAACTTAAGGTAAACGAGTAAAATATCGATAAAAATCTTTATAAAACAATTTTTTTTATACAGACATAAAAACTTTTCGGAGCATTTCGGGCAGTAATAAATTGTAATTGGTAGAATAATACAAGCAGTGATGCCAAACTATGATATCGAAGTGTATTGAGGCCAGTAGAAAACAAAAACAGATTTTGTTTTCTACTGGCCTCAATATTAGTTTTAACGTAAAACATGTATTGTAGCGCACACCTTTGAAAATTTGGAAGAAAATTTGGATTTTCGTGTGTGCAGTGCTGCACTCACGGCTCCAGCGGAATAATTTTTGAGTGCAGTACGGCACTCATGGCCGTCTAAGTGTTAAAGCGCCAAAAAAAAAGGTGCAAACACGAAAATAGATGTTCCAACATAAAAACTTTGTTTTATCAATACAGAAATCATTGAACTATCCATCTATAAGGTCATGTACGCCAGTGGTTAAATAATGTAAAAAACCATAACCAAAACAAAAAATCATGGCCCTACCACTCGCTAACAAATTCCGGAAAGGCCTATTGTTTTACTATGGAACTCACAGTCGGGAATAATCCACACGGCGGATCACTCGCTCGCGGATAATCGGGGTTCTACTGTCAAAGTCTTATTTATAGAATAAAAAACATTTGCTCGCAGATAATATAACTTGCATGTATTTTCGCAAACTAAAATAATCTGGCATCTCTGAAACTCAAAGGAACAGTGAAGCGAGTATTATGATGTGTTTTTGAGAAGGAAAAACGGATTTTAAAGTGTAAATTATGAATTAAAATTAACTTTTCTGAATCAAATTAGAATTCTATGTGAGTGCAAATCACTTCTTTATGCATGTGATGAGTAAAACCTATACAAAAATTGTGTCTGGAATTGACTTTATACTATAATAATAAGTTTTAGTAGGAATATCTGAAAATTCGGAAGAAAATTGGCTATGTTAGGGTTAAGACTACGTGCTTCAAGTAATTAAATAATACATACCAAGTAGATATTTTCAAATTGTCTTTGAGCCTTCTAATCTGATGAAGAGTAACTTGGATCCCAAACTCGAACGTCGCCACTAGCCCGCGGATACTTCCGTTGTCTCGGGTTAAGGGCGATATTGACCGTGTAAGGTGGCAAAATATTAGACTGTCAAAAAATTCCTGCGGTATTTTTTTTTTGAATTTTCATTTGTTCATAAAATTAGTTACAATCATCTGTTTTGACAAATATGCGCCGTTTTGTTCGATGACTTGTTCCCAAGGAGATGTCAACTTCATAATACCCCTGTTATAGAAGCTCGCTTCCTTATTGGCAAAAAACTCGGATAGCCAATTTTCACAGGCCTCTTTTGTGGCTAACTTCTGACTACCTAGCTCGTTCGCCATGGACAAAAACAGGTGGTAGTCACTTGGTGCAAGGTCCGGACTATACGGCGGATGCAAAATAACCTCCCATCCGAGCTCCCGGAGCTTCTGGCGCGTCACCAAAGAAGTGTGTGGCCTGGCGTTGTCCTGATGGAAGACAATGCGGCCTCTGTTTATCAAAGATGGCCTCTTCTTCATGAGTGCTACCTTCAAGCGGTCCAGTTGTTGGCAGTACAGGTCCGAATTGAGCGTTTGGCCATAGGGAAGCAGCTCATAATAGATTATTCCTTGACAATCCCACCAAACACACAGCAGAACCTTCCTGGCCGTTAATGAGGGTTTGGCCACCGTCTGAGCCGCTTCAGCGGGCTTCGACCACGACCGTTTGTGCTTCACGTTGCCGTAAGTGACCCACTTTTCATCGCCAGTCACCATCCGCTTCAGAAACGGGTCGATTTTGTTGCGATTCAGCAGCGATTCACATGCGTCGATACGGCCAAAGATGTTTTTTTGCGTCAACGTGTGTGGCACCCATACATCGAGCTTCTTTGTGAATCCAAGCTTCTTCAAATGGTTAATAACGGTTTGATGACTTATCCCCAGCTCTTGGCCGATGCTACGGCTGCTACTATGCTCGGCTAATTCAGCGATTTTGTCGCAATTTTCGACGACAGGCCTTCCGGAGCGTGGCGCATCTTCGACGACCTCTACACCAGAACGAAAACGTTGAAACCATCGTTGTGCGGTGGAAATGGAAACTGTATCGGGTCCATAAACTGCACAAATTTTATTGGCAGCTTGAGATGCACTTTTGCCTTTGTCATAGTAGTACTGTAAAATATGTCGGATTTTCTCTTTATTTTGCTCCATATTTGCGACACTATAACTCACGAACGACTTTACTACCTTTCCAACAAGCTATAGTATGACGATACAATCGATACAATGAATACAACTAGAACTACGCGCTTACAACGACACCTCGCGGAAATACCGCAGGACTTTTTTGACAGCCTAATATTAATTGAGGTTAGATATACAGCAATAATAGGAAATACTATTGCTGTGATTTAAAAAAAATCAACAAGACGATGAGCGTTCACAAGATGAAAATAAAAAAGTACAAAAAGTACAAGATGATATATTCGGCATGTAAAAAAACGTGAATAGGTTCGTTCAAGATAATGTGTTTGAGCGTACGAGTCCTTCAGGCATGTTTAACATTTGTCTGTATTTTAAACATATACGCGATTTAAGACGAAGGATGTCCAAACATGCTCCTGATATTTTACTGTATAAAAAGCTTGCCCTTAAGTTGCAATTTCATATGCGTTCTGAAATACGTTGGAGCTTGAATGATAATGCACTCAACTGCTAATTTAATTCAAGAGATTACAAGGTATTTACATAGCTAAATGAAGTGAACTAGAATAAAGTGATCGAAAAAGAATTTACAAAATGCTTGGTCTTCTATGTGCATGGCGTAATAATTTTTTTAATAATTATTACAGGAAACTTGAGATGGGTCGCCAAGTTTATTCATTTAAACAACTGCAATGTTTTCAAATTGATAATTATTCAGTAAGAAAAAAAATCTAAAGATAGGATTCTCAAAGAAATTCGGCTATGGGGGTCTTAGGTATGATTTAATTCTGGAAGAGGGGTCTCTTGCCCAAAAGAGTTTGAGAACCCCTGGTCTAGTACAACCATGTAAATATCAAATATCGCGACGCGTCACTGTGTGTGGCCCCATGGAAACACAAATCTTTAAAATAAACTGACTATAAACAAAAAAAAACTAAACTAATAAACGCAACGCACAAAACGGCATTCTGAGCCAAACTTAAGCTACTGCCTGTCATTTGTTCATATAATGTTACGCAAGTGTTTCATTGTAATTAGATTTATCACCTTTAACAAGAAAAGGATATTTTGAACAGTCTTGGCAATAACATCCTTGTGTCTCTGCTCAAGAGGAGTTAGACCAACTGATAGACAATGTTCCTGAAAGTTTCACAGATGAATTAGGATTCCAAACGGCACAGATTGTCTCAAGGATGGAATGGACTACGGAGTAAATAGGAGTATGTAAAGTATCAGGATCACAAAATAATGAGCCGATTCGGAAAATAGTTCCGATCAGACGATACGCTAATAACAAAGGTATAGTGTTTCTATTGCATGGTGACTAACATAACACAACTTTATTCCATGAGGCAATAGTTGAGTGACTTGACGTGACGAACAGCGAGAACATTTTAGAAAAGATCCTGAAATGCTTCCATTCAGAAACCTCTTCGACCGCGATTGCATCGATATACCCTTAGCCAAGATAGCAAGCTAGATATGGATTCTAATCTTCAGACATTTCATGGTCAACATGATCGATGACGCTTTCAGAATAGCGTCGACCTGGTTATCCTTTTCTATAGTACGCAAATATAGCGATAAACTTCTGTGAATTTGTTGAAACTGATCGACCAGGATCAAATCCTTGTTGGGAAGTAGAAAACATGCGAATAAGTAGATAATCGTAGATAACGACCTCTAACATCTTGGAACGAACGCTCGGGGAAGTGATTCCAAGGTAGTTCTGTGAATTATGATTGTTATCTTTCTCGAACACGGGGAGCACAAACGATGGTTATAGCAGAGATTTAAGATTTCGATGTATCACAACATATAATTGTTTGTGTTTGTGTTTGTAATAGTATCATCTTTTGACGTAGGATTATGTCTTTCGGGAACATATGGGGTTACAAATTGAAAATCGAAAATCGAGCACATCGTGAAAATTGTCCAATTTCAACCGCTTATTGCTCAGTCATTTCATGATGGATTGATGAGATTTTTGCGTCAATCAATTTCGGCACTTCATAACAATTTTTTACATTGAATAAAATAATATATGTCATGAAACTAACTATCGAACAATTGAAATATTAGGCTGTCAAAAAAGTCCTGCGGTATTTCCGCGAGGTGTCGTTGTAAGCGCGTAGTTCTAGTTGTATTCATTGTATCGATTGTATCGTCATACTATAGCTTGTTGGAAAGGTATTTTTGCGCGCTATAATATAGTCATTGACAGTGTTTTGTTTGGTTAAGTCGTTCGTGAGTTATAGTGTCGCAAATATGGAGCAAAATAAAGAGAAAATCCGACATATTTTACAGTACTACTATGACAAAGGCAAAAATGCATCTCAGGCTGCCAATAAAATTTGTGCAGTTTATGGACCCGATATAGTTTCCTTTTCCACCGCACAACGATGGTTTCAACGTTTTCGTTCTGGTGTAGAGGTCGTCGAAGATGCGCCACGCTCCGGAAGGCCTGTCGTAGAAAATTGCGACAAAATCGCTGAATTAGCCGAGAAAGACCGGCATAGTAGCAGCCGTAGAATCGGCCAAGAGCTGGGGATAAGTCTTCTTCTTCTTCAATGGCACTAACGTTCCTAGAGGAACTTCGTACTTAGTTGAGATTTCTATGCCAAATAACACGCCTTGAATGCATTTTGAGTGGCAAGCTCTAGAATACGCGTGATCACAGTGCAAGTCGGAGGAAATTGGGGATAAGTCATCAAACCGTTATTAGCCATTTGAAGAAGCTTGGATTCACAAAGAAGCTCGATGTATGGGTGCCACACACGTTGACGCAAAAAACATCTTTGACCGTATCGACGCTTGTGAATCGCTGCTGAATCGCAACAAAATCGACCCGTTTCTGAAGCGGATGGTGACTGGCGATGAAAAGTGGGTCACTTACGACAACGTGAAGCGCAAACGGTCGTGGTCGAAGCCCGCTGAAGCGGCTTAGACGGTGGCCAAGCCCTCATCAACGGCCAGGAAGGTTCTGCTGTGTGTTTGGTGGGATTGTCAAGGAATAATCTATTAAGAGCTGCTTCCCTATGGCCAAACGCTCAATTCGGACCTGTACTGCCAACAACTGGACCGCTTGAAGGTAGCACTCATGAAGAAGAGGCCATCTTTGATAAACAGAGGCCGCATTGTCTTCCATCAGGACAACGCCAGGCCACACACTTCTTTGGTGACGCGCCAGAAGCTCCGGGAGCTCGGATGGGAGGTTCTTTTGCATCCGCCGTATAGTCCGGACCTTGCACCAAGTGACTACCACCTGTTTTTGTCCATGGCGAACGAGCTAGGTAGTCAGAAGTTAGCCACAAAAGAGGCCTGTGAAAATTGGCTATCCGAGTTTTTTGCCAATAAGGAAGCGAGCTTCTATAATGAATAAGGAAGCGAGGGGTATTATGAAGTTGGCATCTCGTTGGGAACAAGTCATCGAACAAAACGGCGCATATTTGACTTAAAACAGATGATTGTAACTAATTTTATGAACAAATGAAAATTCAAAAAAAATACCGCAGAACTTTTTTGACAGCCTAATATCTTAACCCCTATCCTAACGGAAATACCCACTTCGGTTTAGTCGAAATTGACGACACATGCGGCGGCTCATGTACTTACAATTATCGGTCAGTTATTTCCTGATGGATTTACGAGATATTTGCATCAATCGATCTGAACACTCCATAACAATTCATCACAATGATTGAAATAATATACTATATGAAACTAACTATCAAACAATCGAAAAATCTCCAAACGGAAACACATCGTTCTGATTTGTCGAAATTGAAGATACGGAAAAATTGGTATTGCAAATACATCAAAGTAAAGGGAACTTTTTTCCACCGAAGTGTGTTCCCTAACAGAGACATTAAAACCAAGCTGCCTGGGGAAAATCAACATGGCAATCACATGAAAGTAGGGGGAGCTTTT
This sequence comes from Toxorhynchites rutilus septentrionalis, assembly GCF_029784135.1. Lineage (NCBI taxonomy): Eukaryota > Metazoa > Arthropoda > Insecta > Diptera > Culicidae > Toxorhynchites > Toxorhynchites rutilus. Next base: position 125,669,715 of record NC_073746.1, on the reverse strand, counting down.
GTTCCCATCGAAATGTGTTCCCTAACAGAGACTTCAAAAACAAGCAGCCTAGGAGAAATCGGCATTGCAAGTACATGAAAGCAGGGGGAGCTTTTGTTTCCACCGGCATGTATTCCCTAACAGAGATTTCAAATTCAATGTACCTGAGGGAAATCAGCATATAAATACCCTCGTGGTCGATAGTTCAACAAACGACGCGCACAAATGGATAGTGCTCATTGTGACTAGCGTGGGCATTGCTGATTGCATACATGCTGGCGAATAAGTTGGGAGCGATGAATAAAACTTATGTTTGATAGAATATAAAAAATTAAATTTGGAACTTTTATGTTGGTTGCTTCGTGAAATTTCATATCAACGACCGATCATGCATTGTAAAACTTTTAGCACAAGTGTAAGTGTAAAATTGTATATGGTAGCGGTCGTCTTAAAATGGCTTGAAATATGAAACGATTTTTTTCTCCTAATAAAAGTTCATGCGACGAGAAAAATTGGAAAAATGAAGGAGTTTCGTGTTCCGTTGGGTTTAAAGCCAATATGAAAATGGGTTGAATAAACACTCAGAAAGTAAAAATTATAACAAAATTTCCTGTTCCATTTCAAATATAATTTCTCTATACTAAAGTAACACTTTTTTTCTGGTGCGAAAAATTGATAGTTGTGTTCGATAATGATAATTATCTTATATTACATTGATGATTTTTTTTCTTCACAAAACACAAAACTGAAGCCATCTCGTTCAGGGCAACAGAGGGCGGTTTTTCTCATATCTCATTCCACTTTGCTATCTTCTATCGTGATACGCACCATCCAATGACAAATCACCATCCTTCTATCATCATCACTCGGTTGTGAACACTGGTCGAGTGTACAAACAACCAGACAAAACGGACCTTTTCCGGGCCACCAAATCATTATCGAAGAGTTTAACAATGTAATTCTACAAACATATCCAAAACAACAGATAGCCTAACGGAATCCTACGTCACCTATGCGGTCTTGTGTCGGACACAACCTTTCTGTGACTTTTTCTAACCAATGTAGACTCTCTTAACGCGTCCGAAAAGCATTGTTTAGGTCGAATCATTCAACTGACATCGGTTATCAGGTCTCAATATGTCAGACAAAAAGAATATAAGCGAGTATAAAACAAATGATTCTGCCATAAACAATAAAATACTCTGCATTATCACATATTATCCGGAAGAAGAATAGATCATTTTACATTGAAGTGAATTATACACACGATCTGATAATACACATAATGCCGCTCTAACTCTGTCATTTAGTCAACAGTAGCAGCGTTTCGGATTGTTAGCTTCATTGTCCCTGTGGTCTAGTGGTCGAAATGTCGGAAATGTCGAATTCTATAATTTTGAATATTATACAAATACTTTCTAAAAAATTTAAGGCGATGATTTTATCTTCATTATGCGTGTATACGTGTGTGCAATAGAGTGCATATGTAGCTTAGAACGTTAGTTTCGGCGTATCGCAGCCCCATTTAGTGAAAGAGAACAAACATAGATAGGCTATTGCTCGCATTCTGCATTCTTTGCGATTGTTACTAATTGGTGCTAATTATATTGCAGGAAACATTTCCGTTTCGTGTTGATATTTGTAAAGCAGATTGCTAGATTCTCTATAATTTGAATTGGTTAGTTTTGGATAAGTGGCAAGAACTCAAAAGGAAGAGGTAAAATTGGGTGTTTATTTATGTTAGAAATGATTGTGTTAATCCTTCAGTCAGGAAAAGTTAGAGGAAAATATCATCATTCGATGTTAGTGGAGTGTTAAGATAAAACCAACAAAAAAAGACAGAAAAAAAACTAATTCATTTCTCTCTGCAAGCAAATTCTTGTGTTAGAGTAGAGACCTGGCCCAGACTGGTGCACGTAGTTTTCGCCGCTGTATGACGGTTTTTCCTATCGGTGGTCCCGTGGGGCCACTGTGAGTAGGCGGGGCTGATGTCGTTACGCCCCGTCTGGGTTCCTTGCTGGCGGCACTGCTGACATTGCTATTGTCTCCCACAGCATTGACGTTGCTACTGTTAATTTTACCACCACCGCCGCTACCGTTGTTCCCATTGTTAGCACCACCACCACCTCCGCCGCCATCATCTTGGCTATTCGCGTCGTCGCATGGTTTGGAGTGGCAGTGGTCATTTTGCAATTTTTAAAATGGAACCATTTTTCATCACCACCGCGGCGAGATTAAAAATTGCAATTCGAGAATAACAACAGGAGTTAGTGATTTTTGGACAGTGATTTTATTTTGGTTTGTTCGCGAGTTCAATATAATGTTATCAAGGTTGTTGAACGAAAAGAAAAGAAGATACATTCTTAAAGCTATTTTGTCATATTGTGCATATTGTGGTATATGATGTAATCGATTGCAATGGAAATCGTGCCGTTGAATAATGTTCATACTCTTATGATCAAATATTAATTCTGCATACCACATAAATGCAAATGTGGCTATCAGTTGGAAATTAATTTCTTTCAGTTGGAGAATTAACACACAGTTTCCTTGGAAACAAAATTCAACTAGAGCGTGGCTTTTCTATTCGGTCAGTTGAATTTCTGCTTCTAGGCAATTAGCTAATGACTCACATAATAGCTCCCAGTAATAAGCCCTGTCAGTGGTGTAATTATGCCACAAATTCGATATCATCGCACTGAATAATATCATGTTTTGTAATGCAATAGGTAATATCTCACTGTCGAGGGCACAATGCAGAGAATAGAGTCATCAAGAGTTGGAATTTCATTTGAAACGCGAATGATTTCATGGAACTAAAATTAGTTTGTGACCGCTAATACTTTCCGATCGTTTTAGTCTAAGCCCCTTGTCCATGATTCTGGAACGGACTGTCAATTGAATAAAGCACCATAGCATGGTAAAGGACGTGGCTTTCGAATGTTCTATAAATCCCGTGCCACACTATCTCCATCCAGTCGTGGTCGATGAATTAGAATCTGGGGCTTCCTATGAAACAGAGCTTCCGTTCATTGATAAATTATGCAAAATGAGCTCCCTTGCTCGCATTGCCAATGCTCACAACGCACCACGCTTTTCCATGAAATCTCGAGATTGTGGAGACGCGTGGTGTACTCATGCGAACGGAAATTTCAGTCGAACGGATTGGATGTGGGTAATGAATTCTCATCTTTCATATGGATACGACAGAACCAATATTTGATTATTGTTGTTTGCGTGTATATAACGTTGAATTTATGCTGATTTAGTGTTCGTAAATAGTTGGAAACACAAATAATGTAGTATAATTTTTGCGTTTCAATATAGTTGAACTGCGGTCGCTTTGTGAAACGCACAAACCTTTTCGTAAGCATAAAATTTGCTAATTAATATTCGATCATGCTAGTTTATATTCCTGGAATTTAGCGCTTCCTATTATTCACTATGGGACGATTTCCATATTGACCGATATCGGAATGCTGTATAATTATGAGCGATATACGGAGGGTGAGAATATGGGATGATTTTGATGAATAGTATACGAAGAGTGAGGATAATATTGCTAAATGGATATGGACCGCTTCGGTCTCCGGAGATGAAATGGAATGGAGAATGACTGATGAGGATGCGATAATGCTGTTGGCATGAGTTTCCGCTGAGAAGCAGCAAAACAAGTTAACAGTTCCGATTCCATTCGGGGGTACTTACTTTGTCTCGTCGATGAAAACGGCTTCAAGTACGCGCGCAGCGTAATGAAGATTTTTCTGTAGCAGTTCGGCGGATATTTCACCGCGCTGCAGTTGCCGCAGCAGACAACGAAGTCTGAAATGAAAAAAAAAACAGGAATTATTCACGGTAACTGATGGTTGTGATGGACACTTAAAAACTTTAATTGGCCTAAGGAGTGGCTGCTGCTGACAGATCGTTAATGCGGATACTGTCAGTGGAGATTTTTTTTTTTGCTATGTGGCGTTGTCGTAATGGCTGAAAGTATGTTGCAACTTGGATTGAAGTACCTATTTTATTAGACGAGTTGTATACTCGTTATTTGAACGCACCAAGATGTCAAATAAAATTTTAAAAATATCTAGTAAGTGAATCGAGCTCAAATTTATTTATGGATGACTTTTACGAGTGAATATGTAATTTTACCACTGTTCGCTACGGAACGGGTGATTTCCGATCGCGGCTCCTTGCACGCGATGGTAAGATGAAGAAATCCCGGCGGTGGGTCAGCGACACAGGCTGAATCAAATCCTGGATGATGCTTGGAATTTCCTCGGATGGGGGCTGTTGCACAATTGCAACGATAACCAGTGGACTGTAGAAAACTTTACTTTTTACTCATTAGTCTTGAAAAAGACTTTTGTGGCGAGAAAGGCCTGGCAAGCTACACAATAGAAACACGTGTGTGACAATTCAACTATTTTATATTTCGATGTTCACTTTACAGAGTTTGGATGTGGAATGAAATTGTTCTCGATTGCGCTCCTCTATTTATACCAATTTGTGTTGGGGGGATTTATTTCGTCGATGATCGGATGTGATGTCTGTGTTGGGGAGATGGAACGGCTGGCGGTTGGTTGGTTCATTCCATCTATATTGCGTTGTACGCAACATACCGGCCACCAATGGAATATGCATTCCATTCAAGGAGTCTCAGGATGCTCGGCTGTTGCTGGTGATCTCGGTTCTATTCCGGATGGTCCCGTGGATGACACGTCGATCGGGAGGATACAGACCTTAACCACAGGGCGATCGTAGATTGCGCCGGATGGCACTCGGACAGTTACAACACGTACCAGGCCGTCGGTACCAGGATGTACGGCGGTGATGCGAGCTACACTCCACTTCAGCGGCGGCAGGTTGTCCTCCTTGATCAGCACCAGCATTCCAACCAGGATGTTGGGACGCTTGAAGAAATGTTTTGTGCGTTGTTGAAGCTGGTGCAGATAATCCTTGGACCACAACTTCTAAAAGTCTTGAGTCTTGCGCTGCATGGCTTGCCACATCGACAGTCGATTGGCGGGAATTTCGGCAAGATCGGGTTCCGGGATTGATTGGAGCGCCGATCCAACCAAAAAATGTCCCGGGGTGAGTGCTTCCAGATCATTAGGGTCTTCGGAGAGTGCTGTCAACGGACGAGAATTCAGGCAACTTTCGATCTGACAGAGCACTGTCTGCATGGCTTCAGCTGTGATGATCTCGAGGGCGACGACTCTACGCAGGTGATGTTTCAGCGACCTCACTGCCGCTTCCCATAAGCCGCCGAATGTTGGAGATCGTGCTGGTATGAAGTGGAAGTCAATGGTTGTTTCTGCGCAGAATGCTGTTAACTGTTGTTGCTGTTTGAATTGCTTCAATAGCGATCGCAGTTCCCTTTCGGCTCCTGTAAAATTGGTACCATTATCGCAATAAATATTTACAGGCAACCCACGTCGTGCGACGAAACGCTTCAAGGCAGCGATGAAGCTTTCTGATGTGAGATCACTTGCTAATTCCAAATAAACCGCCTTTGTTGCCATGCACACGAAAACGGCTACATAGCCTTTGATTGGCGACGCTGATTTGCTTCTCACGGAGACCTTCAGTTGCAGAGGACCGCAGAAGTCCACTCCGGTGTTTAAAAATGCTCTGGCCGGAGTAATGCGGACGGTAGTCAATTGACCCATCAACTGACTTTCGGAGCGAGGATGGACCTTGAAGCATCGGATGCAGTTGCGGACGTGTTTCCGTACCATGTTACGGAGGTTGAGTGGCCAGAAGCGTTCACGGATGTGAGCGATCATAAGTCGAGGTCCAGCATGGAGGAGTTTCCTATGAACTGATTCGATGAGAAGTGTAGTGAAATGATGAGATGCTGGTAGTATTACAGGATGTTTTCGTTCAAAGCAATACGTAGAGTGGCTCAGCCGGCCACCAACCCGAAGTATTCCATCTTGGATGAAGGGATTTAACGATCGTATTGGAGATTTATTTAAATTCATTAGTTGGTTTTTACGGACGAGTGTAATCTCGTGCTTGAAGGTTTCACTTTGTACTACTGTAATCAAGCCGAGTAACGCATTACGAAGTTCTTCGGCAGTTAGGTATGAAGGACTATCGACTGGAATTCCACGTCTTTTCAATCGGCATCTCTGTATAAAACGTCGACAATAAGCGGCAATTCGGAGAAGTTTCGAAAATGACGAGAAGCGTTCGATGAAAGAAGGTTCATCTGGGGTATCATTTTGACGCGCAACCGCCGCAAGCTTCATAATTGATTTTTCTTCGAGGACTTCGGAGGCTACATGTGTTGGATCAAACTGGGTGGAGTTATTATTCCAAAGTGATGAATCGTACGACAATCAAGGCGGACCTTTCCACCACAATGCAGAATTAGCTAGTTCACTGGGAGTTGCACCGCGAGAGATTAGGTCAGCGGGGTTCTCACTACCAGCCACATGCTTCCATACGCTTCCTTCCGTTAACCTTTGTACTTCTGCGATTCGATTGGCTACGAAGGTCTGGTACTTCGATGGAGAATTAGCGATCCAATGAAGAGTTATCATGGAATCAGACCAGAATTGTGGTTTAGTGATAATACTTAGGCTCTCAGCTACCTTACGATATAGATTGCTGAGTAATACAGCAGAACAAAGCTCCAGTCGGGGTATAGATATTGATTTTATGGGAGCTACACGTGATTTTGCAGTGAGTAGACGAACTATTACTGTACCATCTTCTCCGATGCTCCGGATGTATATACAGGCACCGTAAGCATCCTTTGAGGCGTCGCAAAACCCATGTATTTGAAGTTGATTACCTGCTCCATGTGCCTTTATTAAACGGGGAATCACTATGAAGGAGAGAGCTGCCAAATTACTCCTGTAACCAATCCAGAACTCGGCCAAATCTGCAGATAATATATCGTCCCAAGAAACATTTGCTTGCCATAAACGTTGTACAAATATTTTGGCAGTAATAATTACTGGCCCGAGAAGACCCAACGGGTCGAACAATTTTGCCATTTCTGACACAACAACTCGCTTAGTAATTGTGCGATCATTGAACACTTCCGGAACCTTGAAGTGAAAGGTATCTGATTCGGGATGCCACAGTAGTCCCAATGTGCTAATGGAATTACTGGTACCGTTGTCTATTTCTAGAATCGTTCTGTTGTCCTTCAAATTATCGGGAATATGGGACATCAGTTCAGATGAGTTCGTTGCCCATTTCCTAAGTTGAAATCCAGCTGAGCAGAGAATTCGTTGAACTTCGTGGCGTAGCTGAATGGCCTCTGGAACTGTATCGACGCCACTGAGAAAATCATCTACGTAAAAATCTGTTGCTATTCTGGATGCATAATCATTTTCATGTTTCGAGTAGTCAAATGAAAGTTGCTGTAAGCAACGAGTTGCAAGATACGGAGCGCTTGCTGTGCCGTATGTTACGGTGCTAAGTTCGTAGGAACGAGGATCAGGATCTGTTTTTTGTTGCCAAACTATGCGTTGGAGGTGTCTATCGTCGGGGTGAATCGATATCTGACGATACATCATGGTAACATCAGCAACTAATGCAACTTCATGGATGCGAAAACGTACGACAATGGAGAATAACGTTTCTTGGATGGTTGGTCCTACCATCAGACAGTCGTTCAGAGATATTCCTGTGGAGGACTTGCATGACCCATCAAATACGACCCTACATTTTGTCGTTGTACTAGCTGGTTTAATCACTGGGTGGTGCGGTAAATAATAAGAACGGTTATCTTCTTCGATTGTGTCCACAGGACGCATGTGGTCAAGAGTTAAATATTCTTGCATGAAATTGGAATATAGTTCCTTGAGTTGAGTATATTTTGATAATCTTCTTGTTAGCAAATTGAATCTACGAAGAGCGGTGGATTTTGAGTCGCCAAGTTGACTCAACTTATTCTCCTTTATTGGGAGACGTACAACGAACCGTCCAGATTCAGTTCGTTCAGTGGTTGCAGAAAATAACTTCTCGCAAGCCACTTCTTCCTGAGATAGGCTTCGAGTTTCTTCGCAGCTTTCAAGCTCCCAAAATTTTGTGAGTTGATGTTCGAGCTCGGAGACTGTGCAATGCAAGGCAACACTGGAGGATTCAGTACCGCAATCTTTGATGGGTACTGGTCCACTGACTACCCAACCTAACACTGTATGCTGTAATATAGGTTGACTTCCTTCACGGTCGCCAAGAGAAAGTTGACCGTTGCATAATAGGCTATAAAATAGCTGTGCGCCTATAATCATATCGATTTTTTTAGGAGTTGCAAACCCAGGATCTGCTAATTGCAAATCGTGAGGAATATTCCAATGAGACTTGTTGATTTTCATAGCGGGAAGGTCATTTGTAATTTTGGGTAGAACACAGCAGTTCAAGGTGTGTCTAAACGATGAATTTCGGGAACTGAATGTAACGATTGCACAATGCGTGCTTCTCACAGAAGCTCCACCCATTCCGGTGATCATAGTTGATTGAGGGATGCGTTTCAATCTCAAAAGTTGAACGATATTTTCTGTTACAAAATTCGCCTCGGAACATGAATCCAATAACGCCCTGGCCATGGTTACTCTGCCCGATGGACCAGAAACTTTCACAACAGCAGTAGAGAGAAGAACGGTGGAACAAGATTTTTCAGGTGTACGGGTAGCGATTTCAGGTGTACGAGTAGCGGCCAAAACATTCGATGAACTAAGTCTGGCTGCTGTGGACTGGAAGTGCGACGGGCTTTCAGTTTCAATTTGGGATGGTGTTGAAAATTCTGTCGGTCGTGTGTAAGTAAAAGTGTCAGGTCGTTGTGGTTTGGTCACTGTCTGTCTAGGAATAGTGGTCGGTCTCGTCAGCGTCTGTAATTGTCGGTCGTCATTGGGGTGCAGTAAAGAATGATGTTTTTCATTGCACTTGCGACATGCCTTGGAGGGACAGTCACGGCTTAAGTGATTGGTTGCTAAACAGTTCCAACAAAGTTTATTTTGCCGAACGAATTCATGCTTCTGATCAATAGACATACGTTTGAATGTTTCACATTCGTAAATTCTGTGAGTCTTTGAACATACAATACATTTATGTGGGTTGAATGAAGTTGCAGTATGAGCAGCAGACACATGAAACCTTTCTTTGGGGATTGGATTCACTTGAACGCCATTGTTCACCGATAACAATACTCGAGCATGATCCTGTAGGAATAATATTAAATTTTCATACGTAGGCACATCATCTTTATTATTTCCCGTAGATTTTTCCCATTCTCGTAACGTAATTTTGTCTAATCGACTGCACATCATATGAACCAGTATAGAACTCCATGCCGCAGTTGGTTCTCCCAATGAATTAAGAATTTTAACATGACGCTCAATTTTATCGACGAGAGTTAGGATTGCATGTGGATTTTCCTTGTGAACAGGTTCAATACCAAAAAGAGCAGTAAGATGATTATGTATTAGGAAACGCTTATTATCATATCTATTGACTAAGATAGTCCATGCAATCTCATAATTATTCGCAGTGATTTTTATTGTATCCAACAATCTTTTGACCGGTCCGACAAGTGACGCCATTAGATAATGGAATTTATCTATGGGTGCTAAACCTTTGTTTCCATGGATCAGACTCTGATATGTGTCTCGAAAAGGGATCCAATTCTTAACATCTCTATCAAAAGTTGGCAAGTTAATTTTGGGCAACCGCACAACAGACGAAGAAAACGGTGTTAAACTTTCCGATGGCGGTTTATTCACTTTCTGTGATAATAAAAAGTCACATATTTCATAATACTTCGTTTCCATATCTCCACGCTCCTTCATATACTTCATTTTCTCTCCTTCTTCATCATTTTCATCCACAATTAATTCAACGGCAATTGATGCATTTATGTAACGTTCGAATAATGTTTCCAGTCTCGAAAGACGCAAATCAATTTTATCGCGATCATCTTCTGGGTTGTAATTTTGAACAAACTGATCGATGGCTAAAATCGACTTGGCAGTAACGTGGAGAACTTTCACATGCTCTCTCAATTGCGCCATTGTTACATAAATGTTAATATAATCGTGTCAATAATCCGTTTTTATTCAGTGTATTTTATCACAAATCATAAAAATGGTACACTTTACTCACCGCCTTTAGTGAGTAAGGCTTGCCGTCTCGTGCCGTCGCACACCAGTCCACGCCAATCCGCGCCAATCCGTGCCAATCCGTGATGATGGTCGTCGAGTCTTCGATGATATCCGGAACCACAAAACAACCTCCTTTTGGGCTTTGTTCCGACTTTCGGAATAATTTCACAAATTCACTGTTGCGCTTGTTAAGAGTTCAATGACCTTTGTTACTTTAACTTAGTGGCTCTTCAAAATGCCACTGTATTGTTCACATAACAATTTGCTATTGTTCGCATACCAATGTCTATTGTTCTTGAAACAATACTGTATTGTGTTCACTACATAATGCTTTTATTTCACTGACGCTATTGTCTATTGTGACGCAACAATAAACTATTGTTTTCTTGTCACAATGAACTATTGATTTTTCATGACAATGCCACACACAGTTTCCAATTATGCACAATGCCTTTTATGCCAAACCACGGCACTTGCAGCTTGAAATGCAGATGCGGTTGCAGATGACTTCCTTCGATGATCTCATCGACCAAAAAATCCGGTTCGAAGGACCAAAATGTTCGCTACGGAACGGGTGATTTCCGATCGCGGCTCCTTGCACGCGATGGTAAGATGAAGAAATCCCGGCGGTGGGTCAGCGACACAGGCTGAATCAAATCCTGGATGATGCTTGGAATTTCCTCGGATGGGGGCTGTTGCACAACTGCAACGATAACCAGTGGACTGTAGAAAACTTTACTTTTTACTCATTAGTCTTGAAAAAGACTTTTGTGTCGAGAAAGGCCTGGCAAGCTACACAATAGAAACACGTGTGTGACAATTCAACTATTTTATATTTCGATGTTCACTTTACAGAGTTTGGATGTGGAATGAAATTGTTCTCGATTGCGCTCCTCTATTTATACCAATTTGTGTTGGGGGGATTTATTTCGTCGATGATCGGATGTGATGTCTGTGTTGGGGAGATGGAACGGCTGGCGGTTGGTTGGTTCATTCCATCTATATTGCGTTGTACGCAACAACCACTTTTCAAATCAGGGCAATTTCAAGCTAAATTAGCCGAAAAACACATGATTTTGATGACAGATGACAACTGCCAAAAGGTATAATATTAACTATCATATAACTGATTGTCCTTGCGATCGATTTTTATAAGGGCATATACAAAATCAATGTCTCCTTCTTCAAGAATAAATCTTTACTCGAAACCCATAATTCTGATAGAATATAGTGCCACAATAAGTTATTAGAAAGTTAACAAATTTTATGGGAAACATAACACATTAAATCCAATTTTCAGGTAACCTGTTTATCAGGACCATGGAATCGTCTACGACGAGCTTCTAGGCTTCAACAGGCGGAGCGGAGTGATTGGAGTAGTTCACCAGTACAATGGTGTGGAATTTCTTGACAAAGGCTGGTTTGGGTTGGTGAAAACTCTCTGCTAACTCTAGATTTGAAAACATCTGTTCGGGTGGCTTCGGTTGATTGGAGAAACCAGCTCTTTCGTTTATTAGTCCTCTATATCAGTCGTTCCATGCCAAACCGATATTTTTTTCCCTGTTGCGTCCATTATTTTGAACTATTGTGGTATACCCCTTTTTTATACTACACTTCAAGCTTATCTACTACTTATTGATGAAGGAGTAGACTGAAAGCTATAACGTGATAGGTGCCAATCAGGAATAATCTGTTTGATAAAATTTATAATCCTGATTGGCGACGCAGACCAAGTTTCCTTGGGCTCCAGAATAGCTTTATCAAGGTGTTGAAGTCTGCGTCTAGTTAGAGCTCCGCAGTTACAGAGCAAATGTTCCGAGGTTTCGCTTTCGGCATTACAAAAGCGACAAATATCATCTAGTGCTAAACTTATGTTCTTAAGATGGTATTTACTCGGGCAGTGTCCTGTTACAAGACCAGTGAATGTGCTTAAGTCTTTCTTATTAAGGCTTAGCAGCTGTTGAGTAGTTTTAATACTCGGCGTAATAATTTTTTTCGCCTGTTCAAGTTTTGCAACCATCCAATAGGCTGTCACATCCCGATCTTCCCATTTTTTCAGCTCGCTTTTCAACACACAGTCGGAGAGTCCACAAAATGGTTCTGGACCAGTGAATGGTGAGCTTGAGCCGTTTCTGGCAAGTTCATCTGCTCGCTCGTTGCCCTCTATACCGCATTGACCAGGAATCCAGTACAATTGTATCGAACTTATCTGACTTAATTGCCGTAAAAGGGAAATGCATTCCCAGACAATTTTTAAAGAGTACTTGAAGGCATTTAGAGCTTTAAGTGCCGCTTGACTGTCAGAGAATATGCAGATGTTAGCATGTCTATACTTTCTTTTGAGGCAAACGTTTAGACATTCTATTATTGCAGCTATTTCTGCCTGAAAAACTGTTGGCCAGTTTCCCATCGCCACAGAGATTTTTGTTCTGGAACCATACACTCCAGCACCTGTTCTGATTCTCATTCCCGACCCATCAGTGTAGAACATGATTGAACCATTACGAACGTTGGGGCCACCTTCATCCCATACTGAGCGAGAATGTTCGATCACTCTGTATGGAATGTCATCATTTGTGCTAGTTTCCATCCAATCATTGTTCATCTCTGAGGCTGGTTCAATGGGTAAAAGATTCAAGATGCACAAGTGACCAGTTTTGTCCCCGTCTAGTATTTTTTTCCATCTTTTAAGCTTTAGAGCGCTTTTTTTTAGCCTCTAGCTGAACATAATGGTTCAAATGTACCAGGTGAAGGATAGCCTCCAATGCCTTTGAGGGTGTACTTCGCATTGCTCCAGTAATTACAACGCATGCTAGTCGTTGGAGTTTGTTTAGCTTTTTTGTAGCTACAGTCTCCTTAGTCTTTGGCCACCATACAAGTGAGGCATAGGTTATCCTAGGCCGCACAATTGTAGTGTAAACCCACATAACTATTTTTGGTTTAGGGCCCCATGTTCTTCCTATCATTTTAGAGCATGTCCATAGAGCTGAGTTGGCCTTGCTGATTATTGAATCTAAGTGCGCGTTCCAGTTTAATTTAGCATCTAGATTACACCTAGATATTTCACTGAAGCGCTGCTTTTTAGTTCCTCTCCCCCAAGATGGAGAGACTGCAGATGCAGTTTTTTCTTTTTGGGTGAACGGTATAGTTGTTGTTTTTGAGGGATTTATGCTCTGACCTTCTGTGATACACCAAGATTGTGTAAAGTTTAAGGCCATCTGCATTCTGCTCGATAACACGTCGTCAAACTTGCCTCGTACCATTATGACTAGATCATCGGCAAAGCCCACAACTTCGAATCTTTTTACCTCTAAACTTATCAGAAGGTCGTCAACTATAAGTGACCAAACCGATATAGTCCCTCACCCCTTTTTTTTGTTCTAAAAATGACTTTTTTTTCACTAGATCGATTTGCATGATCGACATATCAAAATGAAACTAATGAGCTAGTCTGCATTGAAAAAAATATTACACTTGCAAACAAATTGGATTTAGTTTTTGTATTTGTATTTATAGTTCACATGGCTTAGGATCCAGAAGCGCTATATTTTTTAAAATATTTTTTTCTTGGAAGCTGAGGTTTTTAAACATAACATATCCAAAAATCAGAGAAGCGTTTTTTTTTGTTTTTGAATAATGATTTTTCAAAGTCGACGTGTATTGGTTGCGCAGGTAGCTTAATGAAAAATATAACAGATGAACTAATTTTTTTTCCAAACCTGCCGTGTGCATAGTTAGAAACCATAAGATTGCCTTATCAAAATCTTGAATTTAATCAGAATGAATATCGATATGAAGTTCCTTTAGTCCGGGAAAGATTTATTACCTAAGTTAAATCTCATTAATTTATGAAAATACAACATTTATAGAGAACGCATTTGATTTTGTTGTCAGATTTTTTTTATTAAGTCTATGTAGCATCTGTGTGTGTATGTGCGCGTACATATCCAAGTGCGTTTATGTTTGTTGAAGATGACGTTGACTGCGACCGTTGACCGCCGACTTTTGTATTTGCATTCGTATGTGCCCTTTCTCCACACGCGTCGGAAGTCGAAACAAGATTATATTCTATATTCTGGAATCTACGTTCATCCATTTTTGACTAATCATAGAACAAAGTGTACTATAACAGTTTAATTTCAAACCAAATCTTCTATTTTCCAATATATTATCAAATTTTAATGTCACATTCTAAGACCACGAAATAATCCGTGATTAGATCACTTGAAATCCGAGTTAGCTCAATCATTGAACATTCTTTTACTCAAGCGTATCCAGGGTGTTTATATTTCTACACACAACTTATCTTTACTAGGTCGTATCATTTCACACGCTTATTGCTAAACATTTTTCATATCACACAAGTGTTGAAACCTTTACTAGAACACTTGTGTTCCCAAGCGTGGAAGTACTGACCCAATACAGTAAAACCTGTTTTTGTGCAGTTGTTTTTGTGCGATTTTTTCTGTACGGTTTTCTGTTCTTGTGCGGTTATTTTTGTTTGATTTTTTGCCACTACGAATATATCGAATTTCGTACCAACGAGAGTGTTTTAGCGGAGAGTGTTAATTCATTACTTCAATATGAAGAAAAAAGCTGCGGGAATTCATCGCATTTTGGTGGAAGTTTATGGTGACCATGCTCCAACTGAGCGAACGTGTAAGACGTGGTTTGCACGGTTCAATAGTGGTAATTTTGACTTGGAAGACGAAGAACGTCCGGTTCGCCAAAAAAGTATGAAGATGTAAACTTGGATGCTTCCCTCGATTAAGATCAGTCGCAAACGCAACAAGAACTTGCAGATACACTTAGAGTAGCTCAGCAAACCATAGCCGATCGTTTAAAAGCAATGGGAATGATCATTCGGTAATCGGTAGTCATTCGTATCGGATGTATTTATTGATAGCTCCTGCGGTGGTTAGAACGAAAACGTCCATCATCGTTCTTTCTTAAGTCGAAGTGGTTTCTTTTGTTGTGGTTTCTTTTCTTTCGCATCAGACTGTGTTAGAACAATTGAGTTGGTGAATTGAGTTAGCCAGTGGTGCGTTCCGTACACGAAAGCGAAAACGCGCCCCGACTGCGTGCACCGGACCACATACGTGAATAAGTGGAGTGCGCAAGCAAATCTAAGTCAACGAGAGGAGAAATTATTCCACAGCGAGCGCTGTAATCTTTTGTTCGTGCATCGGCATTGATTGCCCGTTCGACACCAATACACTGACGATAGTGTGGAGAGCGTGGTCAGCGGAAGCAGTCATTGAATCATACGCACTGTGTGCAAATTTAGGTATAGTCATAAAAAATTAATTATAAGATAGTTTTTTTTTTCATTATTTTTATTTCATTATTATTTTCTATATATTATATACAAAAATCATAATTAGAATTAAAGTTCCACGTAATGGCAGAGGGTGGTGGGGAGTCTCCTTATATGGAGATCTCCGACATGGAAACAAGTGACTCCTCCTTATGTATGAAAAAGGAAACAGGAAGAGCACTCAAACGCGATAACTCTTCCGGGGACGAGTCAACTCACCCTACTAAGCCCCCCTCGAAAAAACTCGCAAGTCTCCCTCCCCAACTTTCCGATTCTCCCACTCTCCCTCCTCAGCCCTCCAATACTCCCACTCTCCCTCCCCCTTCCTCGGTTTCGCTTCCTCCTTCTGATATTACCGTTACAACTCAATCCTCGTCCTCGTCTTCTCCCTCTGTTGTCTCCGCTCCACGTATCAGAGTCTATCCAGAAGATGCACCAGGAACTGGCCCGTGGGTTGTTTTCTTCCGGCCAAAACCAAATGGAAAAGGCCTTAACGTGATTCAGATCATGAAAGATCTGACCAGATACACTTCCGTAGAAGAAATTTTCAAGGTCAGACCGAACAAATTACGAGTTGTCGTGTCTGAACGGAAGGATGCAAACGAGATTGTTGCTGATAAGCATTTCATCCTCGAATATCGCGTATGGATTCCCTCCAATGACGTAGAAATCGGGGGGGTGATAACTGAAACGGGTCTGACGTGCGAAAAAATTAGAAGTGAAGGAGTTGGCAAGTTCAAAAAGCTCCCTTCGGCGGAAGTCATAATCTTGGACTGTCGCCAACTCGGTAAAGTCTCCCAAGAAAAGGAAATAACAAAATTCACGCCGTCCGACTCGTTTAGAGTAACTTTTGCTGGTTCCGCTCTCCCGGACTACGTTATGGTGGACAAATTAAGGCTACCGGTGCGACTCTTCGTGCCAAAGCCCATGACTTGCCAAAAATGCAAGTCAGTCGGCCACACTTCAGCTTATTGTGGCAACAAGGAGCGCTGTGCAACTTGCGGAGAGCAACATGTGGGCGAATCTTGCAGTGCGACTGAGCATAAGTGTCCATATTGTGGGGGGACTCCACATGTGCTCTCAGCTTGTGAAACTTACAAGAGTCGCTGGGAGAAACAGAAGCGCTCTTTAAAGGAACGCTCGAAGCGCACTTTTGCGGAAATTTTGAAGGGCGCTTCTCCAATGGCCCAACAACAACAACAATCAATATCGACACACAATACCTTTTCCACGTTGCCAGTTGACGAAATGGAAGCGGATACAGCTAGCGGGGGCACACCGTGTATTTTCAAAGGGAATCCCCGGCGCAAAAATGTGACCACTCCCAAATTTCAAGAACAAGTCCCACCGGTGAAAACCCCTGTTAGTTTGCCTAAAAAATCGAGTGCAGCGGACAAGCCAAATCAGGTTCCTCCTGGCTTCCGTGGGAATAGTTCACCTTCGAACGACCCAGCACTCGAGGGGACATCAAAAACCCAAACTGTCCCTATTTGTCCGTCCAGCTCAACTTCCCAATCGGGATTTATAAAGTTGACTGACCTTGTGGATCAAATCTTCACGTGTTTTAATGTTTCCGACTCCATCAGAACCATTGTCATCTCAATGCTTCCAGTATTAAAGACAATTCTGCAACAATTGATGCAAACATGGCCCCTCCTTGCAATGATTATCTCTCTTGATGTCTAATTCAAATAGAGAGGTCGGAGATATCACTGTTTTACAGTGGAATTGTCGTAGTCTTATACCTAAATTGGATACGTTCAAATTTTTAATTCATAACTTCAACTGTGATGTTTTTGCTCTGTCCGAAACTTGGCTCTCTTCTCAAAATGATCTCTCTTTCCACGATTTTAATATTATACGCTTGGACCGTGATGACAGATACGGAGGGGTGCTATTGGGGATCAATAAGTGCCACTCATTTTTTCGAATTGACCTTCCACCTATTGGAGGGATCGAAGCTGTTGCTTGTCATGCAAACATCAGAGGCAAAGACCTCTGTATTGTCAGCTTGTATTGGCCTCCGAGAGCTGCGGTTTGCCGCAAGCAACTTGCTGACATGTGCTCACTCCTTCCTGAGCCACGATTGATATTGGGAGACTTCAACTCTCACGGAACTGCCTGGGGGGAACAGTACGATGACAATCGTTCATTGTTGATATATGACCTTTGTAACAGCTTCAATATGACCGTTTTGAACACTGGGGAAACAACACGTGTACCTAAACCTCCTGCTAAACCAAGTGCTCTTGACCTCTCGCTTTGCTCGAATTCACTATCGTTAGATTGCAAGTGGAATGTAATCCAGGACCCCAACGGTAGTGATCACTTGCCAATCAAAATTTCCATCACCATTGGTTCGAATTCTTCTGAATCTATAAACATGGCATATGACCTCACAAGACACATTGACTGGAAAAAATATGCGGACGCGATTGCTCTAGCCATCAATTCCAGAGATGGTTTGCCTCCATTGGAGGAGTATAACTTCATTTCTCGTTTGATATATGACAGCGCGGTTCGCGCTCAAACGAAACCCATCCCAGGCTCCACTATTCGTCGAAGGCCTCCCAATCCATGGTGGGATAGCCAATGTTCCAAGCTTTATCAGGATAAATCGAATGCATTTAAAGCTTTTCGGAAACGTGGAACCCCTGAAAATTTTCAAACGTATTTAGCCCTTGAGAATCAGTTCAAAAATTTGATCAAAGGGAAAAAACGTGCTTATTGGCGAAATTTCGTGGGAGGTTTATCACGAGAAACGTCAATGAAAAAATTATGGAAAGTGGCTCGAAACATGAGAAATCGCTCTTCATCGAATGAAAGCGAGGAATATTCACATCGATGGATTTTTAATTTTGCACGGAAGGTTTGTCCTGATTCCGCACCTGTGCAAAAAAATGTTCGAGGTATACCACAAGATAGGTACGATCTTGATTCCGAGTTTTCGATGGTAGAATTCTCTCTTGATCTCCTTTCTTGTAACAATTCTGCTCCGGGATCGGATAGAATTAAGTTCAACTTGCTGAAAAATCTCCCTGATGTGGCGAAACATCGCTTGTTGAATTTATTCAATCAGTTTCTGGAGCATAATATTGTTCCAGATGATTGGAGACAAGTGCGAGTTATAGCTATTAAAAAACTCGGAAAACCCGCGTCCGACTTCAATTCGTACCGCCCAATAGCAATGCTGTCTTGTATACGGAAATTGTTGGAGAAAATGATCTTATTTCGCCTTGATCGTTGGGTTGAAACGAATGGCCTACTCTCAGATACACAATATGGGTTCCGCAGGGGCAAGGGGACGAATGATTGTCTTGCGTTGCTTTCTTCAGAAATTCAAATGGCTTACGCCGAAAAAAAACAAATGGCTTCAGTATTCTTGGACATAAAGGGGGCCTTTGATTCTGTTTCAATAGAGGTTTTGTCAGACAAATTACACTCTCGGGGTCTGCCGCCTCTATTGAATAATATGTTATATAACTTGCTTTGTGAGAAACATTTGAACTTTTCTCACGGAGATTCGGCAGTAAGTCGGGTCTCTTACATGGGACTCCCCCAGGGCTCATGTTTAAGCCCCCTTTTGTACAACTTCTACGTAAGCGACATTGACAATTGCCTTACACAAAATTGCAGCCTAAGACAACTTGCAGATGATGGAGTGGTGTCTGTCGTAGGATCAAACGAATCCGACCTGCAAGGACCCTTACAAGATACTTTGAACAATTTTTCAACCTGGGCCATTGGGCTAGGGATCGAATTCTCCACGGAGAAAACAGAGATGGTGGTTTTTTCTAGGAAGCATAGACCAGCAAAACCAAAGCTTCAACTTTTGGGTAAATCGATCACTCATGCTATGTCATTCAAGTATCTTGGGGTCTGGTTCGACTCCAAATGTACTTGGGGGGCCCATATTAGGTATCTGAGTAAAAAATGCCAACAAAGAATAAACTTTCTCCGTACAATTACCGGCACCTGGTGGGGAGCCCATCCCGAAGATCTTATAATGTTGTATCGAACAACTATTCTCTCAGTGATGGAGTATGGCAGTTTCTGTTTTCAATCAGTTGCCAAAACACACCTCATTAAACTTGAGCGAATTCAGTATCTTTGTCTCCGTATCGCGTTGGGATGTATGCCCTCAACGCATACCATGAGTCTCGAGGTTTTGGCAGGCCTACTCCCACTAAAAGATCGCTTCAATTTATTATCTCTTCGGTTCTTCATCCGGTGTAAGGTCATGAACCCATTGGTGATCGGAAATTTTGAGCAGCTGATCGAGCTAAATTTTCACTCCGGATTCATGAGTTCATATCATGAATTCATCTCCATGCAGGTTGATCCTTCTTCGTATATTCCCAACCGTGTTTGTTTCCCTGACTACATCAATTCCTCTGTGCATTTTGATCTGTCCATGAAGCAAGATATCCATGGATATTCAGATTACCAACGATCGAGGATCGCTCCAACGATCTTCGATGAAAAATATAGGGGTATCAATTGTGATAATATGTACTTTACTGATGGGTCCACTATAAATGAGTCCACAGGATTTGGAGTGTTCAACGAATTTTTTAGCACCTCACACAGTCTTCAGAATCCTTGCTCAGTGTATATTGCTGAATTGGCAGCAATTCATTGGGCGCTGGACAGCGTCGCCTCACGACCTGTTGAACACTATTACATTGTAACGGATAGTCTTAGCTCTGTCGAAGCTATCCGTTCAGTGAGGCCGGAAAAGCACTCGCCGTACTTCCTTGAGAGAATACGAGAAATTTTGAGTGCTTTATCCAGACGCTGTTATGTCATTACCTTTGTCTGGGTCCCTTCACATTGCTCCATTCCGGGTAATGAGAGGGCTGACTCATTAGCAAAGGTAGGTGCAATTGAAGGCGATATTTATCAGCGTCAAATCGCCTTCAATGAATTTTATTCTTTAGTCCGCAAAAATACCATCGCTAACTGGCAACGCAAGTGGAATGAAGATGAATTGGGCCGGTGGTTTCACTCGATTATCCCTAAGGTTAGCCTCAATCCGTGGTTCAAAAGTCTGGAATTGAGTCGGGACTTTATTCGCACCTTCTCCCGACTCATGTCCAATCACTGTTCGTTAGATGCACTACTCTTTCGTTTCAATCTTGCCAGCAGCAATCTCTGTGTTTGTGGCCAAGGTTATCGCGACATCGAGCACGTTGTTTGGTCGTGCGAGGTGTATCTGGTCGCCAGATCGAATTTAGAAAACTCCCTTCGGGCCCGAGGAAGACAGCCCAATGTGCCGGTGAGAGATGTGTTGGCTCGGTTAGACCTTGATTACATGTCCCATATATATGTTTTCCTTAAAGCTATCGATCTTCGTGTGTGATTGTCCCTATGTCCTTATACCCTCCTTTCCTTCCTTTGCGGGTAATTCGTCCCCTTGCTATAAATAGTAGAATAAGTTGAAATGTAAAAACACTATAGATATACAAACAGATTTAAGAATTGAGTGTTCATCAACATTGTTACAGTTTCCTTATACCCCATCCTTCTCCTAAAAATATGTCACCCTTCTAAACTCGAGTACACCGCGAGTAATCGGTTTTCCACCTTACTAACCATAGATGTAAGAAAATTGTTTATATATATATAGTTTTAAAATTATATTTAAGAATTCGGCTCCTTTAAACTTAAGTTACTGAGCCTGCAAAAATAAACGAATTAATAAAAAAAAAAAAAAATGGGAATGATCCGAAAGATAGGACATTGGGTGCCGTATGAATTGAAGCCACGAGACGTCGAACGCCGTTTTTTCACGTACGAACCACTGCTCCAACGGCATAAAAGAAAGATTTTTTTTGTATTGAATCGTTACTGGCGATGAAAAGTGGATCCATTAAGACAGTCCTAAACGTCGGGCAACGTATGGATACCCTGGCCATGCATCAACATCGACGGCTACGCGGAATATTCACAGCTAAAAGAAGGTTATGCTATTTATTTGGTGTGATCAGCTGGGTGTGGTGTACTATGAGCTGCTAAAACCGAATGAAACCATTACGGGGGCCTCTACCGACGACATGCGTTGCGTTTAAGTCTTTCACTGAAGCAAAAACGACCGCAATACTAGCAAAGACATGATAAAGTTATTTTGCAGCACGACAATGCTCGGCCGCGTGTCGCGAAACCGGTCAAAACATACTTGGAAACGCTGAAATCTTGCTTTGAATCGAATTTATTATCCAATAAAGTTACTCAAAATTGAATGAAATCGATATAAGTGGTAGCTAATAAATTAAGCTATCTTTTGGTGCAAAAACATTACCATATGGTTCCTGTCCAAAGACATGAAAAATTATCAAAGTTGCTGTTCGATGTTTCGAACACTTGGCCTAAAATGGGTTAACGAATATTCGGTTGAAGTTACATCTCTAGTTACTTTGCGATGGAATTTTTAGTAATAAAATTATTTTACAATGGAAGATCTCATATTTCTTCCAACCTACTGATGTTATTAAGTACTGAATATTTCCTCTTACATTCAAACCGACAGTTCATCCCTAATCAAATTATATGCGTACATATCCCATTTGGCCAGGTACTCAGCATTAATGCGATAAACTCTCGTGCTCGGTATGGGAACCTTCGAGAAAATAATTCATTATTAAATTGGGTAACACAGCAGACAGCATAAGTCTTTCTAATTCAATTATCGTCCGCTTGGGGATGCTGGTATGTACCACCCCCATAATAAGAAACAAATATTCCCTTCGGTTGTAAATCATTTAATTCCTCCGCTACACACTCACTTATTCTCTTTACAGCTTTGTTCATTAGTTTCGCGAGGTTCATAACTTAGACTAGTGAATTCAAGTTGACGGCACGGAATCCCACAGCCAATTCCCGGCAAGCCAGCACAGTTCCTCCCTGAGCATCGATAATACGCGACAATCATCGCAGTAACGCACAAGTAACATACCTTAGCGCGGCTTTATCACATGCATCTGGTGTATCGACCGCTGGTAGATTGTCTGTGGCCAAGTCAACACTGTCCAACTCATCGCCGGTGAGTGGAATGGAACGGTTCGCGACGACCACGGCGCTAGACGGCGGGGACTCGGGCCCGGATCCGTCCGTAGGTTGCATGCTCTCGAGCTCCCGGCTGAGCTGGCTGTTGACGTATGCGAGCTCACTCTCCGTCAGGGGCTGCTGGAAATCGTCCCCCTCCTGCTGCTGGTTTTGGTAGTCAGCGTCAGAGTCGAGAGGCTCCGACTGTTGGAACTGAGTTTGTTGAAGTATGTGCGTATTTTTCTTACTGTTGGTGCGTCTGACGATCGTCAGGCTGCCTTGCTCTGAAAATGAAGAGACATAAATCGAGTGGTTAGAAGATGAGTTTACTTTATGGAAGCTGAGAGGACACCGCACAGGGACAGGAGTGAACGAGCGAGAATATGCTTGAACCATCGAAATTTTCAGCTTCTGGGGGATGATAAACGCCCGAAGTACCATTGTGTTTTATGTGGATTTTTCATTTCGTTTATTGCCTTACTGGGTGACGAACGCCCCCTTTAGAGAGCATGTTTGATCGTACAAAATGTAGTCTATTCGGTTAAGCTTCACAGAACATGAGAGAAATACGTAATGCGATAATGGTTTGTTTACACTTTGGCTGATGGCATTAGAATGTAAGGGTACAGAACTCTTTTACTGAATGAAATGTACAAGTAGATCCATCGTATCGACGGAGTGTTAGATTATATTGAACACTCATGGTCTCTACAAAATTCAGTGCGTATTAAAGGTTTGCATTCTTCAAATCATAATAATAATATTTCATTACTTCATAGCAATTCTGTCCGTTTCATCCCTTCCTTAGTGTTTCCGCAACATTATTCATTTCTAAATGGAGGAAGCGGCAGCCAAACCGCATAAATTGTGATTGATGAGAATCGCAAAGCTTGTAGCTCTCCCGACATTGGGAATGTTTTTCCTCCTCGTAAGCTGTGCTTACAGTTTGCCAAATGAATAAATGAATATTTTGTTCATCCACCGAACGTAAACTGTGGTTTCCATAAAAAAGAGTAGCGAAATTCCGAGTGGTTTCTTTGGATTGGCTTAAATCAACCGAGATTTAAAGTGCACTTCATTACGCGAAAGTTTCCCCAGTGTAAAATGCATTTTTCATTAGTCAGTTCGGAGGAAAAAAAGCTTCCACGCAGAGGATCTACCGCGTTTCAGCTTTTCACTATCGGGAGTAAAGTTGCATCGTTATGGTTGCCATATTCTGTTGCTCATGGTACACACGAGCAGTTTAACTTTTAAAGCACACAGAGCTCGCGAGTGAATAAAAAAATGTGAACCGGTGCAGGGAAAAGAGCAAATGAAATGCATATGATATGGGGTTGTTTGATTTTGTAACTTTGAAATATTATATTCACTGGTAATCATTTTCCATTGAAAACCAAATAAAATTCATTGTGATGAAATATATTGATTTTTTTTTGGAAATGAATTTTTAATCAAATATTTGTTATCCATACAACATTTCTTACCTTTGCAGGGATGATACTTTCAGATGAGTGGTAAAACACGTTTTTGGAGACATTCTATCCGATAAATTTCGTCTTTTACATCCCCGATAGTGAAAAAAAAAGATGATTGCATGCCACATTGACAAATTGCGTGACAAACCTGCACATTCTTCCCGTATTTAAAATTTGATTACTCCGCGTTTGGAGCTTCTGTTTCTTGCTTTACGGTGTAAAATTGTGCCCCAGGAAGAGTTGTGTATTCGAGCTCAGCATTTAAGGTTATGTTCCAATGTTTCGAATACCGAAACGTGGCTCCGGAAAAATAAAACGAATGGTGTTTTTACTATCTGTTATATCAATATTTGTTTATCTATCTTTTAACAATACAACAAAACAAACAAAAATTGAACGGAAAAAAATATTCATAGTTAGAATAGTTACAAGCTAGCTAGCGTAACCGGGTGCCGTAGCGTAAGCCACTCGTGGCGGTTGACTTAGTTATTACCCCTCCAATCAAACCTTGTCAAATCTTTGTTTCATTTTTTGGTGAAATTTATTTTGATATTAGATGGATCGAACTAAAAATCACCAAATTCTCACGCCTCTCGACCAAACAGCAGCAAATTTCCTGAACACAAAATAAATATCAATACACATTAGACATTCATTTTCAATTGACTGCAAAGTCAATTCATTTGCCTCGTTGAAGCTCGCGTTGGTGACTGAATTTTCCACCGGTCAGCCGGAAAAGCTGGCTACAAAATAATTTTTAGAAAAGCTCTCTATCGTTGCATCAGCCATTTGTAAGCCAGGCGAAAAATTCATTATCGGAGCTCAACGTGTTAAGAATGTCTAACCCATCGGTGACTACGGTTTTTTTTTATAAATAATTTTAACTTTGAAGAGCCTCTCAAGAATTGCTATAAAAAACGCAAACAGTTAGTAACAGCTACAAACTAACTTTAAGATTTGATGGTGTTTTTGGAAGTCCCACGCATACGTACGAATATGTATATACGAATCAATCCAACTATATTACGTGAAGCATCGCGAACATACGTCATCCGTTATTTTGTTAGTATTTTAACTAATTGATAACAAATTGCGATCAAGAGAAGATCGTGAAAATCGATTACTAGAGTGTTTCGCCAATAAGGACCAAGACTTCTATGAGATAGGCATTATGAAGTTACATTTAAAAGGGCAACAAATTATGCAACAAAACGGTGCATATTTACCCTAAATCGGACCATCCTAAATATCTTAAATAAAATTTTGAATTTCACGCAAAAATAATAGATTACGAAAAATCACCCAAAGGGGGAGTAAAGGAAATCGGGGTTTCGAAAAAAAAATTTGTGATGCCAAATGTAATAAAATTGCATTACTCGTCGAGATTTACTGTTATTTAAAAAAAAAATTGTCGAAAAAATTTTTTTTTTGGCATTTGGTCGTTCCGTTCCGTCTGAAAAGTCAATTTTGAACAAAAAATTTTTATAAACCCCGATTTCCGGTGATTTTTCGGTTTTCAAAAAACTCAAATTTGAACGTCTGCAACACTAATAAATGAAGTTCAAATGAGCTAATATTTTGCATAGGGTATATTATCGCACAAATCACTTTTTGACACTTAAAACCATACGATTCGTCTCGTACTCCGAAAAAAAATTCCCAGAGTGTCGATTTTTGACATCTTTTTTTTGACGTAGGACTACGTCTTTCATTTCTATAACGGGGTGTAAAATCAAAGTTTCGAAAACGAAAGCGTTACGCCGGAGACCGAGATTTTGAGCGTTAATAGCTCCTAAACAACTGAACGAAATGGTATGATAATCACTTCATTCGAAAGATAAAATGTCTACGCGTTATATACTTGTTACTTTTTGATCCAAAAACTTGTTTCAATAGTCTTAAAATTGCTTTCAAAACAGGCTATTGAAATCACCAATCGTTATATAAGCGAGCGGCGCTCGGAAATCCACTCAGTTCTAATTGAACAGCGATTGGAGCATGTTGTCGCTGTTGCGGTGAAGCTCTTTATTTATCATGAAAGCGCGGATGAACGGTGTCACCAAGAGCCTGTTTGTGCACCCTAGGCCAGAAGGGAATCTATCAGGAGGAGAGTAATGCCACAAACGGTTCCCTGGGAAGACATCGCTACACACACATACACGCGCGGCTATTAACAGGTGGTGGAAATATCTAATGGTTGCTGGAAAATAATCTGCCAGTTCCCCTTGGAATTGAAAATTACATTCAAGCGAAAGAGTTTATTTTAATGTTTTCTATCCATAAAATATCCATATAATACATTTGGGTTTGTGATTTGTCAATCAAGTACAGTTAGCAGGTTAGCTTCTGAAGATTATTCTTCAGAACAAGGTTTTTCGTATCCTATATTGGATGAATAAAACCTTGTGCCTCCAACGTAACGCTCTCGTTTTCGAAGTTCCCCAAATATTCATTATTCATTCATTCAGAATGGATTGAGATTCAACTTCAAACAAATGATCTCTAAATCAACGATAGTCCTACGTCACCCTTGCGGTTATACCATAGATATAACCCACTTCCTGTTTTTTCGAGATGACACTAGATCTCGACGTTTCATGCAATTTTTGGACATTTGGCTTACATTTTTTTTCGAAAACCCCGATTTTCCTTTTTCGATTTTCAAATAAATCAAATTTCGACTGCTTAGCGCCACTCTCCCTTAAATCCGATTGAGCTGATATTTGGCATAGGGTGTTTTTTGGAGGTGATAAACATTTTGTATAGGGTAACTTTTTTAAATTTAAGGGTCGATTTTTTCCCATACATTCATTGGCACCCTAGTGTACAAGCACCGCAGATGCACCTCGCTCTGGAAGGCGAAAAGAGTCTACGAATCCAGAAATCGTAAAACAAAAACGATTGGTTTCAATTTAAATCCCGAGACTATTCAGACCATCTATATATAAAAAAATGGGTTTCTGTCTGATTCTTATGGACTCGGAAACTACTGAACCGATCGACATGAAAATAGATATGTAGGGGTTTTTGAGGCCGGGGAAGGTTTTCATGATAGTTTGAGACCCCTTCCCCCTCTCTAAGTGGGGGCTGCCATACAAATGAAAAACAAATTTCTGCATTACTCGAGAATTAATCAAGCAAACGAAACCAAATTTAGCATGTGAAAGTTTTAGGGTGCAATAAATGTTTTTACGGTGGTTAGATACTCCCTCCCCCTCTCTTAGGGGGGGGGGGGGTGTTCTCTGCCATACAAATGAAATTTCTGCATTACTTGAGAATTAATTAAGCAAACGAAACCAAATTAGACATATGGAGCTTTTAGGGTGCAATAAATGTTTCTATGCTGGTTAGACACTCCATCCCCCTCTTTAAAGGGGGACTGCCATACAAATGAAATACAAATTATTGCATTACTCGAGAATGAATCAAGCAAACGAAATCAAATTTGGCATGTGGAGGTTTTATGGGTAAGAGACATTTCTATGGTGGTCAGACATTCCACCCCCTTCTCTGAGGGGGGGACTGCCATACAAATGAAACACAAATTTCTGCATTACTCGAGAATTAATCAAGCAAACGAAACCAAATTTGGCAAGTGGAGGTTTTATGGGAAAGAGACATTTCTAAGGTGGTTCGACACTCCTCCCCCCTCTTTAAGGGGGTCTTCCATACAAATGAAACACAAATTTCTGCATATCTCAAGAACTAATCAAGCAAACGAAATCAAATTTGGCATGCAATAAATGTTTCTATGGTGGTTCGACACTCCTCTCCCTCTCTTAGGGTGGGCTGTCATACAAATGAAAAACTGCATAACTCGAAAACTAATCAAGCAAATGGAGCCAAATTTGGCATGTGAAGTTTTTAGGGGGCACGAAACGTTTCTATGGTGAATAGACACTTCTCCCCCCTCTCTAAGGGGAGAAGAGGGGAGGGGTCTGACGTTATTCTATAATATTTTCTGTATCAAACATTTATTCCATGTAACATGGTTGAAAAATCATGCAAATGGTTGAAAAATCTTGAACAAGAATTGTGTCTGAAAATAATCTGATATTATAATGACGAGTTTTGGTAGAAGTAATAGGAATTTTTTAGTAAAAGATAAATTCAACGGGGTCGATTAGAATATCAATCAATGAACAGTTCTGCGATTGGACTCATGAACTTGCGCTTAGTAAGAAAACGTGAATGTGTGAAGGTTTTGATAACAAAAAACAAATTTTGGGCGGGACGAAGTTTGCCGGGTCAGCTAGTGTAGTATATTTTTGAAGCCGCTATGTTGAAAAATGTCATAACAACTATGGATGGGTTATACCTATGCTATAACCGCAAGGTTGACGTAGGACTGCCATTGGCTTAGTAATCATTTTGTTTTTTTCAATTAGCAATAATCGCACCTCGGATGTTCCTCATTGAGTTCGATATCGCTGCTGCGCAGAGCTATGTTTTGTATGTATTGATTAAATCATTGATTGAACTAGTGAATGAATGAAACAATTTACGAATTCAATTACAAACAAATCCCAATGTAGGTCACTTCATGCATTATGGTAGTGGTTATCGCAGCGAATAGTTATCAACATTTTGCTTAATCATCTAACGGTATGCGTAGAAGTTGTACTCGCTTTTGTAGACCGTGTTAGCAAAATGAATTCCGGAGTGTGAAAATGCATGGGAGTATAATAGTACTTCCAAGATCTGCAATGCCGATTTTCCCAACTTATTGGTTTCGGAATCTGTGTTGGGAAAACTCATTTCGGTTTGCAAAAATGCAAGCGAATACAAAAGTACTCGCATCTTGCTTCTCATTTGCAATGCCAATTTCCCACGCTCCATGGTTTTGAAATCCGTGTTAGGAATATATTCCGATTTGCAGAAACGCAAACGAATAAAAAGTACCCACATATATTTTGCACATATTTTGTAATGCCAGTTTCCCCAGGCTCCATGGTTTTGAAGTCTGTGTTAGGGAAACATCCATTCATTCCAGCGATGGTACCTCAATCGTTGCGCAATCATTTTTTTTTTTTTTATCTTCGCTTATTTTTCGTCGGCCTATTTCCGCCACTTTAGTGCCAATCACCGACATCAGGGAGGCGACTCCACCTGTTCCTACCTATCAGACTCAACAACTCATGAGCCGGGCCAACTTCTTTTACTTCCGCTCCGAAGGAAGACGTAACCAGAGATTTTTCGCCTCAGAAAATCCCAACGACGCCAGCTGGGATTGAACCCAGGCCGATCGGATTGTGAGGCTGTTACGCTAACCATACAACCACTGGCGCCGTCATTTGCGCAATCATAACTGAGTGGATTTCCGAGCGACACTCACTTTTATACCAATTGGTGTGATTTCAATGATTTCAATAATTTTAAGGCTATTGAAACAAATTTTTGAATCAAAAAATTACAAGCATAGAACGCGTAGACATTTTATCTTTCGAATGAAGTGTTTATCATACTATTTCGTTCGGTTGTTTAGGAGCTATTAACGCTCAAAATCTCGTTCTCCGGCGTAACGCTTTCGTTTTCGAAACTTTGAACTTACACCCCAGTATAGAAATGAAAGACGTAGTCCTACGTCAAAAAATTATAGATTTTTTTATATTCGTATCGTTCTTTATGTCTGTATTTATGGACTGTGTATTGTACCTCGATGGATTCTCGTTCATATCACTTTTCCATTTTACATTGCATTTTAAATTATATATCATCGTAGTTTCGGGGGCCCATGAAACTTGATTTGAAAAGCCATCTGCATCAGCGGCTGGAAAGGCGATATTTCCATTACCAACGGGGTCATCAACCAGGACATATCGAATGCCGCCTTCATGGAGTGATATTGAACCACCGTCAACGGAACTTGAAGTAGACGCAAAAAAATTATGGATATCGAGTTCAAATGAATTGGCGTTCTGCGACGAGCTGAGTCGACGAGGCCGCTGTACAAATCTTAATGGCACGTGAAGCGGATTTTTGTTCGACCAAATTTTGATCGTTCCACCCTTCGAATCTTCAATCATAGGCTTAGCTCGAACGGTGGAGAATCAGGAAGTCACATTGTTAGAACATCGAACAGTGATGCCTTGCACGTGCCTTACTGATAACAAACGTCTACACTGCGGTGAGGAGGAATCAATCGTCGCTACTAATTAATTAGCAAATGTGGCTTCGCTTGGGACAACTGAGACCAGGAATCATGATTTCAGCAGAACAAACCAGAACCTACTTTATACCAGGCTGTGAATGAACGAAAACCATCGACAAACGGGAGGCTCGTTGGCCTGCGTGCGCTTTGAGTTACAGAAGGGGTCACATAGAAAACGATTTCGATGTTCAATGATGGTATTTGCGGAGGGGGGCAAATGTTTCGAAATGAGCTGAATGTCGGTTCGTTCTCTGGTTACTCACATAGAAACGGTACAATTTATGCAACATGCTAGTGTGGTAAA
The DNA here is from genome assembly GCF_029784135.1 of Toxorhynchites rutilus septentrionalis. Classification (NCBI taxonomy): domain Eukaryota; kingdom Metazoa; phylum Arthropoda; class Insecta; order Diptera; family Culicidae; genus Toxorhynchites; species Toxorhynchites rutilus. The sequence goes on along the minus strand of NC_073746.1, from coordinate 125,639,324 downwards.
GCCGTCGCATAGCGAAGAGAAGCGCAGCACCTGACGCTAATAATCGTGAAGGCCTATGATCATAATAATGGTGAACGAATGAAAATATACAGGTCTGTTGTGAGTGGAATATCATCCGTGAACTACGTTGGTTTTAGCATGCGTGGGCAAATCGTGGGTATGGGTTTTTTTTTATTTTATTATATTTTCACTTCAATCAAAAATCGTTCAATTAGTAGTTCAACCCTGGAAACCCGAGTCTACATCTCCAGCAGCAAAACACAAATGGAATCGATCCACTAAATGTAGGTTCATAGTGCGGTGAAGAGACATCTCGGTCTTATCATTGAAAGACCATCATTAACCACTAACATGTAATATAAATGCTTGCGATACCCAGCCAATCACTTTTTCGATGTCAATATTCGCAATGCTTGCTGCACAGTGGCATAGTGGGACAGCACCCACCCCCACCCATACACACACACACACACCATGTGATAAACAACGTCAACTCTTCGTGGCATGCTGGTGCCTAGGCAATTGCAGGTGTTATCGAGATGCGAGCTGTGGGCCGGTGCAGACCGGTCGCAGTCAATTCTAGCTGATAACGAATAGCTGTAATGGGTTCCATCAACATTATCGTATATTTTAATTGCAACATGGTAAAAACTAATAGTTTGGGTCGATCCTTGCCGGGTCTCGTCGACCGTATGAGGCGGAGGATTGATGCGGTGACATTTCTCGTTTGTTCGTTGAGTTGGGAAAATGGGAAATGTTATTTCACTGGAAAAACGTGGCTTGTTTTTCGAACGGTTCCACGCAACCCACTGTTATTGTTTTCTGTCGTTAGTAGAGGTTTGGGGAATCATCACAGGTTATGTGTATCGCGAAATATCTTTTTGTGGCAGAGTGACGTTGTGGAACGAGAAGAGGGGTTATTCCAGCTAAAATTGACTCACGAGATATGCTCGAGAGTGGAAAGCTTTTTGCTTTCGAATATTTTTCCGACATTGAAGATAATGTTCTGTATAATTGGCTGACTTGCAGTAACTGACATGTTTGCAAGAGGAATCGATTGGATATGGTATCGAAAATCAATACAATGCTGTCCTGAGGGCAAATGGAATTGAGTTTCTGATTGACAATGACCAGAAATATCAACCCATTGTTCCAAAAATTAACTGCGGGGGTTAATAATGAAATTGTTTCCAAATTTGAAACGATACTTTGTCTCATACCGTATACTAGAATAGCAAAAATGGTTTTCACCCTATTATGATAACACCAGCAGCTGCGTTGAAGAAGGAATTTTCCAGCGGAGCACACCATCATGTAGCAAAATATTATCGAACAGCTGCACAAAATACAGCCTCCCGGTCGGCGAATCACGAACACTATTTTCGACCTGGACCTCGCTTGTAAGAGCGATGTTCCTCGAATCCACTGAAAATAACCTCAAATTATTATGAATTGTATTAGCTCGGCAGTAGTGGGACCATGCTGCGCGAACAAGCTTTTGGTGCTCCCGAGGTGCATCCATGCTGCATCGCATGTTCTAGAGGCTTTTTTCGAAAGTATTGCCATCAAACAACCTGTTTACGATGGCACCCACTGTTTCATATAATTAAGTATCCTTTCTTTCCTCTACAGATTCTTTGAAAGGTTGATATTAAAATAACAAGCAGTTCCTTTTTTGCAAAGTATGTTGTTGAAAAAAGGAAAAAATAATAAATAGTATCGTCTGCTGGAACGTGAAGGTATGAGAGAGTAAATTGAATCTTTAGTATAGTAGATACTTTTCTTCGTAAAGAAATGAAAGAAGTTCTAATTGAAAAAAGGATGGAAATGAGGAAGGAAAACAAACGTACCACTTTTCACTATTTAAAAAATCGGTAACAAATTTTCACCTCTCCATTCAATGTGAAGAACACAAAAAAAAAACATTCCAAAGTAGTATTTATTGTGTCACTTTCAATAGAACTTCCTTAAGTATTCTATGTCAAATAACAGGAACAAATGTGAATGTGAGTGATCCATTTTGCGTTGAAGTTGTTTTAAGTATTGAACATATCATATGTTTATTCATTTTCAGTTATCAACAGGTTAAATTAGAACCAATGACCGAGCTCGTGTATTCAATGAGCTCGACCGGTAAATGAATACACGAGCCAGGTTCAACTGCGACTGAAACCAAACGACCGAAACATGCTTTGAATCAATTGAATGGCTCGATAATTAAACCTATTTTACTCTTTTCGTACAATGTTTTTCTATTGTTTGGTGAGTTTGAAAAAATAAACTAAAAAAACCCGATTTCACTCAGATCAATTGGAAAATCGAAATAATTTATCATACTCCCTTGAGCAATATAAAGTGTTTCAAACTCGAATTCGTACCCCACCATGCAGAACTCCTTTTCCTTCTGTTGAAACTTAAAAACTAGCTTTCGCAACATTCTACAGGCATTCCATGCCAGACCGATATAGTGGTTCTCAGATTTTCGTCAAAAGTGGTAATTGTGTTCTGTATCGCGAAACATTAGACCCATACTTTTCGATTTGACGTAGAACTGCGTCTTTCATTTCTATACTGGGGTGTAAGTTCAAAGTTTCGAGAACGAAAGCGTTACGCCGGAGAACGAGATTTTGAGCGTTAATAGCTCCTAACTAACTGAACGAAATGGTATGATAAACACTTCATTCGAAAGATAAAATGTCTACGCGTTATATGCTTGTTACTTTTTGATCCAAAAACTTGTTTCAATAGCCCTAAAATCGGAAATCCACTCAGTTTTGATTGCGCAACGATTGAGGTACGATCGCTGAAATGGATGGATGTTTCCCTAACACAGACTTCAAACCCATGGAGCTTAGGGAAATCGGCATTGCAAAATAGATACAAGCAGCGTGTACTTTTGTACTCGTTTGCGCTTTTGCAAATCGGAATGTTTGCCTAACACAGATTTCAAAACAATGGAGCTTGAGTAATCGGAGTTGCAAAATAGATGCAAGTTGTGGGTACTTTTGAACTCGCTTGCGTTTCTGCAAATCGGAATGTATCCCTAACACAGATTTCAAAACCATGGAGTGTGGGGAAATGGGCATTGCAAATGAGATGCAAGCTGCCGGATACTATTGTACTCGCTTACATTTTTGCTAACCGAAATTTGTTTTTCCAACACAGATTGCGAACCAATAAGCTGGGAAAATCGGCAGTACTTTTATACCTCCATGCATTTTTACATTCTGGAATTCGTTTTGCTGATACGGTCTACAAAAGCGGGTACAACGCTTCGGCTCGGATATTCAAGACTGCATATCTCTTCATGTCGCCAGCTCACTGAACTTCCACTCATACCGTTTGATGATTAGGCAAAATGTTGACAACTATTTGCTGCAATAACCACTACCTTAATGCATGAATTGACCTGAATTGGGATTTGTTTGCAATTGAATTCGTAAATTGTTTCATTCATTCACTAGTTTAATCAATAATTTAATCAATACATACGAAAGATAGCTCTGCGTAGCGGTGATATCATACCCAATGAGGAACATCCGAAGTGCGATTATTGCTAATTGAAAAAAAAACACAAATGATTACTAGGCCAATTGAATCACTTTTGTCAACAATACGATCGTGTTCTTGGAACAACCTCCATCATTTTTTGTTGTGTTTGGTTGCATTTCGTTCAGTGCAACTTATTAACATTTTCATTTTCTCCAACTGCGAAAAACGTAATCTAAGTTTACTAGTATATTTGTCTACCAGAAGCTTTAAGCATTTCAGTTTAGCAATACACCGGGTTTTTATAAGCAGCAAACTATTGTTTAATGAAATGTGGAAGTTTCCCTCACTATAATCAACCAAGCTTGGTTTGAAAATTCATGACGGGACAGTTATGCCTAGAAAATCAACATGAGACAGTTTGATAGCATAAAAAAGTAAACACAATTAGTGCCGTAGTAAGTAGCAGCGGATAGTGGTATGTGGTAGTGATATCACTTGTGAACCGCACAGTGATGTGAGCGCAATAAGTGATCTGCAACACCTTTGCAGAATATGAATCTCATTTCTATTAGGCATTCGCTAACAAGGTGCACACCAGGGTTGCCACAATAAAATATGTGTTTTTGGTCTCGGAAAATCTTGTTATCTGAGTTTTTTCTCAGAAAATCTGCATCGAAATCTGTATTAACCCTTTTCGGTCGTTTGTCTGCTCTCAGCCCACACAGCAAAGAAGTACACCAATATTATAATTTGTGCAATGTATCAGTTCACACTTTTTCTAAACGAACTTTAATGTCTTGTGAACTTATTCAGGAACCGAAACAATGCTACTAAATACGAATAATATATAACGGTACATAGTATAAACAAAAATTGTTATTCATGCTTAAGGGAATGATTAAAGGGAAACTTCTTGTATTGCGACACTGTGAATGAATTTGACGACGTGGATGGTATCCACGTAAAAATTCGCATTCACAGTGCCTCAGTAGGAAAAGGATAAACAGTGTTATTTATTTATTGTGAAGCTAACCGATGACGCAGATTGAACATGAGAAAGCAATACTGCACGCTACATATGAGTACCAAAATGAATCTCATTTAGACAGATTTCAATGCTATATGAAAAAAAAATTGTGAGTTGGGGGAAAAATTATTGAGATCAAGCCATTTTTTCTCTTGTTGAGCCATAACTTATATTAGATAGTTATTTTGAAAAATCTGTAAATCTGTATGAAAACCAAAAAAAATCTGTAATCTGTATCTACAGATTCTTGGTTTCAAAAAGTCAGAAAAAACTGTATAAATACAGATCATTCTGTAGATATGGTAACCCTGGCGAGAATAAGTATTAGAAATCGCAAATGCCACTTAAACCATTTACAGGATAGGGTATCATAATATATAGCATAACAAACAAAAATCTTAGAAAATTTACGGTTCGAGAATGGTATATAATATAATTGAAATCCGTTCACAGCAAAAATAATTACTAACGTTAAAACTATTTCATAAAACGTGACATGTTTTCCTACGTTAAAAAAATCTCGATCGATTAACACGTTGAGTGCCACGATTTTATAACGATTATATGTAAATTTATGAACGTATTAGGGTTATCGTTTCTCATCGCAGTGGAAGGTATTTTTGGTAGAAGGGGAATGCTTATAAGTTTCTATGCTTATATTAGTTACCTTTTTTATCATATGTTATACTGTAAGTCATCGGAGACTGACGCAGTCTGGACGAAAACTCAGTGTCAGTCCCCGGTGACTGACGTGGCAGTCATCGTGTTAACTTTATTCTCAGCACTTCCATTTTGCATGCTTTACATGCTTTGAACTGTTTTCACAGTAAATCAAAAATCTTCAAAATTACCACATATTTTTTATTTGGTGCAAGAAGTTTACTCGGTTCAAAAAAAAAAAAAAACTATGATGATTCCCCTACAGAGGTTTGAGCAAGACGAGTTATCTAAAAGATAAATTAGTTATTTTTTGCAGCATTGACATCAGTTAGGCAAAAAAAAAAAACAACGAACTGATTATATTTACAGATATGAGTTCGAAAAATTGCAATGTCAAATGACAAGTCAATACTCAGTCATGTCCGCCACAGAGCCCATACGGTCCCGACGAGACCCTTGCAGCCAAGTGGTCCACCAGAGCACAAGCCCAACTGCCAGCCTTGTTTTGGATTGACTATGAATATCCTCATCCAGAGAAAATGGAGAAAATTTTCTTAACGAAAAATTTCTAGACCGGCACTTAGAAAACTTTCAATTTAATATTCTTTATATCTGTGTAACGCGCGCGACGCTCAAACTTATGTAGACTATTTTTTTAACTAATTCAATATAAAAACAACAAAATGAAAATAAAAATAGTCCATCACCACCAGGATCATGACAGACATAATAAAGAGGACATAAATACAAATTTAAAAAAAGGTAATTTAAAAAATTCAATAGTTTAATATAATTCGTTCAAAAAAAATTCCTCAGGTTAATTGAAAATATTAGAAAACAAACTGCAAATAAAAAATCCCACATTAAATTATCCGTTCGTTTATACGAACTTCGTCAGTAACAGTCATCGCCATAAAATTTAAAAAAATATATCGGTCGGCTGTTTACACGTGTTAGCTTTCACGTGTAAAATACAGTGCCTCTAAAATTAGGCGAACTAGCCCAGGAGGCTGAAAGCCTCTCAAATAAAGAATAAAAAAAAATGCCTCTAAAATTCTGTAAGTGTTGTTGCAAGTTAAATATGTCTTGGCATCGAGTTGAACACATTTATACCTTTGAAATACAACGAATTTTATGAAGCACATGTCAAGAAATTGGGTGTTCTGAATTCATTCGCGTTTCTTGTGTTATAACTGTGAAAGTCACTTCCTCTTTCAACTCGATCACACAAATATCGAGGCGGCAAACCGTTAACTACTTTGAAAATGAACACCGTAGTTAAATGAACAATCCTTTGCTCCATTGCATAATTGTATTTTGCTGCAAATAGTTGAATCGTTTTTCGATCGACATAAGATTCCATACTTCTTGGCAATTTTCTTGATGACATTGTCAATGTGGGTGTTGAACTTGTGTTTGTTATCAATAATCACGCCAAGATATTTAATTTCCCGAACGCGATCAATAGTCTTATCATCAATAACAATAGAGACGTTTTCATTTGAACGAATTCGCGAGATTACCATATACTTCGTTTTACTTATGTTCAATTTCAATTGCTTATACTAAATGTGACGCGACCTGATTTAAATCATTAGCTGCAATGAATAGCACAGTATCATCAGTAAAAAGATTGATATCACAAAATCGCAAAACTCGTCGCATGTCATTAATGTACACAATAAATAAAATGGGCCCTAATACACTTCCCTGAGATACTCTAAGATTATTCCCTACGGGGCTGGAAATGAAATCGTTAAAAATAGTCCGTTGAGTTCTGTCATACAAATTACTTTCAAACCATTTATGTGCAGTACTCGTAATTCCAAAGCGCTTAATCGTGTTCAACAACAAGGGCCTGGAAATTGTCTCGAGAGCACGTTTTAGATCCAAGAAAACTGCAATGATTTTCTAAATTATCCTTCAATTTTGCTCAATTTTGCACCAAGTTCAATGCGGTTTCACAGGAATGACCTTCCCGATATCGCGATTGTTCTGGTATTAGCAAAGTGTTATAATTTAAATATTCCAACAGCTAGCCTTTAACAACCAATTCCAATATTTTCTCTAATGTGTGCAACATGTTGATGGGACGAAACTCTTCGGCTTTAATCGTTCCAGCAACCTTTTGAATAGGGACTATCAGGTATTCCTTCCACACCTGAGGTACATGTACAGCTAGCAAAGATTTATTAATAAGGTCCAGCAAGATGTAGCCAATAACATGAAAGCAATCTTGAATGACTTTAGCATTAACACTTTCCACTCCAGCATTTTCTCCTGAACAAAAGCAAATAGTTCTAAGTTCATTGATTGTAATGGGGTGAAAACTTTCAAAACTACAACTTTTTTTCATCAGGTTCATCGACCAATTCAATAGATTGATTGATCAATGAAACACTATTGACAAAATAATCGTTAAATTGTTCAGACTGTTCAAATGTGCAATTAAAAGTTATGGACCGCGGTTTGCTATTATTAGGTTTCAATAGGGATTTCAAAATTTTCCATAACTCTTTGCTGTTGCTTTTATGCTGATCAATCTTCCTCTGAATATATCCACAACCGAGTTTTCTTAATAGATTGTGAATATCTTTTGCGCGCGTTCGTGTACATATTCCAATGATTTTCATCATTAGTTCTACGAAATTTATTATACCACCTGTTTTGTTTACGTTTGAGTCGCAAAAAATCCAAATTGTACCAGCTGTTCGAGTTTTTCACACATACAAACTTTTGCGTAACTGATCGATTGGTACACGTTTTCAAGACATTAGTTAGAACAGTTGCTGATTCATCTAAATTACTCGTCCCGAAAGGAAAATCCAGGCTTCTCAACACAAGATTCGAGACGGCAAGCTTCGCATATTTCCTCCCGCACTTTAATTTCACAAAATCTTATTATTAACGAAATTATTTACTACATTAATAACTAAGGTCTCGTGATCGGTTTTTTTCAAATTTGTATCAGTGACAGAGTAAGCTGTATCAAAATTGGAATAACATGATCAATTAAAGTTCTACTGTGCCTGGAAATACGCGTAAAATCATTAACTGTTTGTTTTAAACTAAAGAAGTTTGCTAAACGCTTGTAATGGTTTGATGTATGGTTGTCTCGTCAATTAATATTGAAATCACCAGCCAGTATTTTTAATATGCTGGAATCTTTCTATAAGCATAGAAGCTGTTTCTCCAATGGCTATCCGCCGTGACAGATGAACAGTGTCGACGTCAGGTGGCGATGTCCCTTAAGGAAGGTTACATATTATTTATCAGATTAACAGGCCCGAAGGCAGTTCAATATTGTAAAAATTTTGAATGGAAATTTTTATTTCATATTTGAACTAATCAATTACTCCCATTTGGAACAAGGCGTCCTGATCCTTACTTAACCATTTGTTTCTGTTGGTAGAAGGATGAACATTATGCCCGAAGTTGGAGTGAAACGAAGTTCTCTTCATTTACGGCATCCGACCTACATTCATGGTCTCTGAATTTGATCAATAAAAACTTTATCGAAACGAGATAGGAAATAGCATTGGAAGGTAGCTTGAGAGGAAATTATTTTTTTGACGTAGGATTACGTCTTTTGGGAACATATTGGGGTACAAATTGAAAATCCAAAATCGAGCACATCGTGAAAATTGTCCAATTTCAAACGCTCATTGCTCAGTCATTTCTTGATGGATTGATGAAATGTTTGCGTCAACCGATTTCGGCACTCCATAACAATTTTTTATATTGAACAAAATAATATATGTCATGAAACTAACTATAGAACAATTGAAAAATGTCAACCTCTATCCTAACGGAAATACCCACTTCTGATTGGTCCAAATTGACGACACATGTGGCGGGTCCCTAACAGAGACATCAAAACCAAGCTGCCTGTGGGAAGTCGACATTGCAAATAGGGGGAACTTTTTGTTCCTACCGAAATGTGTTCCCTAACAGAGACATCAAAACCAAGCTGCCTGTGGGAAATGGGCATTGCAAATACTTGAAAGTGTTGTTCTTCTTCTTTTTGAATGGCACTAACGTTCCCAGGGGAACTTTTGCCTTCTCATCGTAGGTACTACTTGCGTCATTTTAATCAGTAGTACTTAGTTGAGATTTCTATGCCGGATAACACGCCTTGAATGTATTCTAGGGTGGCATGCTCTTGAATACGCGTGATCACAGTGCAGGTCGGGAGAAAATTCTTCGACGAAAAATCTCCCGACCAGAACGGGAATCGAACAAAACAAATAACAATATGACCAACTACAATGCACTTCAAAGTAACAAAATAATAATAACTTAACGTAAACGAGAGTACAATTTTCAGAGGACTGAGCGAGATAAATGAAAATCAAAAACACTGTAACACTGATTAAAAATCCTACACATACTATTGACAGGTTCATTCCTACCATAATTATTCCGAGCAACAGAGAGACGAAGAAAGTTTTGGATGCATCGATATTCGAGAGCAGTAGATCGGAAATAAATATCGCTTTAGCTACATCGCGACGCAAGGATAACCGTTCAAGCCCTATAAGATTACAACGATCTTCGTATCTAGGAAGGTTCGGAGGGTCCCTCCCAGGGGTACCAAATGTACTGCATCACGACAGTAATGTCATGACTGTCGCCACCATTGTCCCGTGACAGTCACGCGATTGAATTTTTAACTACAGTCACACAGTGGAAATGTTATGCGACATTTATTGTTCTGTCGTGTACTGTACACGAATACATTCCCATGTGAGAGTATTTTGGTCTTTCGTCTGCGACAGACCCGCTTGCTCATTAGTGATATTTTTGTAGATTCTGAATGCAATAGTTATACGTTGCTACCGTCGTTGATGATTTTTTTCCCTCGTGCTGATGATGTCGGGTGTCTTAGTATATATTTTTCCAGTACAACGTCATTTTATTTCATTTCATTTTCGCAAACTAAAGAGATTAGCGAAGAATTAATAACAAATAATAACTGGCGAATTCTACAGCATATCCCGATATGGGAAAATTTAATTTGTCGATGACGCGGCTATTCCATGTAGAGAAGTTTTCGGGGGAAATAGTGTGAGCAACAGAAGAGAATCTGTTGAAAGAGGTGCGTGGAGAAGTGTCGTGGGTGGAAGTCGTGTGAATGAAAGTTACGCGAATGCAACTGTAGGGCCAGATTAGAATGCGGCTGGGGGAAGTGTTGCGCACTTAGCAATGTAGGTTTGGACATGAAGGAGATTTTATTTTATTTATGAATAAAATATGTTTAGCGCGTAATATTAATATTATCAACAAAAATGTAAAGTAACATTTTAGTATTATTATCATTATTACTAGCTGACCCGGTAAACGTTATGCTGCCATTTAGATATTTTTTAGCGAATATATTCGTTGTTATATGACAAACAACAAGTGTATTGCAAGTGTGTTTCATATTCATATCGATATACTGAATTTGAAATATAGCCACATTACTGCCCTCATTCACGGACTTGCAAATGTATTTAATGCTTTTCACGGAACTACAGCACTGCATAGCACATTAATATATATTTTGTTCATGCAAGATTTTATTACTCTGTTACATAGAACACATGTTTGATACGGTAGAGTGTGGCTAGGATGCATAGCTCGATTGAACTTGAGTCGTCGAACGGATTACAGAATGCAAAATTGCGATCCGTTCGGGTAATTCTAACTCGATTGTATTTCAGAATACGACGGTATACTTTTACCTGGTGAATTAGGTTTGCCTGGTTGTTTCTTGCTTTGAAATATATGATTCATTGACATTCAAAACTATAATTATATCATGATCTGAAGAATTTTCCACATATAGAGATATTTTGATTTGAACATTCAGCTATTTTTTTTTTAATAAAAAAAAACATTGCCTTTTTTTATGTACAAATTTATTTCCATGAGATCTTCTACGTGCGAAAATTTTCGTTATACTTGTTTCATTTGCGATTTTTTTGGGAATCTGTTTAATGGGGGAATCAACTCTGGTAAATCGAAAAAATGGTTTTTATGCAATGTTGTACCGGAAGGATTCTTCGATATTTCATCTCGTTGAAAATCTGCAGTAAAAACTATGGGGTCATCTCAAGAGTAACATGGCTGTACGAATCTTTAAGCGCATTTTTTTCAGCTGGTGGTGCGTTTATCTCAGAATCTAGTGGACCAATTTAGCAGAAGTTTTTTTTTCAGCATGCAAAAATGAATTCTTGTGTGACCTACGAAAAGGACCTATCTGCTTTGATCGATTATCATCATTGATAACTTCTCTGATAACCACGGCCTTACGATTTTTGTTGATTTTTTTTTATTCGAATGGCCGACATTTTGGCAATTTTCATAATTTTCAAGAACCGCTACGTAACAATTCAGATAATAACATTTTTACATGCTGAAAAAAATCAGCCATATCGGTCCACTGGATTATGAGAAAAACGTACAACTAGCAATAAAATGTTTTAAAGATTTAAAAAAATATATCTTTCAAATGAAAGCAACATAATTGGCTCACGTAGCGTACTTTTAAGTGTAGCGCCAGTTTAGTTCTATAACTCTGTCATTGTTAAAATTCGAACATATGCGTAGGAGGGTTTTTTCCATGAAATATGATCATCTATCACCTCCTGAGAATATATATATTAAAAAAAAAAAAAAAATAAAAAATATATTAAATTCTTCTTTTACATTCAATAATCAAAAATCATATGCATGGAAAACAAATTTAAAAAAAAGACGGGTGGGTAACGTCGGGGACATAACCGGAGTGACTATGCAAAGGGGACAGCAAAGGGGACAGCTTTTGTTAAATATATATTTTAAATATATTGTTTTATTTTCTTCACCTACGTGAATACCTTCCTATCTACCTGAAAAATGGATTAGTTTACTGTTTACTCTTTATGAATATGTTAATGGTTCTGAAAAGAACCTTTGGTGTTGTGTTTTTGTTATCACTCGATATTCCCATCTTGTTCGGCTAAACCTTCCTGTTTAGCGATTTGTTGTCACTCGCCACAGCTTTCACAGTTGGAAAATTTCTTCCCATCCAGCTTGTGACATATTTTACAGTAAATTACATTCAATGGCACGTCGCATTACCACCACTCAGTGCCGGATTGGAGGTAATTTTAACCTGTAATTGAACATTTGCGATGACAGTGGTACAGTGTCGACTTTCAATGTGGGATCATAATTTGGATCTCTATGTTTACAAAAATGTCCAACTAAATAAGTCACATTACATGTCCGTCCAATTAGCTAAATGTCGAACTAATTGTAGATTACTGTACTTTCAATCTGGAAACAATTTAAGAATTGGTGAAAATTGAATAATCAGGAAAGTCCCCAACTATCAATAAGCTCAGAACAACTGCCAAATTCACATACTCATCAAATCCTGGCAAACAAATTATGAAAACATCAATTTGTGTTTTGTTATTATTTTGGGTAATGTTTTAGAAAGCATTGAACTTTATTTCCTAAACTCGTTTTTGGAAGGTTTAATGGCCCTGAAAAGCGCCTTGTTTTATGGAATGGTTCCAATTTAGAAAACTTAGTACTCGTGGTTTTGAAAAAAACCATTTCGAACGCCCTCGATGCCGCCTTGTTCTGGATTTGCCACCAAAGCAGTTTGTATAAAGAACAAACTTTTTTCTTCTGCTACCTGATGCCGTTTTGCGATTGCGTTTGCCACTCGCCATTCGCTGCAACTGCCTGTTGTCTTGATGTCCGCCGAACCGTATGTGTTATGTTCCGAATGCAGGTTTTCTTATCGTCGCGAGCAGCTTTGCCAGCCAACTCGATCACTCCGGCGGCCGAAACTATATAACGCCGGCTAGGTGGACTGGTACACAGGTACTAACGCGCTCGACCTAGCTACCTTTTCCGGTGCAATTGGCGGATACACCTACGGGAAATTGCAGACCACCACGGTTCGAGCGGGATTTTGCCTTTCCCTTCACTTTTCCTCCTTTGCCATATCCAACCATGGCTGCTTGTGTTGGTTTGTTGATGTGAGGTGATGCGAAACGATGTGGTGTACGGTTCGGATGAGAATGATCGTTACGGCAGCGGAGAGGGGATTTTTAAGCTGACTGGCTGGCTCGAGAATTACGCATGTGTGAGACTGCGACCAATGTTTCCCTCATTTTTTTCTTTTTCCTTTTCAATCGTGCTTCATTCTATTTCGCTGCTGCTCTGGTTGCCCGTTTTGGTCGGTACGATTTGAGGAGCACAAAATGGACCAATCAAAAATGGGCACATAGTGTATTTGGACAATGCTTGATATTTCACAATTATTCAATTATTTACCTCAAGAAAAATGATATGTTATTCGTTATGATAGATGCGTAGATATATTTCCTATCAATTGATGCAAAAACCTTTGCGATCTATTGAGAAATGCTCGAGTTATAAGCGTTCCAAATCTTGCATTTTTTCCTACTTGTTCAGTGCCTAGATTTCCATTTCACCCCCTATATCTTCCGGTTAGACGTAGTCCTACGTCAAAAAAACATTTTTTGACTCGATTATATACAGGATTCGATTATATACAGTGAAAAGAAATCGGAGACTGTATATAATCGAGTTCGCGCTGCATTAGTTTCCAACTTGGAGGATAAATCTAAACACTCCCAACACTGAGTATTTCCGACGTCACCAATATATTATCGAAGAAACTCTCGCCTAGAATTATTAAGCTGTGCGTGTTTTTCTCAAATTAATTGTTGATCATTTGTGTATCTGGATTCAGGCATCCCAACAGTAAAGCATTCTTATTACAGTCGATATGAAATTAACTCCGCTTCCTATGTGTGCACCCAACTAGTGATCACAGCCATATGTCCGATACACATCTCGAAGCGTACTGGTGAAGAAGCACAAACGCATAAGATACAGGCTAACATTACGATCGCCAGAAAAATGTCATGACATTTTTCTGGCGACAGTCACGTGTGACAGTAACCCGGGTAAACCGATGAGATTCATCGCTTCGTCAGCGACTGTTACGGCGACAGAGCGAACGGAATAGCAGACACGAAAAAATCGGAAACGAGCAGTCTCCCCGGCTCACTACGGTCGGGCACGACAAATTAGATGAATTCGACGAAACACCGACTGTTGCTGTATAGTATTACTTTATGCATTCATGCTCTGTCGCTTGTATACGAGTGTAGCGCGCTCACAGAGACTGTCGATTCAATTTCATACCGACTGTTATGAAAATGCAGTACTTGTGGGATGCCTGGTCCCTCCAATGCAGAACACGAAGAGCAAATCGCACAAATTTTTTTTGAATGTTTTAAATCCGTTCTATTTCGTTTTGATAGTGTGGGAACCAGACAACAGCAGTATATTCCAGTGTTGATCGAACAAGAGAGCAATACAATGCCTTTGAACAGTTTATATCATTGAAATGCTTAGTAAAATGGCGTGAATATAGCGACAATCAGGAAACATGCAAAATATTCAATGATTTTTTCGCTAATGCAGGACAAAAATTAGCTGACTCAATTCACATCGATCCTTCTGTGAAGCCTCGTTCAAACTCGGTTTCAGAAACGATTTATTTGGCTCCAGCTTCGGAGAATGAAGTTATAAACGGCTTAGAACGGAATAAAAGTTGCTGTTTCGACAATATTTCAACTGACATTCTCAAAAGTAACTCCATTGTTTTCTCACGTATGCTGTCGGAAGCCTTCAATAAAATTTTGGAAACAGGTTACTACCCGGATTTTCTAAAAACTGCTAGGGTTGTTCCTATTTACAAATCGGGAGACGCATGTGATCCTAGCAATTATCGTCCAATTTCAACGTTGTCAATTTTCAATAAAATAGTGGAAAAATTACTAATTAAAAGAATCACATCTTTTCTTGACAACCATAGAGTATTGTATGACTTACAGTATGGTTTTCGAAAAGGGAGTAGTACATCTACCGCAACTGCTGAATTGTTGGATGACGTTATAAATGGAATTGATTCTAAGCAAGTAATTGGTGCGCTTTTCTTAGATTTGCGTAAAGCATTCGACACTTTGAACCACTCCATTCTGCTGAAAAAAACTCGATAGCTGTGGAATCAGGGGTGTTGCAAACGACGTGATTCGCAGCTATTTGTCGGGAAGAAAACAGTTTGTAGCAGTAGGTGTTTCTAGCAGTTCAACGAAGTCTATTGGAGTGGGCGTACCCCAAGGGAGTAACATAGGTCCGTTATTATTTCTTCTGTACGTTGACGACTTATACAGGCTCCAGTTGAAGAGAACTCTGCGTCTTTTTGCAGATGATACCGCACTTTTCTATCCCCAAACTAATGTTGGGCAAATAGTCTGTAGCATGAATCATGATTTGAAGATTCTTTCTGAATACTTCGTAGCCAACCTTCTTTCACTGAACGCCTCCAAGACTAAATGTATGTTTTTCCATTCTTCTAGAAAATCTATCCCACCGCACAGCAGTGTTATGCTAAATTCATGTGTAATCGAAGAAGTCAAATCATTCAAGTATTTGGGTCTGATTTTGGACTCAACACTCTCTTGGTTTGGTCACGTCGAATATGTTGATAAGAAAGTTTCATCTCTTTGTGGGATAATTCGCAGGGTTAGCCATTTCGTATCACGCAGCTAATATGCGTGTGCCATTGGCACGGCGCGTACCATGACACGACAAAATTTTGTACCATTTGGTACGGCACAGAGCTGTGCCATGGTACGCTTGGCACGGTTGGCACAGCTGGCACGTTTGGTACAAATGGCACGGTTGGTACACATTGCACTATGGTCCAGGAGGTGCATTTAAGTGGAAATTAGCATCTAGAGCTCGACAGTGATTCTCTAGATAAAAACTGTCTTCGACAAAGTTGTTACATATAATAGAGCGCTCATTTTTATGTTATCAAAAATAGGGTGACCAACATTTTCGATGAAATGAAAAATCTAACTTTCTTATCTTTATAGATAGAGGTGAACATAGTTCGACAATATTGTAGTCCTGGTTATTTTAAGTAACTTTGTGGAACACTATTTCTTTCTATCTCTTCAAATAACCGATATAGCGCTTTTTCTCTAGGTTGAGTTAGGGTTACCATGAAAAAAAAGGTTTTTTGCTCTAACTTTTATATGTAAAATTCTACATCAAAACTGTCTTTGAATGATCTTTAGAGCTTTCCAATCCACGCATTTTACGGTGCATAACTTGTATGTATCTTAATTCTACTCAAATTTATTGATGTTTTTTCCCCGAAAACACGACCTTTTCATTTGCTTGTCGTTCTTTTTGGGGCAAACATAATAAAAAATTATTGATGGCATTTTAAAGAGCACATTTGATTCTACATAAAGTATAACTTCCAAAAGAGTGTTATTTTTTGTATTTGAGTAAATTAAATTTGAAATTATGAGTTTTTGCATATAAATGAACAAGTTGCAATTTTTAAATGCATATAGTAAGCGTAAACTTTAAAGCAGCATCACATCAGTTCAGTCTTATAGCCACTCAACATGGAGGTTCAAAGAAGACACATTGTTGATTTCCTTTTTCGGTGAACGAAATATAGAAGACGTTATACAATTATTACGAGAAAAATTTCTGACTATTTTCTTTTTCTACAATAAAATATATTTATTGTATAAAAAGAAAAGCGGGGACCGACAAATTATCAAATGCTTCCTGAATAGAAACCGTATAAAGAACAACTCGGGGCTCGACGTGTTATTTTTTAGTAATATATTGACATATTTTACTGGCGATGAGTTGTTTGATGACATTACTTTACCAAACTTTTGTTGTTCCTATTGTTTTATTCAAATTTATTTTCATAATCTTCCGTATGTACATATTAACCTGTTTTAGTTGTTATAATGGAAATTAAATTCACAGTAATAAATAAAAAACAAACAAATAAAAAACTACAAAATCAAATGCTTAGCATTTTCCGGAATCAGAAGATCGGAATACTCTGGTGTTTGCCTATTACTAAGAGATAATACTGGATCCGAAGCTGTTGCGAAGCCCAGTTCTTCAGCAGAAAATTTTTCTGTAATCTCCCGAACACGGTTACGCTTCATCCTTTGGCTCAGCATTTGGCTTTTCAGGCACTTTCTGGCACTCAAA
Source organism: Toxorhynchites rutilus septentrionalis (assembly GCF_029784135.1). Lineage (NCBI taxonomy): Eukaryota > Metazoa > Arthropoda > Insecta > Diptera > Culicidae > Toxorhynchites > Toxorhynchites rutilus. The sequence goes on along the minus strand of NC_073746.1, from coordinate 125,622,028 downwards.
ACACATATATCTTGGCATTTTTCTCGTAGTAATTGTATAACGTCTTCTATATTTCGTCCGAAAACAAAAACAAATTTGTGTCTTCTTTGAACCTCCATGTTGAGTGGCTATAAGACTGAACTGAACTGATGCTGCTTTAAAGTTTACGCTTACTATATGCATTTAAAAATTGCAACTTGTTCATTTATATGCAAAAACTCATAATTTCAAATTTAATTTACTCAAATACAAAAAATAACACTCTTTTGGAAGTTACACTTTATGTAGAATCAAATGTGCTCTTTAAAATGCTATCAATATTTTTTTATTATGTTTGCCCCAAAAAGAACGACTAGCAAATGAAAAGGTCGTGTTTTCGGGGAAAAAACATCAATAACTTTGAGTAGAATTAAGATACATACAAGTTATGCACCGTAATGCGTGGTTTGGAAAGTTCTAAAGATCATTCAAAGACAGTTTTGATGTAGAATTTTACATATAAAAGTTAGAGCAAAAAACCTTTTTTTTCATGGTAACCCTAACTCAACCTAGAGAAAAAGCGCTATATCGGTTATTTGAAGAGATAGAAAGAAATATTGTTCCACAAAGTTACTTAAAATAACCAGGGCTATAATATTGTCCAACTATGTTCACCTCTATCTATAAAGATAAGAAAGTTAGATTTTTCATTTCATCGAAAATTTTGGTCACCCTATTTTTGATAACATAAAAATGAGCGCTCTATTAAAGGGTGTGTCACATCAAATTGCATCACGGAAAAAACGGTGTAGAAATTCGCCCAGTAGACCGATCCTTTTGAAAATTTTAGACAGTAAAATAAAAACTATTAAACAACTTTTGGCATTTTCTTTTTATTCATACTTCGAGCCCAAGCCCGTATGCTCGCACCTTCCTCTTTACCCCGTCCATAAGGTCCTGTACAACGTCAGGTTGTAGTTTTTTTTTGAACAGAAATCCATTTTCTCTTGAAGTCCGCCTCCGATTTGACAACTGTTGGGTTCTCCCGGAGGGCCTGCTCATAATCGCCCAATATTTCTCTATTGGGCGAAGCTCCGGCGCGTTGGGCGGGTTCATTTCCTTTGGCACGAAGGTGACCCCGTTGGCTTCGTACCACTCCAACACGTCCTTTGAATAGTGGCACGAAGCGAGATCCGGCCAGAAGATGGTCGGGCCCTCGTGCTGCTTCAATAGTGGTAGTAAGCGCTTCTGTAGGCACTCCTTAAGGTAAACCTGCCCGTTTACCGTGCCGGTCATCACGAAGGGGGCGCTCCGCTTTCCGCAAGAGCAGATCGCTTGCCACACCATGTACTTTTTGGCAAACTGGGATAGTTTATGCTTGCGAATCTCCTCCGGAACGCTGAATTTGTCCTCTGCGGAGAAGAACAACAGGCCCGGCAGCTGACGAAAGTCCGCTTTGACGTAGGTTTCGTCGTCCATTACCAGGCAATGCGGCTTCGTCAGCATTTCGGTGTACAGCTTCCGGGCTCGCGTCTTCCCCACCATGTTTTGCCTTTCGTCGCGGTTAGGAGCCTTCTGAACCTTGTATGTACGCAGGCCCTCCCGCTGCTTGGTCCGCTGGACGAATGAACTTGACAATTTCAGCTTATTGGCGACATCCCGGACCGAATTTCTTGGATCACGTCTAAACTGCTTAACCAAGCGCTTGTGATCTTTTTCACTGACGGAGCATCCATTTTTGCCGTTCTTCACCTTCCGGTCGATGGTTAGGTTCTCGAAGTATCGTTTTAGTACTCTGCTGACCGTGGATTGGACGATTCCCAGCATCTTACCGATGTCCCGATGTGACAACTCCGGATTCTCGAAATGAGTGCACAGGATTAATTCACGACGCTCTTTTTCGTTCGACGACATTTTTCCAAATTTACGAAAAATTGACAGTGAAGCATGGCCAACGTGATCTATACACTCTTATCTGATTATAAGCGAAAGCTGAAGATATAATTCCTAAAAATTAAATTTCTACAGCGTTTTTTCCGTGATGCAATTTGATGTCACACACCCTTCAGATCGGTATATATTGCATCAACTTGGAGGCGGGTGATGAACGAGGTATAAGTGACGAGATTCGTACATGTAGATCGTTTGGGCATGAAACCATGCTGATATTCCGAAATAAGGCTAGAACAGCTATGCGTTAGAAATTCGAGAACAATGAGTTCAAACAGTTTGGAGGTAGCACACAGACATGCAATCCCCCGGTAGTTTGATACTTCATGTTTGGAACCCTTTCTATGAACCGGAAAAATGTATGATTCTTTCCGTAGGACAGGGAAAACGCTGCAGCGTAGAGACGTGTTAAAAATTAACGATAAAGGTGAGCATAAGGCAGACGAACACTTCTTGATTATTAAAGAAGGAATTCCGTCCGGCTCTGGATTAGTAGAGCATTTCAATTTCGAACACGCAATTTGTACAGTAGCGGGATCAATATCAGGATGAGGTTCAACTGCAGGCATACAGGGGATATTGTGTGCTGCAGCAGATACTTGTTGATCACTAAGGATTTCATTGGTAAAAATACTGCTGAACTGAATGCGAAATAATTCAGAAATTTCCCGCATTGAAGTGGCTTCCTTGTTATCGAGCGACATTGTAGAAGGAAATCCAGTCTCACGTCTCTGATCACTAACATAAAGCCAGAATCTTTTAGGATTATTCTTGAGACTGCACTGTACACGATATTGATAAGAGCTGAACAGTGACTTATTCAGCCGTTTGTAACGACAGTTCAATGAGATGTAGTGAAATTTCAACTGATCAGTACGGTGTTTTGAAAACTTTTTTAGCGCTGACCTATTGGCCGTTTTTAACTTCCTAAGATAGCGGTTAGACCATGGAGGGTACTCAGGAACACTGTGAATTCCTTTGGGGGTAAACTGATCGATAGCATATAAGATGATATTCGACATAGTCGTCGCAGCGGTATTTGCATCGAATTTATGCAGGATTTCATTCCATTTGTTGTGGGAAAAAAATTATAGGAGGTTGTGTCCAAGATACGACCGCATTGTTGACGTAGAACTACGCTGATATTTTATATGAGTCGCTCGTTTATACATTAGAAACAACTGCATAGTTGAATAATCTCTGAAATGGTTTTTTAATTGTAGAATCAGCTGACGATAATTGATTAATGATTAATGATTAATGAATTAATGATTCATTCTTGCCCTCGCAGAACAATACACTAGCTGACCTTATGTCGCAATTTATTTCATGTCAATGCATTGAAAATTTACCTCGAACGCTATTCCGGTGGCCTTTTTCGCAATTGACATAAACTCGGCTACAGTCGATTATATACATGTTGCATCAGCACCATTATTTCAGATCTCATAACTACATCAATATATCTTCGGCACCGCATTGAAACAACAACAATGACAACACTTGCAAGTATCAAATATCATGCTTCATGTTATTTAGTATTGCCTCAGTGGAATCGCACTTCTAGGCATCGTTCGTATAACGTAAACCAAGCGCCAAACAAGCGTTCGCCATAGCATGCATACAGAGCCATACATTGGTGGCTTGAAACTACTAGGAATATAAACACTTCTCATCATTTTGCGCTATTCTCAAAAGAAACGCTTCTGTTAATATTACTGGCCTCGAAGAAAGTTGCATTACTTTCTCATGCTCGAGATAAGCACAGCTGTCACCCTTAGTGGAGGAAGTTTTGCTACTGACAAGCGAAACCTAATCACATACAAAACTCGAGAACGACATTTACTTTTTTCTTAGTGACTAAACAAGCAAAATAACCCCTTTTTGTTAATATCAACAACCTCGAAAACAGTAGCATTGCTTCATTATGACCAAGATTAGCGCAAATGCAATCCTAGTTGAAGGCAGTTTTGCGACTGGCACGCGAACCCGAATATGCAATAACATTCCATTCTTATAACATTCCGGTACGACATTCAAGATGCCTGGTATTCCCCAAATAATTTTTTGGCGCACAACCTTAACGCCTGCTTCGCCATAACGTCGGTTTAATGCATTGATGCAATGTCAAAGGCACCAACAAAGCCCTGCTTGGAAAAGACTGAATTATGCCACACAGCTTGTACTCTGCTGTAACATCCATCGATGCGAATTCGCTGATGAGTTTATCAAGAGCGACCGCTTTCACCACCAGCGAGGGAGCTTGATTTTGGTTAGTGCCTGGGTAACGGCGCTTACATTTTCGACCGACGCACCAAAGTCGCCTACTTCGCTGTTGTTTGATGCGGTGTCGCACTCGCGAAGGCTCGGTTCAGTGCGAGCGCTTTCCACTGCACCAACATCGCGTGTATCATAAGATGACGCTTGCCTCGAAATTTTATTGCACCTGGCAATGGCGTTCGTTTTTTGCAGGGCTCGAGCCTGCCTTCCTCTTCTTCTTGCTCATCACACATTACGCGAAGCGTCTAATTTATGACGCGGAAAGAAAAACACACGATACGAATAACGCGAAAAACGAACCGAAAAAACCACACGACGATATCCAAGTTGGATTACCACTGGTGGGGTCCAATCTTAGATCGAAGTGCAGCGAAAGCAAAGTGATCTGGATTGCTCAACAGTCCAATGCGAATAAAAGTTTGCCTCAGCGAGATCCACTGTTTATAGTCTAGGCAAGTGTTCCCCTTCATTCTTCTTCTTTTCCTTTGTTCACGGAGACTTTAAATCCTACGATTTCCCCTTCGTTGCTCGTTATTGACAGCTCTGTTCGGGAAAGCACACAAATGAACAGAACAAATGTATGGAAAAATGGAAACGCTTTAAGTTTTCATGAATTTTAACCATTTACAAACCAGGGGATTCGTTTACATTCACGAAGAAGAATATGAAGCGCTGGGTGGTGTCGTGTGAATTTAACAAGAGGTGTTGGAGCACGGATAACAGAATTGTGACTAGAGACCTCCTGGGTGACGAAGCAAAGATCCAATATGCGATTATTTTCATTCATAACATCGCACAGTTGGACAAGACCGGCAATACTATAATCATCTAGAAGTCGGCTCATACACAAGTTCATTGTCGAGTGTGATGTATCTGGATACAAAAATGATGCTGTACTCTGAATCCAGTTGACGCTTCCAAAATTGAAATCTCCAACTATTAATATTTTATCGTCGAGTTCCATCTGTGAGGTTATCCAAGATAGCGAGAACAAATGCTGAGATGTGTCGTTCACTCTTTTAGGAGGAATGTAGGTTACACATATATAAAGAGTACGGCTGAGAACGAGCGAGACCCACAGTTGATCAACACCTGAGCAGCCAGGTGGAGATAGCATGCGCGTTTTGTACTTAGAACGAGCAGCCAAGAGAACACCTGCCCCAGATCGTTTAGTGCTGTTTAATGCTGAGCGATCTTGCCGAAAAACGGTGTTGTTAGGTGTTGTTAGTCCAATTAAAATTCACATTGGATCGAACAAACACTCAGAAAGTAAAAATTATAAAATAAAATTACCTTTTCCATTTCAAATATGTTTTCTCTATATTAAAGTAACATGTTTTTACTGATGAGAAAAATTGACAATTGTGTTCGGTATTGATAATTATCTTATATTAAATTGGTGAGTTTTTTTTCCTTATTTCATCCATACATAACACGGGAGGCATCTCGTTTAGGATCACAGAGGACGGTTTTTATCCTATCTCGTTCCACTTCGGTATCTTTTATCTGATACGCCCCATTCAACGACTGTTTACCATCCTTCTGTGATCATCACTCGGTAAACACCGATGGAGTGAAAAAACCATACTCAACAACAAAACAAAACGGTCTTTCTCAGGGCCACCAAATCTTTGTCAAAGAGTTTAACGATGTAACTTTTTTGATCACGCTACAATTGTCGGAATTACACATTAGGATGCCATCATTAACAGGATTATTGTTGGTTCCAATAAATTCAAGGGTGACATTTTTCTTGTGAAACCATCACTATTCTCCAGCGCGATAGGAAGGGCGAAAATAATGAAACTTGCAACATTATGTCTATTCTCAAATAGTTACAACTCTCCGGAAAAATATACTTATTCATAAAATATCCGTTGAATTTAACGGGAACATTCATTTGGTTTTATTTACTTGTGCCTGACTTCGGTTCGGCTAGAGAACACCGGAGATATTAGGCCGTATGAATAAAAACAAAATTCACCTTTACTTTACTTCATTCGAGCAGTCGAGCAGTGAGATTAAGTTTTTACTACGTTTGGTATGAATAAAAGAAACAACAAAGTATTTACTTTTCGAAAATGGATGTTTAGCTGATTTCGTATGAATAAAACAGCATTCGTTATTATCAAGTATGCTCATGAGCATACTTTGGATCTGAAAACACTATCATTCGTTTTGATGTCATATCCGATTTATGTTTAATGCTGCTATCTTGCGCTTGAAGTTAAACAAGTTAACGATCCGCATTGATGGCATTGAGCTTCGTTTACTAGTTTAGGGGAGCGTAAAAAAATTGATTGATTTTCAGGCGGAATGAACACGTTTTTAAAATTTAAATTATGAATGAAAAATAACCTTTCCGTACCAATTTGGCATTCTGTTTAAATGAAAAACACTTTTGTTTGCAGGTGGTGAAAAAATCTTGTACGATATTGTTTTTGAAGACAACTTTATATTATAATGAAAAGTTTCAGTAATGATGTTGGAAATGTATAGACAAAGGGTTAAATAAAAGTCGGAAAAAAGTGTTTTAAGTGATTAAATAACATGATGTGAACATTTTCATTCAAATTTTAACATTTGAAAACTGGCTTCGTGTCTTCTAATATGATAGGTATTACACTAACGAGATAGGGACCCACACTATGGTCCCTAATTGAAAGTCGCCACCAGACGTCGACACCATTCCTTTTTCATCGCGAATTCACGCTTGTCAAAAAAAAAACGTTTTGAAACGGAACCTAAACAATCAGTTGATAGATGTTTGACAAAGTAAAAACTATGTTCGAATTCGAAAATCAAATTAGTAACCTTTTATTCATACGGATTCATGTAAATACTAGGAAAGTTTACTTTACTTGGAAACGTGCAGAATAAGTAAATACTTTTTTTTATTCATACGACCTATTGAAAAAAACATTGAAATGTGCAGTAAAACTACATGTCTTGGTTTCCACAAGGTGGGCGGCTCACCCCAAGCTCTCTTGAAACCATAGTGGCAATCGAAGCACCCACACTCCATTTGTTGATGCTGGTTTCTTGTGGTAACACATGTTGCGTGGAGTCGTTTTATTTACACACACTTGAACCCACCCCTCAACCGCCATGTGCGACGCCCACAGGATGGCAATAAACATAAATTGATGGATGCCTTTAATCAAGGATTCGTTTGATTAAGCAAAATTGATGCTTCTCAAGAGCAATCACATGCTGAGGGGGAACTAAGGAGCAAATTGTGGCCGACAGTGGAGGCTGTAGCATGTGTCGATCATTGCCGTTAATCTTGAACTTGACGTTGTGTGGTAGTAATATTGAACGGAACTCAAACAATAACGATGGTACTAAACGAATCGTTATGGGAGTTAAATTTAGATTTTTACCAAATTGATTGCCTCTGGATGCCATTAGTCTATTGGTGGTCAAGGCTCTTCGGTGAATTATTGATGTACGCTGTTTGTGTCTAAACACTATTACTATTAATATTGTGTCGCAGAATATGAACAATCGCTTTCCGCAGCGCTACAATACAATAGAACTTTTGAATAATGCCATCAGATAACTATCAGTAAATCGCATACATAATAATTGAAGCAAACTATTACAATACTGCAGTGTAAAGGGTGTGTCACATCAAATTGCATCACGGAAAAAACGTTGTAGAAACTCGCCCAGTAGACCGATCCTTTTGAAAATTTTAGACAGTAAAACAAAAACTATTAAACAACTTTTGGCATTTTCTTTTTATTCATACTTCGAGCCCAAGCCCGTATGCTCGCACCTTCCTCTTTACCCCGTCCATAAGGTTCTGTACAACGTCAGGTTGTAGTTTTTTTTTGAACAGAAATAAATTTTCTCTTGAAGTCCGCCTCCGATTTGACAACTTTTGGGTTCTTCCGGAGGGCCTGCTTCCTAATCGCCCAATATTTCTCTATTGGGCGAAGCTCCGGCGCGTTGGGCGGGTTCATTTCTTTTGGCACGAAGGTGACCCCGTTGGCTTCGTACCACTCAAACACGTCCTTTGAATAGTGGCACGAAGCGAGATCCGGCCAGAAGATGGTCGGGCCCTCGTGCTGCTTCAATAGTGGTAGTAAGCGCTTCTGTAGGCACTCCTTAAGGTAAACCTGCCCGTTTACCGTGCCGATCATCACGAAGGAGGCGCTCCGCTTTCCGCAAAAGCAGATCGCTTGCCACACCATGTACTTTTTGGCAAACTGGGATAGTTTATGCTTGCGAATCTCCTCCGGAACGCTGAATTTGTCCTCTGCGGAGAAGAACAACAGGCCCGGCAGCTGACGAAAGTCCGCTTTGACGTAGGTTTCGTCGTCCATTACCAGGCAATGCGGCTTCGTCAGCATTTCGGTGTACAGCTTCCGGGCTCGCGTCTTCCCCACCATGTTTTGTCTTTCGTCGCGGTTAGGAGCCTTCTGAACCTTGTATGTACGCAGACCCTCTCGCTGCTTGGTCCGCTGGACGAATGAACTTGACAAATTCAGCTTATTGGCGACATCCCGGACCGAACTTCTCGGATCACGTCTAAACTGCTTAACTACGCGCTTGTGATCTTTTTCACTGACGGAGCATCCATTTTTGCCGTTCTTCACCTTCCGGTCGATGGTTAGGTTCTCGAAGTATCGTTTTAGTACTCTGCTGACCGTGGATTGGACGATTCCCAGCATCTTACCGATGTCCCGATGTGACAACTCCGGATTCTCGAAATGAGTGCGCAGGATTAATTCACGACGCTCTTTTTCGTTCGACGACATTTTTCCAAATTTACGAAAAATTGACAGTGAAGCATGGCCAACGTGATCTATACACTCTTATCTGATTATAAGCGAAAGCTGAAGATATAATTCTTAAAAATTAAATTTCTACAGCGTTTTTCCGTGATGCAATTTGATGTGACACACCCTTTAACTATTTCCTACCGCTACACAGAGGTGATGGTCAACGGCATGCGACACCACCTCATAGTCTATCATCGAAAAAGCACTTTTCTCAACTGCAAATGGGTTTATTCGAGCACTTACTTGCAATTTGTCCATTACGTGAGCAGTCCCCGAAGGATGATGACCCGGGCGTTGTCGGTTGGTGATAATGGTGGGGATGGTGATGATGGTGATGATGGTGGTGATGATGTGGATGGCAATTTGAGCCCGTCGAAGGCCTCGGTTGTTGCTGTTGATGGTGATGTTTTAGGGAAAGTTGTTGCTCGGTCGACTGCTGTTGTCGCTGCAGAGACTGTGATCCCGCACCAGCCGAGTTCGAGGACGATGAGCAAGCACCGTAATTCGTAGTAGAACCTTGACACGTGGCGTCGTGACAAGGCAACGATTGTTCACGTGGGGCAACTGCTAGATCATCTTTGGTAAATTTGTTCTCGGGCGAGCTTGCCACTGTAAGGGAAGATAGAGGAAAACAAGAAAATAGAGAAGTGATGGTGAAAAACATAAAAAAAAACCAGGAGGATGTGCGGTTCAAGGGCTCGAATTGTTCGATTTTTGTGCAAGGCGATTTTTTTTTACCATTTTCTGGTAATGAGTGAGTAGAAGCCAATTCAACTAATTAGTTTTAGAATCATATTCTCAACCGTTGAACCAAAATAGTTATTCTGCACGATTACAAAATATCTAGCTGATATAAAAAAAAGTATTGAGATATTATTTTTAGTTGGCTGAAGTTGCATAACATTATTTCGCCATATCGTTGCTTCTTGCTAAAATGAATGCTTGGGAAGAACCTTCGAATCGAACGCACCAAATTTATTATGATATCGTATAGTTATTTTGAAAGGAGACCGTAGATCAATTTGGTCGAATCCACTCTACTGGCCATTAAAGGGATACTAGAATAGTTGTTTAGAGAATAGATTAAAAATAATCTGTTTGGAAGAGTATAGATTTTGACAGAAAATTATGAATAACAGAGCTGAGAATGATTCACTGTAAAGAATGATTTCCCGCAGACTCGTCCATCTGCTACCTCAATTCTCTTTGGTTCGATAGTTTCTCAATATGATTGTGGCGACCCAATGAGGTATTGACGAGATACAGCAAAAGATGGGAATTGTATTAAAAATCAAACTTTTGCAACAGTTCCATGATTTCATGAATGTATTGGCTCAAAAAAGCCTGAAACATTTCTTTGTTTCTTTCGAAAACATAACAAACTCTTCGTTTATCAAAAATTCCAAAATTCTCGCATTGTTATGTATCTCTCTTATTGAACTTCAAAAAATTCAAAAATAAAATTTGAGTAAATTTAGTACAAAAATAAAACGGAGAAATTAAAAAAAAAAACGTCAACTGGAACTGGAATTGTATCTCTCTTATGGTTTCTATGCAGCATTTTTCTAATATATTTTGTACTAAAACTACGTTGAAAAAAATATGCAAAAATTGTGTTTATTCAGAATAAACATAGTTTAGTCGCATCAAATTATTCTTATAAAATCATCACGCAAACAACAACAATATTGCTGCGACCTTCCTGAACTGAATCGGCCCAGTGAAAAAAATTCAAATAAAGAAAAATTCACACATTTCTATGCTTCGGTTGAACTTATAGAAAAGGAGCAAAATTAAAATTGATGTATGTTTAGTACAAAAGTAAATTGATAGAGATTTTTCAAAAAGCGTTTTTGTTCAAAAACTGCTTCAAAGTTTCAATAGTTATGAACAATTTGGGCTATTCTGTACATAAAAGTTTCTCATCGCATTCAATTTATAAAATCAAAGCAAAAATAAAATCAGGGTATTTTTAGTACCAAAATTTTTGATAAAGAAATTTTTTAAAAAGTGTCAACTAAAACTGAGAATTTTGACTTCCATATGGTTTTTAATGAAGATTTTTAGTATATTTTTGTGTTTAAATTGTTTGAAAGTTTAAAAAATAGATTCCCATTAAATTTATGCGTAACAAAACATAAATAAAATCAAAGTAAATTTAGTATTAAAATAAACTCATTGGGAAATAAAAAAGTGAATGAATAAAATTTGAGCATTGTAACTCTCATACACTTTCATATTTCGTTTCAACATCATGCAGAGTTATGTGATAAAAATTGTACTAGATTTGCTTTAAAATTGAATAAAAATGGAATAATTTTTTGTTTAATTTAGTACAAAATAAAATCATTCAAAATCGTCATGCCAATCAACAACTTTCGCTGCGACCTTCTCGGAAGATTGGAATGGAGCCAGATATATTTAAATTAAATATTTGTTAGCGATAGTTACTAATACAAATAAATATTATGTCAAGTATAGTAAATATTGAACAATTTGGAATAACATAACCAAATGAAACTCACGCATTACAATGTATTTTCTACGTTGAATTTTTAAATTCTAAACAAACTAAAATTTATTTGAGTTTAGTACAAAAATAAACTGATAGGTAAATTGAAAAAAAAAAAGCAAGTTTAAACTTGTATTCATGAAATATAGTTTTTATGCTGAAATATCATTTTCGTGTTTATCATTATCCACGGTGACCAATTTTTCGTGAAAATTATTTTCACTCAAATTGTTTAGAAATAAAAATGAAATAACTATTAATTTAATTTTTTTAATTAATTTAATCACTCAAACTTGTAAAAACCATCTCGCCAATCAAAAACAATTTTGCCTGGAAAAGTCTAAACCATGAAAAAATAACGGATTTATGTGTAATTAAAGAAATGGAGTAAAAATAAAATGATAGAAAAATTTAAAAAATCTTTTCTGTACCAAAACAACTTGAAAGCTTCAATAATTATGAAAAAATTGGGTTATTTAGTACAAAAACCTTATCGCCTTCATCATAAAATTTTGAAGCAAAAATAAAATCAGAGTGTGTTGATTATCTGAATAAATTGATAGAGAATTTTTATGAAAAAAGTGTCTACTTAAACAGGGAATTGTTACTTTCATTTTTTCTACAGAATTTTTTGCATATTTTTGTACTAAAATTAATTGAAATTCCAGAGAACAATTCAAAATTCATTTTGTCAAGGATAGATTTTTATTGAATGCAAAACATAGATTCTTATTGAATCGATAAGTAACAAAACAAAAATAAAATCAAAGTAAATTCATCATAAAAAAGAATGTGAAAAATATGTTCTAGAATTGCTTGAAAATTAAATAAAAATGAATTTCGTTGAATTTAGTACAAAAAAATTATCTTAGAAAGTCGTCGAGCAATCCCAAATGAAATCGACAAATGACAAAACATGAGTATTTTTGATTCGAATGAAAGTTTGTATTCCGTTTGGTTTAAAGGAAATGTAAGTTTTCCAAGGCAATTGGGAGTTTTTTTGACTCAAGTGTAACTTTTGAAAAGGGCGTATCGATTTTAGTAAGAAAAGTCTTTGATAATTTATATCTCGAAGACTGTAAGTCGTACTGAAATAGTTTTTTAGAAAGAGTTATAAAGTATTGATGTTAAAAGCGAAAAAAGTATACACTGAGTAAAAATTTTTTTTTATTTACAAAAGAAAAACTTAAATTCGTAATATCTAAAATATTAATATTTTATTTTTTTTTAAATTTTTGGATGCATTTAGAAGGAGATTGTTAAAAAGTTTTTTTTTTATTCTAGAGCACATCAGGATTCATAATTTGTGGCTAAAAATTATTGTTACAAAAATTCGAAATTTAGAAATTCATAAAAATTCGATGTTCCAAAAAGTTCGTCATAAATAGTTGTACCATCTTGGACTAATTTTTTAAATTTTCTACATGACTTCTATTTTATATGAAAATACATACATAAATTAAAAAAAATTAAATTAAAAAAGACAATAAATTAGAAATGTTTTTTCAATTATCTCGAGAATGACTACATTTAGAAGGAGATTGATAAAGAGCTTTTTTATTTTAAAGCACATCAGGATTCATAATTTGAGTCTAAAAAAAATTGTTAACATACAAAAATTTGAAGTTCCGAAAATTCATAAAAAATCGATGTCCCACAAAGTTCATCATAAATAGTTTTACCATCTTGGATTTATTTTTTAAATTTTCTATATGCAATAAATGAATATATATTTTATATGAAGTGCACCCGTGGCCGAGTGGTTAGCGTCTCACATTATCATGCCGCGTGTTCGGGTTCGATTCCCGTTCTGGCCGGGGGATTTTTCGTCAAAGAAATTTCCTTCGACTTGCACTGTGGTCATGCGTATTCAAGAGCTTGCCCCTCGGAATACATTCAAGGCGTGTTATTTGGCTTAAGAAATCTCGACCAAGTATTAATAAATGACGCTAGTTAATGCATACGTTGAGACGGCAAAAGTTCCACAAGGGAACGTTAACGCCAGAAGAAGATATTTTATATGAAAAAATTAGAAAAAAAAACTGAGATTGATGTAGAGTTTTTCTATTTTAGAGCACATCAGGATTCATAATTTGTGGCTAAAAGTAATTAATTAATAAATTGACGCATTTCTATATTTGTTCCCCGTAGAATTAAAAAAACCAAGCTCAAGCTAAATTGAAATTTGATTATGATTGGTACAAAAACAAATTGATAGAGAAAATTAAAAAGAAAGCCCTTTAAAATTAACTGGGAATTTCTAAATGATTTTTATGTAGAATTTTTCTAATATTTTTGGTACTAAAACTTGGAAGTTTATTTATGCATAAATTCAGTTCCAAAAAAATATTATTAGAATAAAAAAATTATTCTCGCATCTATGTGTCTCCACCGCTGAATTTACAAAATCGAAGCAAAAATAAAGTTAGAGTAAGTTCAGTACAAAAAAAAAAATCATGGATGATTTTAAGAAAATATTTAAACAAAAATTGGGAATTGTTATTATCATATAGTTTTATGCAAAGTTAAGTAAATATATTTCTATTACTAAAACCGCTTGATAATTAAAAAAAAAACGTAAAAATATTCGTTTATTTTGGCAAAGGAATTGATTTTTATAAAAATACTGTCCATCATATTTTTCGTATTGTTTAATGGAGAATAATGCGTTGTTTTTTCTGTACTAAAATCTAAAAATAAAAAAAGGTTTGTAAAAACGGGAATAATTCATCGACAAAAAAGATTCTTATAAAAACAAAATATGTAGTTTAAATTGAGATTGTTGCTAACATTACTCAAAACTGGAAAAAATGAAACAAAACTGAAATTTAAATAAGTTCGGTAGGAATATATGTTCAAATGAATCAATTCAATGAAAAAGGGAAGAGCCCAGAAAAATATCTATATTTTCTATCTGGCTTTCAGGGTGTATTGTCAAATTTCGGATTTTACAGAAAATTGAAGGTATTTCTGTTTATTTAAAAAAAAATATAAACCACACACAGAATGTTTATTTTCAAGGCGAAGCTTCTAAAATTATTGTTTTATTTTAAATAGTTTTCGAAGTGTCAAAACCACCTTAAAAATTATAAAAATAGCTCATGATACTTACATTACTTTACTTTTACTTTACAGTGTTGGCCAACGGACCGGATTCCGGACCGGATATGTTGTGTAAAAAGTCCCATCTTCCAAAAATCCTATAAAATCTTATAACAACTTCAAAAATAACAATCAAAAGTAGATATTGAGAGTGAAGGATTGCTCTTTTTTACAGAGTTCATTAGAATACCCTTCAAAATAGATAGAAAATGTATCTATATTCGGCATAATTGACATAAAAATCATGAAATCATCTCAAAAGCGATACAATATATCTTTCAGAATATTTGATATTTTTGTTTTCATTGAATTGTAAGAAATGTCTCAAGTTTATTTGTCTATATTGCGAAGAAAAATAGTGCTTTCAAAAGCCATCAACATGTGGAAAAGGTAAGTTTTGGATAACTCTGCGTGGAGTTGTTCAACGAAAATATCAGTTCGAAATAAAATTAAGAAGTTTTTGAAAGGCTTGAGCTTCTATCAGTTTCTCTGCGCATAATGTTACATTTATTTCGTGACCATACTCAATTGCCTTTTTCTCGAGATATTTGTTTGTGCTGAAAGATTGTTTTTTGTTTTTCATGTGATAATTGCCGTAGAAGTAAGAATCAATTTAAACTTTGTTGCGAGTATGTTGCATGTTGTTATTTTTTCGAACCCTAATCGTCATCGATCTTCGTTCTTTACCTGTTTTCCCGGGATTTCTCGATCTTATCCATAATATAACCATACGCTACCTCTCTTTCAACCTACCTTCTCTTGAAGTACAACATTTCAAGATATTTTCATATATGATAATGTATATCGAAAATCCTAAAATAAAATTCAATTTGATATTATTCCACTACTCTACGAAACATTCTAATTTACTTCCTACTGAAGCAAAAACAAGCATTTTAGTTAATCCAAAAATACCGAACAGCGGTCTAGAATGTAACAAGCCCTATGATCTAGAATGTGCATACAATAACTCGCGTTTTATGGGTACAGCATAAGCAGCAGCACTATTTCATCAAGCGCACAAAGCAACTTCGCCTAGATAACATTCCCTCCGATACTCCGCAGCCACCAACGCCACCTCGTGGGCGGGACGCTAATCGAAATTCTTATCTTGTGTTCTCGTTTAATAATTTGCTGCTCGAGCTGCTGATTTACATTCAGCTGTTGTAGATCGACAAAGTACACAATTTGTGGGCGTTTTCTGCGGGCTTCGACCCGGATTGCGGCTAAGTGTGGTCTGGTCTCGACGTCATCTGCCCTTTGCGATGCTAATGAAGCTGTATTGTGCCGCGATGAGTGATACCGCGGTTGGTGCACTGTTAGAGGTTGTAAAAAGAGAGGTTGAGTTCATCTATATGTAATTTACACTAGAAGGATTGTTTTCTCGTTTTTTGCGAATATTTCTTGTCGTTACCCAAATATGATATAGATGTGAGTGGGAGCAAGTTGTTTTCACTGTGTATTCGAAATGATGGTGATGCAGAGGATTAATCTATTTCTAGATCCCACTATGATGAGTTAGAACCATTTGGCGGTTTGTTGAGTACGATTGAATTACTGCGATGGTAATCTGATGAAATTCGCCGAACCACATATCGAGGGATTATTATGGCTTCCATTAGGGTTTGGTAGCAGTTGAAGGAGTGACAGCTTCACATTGAACGACGCATTCATTATCACACAATTAACCTGAATCCATTCGGTTAATGGATTAACAATGATATGATAAACCAATGTTCTTGTGTCATATGCACATAATGAAGAGCGGGACATTTTTCTTGTATTGAATCATATGTTTCTCAACACTGTCAATTGAATTAAATGTGTTAGATAATATTCCACATTTTAAACGAAAGTTTTCTCTTCCCAACACAACAACAATCTTAGAAACATATTTTGCAGTGTTTCCATAACCCTCCATCAGTGCAACCATCAGTGCTCAACAAAACGTCCACTTTGGAAGTTACTTTGCAATACTTCGCAACATTGATTTGCTTAAATCGACCCATTTCGCACTGCGTAATTATACTAAATGTTCTCTAAGTTTTTGTAAATTTTTGTCGCACAACGTTCGTCTGGATTCGAAAGACCCTATCTTACTATGTTTAACAATAACCTCGAGTTCGAGAAAAATATGGAAATTCTGATACCTCATAACGCGTTGTTTCCTGCGAGTAGGCGAGTAGGCGAGTACTAATGTCAGAAGAACTTCCATTAACTGAAAAGCCTTCGGGACTTGTTCAGTACCAACACAAAACGTTTTAGGGAACTTCTAAAAAGTTGCACGAAGATTATTATGAAACTATACCGAGTTCATCGTTTTTATCAATAAAAAACGATAGTTTTGGACGGTATTACCGAATTTCGGTAACGATACTCTCAACTCATGATTTCCTCGTTCATGATTAAAAAAACGAGTAATTTTTTCATCACACGATGCGAATTAATAAACAGAACTCTAGTGTTGATTTCTTCCCAGTTGAAATTTACTGATGTATTTTCGGTTTGGTATTTATACTTCAATTAATCGTGTGAAACCCTTTTTTTATTTTTTTTAACGTCTAATCGGTCGCAAGTTGCCTTCTTGCGTTCAAACCCAGAACTATTCATCAAATGATATTTCTATTGGTCGTTTTACAATTTTCTTTTTCTATACATTTATTATAATACTTCTAACAATTAACAAATTATTATGGCGATCCATTTTTATTTATATAGCTAGAATGAAGATATAGGAGTGCGTTATTTCGCCTGAAAATCGAACAAAAATTAATTTCGTTAGCGCAAACATCGAATGGTCGTTTATCAGAATGTTATTTTAAAAAGTACGGGAGTTTAATTCCCCGAATTTTCCGACAGCTCAAATCGGACCATTCCTTCCTCGAGTTTCGCGCTTACCAACGCATTTGGCTTCCAATTTTAATTCATGTAAATGAGGCGTCATTTATTAATCGAATATACATAGAAAGTACGCCAAATTCGACTGAAGGCTTTTCTCACTGTTTCCATCGGTTATCGGAGCGAAGTGCGTCACAAATTCTTACAACATAGTTCTACTTTGTATAAGGAGTATTGCCTTCAAATTATGCGTCATTTGTGAGAAGCAATACGAAAAAACAAACGGAATTGTGGTAAAAAAATCACTGTAATGCTTTAGTGTCACGATCCTGTACTTGCTCACTTATCGTTGTTTGTGTGGGATTTTTGTTTGTCAAAAATCACACCACAATCATGTCTCAGTCACCGTATTCATCGGATTTGACCCGTGCGACTTTTCCATGTGTTCAAAAATCAGGATAACTACGGACAGGACGGATATTTGCAGTGGTTGAAGATATGTAGACTAGAGATGAGCAAAACGGTTCATTTGAGTGAGCGGCTCAGAGCCGTGCGCTCAATGAAAAGCTGCTCGGCGGCTCTTTTTAAGAACTGGTTTATTCGGATATGTAAAGAATAGAAGACGTAAAAATAAAGTTTAAAACAATAATCTGTGTAGAGAATAGTAAAAATATTACTTTATTGAAGATTTTCTCTTATATATTTCCATCACAGTAATCTTCTTTACTTTTTTTTTATTTATAAACATTATCTTTTCAATGTTATCTGATGAAAGTCTACTACATCTTTCACTGCAAACTTGTCCTGCTTTCGGAAAAACTCGCTCATATGGTATTGAAGTCGCTGGAATACATAATATTTTCAAAAAAAAAAAAAAAAATAGTAGAGCCACGGAGAGATAGATTTACCACCAAAGCAAAGGGTCACGTATTTTCAGCAAATGTGGTTCCACTAAACATTTATCTACAATAGATATTGCAGCAGCTTTTGCATCATGTGAGGATCGAAGATTGCCAACCAATGAATCAAACTTCTTCCATACAGATGACCGCGCTTCATCACCAACGATTTATGGCAGTTTCGTAGGCATGTATTCTATGTATGTCATTTTTTGCGTCCTTATCAACGACTGGTGTGCATAGTTGCACTTTCTGTTATCCCCTAAACCTTGTTGCTTGAGGCGAAGATCTAGCCGTATTGGTTACGCTACTAATTCGTCTGACTCACGATTTATGAATCGCTTTACCAGCTCCGAAATCAATTCATTACAAAGCTTTTTCATAATCACTTGAACTGATTTTTCTTAATGTTGATCATGTCGAATTTTCAGTCAGTATAGCAGTTTTCGATAATAACACAGATTTCCCCGTTTTAAATCCCAAACATTTTTAAAATGTTTCGAATGGAATGTTTTCATGATTAACTGTATTATATTAGTCAAATCATTTCATTCGTAACCCATATGCGGGAGTAGCAAGAAAAAAGTAATTGGCAATTTTGGAGTTGTATTTATCATAAATAACTATGCTCTAGTCAAGCCCTTTCATCTGATACCAATATGATGGAGTTTTCAGAAGAAATGTAGTCTGCCATTTTGTAACGGTCGCCATCTTGGATTTCAATTTTACATGAATAACGAGTGTACGATCCACGGTTCTTTACCAATAAGCCGGTTCTTAAAAGAAACACGGTTCTTTTATGAACCGCAGTTCTTTTTTGAACCGTGGTTCTCAAATGAACGGCTCTTAAATGAACCGCGGTTAAAAAAGAGCCACGGCTCATAAAAGAACCGTGGGTCTTTTTTGAACCGTGATTCATTTGAGAGCCGCGGCTTATTTTAAAAGAACCGTGGATCGTACGCTCTTTCTGACGTCCCGGCTCAAATGAGCGGCTCTCTAATGTAGACTGCAATGGAGTCAATTGTGATCCAAAAAAGACGGGTGTCGGAGATATAATCGGAGAGACATAGAACTACACCAAGGGATGTCAATTTAAATATATATTTTTCTTATTTCGATTTGTGCGAATTTTTCAAGTGATAATGTGACTTATGTGTGAAATGTGAAATTGTGGGGAAAATGAATTAGTTGACTCAAAGAATCAACTCTTCATAAAAATTTTAATGGTCCTGGAAACAACCTTTGGTGTTGATGTTGTTGAATTCGGTTTTCGTTCGATTTTGATGAGCTCTTTTTTTTCCTCACTTTTGTTCTGTTCCTTCCCACCACGATTCGATTTTTTCCTTCTTCTTGGTTTGTTTTATTGAGGTTAATTCGCCCCTAGCCTTGAAAAAGGTCAATTTGGTCAATGGAAGCAACCATAATCCGAGATTTGTGTCTTTATAACAATGCACGTAATGTATCTCTCTTTCTAGACACACACTGCCGCCACAGGCAATTCTATATTTGTACCAGCACCACCATTGAAAACGCATAAAATCAAAAATACTCAAGTGTGATCCAATCATGCACAAACATTGTTCTCCTGACGTTATGGAAATCGACCTCCGATTTGAGTACAAAAATTTAAAAAAAAATCAGAATCATATTGCGGTTTGACTTCTATCATTCACAACTCTTCATCCGAAGCGATCCTGCCTCGAGAATATGAAAGCGGGTTACCATTTGGAGTTAAAACGACAGGTACCATACTTCGGTTGGGCATGAATAGAATTTTGCTGGGTTCAGTAGAACCCCGATTATCCGCGAAATAGTTTGGCAAGATCGCTGCGAACAACGAAAATCGCGGATATAGTAGTAAGGGACCAAAAACGAGGCGAAAATACGAACAAAAAGGTATTTCAGCATAAAACCTATGTTTTATTAATACAGAAATCATTAAACTATCTGTAAGGTCATGTGAAAGATAATGTGAAAGCCTGACAAAATTTGGGAAGGCCTATAGATTTTCCATGAAATTTGGATTCGCGGATTATCCGCACCGCGGATCATTTGCTTGCGGACAATCCGCTCTTTACAATTTGTTGTCAAAAAATTCAAAGTGGATTTAGAACTGCTCATTTCACCCTTCAGCAAACGAAAAAGCATTTTTTCTGCCGAAGATGATATGTTTTCTGCCAACGTTAGTTTGGATGTACAATTACACTAGTCACGGAGGAAAAATTTTATAAATACGTGTTTGGCTGAACGCACCCGTTATAATAGATCACAATCCTTTATTGGGAATTTTCAGGTCCTACAATCGACTTTCTATTTTTTATTATGCATATAGGGCGGGTAACGATAACCATGTCGCAGATTATTTGTCAAGGCTACCTCCGCATCAAATCATGAA
The DNA here is from genome assembly GCF_029784135.1 of Toxorhynchites rutilus septentrionalis. Lineage (NCBI taxonomy): Eukaryota > Metazoa > Arthropoda > Insecta > Diptera > Culicidae > Toxorhynchites > Toxorhynchites rutilus. The sequence continues at coordinate 125,601,304 of NC_073746.1, read as the reverse complement.
TAACGGTGGTTTTGAAAAAAATAAAGTTAACGCAGTTCATTCAATTAATTAAATTATGTAAACGAAAATTACCTGTCAATCTCAATTCAAAAAATATTAGTGTAGAGGCATCAAATCTAAAAAATATGAATATTATAAGGATACATAGAATATGTTCAGTATTGTTAAACGAGACCTGTGAAAGAAATTGAATAACTTTTATGCTAAACGAACTGAATTTAATGTAGAATCAGGGTGCTTGTGGAACGAGTAGTGGACCTCGATATAAATTTACAAATATCTTTGCAACTATTACATGTAAATCACCGTGGCATAAAAACTGAAACATATAGCTCGTATATATTTTTACTGGGTGTGTACTGGATCAGACATTGCGGACTCATGCGAAAAATGCCACATTGTTTTTTTTCTATAAATATTATATAATCGCAAAATTTTAATATTAGTTCTCGTTGGTAGAAGACTTCAAGAACTCGACAACATTTTCGTAGTTTATGGTTTCCATCGACCATTGTGAACGACAACTACACTCAAACAACTCTAAAAGTAATTTGAGGCCCAAAATATAAAACATATCTTGTCTCTACCTCATCACCTAGCTAGTATCGGATTAGCAAAAAAGAGTAGAACAGACCATTGGTTTCCTTCGTTGTGTCCCCGTTTCATATCTCTCCTATCCAAACGATAAACTTTTACTTAGTCGCGGCAATACATACACTCTTTACAGATACACGGGCCAAAGGTTGTGCAGTCCACTGATCACTTAACAAGAGCCAAAGGTTGTACCGCTCATGACAACTCTACACGAGCTGATGATTGCGCCGGCTAGTGACCATTCTATCCTGGATTCCTCGAGTCGAGAAAGACGCACCACGCTAAATATGGGGTACAGACTAGGGGGGCGTTGCTGATTAATGGTCAGCTGCATCCCAATAGGAAGTATCCCGTGTCGGGCACACGTACAGAGCATCGAAGACTGCAACATACCAATTATGAGAACACTTGTAATACTAACCTCGAGCCAACCGCGAGTAATCGGTTACATATTACTAACATAGTTGTAAGCAAACATTGTCGAAATATTGAACTCCCGGCCCCGTTAGGCTGACGCCATATGAGCCTTAAGAAAAATATATATTTTGGATAAAAAAAGACCATTGGGGAAACTTAAAAATGAGAACGGCCCATCTTCATCATTTCAGATTGACTCCCAGCTAACATGTCGTAAAGGTTCTCAACAAACATTGCCTCAATGAGAATTGACGCAGAAAATAATTTATTGTATTTTAAGTTTTTTAACTCATTTCAAAGTTTGTTCGAACTTATTGAACACCCTGTAGTAGATATTAATTATTATATCCGCCAATTGAAACCAACTTCACAACATTCACTTGTTCTGAAAAATTTCATAGACTTCAATTCACCTACAGTGCAGTATTCATAGGGGGACCAAATAAACGAAAAGAAGTAAATATGAAAAAGTACGAAAGGGTTTTGTATTTCAAAACTAACAACGGGTCTGGCATTATGCAGCTTTACTAGAATTAAATAAAATAAAGCATAGAAACCTTAATGAAGTACAGCTATTTAAGAAGAAAACGTATAAGATCTAATGAATTAATTTTATTTTCCATGTAGGAAATTTTTTGTTGAATTTAATTTTATGACGAATTCATAATTGATTGTTGAACTTAGAGGCAAATTTATATTGGAAATGAAAGGATAGATAAGAGAAAACTATCATCCCATAAATATCTTGAGATTATTAATAAACAGAATGTACTGATAGATTGCAAAATAAATAATTCTGGTTGACTAATGTTTATTTGTTTGTTTTTTTTCTTTTATAGAGGCTTTAAACTTTTGCAGTTCATTAATCTCATACCTTGAAAAATACCCTTTTGGAAAATAAACACTAAGCTCCCTATTAGCTATTGGCTCCCTAAGGTCATCCGAGAGTTGCTTCCGTCCGCTCGCTAGCTGGATGGCGATTATATTTTGTTCCATCAACACCATTATTCGACAGTTCCTAACTACCTGAATTCACCTTTGGCAACGCATGAAAGCAACAACAATGCGTGCGTTAGGGTGGCAATGGATGTATGGGAAAAATTTCATAATCGAATTTCAAAATCCAACCATGTACATTTTGTTTATTGGCCCAATAAATGATCTGTGCAAAGTTCAGCTCAATCGGACATGATTTAGGGGTGCCTCGAAGCGCTCAAAGTTTTGATTTTTTCATCCTCGAAAATCTTTCGATGGGGGGAGTAAAGGAAATTTAGAAAATCGATTTTTTTTCGATGACAAATGACTTAAAAATGCATGAAACGTCGAGATCTGTTCGACCTTTTGGGACTTAGCTTGAGAGGCAATGAAGGTATGGAAAAAAAATTATCAAATTTAAAGAACCGACCAAAATGTACTGTTTATTGGTCCTAAAAAATAACATGTGCAAAATTTCAGCTCAATCGGACATGATTTAGGGGTGCCTCAAAGCACTCAAAGTTTTGATTTTTTGCCCACTCAGGGTAAATCCTGAAAAGTCGATTCTCGGCCAAAAATTTTTTTTTCAAGATAGCACCAGATCTCTAGATTTTATGCATTTTTGAGTCATTTGGCATCGAAAAAAAAATCGATTTTCTAAATTTCCAAATTTTCCCCCCCTTGGAAGATTTTCGAGGATCAAAAAATCAAAACTATGAGAGCTTTTAGGCACCCCTAAATCGAGTCCGTTTGAGCTGAACTTTGCACAGATCATTTATTGGGCCAATAAACAAAATGTACATGGTCGGTTCTTTAAATTCGTAGCGAGCAGTCATTTTCTAATACTTCCCGGTTAGAAAATGACTGCTCGCTACGCAATGGAGCAGCTAATTTTATGCACACTGGCTGGCAGGAGAATGGGGCTAGCGATGCAATGTTCTGCTTCTTTGCGGGCTTTCATTGCATCGAGCAAAACCTTTGTACGTGATGTCAGCGTCACGAAAGTCTGTTATCTGCTCGCTAGCTGGTGCGAGTCTCAGGTTGACTAGAGAGGGCAATATTTATTAGTGGTTTCGTTATCTCATTTTTCTTATTTCTTTGGAATGAATGATATGCACGGTATGTAGTTACGAATGTTTTCGGTATGGTATCGATGTATTCAAATTGTATTTCGTTGCTGCTCTTGTCGATCCATTTGGTTGTTGCAATTTGAGGAGTTCTAATTGGGCCTGTCAAAACGTGCGATTTAGCGGGTTTAGATAATGCTTGACATTTTACAATTATGCAGTTGTTCATCTAATAAAAAAAATCTTTTTTTATTGTGATTGATGCGCAGAAATATTTATTAAATTTCACGAAATGTTAGAGTTATGAGCTTTCGATTTTTTTCATTATTTGCATTATTTGTACATGTCCAGTTTTTAGATTTCTCATTTACCTCCCATATTAGTCAAACAGTTGAAGGGAACATATTGTGAAAGGCCAAGTTCATTTCATCTTTGAAATGTTTCATTGGTGACATTCCAGACGACCTCTCGTGTGGGGCTGTCCACATACCACGTGGACAACTTTAGGGAGGTAGGGGGTAAGACAATGTCCACGCTTGTCCACGGAGAGGGGGGAGGGGGTATAGATCAAGTCCACGTGGGCAGGATGATTTTTTTCAAATACAACGAGAATTTCAATACTCTTCGTATTTATCAAAAAACGGATTGCGCCGCCTGAGAGTGCTGCCCAGTCAAACATTCATATATATTTTCTCATATCACTGATCTTCTTCAGTGAAACTTTGAATGAACAAGCTATTTCCTATTATAGAACTTTTATAGTTACGGGGTATGCATAGACCCTCATAGTTCAAATCTATAAAAATTAAACGATTCCATAATGGTTGATATTTCATGATATGCGTAAATGATTTCTCATGAAATATAATTTTCTTTACATTTTGTTATATCTCAAGAACAGTTAGTCTTAGGATATTAATGTCTATATATATATATATATATATATATATATATATATATATATATATATATATATATATATATATATATATATATATATATATATTCATACAGAATTGCGTGTAAAATCATTTTTATATTTAGTATTTTAATTTCATCATTTCCACTAGTCAAAAAATTAGGTAGCTGATTCGGAATATTTCAGGATGTGATAGAGGATTATATTTGATGAAAAAATTCTACGCATATGGTCAATTCTCTACTAGAGTTGTTGAACTTTCCTTGAGTCGAATTTTATGTCTTGAATAATTATGTTACTCATTTGAAAGATAAGAAAATTTTTCGTAGAATGCAGTTGTAGAACATTTAAATTATTGGAACCAAGTAACTTTTAGAGGTAGAAATGAAACCAGAATTTTTGTGTTTTTATGGGTTTTTATAAATTTTCCAAAAACGCATGATAAACTGGATTGTTTTTATCAACCAAATTGAAGCCCTCCAACCATTCTATAATTCTTTCCTTTCCAGCACACTGTCTTGCACTAATTTAAATGATTCACAACATAACTTTATGCAAAAAATTTCTCAAATGAAAGAATTGAATTGTGCTAAGCAGCGTAATTTTTAAATTAAAGTCAGTTTAAGGCAAAAGAGACGGTCTCGAAGAAAAGTTCAATAATTCTTTCGTAGATAAGATTTGACCATAAGCGTGGGAGATTTTTTTTTATCAAATATGATCACCTGAAATATTCCGAATCAGCTATCTAACAATTTGTATATAACAATATTTCAAACAGATATAATGTATTTATGAGCAAGTTTTCTTAGCATTTTAACCATTTCTTCATGTTTTTGAGAAATCAATTGACTTTTTCTTAACTTAATTGATTCCTCAAAAATTTGTTTCAATCGGGCAGCGTATTTGAAACCAAAAATGTACAATTTTTTAAAAAAATAGGTAGGATCGGGGCAGCAGCTGATTAATTCGGCGTTGAATTGTTCTTTAGTAAACTGTTCGAATTTTATAAGTGATGTTTTAATAAGGATTTAAGCGGAAGAAAACTAAAGACCAATACAAATACAAAAATTAATGAGTCGTGAGTTTTCTGATATATAGCCCGATTCTGCATTCCGCCTGATTTGCATTTCATTCGAAACCATTATTTCGTTCGAGTTATAATTTTGCATTCCCTATTTTTTCACCCAAACAACTTGAACGGAATACAGAATGGATTTTTATCAAGTCGATCAAAATACTTCGAATCGATGGAAATAAAGGATAGGGGTAGTTTTTACTCGCGAGCATTTTGAAATCCATCTAGACACTCAATGAAAAATGGTCAATAGGCAGTTGAAAAATTAAAAAAAATACATTGAATTCTTTTTCAAATACGCTATTAGTACTCTCTTAAAATTCCCGGAACCATTGCGGAAAAGGTTTTGTATTGCGCTGACTACTTAAAGTGAATCGAGTGTGTAAATGAACCGATATTTCCTGTGACCGATCGTACTCCGGAGCGGGCAAAAACCTACATTCAACAAAAAATAGAGGAAAATGCGACATCGAAAATTTTGGGTGATTTTTGAAACACTGTAACCCTGTTGTAAAATGATGCATTCATCAAAGCAACAACTGGACCTTGTATAAAATATTTTCAAGTTTGCAGTGGGCGGATTTGACCATCGATTTGCGGTGTGTTCATTATTTCTTGAAATATTCCTGATTCAAAATTCGATAGAAAATACCTCTGTAGTAAATAGTTCTACTGAAACTTTCTATGAATCAAATGGAACGAAATAACCAGGTTGATTGGATTCTTATTGGGAATGAACGAAAACGTTTTATCTTTTCTTGCAATATCTTTTGTCTACAACTCATATACACATTGAACTAAAATAAATCGTACGATATCAGTGAATCAGAAATTTGTAGTTCGAAAATGCTGTATTTTTTGTCTTCATGTCATCATTCATATCGAAACTACAAGCGTTTCGAAATCGCTTAGAAATTTCGACCCTTTACTCTTCAATCCTTTGTCAGATGAAGATCTACAGATATTTCTTTTTTTGAAAGGCTTTTTAATTGGTAGAAAAAAATCTATGCATATAAAATTGTTCTGTTTGTTTTTGTGCGCATTAACTCGAAAAGTTCGCTACTGATGTTATGACATAATATAAAATCCATTTCAAGGTTTGTTGTTGCTGATGCCAACCCCTCAAGAAGTTTTATGATTTTTAGATGGAATAAGCACACTTCTAAAGTAAAGCTTTGAACGTAAATCAACTTTCTAGTATTGAATACTTATTCTATTTGGTAGCAACACATTTTTGCAAGTGTTGAATACATCGTGAACTAAAATTATATTCGATAATGATTTTAAATCCATTTTTTAAATTCGATTGGCGTTGCTCAAGATCAATCTTTGGAATTGTGTGATGTAGATTCGGATGCGGATTGTTCAACTGTATATTGCGCGTTTCCGTGTTGGCATACTAGATAGATAATTTACAGATTCATAGAAAATTCACAGATAATAGAAAAACAAAGTATTTCAAAATTAAACTCATATGAAACAAATGCTTTGTTTTGCTACTCATTTCGTTGCCATAAAACCTCAATGTGCCACAACAAAGCGTGGCAAGGTACAGCTAGTAAAATTTGAAATAAACTTAAATGGAATTAAAATGTTTGCGCAATTCAGTTATTTCCTCAATTATTCTCATAAAATAAGAAAAAATGTCCACGTGGACAATAGGAGGAGGGGTATGAAAATGTCCACGCTTGTCCACGGAGGGGGAGGGGGGAATAAAAAATCGTTCTTTTTCTGTCCACGTGGTATCTGGACAGCCCCTGTATAACACGAAAGGAAAATATTATATCAGATACCTATTATCGCGTATCATAACCGAATAATACCTTTACCATGGAATAGCATTGAAGTACGCTTTCCATCACCTGTGTGTTTGTATGCCTCACATCCTCATTCCCTATTAGCGCCTAAGACACAGTTTGGGACCTTCTGCTGAATAGGTGGTCGACAATAGGAGGTGTGCCATTGGAATATGCGAACATATTCGTTGCATAATTGCACTTCCCTTTCGCGCGCGCTCCGCATGTTTTACAATTCGTTACAAAAACAGTATCACGTTCGTTCTCAGGATGAAGTGATGCTTTAGACGTGCATCCCTTGCCGGATCCAGTATGATACCGACTCGAATTACCCCGGGAGGTCATGCTCATAGAGGAGAGCTATACGGTTGGTTGTGAAATTGGAAATATATAAATACGAGTAAGCATATATTTACATATGCTAGAGCGTGGATATTTACAGGTAGGTGAACGCATTTCAAGAAACGTTTCGCCTGAAGAGAAAATTTCATCCGGTGGATGCATTCTGATTTGCTTACCGAATCGATGTATTAGAAAGGTGTGTAATCATGGTAGGTGAGATTATGTTGGAAGTTTCGATCTCCGAAATAACGAAAAAAATTTCAGTGGCCGTGATCAAACATTTGAAAAGCAGGGTTTCTAGAATAGGAATCGGAGACTAACTTCTATGGAATCTGCACATCATTCTGCGTATAAAAGATTATATTTATTCAAGTTTATGAGCACAGTTTTGTTCCACGACCTTTCGCTATCTTTTACACAGCCTAAAAATGTTTTCCTCCCAGAATATGTTTACATTCTCGTCGAAAACAATTTCATATATAAATGAAAGATATTTTCTATGCTTCTTTGACATTATGTTCGATATAATATTCCAGTCAGACTCCAAAATGAATTGTCGTGTTGTCGAAGAGACATGGAGTTTGGCGTTGCTCTGATGGAACACGACGGCTATCACATTGACTAATCCTGGAAGTTCCTTTAGTTTGTCGCGAGCAGTAGTTGTGGGAATTTATCGACTTTTTGATTAGTAGAAGCTCATAATGGAGCTTCGAGAATAAAGAATAAGTTCAGCTTCGAGATCGATTTCGAAAGAGTATGCTAATGATGATGAGTTTTCATGGAATATCAAGAAATGTATAGACAAAGTCTTAAAGTAAGCATTGGAACTACGTGTTGTAAGTATTCAAAAAAAAAAACAACAAGTAATTATTTTCATTCAAAATATAACGATTCGAAACTGCCTTTGGGCGCGCTAATCTGATAGAGTATCTTTCTTTCACGCTTACTTCAAGCTTTAATGAATGTCGACAGGGTATCTTGAATAAAGCGAATCACTTCGGAATATCTAGATAATAAACATAAAATGATTGAACATTATACAAGTGCGGACTGGAGAGCTCTTTTATGTAGGCTATTATGAAAATTTTCATCTCCAACCAGGGAAACATCGTATATTTATTACGGATAATTTTCATTCTTATTAATTAAGAAGTACCTTCCAAACTCGAGTCCACCGTGAGTAATTGATTTTCCACCTTACTAACCATAGAGCTAGGAATATTGTTCATATATAGTTTTAAAAATATATTTAAGAATTTGACTCCTTTAAACTCGTGTAACTGAGCCTGTAAAAAATAAACAAATTTAATAAAAAAAGTAAAAAACACAAAATCAGGAAAAATCAGGATCATTTCAGAAAAATCAGGAAAAATTGAGCGTTTGTCAGGATATCAGGGAACGTGCCACCGTGTCACCGGAATAATGGCTTGTGAAGCCTACTTTCTCATCCTTTCGCCTCGTTGATTTGAGGCTTATAAGCTTCCTCGCTTTACATGCAAAGTAAATCATGAATAGCAATGATACGCATCGCCGAGTGTTGATATCGTTGGTGGAACATCACATTGTTACCCGATTCGAAGGATTCGAGAATCGAATCGAAGTAGAATGCCGCTGCGAGTAGGTGGCTGGGATAGGTAAACATGAGAATGACTTTGTGACATTGAAGAAAATTTTGGTGTATAAATCAATATCTTATTAGTGTTTTCCTAGCATTCTACACGTTTCGATCTAATAATTTACATGTTATTTCAGCTAAAACAAACATTATTTACACAGTATATGATATCAACCATTCTTACATATTTGATCGGACGACTTCTCATGCGTTTGAAGAAACCCATCTATCTTCATCTTGAATTGTGGCTCGAGAACAACGCAGGATATTGCCAGGAAAATGCCACATGAATAATGCATTCAATGAAATCTAAATGCTTCCAGTCAGAGCACGTCGTCATGTGCACAATGTATGTATTTCATAAGTGCGCATTTTAGAATTTCAGTGCAAATTCCCTACGCAATCCAACTTGATTTCCACATCTCATGTTTATGTGTAGTTTTTTCTTCAGTGTGATTGCAGAAAGTCTTGGCAGAAAGGTAACCAAAAATATACGAGCACATTCACGCTGTTCTTTAAGCATCAAATGGGCTGGGGCTTCAGCGATAAAAAAAGGACACGAAAGGATGAGCTTGAGTGGAGATTTCTCCGCGAGAAACGCTGCTGTCGGAATTGGTTATTCTCAGATTATTTGTGAATCCGTTCGTTTCAGTGTTTCAGGAGGGACGGGAGGATTTTCCGGTGGGCGTTTGAGGGGTTGAAAACCGTAAGCTATTAATTTAATGAGCTCGTCCGATCGGAGTATGAGATTTGTTGGGTTTGTGCTTGTTACGGTTGGATCGTTATCTTTCATCGACTGATTCTTTATTTGGTTGATTGACTGTGATTTATGTTTGTGTACGTGGGTCAATTCAACTGGGAGATCAATGGGAATCCATGTACAAGGGTCGTTTAGAAAGTGATGCACGAAATGGTGTGATCAGAATTATGCAATCAAACAAATACTTCTGGATTTTGGAATTTTCACCTATTTTCTCTATCTCCAAAATTAAGCCGAAATGTAGATTTCGCGTCCCTAACAGGATTTTAGATCAGCAATACTTTCCTACCAAAGCAGGAGTTATTCGCTGATGAGAGAGATTTCAGAATCAACGTGAAATCAACTTCCCAGTCATAACAAACTCGTTGTTATGAGTTTGTAATACCTGTCGAAACAATGCTTCAACGGATAATAATCCAAAGTTTACTCATTCAACTTTGAGGAAACATCGCCGTGGGCCAGCCAGTACAGAGAACGCAGAGTAGAGCATCGTGTACAGCATCTCATTAAATTTACATTGAAACACGTAACACTATAAAACTAAACCTGCAGATCAAATTTTACGCTAGCTTCCGATCCCCTCGAGGGGGTTTTTTGCTGCTTCACATTTTATCAGTGTTTGTGGCTGAAATCAACTCGGGGAAGTGGTTCCGTTCCTCACCTCAACCGTGCCAGAGTGAGAAATTGGGACTTTAACTCGGAAAAGGGTTCTCGATCTGACAAGATGCTTCTTGATGGGGAGTTAATGGTTGAGTAGTAACGTTTGACGGCTTTGTACCGTTCGTTTTGGATTGGTTGTGAAAAGCCAAATGGTAAATACGTGTGTATTTGCTGATGTATTGCCGGTGTTACCTCAGTGGGATGATGGAGACAAAATGCGGGTATGTGGGTTTTTATTAGGATGTGTTTGAGGATGAGCTGAGTTCGATGCAAATTAGTTGTATATTTTTGTCTTCTCAGCTGAAGCGGCGCTGTTGCTCTCGTGGGAAGCTCGAATGTTCATCCAGAGAGTTCAAAACGAAACATTTCATGTTTATTCGTAACACGCATCAATTGCTATCCAATCGATATACCATGAAGAAAATTTCCTACGCGTATTCTTATGTGAAGCACTGGCAGGAACGTGATTATGTTTGATGAATACGATATGAACCGCTTCCATGCGGAATATGTTTACATTTTCATAAAGTATAAGACTTCAAGCATAATTGAAGTTATCATCCCACCCTTCAAAGAGAGGATAAACGAACGGCACAATGGGACGCAGCGTAAATATCTTTGGGTCAGTACACCTATGAAATTCTTCATACTTCTTCTTCTTCAATGGCACTAACGTTCCTAGAGGAACTTCGCCGTCTCAACGTAGTATTACTTGCGTCATTCTTATTAGTACTTAGTTGAGATTTCTATGCCAAATAACACGCCTTGAATGCATTTTGAGTGGCAAGCTCTAGAATACGCGTGATCACAGTGCAAATCGGAGGAAATTTCTTTGACGAAAAATTCCCCCGACCAGAACGGGAATCGAACCCGAACACCCGGCATGTTAGTTATGACGCTAACCTCTCGGCCAAGGGAGCACCTTCATACTACAATTCATAAATAAAACTTGATACTTTCACATTCCATTCAAAATTCACTGCTCTCGCTTCACACGTGACTAAGTTCTCCATAAACAAAGATCAAAACCCCAAACAACAGTTGAAACAAACATACAATCGAAACAAATGGTGGCTGGTATCCACCGCATTTTTCCATTTTAGTTTATTTCCAGCAGCACCAGCATCAGCAAACAAGATGTTCTCGGAGGAAGGATTTTCAATCTCATACCATAAATTGAATTTTCCGGGGGTGTGCACAAGATTTTGCTGGATACTGACAAGGATCGCTGAACGTGATTTTTGAATATTTGGCCAGCCACTATCGAACAAGCGTATGGATAGAATACACACAGTACTCGCTCGATTTTGGCCACACGCCAAGCAATTTCAAATTGCCAGAATGGAACCATGACAACAACACTATCCAATTTTATCTCCCGGAAGTCTAACCCACGATTCTGTGAGTCATTATGAATGTTAAAGAATTGCACGGTTCGATTTCATGTTTCATGTTGCCAAAATCGAGCGGGTAGTGTAACTTCAATGCGCTGCTGCTGCACCTCTGGTGATGCCATTAAGGGATCATGTTGCAAAATCGTTCTATCGTCGTAGGTGAGCATGCAGTACGAGGACTTGAAATGTGCTGCAATTTTCTTTTTTGTTTGTGCAGAGAAGAAGATCTCATATTCATATCATTTTTTGGGAAAAATGTGGCATAATAATTCACAGACCTGTGTGAACTTGAAGAATTTTATCAATTCAATATGTTTTCGCTGGAATTTCGTGAACATAAATGCTGTGTTAAAAATTACTAGAAAAAACATGTGACAACCGCAGTATAGATGGTTTCCTGTCAATCCCACCAAACACACAGCAAACCCTCTCTGACGGTTTATCGTGGCTTAATCACCGTTTGTGTCGGCTTACCGTGATTCAACAACAACTGTTTTCACTTGATGTTGTCGTAAGTGACTAACTTCTCATCGTCAGTCACCGTAAATTTCCGAAATAGACCGATTATAGGACTTTTGAGCAGTGATTGGTGTATGAAAATTCGTCCAGTGTGGTGGTTTTTGCATTAACTTTTGTTGTACCCATAAATAGAATTTCGTTTTGTATCCAGTTTTACTCAAGTTATTCCAAACGATTTTTTATTGTAATTATTTGCAGTTGCTTGGCTTGTTTCTTTCGGATTTATCGAACTAAAACTGTAAAATAGGGCGTTTATCCTGTTCGTTGGTGTACATATTCGACGAATGCTCAAACAATCTGAGTTAAGCAATCAATTTATTACGTCTTTATTCCGAAAAAATAATGGATTCATTTATCCCCAACATAATATGTTAAAAAACAACATCATATATTTGACATGTGCTAAGAACAGACATGTTTATTATTGACATATCAAACCCAAATTCAAACATTCAAATATTTCATTTAAATGGAAAAAAAAATCTATGAACAAGAATTGATTGTTAGTTTCAACAGAATTATGATAACAGAAAAGTTGACATTCGTTTTATTGAGCACATAGAATGTATACCATCAATAAATCGAAAAAAAGGAACAGAAAACTGTTAAAATTTATTTCTGCAATACAGTTCTAAATTGATATCCATCCTGAATCATTTCAGGATATTTTTTAGTTAGAATAGTTTGGCAAAACGCCCAAAAAACCCATGTGAAGCGATTGTAACTACTCTACTTTGAATCCTCGAATGACACGGCCCAATTTTGGCCCAGCGCCTGAATTTTAAGTTCTCAAAAAAAAATTGTGCCAAAGTCGAACGGGCTTAGAATTTTCGTAATACTTCCGATGAAAAAACCACTCAATATAGAACATTTTCGTTTATAGCTCGATTCGTTTGTCACTAACGTTGTGTGATATTCATCAACTTCCATTTCTAAATGGCTTTCCAAGGCCGAAAGTTAGTTTTAGTTTTTCTAATTGGCCTTTCTCAATACTAGTGGTGGATTAATTGGAAAAGGTTACAGGAGACTGTTTCTTGCATGTTGATTGTGGATGTTTGAAAAATTTCAGCATTAAACTTTTTCAAAATAATTTAGTGACTCTGAAAAAGACAGCTTAGTTAGATTGCCTGGTATTATTGTTTGTTTTCTCCAAAAGTGGTGCAGACGAGCGATGATGTGCGAAAAGTAGAAATTCATCAACGCGAATAACATTCAAGTATTCATAACATAGACACTTAAAAGGACAACCCGTTCTCTAGTGATGCGTGAACAAATATTTTTGGCGATCGATTTGAATATTTGAAAATATTAATAATTTGTTCCAGCTTTGATGGTATTTCTAGCGAATCTGCTGCTGTTACACTTATAGATATAGAGGAGCTGCTAATGTTACACTTATACATATAGGGGAACTGGAGAGAATATGGACAGGTTGGGAAGAACTTTGTTGTTTCTGTGGAAGCTTGTCGTATAAAATTCCAATGTAGCTTTTGGCAGTTCAATATACTGTATCCCGAAATAATCCGTCAAACGTTGTACAAAAAGTATTTTCCAAAGTTTTTTTACAGAAATAAAAAATAGAGCGGGAAGTAGAGAATTTTTTGTGATGCTAGTAAAGTGGACATATTGTGGGGGTAAGATGAATAGGTAATGTCATTTACGATCCGTTGGAGATTATCACTCGTGAGAGGAATAGTTTTATTCGACTAGAGTTCGTTCGTTAATGGTGAACCTACCACGACAGGTGAAATGACTACTTAAAAAAATACATCGAATGTATTTATCTTTTTTTTTCAATATCTAACATTTACCGTATTGTGCAAAATAATATATTTTTCGTTATACAAAGTAATACAGCCATTCCAGGCCAATTCGAAATAGTGGTTCTCAGTTTTCGTGAACATTGGTTGAAAAGCTGGATTAATCCACTAAGAAAAGGTACCGTGTATTTCTCATACTATGTTCACCCAGCAGCTCCGAAATCCGCCAAGTGACGTTTATTGTAGTTTATTATGAATTAAATTTTGAAATTAAACCAAAATGCTTAATATCGAGGCCGCAAAAATAACATCCGTGCGCAGAATCAATTACGATTTTTCGCGTTTGTTCACCTTTTCCATTTATAACAGTTTATCAGTGTTATAGAGTGGATCAAATAAATTAGAATAAAATGTAGGAGGTGTACTCGGTGACATTAATATGAAATTTAAAATGGAACCGTTAAAATAAACCGCAAGTCCATGTTTCCCCCGTCTCACCCGCACTTCCTCTGCTTAATGTTTTCCAATGCATGATCGGTTATTGTGATGGAATTTCGCGAAGAAACCAATATTTAGAATCACATTATGTACACTCGGATGTACACTGTATTTCGCAGGCACAGCATATCAAAGTCGAGATGAAGAATAGAAGGTGGGAAGATTCACGGGTTTTGGTTGTGTTGAACTTTGATTGTGTTAGTAGCCAGGAAGATAGGCAGTTCACATATCAGGCATACCAGTCAGTTACTGAAATGGTACAAAATTGATTGTGTCAACGAATAACGTTGAAGGAGGATATACAGAAGCTAATTGCAGATTTCTAAATCATATTTTTCGCATGATGAAAAAAAAAACAGAACATATCACGAACTGGAATGTTTATTTTTTTTTTTGATTTCAGAAATAGTATTCTAATGTCTACTATGTTTGGAACCTTTTTTTCCCATGCACTGTCAAATGTTTATTCTTCACAGGAGCAAAAGATTGTGTGACTCTGATTTCGTTCGTTTCCGTTTTTGGTCGACGTAACGAGAATTAAAATTGAAATGAAATTGAGTTTAGAACACTTCAACAATACTGAAATTTCAGTTTCTGTTAAAATGTCGGGCCATTATGATTTTGAACGCTAGCATTGAATTAGGAAAAAAAAACTAATTTCATTTG
Organism: Toxorhynchites rutilus septentrionalis; assembly: GCF_029784135.1. Lineage (NCBI taxonomy): Eukaryota > Metazoa > Arthropoda > Insecta > Diptera > Culicidae > Toxorhynchites > Toxorhynchites rutilus. The sequence goes on along the minus strand of NC_073746.1, from coordinate 125,586,247 downwards.
CTTATTTTTACTTTTAATAAGAACACTTTTCCTATGTAGTGGACTATTATAAGAAAAGTAACAACATAAACAAAATCTGTGACGTCACAGATTTAAGAAATCTTCCCACCTTTCATTTTCCATCTCGTATCAAAGTAATATTCGTTCCCATGGCAACTTAGCACTTGTAGGCAACGTTGTCAAATTAACTCGCAGCAATAACATGCATTGTTCGCTGTCTAGAGTGACACTGAACATTGAAATCGCGGAACCAGGCTTTTGTAATTGCTGCACGACCTCAACTGATCGTCGCTTGCTTCTTTTAGAGAGCGGAACTGGGGTAGCGCAAATTTAAGCAATAAAAACGTGGGATTCATCGTAATAAATTGTTATAGATTGCTTAAATTGACTGAGGGAAAAATCTCATATATCCATCAGGACATGACTAAGCAATAAGCGTTCGAAATGTTCAAATACACAGCGCACTTTCGAAGAAACTGTATAATAACTGTTGTGAAGCCATCAAACAATTCTATTTTCACTCGTTATTGTGGGAACACAAGTGTGTAGAAGTAGAAATCAACTGTGGTACGTAAACATGCTGATTGTTTTTACACTTGAACATTTGTATAGTTTTAGATCGCATTTCCAGTGCGGCTAGATCAGCTGATTGTAAACATATTTAAACTATTGTAAACTATTAGTACCATTAGTAAATATGCATCACTACACCAACTACACCAAGATTACATCACCCACCTCGGAAAATTAGGACGAATAAAGTTATCTAAAGGCGAATGAACTGCAAAGTCTAAAACCTCTCAAAAAAGAAAAGAAGAACAAGAATAAAGTCATCAGTTGAATACCAATTTACGCTTTTATAATCATTATGGTGCTTAACTATAATCGTAAGAAGGAAATCTCTACACGGAATTGGACTATATTCGCGATGCGACCGGTTTTCCGTTATTCAATTTGTACCCCAATATGTTTTCCCGAAAGACGTAATCTAACGTCAAAAGTTTGAAGCCTTTAGAACCTTAGAGTTCATTTGAAATTCCAGCTGCTTCTGCTTTCGTTTATTGATTTTGCGTCAGATGGAGTCGCAATTTTTACACGCTTAGGTATTTTTACACGAGTTTTGATGGTATTCCCACTAAAATCAGAAAGGGGATTATACTTTATTCCGCGCGGCGAATGATGTGAGATGGCTCAAGTCACTGCATTCCCGTAGGCGAATGGCGTGACTATAGTTTGTCACAAGGTGAGATTTGGAGTCGTATATTCATATGTTATCGACTCGGGTATCAAAAAGAAGTTGAAAAGTAAGGTAGCTTCCACAATGGAGCGAGAAACATTGCTATCTCGACACTCGCCGCGTGTAATAAGGGGGAATATAAAATTATAATAATATAACATTATCAGACACAATTTTCATTTGAGATATTGCCACAACTTTCCTATGGCGACAACCTTCAAAGTTTGAGTTTTTTGAAAATCGAAAAATCGCCTAGTGAAGGAAATCGGGGTTTTCGAAAAAAAAAATTTGATGCCAAATGTTATAAAATCGTCGTTAAAACGTCGAGATCTAGTGTCATCTCGAAAAAAATTTTTTGGTCAAAAATCGGCACTCTGGGACATGTCCAGATTTACAGTTATCTCAAAAAATTTTTTTTGTCAAAAATCGATTTTAAAATTTTCAGGCGGAAAAACGACCAAGTGCTAAAAAACATTTTTTTGGCAAAAAAATAATCGAGATAACTGTAAATCTCGACGAGTAATGCAATTTTAAGACTTTGGCATCAAAATTTGTTTTGAATACCTCGATTTTCGGTGAATTTTCGTTTTTCGAAAAAACTAAAATTAAAACGTTTGTTGCACCAGTAAATGAAGTCCGAATGAGCTAATATTTTGCATAGGGTATATTATCGCGCAAAACTACATTTGGTAGCAAGTTCCGAATGAAAAATCGAGATAACTATTTTTATTGGCACCCAAAACAATACTTTTCGTTTCGGATTTTTGACCAAAAAAATTTTTTTCGAGATGACACTATATATCGATGTTTCATGCCATTTTAAGACATTTGGCACCAACAAAATTTTTCGAAAACCCCGATTTCCCCGGGTGATTTTTCGATTTTCAAAAAACGAGCTGATATTTTGCATAGGGTGTTTTTTTTCATGTGGAGAACATTTTTTATAGGGTAACCTTTTGAAATTCGAGATGACCATTGGCACCCTAATATACAGCCATTCCATGCCAAACCGATATAGTGGTTCTCAGATTTTCGTGGAAAGTGGAAATTTTGTTCTTTGTTGCAAACCATTAGACCCAAATTTTTGATGTTTTGATGTTAAAGCCAATTAGCTCTTTTTTTGAAAAAAAACGGAAGGAAATTTAGGAGTTGGAGTAGGAGTGTTGAAATTGTTGCGAAGAATACAAAATAAGTGATAATCCTTTGAATCCGCTTGGATGGTCCTTCGATTTATTGGATTCTCAAGAGATGTCCAATAAGCATCTTCATATGTTACGATGCTATCGGAGAACAAATTTAATAAAACTTGTTTGGCAAATTATTTTTATTTCAGTTCAAAAACAAATTCATGAGTAACGATATGCATTAGAGTGTCAATGAAAGTGGTCATCTCTAATTTACGCATGGGACTTTCTTGATTCTCTCAAAAAAAATACAATATACAACATTTCAGTTCAATCGGGCTTTGTTTACTATTGTCGCATTGTCGCAAAGACGCCAAAGTTTGAGCCTTCCGAAAACCGTAAAATTACCCAAGGCATGAAATCGAAGTTTTGAAAAAAAAGTTGATGCCAAATGACTTCAAATTGCATGAAACGTCGAGGTCTACTGTCATCTCTATTTTTTTGTCATCTAAATCCCGAAGTTCGATTTTTGATAATGTCCGTTGTGTGATTTAACGGGTTTCAAAAAACTAAAACTTTTACGGCTGTGCGAAACTAGTAAATAAAGTCCGATTGAGCTTAAATGTTTCATAGGGTATTTTTTCGCGGGAATCAACATGGAACTCTAATGTGCATAATATGCAACAAACCAAAAATTAAAAATTAAAATTTTCTCTAAAATATTTCTACGTAATTCTCGCAGCAGGAATTTTCGGGCTCTTCGTCTCCATCAACCTGATGTAGTTCCAAAACTGATGGAGCATTCGTACCCTCAGCAATCGAAATAGAATTTTCTTCATCGTAGAAATATGTGTTTAGATGCAGAACATTGTTGATCGATCAAATTCTTCAGAATCGAAAGTATGCATTCTTTTACAACCGATAAAGGGCCATCAGCATTTTCCATGGCTTGACAATGGAATCAGCCGGTACCTCGTTCCAAGCCTCGGCTACCCAAAACATAGCATCCCTAATGTTGAATCGTTTAACAGTGTCATAGAACTCTCCTTGGCATCCAAGAAGCTCACGCATAAGCTTTTGCTTGACCATTTGAATAATATTTTGGTCCATGAGCTGTAACAAGGCGATGGTTTTTTTTTCGATTTTCAAAACATTATCCCTCCCCCGGGGGCGCTAGTCGATTTCTGCCTACGACACTGCAACATACAAATAAATCAGTGCAAATCATGGTTATTTTACGTTTACCGAGAGAATTTTTCAATTAAATGCTAATAACATTTTCGAGATTCCAGAACTCAGGCTTTCAAAAATTTGCTCTGCTACGGCTTCTTCTGTACCGGATTACCGAAATGCGCAGACAATTATTGTTTGCAATCAAAATAAACGATCAAAGACATCTATCTCCTTTGAAAATCCATCTTGAATTATTTTAACAATTTATTGGGGGCTTGGAGAAAGTAAAAACATATTTAACATTCATTTTACAAATCTATGTTGACAAACATACCGTTGTACGCTTTCTCTGAAGTGCAACCCTGCTTAAACTCAGTTCTTGTGGATTGATATCAATGGCAACAACTGAGGACGCTAATACCCCAACAGCCTTGCGATTGGAAATTCTTTTGTGGTCAATAATTTCGATAACAGCATTAGTTAGTTATTGTAGGTGTAGCCTTTCACTTCGTCGAATTTCCTTCCTTGTATGTTTCACGACTACTTCTCAGACGGTTACACTTAACCGTGTTGAGTTGTTCCCAATTTTTTGAATTTTCCTTTCTCGATCATGCTTACAAACTACTCATATATCGGTTTCGACGGCTTCCGAATACTCAAGCGGAATTTTATTCTCCATATATTGGTTTCAGTACTCTGCACGGACCGCATCATGTCGTTGTTTGCTTTCAAATTCCACACGATTGAATTTATAAATCCATTTATGCGTATCTTACTTAATTTCATACTTCTCAATAATTTTAAATCCAGCTTATAAAACTGAGTAAATGAGTAAGAATGGACTTTGTCATTCGTGTGGTTTGTTGGTGAATCGGACATTCCTAGGTTCAATGGTTATTGCGTTTTATATTTCAAATAGTATTTTTTATATCTATAGCCCTCCCGTTGGAATTGTTGTAATAGCCATTTCTATAAGTACACAATTCCATTCAAACTATAACTGTAAAAAAAATCAGCAAAAATTCATGAGAAATTCACCCGAGTTAAATGAACTCGACAGCTGAACGCGTACGGGTACGGTGACGCACATGCGCATTGTTGTTGTCGGTCCTCGGTCGAAAATCTCTGCGCTCATCAGCTGAATGTCAAAACATTCGTTACGCCAGAGCAAACACCAGATTAGAAAGAACAATCGGTCGCCTTCACCTTCGAAAAGACAAGTGTTCTGCTGTTTTTTTTTCTCCAGAAATTAAAGCGATTTATTGTGTGTTGTGATAAATATTCATCCATTAGTAGCTGTCATCCAGCAGTCGTGAGGCTGGGAACCAAGAAGCGTGCCAATGCTCGTGCTCGGTAGTGACGTAAAGACAGCGAGAAGCGATCTTTGTCCCTTGTGTTGACTTTCGTTCGAGGCGCATTCATCACCCGTACACATGTAGTTCAATCCGGTCGTCTCTAATCTGGTAAGTGATGAGAGGAACCTTTTCAATTTTTTGAAGAAGTGTGTCGGCAGAAGAGAAATGCGTTCGGGCGAGTTGAAGCATCCGTTACCGGTAGTTAGATAACGGAAGAAGGCGAGAACCCAAGTCGAGAGAAGTTGGTGGGATAAGCGTTCAATTTGTTCCCTTTGGATGAATTAAGCGCTTTTACGTGAGTAGAGTTTTGATAGTGGCTACATGCTCTGATGAGAAGTATGAAAGCACGGGGATTGTAAAATAATGAGTGGATTAAGTCACAACAAGAAACTATAATGGGTTACGCATTTTAAATGAATTATACTCACATTGATGCTTTAAATAGGGATCCATAGAGTGCACATTTTCCCATTAAGCAATCAAAACTCTAATCTCTTTCTCCTAGATGGTCATATTGCATTTAAGGTTGTTTTAAGATTTCTGATTATTCGATATTTGACCAAATCGTTTTAAGGCGGCAATTGAATCCTGAACTTAATCACTTTCTATTTGCCACCATAATTAACATCCGCTTTTGCATTAGAAATTCCGCTCAGAGCTCTAATCAATTCACGTTTGCACTCCACCTGTTTGGTTTTCCCAGAACTCATAAAATCATCATGTCGATAATCGAAATATGTATTTGCTTAGTTAACTCATGAATAATTCAAAACCATTTTCAAGCACAAAATTCCCCATATAATTCCACTGAAATTGGAACGAGAGACAGCGGAAATCTGGCGGCTTTCTCACTCCTCCCCATTGATCGCACTGTGAGAACCCAACTTGCTGCCGTTTCCACCTTGGGTGCAGAGCTGTGGAAACAAGCTTCAAAAATCTGTGACCCACTCAGTATCCTTCTGTGTGCTTCTCTGTATCAGAAATGGAATTGCTAGCATTCGGCCGGAAAGTTAAATCCTACATTGTAGGTATTCAACAACTGTGCTCAACATTTTCCAATTGTGAAGGTGGGCCTAGCCATTCCTAGAACGACTGTAAACAATTGTTGTCGAGCGTAAAAAAGCAACCAGCTAGTACGCTTGTATACTTCAAACGGTTTTACCCTTTTTCCATGTTAATTGACTGTTGAATTTTTCCGTCTCCATCCAACCAACCATCCGAGGAACCTTTTTCGCTCATTGGATTATCTCAACTGGAGGAGAGCGGGGGCAGAATCCTGCGAATAAAAGTAAGAGTTTCCATCTGTGTTTATCTTTCTCTTGAAGGTAGACAAGCAAGCACACGAGCTGCTGGGGTGAGCCCTAATAACCGCCCAGCCGAAGAAAAGCTGAGTGGAGGAAAATTAGCTTATCCACGCCCGACGTTATTACATGCTCTTTTTGCGGAGCAGCAGCGGAGAGCTAATGAATATTTTCCCAGACAAGCTTCCATCTTTTCCCATATTTTAGCCGAATAGATTTTATAAGGCATTCCGTTTGAGTCATAATTGAAACATCAATGTTGATTCAAGTCGGAGCAGCTACTTCACATTGTTCGAGAGTTTCGAACTTGTGTTTGTTCCTATCCGATGGTAAGCTTTCGCCTGAAAGGAAGGCAAATGTTATTCTTCGTGCGAATGTAAATCGGTTTATAATACCACTCCCAGGAAACGGAAGCCTTTCATGTGTTTCAATGAATAATAATACAAATTTTTATTCATTTTATTACTTCTGAATAAAAAAAACTTACAGGACGAGTAAACGTTCAATTTCAGGATGGATTCCAACACCTGATCCGAATGTCATCGGTTGTATCCTGCTTCCGGAAGCATTGTTTGTGTCATCTGGAGTACCGCGTATCACCAACTGATGAAAATAATTTTACAGGAAATTCAAGCTGGATCACTGTGTCAATATAGGCTTTGCTTCCATCTCTGTGGATTTATTTGCGAATAAATTTTTCATTATTGCTGTTTGTTATTTACGCTTCAAACAATAATCTTCATTCGTATGCAGTGTTTGGGTTTTCTGAAATTTTATTCTGCAGTTGAAATGATAAGTGGATCGCTTTAACATGTTGAATGATATAATATAGATTAATGTGGTTTGCGACGTCAAAAATATCCATTCAAATTGTGTACGAAAATTCGTCTTGCTCTGATACATGCGTATCTTGGAGCTTACCGCTTAAAATTATGATTATAGCATGTTTATGGAATCGGAGTCTTTATCTAGCACTAACAAAGGCTATATTTTATAAGTGTGTAAATAATTGGATTAATTGATCTCAAAAAGAAGACAAAGTTATCAATTCATGCGTACGAATAGTTTTTCAAGACTGTAACAGAAAAATTTAAAAATTTTCTGATAAAAAGTTCCCTGGGTGACATCAATGTGATGTGATATGGTTTGCCATTTCATTATGAAAAGTACTTATGAAAGATACTGAACAACGTCTCCAAATTGCGCATACTTTTTGTATGAGAACCATGATTCAGTTTGAGAACCCCATTGTCAAATTCGGCAAGAAAATTCTGTTCAGCGATTGAATTTATTTTCGTTCAATTCATTATAATTCGGTAATATGTCACCCTTCTAAACTCGAGTCGACCGCGAGTAATCGGTTTCCTATTTTTTTAACCATAGAATTAAGTTAACATGTCAATAAATGCTAGTAGAAATTAAGTATGGCTCCTTTAAACTTATGTAACTGAGCCTGTCAAAATAAACGGATTAATAAAAAAAATATGATTCGGTTGTACCCAAATCTAGTCCAAATGAGGTGGCACTTCCTAATTCGTCGTGTTATGACTCGAAGATGGTGAGAAACTCAAAATTGCCATTTGTAATTGTTTCAAAATTAACATACCTAATGTTTAAAGTGTTTTACGCTGTTATTTTTCAATTATTTTACATAGTCATGCAGCGTTCCGTTACAAGAGGCAGAAATCTTCATTCATTTTGAAGATGAAATTTACGGAATTGATACACAGGACGGACTCGATATATTACAGTAGGGTGGCAATGGATGTATGACAATAATTTCCTCATCAAATTTCAAAAAACCAACATGTACATTTGTTTATAGGCCCAAAAAAATTAACTGTGCAAAATTTCAGCTCAATTAGACATGATTTAGGGGTTTCTTCCATACATCAATTTTCCCAGAAGGTCGATTTTTGGCCAAAAATTTCTCAGATCTCGACGTTATATGGATTTTTAAGTCATTTGGCATCCACTTTTTTTTCGATTTTACACGGAGTTATTGATCTTTTTTTTTTAGGCTTAGTGGTTTTTAAGGTGTAATTTTTTATTTTATCCCAATCCATTATAAATTTCATTGTTTCTATCAAATTAAAACTATTTAACTGCTCTACAATTTGTTCTTTCGCACTCAACTTATTTTTTCTTAATTACGCTTTAACTATATTGCTGCAATATAATATTATATAATAATATATAATTAGTCGTTGAAATTTCAAATTTTGTCTTAGCCACATTTGAAACATAAAAAATGATCGAAAATTGACATTTCGATTGAACTTCCTCTAAGCCAGCCGTTGTAGGCGTGTGTCGGAAATAGTGTTCAAATAAAAATAGCAAAGAATGAAAGTAAATGATTTTGGTTTGTCCAGTCGAAAATATGATCATGGTTTGCCCACTTTTCTGAATGCTCTAATTCAGCGCTCCTGTGTCAAATAAGGTATTCGAATGTTTCAAAACATATAGATAAAATTGTCTTTTTCATGATTTACAGCAGTTTTATAATATACTAGCTGACTCGGCAAGCTTCGTCCCGCCCAAAATTTGTTTTTTGTTATCAATACCTTCAAACATTCACGTTATATTTCACTATGAGCAAGTTCATGGGTTCAATCGCAGAACTGTTCATTGATTGATCTTCTATTCGACCCCGTTGAATTTACTTTTTACTATAAAATTGCTAGTATTTCTAACAAAACTCATCATTAAAATATCAGATTATTTTCAGACACAATTCTCGTTCAAGATTTTTCAACCACTTGCAAATAACATGTTTCTCCGTTACATGAAATAAATGTTTTATACAGAAAATATGATAGAATAAAGACAGCCCTAAATCGGACAATTCCTTCCTTGAGTTCTGCTCTTATCAACAAATTTTTTTTGGTATAGATAGAAGATATAGGGGTGCGTTTCATCACATTAAAATCCATTTCCAGTTTCGAATAAAGATCAGTTTCGCTAGCGCAAACATCAAATGGACTAACAGCACTTGTCACTATGTAATTGTAGAACATATGGAAATTTAATTTTCCGAATTTTTACGAACAATTTTCAATTGTCATGTTTGGTTTGAATATTTCTGGTTGAAATATTTGTAATATTTTTATGGGACCCCCTCTCCATTCCAGAGGAGGGAGGGATGTCATACCGAGTTATGCAGAAATTTGTGTTTCATTTGTATGACAGCCCACCTTGGTGTTTAACCACCATAGAAATATTTATTGCATCCTAAATCCTCCACATGCCAAATTTGGTTTCGTTTGCTTTATTAATTCTTGAGTAATTCAGAAATTTGTGTTTCGAGTAATGCATAATTTTGTGTTTTATTTGTATGACAGCCCCCCCCTTAGAAAGGGGGGTGGAATGTCTAACCACAATAGAAACATTTATTGCACCCTAAAACCTCAATATGCCTTATTTGGTTTCATTTGCTTGATTCATTCTCGAATAATGCAGAAATTTGTGTTTTATTTGTATGGCAGCCCTCCTTTGAGAGGGGGGGGTGGTGAGTCTAACCATCATAGAAATATTTATTCCATCCTAAAACCTCTATATGCCTAATTTGGTTTCATTTGCTTGAATAATTCTCGAGTAATACAAAAATTTGTGTTTCATGTGTATGGCAGCCCCCTCTTAGAGATGGGGGGGGGGGGGGTGGGTGGAGAGTCTAACCACCATAGAAACATTTATTGAACCCTATAATATCAATATGCCTAATTTGGTTTCATTTGCTTGATTAATTCTCGAGTAATGCAGAAATTTGTGTTCCATTTGTATGGCAGACGGTCTTCTTTCTGGGGAGTGATGGAAAAGAAGTAATTTTTCTTTTCCTAATGGCACCCTGCGATGTACCGGAACTTCCTGCATTGGGAGCGTCAGCAACAGGCTCGTCGTTCTGCAGAATGGAGTAGGGATTGTCCTGAGTCGTTGAAGCGGAACTCTTAAGCATTTCTGCATAAGTCCGCTTGGAACGTTCCTTTAAGGAACGCTTGAGTTTTTCCCCTCGTTGTATGTACACCGGGCATTGAGAAAGATCATGTGGAGCCTCGTCGCAATGAAGACACTTGCGCTCTTTTGCGCAAGAAGTCCCATCATGACTCTCTCCACAATCTGCGCAACGTTGTTTATTGCAACAATAGGCGGCCGTGTGACCGAGTTGCATACATTTGTTGCATTTAATTACCCGGGGTACAAATAACCGAACAGGTAAACGAAGTGCACCTATTGCAACGTAGTTTGGAAGAGCGGAACCCTCAAATGTCACACGAAAAGAGTTTGTCCGATTGAGAACTCGTTTGTCATTTTTAAGTGACACAGACTTCAGTCGATCGCATTCAAGAATCTTCACACTTTTAAGTGAGGAGTTCTTGAAGCGACCGACACCATCGAGTATCTCTTTTCGAGTCAAACCCTTTTCGTTTATTACACCGTCTATTTCAACGTTGCAACAGGGTACGTATACGCGATACTCAATCGCAAAGAGATCACAGCGCGTTATTGCATTCGCTTGGGTCCTGCAAGAGACGACAACTCGTAATTTGTCTGGCCCCATCCGAGTAATTTCAGTAACTTTGGAAAATTTCTGCGTTAGTACTTTTGAGATGCGAATGACATTAAGAGGTTTTGATTTTCGTCTAAAGTATACAATGAATGGACCTTTGAATCCCTCCGGGTATTCCTTTAGACGAAAATCATGTTTTTCATCAATTTCCTCATCTTCAGAACTTTCTACTTCATACACAGAATTTTCGTCTGCTTCATCCTCCTGCTCTTCAGAAGGTGGGTCAGCATCAGAAACATTCAATGACGTGGATGGGGGATCCTCCCCACCCTCAGCCATAATAATGAATTAGTCACCTGTTCGATGTGAACAGAATAATAATAAGAATAATAATAAAAAATAGAAAAAAATAAATGAGTAAATAAATTATATTTGTATTCAAGGTATATATAAATTATATTTATTTCAATTTTTTATTGTATAAATTCAAAAATGAAAAAAAGTTTCAACAAAAGTTCAACGGTAATGTAAGAAAAATGTACACCCCTAATGCCAACGCTTGCCGATTTGGTAAATACAATGTTGGATAATGGTGTAAATCGTACACAGGAGGTTGAAGGAATGATAAATGGAACAATAGAAAAATAAACTTCTACTTGCCGCTGCTGTGTAACGTGTGATGAATGTGTGTTGATCTGAACTGGATCCTCAGCGTCTCGATCGTGCACCACTTTTTATTGAGCTCGCTTCACTCACAAGCGCTGATGAAAAAAAGCACAATATAAATCTGCGTGAAAAAAAAAACACCGTTATCGGATCGATTCTCAAACTTGTCCCAACTTATCCATTGTTTTATATGAATTGTAAGTTCTATGTCAATAAAAGCACTCTGTATAAGTTATGATATCCAATCATTTATCGAACTTTTTTTTGCTAGATATAAAGTATACCCTTTTGTAATTTAACAAAAAATTAAATTGAGCATTTCCATGCCGTTTCGACCGAAAAAATCGATTTTGACGTGAGTTTTTTTTCGGTTTTTTTCTGTTGAACATTGTACATAATTCTATCTTTTATATACCGGGAATTTGTGATTTTGAATCCTCCCGCTGAACATTTTTAATTTTTTTTCAGTTGGTACTACTGTCAGTGGTCTTAATGTCAACTTTGAGCGCGAGCTATTTAGTGTTTTTGAAGTGTCATTAAGAACAAGTTAACTTTTTTTCACTAATTTTTTATATAGATCAAAAATATTGTGTGATATATTAACCCATATAACCAAATTTTTTAAACAAAAATCTATTTCTAGTTTTTGTCTTACTCATACAAAATTTTTACTAATTTAAAGACATTCAGTTGGTTAACCTGTCATAAAGCCGTAACAACTATATTGTAATCCACAGTAAATATTTTTTTTTTATTTTGATATTTTGCTTAACCAAAGACCTCTGAAAGTATCTGGCAATACTCCAATTTTTGTAGGACTGCTAAAAGTGTATAATATTAATTTGAGAGTCATTTTTATTGAAAAAACGCAATTTCAGAGCGCCGGCAAAAAATTCTGTTCAAATTCGTTGAACATGCAACAAGTTGATAAATGTTCCACTGTAAGCATTCTATTTGAGATCTACTGTGTTAGTTCATGCAGTTTCTTCAATAAAAGAAATGGTGTATTTGATGAAAAATTCAAATTTCATAATAATTTATATAATTTATATATATGTTCTATATAATTTTTTTTCGCTGCACTAGAGATATTGTATTAATATAACCAAAGGCACAATAAAATGAGCTTACAAGGCAGCGATAAGCAGCGTTTTTGGGGGTTAACGGGCGGTGACAACTATATTGCCACCAATTTCTTCAACTGTTTCAATAATTTATTTTTTATCAAAGATAATGTGTTCTTCCTCATGTAAGGATTATGTTCTCTGAAGTTTGAGTCGATTCCTTGCCAAATTTCCATGTCCTTTAAAAGGGTTAAGGCAGGATTGTATGGTGTATTGAACAAAAAATTGTTAAAAAATCAAAATTCTGGGTTTGTCTAGATTTTTGTCGACATTTTTTTATATTTAATTGCAAATTTCATTGAACATTTTCACGAGAACGTCGTTTGATGCTTGTGGAAGCGGACACGGTTTGCTGACGAGCAATGATAATGAAGTGTCTTTCTCAAGGTAGGTGAAGAAGGAGTTTGGATTGAGTTTGTCCACAAGAGCCCTTCTCAGGACTAGAAATGCAAAAGTTTAAAGTTCAACACAATCATTCAATCAACATTTTTACGGTTGATATGTAAAACAGTAAATTTTAGGGAAAAATTTTCCCAATTGCGGCAATGCCATTTCACCACCACGGGTAGTTGTGGCTAGAACTTTACCCCAAAACATTACTACATTGGTTCGTTCATCCGGATAAAAGTCTGAAAAATTATCCATGCGTAGCTCTCTGAATTCCTCATCAATTGGATAAATAATTTCTCTTGGAACCAAAATTATCAGTAAGTGGTAGAACGGTTTGATGTTTTCTTCTGATGGCATTGGACGGGTCCAGCATGGTCAGATTTATCATAACAGAGTCGTTAAAGTTGAAGTTGATGCATTACATTAGCCTTAAATTCGTTGAGCCGATCAACACATTTTTTCCCTCGTTTACGTACTCCCTAATGAGTAGTTCAGCCGTCGTCCAAACCTACACATTTTCCAAGCTCTCGTAATTTTGTTGACCAAACGCATCTTCATTCAGATCTTTCAGCGTTTGTATGATCTCATTTGTGAAAAAAATATCCAATACCGGGCGAAAAAAAATGCTCGAATGAAGAATCGGTAGGACTCTCACTTTGAAATAGCTTGTTCATATTTTCAATCACTTTGAGTATGTATGACAAAAATTTCTTTGGTTTTCACAACATGCAATTTTTTGTCCCTCTTGAACAACGAAACCATCTCGTTATTAAACGTTCTAGAATCCGTTTCGATAACATCATAAGGCCATGAAAGGGGTGTTCATACAATGTTTGACCGAAGTCAAATATTTGTCTCTTTTTGACAGATGAAATTTGATCAGTCGCAGCATGCTTCAATACTCCAAGACATTTTATGTTTTTACTACATACTTTGTAGAAACCAGCATGCTTATCGGTGCTTTGAGAAAGCCAGCTCAGTCTGGCCTCTCAATCCCTTCGGTGATATCAGTGATGCAGTTTTAAATAATTGTTTCAATAAAACTAGCGCAAACTAGTATTCAAACCAACTCAATAAAGTCAAATGTGATTGCAGATTTTTTTTTTAATTTGGAAAAATCTGGGCAAAGTGCGCAAAGTCTGGACTAGACAAAGGACGGATATCTGGATGCTTTTCCAAAGTCTGGAAGATTCCGGACAAATTTAGAAGTCTGGCAACCGTGGGTTAAGCGGGTTATCTCATCATTTTTTCATCAAAATTCAACAAAATAAATGGATGTAAAGTTATATAAATATTAATTTAATTGTAAGTATGGTATTATAAATTACTCACAAATACAGAAGTAGGCAATTATTTTTTGGAAAAAAAATATAAAAATCGCACGTTGATGATAAAAAACAGTGCTATGAGATGAACCTGGTGCCTTTTTTCTACTAATGTAACCTCTTGAATGAAATTAGTAAATGAGTGTATTCAAGTTCTAACAAATTTCAAACCACAAATGCCAAATGCACTTGCCAAATTTTTCATATTATAGAACTTATGCGCGCTCATCTATTTGTTGAGTTTTTGAAAAATACAACAGCAATACTTTCTACTAGAAATCAAGTTGGATCACGTAACACAAATTATACTGTATTTTGAAAGTTTCAAACAAGAACTGTTAATTAATGGTGGTAAATTTATCGTCGACCTCCAAAATCAATTTTCGTTCATGTCGACCCCTGAGAAACCAATATCGACCCCAAGGGGTCGATATCGACCGCTTTGACCCTTTGACCTTTGACCTTTGACCTTGAACCCTGCTTTAGACATTGAGCAATCAAAAGTACATGCTTCTGATGGTGAGAGTTAATTTGACAATCTGCTCAAATTGGTTTATTAATGTTTCGCGAATCCTTCGCGACCCTCACCCAGCGCAAACATTCATTCATCGGTCCTTGTCAGTGCTACCACATATTTGTACTAAAGATTTCAGATAGTGCATTCTGTGTATGTCCAAGTAAAAAATATGTGCGTACGATTTTCCAAAACTAAAAATCTGTAGCTTTAAAATACTGTATATTTCATCCTCATAGAATCATTAATCTTTTAATGCTGTTGTCGAGTGTATTATGTTTCTGTATATCAGAGTAATATGCACCATTTTTTGTGCAATGTATACAATTTTGTATATAATATTGCACCCACAAATTATAGTTTTGATTTGAACTAATAATCTTAAAACTAAATGTTTCCAATATATAAAATTGAATTGGTTTTGGTCTCGAAGTATTCTGGTTGATGTGCCTAAAATTCAATTGCAGTAAAAGTAAAAGGGAATAAGGGTAAAATTTCGAGAAATGAATCGTAGAACATTGATGATATCTTGCACGCAACAATGCTTCGAAAGTGCGACAATAGGCACAAAGTCTGTTGGCCGGGCGATGGTGGGGAAGTTGTTTTTGTGAGCAATTTCACAGAAGATAACAGCACGCATTATATACGAAAAACATTCTAGCTGGATCAAACAACACTCAAGACACGACAAGGATAACACTAACATCGTACTCGACCTCGATAAATTTTAAATTTAAAGGTTCAATGAAACGGTAAAAACGTGTGAAAAAATTTGCTCGGAAAAGCATACAGTTGCGATATAGCAGTGATGCTAATTACGCCATGACAATAGAAATCGATTTTCTCAAGCTTTACAATCATGTATAATTTTTCTATTTAATCACTACTATGGGCAATAGTTTTTTCTCAACACAAAATAATTTTGTTTTCATTTATTCAATTTTTCCCAAAGCGATCTGAAACTTTCAGTCTGAGTTGTAATGGTGCTCCCTTGAGGTTCTCTTGATTAGAGAAAACAAATATAAAACAAAAATTCACAGTGACATGGACGCCGTTACACGTGTCCATGTTTTGGCATTTGAAATACACTGAAACAACGTAGAGAGTTGGAACTGCGCGTGCATTATAATGGGAAATGTTTCTTTCAAATGTCACTAAGCTATTTGAAGCTCTTTGTTCGTCCTTTGCCAGCATGTGTGCATTGTGCTTTTCAGTTAACTCTCGTACTCGTTATTGAATTTTTGAATTTAAATAAGTTCTTCAATAGGATAGCTGATTTTTTTTCTGTATGGTCTATTTGTGGAAGTTACACTCCGATGCGATAATAATAATTTAAGTATCATAATTTAATATCATAATTTGAAACAACATTTTGGGTAGCCATAAACATATTTAGATTGGGATTCGATTGCTTGTTCAAAACAAAAAAATCCACCTAAACTCGGTTCATGTACTTTCCTGATCGGATGGGAACACTTTCAATTGAAATTCTTGTGCAACAAATTAATAAAAAAAAAATGGGTGGGTTATAGATATGATATAATCGCAAGGTTGACGTTGGACTACCGTTTGCTTAGTAATCATTTGTTTGTATTAATTAAATTATTGATTGAATGAAACAATTTTCGAATTCAATTGAAATCAACATATTTGCTATGTAAGTAGAGAATTCCAACAAGTACCATGTAATGTATGGCACCTTGGTTTTGATGGCTGTGTTAGTGAACACATGTCGGTGGGAACAAAAATTTCCCCAACATGCATGTATTTGCAATGTGAATTTCCCAAGGCACCTTGGTTTTGATTGATGTGTTGGGGGAACTGTAAATCGGGCCAATCAAAACGGGGCAGTTAAGGCGTTTAGATAGCGCTTGACATTTTACAGTTATTCAACTGCTTATCTCAGGAAAAATAACATTCTATTAATTGTGATAGATGCGTGGAAATATTTCCTATCAATTGATGCAAACATCTTTCCTATCTATCAAGAAATGTTTGAGTTATAAGCATTCCAAATTTTTAATTTTTTCCTGCATGTTCTGTGTTTATGTTTTCATTTTATCCCTGATATATTCCGGTTAGTCGTAGTCCCACGTTTAAACGAATTCGCTCGCTACATCACATTATTAATTGCAGGTCCATTCTTTCATCTTATCATTGCTTTCTCTGAGCGTCACCAGCGACAGCAAAAATAAAAGCAGTAACGAACATTATCACCTGCACATTGCAAAAACTTTTAAAAAGCAAAACGTACACAAACGACAAAGAGAAGAGGACAGAAAACTGTGCAAACGGGATTTGCATTTTATTCAAATCAGTTTCAGGGTGATCATTCCAGCTGAGAGCAGAATGAAAGATTACCTGTTGCTGTATCAACCAGCTGGACTGTATCAGAAAGTTTTGCTGCTCGCAGTATTATCAGCGGCGCTCTGTTGTGCCACAAGCGGCGGCGCTGATGCCAGAGACTGGTGGCAGGATACGGTTTTCTATCAAATATACCCTCGGTCCTTTAAGGACAGCGACGGCGATGGGATTGGTGATCTGCGGGGTATCACCTCTAGTTTGGGACATCTGGCAGACGCTGGCGTGGGGGCAACATGGCTATCGCCCATCTTCCAATCTCCGATGGTAGATTTCGGCTACGACATTTCCGATTACTTCCAAATTCAGCCCGAGTACGGGACGATGGAAGATTTCGACGCGATGATGACGGAAGCGAATCGATTGGGAATTAAGATTATACTGGATTTCGTCCCCAATCACAGCAGTGACCGGTGCGAGTGGTTTCAGAGGTCGGTTGCGCGGAAGCCGGGTTACGAAGATTTTTATGTGTGGCACGATGGAAAGGAAAATCCGGGTGGGGGAGATCCTCTCCCACCCAATAATTGGGTAATTATTGTGTCAAGCTGGTGGGTTGATCCGCTAATTTAATGAGTGATTAATCAACTAACAGCAATCGGTGTTTTATGGATCGGCATGGACGTTTCATCCGGAACGGGGTCAGTATTATCTGCATCAGTTTACCCGAGAACAACCGGATTTCAACTTTCGCAATCCGGCGGTGGTTAAGAAGATGAAAGACGTGATGTTGTTCTGGCTGGAGAAGGGTGTTGCTGGATTTCGGATTGATGCGGTGAATCATTTGTTTGAGGTAGAGGATTTCAGAGATGAACCTGAAACTGGAACGGATCGGGACCCGCTTTCATATGGATTTACACATCATTACTATACAAAGGATTTGGTAAGAATGTGTTGTGCTTTGTTGGTATTCAATCACTTTTCCGATCGTTTCACATAGCCTGGATCCTACGATCTGATCTACCAGTGGCGTGATGTTTTGGATGATTGGAAGAAACAAAATGGAGGACCAACTCGAATAATGATGACTGAGGCTTACGCCAACATTAGTTTCACCATGAAGTACTATCGTTCGGCTGATGGTACTTGCAATGGAGCTCACATTCCGTTTAACTTTTTGCTGGTTACCGATCTGGATCGCACATCAACGGCTCAGGATTTTGTCTTCGCCATTAACAAGTGGTTGATTTATATGCCGCGTGATAGGGATGCCAACTGGGTTGTCGGGAATCACGATCAACCGAGAGTGGCTTCGCGATACGGGGTGGAGCGGATCGATGTTATCAATACGTTACTGATGACGCTGCCTGGGATTGCCATTACGTACAACGGGGAAGAAATCGGGATGGAGGACTATATGAATATCTCGTGGGAAGATACCAAGGATACCGCTGCTAAAAATACAAACAGACAGGTTTACATGCAGTATACACGAGATCCGGAACGGACGCCGTTCCAGTGGGATGGTACTAAAAATGCTGGCTTTTCAACGGCCAACAAAACTTGGTTGCCTGTGAACCCTAACTACGTTCGGTTGAATTTGGAACGGCAGCGAAAATCCAGGACCAGTCACTATCAGATGTATCGGGAGCTTGTCGAAATCAGGAAGCATGATACGTTCCGGAGAGGATCGATACAACTGATTCCGTATAACGATGAGGTGATCACTCACATCAGGTGAAGAGTTATAATTTCTGTGTTGCCGTCAAATATTTTACTATGCTCGTAGATTGTTCACAGAGAACTTCCATCGGAAGATACGTTCGTAGTAGTCCTGAATCTTAGCCCACATGAGCATATGATTGATCTTTTGATTTTCCCTCGATTGTCGGAGGAATTGAGAGTAGCTCTGGTGTCACCGACCTCCACACTCAGAGTAGGGTAGGTTATCCATTTAGTTGATTTTCAGTCACATTGAACAAAAAATTGATTATCAAAATTTTTGTTGTGACCGTAGTGTGTCTTCGATCTTATTGCCTAGCTATGAGACTCCCATAATTATTTGAAATTTATTTTTGAAGTCTTCCAATGTAGTAACTGTCCGTCCTAAATTCGTATTCGATAACTTCGAATTTTGCATTTTGCATGGATTTTATTATTTCAAGCTCATCCATACTACTTTATTCTTATACCATCAGTTCCCAGTGAGAAATATCTTCAATTGTATTTATTTGTTTTCAAATTATTTTTGTTTACAACAGTGATAAGGTTCGGCGCGCTAGGTTAACAATCGGGGCGTACGATTCATTGATTCTACGAGACAAGTAAGTGTAAATATTTCTGTAATAATCCATGAGTGTGCTGATGTATGTAGATTACACATTTGCGATATTTGTGGCGAGTCAAAATTATTTGAAAGTAGTCTTTATGTTCCATTATTGCATTAATGTTTCAATTTTGATGGTACGATAAATACCCAGATTTAAACACCGTGTCGAGTTCAAAATATAATATAAATACAGAAGAATCATAACGATGATTGCACAGTAACTATCGACGCCGAATATTGTTAATCGTATCATTGCATCATGAAATGTCACAATTCGTTCCGCTATGCAAGTAGTGATTTCAGATGTTCAAATTATTGAATAAAATATGAATGAAACTTGAGACAACTCTGTGCGATTTTTGTTTACATTATTCTCACAGTTCAATATGACTCTAGTGATAGTTGTTCTAAATAGACCAACATAACATAAAGTGCATTTGAGTAGCACTCTGAGTTTTTGATATAATGTTTCGACCCCGCAAAAATGTGATGATTTGTGCGATTGTGATTTGTCTTTTTCTGATCTCGTGATTTTCCTTTTCCAACGACGAGCTTTCAATAGTTTTCGAAGTGATTGATTCCGATCATATACCTTATATAATAATGCTTGAACTACGTATTACTACTGTTACAAATGATTCATGCTGAATAGATGACTCACCTGAAAAGAAAGGAGAAAATACATGAATTGTTAGTCGTGTACGGTTCTGGGTTTTGAATAAATTGAATATAAAACGACAGAGCAGTGGACAGCTTTGAATGATTTAAATGATATTTGAAATTCTGTAACTTCGTGGTTTTAATATCTTTTTTATCGGTTTTCTCTGGTAAATTGGTAATGATTTGTAACTAATGGTGATTTTTATCAGGTGAAGTGAAAAAATTTTGTCGTTACCAACATTTCTCACTCATACAGTTCAACTGGTGTGCGCGTTTAGGTGAATAAGCTAAAATATACTCAGAGAAAATGTAAATAAAAATATATATAATTCATATATTTTTATATGAGAAATATTATAATTTTTAATTTTTATTATTGTGAAATGTTACAAAAACCAATAGAATATAAGTGCCATCTATAATAGCAGATAGTGAAACATGTTCCTAAATCGTTCCTAATTCTTCTGAGGACGAGTCAGCTCATTCTAATAATAATCTCATTCTCATTCTAATACAATTCTAAAAAAAACTCACAAACCTATCCTTTCCACCTCCTAACGCTCCCACCCTACCTTCGATCTCGGATTCCCTCTCTGTTATCTCTGTTCCCCCTCAATCCTTGTCTTCGCCTTTTGGGAAGGCGAAGTCTCCCTTCCCACTCAACCCTCGACCGCCCCCCTCAGTTGTCTCCCCTCCCCGTGTTAAAGGTCTATCCAAAAAATGCACCTGGAACTGGTCATGATCTGAATGACATTGAGAGTTTTTCTGTTTGATTTGGGCCGCAAGAGAACAATCTCAATGTCATTCAGATCATGAAAGATCTGGCAAGATACTCTCCGGCTGCTCCGATGTTTCAAGCGGAACCGTTTGTAGCATCACTCTCCTCCTGATGGATTCCCTTCTGGCCTAAGGTGCACAAACAGGCTCTTGGTGACACCGTTCATCAGCGCTTTCATGATAAACGAAATCAGCTTCACCACAACAGCGACAACATGCTCCAATCGCTGTTCAAATATAACTGAGAAGGTTTATGAGCCGCGCTCACTTATATACCGATTGGTGATTTCAATAGCCTGTTTTGAAAGCAATTTAAGGCTATTGAAATAAGTTTTTGGATTGAAAAGTAACAAGTATATAACGCGTAGACATTTTATCTTTCGAATGATGTGTATATCATACCATTTCGTTCAGTTGTTTAAAAGCTATTAACGCTCAAAATCTCGGTCTCCGGCGTAACGCTTTCGTTTTCGAAACTTTTTTACACCTTTACACCCTGGTATAGAAATGAAAGACGTAGTCCTACGTCAAAAATCGAGCGCAGCGGAAAAGCAAAATCAGGTTCCTCCTGGCTTCCGAAGGGCATAGTTCACCTTCGAACAACCTAGCAATCCAGGGGACATCAAAAACCCCAACTGTCCCTGTTTTACCATCAAGTACAACTTACCAATTTTTATAATAAATTTTATAAATTTGTCTGACATTGGGGATCAAATCTTCACGTGTTTTAATGTTTCCGATTCCATCAGAAACATTGGCACTGGGGAGACTTGTCTCTGTACTTTGCATGTGGTCACCTTTCTGCGCCGAATATTCCCTCTGAAAATAAACGGTATGCCCTCGTTAGGTGTGTTCACTAGTAAAGACACTTTTGCAGCAATTGATGCAAATATGGCCTATCCTTGCAATGATTGTTTCTCTTGATGTCTAATTTAAATAGAGAGGTCAGATATATCACTGTTTCACAGTGGAATTGTAGTAGTCTTATCCCTAAATTGGATACGTTCAAACTTTCAATTCATAAATTGTGATGTTTTTACTCTATCCGAAACTTGGCTTTCTTCGATGATCTCTCTTTTCACGAATTCAATATTATACGCTTGGACCGTGAAGACAGACACGGTGCGGTGCTATTGGGGACCAATAAATGCTACTCATTTTATTCAAATTGACCTACCACCTGCCTTGCGGCTAATAAGTATTGGCCTCCGAGAGGCCAAGAGGCCGCTTCTTCCTGTGCTGTGCGATTGATCTTGAGAGACTTCAACTCTTACGGAACCGCCGGTGTTGAACACTGGGGAAACAATACCTGTACTTCTGCTAACCCAAGTGCTCTTGACCGCTCGCTTTACTCGAACTCGCTATCGTTAGATTGCAAGTGGAATGTAATCCACGATCCCAAAGGTAGTGATCACTTACCAATCAAAATTTCTATCACCAATGCACAATGAACCATTTGGTGCATTTAAGTGGAAATTAGCATCAAGAGCTCGAGAGTTATTCTCTAGACTAAACTGTCTTCGACAAAGTTGTTACATATGATAGAGCGCTTATTTTTAAGTTATCAAAAATAGGGCGACCAGAATTGTCGATGAAATAAAAAATTTAAATTTTTTATCTTTATAAATAGAGGTAAACATAATCCGTTTTTCATGGTCACCCTAATGCAACTTATAAGACACATTGACTGGAAACAATATTCGGACATGATTGCTCTAACCATCAACTTCTAGAGATGGTTTATTTCTTTGGAGGAATATAATTTCATTTGTTGTTTGATCTACGACAGCGTGATTCGCGCTAAAACGGAACCCTTCCTAGGTTCCGCCTTTCGTCGAAGACCTCCAAATCCATGGTGGGATAGCCAGAGTTCTAAGCTTTAAGTAGAAAAATCGAATGCATTTTAAGTTTTTCAGAAATGTGGAACCATTGTTCTTGAAAGTTCATTTGCATCTAGCGTCTGCAGGAATTTTCCAGGTTCCTAAGTTTAGAAGATCGTGTTAGGGAAACATATTCTAGTCTGCACAAAGGCAAGCGAGCACAAAAGTACTCGCAGTTTGCATTTATTTGCAAAGCCCATTTCCCCAGAAACCTTGGTTTTGTAGTCTGTGGTGGGGAAATACCACCAGTCGGAACAAAAATACCCCCGACTTGCATGAATTTGCAATGCCAATTTCCCCAGACACCTTGGTTCTGCAGTCTGTGTTGGGGAAACCCATTTCAGTCGGAACAAAAATATTCCCGACCTGCATGAATTTGCAATGCCGGTTTCCTCCAGGCACCTTGGCTTTGAAATCTATGTTAGGGAACACATTTCGGTGGGAACAAATGCTCCCCCTACTTTCAGGTGTTTGCAATGCGGATTTCTCCAACGCTGTTTGGTTATGAAGTCTGTGTTAGGGAACATTTTTTGGTGAGAACAAAAGTCCCCCTACTTCCATGTATTTGCAATGCCGATTTGCCCAAGGTTGTTTGGTTTTGATGGCTGTGTTGGAGAAACCGTAAATCTGGCCAATCAAAACGAGGCAGTTAGGACGTTTAGATAACGCTTAACATTTTACAGTTATTCAATCGTTTATCTAATGAAAAACAACATTTTATTAATTGCGATAGATGCGTAGAAATATTCCCTATCAATTGATGCAAACATCCTCCCGATCCAGTAAGAAATGTTCGAGTTATAAGGATTCTAAATCTTTCATTTTTTCCTGCATGTTTTGTGTTTAGGTTTTCATTTCACCCCCCCCATATATTCCGGTTGGACGTAGTCCCACGTCAAAGTGTTCGAGATAGGTGCGATCTTGATTCCGAGTTTTCGATGGTGGAATTCTCTCTTGCTCTCTTTTCATGCAACAAATCTGCTCCGGAATCGGATAGAATTAAGTTCAACTTGTTGGAAAATCTCCCTGATGTGGCGAAACATCGCATGTCGAATTTATTCAATCAATTTCTGGGGCATAATATTGTTCCGGATGATTGGTGATAAGTGCGAGTTTTAGATACTCAAAAACCCGGAAACCCCGTGTCCGACTTCAACTTGTACCGCCAAATAGCGATGCTATCTTGTATATGGACATTTTTGTATTTTTTTTTGTATTAAGTAGTACCGTTTTGTCTCATATTTCGAACACTTAAGCTTTGATGGTCATTGAACATTGTCTCATTACTCAAAATGGTACTCTTTCGCGAAATTAAATTGATTTTTGGATACAATAGAGTCTTCTTTTTCATTTGACTACAAAAAATTGATTTACAAATACATATTCATGGTGAAGAACTAAAAACTTCACTTTTGTCTCAAATTCCGAACAGAAAAAATGATTTTTATTGTTAAAATCATAACTTTCAAACTTATAGGAGGCGATCTTGCGTAGTGGACCATCCATACCTCTCACGCAAAGGCCACGAGTTCAATTCTCACTCCCGACATTCTTCCAAAAATGGGAGTAAAAGTGACGAACCAGCCAAATGCGCTGAAAGTCACTGTAATAGAGAGAAAAAAAAACATTCAAACTACTGAACCGATTCATATGATCGATATATCAATTTAAAGTCAATTAGCTAGTCTTTTTGGAAAAATGGCATGCTCGCAAAAAAATTGGATTTTGCTTTTGTAAATATTTACTGTATTTGTTTCTTATAGTTTACATGGTTTCAGGACCAAGGGCGCTATATCGGTATCGATACCAGTAAATGATGTCAAAATGAAGTCTATAACCCAAAGAATGTTAGGATTTTGAATATTAAATTATTTATAACATTAAAGTTCAGTAAATTCACATTTAAAAATGAAGTGTTCGCATTTGGAATCATGCGTGAAAACTTGATTCATATTCCGAGCACTAATTTTAATGGAGATTTCTGCATAAATATCAAATATCAAATTTCATTTTCTACCACGTAACATGAAAATAACAAAAAAAAAGTTGAAAAACATTTTATCATTTATTTTGACTGCCACTTTTTTTGCAAATGTCTAAGATTATAAATTCTAGGCTGTATCGATATCTGTAAATGATGTCAAAATGAAGCCTATACCTCAAAGAATGTCTATGTTTTCATTATCCAATTATTTATAACATTAAAGTTCAGTAAATTTACATTTGAAAATGAAGTGTTCAGAAATTGAATCATGCGTAGAAACTTGATTCATATTCCGAACACTACTTCAATATTAATTTAATTGAAGATTTCTGCCTAAAATATCTATTTTTCACCCATTTATTGTAGGTTCATGAATTCTCTAGCACTTAACATGAAAACAACAAACAAAATAGTTGAAACAACTGCAAAAACTGAAAAATGAACGATGCTTGTTTTTTACCGAATTTGCTAACGCAAACATTATGTTATTGGTTTTGTCTGTCACTTTTTTGCAAATGTCTAATATTATAAATTATAGGCTGTATCGATACCTGTAAATGATGTCAAATGGAAGCTTACACCTCAAAGAATGTCTTTTTTCATTATTTAATTATTTATATCATAAAAGTTTAGTATATTCACATTTAAAAATTAAGTGTTCGGAATTTGAGACTGTTCGGCATATGAGACAAAACGGTTCTTTCCCAGGATGTATTAAGCATTTTTTTGAATTGTTTTGCACCTTAATTTTATTGTGGAATTGTTAGGAGATAGCTACTACCCTAGTATTATTCACACGCGCTTGTTCTATTTTAAAATTACCAATGAGACATTGAAAAGACACAGGTCTTCAGTTACGCAATACAGAAATAAATGAATGAAATGAAATATTGTAAGCGTACATGCATTATTTACTTGAAAAGATAACTCAAAAGCTCAAGAATTGAACAATTATGTCGTTCCCAGTAATTTCAATTAATACGGTTGATATTTATAGGTATTGTATGGTAATAGAGAAATACATAATTATGCCATTAATTTCAATTGTATAGTCCCGTTCTCGTCCCATTAATATGATTGTATTCACGCGCGTAAATAAATTTCGCCTGCGAAAAGTTGCAAAACAGGAAGCTGCTTTGCATTTTTGTTGCCTAGAAAAATATTTTTTGCACAACCCAGCACACATTTGCAAGCGACATAATTCGAGCGGATATTCAAAATTATCATTCTCTTGACTTTTGCCGATTTTGCCACAGTACTACCATTCCAGCCACAAAAGCACTTCCCCAGATTATTACACTTAAGCATAAGTACGGTTTCCGTCCAGCGAGACATTGAAATACATTGAAATTCTGATGTTATTATACATATTTTTTTTCTGTTCTCATTGGATCCACCAAACCACCAGCGTTGGCTCCCGTCAGCGGCGCGCTTCCCCACGCCTTCCGGCTTCATTTCAGGGCACAATAAAGGAGATGGCTGTAATTGCGGCGGTAATGATTGCGCTCGGCACTGGAAGTTACATTCTCTACCGCCGTGGCGATGTTTTTGACCGACAGCCCATTAGCTGGAGCGGATGGGTGTGGGATAAGTGTCCTTTTTTCTCCCCGTGAAACGCGCCGCTCGCGCTCAAGTGTTTGTGCACATTGTGTACAACGAGTCCCAAACGGCGGCGGGGAACAATTACAAGGATGTTGATGAAGTACCGGATGGGCACCCGCACCCTGTAGTAATTTCCAACTCCATAAGCGGCGTGGCACAACTGGAGGTAATCAACGTGGTAGCAGTGTTGCCAGACGGTTATCTGTAGGTATTATGAAGAACACTATTGTAAAATATGAGAAATACAGTGAGGATGATTACAGATCTTAAATCTTTCTTTGAAATTTTGTTCACGTAGTCGAAATTACCCTATAACAAAGCAAGCAACCATATTCCGTGTTCGGTGCAGGTTCATCATGTGTAGTAGTACTACGTGCTTTGTAACCACTCGCCTTGCGTTTACGAGGATTAGCGCAAGGGCAGGCAGAGGTATCACCCGAGAGGATGAAATAATCATTACCGTTTTTGCTTCTTGCTTTTCTTTTATGTTTTGTTTGCTTTTTCTTCCGTGCAATTGCCGATAAGCGGTGGCTCATCTGCAACTGCGAGCTTGTTAGTAGTGCGGGTGGGATTCATTCTATCGAGCCCTAATACAAGTGCTCCAAGTGGGATGCTCCATTTAAATATGGTAATCGCGTCGGATGTTTGGCTCTCCCGTTATAACGGCGCCCCTTTTTCGCGCTAATCCATGTCGTTGCCGGCCAACATCATTTTCAAACTACTGAATCGGGTTTCGGAAGAGAGTCCGTGCAAACTTCTTTGTTGTTTGTGGAAAGAGGCTCCCGAATTATTATTTAGAACAAACATGCTGAATCAGCTTTGAATTGCATGCGATTGTTTCATTGTATTCTAAGGGCAACAATATATAATAGCAACACAATATTGATAATATGTCATTTTTCGTGCACCGATAATTCACTGTTTTGATTCATTGGCTGTATCGTGTAATTGCACATTCGAATCGTTTCTATCGTCGAATCAATCAATAAGTTTCGAAGTCGATGAGAATCACTGAACATGTCGTACGCAAAATGATGCTGATAGCTGCATTCTTATCAATTTGCTGCTTCAGGGGATAATTTTCGACAAGCTTGGACAGGATTGTTTTCCCATAAAACAAGATAAGGGGAACCCGGCGCGATAGAAAGTTGTTCGACACGAATCGCGACAACTGATTCGGCCGGTTGGACAATTATAGCTTACAATGGTTGATAAGATGCCTGTTTTAGATTCATTTGAGAGTTTATGAATGAATTCTTGGAAAATGACTCGTTTTCTAGGTGCCAAATTTCACGACAATTCGACTGGTCATTGGCAGCAGCACCATCTCAGATAGCAGTGGAACATTGTGGGTGTAAAGACATTGGTCATTTAAGCAACTTTGCATTCTTGAAATATTCAAAAAAGAATCAGACTTTTTTGTGAAAAGGGCCAAAGTTTTTTTTCTTATTTTTTTACAAAAAATTATAACTAAAAAACTTTAATCTTCTTCTTCTTAAATGGCACCTACGTTCCTAGAGGAACTTCGCCGTCTCAACGTAATATTACTTGCGTCATTTTTACTAGTACTTAGTTGAGATTTCTATGCCAAATAACACGCCTTGAATGCATTCTGAGTGGCAAGCTCTAGAATACGCGTGATCACAGTGCAAGTCGGAGGAAAGTTCTTTTACGAAAAATTCCCCCGACCAGAACGGGAATCGAACCTGAACCCCCGGCATGTTAGGTTTTGACGCTAACCACTCGGCCACGGGAGCACCAAAAAGAAAAAAACTTTAATACATTCTGCTTAAAAGATGAAATGTGGAAAACTGTTCGAATTTTCATAAACACTTTTCAAGTTTAAAAAAAAAATGCAAATACAGGGAAACTTCGATATAACGTACACATTTTCAATGGAAGAATCCGGATCTTCTTTGATTGCAGTGAAACGTTGTGGGTCTTTGGTCATTTGAGCAACTTTCCATACTTGAAATTTCCAAAAAAGAATTAGACTACTTTTTGGAAAGGGCCAAAGTTTTTTCTTATTTTTTTCACAAAAAAATCTAACTCCAAAACTATAGTACCTACAAAATTTTGGTCAAAGAATGAAATGTAGGAAATTGGTTAAATTTTCATGTTAAAAAATCATAAATAAAATTACACTGTAAAAAGGCTACTTTAAAGATTGAAATAATTTTTTGTTTTGCTTAATGATTTTTTTTTTAAATTAGTATGCTATTTTGTAATGAAAGCTTGAACAATTTCCTATATTTCATTGTCTGACCAAAATTATGTAGTTTTTATAGTTTTTGAGATGGATTTTTAAAATTTTAAGTTATTTTTAGCTTTTTTCGCAAAAAATAACTTAAAAACTTGAAGACCTACAAAATTTGAGTCATGTAATGCAATATAGCAAATAATTTGATTTTTTTTTATAAAAAAATAGAAAATAATTATAAAAATTATGCTGAAAAGAAATTATTTTAAAAATTGAAATTCATTTTTCTTAAAATTAATTTTTTTTAATTCTGAACGAAAATTCTATGAATAATCCATACAACTACCAACAAGACTCCCGTACATCGGAAAAAGGACACTGTTAAAGGGAAAAAGTTTTTTTGAACTAGTAAGCGGTCATTTTTTCTACTTACCCTCAATCAACAGTATTACGGGAAACATCATGAGAAAGATTGGCGTCGCCTTCTGGTTGAATTTTGTCATCATTATTTACTTTTTTAGCATTAATATGAGCTATGTTCCTGAGTTCTTTGTCATGCTTCGATATAACGTACAATTCGATACAACGTACAATCTTGAAAGTGAAATGTACGTTATATCGAAGTTTCCCTGTAATCCTAATTTTGTTTAAAATAGTGTGTTCGACGAAGTTTTAGATCTTATTAAAATATGAACTTTTGTCGAAGACGTTAACTTTCCATCTTTCACAGTTTCTGGAATATATGGCATTTTTGTATGGAGACTTCTGAAAAAAAAAATGTTTTACTCGTAACATTTTTTTTTTCTCGTGTTTGACATCTTCTTAACATGTTTCTAAATAGAGTGCCATTCTTTCGATGTATAGATGACTATGCGTATTATTCATATTAATTTTTTTCATGATTGAAAATACATATTTTTAAGAAAATTAAATTTCAATTGATTTTTAATTTTCAAAATATTGTTTTAAAAAATATTGTTTAATCAGTTTGATATGTTTTAATGAAAACATGAATTTTCCTACATTTTATCCTTAAACCAAAATTTTGAGGCAGTTTTTGAAAATCTGTAACCACGTAACGCATGAAGATGAGATACATTTGATTTTGAAGCTACAACTTTGAAGGTTTCAAACTTTTTGTAGACTAACACATTTTGTTCTACTCAACTTAATAGCAAATGCAAATAACCCTATCAACCAGCTTTCATTTGAGTCTTAGAAAGTTCGTGTTGGACCTTTACATACAGAAATATTTCTGTTTGAAAGAAAAATTACCTTAGGATTACGTCTTTCGGGAACATATTGGGGTACAAATTGAAAATCGAAAATCGAGCACATCGTGAAAATTGTCCAATTTCGAACGCTTATTGCTCAATCATTTCATGATGGATTGCACTCCATAACAATTTTTTATATTGAAGAAAATAATATATAGCATTAAACAAACTATCGAACAACTGTAAAATCTCAACCCCTATCCTAACGGAAATACCCACTCATGATTGGTCGAAATTTACGACACATGCGGCGGGTCCCTAACAGAGACAACAAAACCAAGCAACCTGGGGGGAAATTTTGCAAATAAATCAAAATTTTGCATTGCAAATAAATGAAAGTAAGGGGAGTTTTTGCTCCCACCGAAATGTGTTCCCTAACAGAGATATCAAAACCAAGGTGCCCGGGGGAAATTGGCATTGCAAATATATGTCGGGGGCATGCTTATATTGCAAGTAAGGTGAGTGATACGATTAATTCTAGCAAATGAAATTTAAATTTGGAACTTTAATGTTGGTTGCTTCGTGAAATTTAATATCAATGACCAATCGTGTACTGTGAAAAATTTAGCACGAGTGTAAGTATAAAATTGTATATGGTAGCAGTTGTGTTTAAAATGACTTGATATATTTACAAATTTATTTCAATTTTCATAAATAAAAATCAAGGTGTGTTCCCGCTGTTCCCGGGTTGTTTGGTTTAAGCTGTCTGTTTTGTTGTATTCACCCAAGGAAAGTTTATACGGCGAGAAAAATTGGAAAAGTTAAGAAATATTAGGAAACGTGATTTTCCACATGCTTCACATATAGTATTAGGTGTTGTTAGTCCAATTAAAATTTGCATTGGGTTTAAAAAACACTCTGAAAGTAAAAATTATAAAAGAAAATCCCTTTTCCATTAATAATTGTGCTCGTTATTATATCTCGGAGCCATTGATGATGGCGTGAAATAAACGAAAAAGTACGTTTTTCACTATAGATCCTACGTCAAACCACATAGGGGTTCAAATAAACCGCCAAATTTTTTTATTTAATATTCTTTACAATATTTGCCATACAGCTAGTGATTTGGTTTGGGGGCACTTTTTACTCCCTTACCTAACCACTCTTTGGAGATATAAAGAAAATATTTTTTGACACCGCGCAACACTGAAAAAAATCACACATATCTAGAAAAGCCGTAGAAACACATTTAAATATGAATTAGAGTAGTACTGAATCTCTAAATCCCAAAAAAAAAAATGTTTCAAAATTTCAATATTTTTTTTAGTACTAAAATTTTTGATGAAATTTTTTTTTTGATAATTTTTCTTGATACACCGTGGTAAGATACACATTCAATATTTTTTTCAAATTTTTATCTCGGGTCTTTTGAGGATGGCGTGAAATAATCGAGATATAATTATCTTATATAACATTGGTGAGTGTTACATACACACACTCTTTACAGATGCACGGGCCAAAGGTTGTGCAGTCCACTGATCATTCAACAAGAGCCAAAGGTTGTACCGCTCATGACAACTCTACACGAACTGATGATTGCGCCGGCTAGTGACCATTCTATCCTGGATTCCTCGAGTCGAGAAAGACGCACCACGCTAGATATGGGGTACAGACTAGGGAGCGTTGCTGATTAATGGTCAGCTGCATCCCAATAGGAAGTAGCCCGTGTCGGGCACACGTATAGAGCATCGAAGACTGCAACATACCAATTATGAGAACACTTGTAATACTAACCTCGAGCCAACCGCGAGTAATCGGTTACATATTACTAACATAGTTGTAAGACAAAAATTGTCAAAATATTGGACTCCCGGCCCCGTCAGGCTAACGCCACATGTGCCTTAATAAAAAATATATTTTGGGGAAAAAAAAATTGGTGAGTGTTTTTTTTTCTTTATATCATCCATACATTACACAGGAGGCATCTCGTTTAGGATCACAAAGGGCGGTTTTCATCATATCTCGTTCCACTTCGGTATCTTTTATCTCATACGCTCCATCCAACGACTGTTTACCATCCTTCTGTCATCATCACTCGGTAAACACTGGTGGATCGAACAAACAATACCCAACAACCAAACAAAACGACCCTTTTCAGGGCCACCAAATCATTATCAAAGAGTCTAACTCTGTGATTCTTCAAATATATCCAAAATCAACAGATAACCTAACGCAATTCTACGTGAACTATGCGGTCGTGTCTGGGACACAACCCTCTTGTGACTTTTTTCTATCCCATTTGTTTATTTATTTAGGCTGATTTGCATTTTAGCTGTTACAGAGCCCGATTTTAATCGTGTACATGTTACATGTTTTGTACATTACACAGTAGTAGCCATTTAGGCGTAAAATAGTTTTTCTGTTTCATTACACTATGGTAAATTACACAGCAGTAGCCATTTAGGCGTTTTTTCTGTTCTTCCATTGTTTAGCAAACCGGACAGCGAAAACAGTTGAGATTGACCATTGCTGGGTTATCAATAGCACAACAGCCCGATGTTTCTTGCAGAGCAGAGCAGTTGTATGGATGAATCGATCTTCTGAACAATTCTATAACAACACAAAGATAGTCAATTGAAGGCCCTGAGTTTTGAACTCATGATTGATCGACAACAACACAATAGCGACAACATGCTCCAATCGCTGTCCAATTATAACTGAGTGGGTTTCTGAGCGGCGCTCGCTTGTATACCGGTTGGTGATTTCAATAGTCTGTTTTGAAAGCAATTTTAAGGCTATTGAAACAAGTTTCTGGATAAAAAAGTAACAAGTATATAACGCGTAGACATTTTATCTTTCGAATGAAGTGTTTCTCATATCATTCCGTTCAGTTGTTTAGGAGGTGTTAACGCTCAAAATCTCGCTCTCCGGCGTAACGCTTTATTTTCGAAACTTTGATTTTACACCTCGGTATAGAAATGAAAGACGTAGTCCTACGTCAAAATGACACCAACTTTAACGACAGATACATCATCTCTTCCAACGAGGCCAACAAATGTTCGGAAGGTCACAAACTAATCTCTGGTTAAAGGAAAGGGTCTGACCGAATAAGGGAGTAAAAAGTGCCCCAAACCAAATCACTAGCTGTATGGCAAATATTGTAAAGGATATTGAATAAGAAATTTTGGCGATTTATTTGAACCCCTATGTGGTTTGACGTAGGATCTATATTGAAAAACGTACTTTTTCGATTATTTCACGCCATCCTCAAAAGACCCGAGATAAAAATTTGAAAAAAAATACTGAATGTGCATCTTACTACGGTGTATCAAGAAAAATTATCAAAAAAAATTTCATCAAAAATTTTAGTACTAAAAAAAATATTGAAATTTTGAATTTTTTTTATTTAGATATTCAGTACTACTCTAATTCATATTTAAATGTGTTTCTACGGCTTTTCTAGTTATGTGTGATTTTTTTCAGATTTTTTCCAGTGTTGCGCGGTATCAACATTTTTTTTTTTTATATTTCCAAGGAGTGGTTAGGTAAGGGAGTGAAAAGTGCCCCCAAACCAAATCACTAGCTGTATGGCAAATATTGTAAAGGATATTAAATAAAAAATTTTGGCGGTTTATTTGAACCCCTATGTGGTTTGACGTAGGATCTATAGTGAAAAACGTACTTTTTCGTTTATTTCAAGCCATTCTCAATAGCTCCGAGATATAAATTTGAAAAAAATACTGAATGTGCATCTTACCACGGTGTATCAAGAAAAATTATCAAAAAAAAATTTCATCAAACATTTTAGTACTAAAAAATATTGAAATTCAGAAAATTTTTTTTGGGATTTGAAATTCAGTACTACTCTAATTCATATTTAAATGTGCTCTTACGGCTTTTCTAGATTTATAAATATCTTCAAGCTGTTTTTTTTTCAAATATCTAACAAAAAAAATACACAGTACAAAAAAATGTTATAGATTTTCTGGCATTTCGAAATTTTGAAAAAAAAAATATAACTTTATATATAAATATATAATATAAGTTCCTTAAATTGATTTTTTTATTTTCATTTTCAAACTTGTTGTTTTTTTTTTAAATTAGGAAAAAAGAATTATATGAATAACTGCTACAGGGAAAGAGAGCAGCAACTTTTTCATGTTTTCTTTGAAAAAATTCTACTAACGTTTTAGAACAAAATTTATTTAAATTTGAAAAATATTGCGTTTTTCAATGTAATTTTTAAAAAAAATATGTATTTTTTTTCATGCAAACATTTCTGTTTTTGGCCAAAATTTTGTAGGTCTTATAGTTGTTAATGGTATTTTTTTTTAAATTTTTAGTTTCCAACTTATTTTCGAAAAATTTGAACTCAAAAATTATGAGACCAACAAAATGTTGGTTGAAGAATGAAGTGTAGGAAATTATTTTGACTTTCATTCAAAAATATCAAACAAATTGAAAAAAAAATTATTGGAACAAAATTATATTGAACATTGAATTAATTTGTTCTTAAAAACTTGGTTTTTTAAAACTCTGAACAAAAAATATATTTGAATAGCCCATACAATTACTAACAATTCATCCATAAATCGGGAGAAGGGCATTGCTAACTGTTAACAACGACTTTCTTCCGATGTATGGGTGACTTGCTGGAAGTTGTAAAGTCCACTCATATAATTTTTTTGAGAATTATAAAAATGTTTTTGAGAAGAATGAATTTTAATTTTTGAAACATTTATTTCTTCTGTGTTATTTTTTTTAGCAAAAAAATTTTGGTATTCTTATGAAAATTTAATCAATTTCCTATATTTTATTCTCTGACCAGAATTTTGTAGGTATGACAGTTTTTGAGTTTATTTTTTTGTAAAAAGGTAAGTATGTAAAGTATACGAAGCTGTTCAAATGACCAGTGACACCCACAGTGTTACATTGCTATCTGAGGTGGTGCTGCTAGCTCCTTAGATGAGTTGGCATGAAATTCGTGAGGAGGTTGATAACGATAAATCAATTTCCCTGAGTCATATTTGAGTCAAGTTTTATATGTCCCATTTAATTTGCTCCTGAAATAGCTGCAGGTAGAGGTAATTTGAACCATAACTCACTTGCCCTTATGCTTGTCATAACTAGCAAAAAAAAAGGCATTCTGCAATGATCTTACATAACATCTCAGAAATTTAATTACACAAATGAAGATGAATGAAATTGAAGACACACGAGATCCGAGATGCCCGGTTTCCTTCTCCAGGATGTAACATTCCTCTGACGTTCAGTGCTGGTGCTGTGCGGAATGCTGGCACCGGTTTCCTCTGTTGGACGGAGGAGTTTATCGCACTTATCTTCATTTATGTCGCATCGCCATGTTCGATATTAAATATATGTAGCTCCCACCGGAACCCATTCGGTCTGGTCTCGGCAAAGCCCACAAATAGCTTCCAAATATCGTTAAATTGAGTGCTTCCATTCTTCAACCTAGTGGTAGAAGATTA
The DNA here is from genome assembly GCF_029784135.1 of Toxorhynchites rutilus septentrionalis. Classification (NCBI taxonomy): domain Eukaryota; kingdom Metazoa; phylum Arthropoda; class Insecta; order Diptera; family Culicidae; genus Toxorhynchites; species Toxorhynchites rutilus. Next base: position 125,551,098 of record NC_073746.1, on the reverse strand, counting down.
TGATGTCAAATGGCATCTTTTGGCAGAAACTGTCCAATTTTTATTGGTCTTCTGCTGCCGAAAGTTACGACTGCAATCAAAGTTATTGGGATTAATACCGAAGCTGATTGTTATTAGAAGATATAGCCAGAAATTGGAGTGAAACAAACGATGCTGGATTCAACGAACGGCGATTTACTAGCATATGTGAATGTAATGTACTATTATCATGTAAACTCAACGATTAACAACATGGAATCAATATATTCGATTGTATTCTAACCTTGATTTATCAGCCAAAAACCACATTTTTTCTTTATCATAATAATATCGTTCATGTAATTTGATTGGTTTTCTCTGAGATAAACATTGAGCCAAATTTCGCAACTGTTACCGCAAACACTTCGCACGCGTTTAATCAATCGATAACCGAAATTCGTGCCATCGATGTGCAGTCGGTTATCTCTAACACGTTCGTTCAAAAATAATAAAATCTGATAAGCTCCCCCGACGAAGGACCATTATAAAGGGTGTCAAATGTTGCCCATCGCGTAGTTTGCACGTACGCTTCGTGTACAAACCCGCGGTTGTGCCTTGGTTCGTCTCTATTATCGGTGGATTCGCGGAATGAAGAGTATCGTCTCGTGTCTGCTGCTGTTGGGTCTTCTGACCCTGACAGTCGCTAAAATTGCTGGCAAACAGGATGACCATGACCATGGCACACTGGACTGGTGGGAAGCCGGAGTGTTCTATCAGATCTATCCACGGTCGTTCATGGATACGAACGGAGACGGTGTTGGCGATATTCCCGGAATCTCGAACAAACTTGAACACCTGGTGGATCTCGGCGTGGACGGAGTGTGGTTCAGTCCGCTGTTCAAATCACCGATGAAGGATTTTGGATATGATATTTCTGATTTCACGGACGTGGATGAGATTTTCGGAACGCTGGAGGATCTGGAGAAGTTGATCGCGAAGGCGAAAGAGTTGGGAATCAAAGTGATTTTGGATTTTGTGCCGAATCATACAAGCGATCAGCACGAATGGTTCAAGAAATCGTTGAGGGGGGAACCAGGATTCGAGGATTACTACGTGTGGAGGGAAGGGAACTCCAGTGGAGCCCCGCCGAATAATTGGGTGAGTGTTGTTCTGGGTAAGAGTGGATTTTTCAAGGTTGCTCATAGTGAGCATCGAAACTGAAAAATTGATCCCTTCTACGAGCTTACTGTCACCTCGAGCCATTGGTTATAGTGATAATTATTTACACTAGAATCCATACAGAGTGAATGATTTACTGATTGTGAATCGACATACGTCATATCGACATACGTGCAAGTGAATCCAGAATAGTGCAGAAGTCTGTTAATATTTCAACATTTGTGTTCCACAACCAAGAAAATATTTTTTTTTGTGGACTACAGGTTTGCTAGGAATTATTTGTCTGAAGTGAAATTTCGCGTGCAGAAATTTCTGTTTTGGAGATGAGTTTGATTTGATTATCGATTTATTGCTCTAACTAAGAGTTAATAAGTGCACCCGTGGCCGAGTGGTTAGCGTCTCACACTATCATGCCGGGTGTTTGGGTTCGATTCCCGTTCTGGCCGGGGGATTTTTCGTCAAAGAAATTTCCTTCGACTTGCACTGTGGTCACGCGTATTATAGAGCTTGCCCCTCGGAATACATTCAAGGCGTGTTATTTGGCTTAAGAAATCTCAACTAAGTATTAATGAACGGCGCTAGTTAATGCATACGTTGAGACGGCAAAAGTTCCACAGGGAACGTTAATGCCATTCAAGAAGAAGAAGAATAATTAGATTATTGTTGCATTAAATTGATGCACTTGTTTCAAAAGTGAATACCGATTACGAACTTGCATAAACTTATCAAATATTGAGTTTTTTTTGAGAAGCTTGTACTGCCACTAATGATAGCTTAATCGGAATGCTTATGAGGAATAACCCTCGATACAAAAGCAGACTACATAAGCAGAATAACAGCAACATATATATAAAATTTTTGTTCATGAGCATCTGGTGATGCTTAGTTACGTAAATCGTTGCGATGTATAGGTCCAACACAATTCAGTCGAAAAAACATTCAATTGATTGTATCTTCCTCCGGGACTCGCTTTAAGAACGCAAAGAAAATACGCTATTTTTTCAAGCAAATCGGGCGACGGGTGATTAAAACTGTATCATTTACGACAATGTTGTGCGGAAATAATATTGAAGCAATCGATTATGAACCCCCATGGCTACCCCTAAATCTTCACCCCCAAGAAAGTTCTCGTCTCTGCAAAATTCAAGGGTAAAAACTTTGACCCTTTGGGCAGCAAAAAGCGGCTTAACCAGTTTTTCGACATGAAACCAAAAAAAATTCTGGGAGGATGGAATTTCTAAACTGTTAGGAAATTACTATAAATGAAATATGAAATATGATCATTTTTCTTCTCGAAATCGGCACGAATATTTTGAATTTGAATTTGGATTGGATTGAATTCCTAGTTCAAAACAAGTTGGATGGCCAACATGAATTCATTCGGTTGTACAACCCATCTTTGTTGTATCTAATTATACTAGCTAGCGGTTTATAAATACAAATAAAAAGGAAAATTCAAAAATTTACAAAAAATTAAAAAAAAACCCTGCCAGCGGTACAAGGATCTTTTTATTCTAAAAACGCGTGGAATGATAAAAAATGAAGTTTATTCAAGATAATGCTCCATCTGTGAATGATATGCCCATGGCTTTATGCCCTCAGGATTCTCAAAATAAATCCACTTTCCATCATAGGTAACGAAACGATGCAGAAACCAACTTAGATTGTGTTGTATGAGTATGAGAAATAAGTTTATTGACCACCGCTCTGCTAGTTGTTTTTGTGTTTAGTGAAGTGTCTTATGAATTTTTAGAAAATTTTCGAAGCGCTCTCATGCTTTATTTGTGTACTATCTGTTTTCAAAAGTCAGGAATAATTAAATTAAAAATCAGGAAGAAATCAGGATAACTCATATTGAGTTGTCCGGAAGATTCGTTGCCGATTTTCGGGAATCCGTTTTATAGGCAGAAAATCCTTTAATTTAATTTTTTATACAGTTCCTCAATCTTTCGCTATCTTTCATGCAGCTTCTGAATTCAGTTTTGATTTCTCAACTGTTTTTTTTATGCTGTTCACAGGGTAGTAGTTTTTGCCCCTATTTCTGCCTTTAATGACAAATACGATTCATATGAGAAAGATGCTTACATGTTCTTATTTCTAAATGCTTTATACATCGATTTGATGTATTTGAATATAATTTGCTGTGAGAATATAACGGACTCATATCTGCTTTATTCAGCTCTTCATAATTCTCTGTGGTTAATACCCCTTCCATTGCTTCGGTTTCTAGTCTTTTTCTAATGTTTGTAATGTCATTACTTTTATTACTTTGTTTTATACTTGATCAAACTTCCGTTTGCAATTAATGCAATTAACTTAATATTGTTCATTAAATGAACACGTGTTTTACAAAAGTTTGAGCTTATTAAACAAGGACTGTATCTGATTTATATTTTTAAGGATGAGTTTTGGCATATCAGGAAATGTGTAGAAAAATGACAAGACAAGACTAAGTGTTTCAAAAGGCATCCAAAAATACCATTCAAAATCGGACGTGCTAATCTAAAAGGGTATTTTTATTTCGTTTATTATCTTTCTATTCTGACGCGATTCGTGTTTCGAAGGTATAGTGTCGACTTAAATTAAAGTTTGAAGTTGACATGAAAGATCGAGTAACAATCTAATAAGTGTGGAACAAGCTTTTTTTTTATAGGGTATTAAGCTAGTTGTCAATAGATTTATTACGGATAATTCTTCTTCTGATGAAGTTAAAGATACAAAAATTAGAGAAAAAAAATCAAGAGCGTTTCGATTATATCAGACAAAATCGAGTGTTTGTCTGATATTAGGGAACATGCTAAAAAAGTCTGGAAAATCGAGAAATAGCAGGAGCATCTCTGCTAATATGAATTTTGGTAAAATTATTACACTCATTATGAAATTATTCTGAACTTCCACTTTTTTCGATAAGTTGTATGTTCGTGAAAAATTGACACATGAAGATGTGATATACCTTATTTTGATGTTTCTAGCATTGGAATATCGTAAGTACCTGTTTTTAATCTGTAAATGTTTGCGATGAGGATAAAATCATTGGGAAAGGATGCAAAATGTTTTTTTTTAGTTTTTTTTAAATTTCTGTTAACTTGAAAAATATCTTTCAAATCGAAGCAACAGTAAATGCAACTATCCCGATTATGAACATTCATTCGATTTCTCAAAGGCTCCAGTAGGACCTTTTACTACAGAGCACTATTGCTAACTGTATGATAAACAATCATTCCTTCTTTGATAATGAATATTTTTCATGAAACAATGATCACACAGCAAATCGATAAGTAGTTTTGAAAACAAGAACCAATTCGGGACAAGGTCAAATTATTGCAGAGTTAAAAACGGTATTTTTATGTTTAATTCTTTTTTATCCGGGTTTCTAAATTAAATCGGTTTTATTTGGCTTAATTGAGTTATTCGAAAAAACCTTCATTTTTCAATCGGTCGACTACCATGTCCATTGTATAACAGATTTCAGGACGTTGACACTGGAGTGAAATATTTTACACCCATATGCTTGAATGAATAGAAATAATTAGAAGGTAGAAGGGCTTCCAGTAGACCATAAATCTACGGATCTCTGATCTCCACCATGTCTGGTGGAGAGCGCTTGTGTATTTTTGCATCACACACACTGTCCAGTCTCTGAAGAGATAAGAATACTTCATCGCTAGCTACACCACTCAGTGATTCCTTAGCCAGTCAGAAATACAACTGCCTCGCAGCGAAGTGGATGAGTCTTTCCCCAACCGTTAATTAGTTGAAGTAAAAGCTACAGTAAGCAAAGAACACTAGCAACATCAACAGTATCAGCAGCCTCAGAAGCAGAAACACTGGTATAGCGTTTAAGGTGAAGTTGGAAGCTAGCCACAAATGGCTACCACAATGGCGCTTATTTCTTTCATCTCCCTCCCTCACCCCTCGCCCGTAAATCAATAATTTTGCGAAACAGTGTGAAGAAAATGATCGTTTTCGCACACTTCCCATCAAGTGATATCAATCAAACTCTAATTGATTACTCACAAGATATTAAATTTTCATCTGCTGTCGCACTGTACAGTGAAAAACGTCGGAAAACTCGAGCTAGTGCCCTGAAAGTTAAATTTTCATTTTTCAATTTTCAGCAATAGTTTTATTTGTATTGGTGAAAGCATCGTTATTTTTTCGACACTGATGCCAGACAACATAATCGAAACAGCTATAAAAACCACTCAATAAAATGTTATTCCTGAGTCATAGCGTTTCATGTCATGAAAATCAATAGAATAAAATTGTGTTGATATCAATACAATTATTATTTTTACGTTTAATGAGTCTATGATGTAAGATTTAGCAACTTTAACATTGGTTAAGAAAATTGTATTGCAGAGCTCGGAACACTGCCACGGCTGCCTATGCTTTAAAAAACAGTAAACGGAATAGTATTACATTCAATCAAAATGCTTCGGCCAACGAAGAGAAGGGTTGAGGCTCTCCATCGTGAATACGTGAAAACAATACGATCAACGAAGGAAAATATTAAGGAATTATAAAATATTAAGGAATTATGTGTTATAAATTTGCTCATGTTACGCTCGCGTATAACCAGAATTTTACTTCATATGCAAATGCACCTTCTATATATATTTATATTTGCAATTGTTCATCGGAACACATCGTTCATACATATTACTTCAGTATTGAATTGTAATTTTTTTTTCAAATGTATTCTATAACTCGTGTCATTCAAGCGCCACACAATCTGATAAGTGAATTAATCTATTTACGTGTGCTTTGCTCTTCTCTCACAAACACTATTACCCCATTTTTACAAGTGGTTTTACCTATACTACTACAATGGATTCCTTCCACCTTCACTTTAATTTCTTGAGACGAAGTGAAACACATGTGTTTGTGCTTCGCTGTTGTCGCGGCGTGTTATTTCTACCGTTTAATCAAGTAGTATATGTACAGTTCTTTTCAGAACTAGCTTCCAAGGAAGTTTCCGCTGGAGACTATCGAGTTTAAGTGTCCAGAAGCCCGTTTCCCACAGGGGAAAAGTGCACCACACGACTAAAGCTTCCACCCTCATTCTATCGATCCAACACGCACACAATGTTGTTGGTTTTATGCGTCGCCAAATGGTAATCATTAGGGGGTTTCAATTTTTATTTGTTTATTTAGAATGTGGAATAATAGGGGTGGTGGTGGTGGAACAAATACATAATCACACGTGACCGTGTGTATATCAACTGTAAAAAGGTCAATCTGTGCAAACTGCGACTAACTATTAATCCTCACCCATCACAACCAAATGATTTTCTCTTGGTTACTCTGAGTTGACCAAAGCATTGCTAGACTGAAACTAATTCGAATAATTGAGTTACTCTCCTTCCTCGTTTTGTTTTCAACTCCTAACAAGAATTTGCTCCATGGGAATGAGTGTCTCTATGACGTACGATTCTCGCTCTCTCGTCCGGGCGTTCAATTTTCCTTTCCGAGCGCGTTTACTTCGATGAAACTGGGTAAAATAAAAAATGCGCTACAGCAGATAGGACGACTTTAATGTTTCATGTTTTACAGAGGATTTCTCAGATGGTGTTTAAATTAATCAAGAGACTAAATACAAACAATAATCCCCCTCAAATCACAAATTTTATGAGTTAATAGTGGTCTTGCGAGATATATTTTTACGCCTGCCCAAATACAGACCACTTTTTTCGGGGCCGAGTAAACTGGTGTCTAGAAAAGACCTTGATTACCTTGAATTAATCAAAAAACATAAAATAGCGCAAATATGTTTAGCGCAATGAATTGATGTTCATGACTTCCAGTCGGACGTTTATTCGCTCTGATAGTAATTGTGTGGTCCTCACAAAGCATATATTCCAATGCCGTCAGTTCACTGAAATTATTCGCATACCGTTTGATGATAAGGTAGGATGTTGATAATCATTTGCTGCGATACCTATTGTTCCAACAGTATTCATTCGACAAAATGAAGACTGAATACCTGAAATTAACCAGATTTAACCATGCAAATCTGCGGTCAAAGCAGTATGTACACTTGAGAGATGCAACAAGTTTGAAGGGATATAAAAAAAACATTAGTCGTTCGATAAATCTATTGCCACATATGTCGGAACTCCACGATAATGAATATCATACGTCCATACTATTTCATTACATTTATTCGCAACGAAGAACGTAACCACACAGAATTGAATTAATCAAATATGTGATCCGTTTTATCTACAAAATAAAAAAGGGTCTGAAATTCAATTGAATTCGAAAGGTGTTTCGTGAAGTCACTAATTGAATTACTATTGGAAAATTATTTGGAGAGAAATGTGAATGTTCAGAATTATTGGAATCTAAAAACGATTTTGGGCGGGATGAGATTCGCCCAAATCTGCTGGTAATAAAATTAATCAATTGCATCCATTACCCGTCTGCTGTTTATCGGGCGGGAGACGACAGCAAAATAAAATCGACACGAGACTGAGTCAGCCACTCACTGCGGTTTATGCAATAGAGAATTAAAAATCCCTCGATGAGTGTCGTAAGATTTCAGTTGATCGTCTCTTGTTACACTTTCCGATCAAGAACTCATCATCCGCTCTATGGAATGGGATTAATCGTTTGTGGCTTGCACTCACGATCAAACTTGAGTAGTAGAAGTAATGCTTCGAGAGTGCAAGCAGTGGGGATTCCGCTCTCATATTGCTTTTTTGAGATCTTGGTAGCTCACCGTTCCAAGTATTCTCTCTGTGTACATATGAAGAATAAAAGAGCCTCGCCTGCTGGGGGTGATTTAAAAACATCCGACTAGAGGGATATACTTATTCATTGATCGTTGAATGTGATTTTTTACCATCCCTGATCATAACTGTTACAAATGTCCTGGTTTTTAACTCCGTCCAGATGGTATCCCTAATTATACAGTGCCGAACAAAACATTAGGACCACTGTTCAAACAAAAAAAGAAAGTTACAAAACTTCGAGAAAAAGTAATCCAATCCAGTGCTTCAATCCATTTATAATCATTTATCAGCATTGTTCGATGAAAATTATGACATCTGTAGTTAAAACAATAGTCATTCATTAAAAAATGCGTTTTAAGCATACTTAACAACTAAAATGACGCGACAAAAATTAAGACCGGTTTTGAAATTCACGGTAAAAAAATAAAAACAAGTAAATTCATACCGTGAAAAGCTTCTAGAGTTAGTACTTGGTCGTGTAACCTTTGTTACGCATCATTTCACGCACCCGGTTCGGCATGGATTCCACCAGTTTCCGGCAAATGGTGACCGGGAAGGCTTACCAACAAGTTTGGATCCTATCCCACAGCTGCTGCATGTTCTTCGATTCATCCGTGTACACCGATCTATTCAGGATCTCCCATAGATTCTCTGTAGGGTTCAGATACGACGGCCACTCCGTGACGACGACTTTTTTATTTGTTATGGAACCACTTTTTGACGGTCTTGGCGTTTTGCTTCGGATCTTTGTCCTGTATGAACTGTCATTTCAGGGGCATCTCCCACTCGGCATGTGACAGCATAACATCCCTTAGGATTTGGGTATAGGGACACTACTTCATGATCTTAACCGCCCAGTACAGGGGGTCAATCCCGTACCAGGATAAGCACCCCCATGGACGTGGTATACTGTGGCATGCGCAGCCTATTGGGCGATGGACCCAAGTTTTTCCAACCCGATGAGATTTATCTTCGTCTCATCCGACCACATTATATTTCGCCACTGCTTTCCTTCTCCGGACCGTTACAATAGAAGTGGTCTTTCGCGAATTTAAGCCGTGCCTTCAGATGCTTCGAGGTCAGCATCGGGAACTTCCGGGGGCCTTTACCGCCTAGCCACTGCTCCATCAGCCGCCGCTGAGCTGTCTTTCTGGATATTTTTCGAGGCCTTGAAGGGACCTTTCTTGGAGGCTCGCTTTATGGCAGAGTCATCGTTTCGGATTGTTTGCCGTCGTGGAGAGCATTAAATGCGATTTAGCGTTGGCTCCTGCCTGCCTTGGACATTTTGCGGATGATTCCGCTGTGTCTCCGTGCAACTATGCGCGCGACCTATTTTTCGTTGACTGCTACTAGCATTCGAGAATTGAAACCTTACGTATTTGTTTACATGACAAATGCTTACCAGGATCCAAAAAATACAAAAAACCACCGAGAAACAATCAATTTTCTTCAAAAATCGTTCGAAATAACGCTTGAAACAGCCGAAACTTAGGAATTCAAATTTAATTTAGGAACTGGTGCTAAATTTGTCGCGTCATTTTAGTTGTCATGTATGCTAAAAACGCATTCTTAAATGAATGACTTTTGTTTTAACTAAAGATGTTATAAATTTCTTCGAACAATGCAAATAAATTATTATAAATGGATTGAAGCACTGGATTGGATTATTTTCTCTCAAAGTTTTGTCACTATCTTTCTTACTTTAACAGTGGTCTTAATGTTTTGTCCGACACTGTATGTTGACAATGTGCAGATGACTCTAAACTGAAATGAGAAGCAAAACGCTACCACATAAACCCTGCCCCGAAACTCCACAAGCAGTTGCTCACCAAATCGTGTTCAATTATGATGAATGACGGAACGTACGTCAAGTCCGACAGCCATTAGCTATCTGATCAGAAATATTACATCCGTCGATTAAATTGGATGTTCCGGAGCATATTTAAAGAGAGAAAATGTCGAAGTTTGATAAAAATGAAGGGAAATTTTCATTAGGCAGGCGATTGGCGGATGAGGAGAGTTTAGCGTTCCCTACATCTCTTTTGTAACTTATTTTTCAGAAAAAGTGTTTTCAAAAGCGTCTCGTGCCATTTCTATAGAAGTACAAAGGTTCAACCTTGGCCTTTTGGCCTGATCTAGCGCTCTGGCACTACGTTCGAACCGGTATGATGCAGCAATTTTATTTTTTTGTTCCAAAAGTAAGCATCCAAAAATTATTGAAAACAAATTGGAGTTTGATTGGATACTTTCAGCTTTAACATATGGTGTTGTAAACATACAAGTGATCAACAACTAAGCAACTGGTTGCCTTTTTGGAATGGATCTAATCAACCTTGAAAGCAGGTAAACCTTGCACACGATAATTGTTGCACACAACTAATGAATGTAGAACAAAAACTTTAAATGTATTGTTCTTCCTCATTTAAAGTCGATCTTCACACTCACAATTATTTTATTTCAATATCAAAGTGAAGAGAAGATTGATTCAACCCAGCTCAAGAATAAAAATTCAAAGTATTGTTGATAGTGAGGAATAGTAGGGAAAACCCATATTTATAATATAATCCCTGTGAATAAATTTAATAAATCTTTTAGGGAATTTTTAACAATCAACGAATTAAAATAACGGTTTCAGAAAATTGGAATGTTTCTGTTTACCCACGCAACAATATCGTTATCTGAAGTGAAACTAAAAACCGAAATCATAGGACGGACAATTTGTACGTCCGAATTCCGTGCAAGCATGTTAAGATAGCAAAATCCTACCTATTTTATTGATTACATTTTTCACTTGTTTTCAATTTTTCTCCATTTGTGTGTTTGCAATCAAAGTCCATCCATTAATTAAAGAGATATTAACGTTCAAAATATGTACACGTTTTCCACCTTCGAAATTAGGAATTTAGGGTCTTTTTTCGAATAGCTAGACGTAGTCCTACGTCAAAATCGCTTTTATTCCAAGGCATTGCTACTATTCCACGGCACATAATCTACACCACGATTCGAATAAACTCTGACATAGGCTCAGACAGACAGTAGACACAAATGGTCCAGTGAAGTTTTCATTATTTTGTTTTGCAAATATTTGAAGAACACGAGTTTTTCGCTTTGAGAAAGTTTTGATTGTTAATTTGGATGAATTAGTTTACGAATTGGTTGATTGACTTCAATGTTCTCCATATGACTCTCTTAGAGGTTTTTTTTTCTGTGGTCAAAACGTGAGAATATTCGAATATCATCTAATGAGTTGTTATGAATGTTATGGACTGTATTTAATTCTTTAATAAAGTTGTTAGATTTGAATTTCCGCTGTATCTTCCAAGTGGTTGAACAATTTCAAAGCACACTTTAATAAATATTATATTAGGTACTATGCAGAAACTCCAAGAAAAAAAATTAACGAATTAAAAAATTGCTTTGATTTTGCATAAAACTCGTGTATTATTCTCTTCCCGAAAATATTAGACACGCATAGTTCATGATTAGGATAGTCTAAAAATGAGCTATTTTGCCAATAAACCCATCTATGAAAGTTCGTAACTATTGAACCGCTCAATCGATTTCAAATTTATTAAGTACAAATTAAAGGCTTAAAGTTGAATTGTTCACAAATGTGTATTTTCAGGAGAAGACTTCAAAATGTGTGATGTTTTTGTCTAAAATGTTAGTATTTGAGGAACAATATAATATTTTTACAAATCTACTGTAAACTCTCATTTGCACTCGACAAATCGTTAATTGGTTGAGTGGTTCAAAAGTTACAAATTTTCGAAGATGGGCTTATTGGTAAAACATCCGATTTTCCAGACCATCATAATCCTGAACCATACTTGTAAAATTATTTTAGGAAATGAAATATACTAGGTGTGGGTAAAATCAGAGGTTGTCGTCTTCTATCCAACAACCAACGAATCGGTGTGGCTTGCCATTTGGTGTTGTCTCAGTGGAGTACCACTTTATCGACATAATTGTTGAATTCATGGCAAGAAATTCAAGATTGTAAATGAGGTTTGATATCAAACGCACATCTTGCTCCTTTTTACCTTTGTATGTTTATTTGTGCGCGTTCGTAGATGAAAATGATGGAACTGATTGAAGAAGCGCACATGAATTACCAAATTATTGCTATCAACAATTGTTTATTCGTTCGTTTCAGAAATATGAAACATTTCCTACATTCATTCAAAAATGTTTTCAATTTCAGCAATCGGTGTTCCACACCGCCGCCTGGACCAAACCGGATGGCAAGAGCAAATTCTATCTGCACCAGTTCGACAAGGCGCAACCGGATCTGAACTATGAGAACCCGGCGATCAAGGAAGAAATGATCAAAGTGATCGAGTTTTGGTTCGAGAAGGGAGTTAATGGATTCCGCGTCGATGCGATTAACCACGCGTACGAGGATCAACGATTTTTGGATGAGCCAGTGATCGATAGTAACAAGGAGTTGTCCTATGAGAACCTGGATCACATCTACACTTTGAATTTGGTACGTTACTTTAGCTGATACAGTGTGTAGATAAAATTCTAAATTGACGATCATTTTCAGGATCAATCTTATGAACTGATCTACGACTGGCGTGAACTGTTCGATAGGTGGTCTATCAAGGGAAATCAAACAAAAATAATGATGACCGAAGCATACGCTAGCTTGGAAGATACCATGCGTTGGTACGGTGACGGCGATCGTAATGGATCTCATTTCCCATTCAACTTTGCGATGATCAATCGAGTGGATAAAGGTACGGGTGCACTCGAATTGAAGTCAATCGTTGACGAGTGGCTTGATAATATGCCGAAGGGGGTGAGTGCGAATTGGGTTCTTGGAAATCACGATCGTCCGAGAATCGCCTCTCGATTTGGACGCGAACGAGCTGCCAGTTTCGCTGTGCTGGAGATGACATTACCAGGTATTGCAGTCGTTTATTACGGCGAGGAAATCGGTATGGAGGATAACCGTGACATCACATTCGAGGAAACGCAGGATCCTCAGGCAACAAATACCAACAAGGAGGTCTATCAACTGTATACCCGAGATCCGGTGCGAACTCCGTTCCAGTGGGATAATTCGACCTTCGCAGGCTTCACCGTGGCGACTACCGAGAAAACTTGGCTACCCGTTCACCCCAACTATAAGGAGGTGAATTTGGCTGCGCAGAAAGAAGACCCCAAGAGCATCTTCAAACTGTATCAGCAGTTGATTAAGCTGCGAAAAGACCACGCTTTCATGCACGGTGACTTCAAATCCAAGGCATTGATCAACAACGTATTTGGTTACACGAGGATGCTCGCGGACCACACTTCGTATGCAGTAGTGATCAACATGAACATTGGCGATGTTCAACTGAATCTGAAAAACTTGGACGAGAAAATTGGGAAAGCGAAGGTTCGGGCTTGTACACCCGAATCCCGGTTCAAGGTGGATGAGATGATTAACAATGTGGAAGATATGGTGCTGTCAAGTTATGATGCTGTTGTGTTCGAAATTTCTGGAAGTTCTATGATCACGGGATCGTTGATGCTGCTGTTGGTGTCAGTTCTGCGTTTCTTCCTGCATTAGAGCTTGTGTTATTTATTGTGTAATGTACTCGAAAATAAAATATGTTGAGTGAGTTAATGTGTCCTATAATCTTATTTATGAAATTCTATTCGATTTGATTCGAAATACAGATCGGACTCGATTTTCCGGAGACTCGATGATCCGGAGTGTTTTATTTTTGATTTTTCTTATAATTATATCGGAAATTTTGAATAATTTGTCTAATAATTGAATACTCAATATGAGTATCAAATGAAAGGGCTCGACTGGTAGAACACAGTAGATAATGAAAAATCTAAGATGGCCGCATCCCCCAAATAAACAATTACTTATTAATGGTTTCATTCAGCTTGCCTTGTATGTATGTATGTTTGAGTGTTTGTAGGGTTGTCCTAATTTAATTGAAATTTGACCCCGTTCCTGATCACTGGAACATACCTTTAATTTTACTGTCATTATAAAATTGCGTATTCTATGATCTTGAAAAATTCAATTTGGACGCCGCTAAAAATGGCTGAATGGCTTGACTTGGAGAATACACTACATTATGAGCAACATAAATTCGAAAAGGTCATCGCCACAAAATGGTCGATTATATATTATATTATTTTTTGCCCTTAATGTTGGAATCACATGAAATGATTTGACTAATAGAATACTGTACATCATCAAAATATTCCGAAGAAAGTTAGGTAAGAAATTAAAATAAAAAAAAAGTTGAATGGTTTTATTGTAGAGAATATACTAATGATTCAGATAATTTACTATAAACTAGAAAATAAAATGTGTAAAAAGAACTTTTTTAATGTACTAAAAGCTAGAAAATAATTAGGCAAGTAGCAGTTAGTAGTTATCACATCCGTTCCTTTATTAATCTAGGACAATAATGAGACTAAAATAAAATCGTGGGGTGTGTGATGGAACAACTAACTGTAAATAATGGAAATCCAACGTTTATTGTCTTACCTAGTTTTCTTCGGACTTCATGAAAAGAAGTACTGTACTTCATTTGATACCGATATCGAGGGGATCGCAAAAAATACATAGTCGACCATTTAATGGCGGCGACCTTTTGAATTTATGTTGTTTAATATGTTTTGTGTTCTTGAAGTCAAGCCATTCAGCCATTTTTAGCGACGGCCAAATTGAATTTTTCAAGATCACTTAATACGCAGTTTTATAATGACAGTAGAATTGAAGGTGTCTCCCAAATTTTGGATCAAAAAGTCAACAGGAACGGGATCAATTTTCTATTAATGTGGGATAACCCTACAAACATTCAAACATACATACAAACAGGTCAAGCTGAATGAAACCATCATAAGTTATTTCGGAACTGCGGCCATCTTGGATTTTGCTTTTTCATGATTTGCTATGTTCTGCTAATCGTGTACCGTCATCCGGGGGCAAATTGATCACCGGGGTGAAATTGATCAAACGTATTACTGAAAGCAAACCTAAGTTTTCAGAGGTTTTATGCAATTTAGTTTTAAACTTTTTTAATCTGACATGTTTAATAATCATCTGAGGGTTCTTTTGTGAATGGCTTTCAACGAATCACTTATTATTAATTGCATGGAACTTAACATTTTTTCTGAATAGCATTTTCGTTTCCATTTTAAACTATGGTAAAAAAATATATTTTCAACATATCAAAACAATATTTATAGACGCTAAACATATCAATTCACTTCTAGCCGTTACTTGATGAGTTGAATAAGTAATAAAATACTTGTTATTACTATTCAAAAAAGTGAGAAAAAACTATTTTTCAAAAAAGCACCACAAATGACCAGAACCGAATCCCATCATGCGACATATCGAACGTCTTGGTTTATCAAAACTAGCTCAGTGACCATTTTAATGGTTTTTGGCCATATTAGGATAACCCGAATGGTCTCCGGATGACCTGCAGATCAGTGTTTAAATCGAGTTATGGAAAGGCATGGTCACACCTTTAGGTGGATTAAGTCGGGTTTTTGTAACCTCAATCCCTTTGCATTATCATTAGAATGACCGTAGGTGAAGAAATAATTGATTTTTTATACATTTTTGTGCACACGATACTAAAAAAATCCGAAAAATATAAATTGATCAATTTCACCCCGAAGCTACATTTTAAAATTTTATGCTAAAAAATACCCAAATTAACGCTTAAGGATTTTTCGAACAAAACTTACCATAGGGTTTTTTGGCCTTAGCACCAGTGCTGATTTTAAAAATAATTGGGTATAAATCTATCAAAAAAAAATCGGAAATATTCATATTTTTTCTGAAATTTGTGATCAATTTGGCCCCGGTTTACGGTACTTTTATTTGATACCGATCCGAATCATATTTCGGACGCTTAAGGCATATGATGCAGAAAACAGATCTAAACTTTATGCACAGGTATTATTTGGTAGAAATTTTTAATAAATTAGTTCAATATGCCTTCAAGCTTTCTACTTTGGTACCTATTTGATTGAAAACATAATAAAATCATCGAATAAAATTCTTTTCAAAAGAAGCGAATAAGAATCAAACTTCGGACACTAAATCAAATTTCGGACAGGTTGAATTTAAATTTCGGACACTTTATTTTGTAATTTTATGGACGAAAATTATATTACACTTGATTCTATTTTAAAGTCAACTGCGAAACACTTACCAAGCAATCACAATAAACTGTTAACGATGATGAGAACTGATGAAACACGGGAGAAATTTAAATATTTATTAACGGGTAAATTGTACATGCTCACGCAAAACAAACGATAATAAGTGGTGCTGTTGATTTTTTTCCTACTGTGTAATAATTCAAATGTTACTCTCAAATGAAGTGATAGTGAAACCAAGGGATCACTCTAAAGAAGCAATTGTGATATTAAATTTATAGTTATATCATCAGTGCATAAAGCATTTCAAGATATTAGAACAAAGTGTCCGAAATATGATTCAGAACGGTATATGGCGCCATTTTGTGGTGGCGACCATTTTGGGTTTGAATTTTTCATAATAACTGTGTTCTACTGGGCAAGCCCTTTCATTCGATACCCATATTGATGGGGTTTTGGGAAAACCCATATTGATCGGATATTGAGAAAATATTTACATAGCGGATTATGATCTTGGATTTTCCGCTTTCGCTTTGTAGCGGCCGCCATCTTGGATTTTCAAGATCATTGAATACGCATGTTTTATAATTACATAATTACAGATAAAGATGTGTACCGAATTTCAGATCAAACGGTCAACAGGAAGAGGGTTAAATTTCTATTAATGTGGTACAGCGCTACAGACAAAGTTACAAAGTTACAAAGTTACAAAGTTACAAAGTTACAAAGTTACAAAGTTACAAAATTACAAAGTTACAAAGTTACAAAGTTACAAAGTTACAAAGTTATAAAGAAACAAAGTTACAAAGTTACAAAGTTACAAAGTTACAAAGTTACAAAGTTACAAAGTTACAAAGTTACAAAGTTACAAAGTTACAAAGTTACAAAGTTACAAAGTTACAAAGTTACAAAGTTACAAAGTTACAAAGTTACAAAGATACAAAGTTACAATTTTACAAAGATACAAAGTTACAAACATATAAACGGGTCAAGCTAGATAAAATCGTTTAATACATAAGTGCAAATCATAATTATTTTAACGTTTACCGAGAGAAAATTCGTTTTTTTTCATTCGATTATCCGGAGGATTCGATTATCCGGAGTGAAAATAAAATCAATACTCCGGATAATCGAGTCCGACCTGTACAATGAAATTGGTGAATCTGTTCAGTTGGTTCGGAGCTGAACGGTTCAGTATTTTTGAATTTAATTATATTAGGTTGGGGAAAAAGTTATCCATTTTTTTTTGGGTGAATTTCAAAACTATTTTTCATATGCTTCGGATTATTCGATTTGGGCCGAATATGCACCGTTTTGTTATACAATTTGTTGCCATTTATAAGGTAACTCCATAATGTCTCTATCAAAGAAGTCTTAGTCCTTATTGGCGAAAAACTCTAGCAACAGATTTTTACAATCTTCTTATGAACCCAATTTCTTTACATTCTGGAAATTTTGCAGTGCGAGAAAAAGGTGGTAATCGCTTGGTGCCAGGTCCGAACTATATGGTTGATGCATTAAAGCATCCCAGCTCTCAGAATTGTGTGGCCTTGCGTTGTCCTGATGGAACACTACGCTTCTTCTGTTGGCCAATTCTGAACGTTTCTGGTCAATCGCTAGGTTCAAACGGTCCTTTTTGTTGATAATAGAGATCTGAATTTAGTGTATTGCACTAAAAAAGATTGAAAAAAAATGGAAAAAAAATTAGAAAAAAAGTGAAAATTGCACGTATTTTACTGTTGCAGTATAAGCACCATAAACACCATTCACAATTTCAGCGACCTGGCTTGTATTTTCGCCTTTGTAAATAAAAAAGTGGGAAATGTACCGAAATTTTCTCTTTGTTGACCTCCATTGTTAATACCGTATTACTCACAATTGAGTGAAACAAACAAAAAAACAGCAAAAGAATTTGTTCAGTTTGACACCTTTACAACGAGCCTAAACTTGAAATTGTGTGATCGATATTACGCGAGATATTGATCACTAAAGCCAGCTACCGAGAAAATAATAGTTAACTTTTCCCCAATGTAATATTTATGGTCATAACTGATTTTTTCGACCGATTTCTCGGGGGTTCGAATTAGAAAGGGTAACAATCATCCATTGCTCGGGTGGTGAACAAATGTTTTTACAAATGCGAATTATATCCAAATAACTCTGGAACTTAGCTTGAACCTGATTCATTGGGAAAGCATTAATAATTTGTTTGTTGTTCGAATTGTGTGATCTGCTCATGAAACCACCTCTCGTCGCTAGAAAATCTTGTCTTCAGCGATGACAACATGGTCGCTTCTATTTCAGAAAATACAGGTACCAACTATGAAAAAACACCGCGAATACCCAAATACAACATCTCGAACGTATCTATGAGCTTTGTTCTCATACAATTCAATGTGTTTTTAGCGCAAACATTGACTCAAATGTTTTATTACAAACTACATTAAGTTTTAAAAACTTTTCAAATTCGATTTCACTCCCAGAGGGAGATGTATGAAAATGATGATAGTCTTGCAAATATAAAGAATTCAAGATATTTATCAATGAAAGATTTCACATCAGTGATTTCTAGCGTGGTTACGTTTTGACAGTACATGCGATCTGACTGTTTGCTAAAAGTGAGGAGCCTTTTTGTATTCGAGACCACATTGAGGTCCACTTTTTTGGCTCATCTGATGACATGGGATTTGAGAGGTTTTGAACTGTAATGACTTTCCAACCATTTTCGTACACCGAATGGGACAGTATGGTCCAATACGACTCGATTGATCGTGCCTGACCAATCCAGAGTGGCCTCTGCGTAACGACATGACGTTAGGCCAGGTCAGAACACAACCTTATGGTGTTTTTTTACAAAAGCAATTATTTTTGGCAAACAGTTCTTCTTGTAGCTATCCCCGATGCTGTCCAAGCATCCGAAAGACGCGCTCTCGGAGAACTCTGTTCCGCGACTTTCATCATAAACAAACGAAAACATACTTAGTACGAACACGGCCCACAAAGAACAAAACAACACACAGCTGTTTGTTTAAACTGCAACAACTTCGCAACATCAAATTAATTTCTGCTGAAATGACATCCGAATATAAAACGGCTAATTCTCGGGACGTTTTGTTTGCAGATTTTTTTTTGAAAACATAAAAAGTACTAACTCATCAGCGCTATTGTTTACAGCGTATGGAAATGCCCTACCCTTGCCCTTTGAATAGTGTCAGGCTTGAAGTAAAGGGTGTGTCACATCAAATTGCATCACGGAAAAAACGCTGTAGAAATTCGCCCAGTAGACCGATCCTTTTGAAAATTTTAGACAGTAAAATAAAAACTATTAAACAACTTTTGGCATTTTCTTTTTATTCATACTTCGAGCCCAAGCCCGTGTGCTCGCACCTTCCTCTTTACCCCGTCCATAAGGTTCAGTACAACGTCAGGTTGTAGTTTTTTTTGAACAGAAATCCATTTTCTCTTGAAGTCCGCCTCCGATTTGACAACTTTTGGGTTCTTCCGGAGGGCCTGCTTCATAATCGCCCAATATTTCTCTATTGTGCGAAGCTCCGGCGCGTTGGGCGGGTTCATTTCCTTTGGCACGAAGGTGACCCCGTTGGCTTCGTACCACTCCAACACGTCCTTTGAATAGTGGCACGAAGCGAGATCCGGCCAGAAGATGGTCGGGCCCTCCTGCTGCTTCAATAGTGGTAGTAAGCGCTTCTGTAGGCACTCCTTAAGGTAAACCTGCCCGTTTACCGTGCCGGTCATCACGAAGGGGGCGCTCCGCTTTCCGCAAGAGCAGATCGCTTGCCACACCATGTACTTTTTGGCAAACTTGGATAGTTTCTGCTTGCGAATCTCCTCCGGAACGCTGACTTTGTCCTCTGCGGAGAAGAACAACAGGCCCGGCAGCTGACGAAAGTCCGCTTTGACGTAGGTTTCGTCGTCCATTACCAGGCAATGCGGCTTCGTCAGCATTTCGGTGTACAGCTTCCGGGCTCGCGTCTTCCCCATCATGTTTTGCCTTTCGTCGCGGTTAGGAGCCTTCTGAACCTTGTATGTACGCAGGTTCTCCCGCTGCTTGGTCCGCTGGACGAATGAACTTGACAAATTCAGCTTATTGGCGACATCCCGGACCGAACTTCTCGGATCACGTCTAAACTGCTTAACTACGCGCTTGTGATCTTTTTCACTGACGGAGCATCCATTTTTGCCGTTCTTCACCTTCCGGTCGATGGTTAGGTTCTCGAAGTATCGTTTTAGTACTCTGCTGACCGTGGATTGGACGATTCCCAGCATCTTACCGATGTCCCGATGTGACAACTTCGGATTCTCGAAATGAGTGCGCAGGATTAATTCACGACGCTCTTTTTCGTTCGACGACATTTTTCCAAATTTACGAAAAATTGACAGTGAAGCATGGCCAACGTGATCTATACACTCTTATCTGATTATAAGCGAAAGCTGAAGATATAATTTCCAAAAATTCAATTTCTTCAGCGTTTTTTCCGTGATGCAATTTGATGTGACACACCCTTTATTTGACTGGCCAAGAAGAATAAGAGAATAAGAATCAAAGGAAAATTCTAGAGGTTTTATTAAATCATAATGGGTTTTGGATCACAATTCATTATTGCCCATGATGGTGTTTATTGCAAAATAATGAAAATCTCGTGTCACGGTGTTTGTGGTCGAACCCCCTCCAAAACAGCTGAACCGATTTTGATTAAATTATATACAAAAAAATTGACAGGCGTTAGAATTGGTCGTAAACTATATATGATACCACTAGGGTACCGATAACCATATATTAAATACCGATTAGGGTGGCTCTATGCTGAAAAAAACATATTTTCCTGAATAATATTTTTTGTTGCTGTATATTTTTAAAATTTGGCTTCAAAATAACATAAAACCCCAAATTTTCTCCCTCTTAACCTCATCCCTTATTTTTTGATCGCGATTTCAGAAGCCTTATTGAATAAACTCTTTGAATTATTGAAATACTGCATAGTGCAGAGCGGACCGGCTTTTCAATGTAGGCTAATTCGCGTTGACGGCAATGAGTTTCGGTTACTAGTTTAGGGGAGTTAGAGTAATTGATTTTCAAGCGGAACACGTTTTTAAAATTAAAATTATGAATGAAAATTAACTTCTCTGTATCAAATTAGTATTCTATTTAAATGAAAAACATTTTTTATACGAAAATAGCTGACCCGGCAAACTTCGTCCCGCCCAAAATTTTTCGTTATCACATCCACGTTTTCTTACCAAGCGCACGTTCATGGGTCCAATCGCAGAATTGTTCATTGATTGATCTTCTAATCTACCCTTTAAAATTATTTTGAACTATAAAATTTCAGTATTTCCACCAAAACTCGACATTATAATATCAAATTATTTTCAGACACAATTCTCGTGCACAATTTTTCATCCACTCGCAAATAACATGTTTCTCTGTTACATGGAATTAATGTTTGATGAAGAAAATATGATAGAATGAAGACAGACCTGAATCGGACAATATCTTTTTCGAGATTTGCTCTTATCAACACATTCGGCGATCCATTTTTTATATATAGATAGAAGGAGTGAGTTTTATCATAACAAAATCCATTTCCACTTTCGAACGAAGATCAATTTCGTTACCGCAAACATCAAATGGACTAACAACGCTCGTCAATATGTAATTGTAGAACACATGCGAATTGAATTTTTCGAATTTTCCCATTTTCCTTCAGAGTTTTTTGAAATTTTTCAATTGTAATGTTTAGTTGGAATATGCGTATTATTTTTATGGAACCCCCTCTCCATTCGAGAGAAGAGAAGGGTTTCATACCATCATAGAAACATTTTTCGTACCCAAAAACCCTCACATCTCAAATTTGGCTCAATTTGCCTCATTAGTTCTCGAGTTGTGCAGAAATTTGTGTTTCATTTGTATGGCAGCCTCTCCTTATAGAGAGAGCAAGATAGTCGAACCACCATAGAAACGTTTATCGATCCCTAAAACCTCTATATGCCAAGTTTGATTCCATTTGCTTGATTAGTTCTCGAGTTATTCAGCGCAACCCATGTAGAGGGGGAGAAATGTTAAACCACTTGAGAAACGTACCCTAAAACCGCCGTATGCCTAATTTGGTTTCATTTTTTTGATTAATTCTGGAGTAATGTAGAAATTTGTGTTTCATTTGTATGGCAGACCCCCCCCAAGAGAGAGGGGAGGAGTATCTTACTACCATAGAATCATTTGTTGCATTTGCTTGATTAATTCTCGAGAAATGCGGAAATTTGTGTTTCATTTGTATGGCAGCCCACACACTTCCCCTCCCTCCCTAAGAGAGAGGGGAGGAGTATCTAACCACCATACAATCATTTATTGCTCCCTAAAACCTTCACATGCCTAATTTGGTTTCATTTTCTTGATTGATTCTCGACTAATGCAGATATTGGTGTTTAATTTGTATGGCACTTTGTGAGTTCAAAACTCGAGGCCCTCAATTGACCATCTTTGTGCTGTTACAGAAAAACTACGTCCTCGCAACATTCATCAGAGATTGAGATCGATCCACGGTTGAGTCAATATCGATTCATCTATACAACTGCTCTGCTCTACAAGAAACATCGGACTATTGTGCTATTAATAACACAACAATGATCATATCAACTGTCTCCGCTGTCCGGTCTAACTGAACAATGGAAAACAGAAGGAATACTCTATCGTCTGAAAATACTATGTAATGTACAATTTATGGGTACGATAAAACATGCAATATGCACATGATTAAAATCCAACTATGTTACAGCTAAAATGCTAACGAGCTTAAATAAATAATCAAATGGGATAAAGAAAACAAACTATAAATAATATTGGAACAATATTTTGAAAAATGTATGAAATCCAAAAAAATCTGTATAAATACAGATTATTCTGTGCATATGGTAACCCTGCTACTCACCCGTATTCTGAAATCCGATCGAGTCATAATCACCCGAACAGCCGCACAAAGTGTTTTGTTAATGAAAGCGTAGGAGGATGTCAAATATATCAAAGAAGAAATACTGATAATGGAGGACAATCATCAATAATCTCGAATCTTTTACGTTTGTTTATCGAATGACAATGCCCTCCGTTACTTCCGACAGCACATACATGAAACACACTTTCGTTCAAATCGTTTCATTCGTTCTATTTCATCGATCATTTTCGAACAATTTGGCAAAACACAGTTTGCTGGGTCTGCTAGTTGTAAAATAAAAACACTATAGAAGAGAACATCATACCAATAGGGGTTTGTTATTTCCAAGTATAGATCATTAGGAATGGGAAACTTCATTTTTGTGACGCTTTTGTGCTCGGATATAGAAGCGTTTGACAGCGTTTCGTTGTTTGTAAACAGTTCTATTCAGTATATTTTTCATCGTAGTTCAAAATCAACTTGGTTTCGAGGTATTCCGAAATATAACCAGGCGAATCGCGATGGATATGTCTTGATCGACGATGAAACTTATGAGAAGTCGATTTCAACAAAATCCCGGGGATCTAATTCTACAAGACTCTAATTCATGGCAAGGTTCTTAGCAGATTTAAATTTGTTTTCGTGGATGATTTCGGCAAAAAATTCATGACTTGGCAAGATATATGTTCCTGTGACAATAAAACCAGCGATTTTGAGACGGATAAGAGCATGACTTCGGAGGTATGAAAAAGAGAGTGCCTATACAAACGGATTTTACCCTTTAATAAGTCCCATGATGGTCCAGTTACGTTTTGTCCAGATTTAACCAGCTGCCATTACAGCAAGGACGTGCTACGAAGTTATAAAGACAATGGAGTTGAATCTAACAATTTGTCCCCAGTTTCGTCAATAAGAGAAGTGTTGGATAATAATGAAACAAAAGCTGAATATGTCTCGGACAAATCATAAAGCATAGCTCCAAATTTCCATCATAATGTTTACAATCGATTATGCCTGAAGGACAGAGGGTACATACTCAAAAAGATAGTAACTTATCCAATGCATTATGGGCAATCCATAGTGTGGAAAACCTATCACGTGCCACAAACTGCCAATGACCATCAAAACACCAAAACAGATAAGAATTCGGCAATAAATCTGTCATTCAAGTGTGGACCACAAGGCGAAAAAAAATCACCTTGTATGTTTATCACCACCATTGATAGTGTGCTCTCCCTCGCACACCTGATAAGATTAGTGCCTAATCATGTTCCGTAGTTTTTTTTTCTCTCTTTCTTTTTAGCCAAACTCCGCTTCAAGAGGTACCGTTTGCAATTGACGCACTTCGGCTGCATGGGCTGGATTGAAGGGAGGGTACGAAACGAAGATAAGCGACATAATGGATCATTCTAAAACTGTTCGCAGCTGTTATCAGTTAAATTAATTATTCTATAGTCGCTGATATATTGGGGGGCAATAAAACGTTTGGCGGATTTATTGAAGGTACAAACGCTTCTGGGTGTAAACAAACACAGCCAGATCTGAGGCGCTTGGTTTGTAGTGTTTGGTTCATGTCAATTAACTTCTCCGTCTCTTCATTTATGATTTTCCATTAATAACTGACTTACTTTCGACTAGGGTTCCGATGGGGGAACGAATTGGGAGCTTACCTGTAAATAACAGAAGAATGTTCATTAGTATTCAATTTGATTATCAACAGTTCATGGGCTGGATGATATGAAATTTTATGGCAGTGTTGATAGATGTTCCTATTTACGGATTATTTCATATTTGAAATGAAGAAATGTCAGATGGAAAAAAGGACAACTTTTTCGAAATGTGAGATTTTTCTGCATTGTTTCACGATTCATTCTAGAACACATTTGTGAACGGGAATGTCTTACACAGCTTTTCTCATCCGTTTTTGATGGACTTTGTCTTCTGAGAAAAATATGAGCAGTCATTATTTGTGAGAAAAGCAAACAAGAACAAACACAACCATTCGTACCTTTGAGAAATGTTAAAACAAAGGATATTGTAACGAGACTTCCCTCACTGTAATCATTTTATTAACAGGAAATTACAGGTGATAATAACGAATAATAACAAGTCAGTCGTTACTTTCACGCCAGCTGAACCATCGGCATCGGCATCGTCATCAGCATCGGCATCGGCATGGCCAATCATAATCGCTTCGTACGGCCCCAAAACCAATGCTGACGGATCGACCACGTCCCCAACCAGGTGCCGTGACTCCGTACCGATCAGGCGTACCGTCGCGCTATCGCCGCTGAATCGATAAAGATCACTAACGTCAACCGTGTGGGTTCGATCGGCAAAATTGATCATAACAACGTAGAACGGATCGAGCGTCCGCTGTTCGTTTTCGCGAACAAACCGCACCAAGCCAAACACATCGTCGTTGTACGCTCGGGATCGGAACTCCCCGTGCGTGAAAACACGTTCCTTGCGAAGTTTCAGGGCATCAACGTAGAACTTATAGGTGCTACAATCGGCTTCTTTCTGTTTGAGGAGATTAGTCTGTCTATACAACGGATGCATCGGTAGCCAGGTGCGGGGTGCCCTTGAAAACCCAGCGTTAAAGGTATCATCCCAGTGGAACGGCGTGCGCTGCGGATCCCTAGAGGCCCATTTGTAACTTTCTGGTCCCAGATTGCATCCTTGGGGATCTTTGGTATCCTCGTATGAGATATCCCTGAAATCTTCCATGCCAATTTCCTCGCCGTTGTATATAACAGCCACTCCGGGTAGTGTCATCACCAGGAGGGCCATTCCGTCGATACGCTGACGTCCATAGCGACTGGCAACGCGTGGTTTGTCATGGTTGCCCAAAACCCAGTTAGTAACTTTGCCACGGGGCATATTTTCCAGCCAACGATCGATTATGTATTTGAAGTCAGACGCCTTCGAAGCATCCCCTAGTTCCTCGATCATGACAAAGTTGAAGGGGAAATGGGCCCGTTGCTGAGTGCCATCATCCGACTCGTAGAACTTCATGGTCATTGTCATATTAGCGTATGCTTCCGTCATCATAATTCTGCAAGGAATCAAGCGAACCTGAAGAAAAACTATGTCAACCGCAAAGCCGGTACAACTCACATGGTGTCCACATCATTTTCTTTCACAAATTCATCCATCACCTCACGCCAATGTGCCACCACATCGTACGTTTCGAGTAAATCCTTCGTGTAGATATGATGGGTGTAACCGTAGCTGAGCGGATCGCTGGGGTCGTTGATTGGTTCGTCACGGAAGTCTTCCACCTCGAACATATGGTTGACGGCATCAATCCGGAAACCAGATGCACCTTTCTGCATCCAGAAGCGCAGAATTTCATCGAACTCTTCGATGACCTTCTCGTTGCGATAGTTCAAATCCGGCTGACCGACGGCGAACTGATGTAGGTAGTACTGTTGGCGTTCCTCACTCCATTCCCAGGCTGAACCACGGAAAACGGATTGCTGTTTTGTAAGTATTGCGTTTAATAAACTGTTTAGAAAAAAGAACTATCCACAAAAACACTAACCCAATTGTTTGGAACTCGCGGGCGCTCACCTGGCTGCATGCCATCGCTACTCCCATTATGCCACACATAATAATCCGTGTACGGATCGATTCTCTGCTCGGACTTAATGAACCATTCGTGCTCGTTGCTGGAATGGTTCGGAACAAAGTCCAGAATTATTTTGATCCCCAACTTTTTTGCTTCGACAAACAATTCCTCCAAGTCCTCATTCGTGCCGAAAAGCGGATCCACCGACCGAAAATCGCTCACATCGTATCCAAAGTCCACCTGGGGCGATGAGAAGATTGGGCTAAGCCAAGTTGCCTCCAATCCGGTGTCCTTTAGGTGTTGCAATTTGGCGGTTATCCCCTTCACATCTCCAACTCCATCGTCGTCCGAGTCGAAGAAAGAGCGCGGGTAGATTTGATAGAACACGGTCGTTTCCCACCACTCTTTCGGGGCGTCTTGCTGTGCAAATACTCCCGACAGGAGAAGTACTAACGTCGCCAGCAGCGCTCGCAAAACTTCGAAACTAAGCATCGTTGCTGTTCCCGTTCAACTGATGATAAGTGCGCTCAATCGGGGATTTATATAGACAAACCCGTGATATTGCCAGAGCGGTGAGATACGGTATGCAATTGAAGGTGTATCTGAACGGTGGCTTCGAATAATTTAGAGGCCCTTCAAGGTGCAGTTTGAATGGAACTTATTAGATCATGGTGTGGGAGATAAATGGGTCATGGGATTCAAACGATATCGCACACACGCGCTGATTGTTTTTCATTCGATACGCTCGAAAATGCTCGAGAAGCTATCGTCTGAGTTGGTTCGTAGAGACGTTAAATTCGAATAAAATCTACAAAATCGAATGGACTTTCCGTTGATCAGTCCGACCAGCCATTTTATTTCACCATCTGTTTATATCTGCAACATATTGATTACCATATTGCCACTACGCAAAGCTATAATTTCTAGTCGATTTCAAACAGTTTTAACAGCAGCAAAGGGTTTGTAGCATAGCAGCGGCACGACATTGGAAACCGATGAAAAAATCGATTGAATCATAGAACTTTTGATCAAAAGCCTCAAAAAAACCATGATAGAGCTTGCGGAGGACTTAAAAGGTAGATGAATATGAAACAGAAATTATTCCACCATATTACTCTAAATTTAAATATTTTTCCCGCCAAAATCCGTAATTGATGTGAGTTTTTTTTGTTTTGATGTTGGAAAAGGTTTCCATTACACAATAAAAAAAGTTTCACATATCAGTATGGCTTCGAAAAGTGTTGAACATGTCGATCACTGCGATTAGAAAGTTCGATTAGCGATCAGTATTAATTTTATGCTAATACTCGAAGAAATTTGCTTAAGAACTTCATCGAATGTTCATCAAAAGTTCATCAATCCGTCGACTGCACGGCATAAATCAGTTGTCAAATCATGAATTTCTTGGTAAATTTAGACATGTTTTGTTGGTGGCTGAACAACAAGGCACAATTTCACTTCAGTCAAACCCCCCCAACATCGGAACTTTCATTATGACCGGATAACCAACATTTCCAATCAAACGAAGAGGTAACAGAATGGATCAAACGAAGAGCTGTAAGCACCGGACATGAAAGCCTTTTCCAGTACCATCTCAGATTACAGTGAATTCTAGGGAATGTAAAAGCATTGGCAAGCAATACAAAGTTACTTGATAGCTCAAAAATAAATCTAGAGGACTTTTTGGAAAAATGTCTATGTTTTTGACGTAGAATTATTTTTACAAAACGAGAAACGAAAATTGAGTGCATCGTGAGAATTGGGGAGTGTAATGAAATCGAAGGTATACGCTTGCTGCCGCAGTTCTTTTACTCACAATTATTGCCTGTAATGTAATGTTTCAAATATATCCAAAATCAATATGACATGAATAGCCTAACGTAATCCTACGTCAACGTTGCGGTCGTGTCTCAAACACAACCCTCTTGTTCCTTTTTTTCCTTAAATTTTTACAAACATTATTTCAAATTATTAACTCAATAATTATGAGATATGCAAAATTTTGAATCAAGACTGAAATAGAAAATTGTTGGAATCTTCATTGAAAACCTAAATTTGAAAAAAATAAATATCCGTTTTTATCAAAAGCATACTTTTTTTTTTATTTGGATAAAAATAATAACTAACAAGTATTTATATACTATCTTATATATCTTCATTCATCGGAAGAAAGGCAGTGTTACAGCAAAAGAGGTTTTTCCAACAACAATTTTTTCAGTTTTCCTTCGAGAAGTTACTTCCAATATTTTACTCGTAACATTTTCATTTGTCTGTTTTTGGAATAAACATTTTTGACGTAGGACTACGTCTTACATTAAGGGTGCCAAATCAGAAAACAGGTCACGTTTTTATGAAATAAAGTTAACGTTAATAACTATTTTTACTGCGAACGGATTTCAACGATTTGCATACCAATCGAATCGGAAATTTTCTAAGATTTGTTTTATAAGCTATACATTACAAACCCATAGCCTGTATATGGTTTAAATTGCTGAAAATTGGAAGCATTCCCATTTCTCCATACATTTGTTCTGTTCATTTGTGTGCTCTCCCGAACAGAGCTGTCAATAACGGGCAATTTATGCAGCCACTAAAATAGAAACAACGAAGGGGGATAGCGAAAAGAGAAGATTTGCGATGTAAAATCCACCCTTTCATAGTAAGCTGTCGTTAGCGTATAAGTATTGCATGTTCTCTGAGGAAAATTCTCAGAATCTTTGGTCGAGAGTCGAGAAACGATTTTTCATAAACGGTCTTTCTCATGATGTTTCATTTTTATCGCTGCGACTGTGTGCATCTGTTAGACGCGTGTTTGATGCTTGTTGAATGTCGATGCACGGAAGATGCCTCTCGTTAAATACTCAGCGCAATGCGTGTATTGATATAAAGAAAAAATTTGCGACATATGACCAATTAGTGTATTGTTCTCGCAAATAACAAAGAATCATCGCTTCTCGAAATAATTCTACAAAACCACGCAAGCCATTAAATCTTTTCAGGGTCTCCGGAACTTTTTACTAAAGAGTTATTTATGAAATTTCGACGTATTCGCAAATTATATCCGAAATGATAAACCAACAAATTAAAAAAAAAAGATTGCGTAGTCCTACGTCCTATGCGGTCGTGTGTCGGATACAACCCATCGATTTTTTGTTTTTGATGAACATTTTTAACAATTTCCTACATTTCAATCTGTGACCAACATTTTGCAAGTTTTATAGTTTTGGAGTTGAAATTTTCAGTAGTTTTTTGAATGTTTTTTTTTCTATCTGTTCAACGAAAAATAAAGATCGTGTCGATTTCGGGAAACCATAGCATCATCTTACATATATTCTATTTTATTCTACATTCTAATCGTTTTGTTGTAATCTTCCGTCGTCTTCAACGCAGTTTAAAACTGCATTCTTCTACAACATGTTTGTTCACTCGTATTTTTTATACTGGCCATAATGTTGAAGTTCTCGCCATTGAGAGATTGCTGCAGGGATCTTTTGATAGTTTATATATTTTCCTCAAAAATCTACAGCATCACTACATTGAATTGCGGAAAAATCAATATTCAATTTATTTTATTTCTTCGTCAGTACTTTCATTAAATGAAGAAAAAATATCAGCAGTGGATAAATTGTTGAATATTTTTTTAAAATTTTTATGTTATTTAATTTGATTATTGATATATTTACTATAGTTTCACCATTAAAGTTGATTTTACCTTCATTCTGACGAATAATCGTTATATAGAATCTTATGATATTGACATTAAATTCGAAAAGCTTCTCTTGAGCAGTACTGGAAATAATCAATTCATTCATTTGAATTCGAACGCAAAATACCATCAGCCATCAGTCGACAACACTTCTCTTCACACCAATATCGCGGGTTCATTGGCTACTTTGATGTACGGGCATGCTTCGTTCATACGGATCTCTTTTCACTGTATCCCTTCTATACGATTGATTAACCGTACCTTCATTCAAGCCGCTTATCATACTGTTATTTGAGATTTACGTTTGTCCCTATCAATGAACTAGTGACCGACACCCAATTGACACCCGACGATGCTTTGGTTTGTTTACAGAGAAAAACAGAGGAGCAACTGTCGAGAGTGAATTTTTCATTTCTTTCATTCTTACGTTTCTCGCATTATTGTGAGAGTGTGATGCTGACACATGAGTGAGGGGCATTAGAAAATGCTCTCCCACCGCCTGCTCTGTGTATGCCCTGCTTATATAAGACAGCGAATAAACCGAAATCATGCTTCAATGCGGATAGCCGAGATTGTGAGAATGAATTATTTGTTCTCCTTCGGGCAAATACATTCATCACATTCAAATGAGAAGGAATAACGTTCGTTTGACAATGAACCATTTCGGGAATAGTTGACAAGGTTAGCCAAATTCAAGCGATCGATCAATGCTTCTCTTTGGTGACGAATGGTGTTTTTTTTTTCATTTTCGTCGATTTCTTTCGATTGAAACTGAATTTTCACCGCACTGCTCTTGAGTAATACAGCTCGGACACGATTATATACAGTTATTGATTTCTTTTCACTGTATATAACCGAATCCTGTATATAATCGAGTCAAAAAAAACTTTTTTTAATTGTTTTTTTTGCATGTATTTTTTGTTTTTTGAAAATAAAAGAGGAATTTGATTTTTGATTCATCCCCTTAAAGTCAGAAAACACCTTTCTCACATGAAAAAAAAAATTTACCCTGTTTATCTCAGGAGGTAATATACGATCATATTTGATGAAAAAAAATCCTCCTACGCATATGTTCGAATTTTAACAATGACAGAGTTTGAGAACTTTTTTTTTGTTTCGGACTCTGTTGCCTCAAACCGGCTCTACATTAAAAAGTACGCCACGGAAGACGATTCTGATGCTTTCATTGAAAGATGAAAAACTTAATCAGTGGATTTTAATAACATTTTGGAAGTGAAAAACTTAAAACTTTATAATTTTTTATTTGTTATTATTAATTTCATCCTAACAATTTATATTAAACTGAATTGTTTCTATCAATGAATTGAAGTTCTTTAACCGCTCTACAATTTGTTCTCTGACGCCCAACTTCTATCTTTCTTAATTTGGCTGCAATATCGATATAAACAATTCCTGGTGAAAATTCAAGCAAAATCTTCAAAAATCACGATTTTTACCCCACTGTACATGTAATAGCCACTTGAACTTCACCTTAACGTTGAAAGGTTACATTTCTTCTTGAAATAAGCCATATTTGAAACATAAAAAAAATCTCCAAACTGTATATAATCGAGTCCAAAATTGTATATAATCGAATCACATATAATCGAGTCTGTATATAATCGAGTCCGACCTGTATTATACTCTGATATGTCTTTCTACATCAATAACTCTGCGGCTACTCGTTCTTAAATTCGTAAAATATTCTGGGTTTCTTGAAATTATCTAGCACTGTTTTAAAAAGTCTCGACATATTTGTGCGTAGTGAAAATAATTAGGGATTCTCGCTCTGGAAAAGCTTATTCAGTCGATTTACAACGTTCATACATATTTGTTGAACGAGAAGTTATCAAAGCTCTCCTTTGAGCAGAAAAAATCAGCGTTTTTATGGAAACTGGTTGCCTTATCTTCTTTAGTTCATCAATTATTCTTTTATTATCGTATGCCTTAAATTTACTTTCTTTATTCAATTCAATCTACTTTCTTTTTCTTCGACTATCGTTTTTCTACCATCTGTCATTTCTACCTTGTCATTTGTGGACGACTCACACACAATCAACTGTGGGAACTAGGGGACTTGCTGATTCTTCCTCAAACGCCGTAACAATATTGGTAAAAAAGTTTGCTACTGCTTTCTACCAGAAAAAATTGATTTTATGTTAGCATTGTACGTGTACGAAGAGCTTTATTACAGTTCTCATTTTCAACCAGGGACTTATAATTTTCATTCTGATAAAGTAAAAAGAATGAACACCAGGATAAATCAGGATCGTTTCTGTAAAAAATCAGGCTAAGTTAAGAGTTTGTCAGGATATCAGGGAACGTGCCAGAAATTCTGGGAAATCCTGAAAAATCAGGAAAGATCGCATCTCTGGGTACAGTTCCTATAGAGAAATCTAAATATTGAACACGTGTATTATGATGAATTCACTAGTTAGTAATGATTGAGTCATGAGGTTATTCATTAAGGACTGGTTGGACCTGCAAAATAAAACAACTGTTCAAAAATTGCTTTCAGCGCTACCGAAGCTTACGAAGACGACGCAAACGAACTGTTTCTAGAACTGGAAATGACGTTTCGCATATTGACCTTCATAAGTTTGTGTACTCGAGGTACTCGAGGTACATTTGTAGTATTGGTGCAGAGGTAACGGGAGCTGGGGGTTTAACTGAAAGCCGATGCAAAGAATATCGGAAGAATAAAAAAAATATTAATTTTCTATACCAATGTCAACTTTTGAGTGAAACCTTTTGATGACACGTATGATTTTAACCTGACTAAGAACGCTTTTAGAAATAGGATATGAAGTTTTCCATAGTTATAAGCAAACACTTATAGTCTGTGCGATAAGCCGAAGACGATGTGAATAAATAAAATCATAAATATATGTGTTTTCGTAATTAAGATTTATTTTTATACAAAAAACTGGCAGCTTTCAAAAAATGCTTTAATATGGTTAAGATTTTTTCGGTCTGGAAAACGATTTCGGTCATCAAAAACGATTTTTTCCAGTCGGTCAAACGGTAAAAGGTTAAAAAAAATTAAAATTTGTATAGACAATATATATACAATATAGACAAAAATAAGCAGAAAAAGTATTTCTCAGAAAGAAAAAAGCCTTTCAGAACTTTTTCTTTGTTATGTAAATAAGTATGAGTTTACCAAAAACAAACATTGAGTCTCAGTTTTAGTGACAGAGATTGATTAACACACGCATATTTCATAGCACAAAATGTTTCTACTGAGTGGCACAGGTAATTGGCACAGCAGCAATATTTCCAAATAAACTATCAGATTTCACAAATTGTGTTCGCTGAACGAAGTCTAGATTGAAACTAAAAATTAAATCCACGGGATAGACCAATTCATACCTTTCGCTAGAAACAACGTGACATCGAAGAAAAAACCCAAACCATGTAAGCAAACGTCCGAATTACATACAAATATTATTTGCTGCATTGTGAGCGGCAAATTGAATCTGAAGAACATGCCTTTTTTATTCGTTATTGTTTACTTGTTCTACGTTTCCACTATACATGTGTTGGGCAATCAAAAGGCCGTCATAATTTCTTATCAATTTGAGTATTTTGAATGAAAATCTATCCATTAATTGAAGAAATATTAATTTACAAAATCTTTACACTTTTTCTAGTCTACTCATTGAAATGAGCCCAAAAGATACAAATAAAAAAAAATTATGGTATTTGAAAAATCGTGAAAAAAACATTTTTCTTACTACAATGCATAATAAATACTGCATGCTGATTATTCACCAGACTTTGGGTCTTCCTATTATCCTATCCTACCTACTTATCCTACCTATTACCATCACTGATTTGACCTATTACTTTGAATAATGTTAGTATTTTTAACCATCTGAATACAATAAACATGTATTCTGATTCAAAATAATTCGATTTCATATTTATACATCTGGGATTAGCTCTTGACTCAAGTAAATCAAAGAAGAATGTATATGATTATTGAACATTAAAACATATAAACATAATAGGAGTACCTATAAGTTTCTTGGTTTTTTTTTCAAAAATTAATGCTTTATTCTGCAAAAAATGTTACAAATTTAATATTCAAAGTATTGTCCTCGCTAGTCACAACTTTTTCCCATCTTTCTGGCAATTCAGGGATCCCTTGGTGGACATAATTGGTCGATTTGTCGGCTAACCACGAATCGATCCAATTTTTGACTTCATGTTGCATCGATCAAAAAAGGTAGCAATCGGACGGAGCAATGTCTGGAGAATAGACCGGCTGGTGGAATAGGACCTCCCATTTTAGCGTTTCCAAGTATGTTTCGACCGGTTTCGCGACATGCGGCCGAGCATTGTCATTCTGCAAAATAACTTTATCGTGTCTTTGCTCGTATTGTGGCCGTTTTTCCTTCAGTGCACGGCTCAAACGCATCAATTGTCATCGGTAGAGGTCCCCCGTAATGGTCATAGCTCATAGTACACCACACCCAGCTGGTCAAAATACAATAGACCGCATAACCTCCTGGCCGTGAATATTCCGCGCGGCCGTCGATGTTGATGCATGGCCGGAGTATCCATACGTTGTCCGACGTTTAGGATTGTCGTGAAGGACCCACTTTTCATCACCAGTAACGATTCGATGCAAAAAAACCCTTTCTTTTATGCCGTTGGAAAAGTTGTTCGCACGTGAAAAAACGACGTTCGACGTCTCGTGGCTTCAATTCATACGGCACCCAATGTCCTATCTTTCGGATCATTGCCATTGCTTCTAAACGATCGGATATGATTTGCTGAACTAGTCCAAGTGTATCTGCAAGTTCTTGTTGCGTTTGTCACGAATCTTGATCGAGTAAAGTCTTTTTTGGCGGTCCGGAACGTTCTTCGTCTTCCAAGTCAACATTACCGCTTTTAAACTGTGCAAACCACGTCTGGCACGTTCGTTCAGTTGGAGCATGGTCACCATAAACTTCTACCAAAATGCGATGACTTTCCGCAGCTTTTTTCTTCATATTGAAATAATGAAGTAACACTCCCCACAAGAACACTCTCGTTGGTACGAAATTCGACATATTCAAAGTGGTAAAAACTATGTTGCTAACGCTTCAACTTTCTGACATAAGACGCTCATTAACAGTAGCTTTCCAACGAATGTCTGGAAATTCGATTCACTGGAATAATGGAATAAATAAATAAAAAAAAATGATTATGTAACTTGCTAAAATCCTCTTTTGAATTGAACGAATAAATTATCCAGTCAGCTCTCTTTAGTCTCTTTAGTTTTTTTAGTTTAAGAAATGAAAACCTTATTCCTTGACAATCCCACCAAACACACAGCAGAACCTTCCTGGCCGTTAATGAGGGCTTGGCCACCGTCTGAGCCGCTTCAGCGGGCTTCGACCACGACCGTTTGCGCTTCACGTTGTCGTAAGTGACCCACTTTTCATCGCCAGTCACCATCCGCTTCAGAAACGGGTCGATCTTGTTGCGATTCAGCAGCGATTCACATGCGTCGATACGGTCAAAGATGTTTTTTTGCGTCAACGTGTGTGGCACCCATACATCGAGCTTCTTTGTGAATCCAAGCTTCTTCAAATGGTTAATAACAGTTTGATGACTTATCCCCAGCTCTTGGCCGATGCTACGGCTGCTACTATGCCGGTCTTTCTCGGCTAATTCAGCGATTTTGTCGCAATTTACGACGACAGGCCTTCCGGAGCGTGGCGCATCTTAGACGACCTCTACACCAGAACGAAAACGTTGAAACCATCGTTGTGCGGTGGAAATGTAAACTGTATCGGGTCCATAAACTGTACAAATTTTATTGGCAGCTTGAGATGCATTTTTGCCTTTGTCATAGTAGTACTGTAAAATATGTCGGATTTTCTCTTTATTTTGCTCCATATTTGCAACACTATAACTCACGAACGACTTAACCAAACAAAACACTGTCAAGGACTTTATTATACCTTTCCATCAAGCTATAGTATGACTCGATACAATGAATACAACTAGAACTACGCGCTTACAACGACACCTCGCGGAAATACCGCAGGACTTTTTTGACAGCCTAATATATACATTTAAAAATGGGTTTCTGTCTGTCTGTCTGTCTGTCTGATTCTTATGGACTCGGAAACTACTGAACCGATCAACATGAAAATTGGTATGTAGGGGTTTTTGGGGCCGGGGAAGGTTTTCATGATAGTTTGAGACCGTCTCTCTAAGGGAAGGGGGGGGGGGGGGGTTCGTCTGCCATACAAATTAAACACAAATTTTTACATTACTCGGGAACTAATTAAGCAAATGAAACGAAATTTGGCATGTGGTGAATTTAGGGTGCAATAAATGATTCTATGGTGGTTAGACTCTCCACCCCTCTCTCTAAGGGGGGGCTGCCATACAAATGAAACACAAATTTCTGCATAACTCGAGAATTAATCAAGCAAATGAAACCAAATTTGGCAGGTGGACGTTTTAGGGTGCAATAAATGTTTTTACGGTGGTTTGATACTCCACCCCCCTCTCTAAGGGGGAGCTGCCATACAAAATTCAACGGGGTCGATTAGAAGATCAATCAATGAACAGTTCTGCGATGGGCCCATGAACTTTCTCATAGTAAGAAAACGTGAATGTTTGAAGGTATTGATAACAAAAAACAAATTTTGGGCGGGACGAAGTTTGCCGAGTCAGCTAGTATGAAATAAATAAAAAAATAATAAAAATATAATTTATTCTCTTTATTACTTGTTTTCATGGAAATACTGTATTAGAATATAATGGCTTTTAAATAGAAATAATGGAAATAGATCAAAAGCAGTTTCCTTTTACCTATGCCACTTGTTTTTTTCCAATGCCTCATTCATGTGTATGTAAATGAACATAAATGCATAATAAACCATTTGAATACAATGAGCATGTATTTTGATTCAAAATAATCCGATTTCATATTTCTACACCTAATATAAGCTATTGACTCAAGTGAATCAAAGAAGAGTTTAATTGATTATTTAACATTAAAACATATAAACATACATTCATAACATTACAAGAGAAATGAATAAGACCTTCATTAAATTAAGCACACTATCAATCCAACATCAATCGTTCGAGGGAAAAAAATAAAATGCTTTGGTAGTCAAATTGGTTTATCAGCTCAAACAGCACTAGTGTTCAAAATTAGATCAAAAGGGGCTCAATCTCATACCGCAAACATACGCAAGCATCCTAATCAATTATCTGAAGAACGTTTTCGATTAATCTTTCCTATTTGGCAGGAAAGTGCACATCAAACACTATCTCGTTCCAAGTACTCACCAATAACATACGAATACCCGTCGAGAGTGAGCACACACTTTCTGGTGGCGGTGCCGGGTGGATATCTCAAGGAGCGGGTTAAGAGATTCTTTCCGGTCGTCATTCTGCCACTCAGTGGATCGGAGTGACATTTGTGTACGGTATCCTTGCCACAAACAACACAATCCCCACAGTCCCCGTAACACTCGTGGCACTGGGCCGTCGTCTCCTGTCTTCTGTATTGGACGGTTTTCAGAGCCCCCGAAGAGGACGATGCTGTGGCTGCCGCCTGAGCTAGTTCTTCGTCACTGGAGCTCGAATCGGCCATCTTCACTACGCACTAATTGCAAACGATTCCGATCGATTTTATAGCTAGTCGTGAGATGAATAAATAAAACTAATATGCACAGTTATGATTTTTTTTTGTCACACAAGAATATTACATTCAGCTTAGAACGATTTTTGTCACATAACTGCTACGCATACAGAATTTTTTCTTCCTCACTTAATTTTCTCCAATATCGTTTTTATCATAATGATCATTCATAAAATATATTCTTCTGACATTTCACTACAGCGAGAATTTTTATAGCCGTTTTGACTCCGAACTTTTCGCTTTAACTTCTTTCGGATTGCGCGAGCAGCAACTTTTTTTTCGAATAAACTTTCACATCTCCCACCACCGGTTATCGATTCATCTTATTTCAGAACGATTTTCTCACTGATGATAGACGATAAATTGGAATAAATTGCTTTATTAATTAACTGAACGGCTTCCGTTCGTTACCGTAGCACTTGCAAGCATCCCCCCGGAAGGTATTTATATTCAGATTTCGTAGCTTGGATCTTTTGAGATCGCCCGGGATATTCAGCAGGAAATCACGTATCGCTTGGATACAGGACGGAGGCGTTCGTCAGCTCGATTCTTCCCAGCAGTGCAGCCTGGTGTTGGGTCACGTTTCTACGCTCGAACGAATTGCATTGCTTGGGGGCTGTTGATGTTGTTTTCGCGATACGGTCGATTGGATGGTATTTTTATTTTCTCGATTTTTCTTTCACTTTCACACAGCTTATGAACCGGAGTGGGTGTGACAGTGGGTGGCATACCACAGTCGACTACTTGAGCTCGAAAATCAGCGGCGTCCGTGGAAAGCGGCGAGTTGCAAATCCAAACACCAAATGCAATTATGCAGCTTAATTAAAACTTTAAAACTTTCTTTATGCTGCTGACTGCGCCGCGTCGAGTGACGATGGATGCTGTAAAGGGCATTTACGCTCCACTCTTCTATGCTGCCGCAAATTCTGGTTAATGTAAAATTTTGCGAATGACGAACAGCTACTGGACGGGAACCTTAGGACTTTAATTGTGGTCGGAGTTTGAGGCTATGCGAGAGTTGAGCGGGGACGCGGCGGCGAACGAATTGACAAATATCTGCGGCACGGGTTGTGTTGACTTGGCCAGTCTTGGTCGAATACACCTGATGATTTCGAAATTGCACCAATTTTCATTTAACACTGAACGACGAATTTCGGTAGCACTTCACTAGATTAAGCAAAAAATGAACAAAACAAATGTTGAGTTGTTCAATGGAGCGAGTTATTAAAGTGATCAAAATTTTGTTAAAATTGATAATTGAAGGAAAAACCTGTTAGTACATGTCAATCAATGATAATCTATTACGAGACGGATGTCATGGGGCAGCACAACTCAGAGAAACACGGCATCAAAAACAACTGAAGTATTTTTTTTGTTTCCAATGAAACGCAGCAATGTTATTTTGCAATTAAAAAAGACGAACGACTTCTTGTCATTACAACGCTGAGAAATTCCTGCGAAACGTAATTAGCTCGTACAAAGAAAGCTTGATTAATTCTGGAAAAGTTGATTATTACTCTCATCAGCTGAAGTTTAAGTTAGTTCGGAATTACTTTGCTGTTAATCCGCCGAGCATCGATGAACGAAAAGTTATATTGACGCGGAAGCGTGGGAAAAACATTTTCCAATTGCAACAAATTTGCTGCAAATTGTGTTGGTAATCCATTTCCGGACACAGACCTGATGTGCCGACAAATATGTTCAAATATACAGCACTCGTGAGCCGTTTGATGAACGCCACTCAGCGTGTGTTTAGAACAGCCACCAATCGAGTCGAAAAGCTGATTGATAGATTGATTGAAGTACTGATTGAACTGTTTGGATGAGTGTTAAACGTAAGCCTTCGTCGTTCTCGCGAACTTGGGATAAAAAATCATCCGCAATTTATTACACCCCAACACTTTCGGGATGTGTGCTTTCGAAATGGCACATACGTTTGAAGCGCTTTGTTTTTGGGAGGGATTTCACTAGAAGTGGGTTGAACGTCGAACATGGTGTATTCGAATGTACAGGGTTTTCCAACTTTAAATTCCGAAAGTAAATTGAAATAAAATACACTTAGAATTCGAATTTCGATGAAACTTTTATTTCAAATTAACGTTTGGTTTATGTCATTATGTGTGAAATACAACATCATTCAAATGTCCACCTAGGGCTTCCTCGCACACCTTGATCCGGAACAGGTAATTTTCTATGACTTTTCGGCACATATGGGGCGGTATCTCGGTCATAACTTCACGAATGTTGTCTTTCAAATGTTCAAGAGTTTACGGAGAGTTGGCATAGACACGGTCTTTCGCATAACCCCATTACTGCTCTAATATTTTTTAAATTTCGTTTTTCATGTGTCTTAATTTTGTCGGTATATCTAGAGCATTGCGTTGTACAGAAAAAAAATAAAGTACTTGTGGAAAGATCATTCGGATTAATGAGAAGAACACTTAAAAAAATCCGAATTATTTTAATTTTTTTTATTTTAATCTTACAATTGAAAACCACGAATACAATAAAATAATCGATTTCAAGAAAATAAAAATAATAATGCAGACGATGAAAAAAACTATTTTTGTGTCTCGTAATGCTTTTAAAAATTCAGGAAAACTTACGCCACATGTAGAAAAAAAGACACACACGAACGCATTTAAATAAAAATTAAAGCAGAAGTGGGTCTCAAAGTTATATTATTTTTTAAAAATTTCGAAATGCCAGAAAATATATAATTTTTTTGTACCGCGTATTTAAATTTTTTTTCATTATTTGATTTTTTGATGAAAAAATTGCCTGAAAATATTTATCGATACACCTTAGTAAGATGTACTTTCAGCATTTTCTTGTTTTCTTATTTTTCTCTCAAAGCTATTGAGAATGGCGTGGAAAAAACGAAAAGGTGCATTTTTCACCATAGATCCTGTGGTGGACCATATAAGGACTCAAATATATGGTACTACTGCCAAAATGTTTTTTTAAGAACCCTATACAATATTTTCCATATAGCTGGTGATTTGGTTTAGGGGGATTTTTACTCCCTTACGCAGCTAGGCCCTCTGAAAATATGAAAAAAATGGTACCGCGCAACATTGAAAAAAAATCACACATATCTAGAAAAGCCGTAGGAACACATTTAAATATTAATTAGAGTAGTACTGAATCTCTAAATAAAAAAAAAAAAAATCAAAATTTCAATATTTTTTTTAGTACTAAAATTTTGGTTGAATTTTTTTTCTAGATACACCGTAGTAAGATACACATTCAGTATTTTTTTTTCAAATTTTTATCTCGAAGCTTTTGAGGATGGCGTGAAATAAACGAAAAAGTACCGTTTTTCATTATAGATCCCATGTTAAACCACATAGGGGTTCAAAAAAACTGCCAAAATTTCTTATTTAATATCCTATACAATATTTGCCATACAGCTGGTGATTTGGTTTGGGGGCACTTTTCACGCCCTTACCCGGCCAGGCCCTTTCTCTGCTGAGAGTAGTCGCGATTTCACTGAAAGAATTATGACTATACTTGATAATGTGAATACGGTATCACGATTAAATTGGACGTTCTTTCAATCATCAAAAAGTTTCTACAATATTTTTTGTTTGTTCCAATATAGAAAATTCTAAATATAAACATACTCCAACACTCGAACTACTTTTCTTGAGTCATTTTATCTAAATCAGCTTGAACGGAGAGATAGTCACTGAAAGTGACTGACTGTCAGTGAATCTGTTCCTTGACTTTGATTTCATTTCTTCCATAACTCATACAATTGCTAACAAATATTTGTGGATTCAAACAAAGAAGTAATGAATGAATATGTTCTATTAGTTCTGGAAATCGCGCTTCTGGAACAAATCTGGAAATCCAAGACATCATGGTTTTCAAATTTGTCACGCAACTCTAAATCACATTGCGTTTCAATGAGTTCCATCTGCATATTTTCATCGAAACTGAATGGAGTAGAGAAAATTGGAGAATTCTTTCATGTGCTTTGAAGTACCAAAATCAGCGATAAAAATCAGCATTAACCGACTGGAGTGCATCAATATTTTTCTTAGTTGTCGACGCTTGAGAAATTCTCAATGTCAGAAAATGGATAAAATGAAAATTTCCAATATGTTTTTTAAACTTGAGTGCCATGCTTGACCAAAAACTAAATTGAAACGACCAACTGGAGTGGGAAATATCTAAAGCCCAGACTGCGCTCTGGAATTGTAGTAGTATATTCGGGAAAAAGTGGGACTAAAACCGAGAACGATCACTGGATTTACTCGGCAATTGTGAGACCCAGACTAACATATACTTCACTAGTGTGATGGCCTAAAACTACACAAATGTCAGCTCAGAAAAAGCTCGATAAACTACAACATCTGGCATGCTTATCAATAACTGGAGCAATGCCCAGCGCACCCTCCAAAGCCCTAGATGCTCTTTTATACCTTCTATTCTTGCACCAATATGTGCAATTTGAAGCGGAAAAAGGTGCTCTTAGGCTGAAACGTATATCAAAATTTTCTAGAAGCAGATTTCACAGGGCATTACAAATCCTTCAACTGAACACTGTGTTTCCAAAGATATGTAAGAAGTCGGTTGAACTTAAGTATATACGGTAGAATATAATAACTATCTTCATTCAAAAAACTGGCCATTTGAACTTGATTGTTGTGTTCAGGCGCGAAACATTCAAAAAACTAAAATTCCAGTGTTCATAACTATAGAACCAGATGGAAAAACTCTCACTCCTTTTCAAAATTAACGTCAATTTCACGTGAATTTCAATAAGTCTCCAATTCAAAGATCATCTTTAGTTCTCAATCAGTTCGAATCAAAAAATTTAAAATAACCCATTCGGCGTGGTTTCTACCAAGCTGCGGCATGTTGTAGTGTGTATCTTGTTCTACACAGAGGATACTGCTCTTTGAAGCTCTTCAAATCACTCATACTGCTTGTAAGCTGCATCTACTATTCGTCCGATCACTCCTAATAA
Source organism: Toxorhynchites rutilus septentrionalis (assembly GCF_029784135.1). NCBI lineage: Eukaryota > Metazoa > Arthropoda > Insecta > Diptera > Culicidae > Toxorhynchites > Toxorhynchites rutilus. The sequence goes on along the minus strand of NC_073746.1, from coordinate 125,508,226 downwards.
GTTCCTGATAGGGTTTTGATTCGGTAAACAAGCTAACCAGTCCAGAACATGTAGCCCCTATTCATTAAACCATGCCATGATCTTCCAGATTTTATGAATTGATGCCAAGTTACCCAATTATCAAATTGTATTTGATGAAAAAACAGAAGTAAATGATTCTGAAGTACTTTATTGCACTTCTGACTGTTCATTCGTGTTGATGGTAAGCCATCATCATCTAAACCATGCCTTTTTGAGAGAATTCTCCCCAAACCATCAAACTGCCGCCTGCAAAATTACGAGTTGAAAAATTAAATGACACGTTCCGTAAATTCTTCCAGTATGAAGAAATTCTATTCAAGTTGAATTTTCTCTTCATCAGAGAAGTTCTCCTGAAATAGTGAAACACATGGGATTTGCTTCCACATTAGTTTTTGGACTCGCAGCTTTAAAAATGGGATATTTATGGTTTTAGGAGAATTTTCTCAGAACGGGCTGATTTAGATAGCTTACCATCAACATGAATGCACAGTCAGAAGTGCAACGAAGTACTCAAGTATCGAGAATTCTTTCTACGCAAGATTAAAGCGACAATCTCTAAATGGGAGGATCCCCGGGGACACCGCGAGCAGCAGGTTATTTCCAGATTAATAAACACGACGCCGCGAACAATAGAAAGGACACGGCAAAGGAAACAGCAACAACGGATCTACAAGGCAAAGACCAGGCATGGACTAGGACAACGAGAATGGGAACCAAAGCTAAGCAAATATAGCGATATAGAAGATATGATGTCCCCAATTCACAGGTTTAGCCTACTCAGGGCTCCATGTTTAGGGGGTAACATAATGAGGAGTACAATCACCCACTATTTGGGAAAGTCCCCTCAGGACTCTCCACTCTCTCATTTAGAGATGAACCAGCCTTTGGCTGAAAATCTCTTTAATAAAGAAAGAAAAAAAAATATCACCTGCAAAAAGAAAGAAATGGAACAATAAAATTAAACCACCTTTTTGAAATCCATTGAACCAATAATATCAACGTAGGGTAAAGAACATTAAAATTACGCCATCTTCATCCCGATCCACGTCGAAATGATAATTATCAAAAACAAACTTAAACTTAATAAGAAATTTAGGGTAGACAGCGTTCGCAAATTTGCTGAGTCAACTAGATCATATTTCGTGATTCCCCATTTGGATTCCATTTAGGACCTCAAGCTTAGGTTACTTTTTTATTGTTTCCCTTCCAGTTAAAAGGTAATGCATGTTTCCGGCCATAGTGAGCACGCTTATGTCGAATCAATATTACAATACCATTTCGTATTAAACTAATAAAGCACAGGAAATGGAAAACGATTTAGAATCTCTCCTTTCAACCCGTCCGGACTCGAGGAGCTTCGCAAGGCACTGGAAAACCAAAATATATTCTTTTGCGTCTCTATCTGTCTCCAACCTACACACAATTTTGTCCTTGCACACCATTTACAGAAGAGCTCTTCGGATGGTAGAAAAAAAAACCACTCCAGCAGTAGTGGGTGTCGCAAAGAGGATTGGTTATTGGTGGTGGTTTTTATTAAAATTTCAAATAAATTCGAATCAAGTTTTTTGTTTGAAGAGCACTTTCCAGCAAAACTGTTTGATTTTGGATCAATAAAAACGATAATTCATCTCATTAAATTGTTCGAGTCCCGTGGATCAACTTTCGCTCCAAATCAAACAAGACGATTTCCGAATAATCAAGGCTGGGAAAGCCATTCAGTGCCCTTGGCTACGAAGATATTTTTTTCCGTTCAGCTGAAACAACCCTTATCGCGGCGACCGCTATGTATTTTTTGCCTCCTCCGCAAGGAGAATCTGTTCTGTTTGTCTTTTCCTGGGATTCGCTTTCATTCGCACATTGAAAGAGATGAGAAATCGATATCGAACTAGTATTGAAAAGCGGAAAAAAAACGAAACGTGATACAGCCTCGATGACAGAGCAATGTAAAAAAAGCTTCATCGTTGCCGCTTTGAGTCAAAAGGAGGCTTCATGGAATCGGACGGACACAATGTTATCGTTATCCGCGCCGGGTCGAGAAGCTGGTCGGGGAAACTTTTATTCGCAGGAAAGCAAAGATTAAGGCTCTGGGGATTTTTGTCTCCAGGAAACAAATTATCGAGCTTCAAGACGAACGCCTTTTTCCAGCCAATCGGATTGTATTGGTTTGCTTCATCAGAAACTAGCTCTTTTGTTGTAATATGCTCCATTTGGCAAGCTAAATGGTTGTCAATTTAACGTTTCATCCATCTGTCGCATTTCAATAAAGTATATCTTTTTCTAAGTCAGATATTATTTTTAAATGATATCCTGTTAACAATTGAAAAAAACATAGTGTTTTTGGAGAGCTACACCTTCGCGTTGAATGAATTAGGATATGATTTACATAAATTTTAAACCAGTTTTTATTTTATTTTGAAGCATTCCGCCAAGATTAGTTTTAAACTAAACATTGTTAAATTTGTTTGCAAAAAGTACCAAATGAGATTTGTTGCATCTCATAGGTTTGTGTGTTTGCGTCGGTGCAATCGCGGAAACTGAAACACGAACAAAATATTATCTATATTAGGTAGACCGGGGCATGTCGAAATTCGGGGTAAGTTAAAACGGAAACCTTCACTTTTACTAGGAATGATGGAATGACGTGATAAAACTATATATAGTAAACATTAACTTTCAATCCACCTTATGAGAGCCATTTAAAAAATATTGCAAAGTTTTAACGCAAGCCGCGCCTTTGTTTACTTGTTCCTTGAAATTAAAACAAACATTTTTGCGCGCTGACTCAATCGGTCCGAAAACACTGATTTTTTTCAAAAATATCGCCAGAATTACACGTCAGGTAATCAAATAGGGATAATCAAGTGTAGTAATTTTGAAAACTAAACTAAAAACTATGGGTGGGTTATACCTATGATATAACCGCAAGCTTGATGTAGGACTGCCGTTGGCTTAGTAATCATATGTGTTTTTGACGTAGGATTACGTCTTTCGGGAACATATTGGAGTACAAATTGAAAATCGAAAATCGAGCACATCGTGAAAATTGTCCAATTTCAAACGCTTATTGCTCAGTCAGTTCATGATGGATTGATGAAATTTTTGCTTCAATCGTTTTCAGTGCTCCATAATAATTTTTTATATTGGAAAAAATAATATATGTCATGAAACTAACTATCGAACAATTGAAAAATCTCAACCCCTATCTTAACGGAAATACCCACTTCTGATTGGTCGAAATTGACGACACATGCGGCGATTCCCTAACAGAGACATCAAAACCAAGCTGCCTGGGGGAAATCGGCATTGCAAATACATGAAAGTAGGGGGAACTTTTGTTCCTAGCGAAATGTATTCGCTAACAGAGATATCAAAACCAAGGTGCCCGGGGGAAAACGGCATTGCAAATATATGCAAGTCGGGGGCATTTTCATATTGCAAGTAAGATTTTTTTTTTATCTGTATTATAGTGACTTTCAACTCATTTGGCTGGTTCGTCACTTTTACTTCCATTTTTGGAAGAATGTCGGGAGTGAGAATTGAACTCGTGACCTTTAGCGTGAGAGGCATGGATGTTACCACTACGCCAGATCGCCTCCACCCACGGCAAGTAAGATTAGTGATACGATTAATTAGAGCAAATAAAATTTAAATTTGGAACTTGGTTGCTTCGTGAAATTTCATATTAATGAGCAATCGTGTACTGTGAAAAATTTAGTATAAGCACACTCAGAAAGTAAAACTTATAGAAGAAAATAACCTTTCCCATTTCAAATATGTTTTCTCTATATTAAAGTAATATGTTTTTACTGATGAGAAAAATTGATAATTGTGTTCGGTATTGGTAATTATCTTATATTACACTGGTGATTTTTTTTTCTTTAGTTCATCCATACATAACACAGGAGGCATCTCGTCTAGGATCACAGAGGGTGGTTTTCGTCATATTTCGTTCCACTTCGGTATCTTTTATCTGATACGCACCATCCAACGACTGTTTACTATCCTTCTGTCATCATCACTCGGTAAAAACTGCTGGAGTGAACAAACAATACCCAACAACCAAACAAAACGGCCCTTTTCAGGACCACCAAATCATTATCAAAGAGTTTAACGAGGTAATTCTTCAAACATATCCAAAATGAACAGATAGCCTAACGGAATCCTACGTCAACTATGCGGTCGTGTCTCGGACACAACCCTACTGTGACTTTTTTTCAATTAGCAATAATCGCACCTCGGAGGTTCCTCATTGGGCACGGGTATCGCCTCTACGTAGAGCTGTCTTTTGTGCGTATTGTTTGAATTATTGATTAAACTTGATTGATTATTGAATGAATGAAACAGTTTACGAATTCAATTGCAAACAAATTCCAATTTAGATCAATTCATGCATTATGGTAGTGGTTATCGCAACAAATAGTTATCAACATTTTGCCTAATCATCAAATGGTATGTCACATAATGTGAGCTGAGCTGACGACATGAAGGGATCTCTTCGTGTAGTTTATGGACCCGATACTGTAACGATTCGCACAGCACAGCGTTGGTTTGATCGATTTCATTCTGATGTAGTAGCTGTCGAAGATACACCCCGTACTGGTAGGCCAATCGTCGTGGAAACCGATAAAATCGTTGAAATCATCCAAGTAGACCGGCATGTGAGAACTCGTTCGATTGGCCAGGAACTGGGTATAGACCATAAAACCGTTGGGAACCATTTGCTGAAGATTGGATTCCAAAAAAAGCTGGATGTATGGGTGTTGTTGACGAGTTGACGCAAAAAAATCTTTTAGACCGAATCAACGCCAGATGATGAAATGTTCTCAACAAAGCTGCTCAACTATGGTCAGACTATCAACTCGGTTCTCTACTGTGAGCAGCTTGACCGTTTCAAGCAGGCGATTGACCAGAAGCGGCCAGAAATGATCAATAGGAATGGTGTTGTTTTCCACTAGGACAACGCTCGGCCTCACACATCTTTGATGACCCGCCAGAAGCTACGGGAGCTCGGATGGGATGTCCTATTGCACCCACCGTATAGTCCAGACCTGGCTCGAAGTGATTATCATCTCTTCCGGTCCATGCAAAACGCTCTTGGAGATATATAGTGGAGTGGATAAGATGGTGGGGGGTTATAAGGGCGGATAGTGAAGTTGCCTTCTAAATGACAACAAGTTTGCGAACAAAACGGCGCATATTTGACTTAAATTGGATAATTTTAAGTATGTAAAATAAAGCGTTAAATTTCGATCAGAAATACGACATTTCTTTTTCCCCAACCCTATATCTATTTCTTCTCAGTTTTCGCGGCAACACTGTTGGAATAGATCTTATGCATCAGGTTTGCCCTGAAATTCTCGATGGGACGTAGCTGGGGGACGATGGGCGGGTTTGTCGACTTGGGTACCACATCGATATTCAGCCGCTCCATTTCCTCTAACGAACGCTGCGAGTAGTGGGCCGACGCCAGATCCGGCCAGAACACCGCGTCTTCGCTCTTATAGTATTTCTTGATGAACGACGCAACTTCCGGCAGGCACTTCGTACTATAAATTTCCCCGTTTACGGTCAGTCCGGAGCTACTATGTTCCTATGATTGATACTGCATGGGTAGTTTCGTGAAAAAATCACCAATTTTTGTCTATTTTTTTAATGCAAATGTTATGAATGAATGATAATGAATTTAAAAAAAATAAGAATAATTGATATTTCATTCCTCAGTATGTTCTACATAATTTATGAATACATAGACATGATACAATTAAACTTGCTAATTTTGCAACTAGGGGTAGTTCAAATACTACGCAACGCATTTTTTTTGCTATTTCAGACTCTCTCTTCTCTACATAACATGTAACAAATGGTTTTTTTTTGCATAAACATGTTTAGATTTATTTAGATTTTTTTCTAAACAAGGTTCCACAAAAAATCCCCTCCTCCCTTTTTGAGTGTGTTACGTAATATTTGAATGATCCTATAAACCTTTCTTGATATTCTTGATGTTATTTTTTGGTATATTAATTCCTAGTAGTGTCCATGATGTGTTTATTAGACTGCTCCCGCTCATCTCACGTGTACCAAAACTCTCTTTTCCTCATGTTTAAATGTAATTTCTTCAATTTACTATTTCATAAAGCAGTTGTAGATAGTTCGAGAAGCAAAACCGCATATTAAAGTTCAATTTACCTCGCTTTACGGGTAAGTTGAAACAATGCATATGAAAACTCAACATTTTCAAAATTGATATTTTTTCCGAAACATCCATTGTGAGATCATATTTTTTATCGAAAGTCATCTGTTATATCTTGTATATGCTGCAAACAGATCTCAATTTAGTGTTTTAGTGATTTTTTAAGATAGTTTTCAAGTTGAACTTCGGAGAAATCGTGTCTACTTGCCCCGGTGTACCTTATTATGTTTATATTCGTATTGGAATCATTGTCACTAGAAAAATTAGTTTTTTGAATTGAACTTTTGTGCGTTGCAAAAATGGAGTGTTCAATTCAGTCTTATTTGATTGGATCTAACTTCATATTGTACATTTTTAGCTTTTTTAAACATCGTGGGGAATCTCTATTCATTGAACTACTAAACTATTTTGAAACATGAGATACACATTGACACCAACAATCTGTCAATTCGTTTCCGACACTTAGTGTAAGAAAGTGCTATAAAAAGGAAAACAGACTCTGGAGAAGGATAGTGTATAGATATAGACGGATCTCACGCTGACTCGTCTCGGATGCTGCCAGTTTCTATTCGTTCGAAAGTTATGAGTGAGGAGATATTAACTAATTGATTATCTTTGCTTTCTCAGTTTTTCTAAAATTAGTCTGGAAAGGACGATACTTGCTCAAAAAAAGCAACTCATATTAGAATATGTCTTGGCTTCGAGGAAATTTTCTGAATTTTCATTTCAAAATATCTAAAAAATATAATCAAATTGTTACACCGAAAATTCAATGTTGGGCTTCTAGACATATGTTTTCGATGAAAATGCATACAAAATCCCCAAAAATCACTCGGAGAACAAGTTTGTATAGTATTCATCATTTTTGAGTAGTATAGGTTGAAAAATAGCAAAAAAATATAACAAAAAATCTTGTTATAATATTTGACAAGTATGCTGTGGAGCAACGGTCGCGTAAAATCATAGTTTTTTATGTCAAAGAAAGATATGTACAGCGGTTAGTTTTTTCATTAGGTTGATAGAAAGGAATATATGCATCATGGATTTTTGGAAATGGCATACTAGTAGCAGTATAGCCAGTTTAAGGAATACAGGGAAAAACAATAAGGCTCAGTAACTCTGTCAGATTCGTTGAGATTCGATCATATGATCTACTATCATCTACTGAACGATTCCGGGTCAGCTACTCGACACCTTGTATTCTCAAACTTGATATATATGTTGTATGTCTAAATTTGATCGGCAAGACTAATATAACATATCTTCACAGAACATTCACATCATCTTCACATCAATGACTCTTGAAGTAGATTTTTATGAATATTTTTTTGAATATTTTTTTTACGTCAAACGGGTTGCCAGAGTTGCCAACTAAGTTTAAAAAATCAGGAAGAATGAAAATAAAAATCAGGATAAATCAGGATAGCCCATATTGGGTTGTCCGAAAAGTTAATGTCGAATTTTGGGAAAACAAACACATCATTTTCAATCAAAGTATTATAACTAAATTTTATATCCCTAGTTCTGTTTCACAATCTTTCGCCACACAGCTTAAATATTCTATCCTCCCAGAACATGTTTGCTTCCTCGTCAAGAACGTTTCTGTTAATGAGAACCGTTCTACATGTTATTCTATAATATTTCAACCACATTAAGGCATATAGCAGCAAGCCTTGGGAATAAGGTGACGTATATTTCAAATCATCACGAATAAAAACGTATTTTCCGTTCCTTTTTTTTCCTCTGTGATTTTCAGTTATATTCAAGACTATTTTTGACGGTATTTCGAAAGAAGCCGGTACGATATACTGAGAAGAAAGGAATTTTCTTGAAGTCGGAATTATTTTTCAAGTGTTTTTTTTTGGAGTGTAAAGTTGCCATTGGACCCGCTTCAAGGATTTTAGAAGTTCTCTATCATTCATCTAGATACATTTAAAATAAGTTTTCGTTTTATTTTTCTTTCACGCATACGTATACATATACATATACATACACATATTTAATTTTATTATTTTTTTTTTTTAATTTTATCATCTATATTCTTTATTGACTTTCGTCATTTCTAAGACACCTGAGTAGTTAGACGTCAGGTCTTTGCAAATTTGAGATACTCTTAGAGGTTTCCCTTTCGGACGGAAAAATACCACCCAACGGTTTTTCGATGATGCCGGGGCGTTCTGGTATTGTCTAATACGTGGAAGTTGAGCAGAATTAGGCAGAGATTGTGTCGAAGAGTGAAGAACGAGTGGTACAGACGAAGAGTTTGACTGCGATTGTTTTTGTTTTTTTCCTGAAGAAACCGTAAAATCATCTGGAGGAGGGTCTAAGACCCTCATTTCAGCATCGAAGGGTTCATTACCCTCCATTTTCAAAAAAAAAAAAAAAAAGAGTCGAAAGAGTCGTAAAAATGAGAGAGAAGATATAATATAATATTTACGTGTTCTAAAGAATCTTCTCTCTCATTTTTACGACTCTTTCGACTCTTTTTTTTTTTTTTTGAAAATGGAGGGTAATGAACCCTTCGATGCTGAAATGAGGGTCTTAGACCCTCCTCCAGATGATTTTACGGTTTCTTCAGGAAAAAAACAAAAACAATCGCAGTCAAACTCTTCGTCTGTACCACTCGTTCTTCACTCTTCGACACAATCTCTGCCTAATTCTGCTCAACTTCCACGTATTAGACAATACCAGAACGCCCCGGCATCATCGAAAAACCGTTGGGTGGTATTTTTCCGTCCGAAAGGGAAACCTCTAAGAGTATCTCAAATTTGCAAAGACCTGACGTCTAACTACTCAGGTGTCTTAGAAATGACGAAAGTCAATAAAGATAAACTTCGTGTTGTGCTCTCAAATTACAAAGACGCTAACGCGATAGTGAAAAACTCTTTGTTCACTAATGAATATAGAGTTTATATTCCGGCTCACATTGTTGAAATCGATGGTGTAGTTACGGAAAAATCTCTTCAACTTCAAGATTTTGTAAAAGCTAAGGGTATCTTCCACAATGCAAATATTCCACATGCTAAAGTTTTGGAGGTGAGATCTCTGAACTCTTTGAAATCTGAGGGTACAGAAAAAAGTATTATCGTTCTGGCTCTTTTAGAATTTCCTTCGAAGGCACAGCACTTCCAAATTATGTGCTTATTGACAAACTTCGTCTTCCAGTTCGGTTATATATTCCTAAAATAATGACTTGCTTAAATTGCAATCAGTTAGGTCACACTAAAACCTACTGTTGTAATAAAACGAATTGCTCAAAATGTGGAGACGACCATGACGAAGTCACTTGTAACAAAGTTGTTGATAAATGTATTTTTTGTGGAGATGTTCCTCATACAATTAAGGATTGTCCGAAATACAAATTACGTTCGATGAAACTCAAGCAACAAGCACTTAAGGATCGTTCTAATCGATCCTTCGCTGATATGCTTAAGGCAGCTTCACCTCAGGTACCCGAGGCTTCAGAAAATCCTTTCTCTGTTTTATCAGAGGATGATGATTCTGATTCTCAATTTGATCCAGTAATCACAAGAAGAGTCAGGAAGAGAAAAATTGCTTCTTCATCTAAGCCATCTAAAAAAAGAGGATTGATCTCTAATAATCCAGAATCTTCTAATTATTCTGCTCCACCCAAGAATAACCCTCCTGGTATGAGATCTTCAAATTATGACGTTCAATTCCCTGAATTGTCAAGCCATTCTCAATTTACTTCTCAATCGGTACCTGAATCCCCATCTTTTTCAGGAGGTATATCCTTTTCATCAATTGTTCAATGGATTCTTGATTTTTTCGGAATATCAGATTCAATGAAAGGTTTAATTTTTGCTTGGCTTCCTTCTATCAGCCAGATAGCTAAACAAATGACTTTAAAATGGCCCCTCCTCTCGTTCATTAATTTCGATGTCTAATTTATTGGATGAGTCAGGAAAATCCTCTATTTTGCAGTGGAATTGTAGAAGTATTCTTCCTAAACTTGATTCTTTCAAGCAAATGCTCCATTTTTTGAATTGTGATGCATTTGCTCTTTCTGAGACATGACAATGTGTTACACATCCATGATTTCAATATTATCCGTTTAGACCGCGATGATTCCTATGGAGGAGTTCTCATAGGTATTAGAAAATGCTACCCATTTTACAGGATTCCCCTGCCTTTAGTCACAGGAATTGAAATTCTTGCGTGTCAGGCACGTATCAAGGGTAAAGATTTATGCATTGCTTCTATTTATATTCCACCAAGAACTATGCTTAATTATAGAAATCTTGTGAATATAGTTGAACTTTTACCGCAACCTAATCTTATTTTGGGAGATTTCAACTCTCATGGAATTGGATGCGGTGAGTCTTTTGATGTTCGAAGGGCCAATTTGATTTATGATCTTTGTGAGGACTTCAACATGGAAATTTTGAATACAGGTGATGTAACAAGAATTGCTCCATCTTCAAGCCGCATTAGTTGCTTAGATTTGTCCCTGTGTTCTTCCTCTTTTTCTTTAGATTGTAATTGGAATGTCATCCAAGATCCACATGGAAGTGATCATTTGCCAATCACTATTTCCATTTCAAATAATTCAAAATCGTCTGAAACAACAAATATTCAGCATGATTTATCTAGAAACATTGATTGGAAGAGATTTTCTTCAATTATTTCAGAATCGGTGGCATTAGTTCATGAGTTACCCCCGCTGGAAGAATATAATTTTCTAACTGGTTTAATTCTTGACAGTGCTATTGATGCTCAGACGAAGCGCTTTCCTGGTAATTCGTTTCGTAGACGTCCTCCTAATCTATGGTGGGACCAAGAATGTACAAATCTCTATAAAGATAAATCGAATGCGTTCAAGGATTGGCGAAAATTGGGCACCCGTGAACGTTATGATAACTACATTTATCTGGAGCGTAAATTCAAAAGCTTCATTAAAGCTAAAAAGAGAGGCTATTGGCGTCATTTTGTAAATGGGCTTTCACGAGAGACTTCCTTGAGCACTCTTTGGAGAGTTGCCAGACAAATGAGAAATTCATCTCATTCAAATGAAGAAGTTGAATATTCAGAAAGGTGGATTTTTGACTTTGCCAAGCAGATATGTCCAGACTGGTTCCCGGAATAAATCGCCACAGAAAACGACTGCAACAGAAACCACCGCTTATAAAATGTGTAGTAGGCTATAAATATTGTGGCGCGGTATTGTATTTCAAAACAAGAATTAACCGGGCAAACGTATCGCCCCAGGCAAACGTAACGCCCCGGGCAGACGTATACCGTCCGACGCTCGCTAGAGCTCGGTCGGACATTGCTAAAGGATCGTATCCTATGTTTCAAACTAACCGGGCAATCAGTGGATCCCAGGTTTGCGTGCGAGACACCGCCGCTTCCGACGGCGGGTCGGCGGTGGACTCGGATTGCGTCATCTTGGCGGCATGGGCCGCCTCGATTCCTTATCCTCGCCAAATGGGGACTTCGTCCCCATTACATTGTCCTCAGAATAAATTTCGAAAAACGAGAACAAGAGAATAAATTTATAATAGAAATGTGAGGCACATGATGTTTTTCCCGCGCCAAATATTTCTAGCCTACTACACTTTTTCTAAGCGGTTGTTTCTGTTGCAGTTGTTTACTGTGGCGATTTATTCCGGTCACCGTCCAGACTCTGCCCCCGCACCTTCTCCCTTCTTAGAGACATCTGATGATGTTGAGCCTCCGTTCAGTATGACTGAATTTTCTCTTGCCCTTCTTTCTTGCAACAACACGGCTCCAGGGTCGGATAGGATCAAATTTAATTTGTTGAAAAATCTACCTGATAATGCGAAGAGACGTTTGTTGAAACTGTTCAATGCTTTCCTTGAACAGAATATTGTTCCGCATGAGTGGCGACAAATTAAAGTTATAGCTATTCTGAAACCTGGTAAACCTGTGTCTGATTATAATTCTTATAGACCAATTGCAATGCTATCTTGCATTCGCAAATTACTAGAAAAAATGATTCTCCATCGTTTAGACAGCTGGGTTGAATCTAATAATCTTCTCTCGCCTTCGCAGTTCGGGTTTCGTAGAGGCAAAGGAACCAATGATTGTCTTGCGCTTCTTTCATCAGAGGTTGACTTTGCCTTGTGTAGTAAGCAACAAATGGCATCAGTGTTCCTAGATATCAAAGGTGCGTTTGATTCTGTTTCCATTGAAGTTCTTTTTCAAAAACTTCGTCGAAATGGGTTTTCCCAGAAATTAAATAGTTTTCTGTTTAACCTAATGCGTGAAAAACATATGAGTTTTTCTCATGGTTCTTCGTCAGTTTTACGCATTAGCTACATGGGTCTTCCTCAAGGCTCATGTCTTAGTCCAATTCTTTACAACTTCTATGTAAATGATATTGATGTTTGTTTATCGGGAAATTGTACTTTGAGACAGTTTGCAGATGATTGTGTAGTATCGGTAATGGGCAAAGACAGCACCGATCTTCATAATCCTTTGCAAGATTCTCTTAACAATTTGGTTGATTGGGCCTGTAGATTGGGTATTGAATTTTCTACTGAGAAGACAGAGATGGTTGTATTCTCAAGAAAACATAATACTGCACAAATACAGCTTAAACTTTTGGATAGACCTATTCGTCGCTCGATGTCATTCAAGTATTTAGGTGTTGTGTTTGACTCCAAAGGAACATGGGGTAAACACATAGGCTACTTGAAACAAAAATGTCAGAAAAGAATAAATTTTCTTCGATCCATAACAGGAACTTGGTGGGGAGCTCATCCTGAGGATTTGATTAGGTTGTATAAAACAACCATTTTATCTGTTATGGAGTATGGTAGTTTTTGCTTCAGGTCCGCTGCCTGTTCCCATATTTTGCATCTGGAAAGGATTCAATATCGCTGTTTGCGTATTGCTCTAGGTTGTATGCAGTCAACACATACAATGAGCCTAGAAATTCTAGCTGGCATACTTCCTCTTTCCGTACGTTTTTTCGAGTTATCATTCCGTTTTTTAATACGGTGTGAAACACTTAATCCGAAGGTGATATCAAACTTTGAAAAAATGTTGATCTCAGGCTTTCGATCTAGGCGAATGTCTCTATATCATGAATTTATGACTTTGGAAAGTCCATCTACTTTATCTGGTTTCCAGATCATTCCTTCAATTTTGTTCAATTCCTCTATTACTATTGACCTGTCAATGAAGGATTATGTGCATAATATTTCAGATGATCTCCGCCATTTAGTTATACCTGCGATATTCCTGTCAAGGTATAAACATATTGACCCAACCAAATCTTTTTTTACTGATGGATCTTGTCTTAATGGATCCACAGGCTTTGGTATATTCAATATCAACTTCTTCACTTTCCGTAGGCTTAGTTTACCTTGTTCGGTGTTTGTTGCAGAATTGGCTGCAATATACATGGCCTTACTCCATATTCAGACCTTGACCCCAGACCACTTTTTTATTTTTTCTGATAGTCTCAGCTCTTTAGAGGTACTCCGTTCAGTGAGAACTAGATATGCGTCGTATTTCTTATCTGAAATCCATCAACTTTTAAGTGCTCTGATAACTAGTTCATTTAATATCACTTTTGTATGGATTCCGTCTCATTGTTCGATACCAGGAAATGAGAAAGCAGACTTTCTTGCTAAGAAGGGCGCTATGGAAGGAGACTTATTCTATAGGCCTATTACTTTCGATGAATATCTTCATTTTCCTCGTGAACGGGCACTTGTATCTTGGCAGTCAAGTTGGAATAGTAGTGATAAAGGCCGATACCGATATACCCTTTAAACCATGGTTTGAGAGAAACCCTAGGAATGATAGAATATAGCCTATCATTCCTAGGGTTTCTCTCAAGCCATGGTTTAAAGGGTATAATTTTTCTCGTGATTTTATACGGGTAGTGTGCAGACTCATGTCTAACCATTATTCTTCGAATGCACATCTTTTTCGAATTAACATCAGTGATAGTAACATATGCGTGTGTGGTATAGGATATCAGGATATTGATCATATTGTGTGGTTTTGTTCTGAGTTTCAAAATGACAGGTTATCTTTAATAGAAAATTTTCGCAATAAGGGAATGCCACTTAATTTTCCGATTCGCGACGTTCTGGCTACTCGTAATATTGATGCTAATTCTTTAATTTATAATTTTCTCAAATCCATACACTTTCAAATATGAATATATATGTTTAGTTTTCCTTCATTGTTTTGATTTTTATTATTAGCGTTTCCTTTTCTCTATTGCAACTTTCTTCTTCAGAATTCGAAAAGTGAGCAGATTTTCATCCCTTCCTCAGTCCCAAGGAGATAGCAAGTTCCTAGGAGATGGACATCTCTGTAACAAGAAGCTTAAACAAGAAGCCTATAATATTATGTTATTGTGAATTTTGTCATTATCCATATTGTAACATTTTACGAAAAGATAATAGGGTTTTTATGCCTTTTTGAGAAAGAACATTGGAATTGTTCTACTCAAATAGGCTTTTCCCTATTCATTAACTCGGCTCATTGTTACTTAATGTTGCTGAGCCATTTGAAAATAAATTTAGTACAAAAAACCACATTAAGGCGGAAAAACGATCAATCGATTTTTCAGGCGGAAAAACGGCCAAGTGCCAAAAAACATTTATTTTACAAAAAAAAAACGAGATAACTGTAAATCTCGATGATTAATGCAATTTCAAGACATTTGGCATAAAACTGTTTTTTTTGAAAACCTCGATTTTCGGTGATTTTTTGGTTTTTAAAAAAACTCAAATTTTAACGTTTGTGACTCCAGTAAATGGTAGCAATTTCTGAATGAAAAATCGAAATAACTATTTTTATTGGCACCCAAAAACATACTTTCCGTTTCGTACCCCGAAAAAAAGTCCCAGAATGCCGATTTTTGACAATTTTTTTTTTCGAGATGCCACTAGATCTCGACGTTTTATGCAATTTTAAAACATTTGGCATAAAAAAAAATGGAAAACCCCGATTTCCTTTACTCCCCCCTTGGGTGGTTTTTCGATTTTCAAAAAACCCAAACTTTGACCGCTTTGCGCCACTTTCCCTTAAGTCCGATTGAGATGATTGAGCATTGGGTGTTTTTCTGAGGCGGTGGACATTTTTATGGGGTAACTTTTTGAAATTCGAGATGACCATTTTCATTGGCACCCTAGTATACAAACACAGTTTTAAACCGCGCTCAGAATCTGGTTGTCTTTGCTTCGCTTAAGGTGGCCGTACACTGTTTGTAAGGAAGTCGCATATTTGACAATTTTTGATGGAGAAAGTTTGGTTTGAAATTTGTACAAATACTATTTTGTTTGCCATTCTTGAATCATCATCATCGAAATATCATCTAACGGGGAGTAAAGGAAATCGGGGATTTCGAAAAATTTTTGACGTGGGACTACGGCTAACCGGAATATATGGGTGGGTAAAATGAAAACCTAAACACAGAAAATGCAGGAAAAAATGAAAGATTCTGAATGCTTATAACTCTAACATTTCTCACTGGATCGGAAAGATGTTTGCATCAATTGATAGGGAATATTTCTACACGTCTATCGCAATTAATAAAATGTAAATTTTCAATAGGTAAACAATTGAATGACTGTAAAATGTTAGGCGTTATCTTAACGCCCTAACTGCCTCCTTTTGATTGGTCTGTTGTACGATTTCCCAAGCAACCTTGGGGAAATCGGCATTGAAAATAAATGAAAGTAGGGGGACTTTTGTTCTCACAAAAAATGCGTTTTCTAACACAGACTTCAAAACCAAACAACCTTGGGGAAATCGGCATTGCCACCATTTGATGATTGGGCAAAATGTTGGTAACCATTTGCTACGATAACGCCAATTGACTAAACAATAAGCGTTCGACGTATATCTTTAATCTTTAATCTTTAATAGAAAATTTTCGCAATAAGGGAATGCCACTTAATTTTCCGATTCGCGACGTTCTGGCTACTCGTAATATTGATGCTAATTCTTTAATTTATAATTTTCTCAAATCCATACACTTTCAAATATGAATATATATGTTTAGTTTTCCTTCATTGTTTTGATTTTTATTATTAGCGTTTCCTTTTCTCTATTGCAACTTTCTTCTTCAGAATTCGAAAAGTGAGCAGATTTTCATCCCTTCCTCAGTCCCAAGGAGATAGCAAGTTCCTAGGAGATGGACATCTCTGTAACAAGAAGCTTAAACAAGAAGCCTATAATATTATGTTATTGTGAATTTTGTCATTATCCATATTGTAACATTTTACGAAAAGATAATAGGGTTTTTATGCCTTTTTGAGAAAGAACATTGGAATTGTTCTACTCAAATAGGCTTTTCCCTATTCATTAACTCGGCTCATTGTTACTTAATGTTGCTGAGCCATTTGAAAATAAATTTAGTACAAAAAACCACATTAAGGCGGAAAAACGATCAATCGATTTTTCAGGCGGAAAAACGGCCAAGTGCCAAAAAACATTTATTTTACAAAAAAAAAAACGAGATAACTGTAAATCTCGATGATTAATGCAATTTCAAGACATTTGGCATAAAACTGTTTTTTTTTGAAAACCTCGATTTTCGGTGATTTTTTGGTTTTTAAAAAAACTCAAATTTTAACGTTTGTGACTCCAGTAAATGGTAGCAATTTCTGAATGAAAAATCGAAATAACTAACAAAAAACCCAAACTTTGACCGCTTTGCGCCACTTTCCCTTAAGTCCGATTGAGATGATTGAGCATTGGGTGTTTTTCTGAGGCGGTGGACATTTTTATGGGGTAACTTTTTGAAATTCGAGATGACCATTTTCATTGGCACCCTAGTATACAAACACAGTTTTAAACCGCGCTCAGAATCTGGTTGTCTTTGCTTCGCTTAAGGTGGCCGTACACTGTTTGTGTTTTTTTTTTTTTTTTTTTTTTATCTGTATTATAGTGATTTTCAACTCATTAGGCTGGTTCGTCACTTTTACTTCCATTTTTGGAAGAATGTCGGGAGTGAGAATTGAACTCGTGACCTTTAGCGTGAGAGGCATGGATGTTACCACTACGCCAGATCGCCTCCACTACACTGTTTGTAAGGAAGTCGCATATTTGACAATTTTTGATGGAGAAAGTTTGGTTTGAAATTTGTACAAATACTATTTTGTTTGCCATTCTTGAATCATCATCATCGAAATATCATCTAACGGGGAGTAAAGGAAATCGGGGATTTCGAAAAATTTTTGACGTGGGACTACGGCTAACCGGAATATATGGGTGGGTAAAATGAAAACCTAAACACAGAAAATGCAGGAAAAAATGAAAGATTCTGAATGCTTATAACTCTAACATTTCTCACTGGATCGGAAAGATGTTTGCATCAATTGATAGGGAATATTTCTACACGTCTATCGCAATTAATAAAATGTAAATTTTCAATAGGTAAACAATTGAATGACTGTAAAATGTTAGGCGTTATCTTAACGCCCTAACAACCTCGTTTTGATTGGTCCGTTGTACGATTTCCCAAGCAACCTTGGGGAAATCGGCATTGCCACCATTTGATGATTGGGCAAAATGTTGGTAACCATTTGCTACGATAACGCCTATTGACTAAACAATAATCGTTCGACGTATATGTCAAAATCGAAGCTGAGTGCCTGAAGTTCATCTAATCAAGCAAATTCGCGGTTCGAGATGTACGTACATTTGTGAAATGCAAACTTCAAAGGGAAATGTAAAATAAAACAATCGTTTGATAATTCTTCCGTTCACATATTTTGTCCTAGGCATCATACCAGACGTAAAAGGACTGTCATTAAATTTACTTGTAACGAAGAACATAATCTATCACAATACATGAATTGATCTTACACGGTATTTCTTCAATCTTTTTACTCACAAAGCAAATATATTGAATTCAATTGAATTCGGAAATTGTTTCATTCAATCAAAAATTTAATCAATATAAACAAATGATTGCTAAGCTAAGGTAGTCCCACGTCAACTTTACGGTAATATCATAGATATAACCCACCAATTTTTTTTGATGTCGCATGTCTTAAAATTGCATGAAATCGAGATCTAGTGTCATCTCGAATTTTTTTTTATCGAAAATCGAAACTCTGGGACTTTTATTTTCGGAATACGAAACGAAACGTATGGTTTTGGGTTCCAATGAAATTAGTTATCTCGATTTTTCATTAGGGACTTGCTGCGAAATGTTGATTTTCACGATAATATATCCTTTGCAAAATATTAGCCCATTCAAACTTCATTTATTAGTGTCACAGAGGTAAAATTTGAGTTATTTTTTGAAAAACGAAAGATCACCGAAAATCGGGGTTTTTCAAAAAAAATTGTTGGTGCCAATGTCTTAAAATTGAATACTGTTATCTCGAAAAAAAAATTGTGAAAAATTTTTTTTTTCGCTTGGTTGTTTTTCAGTTTGAAAAGTCGATTTTTAACAAAAAAAAATATTTGAGATAACTGTAAATCTCGATGTGTCATGCAATTTTAAGACATTTGGCATCAAAAATTTTTTTATTGAAAACCCCGATTTCCGGTGATTTCTCTGTTTAAATGAAGTTCGAATGCGCTAATATTTTGCATAGGGTATATTATCGTGAAAATCAACATTTCGTAACAAGTTCCGAATGAAAAATCGAGATAATTATTTTTATTGGCACTTAATACCATATGTTTCGTCTCGTACTCCGAAAAAAAAGTCCTAGAGTGTCGATTTTTGATAAAAAATTTTGTTTCAAGATGATACTAGGTCTCGACGTTTCATGCAATTTTAAGATATTTGGCAACAATTTTTTTTTCGAAACCCCCAATTACCTTTACCTCCTCCTGGGGTGATTTTTCGATTTTCAAAAAACTCAAACTTTGACCGCTTTGCGCCACTTTGCGTTGTTTTTTCGAGGTGGTAAACATTTTGTATAGGGAAATTTTTTGAAAATTTAGGGTTGATTTTTTCTTATGCACACCCTTAGAACGAGCGAAGACAAAACGGGTGCTAGAGTTTGATTTGTATGTATAAAATGAGGTGCGCATCACATATTACAGATGTATTTAGTATCTGAATTCAAGAGAGTCTACGTGTTTGTTATGCACGCGCGCTGATGGAAATTAAACTCGAGTGCAGCGCAGCGTATGTTTTCTGAAGACTTCATTATGACTCTCTGTGTCTGAAAATTTAATACAGGTTCCTATCGGTTTCCCTGCGATGGTTGAACTTTCAACACTAGGAACAATTTCTCACATAGAACGATTTCATGATTCATTTAGCTCTAGAAGTTCATTTTAGAATCGAATGAGTATGGATTATTTTTCTTTTCTTTTTCGAATGATTACGTCCTCGTGGGACAAAATTGTTTTCAGAAACTTATCTAAACACATTATACAAAATATGTGTACCTTCATAACTCCCAGGCAAGGGTGCGGGTTAAAAGTTTAAGAAGCATAAATACAATACACAAAAGGAACCAGATTTGATGCCTATGGCTACTTCCGCTATACTATAAGTTAATTACAAAGTTAAATGAGAAAATGTTTAGCGAATCTCCTCTCAAGTTCTCTTTTTTCTTGCGGTTATTCCATTTATCTTGAACAATTATTACCATTATCAATAATTTTTCTATCAAACTTTTTTTTTCCATCGCATTTTTTTTCCATTGTTGGCGGGACATCGTTTTATGTAACTACATAGCATAGACAATGACCAAACGGTTTAGGGAAGGTGAAAAACAAATCAAAAGATCATTTATGCTTCCAAACATTTCCAAAAGCTGTTACGAACATTGTCGAAGCATAAAACCCATTTCCAGATCCGTAGTATTTTTTCGCCGAAAAAAAATTAGGACACATTACTTGGGGCAAACGAGAATGTTTCGGAAGTCGAAAATTAAATTAAAGCCGGCACCTCTCGGGACAAAACAAAAGGAAGGGAGAGACAAGGGTCGGTGAATTCTAAATCAGTTTGCTCCAGGTTATTTCGCTTATCCCCAAAATCGCGCCCGTTTTCAACATTTTGGGGCTAGGATACCGAAAACACATTCCACCCCTCAGTTTGTGTTCCCCAGAACTGCTCCCAAATCCAACGATCCCCAAGTGGATGGACTATAAATACGCATTACCTTCCTTTTGTTATATCTCAATAAAGGATGTGTCACATCAAATTGCATCACGGAAAAAACGCTGTAGAAATTCGCCCAGTAGACCGATCCTTTTGAAAATTTTAGACAGTAAAATAAAAACTATTAAACAACTTTTGGCATTTTCTTTCTATTCATACTTCGAGCCCAAGCCCGTATGCTCGCACCTTCCTCTTTACCCCGTCCATAAGGTTCTGTACAATGTCAGGTTGTAGTTTTTTTTAACAGAAATCCATTTTCTCTTGAAGTCCTCCTCCGATTTGACAACTTTTGGGTTCTTCCGGAGGGCCTGCTTCATAATCGCCCAATATTTCTCTATTGGGCGAAGCTCCGGCGCGTTGGGCGGGTTCATTTCCTTTGGCACGAAGGTGACCCCGTTGGCTTCGTACCACTCCAACACGTTCTTTGAATAGTGGCACGAAGCGAGATCCGGCACGAAGGGCGCGCCGCGCTCCGCAAGAGCAGATCGCTTACCACACCATGTACTTTTTGGCAAACTTGGGTAGTTTCTGCTTGCGAATCTCCTCCGGAACGCTGAATTTGTCCTCTGCGGAGAAGAACAACAGGCCCGGCAGCTGACGAAAGTCCGCTTTCACGTAGGTTTCGTCGTCCATTACCAGGCAATGCGGCTTCGTCAGCATTTCGGTGTACAGCTTCCGGGCTCGCGTCTTCCCCACCATGTTTTGCCTTTCGTCGAGGTTAGGAGCCTTCTGAACCTTGTATGTACGCAGGCCCTCCCGCTGCTTGGTCCGCTGGACGAATGAACTTGACAAATTCAGCTTATTGGCGACATCCCGGACCGAACTTCTCGGATCACGTCTAAACTGCTTAACTACGCGCTTGTGATCTTTTTCACTGACGGAGCATCCATTTTTGCCGTTCTTCACCTTCCGGTCGATGGTTAGGTTCTCGAAGTATCGTTTTAGTACTCTGCTGACCGTGGATTGGACGATTCCCAGCATCTTACCGATGTCCCGATGTGACAACTCCGGATTCTCGAAATGAGTGCACAGGATTAATTCACGACGCTCTTTTTCGTTCGACGACATTTTTCAAAATTTACGAAAAATTGACAGTGAAGCATGGCTAACGTGATCTATACACTCTTATCTGATTATAAGCGAAAGCTGAAGATATAATTCCTAAAAATTAAATTTCTTCAGCGTTTTTTCCGTGATGCAATTTGATGTGACACACCCTTTAGTCTCCAACTGTTTTTCCGGCCGTCGTCGGAAGTCGGAAGTCGTGCATTAATGCCAACCAAATAAGCTCTCTTACGTTTTTCGAGAGCGCCCGACGCGCTTTAGTGTTTGTTTTGATATTTCCGGGACGAATTAAACTCCGCGGGGGGAGCCTTGATGAAAATTGACGAGATGAAGCGTAATCACGTAGCGTAACGGAGTCGGGACAAACCCACAGAACAGACTTGCGTTGTCGTTTCCGAGAAGTGGAGTACATTGGGATATCCTCGGGAGGGATATATGAGTTCGCGGAAGCTACAAACAGGAATCTTTGATTGTCGGAAACAAGATTCGTTCTCTCAATGATATGGTTAGCAAAACATGAGTGAGTATACTCATGTTTTGCTAACCATATCATTGAGAGAGTACTGTTTGAAGCCCGCAGAGTATGCTCTCATTTTCATCATCTATTTAAGCTTTCTGCCCCAAGTCACATTGTAGAGAGACACGTCATGCGGGTTCGATTCAGTGTCACCTCAATTGCAATTGCTAGTTCTAGAACTCGTTTGGTAGACATGTAATGATTGTAATTAAAAGTCAATTTATCAATACCGTCTGTTCTGTTTCACCCCGGCAGAAATAGAACTCCAGTACGGCTCCTAGCTTGCAGCATACTTTCGCACGAAGGTGCAAGCATACATTAATCATGGCATAAACAACGGCACCATAATTGCTCCACAATTACGCAGGTATTTGCGATTAATTTCATTTGCACCAGATTATGAAGGCCCAGTTCGATAGACTTGTCAATCGCGCTCGCAGCTTCTTAGTGCGTAGCATTCCGCGCACGCACATATCTGCAACAAAAAAAGAAGGAAAACATCTCGCCACTGAAAGCATCTTCATCAATTATTCATGTCAAGTACTGTTTTTCGCAGCTTTAGCTTTCGCGCCGCCACCGTAATCACTTGTCTCCCCTGCCAGCGTCGTTCGCCCGGACTTAATTGAATCACTGATTAATTGATGAAACTGCGAGCAAAGTGTCCGGCAAATAGATTTCACTCTGCACACACAGCAGGTTCCCTCCCGGTGAGGCGAGCGGAAGGATGGCCTCGTTCTCGTTTTCCTTGGGAGCCACCGAAAGCTTCAGGTCCCATTTTACTTCGGTCTGACAAATGGTCCGCGTCACGGCAAGGGTACATTGTAGGCGAAAGTTTATTTCGATTTAGTAGATAAATATCATGAAATCGCAATTATCCCAGTGGTCGTTTTTTGTTGTTGCAATTTATGCAATAGAATCAGTCAAATTCAACACTCTTTCAAACGAAGCTGTTGAAAATAACTGGTTCTTGGCTATTTCAGTTGAAAGAGGCATGCAGATGGGAAATTATGGAATTATATATCATTCCCCCAGTTCTAGTGACCAGCGTTTTCTAGATATTTTGGAAAACTGGTGGGAAAGCATTGTTGATTGCAGTAAGTTAAATATAATTGCTGGTGATTTTAACATTGACTGGCTTAATGCCCGAAGTTCGAATCAATTGAAACAATTATCACATTACTTTACCTTAAAACAATCTGTTAACGAAGCCACTAGAATATCTAAATATAGTAGAACTCTAATAGATCACGTGTATTCTAATTTTGCCACTGTCCATTCTTCTACACAGGCCAAATTAAAAATAACTGATCATGAGACAATTTTTGTTTACATTGAGAATGGACAGTATGACCGTGACGGAAATAGAATAAAAATTAAAAACTGGAATAGATATTCCAAAGAAGCCATGTCTCAGCTTGTTTCGACAAGCCTGGATTTTGAAGCAATGACGGGACACCTGAATGATAAAGCAGCTGTTCTGACCGATATTCTGAGAGAGTGTACCAATAAATTAGTGGTTGAAAAATATATTGAATTAAACAATTCGAACAGCTGGTACTCTTTTGATCTGCTGCGTCTCAAACGCAAAAGAGATAAAAAGTACAAAAAGTTTATAAAGACTAATTTAGAAAATGATTGGAATAGGTACACCTTCGCGCGGAATATATATTCACAGGTCTTGAAAAGGACTAGAAGTGAATATATACAGAGGAAAATCGATGAACATCAAAATAATAGCAAAGAACTATGGAAATTATTAAAAAAGTTATTAAATTCTAAAAATAGTACACCGCGATCCATAGTTTTCGAAGGGTCAGAAGAACAGTCAGACCAAACTATTGCCGATAAATTCAACAGTTATTTCGTCAATAGTGTTCTGCTGATCAACCAAAGTATTGACTTGGTCAGCGAACCTGACGAAATAATACAGCCGATTAATATCAATTGTAGACTAGATTGTTTTTCACCCATCACTTTTGCTGAGTTAAGAGATATTTGTTTTTCATTGCAAAAATCGGCTGGTATCGATAATGTCAACGCAAAAGTGATACAAGATTGCTTTCATGTCATTGGACACGATCTACTGGACCTAATTAATGAATCTTTACTAACTGGGCACGTGCCAACGGTTTGGAAGGGATCCCTTGTGATTCCGATCCCCAAAGTTAATGGGACGGATAAAGCCGAAGAGTACCGCCCTATTAACATGTTGCACACATTAGAAAAAATACTAGAACTTGTTGTGAAAGTCCAGCTGATGCATTATGTAGATAACAACAATTTGCTAATACCGGAACAGTCGGGATATCGAGAGAGACACTCTTGTGAAACCGCTCTGAATCTGGTGTTAGCAAAATGGAAAGAGAATATCGAAGCGAAAGAGACTATATTTGCGGTATTTCTGGATCTTAAACGCGCTTTTGAAACAATTTCTAGGCCCTTATTGTTACAAACATTGGAGCGCAATGGAATTGTAGGAATGTCGTACAAATGGTTCGAAAGCTATTTGTGCGACAGAACTCAAAAGACTCGTTTTAATGATTCTATTTCCGATCCCATCGGCAACTCACTCGGGGTGCCGCAGGGAAGTGTCTTAGGGCCCATTTTGTTTATTTTATATATAAATGATCTGCGACGGGTTTTACGATATTGTGATATTAATTTGTTCGCGGATGATACTGTCCTGTTCATCGCAGCTAAGGATATAAAAGAAACCGAGGATCACATAAACGAAGATTTGCATTCTCTGGCTCAGTGGCTTAAATTTAAACAATTGAAATTAAATGTTGGCAAAACAAAATACATGCTGATTTCTTCAGTGAACTCCAGTATTGACGTAAATTTTGAAATAGATGGTGAGACATTAGAACGCGTGAATGAAATCAAATACCTAGGAGTTATCATTGATGACAATTTAACCTTCAAGTCTCACATTAATAATGTCATCAAGAAGATTGCCAAGAAATACGGCGTTTTGTGTCGTTTGAAAAAAGAACTGACGGTGAACAGTAAAATTAAATTGTATAAATCATTGATCTCACCGCACATAGACTTTTGCTCGTCGATCCTATTCCTTGCAAACAATACACAATTAACGAGATTGCAGCGTTTACAAAATAAGATTATGCGTTTGATTTTAAGATGTAGTAGATACACTTCCTCTAATTTGATGTTGGACGCGCTACAGTGGCTATCTGTGAAGCAAAGAATTTATTACTTGACAATGGTGTTCGTCTTCAAAATTTTAAACGGTATGCTGCCTCGATACTTGTGTGATCGAATTGAAAGAGGAAGTGATGTTCATAGATACAATACTAGAAACGCGGATGATGCAAGAACACCTAACTTTATATTCAGTAGGTCGCAGAACTCGTTGTTATACAAAGGAATACATTTTTTCAATTCGATGCCCAGAGAAATAAAACGTGCGGCAACAATGGCAGAGTTTAAGAGAATGTGTATTTCCCACGTAAAATCTGTTTTGTAAACAGGTTCTCGTAATTTTTTGTCAAATGATTTATTTATGTTTAATATCAATTGAAATTAGAAAAATATTTACAGGTATCTCAAACTGCCATGTTCGTACTGATGATGATGATGTTTTTTTTGTTGTTAAATTTGTATTGTTAAATTTGTTAAAATTGTAGATTATTATTAAAAAAAAAAAAAAAAAAAATTAGCGTTGTCTACGAAAGTTTGAGCCTCGCGCGCGTTTGGTGGGTCTGGACAAATGTTAATAATGAACACTGGCAGAAAACTGACACATAATGAAATTTTTATATAGGGTCTGGAGTGGAAACTGGAATTGGGATAGCTCATTCGGAATTGTCGTAAACTATCTTTCATCAGATGGTTATATCGATTATTTCTGATTGTAGCAGATCTCTTTCATGTTCTAAGTAGAAACTTTTAGATATTGGGTTCAATTTCCAATCAGTCAAGGATCTTCCCGGGTTGGAAATTTTCTTGACATGCCTCAGAAAAAACATTGGGCCTGAAGTTGAGACTATGACTATGGCAATGTCAATATGGATAGGAACATTGTTTGTTTTTTCGCAGTTTGTGCCTATTTTTACTGTTCTATTAATAGATATTTATGCCTGCAACAGATCCAGTTCGCTTCGTTTTTTTTATAATACTGGTCTCTTGATATTTTTAAACTTAATTATTATCTATAAGATAAATCGTCCTGCTCAAACCTTTGTAGGGGTATGAGGTGGGCCATCATCATCTTTGTTGCTGTGTTGTATTTTTTTTCTGTTGTTCATCTTCAATATAGATGAAGATGAAGAAAAGGAAATAAGAAAAACCCAATGTTATGCTCCGTGGGAGGGATCTTCGACTTTCGGTTAGAGAATGAATGAGAGCAAACGGCACGTATCACCACGGATGGCATTAAATGAATGCTCTGTTTGTTATGATTATTTTTATTTGGTCATTGTGGGTAATAAATCTTGATTTTTTTCCGATGCAATAGGTGAGGGACGTGTCCAATTTGTTTTCGACTATGAGAAACATGTATGTTGAGTTGATTGTAGGCTGAAGAGAGTTTTCGTCGTTCATAAATGGGGAGACTGCGATCCTAAGAGTTAGATGTACATTGTTCTAAATTGAATAGTTGCAATATTTTGTTGCGCCAAACTTTTAGTGATGAAACAGATAGTACTTTGGCCGGATACCGTATACCGGATATCCGGTAAGTTTGTGACCTGTTTGCTTATGACTTATCTTGTGTTAATGAGAAATTATAGTTTTGACGTAGGCTTACGTCTTTCGGGACCATATTGGGGTACAAATTGAAAATCGAAAATCGAGCACATCGTCAAAATTGTCCAATTTCAAACGATTATTGCTCAGTCATTTCATTATAGATTGATGGAATTTTTGCGTCAATCGATTTCGGTACTCCATAATAATTTTTTATATTGAAGAAAATAATATATCTCATTAAACTAACTATTGAACAATTGAAAAATCTCAATCCCAATCCTAACGGAAATACCCACTTCTGATTGGTCAACATTGACGACACATGCGGCGGGTCCCTAACAGAGACATTGATGCCCGGGGGAAATCGGCATTGCAAATATATGCAAGTCGGGGGCAATTTAATATTGCAAGTAAGATGAGCGATACGATTAATTCTAGCAAATACAATTTAAATTTGGAACTTTAATGTTGGTTGCTTCGTGAAATTTCTATCAATGACCGATTGAGTATTGTCAAAAAGTTAGCACAAGTGTAAGTGTAAAATTGTATATGATAGCAGTTGTGCTAAAAATGACTTAAAATATGAAAAGATTTATTTCAATTTTCGAGAGCTCGAGAACGGGTCGTTTGGCTTAAGCTGTCTGTTTTGTTGTGTTCATTTGCACCCAAGGAAAATTTATACGGCGAGAAAAATTGGAAAAATGAAGAAATATCAGAAAAAGTGATTTCCTATATGCTCTACATATAGTATTAGGCGTTGTTAGTCCAATTAAGATTCGTATTGGGTTGAATAAATATTCAGAAAGTAAAAATTATGAATGAAAATTACCTTTTCCATTTCAAATATATTTTCTCTATATTAAAGTAACATGTTTTTACTGATGAGAAAAATTGATAATTGTGTTCGTTATTGGTAATTATCTGATATTGCATTGGTGAGTTTTTTTTCTCTTTATTTTATCCATACATAACACAGGAGGCATCTCGTCTAGGATTACAGAGGGCGGTTCTCATCATATCTCGTTCCACTTCGGTATCTCTTATCTGATACGCACCATCCAACGACTGTTTACCATCCTTCTGTCATCATCACTCTGTAAACACTGGTGGAGTGAACAAACAATACCCAACAACAAAACAAAACGGCCCTTTTCAGGGCCACCAAATCATTATCAAAGAGTTTAACGATGTAATTCTTCAAAAATATCCAAAATCAACAGATAGCCTAACGGAATCCTACGTCAACTAAGTGGTCGTGTTTCGGACACAACCCTCCTGTGACTTATTTTTCTACTATCCGGTATCCGGCCGGATAGGCTGGATACCGGATAGTTGCCGGATATCCGTTTTATCTCTAAAACTTTTTCTTTTTGATTCGTGTACTGACATCATTTCGGTAGAGATATACGATATTGTTATAATTACCCGGTACATTATCGTGAACAAAAGGTTATTCATTTTATGGTTTGAATTCCTTATGGTTCATTCTTTGACACTTTTTCTGTCTTGGTGTTTATTTACTCGTTTCGCAATAATTTTTTATTCTTTCTAATCTAGCTTCAATTTGGATGCTCAATCAATGAGCGAGGTGCTCATGTGATTCTCCTCACCATAATTTGCAATGAAATCAACTGCGTAGAGTAGTGCGGGGCAGAAGTGCGCATTGGTCATTTTGAAAGAAACGAGCATAAAATTTCAACATCAGTGTAGTCGTTTGATACATTAATACACCAGTTACACCAGATGTTATCTGATACGCACCATCCAACCACTGTTCACCATCCTTCTGTCATCATCATTCGGTAAACACTGGTGGAGTGAACAAAGGGGCACCAAATCATATTCAAATAGTTTAACGATGTAATTCTTCAAACATATCCAAAATCAACAGATAGCCTAACGGAATCCTACGTCAACTATGCGGTCGTGTCTCGGACACAACTCTCCTGTGACTTTTTGTCGTCAGTGACAATACGATGCATTACCGAATTCCTCTGGTGCAGTTGAAGAAGCATTTCACAGAGGATTTTGCGATGCTCCAGGCTCTGCCTTCCGCTGATTTTTTGTGTGTCATTCATTTTCCCAGCCTTTGGATCTTTCGAATGGATTACAAACGATAAACAAATGCTACTCGGAAAACATTCAGTGTTTCTGCGAATTTTTGTTGTGTTATGGTTGGGTGTGAATCCAACAATTCCTCGTCTTCAAACCGTTTCACTGTAACAGGCTGGTCATTGTCCTTCAGATTGAAATCACAAGGAATCATATCAAGCATATCATCGAAATGTGTTACCCTCCAATGTTGTACTAGTATTGGAGGGTAGCACATTTTTCGTTTTTGTTATTCTTGTGTTTGAGTTTTTTGAAAATCGAAAAATCTGATGAACGATGTTTGAATCTGAGTAACTTTATATACATACTAGCTGACCCTGCAAACTTCGTCTCGCTCAAAATGGTTTTTTGTTCTAGATACTCTAAGCGAACGTTCATGGATTCAATCGCAGAACTGTTCATTGATTAATTTTGATCCTTTACAAATTCCTTTTATTATGAATTTCAAAATGATTTTCAGACCCAATTCTCGTTCAAGAATTATCAATTCCTTGCAAATAACATGTTACTCCCTTACATCTGAAATCGGACGATTCCTTCTCGAGTTTTACCCAGAAATGTGTGTTTCATTTGTATGGCAGCCCCCCAGACCTCACGTTCATTCTCTTTTTTGTTCTGCTCTGCGTTCACGGAATGTGAGCAAAAGGAGATATCCCTAGTTTTGCAATTCATTGATATGAATAAACCAGTCCATTCACTATCAGCATCGTTCTCGGACACTGACGAAACGGAAAAAATCGTTGAGGAAGATAACGAAGTACATAATGCTCATAATAGTGACAAGAAATTAAATTGTTCAAGGATGCAAGGTTTCCGTCTCAGTGAAAATGCATTCATTTCACATAGTGAGTATGCAATTCCAATTCCAATTTGTCAGAAATGCTTTAAAAGACTCCAATGCCGATGTAAAACAATACTGTCTTGACTCAAATTTCGAACATTTAATTTTTGACTCAAATTCCGAACACACGAACATAAAATGGCGGTGTTCAAGACACGACTGCAATGGGAATATTTCAAGCTTCCTTTTGCAAACGGATCAAACTGTGCTATATGATTAGCGGATGAAATTGCCAACATTCAGCTTTGGCTGACGAAGTTTGCATTCGCTACTCGGATCGATTCTGCAGAATGCTTCATCGCCTTCCAAGCCTATGCAATCCTTAGCTGTGAGTGTGCGTGCAGATCTTGCTCTTTTGTTGGCATTTCCGCTAGCGCCACCGATTTGCGTTGCCCTTTCGGAGTAACTTCAAAAATAACGGAATAAGCAAGGCTCTGACTCAATGAGAAATTCACACGTTCATCGTGATATCGAAAATGAACAGTCACAACATTCCTGACAATTCTTTGGCAATGAATAAATGTGATTGAATTCTCATGACTCGAACTTTAAAAAAAGCTCAGATAGCACAGAAAGAATATGAATGAACACAGTTGTGATTTTTTTTGCTGTCGAATAAATGACAGCGGCATCGACAAGCAAAATAAACGCGTTACGCTGATAATAATATATTTTCAATATTACTTAACAAGCTCAATATATTTTTGAGTCAAGGTACCTAATTTTATATACATATACAGAGGTACCTTAAAGTTACCTGACTTCAGGAGCAATCTAGGCATAACGTGAACAAGTTAATTAAGTTTTTACCCATAATGTACGATTGGATCAACGAGGTGTATTTGTGTTGTTGAGATTTCAATTCTACTTTGAAAACTGTTCGTGTTTTGTTTGTCCAACACGAATAATATGTTAAAAGTTTGTATTAAGATAAAAAAAGATTTTTTAATATCGCTACGTTTTGTGTTCACCTACATGTCTTCAAATGTTTTTCAACGTAAATCCTAAATCTATATTTTTACCATAATGATGTATTTGGAGAAGTTATTGGAAATTATAAGTAAATTCATCAAATT
This sequence comes from Toxorhynchites rutilus septentrionalis, assembly GCF_029784135.1. NCBI lineage: Eukaryota > Metazoa > Arthropoda > Insecta > Diptera > Culicidae > Toxorhynchites > Toxorhynchites rutilus. The sequence continues at coordinate 125,477,605 of NC_073746.1, read as the reverse complement.
TCATGAACATGACGGTATAACACGAAAATTGTATTAAAAGGGTCTTTTTATTATAAAAAGACAATAAATTATAAATATTTTTTTAATACCTCGAGAATGGCTGCATTTAGAAGGAGATTGGTAATGAACTTTTTTGTTTTAAATCACATCAGGATTCATAGTTTATGGCTAAAATTGATTGTTATCATATCATAATTCTAAGTTTCTTCTTCTTCTTCAATGGCACTAACGTTCCTAGAGGAACTTCGCCGTCTCAACGTAGTATTACTTGCGTCATTATTTTTTTTTATTAGTACTTAGTTGAGATTTCTATGCCAAATAACACGCCTTGAATGCATTCTGAGTGGCAAGCTCTAGAATACGCGTGATCACAGTGCAAGTCGGAGGAAATTTCTTTGACGAAAAATTCCCCCGACCAGAACGGGAATCGAACCCGAACACCCGGCATGTTAGTTATGTTAGTTATGACGCTAACCACTCGGCCACGGGAGCACACAATTCTAAGTTTAGAAAATTCATAAAAAAATCAAAAAAAAACAAAGTTCGTCAAAAATAGCCATACCATACCATGCCATCTACCATACTATTATTTAGGTTATATTACCATACCACTATTTAGGTATGCCTCATAGTGTTTGAGAAATAAATTATCAAAGATTTCTCTTACTAAAATCGATACGATACGCCTATTGAAAAGTTGCACTTGAGTCAAAAAATGCCCAATTGCTGTGGAAAACGCATGGTTCCTCCAACCCAAAAGCAATACAAACTTTCATACGAATCAAAAATACATTTTTTTTAAATCTGCATTTTTAGGACCATTTCATTTGGAGTTGCTCTGTACCATTTTCCTGAGTTGACAGTTATCTATTTTTTTAATTTTTTGATTTATCATGCTACTTTTTTATCCATCAATATTTTCTCAGTTTTTGTAGGTGCCAACATTACGCACAGTAACGTAAACAAACATATCCCGATGAATGTATGAACTTTATTCTATCTCTATAAAATAAAGTTTTTTTTTACTTCAGTGCCTAAAGCCGGGTTCAGACGGTGCGAGTAAGCATACGAGTCGGTCTAGTCAGTTACTGCAGTGCAGCTACTCACACTGTGTGAAAACATCATGCCAGTTAGTGTCAGCTTCTTTAAAGTTTTTTTTGAATTTACTCGCACTCGCATCCCTCAAAACGTCAAAACAGAATTTAGCGTTCGAATCAGGGATCCCAAATGTAAAGAATTGTCTCTATTTTTAAGATTTGAAAATATGCGAAGATAATAATAGACTTCAAAATTATTGGAAAAACAAATAAAATTCGTATACTTTCTAAACGAAATCGTTGTTATTTTGTTTTACACGCTGGCAGGGCACGTTTTCTTTTTCAGATAGTTTTCTTGAGAATTTCTAATATAGAATCATTATCAGGCACAAATTTTATTCAAAATTCACTCACAACTTGCAAAAAAAGTATTATTCTAAGAAACAGAATACATATTCGATTTGAAAAAGTACATTTTCATTAATTATTTTAATTTTTGATGCGTATTTATTCCACCTGCAAATCTACTATCATTTTCATTTCACAAATTGGTACACGAAGCTGCTGGCAAGGCGGAAAAAATAAAATTTAAAAAAAATCTTTCAGACTGCCATTCATAGCATCACATACTTCCGAAATTACTTAGCTATGGATGCTTTCGAGATTCTAAAAAAATATCGACGACAATCTGAACGATATTCCAGAAGAAAGGCACATCAATGTCGTTTTTTAATTTCACTCTTGCTGGTATAGCATCCCTCATGAGCGTTGTATTTTTGGACCAATGAAATCCAACAGTGTTTCCACTTATTCAGGTGTATTCCTCAACACTGCTCTGTACTCTAGAGGATCATCATCGTAGAGTTCCTTCAATATTGTATTTGTTGCTCCTTTTCCTTGTATCCAATTCCTGGTCCAAATCCTTTTACCTTACTATTTTTTCAGATAGTACCTTCAGTTCGAAGAAATTCAGCACAAAGTATTTTTATACACGGTCAGCGTGTATTTCGCGATAAAATTGAGTAATCGATTTCAGATCAATCATCTGTCAAGTTCGGACGTGATTGCTGTTTCTGACTATTTGTTGGACATTTCAAAAACCATCTGGCATACCTGGTAAGCCAATGCTGTAGTATTTAGTTACTCGTCAGCAGCTCACACTGTGTGAACGGGCAAGTAGCTGTTCACTGTCAAGTAAGCTACTAACAACGTATAAATGGTATAGAGATGAACCAGCCTTTGGCTGAAAATCTCTTTAATAAAGAAAGAAAAAAAAAAAAAAACGTATAAATGGGCCTTACCGATGCTTGGTTCCGGCCGCCCGACGGTGCAGCGGGACCCTGAAGTATAGCAGGTGCTGAGAAGGAAAACCGAGAGCAGGCTGGACTCATAGATCCGCACCATGTGCCGGGAGGTCGGTGCAACCGGCCGGAACTATGAAGAAGTACTTTCCCAAAATGGATATTTTTATGCGAATGCATCTGTCGAGGCTGGCCGGGTATGAGCAACAGGCAATCTTCCAAAAGGAGCGGCTGAAAGTGTTGGTGGAAAACATTTTTCCAGCGAAACGAGACGTTGTGGTCATAATGCTTGACGAGACCTTCTTAGCGCTAGACTTCAACGACTACCAGGGTACTGGACACTTGACGTTACTCTGCTAGCGAAGACTTCAAATATATATCTCACTCCATTTCCGGAGGAAAATCCTTCTGTGGCTGATCATCATTGAGAAGGGAATGTCCAAGCTGGAGTCCGAGGCTTCTGGTATCATCAAAAAGTATCATGTAAAGAAGAATGTGGTCTTTTGGCCTAACCTGGTCTCGGCCCATTATGCATAGATATCATTGGAGAAGATGGACCGGCTAAAGATGACCATTAGAGTACCAATGAAAATGGCCATCTCGAATTTTCAAAGGGCACTTCATAAAACCTTGATTCCCACGAAAAACTACCCTATGCAAAATATCAGCTTAATCGAACTTCATTTACTAGTATCACACAGCTGTCAAAATTTGAGTTTTTAGAAAACCAAAAAATCACCCAAGGGAGTGAAGGAAATTGTAGTTGCCATGCCATTATTATTTTCGGGAACAATAATCCCACAGAGAAAATGAGCAGATGCCAAAAACGACTTGGTGTACACACCATATCGTTGGCTTTTGAAGGGCACGACAAGGAGACGGCAGGATTGACGTCAAATCTAAACAGGTTTTTTGTTTACAAATGCATCACTAACGTATACGGGAACAATCTTTATTTGATTATAAATCACCACAGATTTCCATGCAACTGGAGTATTCAAATTAGTCTGAAACCCTCGAAAGTTACGCAGCAAAAATCTCCGATCGCACAGAAAAAAGATGTGAATCAAATCAATCTAACGATCTCTGTTACTCAGCAAGAATCTCTGACCGCACAGAGATTGAATTCGATTGAATAACTATAGAAAATCGAAACAATCGTACCATCTAATCTACTTAGTATATGGGGAAGCAATACCGAATAACGATGACTTCCGAAACAAGGCTGAATAAATTGGAGAAACTCGATCTACACAGGGTATACCACCGCTCATCTTCGGCCAGCCTCCGGCAGGTCCAGCCGGAGATAATGGGAAAATTGCCGCTCACACATCGAGAAGCCCAGTCGAGATTTTCTGGCACAAATGTATCAATTTTCTTTACGTTGCTACCGCTTACAACACTTTCCCTCGTACGTTCCATTGATCCATATCCACAACGAATATTAAATGGGATTCACTAGCAATAAAGCCCATTAAAGTCTCTGACAGAAGACGGAAAAAACCATCCACAATCGGATACGTTATCCGGAAGCTCTCGCCTTTATCTTCTTCGCAGCATTGGCAACTACAAGCGTGACAGCATAAAGTTTTTTCCCCACAACTGAACCGACCTGTACAGAGCTATCGTTCTAAATTCCAGTTGGGTGATTTCCAAACAAGCGCCACAGATAGTGTCCCAATGCTTAGGCAAGTGACAAGCGAAAAACTCAATTGCCCGGACGTATATCGGAGCGCCACGTGAGCAAAAACGTTTTCGGCGAAACGATCCGTAGGACAAAAAAAAATCGAGGGCACTTGAAAAAAACACTTCACTGCACTGCAGCTTTTCCAAACGCGGTTAAAATTTTCTCGGATTGGAGGGGTAAATGAGTACAACAAGTACAGTTTGGTTGACGCATGGCTGATCAAAGAACAAACTCTGCGGAAGGCGATATTGGCGACGAATAGTGTCCATGAGTCCATGACTTTGGCTTGTTGCAGGAAAAAAACGTACGTGTGCCATTTCAAGTGTGTCTCAAAAGAATAGGAGGTGTGATGCCGTGAACATTAAGAGGGGTTTCTTTTGAAGTAAGAATAATTTTGAAGAATGATTGTTTTTGCGTCTGCCAACTCATTCTGGCAATATCCCCATGCGGTACTTCGTCTCTGTTCGTGTTTTAGTACGATTATCGTTAAATTGATGCCGAGTTAATGTGTAATTGGATTTTCCCGTGTTTCTTTCTACTTCAAATGTTTCTGCCAGGAAGCAAAATGTGATGTTGACCTCTCATACGTGAAAACGATTATTGGGTTTATAAAGAAAATTGCGTCGGGGTATCGATATGATTCGACGAGTAATCTATTTTATGAAAGTGATAACAAAACAATTTAATGTGCGTTGACGTTGAGAGTTGAGTTGCAAGAGTTGAAGTGAAAATAGGAATCTATATCTATATAAATTTATACAGCATTTGAGATGGTGTGCATGCATTAAGAAGGGAAAACACCCAGCAAGCCTTTCGCGTGAAACGTCTTCCAGGGTAAGAACTAGATAACGCAACCTAACCATACTGCCGTAATCTCGCAAAGTGACGCAAGCGCCATAGGTAAGAATTTTCAGTACGAGACTTTTTGTAAAATTGCATGTATAATCAGCATACGCGTACATTACGAAAATCTGATCTGTACAAAATGTGTATTGTTGATGGAAAAACATTGCCATCGGGTTGATTTTTGAAAAAATGCAGTTTTATTTAAGCTATGCCACCAACGCCAATTTGTTTTGGAAACAGCAAATTTAAATCGCTGTTTCCACAACCGATTGGCGTTCATCCATCAAAGTATGTGAGAATCTGTTTCCAATTATTTTCTCCAACATGCTGCCGTTGAGCGAAGCATCAGGGAGAAGAATTCACATACTTACCCAACTTTGTAGCATGAGTCGAGCGGGTTAACATAGTTGAGAACTCGATTGTAATAATTATGGACAGCACCGATTTTTTCGAATTCAAAATGCAATTGAAACCAACCGTGTTAAATAACATAATGCCGTCCGAAATTATCCGAAGTAAAACAGATTCAGTTGACGCGAGGATGTTTTGAGTTTTGTTACAAGATGTGTTTCGTTTCGTTTGGAGCGTTTAGAAGAGTGCAGCTGTTCACCAAATCCGACATTTATCCTTCAATCAACACTCAGCTTCAATTTATCCGAAACAGAAATTGAACAGGCGAGGAAAGTAAACATCGTCAAGAAGCTTTGTCCCTTTATGCCTGAAGAAAAAAGACACTACATATTAGGGAATCCTTGTAATCAACAATTAAATTGATGAGTTTGAACTATTTAGTTCTAATCTTTATGAACTATATGTGAGAACAGCAATACACTTCAATCTAGGATAACTGTACTTTAAGATGAGTTTGAATTTAAAGTACATGGTGTTGTGAGCTTCTTAGTACATGATTTCTTATTCTGAAACAAATTTGCTATTATAAAAGTAACATTAAAGGGTGTGTCACATCAAATTGCATCACGGAAAAAACGCTGTAGAAATTTAATTTTTAGGAATTATAACTTCAGCTTTCGCTTATAATCAGATAAGAGTGTATAGATCACGTTGGCCATGCTTCACTGTCAATTTTTCGTAAATTTGGAAAAATGTCGTCGAACGAAAAAGAGCGTCGTGAATTAATCCTGTGCACTCATTTCGAGAATCCGGAGTTGTCACATCGGGACATCGGTAAGATGCTGGGAATCGTCCAATCCACGGTCAGCGGAGTACTAAAACGATACTTCGAGAACCTAACCATCGACCGGAAGGTGAAGAACGGCAAAAATGGATGCTCCGTCAGTGAAAAAGATCACAAGCGCGTAGTTAAGCAGTTTAGACGTGATCCGAGAAGTTCGGTCCGGGATGTCGCCAATAAGCTGAATTTGTCAAGTTCATTCGTCCAGCGGACCAAGCAGCGGGAGGGCCTGCGTACATACAAGATTCAGAAGGCTCATAACCGCGACGAAAGGCAAAACATGGTGGAGAAGACGCGAGCCCGGAAGCTGTACACCGAAATGCTGACGATGCCGCATTGCCTGGTAATGGACGACGAAACCTACGTCAAAGCGGACTTTCGTCAGCTGCCGGGCCTGTTGCTCTTCTACGCAGAGGACAAATTCAGCGTTCCGGAGGAGATTCGCAAGCAGAAACTATCCAAGTTTGCCAAAAAGTACATGGTGTGGCAGGCGATCTGCTCTTGCGGAAAGCGGAGCGCCCCCTTCGTGATGACCGGCACGGTAAACGGGCAGGTTTACCTTAAGGAGTGCCTACAGAAGGACTTACTACCACTATTGAAGCAGCACGAGGGTCCGACCATCTTCTGGCCGGATCTCGCTTCGTGCCACTATTCAAAGGACGTGTTGGAGTGGTACGAAGCCAATGGGGTCACCTTCGTGCCAAAGGAAATGAACCCGCCCAACGCGCCGGAGCTTCGCCCAATAGAGAAATATTGGGCGATTATGAAGCAGGCCCTCCGGAAGAACCCAAAAGTTGTCAAATCGGAGGCGGACTTCAAGAGAAAATGGATTTCTGTTCAAAAAAAACTACAACCTGACGTACAGAACCTTATGGACGGGGTGAAGAGGAAGGTGCGAGCATACGGGCTTGGGCTCGAAGTATGAATAAAAAGAAAATGCCAAAAGTTGTTTAATAGTTTTTATTTTACTGTCTAAAATTTTCAAAAGGATCGGTCTACTGGGCGAATTTCTCCGTGAGGCAATTTGATGTGACACACCCTTTGCATGGGGATGGACTGTTTTTGATTAAAATACTTGGCATGACAAGCTTCTCGGAAAAGTGTTTTTTTTACAAGAAAGAAGGCATGTGACTTTTATTATGCTAAACGTTCATTACGGAAGAAGTTGTTATGTGAATATTGCTGTCCCTGCTCGTTCATCGCACTCTATCAGAACAGATAAAAAATCAATTCGCATCACTATGAAATTACGTCACAACATAGAGAAAATGGCGCTTGCGACACTCCTTTTTTAAGCTTTCACGGGGTCATTTTTTCACATTTCTGTAAATTTTCACAGTTGTTTGGAAGGATTTGGTATTCTTTATCGATCTATAACAAAAAATGTAAAATGTAAATGTTGGCGCTTGCGTCACTTTGCGAGATTACGACAGCATAGCTGACGATACACTGCCTTATCCATTGCTCATTTTTATGTTATCAAAAATAGGGTGACCAAAATTGTCGATGAAATAAAAAATCTAACTTTCTTATCTTTATAGATAGAGGTAAACATAGTTCGACAATGTTGTAGTCCCAGTTATTTGAAGTATCTTCGTAGAACAAAGTTTTTTTCTATCTCTTGAAATAACCGATATAGCGCCTTTTTTCTCAGTTACGTTAGACTCACAATGGAAAAAGCTGTTTTTTTGCTCTAACTTTTATATTTCAAATTTTACATACAAACTGTTTTAGAAAGACTTTTAGAGCTTACTTCCCAAAGTAGAGTATCTTCCCAAAAACAACACGCTCTTTTCATTTGTTTGTTATTCTTTCTGGGGCAAGCATAAACAAAGTTTATTGGCGGCATTTGAAAGTGCATATTTTACTCTACATGATGTGTGATTTTCAACACTATGTTATTTTTTGTATTTGAGTAAATCAAAATTGAAATCATGAGTTTTTGGGTAAAAAACATCAATAATTTTAAGTAGGATTAAGATATTGACAAGTTCTGCATCGCAAAATATTGGTATTGATAAGCTCTAAAAGTCATACGAAGACACTTTTGATGTAGAATTTGAAATATATTATTATTGATGTTTTTTTTATCCAAAAACTCATGATTTCAGTTTTAATTTACTGAAACACAAAAAATAACATGGTGTTGAAAATCACACATCATGTAGAGTAAAATATGCTCTTTCAAATGCCGCCAATAAACTTTGTTTATGTTTGCCCCAGAAAAAATGACAAACAATTGAAGAGAGCTTATTTTTGGAGAAGAAGTAAGCTCTAAAAGTCTTTCGAAGATAGTTTGTATGTGGGATTAGAAATATGAAAGTAAGAGCAAGAAAACAGTTTTTTTTCATGGTGACCCTAACGTAACTTAGAAAAAAAGGCGCTATATCGGTTATTTCAAGAGATAGAAAAAACTTTGTTCTACAAAGATGTCTCAAATAACTGTAGTCCCAGTTACTTGAGACATCTTTGTAGAACAAAGTTTTTTTCTATCTCTTGAAGTAACCGATATAGCGCCTTTTTTCTAAGTTACTAAGTCACAACATTGTCGAACTATGTTACCTCTATCTATAAAGATAAGAAAGTTAGATTTTTTGTTTCATCGACAATTTTGGTCACCCTATTTTTAATAACATAAAAATGGTCGCTCTATCATATGTAACAACTTTGTTGCAGACAGTTTTTGTCTAGAGAATAACTGTCGAGCTCTAAATGCTAATTTCCACTTAAATACATCTCCTGGACCATTGTGCATTGGGCTTAAGATCTATTGTTCTCGACGTTCAAGCCTTCAATGTATTGTAGACCATGAAATATCTAGCAATATATATTTTCATGATTGAAATTTCTAATCACGGCCGGCCAAGCTGCGAGGTTTTGAGGCAGATCGGGAGCACACAAAGGCAATTGTTGCCTAACAGAATTTTATACCAGAGTATCACGTTTACATTCCCTCTCAGAAGGTAAAAATTTAGAGTGTGTGTTATCCGAAACGGACGTGACCAGCGAATTCTTGATGAAGTTGGGAAATATGAGAAGATCTACTCGATGATTGTCAAAATTCTGGACTGCCACCAGCTTGGGAAAGTTCCCTGTCTGTGAAATTTTTTGTGTCTTAGCACCTGAAATTCCTGAAGAAATGTTCTACGCAGAGGATTCTGCTCGTTTAAGCTCTTCAAATGACTCATATTGCTTATAAGCTGCATCTACGATTCGTTCGATCACTCCTCATAAGTTCCTGACAGAGTTTTGATTTGGTAAACAAGCTGACCAGTCCAGAATCTGAAGCCCCTATTCATTAAACCATGCAATGTCATCTTCTGGATTTTATGAATTGATGCCAAATTACCTAATACTCACAATGTTTTTGATGCAGAAACAGCAGTAAATGATTCTGAAGTACTTCGCTGCACTTCTGACTGTCGATTCATGTTGATGGTAAGCTATCTAAGCCAGGTCTTTTTAACAAAATTCTCCCCAAACCCTAAAATCCCATTTTCAAAACTGCGAGTCCAAAAACTCATCCCATGGATTTCATTATTTCAGGAGAACTTCTCTGATAAAAAGAAATTAAACTTAAATAGAATTTCTTCATACTGAAAGGATTTACGAAACGTGTTATTTAATGTTTCAACTCGTAACTTTGCAGGCGGCAGTTTGATGGTTTGGAGAGCATTTTCTCAAAAAGTCCAGGTTTAGATAGCTTATCATCAACACAAATGAACAGTCAGTAGTGCAACGAAGTACTTAAGAATCATTTATTGCTGTTTTTGTACCAAAAACAATTTCATAACTGGGTAATTTGGCATCAATCCATAAAATCTGGAAGGTCATGGCATGGTTTAATGGATAGGGGCTTAAACTGGTCAGCTTGTTTATTAAATCAAATTAAACCCTGTCTGGAACGTTGACTGTAAATGTAATATAAGAAATCATATATGTATATCAGGCTGATGCAGGTAGTGAGTCGTATGAACATATGAATTGAATCAATGTAGAAGTGCGAAAAATTTTATTACATGCTATGGAAAATATTTAATCATATTAAATCGTAATTGAGGCCATATTACATCATTATATTTGACATATAAAGATCCGCGATGTCATATGTGCAGTGTCGATGTCTGGTGGTGATATGGTGATTTAGGGTGGCAAATTCATCTCTACCAGATCAGTCGGCCCAAAAGCAGATTTAAATTGGTAAACTTTCAATGAATATTTTTGCTTCATGTTCTTTGATCTCCTAAAACTTATTAGTCTTATCATATTTGACCATTTCTATATAAATTTCGAGGCATTTCCATTAAAATACAATGACGTATCTCATTGTATCTTTTTTGTATTATGTGTGGGAGTTTTAACTGCTCTACAATTATATTCCAGATAACTGTTTCTTATCATCCACAACAACTGGAGTTCAAACCTCATCGGAACAAATTTTCTCAACCAAAACCATCACTCATTTTAAATTTTTGTAACCCCCAGTTGAATGATTCCTTCTTCTAGAAACATAAATGTATACAAATGTCGGTTAGGTTATAAAAATAATTATAAACTCACAAAAGTAATTATAACCTCACGAACTTTTTCCGCTGTTTTGTGTTTGCCTATAGTAAATCATATATACGTATGGCAGTTGACGTACTAGACGCGAATGTAAGTCGTATATTCACCCAGGCTAATTCGCAAGCAGTTGTCATGTATGTATATCACTACTACATTTAAAATATTTTCACCCCCTCCCACTAAAAATCAATTGAATAATTCCTCTTTCTAGAACCATAAATGTATACATAAACAGCCATTCCACGCCAAACCGAAATAGTGGCTATAAAATTTTCATGAAAAGTGGCAGTTTTGTTCCTTATCGCAAAGTATTAGATACGTATTTTATTTTATTTTTTCACTAGGGTTCCTATTTTAACTTTAGGGTGGCCCGAAAAATCAAATTTTTCATCTTTTTTCCAAAAATGACGTTTTTCAAAAATTCATAACTTTTGAACCAATCAATCGATTCATATAATCGATATATCAAATTGAAGCCAAGGAGCTAGTCCTTTCTGAAAAAGATATTGCACTTACCAAAAAAATTGATTTGTTTTTTTTTCTTTTATTTCTGTATTATAGTGGCTTTCAACACTTTTGACTGGTTCGTCACTTTTACCTTCCATTTCGGATGAATGTCGGGGGTGAGAATTGTACTCGTAACCTTTAGCGCGAGAGGTATGAATGTAACTAAATTGGTTATGAATTTTTGGAAAAAGGCATTTTCGGAAAAAGGGGAAAACTGATATTTCGGACCATTGGTTGACATTGAAAAATCATAACTCGAAAACGAAAAAAAAAACACCTTTTAGATTTTTGGATTATTTATTTATTTATTTATTTTGGCTTAACGTCTTTACACCATGGGCTGATTCACAATTTCTTGTGTATTGTTCGTTGCTTGGTGTTGTCAGTGGTACGGCTGCGACCAACTCCCCTATCTCGCAGGAGGACCATCGTGATACTGCTGCTTTACGTCCCGAGTACCACCAGGACTGGGCAAAGACGCTTATAGGGGCGTCAATTCGCTTAGAGGAGCTGTTTCTGGGTTTTTGTGGCTTTTCTTGGGGACTGGCAACGCCCAATATGCTCATCCCACCACACCCTAGACAGTTCCCCTTTACCAGTGCAAGCCAGAAAAACGATCTATGACGATAGAATTTCTGACCCGAACGGGAATCGAAACCGAAGCCCCCATCTTGGCAAGCGCAACGCTTACCAGTAGGCCATGGGGACCACTAGATTTTTGGATATGTTATGTAAAAAAAAACTTTGAAGAAAAAATATTAAAAAATATAGCACCCTTGTTTACGAGACCTGAAAACTATGAAAAAAAATCACGAAAACAAAATACATTTTTTTTCGCAGGTGTAATATTTTTCAATAAAGACTAGCTCTTTGGCTTTAATTTGATATGTCGATCATCTGAATCGGTCCAGTAATTCAAAAGTTATGAGTTTAAAAAATATGCCAGTTAGGCGCATCATATACCACCCAAAATATGGGATTTGCACTTCGAGCGAGCGATTCACGCACGCCTCTTTCGCAGTGGTATATTCAAATTGAAGGGGAGAAGGGGGGTCAATTGTAGACGGGGGCAGATTCGGGCAACGCTTGTAAACATTAAGTGGTACAATTTTGAACCAAATTAAAAATATAAGTAAGTTAACAGCCCTTCCACCAATAGCTGAAATATGGTTTGACATCTTCTGGTCGTTTATTACTTACGAATTGAAAGTGCACTGTGTTATACTTTTTCATACACGTTTCGAAATTTTTGAGTTTGAAGTTGTAAGTATTTCCATAATTCCTTTGTGAACGATTTAGAAATTTAAGTACACTACCTCAGTTAGTAACTAATATGAAATGAAAAAACGTGCATACAACGGGGAAATAAAGGTCTATTTATTAGATATAATTATGATTTGTCTTTGGATGGTAGTGGAGCACATTCAGACACTGTTTAATACCTCATAAAATTTGTGTCTGATTGTTGTTCACTAATAAACATCAATTTAGTCTGACTCTCGGAAACGGACAATGATGGTTCGAAACTACAAAAAGAAAACCGATAGAACCAGCATCAACGAAGATGAGATGGAAAGAGCTATCGAACTAGTTTCGAATCTAACATTTTCATGATTCAAGCTCACAGGTGGTCCAACTGGGTCCATTGTCTTTGCTAATTTCCCAACTAACGGTTGCATAACGGGAAAACTGTTTCTTAATGTTCTGAATCATTTGAAAAAGGTAGCAAAAAGCAACGTAAACGAATCATTTTCAAAAAATCAAAAAGTCATTGCACTTTGGAAACTATTAAATATTGCCGAGAACATTGCACAATTCATGTATCTTTCCCACCTTATGTCACAAATCGCTTACAACCGCTGGATGTTTCAGTTATGGGCCCTTTCAAGCAAAAGCCCTCTGTTTCCCAGAACTATTGGCTACTCCACCATCCTGGAAAAACTATTTGTATACACGACCTTTCAGGTATAGTTGCATTGGCTTAAAATGTTTCTTTCAATCTGAGTAATATCCAAGCTGGATTCAAAATACCAGGTTGCTATCCATTCTCAAGAAAGGTTTTTTCGGATAAGGATTATTAGTGCTCAATTGATTTTAACTACTGGATCGGAGGTAGCAACTGACTCATCGGGTAATTCAACAATGCTGCAAAATATTGCGTCTACAGCACAGATAGATTTTTCTCTGGCAACTTTGTCCCCGGAAAATGTTGAACCTTTTACAACAAACTTCATTACCGTACTATTGTAAAGTTTTGGACCGACTAAAAAAACCGCGATTAAATACAAAAGGCCAGGTTTACTGACGACAGGAGTGTTGCTCATTCACGATAATGCGCGGCCCCATTCTGCTCGCGTAACTCAAGAGCAAATGAAAAAATTCAAATGGACTGTGTTCGAGCATCCTCCTTATTCCGCAGACCTCGCCCCTAGCGACTATCACTTGTTCCCGGTGGCGAAACAGGCGTTCGGCGGTCAACGATTCGATAACACTAAAGAAATTCGTGACGCAGTTACATCGTACTTCAAAATGTTGGACGCTACGCACTTCGCGCTCGGAATAGAAAAACTCGTGCCACGCTATGAAAAATGCCTCGAAGGTTACGGCGATTATGTAGAGAAATAGAGAATAAAACGTAGATTACGAAAACCACCTTGTTTTTTGTCCTAACTTTATTTTTCCGCGATTTCTAAGGCGCTGAAACTTATTTTTTGAACGATCCTCGTAATTTTTAACATTTGTTGCCACCACCAGCAGATCGGCAACCCTGCCATGCAGGACGACAATAGTTTAGAGATGCCTCGTCATGCTTAGCAATACTTGTCATGCTGATGAAAACAACAGAATATACAAGAGGATAATCGTAATTTATAATATTCGTTAAGATCATTTTGCCATTTGGTTTGATCCTTTTTTCGCACTGAATTTGTAAGTAAATAAGAAATTAATGAACTGATGATGAAATAATGCATTCAAATAAAATTACAGCTTGAAGCTGTTTTGTACTGCTGTCAGGAATTAGCGCGATTTATTATTCGAAAGAATAAATCTTCAAGAAATTCACCGGTATGAATGATTCCGTGATGACGCCTGAGCAAACCAAGTCGTGTGTAGCTTGTAATCGGCCTGATACGGCTGACAACATGGTATGCTGCGATAAATGTGATGACTGGTGGCATTTCTCTTGTGCCGGGGTAACAGCATCAGTGGAATGCCGTGATTGGATCTGTTCACGATGCCTTCCAATCACAAACCAATCAACTACCGTCGTAGCGTCCTCAACGAGATCAACGTCCTCTGGTCAGAGATTACGCGAGCAACGTTTGGCTGAGCAGCATGAGCTAGAGAGGCAGCAAATGCAACGGGAACACGAACTACAAAAAAAGCACCTGGAACAAAAGCAACAGGTGCAGGCAGGACGAGATGACGAAAACAAGAGTGTTCGTAGTAAGCGTAGTATCGTCAGTTCAACGAGACGCACTAATCGGTGGGTGGAGCAGCATGCAGAAGCTTCCATGGCTGTAAACGAAAATGAAGGTGCAGTGGGTGGTATTGCCATCGAAGCAGTAACCCAGCAGGACGCCCAATCGTCACAGCAACAAGGCAAACTTGTGATGGAACTCCAGGGAAAAATGAATAGGCGCGAGGAGGAATCCCAGAAGCTGATCCAGGATTTACAGGAGCAACTGAAAAAACTCCAGCTTGAATTACAGAAAACACGTAATGAATCAATATCGACGATAGCGAAGGGGGCGATTCCTAAAACTCTTCCGAATACAACAAATGTTTCAAGAGGATGTTCGTTTCAACTGAATGGGGTAAATTGTGAAATATCTCCGGTAGAAACCATAGCACCAGTATCGATGGCACCATCAATCCCTATGGGATCAAGGAATAGCACTCGCTTCATAGAACACGTCGATGGTTCTTTACCTCTTGCACGCGATGATTTGCAAAATGATCGTGAACAGCAGCGTGAACTCGTTTCATTAAAAAAAAGTGGTCAAAATGTCCCCCCTGTCGCAACCGTAAAGCAACCTATTCAACGTGAATCCACCACTTTTGATCAATCGCGAAATAACGTATCTTTAGGACAACGAAACAGTGTTTTTTTCTCAAGTATCTACTGGGAACCGAAACCCATTGTTCGAATTTCCCTTACCACAGCAGCAGCAGCAGCGAAGCGTCGCGCACTCAGGTCAGAATTATGTCACTAATGAACCAGTTGCAGAAGAGGTTCCCGTTAGAGTTGGACCAACACAAAATCAACTCGCTGCTAGACAAATTCTTCCACGAGATTTACCAGTTTTCACAGGTGTTCCTGCGGACTGGCCTGTTTTTATTACCAACTTTAATTACACTACGGAGGCGTGTGGGTATGGTGACGGCGAAAACATGATTCGTCTTCAACGCTGCCTAAAGGGCATTGCTTGGGAGGCCGTACGGAGTCGCTTAATTCTACCCACCTCCGTACCCCAAGTGATTGAGTCACTGCGGATGCGTTTTGGTCGCCCCGAAATTTTGATAGAATCCTTTATCGAGAAAGTGAGAACATCTTCGTCACCGAGAGCCGATAAGCTTGATTTTCGTCCTGGAATCGTTTGCATCGTTCCGTTGCTTATGTCTACCGATTTATCGTCAATTCGAAACGCAACCGCAATTACCAAACTGGTGATCTAACACAGAACGAGTTACATGAGGCTGAAAAATTTTTGATTCGATCGGTACAGTGGGAGTGTTTTGCAGAAGAGATGGCAACATTATCTAGAAATCAAAAAGTAGCTGATACTGAACGTCGTGCTCTGGACAAGACCAGCAAAATGTATCAACTTACACCGACTTTGGATGAAGTAGGCATCCTACGAATAGATGGTAGGATAGGAGCGGCTTCTTGCGCTTCAAGAGATCTCAAATTCCCCATCATATTGCCAAAATCACATCACCTAACTCATCTAATCATCGATCGACAGCACCGTATTCTGCTACACGCGAACAATGAGACAGTGGTCAATGAAGTTCGCCAACGTTTCCACGTTCCGAATTTACGAGCCCAGGTGAAGAAAGTAGTTGAAAACTGTCAATACTGTAGGATAAAAAAAGCAGTCCCACGAGTTCCTCAAATGGCAGCTTTACCATTAGCCAGATTATCTCCGTATGTACGCCCTATCAGTTATGTAGGGGTTGATTACTTTGGGCCTTTATTCGTGAAAGTTGGAAGAAGTAGTGTGAAGCGCTGGGTGGCGCTTTTCACATGTATGACAATTCGTGCTGTCCATGTGGAGATGGTCCACAATTTAACCACTGAGTCCTGTATCCGAAGCGTGCGCCGTTTCGTCTGTCGTCGTGGAGCTCCCCTAGAAATACACAGTGACAATGCTACAAATTTTCAAGGTGCAGAAAGAGTTTTGAGGGAGCAAATCAATGCTGGACTAACTAGAACCTTCACAAGTACAACAACTAAGTGGCGATTCATCCCTCCTAGTGCCCCACACAAGGGAGGTGCGTGGGAGCGGATGGTAAGGTCGATAAAAACTGCTATTATCTCGGCGTATAACGATGAACGAATGAATGATGAATCTCTGCATACATTGCTATTGGAAGCGGAATGTGAATAGTAGGCCCTTGACGTACTTACCTCTGGACTCTGAGGAACAAGAGGCTCTTACTCCTAACCACTTCCTTCTAGGGAGTTCATCTGGTTCAAAAGAGGAATGCAGCGTAACCACAAGCGATAGTGTGATGCTAAAACAATCATGGAATAAGATTCAAGGATGCATGGATCGATTTTGGTCGCGTTGGATCAGAGAGTACTTGCCAGTACTCACAAAACGTACGAAATGGTTTGGTGAGACGAGGAATGCGCAAGTGGATGACCTTGTACTGGTGTTGGATGATACCAGAAAAAACAATTGGAATCGAGGTCGAATATTGGAGGTGATAACCGGAAAAGATGGCACCGTTAGACAAGCAATCGTGCAAACTTCCAGTGGCGTATTTCGGCGACCAGTTTCAAAACTGCCTGTGCTGGAGGTTGCAGGCGTAGATGGAACCACAGCCACCACGGGTTCCACCGGGGGGAGGATGTTGCCACCACCAGGAGATCGGCAACCCTGCCATGCAGGACGACAATAGTTTAGAGATGCCTCGTCATGCTTAGCAATACTTGTCATGCTGATGAAAACAACAGAATATACAAGAGGATAATCGTAATTTATAATATTCGTTAAGATCATTTTGCCATTTGGTTTGATCCTTTTTTCGCACTGAATTTGTAAGTAAATAATAAATTAATGAACTGATGATGAAATAATGCATTCAAATAAAATTACAGCTTGAAGCTGTTTTGTACTGCTGTCAGGAATTAGCGCGATTTATTATTCGAAAGAATAACATTAAAACGACTTCATAAGGGCGTGATTTGTTTCTTTTTTTATTTGACACCCTCACGGAAAGTCACAGTCTTACGTCAAAAAATATTTTGCTCAGAGTTTATCACCTCATTTATGTGTTTGTTGATTCCTAGAGGTTGAAATAAGGTGATCACAATTCATTTGTGTATTCCGATTCACTTATCAGCAATATCTTTGGTGTGAAAATTTATCATAGGCTACCGAAATGATTTTTTTTTCGTCAATGAATCATTATCAAACAAAGGCAACTTCCATCATTCGAATTTGATTTACGGTCCATTATCTTGCCGGGCTAAACATTAATACATGACTTACACAACAAGTGCCACTACTATGAATAATCATGCTATCGCCACCAATGAACAGTAGCAGCTGGACAGTGCAAACGTTAACAATGCGTATTCTGGTGGTTGCCGCGCTTCTCTTTGCTGGGACCTGTGGTTTCGACATTCGTGAACCGAAACCGAAGGAGTGGTATCATCATGCAACTTTCTATCAAATCTACCCCCGGTCCTTCATGGATAGCGATGGGGACGGAATCGGTGACCTGCCGGGGATTACTTCGAAGATGAAATATCTGGCGGACATCGGAGTTGATGCAGCTTGGCTGAGTCCACCGTTCAAGTCCCCGTTGGTGGATTTCGGGTACGACGTTTCCGATTTTTACGATATTCAGCCGGAGTATGGAACACTGGAGGACTTTGACGAGCTGGTGAGGGAAGCGCATCGCAATGGGATCAAACTGATGTTGGATTTTATACCGAACCATTCGAGTGACCAGCACGAGTGGTTCAACAAATCGGCCGCAAGGGATCCAGATTATGTTGATTTCTACGTTTGGCATCCTGGTAAGTTCAATCGAATCACCGGAAAGTACGATCCGCCTAACAATTGGATCAGCGTATTCGGTGGCTCGGCTTGGACGTACCACGTGGGTCGTGAGGAGTATTACCTGCATCAGTTCACCCGAGAGCAACCGGATTTGAACTATCGCAATGTGAAGGTTTTGGAGGAGATGACTACAATGTTGTTGTTCTGGGTTGACCATGGAGTCGATGGCTTCCGACTGGATGCAATAAATCACTTGTTCGAAGATGCGGATCTTCGAGATGAACCACTGTCCGGTTATGGGAAACCGGGAGAATACGATTATCTGGATCACATACACACTAAGGATCTCGACGAAGTTTACGACGTCGTATACCAGTGGCGAGATCTACTGGATGAGTATTCACAAATAAACGGACAAAGATTAATTCTGATGACGGAAGCGTATGCCTCTATTGAGAAGACAATGCTGTACTACGAAAGTGCGGACGGAAAACGTAAAGGAGCCCAAATGCCGTTCAACTTCCAGTTGATATACGATTTCAAAAGTAACCAGAACGCGGTTGGATTGAAACAATCGATAGACTGGTGGATGAATCATATGCCTGCGAGACACACACCCAGCTGGGTTATCGGTTCTCATGACCACTCCCGCGTGGCTTCACGGGTTGGTGAAAACCGGGTGGACCAGGTGATGACGCTGCTGCACACGCTGCCCGGGACCAGTATTACGTATTATGTGAGTGGTTTGAAATTCTTCTGGATATTCTAGATCTCTACAGCCATATTCCAAGATAAAATGGGTTTCATTTTCTCCAAAATAATATTTTGGATTGCGCTCACTTTTTGTATTCTCCAGCGTTAATGTTAAGCTTTTTTTTTTAATTTTGGTTCCCTCCACCACAGGGTGAAGAAATTGGAATGCTGGACTATCCGGAGGCCCGACAGTTCGATGACCGTGATCCTCAGCGAACACCAATGCAGTGGGATAGCTCCACCAGCGCCGGATTCAGCACCAACAGCACTACCTGGCTTAAGGTTCATCCGGATTACGCCACGCGGAACGCCGATCTGCTGCAGGGGGATTCCGAGAGCACATTCCATCACTTCCGTAGCTTGGCAGAGCTGAGGCGACACGAAACCATCATTAGCGGTGACTATTTGCATCGGACCGTGGGTGTGAATGTTTACGCTCTGTTGAGGGAACTTCGGGGTGCGGATTCATTTCTGACCATTCTGAACATGGCGGGTGAGAAGAGCCGGATCGATTTGGGAGACTTTGTGAATCTGCCCCAGGAGATGGTGGTCCAGGTGGCTCAACCGAAGTCGAAGTACACGAAAGGGTAAGCGTCGACGATGAGCTTGATTGTCACATATGTAACTATTTTTTTTATCTATTTAAGGGATGTGGTTGACATCAGTGATGTAGAACTGGAACCATACGACTCATTTGTGCTGAAGTCAGTTTCTGCTGGGACGACGATGCAGCTCTCTGTTGGTATTTTGATTGGAATTCTCTTGAAATATGCTTTGACATGGTGAGAGGAAAATATTCAAAATGAATATTTCAATAACACTGTTTCGTTTGATTGGTTAAATAAATTTTTTTTCACAATCTTGCACTCTAAATAGACCTTATTATCTGAACGCGAATAACGCTATTAATCATAGTAAACACCATTGTCATCGTAATCCTCCAGCATAACATGACAAACTGCAGACGCTCTGGGAGGGCGTTTTTTTCTTTATCAACGCCTAGACCCAAATCAATCACTAGGATTTGTCTCCTCTGTTTATTCGATGCTAAAATTCCTTCAGATTCTGTCAGTGCCTTGTCATTTTCATTCGATAAGGGACACGTCTCCAGCGCCAGGCCAGGAGGCTGATCCGTTCAGCCAACAAGGACCTGATTGTGTTGGCATGTGATATTACTCGTACAGTGCCAAACACAAAAATTGTAAACTGTAACGCTGTTTCCGTTGTGTAAGCGTCTCGATCATTTCTTCCACAATCCAACGCGAAATATTTTAGAGCGCCGCCGTTTTTTTTATTGTTGTATTTGTTACATCCTTTTGAGCCAATCAACTGTTCCTAACTAGGGATAGTCACCATTGAACGTTTCTTGAATTTCAATTTCCTGTTAAAGATATCGCCTGGAAAACGGAGGAAAGCACAATCTTGTGCTTTCCTCTTGTGCCCCGTTGTTGACGAGCATATCTGGCTTGTTAGTAGCTTGACAACACTCTATTCGCGCTCCGGATGGTTTGGAAACACCGGATCAAATCTTCGCTACGCCCTGGTGCAATACATGCACACATACGGGCGCACGTAAAATTGTCGTTATTTTCTACACATCGCAGCTTCCATCTTTCTTCAATCCTCCCGATTGAATTTTCCATTCGAGAAGCGGTCCTTTAAATGGATGGCAATGTTTTCCAGCCAACAGTGGGTGGTGGTGGTGAAAATGGCAATGGGGTCGCCAATGGCAGCCTTAGAATATGGAATGTTATGCAAATGGGAATGATGATACATATTTTGAGCTTTCGTTTTGAGTCGACTGACAAGAGCACGAAGTGCCTGCTATAGTAAAACGTGAACGCAATGAGAAATCTCAAACGATGAGAATCCGATATTAGTCCAATACTGAGTATTGAGTGTTTTTGTCATTTCGAAATAGTTGTTTAGTTACCGGTGATAAGCTGATAAAAGACCAGGAATCCAAATGTTGCACATTGATTCATGGGCACCAAGGGATGAAAACCTCGTGAATATGAGGCGAGCTCTAGGAGTAATTAGCGAAAGTGCGCTTTTTTGGCTTTTAGTTAATAAAAACTCTCTTCCGCCTCTGTGAATTTTCATTTAGTATTTCATTATTTACGTGGCTTTGGACTAGAGGGCGCTATATTTTTTTTTGATAGCTGAGGATTCAAAAAAAAAAAAAAGAAATCAGAAATCTGAAAATCGAAAAGGCTTTTTTCCGTTTTTGAGTTATGATTTTTCAAAGTTCACCGATGGTTCAAAAAATTATTTTTTCCAAGAATTTTTTTTTTTAATTCACAACTTCAAAACTACCGAACCGATTGAGATGATCGACATATCATATTGAGGTTAATGAGTTAATTCTTTGGAAAAATATTAAACTCACAAAAAATTTTTGATTTTGTTTTCGTTATCATTGATTGTATTCATTTTTTATAGTTTATTCGGTTAATGATAGAGGGCGCTATATTTTTTTTATATTTTTCCTTGAAAGCCGAAGTACATTTACATAACAGATCCACAATTCAGAGCAGGTTTTTTTTCTCGTTTTTGAGTTATCAATTCTCAAATTGAACATGTTTTTTGTCTTCGTTCAAAATTCCTATGCAACTAGACTAGATCTATGCGACTAAAATTAAATTTTACCGCATGTGTAGTATTTTGACGTAGGACTACGTCTTTCATTTCTATACCGGGGTGAAAAATCAAAGTTTCAAAAACGAAAGCGTTTGCCGGAGACCGAGATTTTGAGCGTTTATAGCTCCTAAACAACCAAATGAAATGGTATGATAAACACTTCATTCGAAAGATAAAATGTCTACGCGTTATATATTTGTTACTTTTTCATCCAAACTTGTTTCAATAGTCTTAAAATTACTTTCAAAACAGGCTATTGAAATCACGAATCGGTATATAAACGAGCGTCGTTCGGAAATCCACTCAATTATAATTGAACAGCGATTGGAGCATGTTGTCGCTGTGTGTTGAAGCTAACGTCGTTTATCATGAAAGCGCTGATGAACGGTGTCACCAAGAGCCTGATTCAATCACGGACAAAAAGCATACTTAAGCGATACTCTGGTGGTGAGACGCATTCATTCAACATCGTTACTGATCGCATTCAGACAACATCGTTACTGAACGAGTTGAACAAACTGAACGAGCTGGACGAGCTGGACGGCGAGGGATCGAGGGATTCATTACCTGGCCTGACCTGACCTGAAACACATTCAGTTTGTTTGGAACTGTGAGGGAGCATCTAAAAACATCGGAGACATCGGAGCAGCCGCCACACACACACATACACGCGCGGAACTATTTTCGTTTGATTGCCATCCAGCGTCGAGAAGATTTCGGAAAGATGTTATCGTTGCTGAAAAATAATCTGCCAGTTCCCCTGGAATTTGAAAATTACATTCAAGCGGAAGAGTTTATTATGTTTTCTATCCGTATAATACTGCGACCAAATACATTTGGTTCTGTGATTTTTCAATCAAGTGCGATCATCTTAGGA
Organism: Toxorhynchites rutilus septentrionalis; assembly: GCF_029784135.1. NCBI lineage: Eukaryota > Metazoa > Arthropoda > Insecta > Diptera > Culicidae > Toxorhynchites > Toxorhynchites rutilus. The sequence goes on along the minus strand of NC_073746.1, from coordinate 125,454,958 downwards.
CCACGTCTTTCGGCAATTGATTTGAAGCAACAGATATTTTGTCTATTGGAAATGGAATACGAATCATATCACAATACAAGCAATGTATTATGTATTATACAACTTTCATGTGATTGCTTCTTTTGCTGAATATTGTGCCTTCAACGTAATGCTCTCGTTTTCGAAGTTCCCCAAATAAATGAATATTTCATTCATTTAGAATTGATTCAGATGCAACTAAAATCAAATGATCACTAAATCAACGATAATCCTACGCCACCCTTGCGGTTATACCGCAGATATAACCCACTTCCAGTTTTTTTCAAAAAAAAACTAGTTCATTGACTTCAATTAAATATATAAATCATCTGGATCGGTCGAGTAGTTCAAGAGTTTTTGATGTTTGCAAAAATTTAAAAAATGAAAATTTTAATGAAATAATAAAAAACAAATATAATCAATATTAACGAGTTAATTGGCTTCAATTTGATATATCGATCATCTGAATCGGTTCAGTAGCTTAAAAGTAAGGGATATTCGAAAAAAGTAATTTTTGTAAAACATTGGAAAAAAATGATTTTTCGGACTACCTTAGAATAGAAATGGGCACATTAATAAAAAAACAAGTCCAATAATTTGCATTGAGAAACAAAAATACCACTTTTCACGGATACCCGAGAACAATTATATCGGTTTGCCATGGAAGGGCGGATTGAAGATCGGTTGAACGTGATCTCTTTAACACCCCGGGTCCGAGTGTGCCCTAGTTGATTTCTATGCTGAGTCTATTTATCTTTCGATACCTTCAATCAGAGTCTACGTTGAAAAATAATTATCCGTAGGAAAGGACAAGCACTAACTACGGGCGGAGAGTTGCTCGGGCATTTCATGAAAACCGGATGTTCATCGGGGGCAACGAATGAAGCACTTTCACCACAATCACTGACAATTTGAAAAGACGGAACCGACTGGCTGTGGAAAGCATCGTCAATGGTTTGAAAAATGTTCATATTTATTTCCAATCGATTTTGAATTTTGGATAATGGACGTGAATAACGCCGAAAAAGCGAAAGTAGGTTTGAATACTATAAAACGCATAAAATATACCCAATATCAAGTTGTAATGACCATTTTTTTAAATAACTACCGATGATAATTCGTCGCAAAGCTCGGGATTTTCGTTCTGAAATATTTCATATCTTACGGAGTCAAAGGTTCGCATTATATTCACTTTGCTCACAAGTTCCGAGGATTTTTCAAACTAATTGCTTTTTTTTCACTTTCTGATTTTCGACGATTTATACTTTTAATTTAGGAAAATAGTACTTGGCAACGCTGTTCGTGGGGAATCTAGTTCTTTCATTTTAACACGCGCCGGCGAAGAACTCCTAAGATTAATTGCGTACAAAAACAGAAAATCCCAAATTATAAACCTGAATCATTGAATACAATAATCCAAAATATGAAATTTGAATTCAATAACACAATGTCTTTTGACTTAGGATTACGTCTTTCATTGAGGGTGCCAACTCAGAAAACATGAAATGAAGTTAACGTTAATAACTACTTGCATCGCACGGATTTGGACGATTTGCATACTAAAAGAATCGGAAATTTCCTTAAATTTGTATAATATACTAACCAACCCGGTAAACTTGGTTGCGCTTAAAACGTAGTTTTTGTTATCAATTCATTCAAACATTCATGTTTTCTTATTAAGCGAACGTTCATGGGTCCAATCGCAGGACTGTTCATTGATTATTCGTCTAATTGACCCTTTACAATTTTTTTTACTATACTGACTTTTTACAGACAGGGAGGAGGAGTGTCGAACCACCACAGAAACATTTTGTGCCCCCAGAAATGTCCACATACCGAATCTGATTCTGCTTGCTTGGTTAATTCTCGAGTTATGCAGAAAGGGCCTGGTCGGGTATGGAAGTAAAAAGTGCCTCCAAACCAAATCACCCGCTCTATGGAAAATATTGTATAGGGTACTAAATAAGAAATTTTTGATATTTTTTTGAAACCTTCTGAGGTTCAACAAAGGATCCATGTTGAAAAACGTACTTTTCAATTTTTTGCACGCCGTTCTCGATAGCTTCTAGATAAAAATTTGAAAAAAAAATACTGGAAGTGCATCTTATAATGGTGTATCTAGAAATATTATCAAAAAAAAATTCATCAAAAATTTAAGTATGGGGGGTCTCCGTAGCCACATTGGTTGCGCGATCGCTTAGTAAGCGATCGATCGTGAGTTCAAAACTCAGGACCCTCATTGACCATCTTTGTGTTGTTACAGAATAGCTTCGTCCACGCAACAATCATCAGCGATGGAGATCGATCCACGGTCGAAATAAGATCGATTCATCCATACAACTGCTCTGCTCTGCAAGACACATCGGGCTGCTGTTCTATAAATAACTCAACAATGATCAATCAACTGTCTCCGCTGTCCGGTCTAACTGGATAATGGAAGAACAGAAAGAATACTCTTACGCCTAAATGGCTACTGTGTGAATGTACCATATGTAATGGTATAGAAGGAATACTGGCGAATGACAACTACTGTGTAATGTGCTAATTATAGATATGATAACCATGTGACATGTACACGATTAAAATTCGGCTCTGTAACAGCTGAAATGCTAATGAGCCTTAAATAAATAAATGGGATAAAAAAAAAAAATTTAAGTACTAAAAAATTCTTGAAATATTGAAGAAAAAAATTCAGGGGTCTTAGAGATTTACTTCTACTCTAAATTTAATACATTCAAATTTAATTCTGCATCTTTTCTTGATATGTGCGATTTTTTTTTGAGAATTTTAACGCAACACTGTCAAAATTGTCACAAAAAAAAATATATTCCTAAATTTTGATTTTTTCTTAGAGTTTTGAGACCCATTACAGGTTTAGTTTATATTTAAATTTATATATTTATTTGTTTGTGTATTTATTATATGTGTTGATAATGGTGATATTTTTCAGAATATTTCGAGAACTATAAAAATGCAGACGGTGAAAATTAGGAAAACATTTCAAAGAAATTGATTTACTGCAAGTTGCTGTTACTTCTCCTCAGTCTTTTGACAAAGATGCAGAAGCTTCCTGACTTCAAGTGGAAACCCCCTGTCAGTGACTTTTTTGGTCAGTTTGTGGAAAATGATGAAGTATTATGTTTTCTCAAATTTTGTTACATTCGTCCATGTTTAGGTGTTATATGGCTTTTGGTATTCTAAATGTTTATTGTTACACAATTTACACTGCTCGACTATCACAATCGGAAATATTCTATGTTTCGAGTTTTGATTTCACAACTCTATGTTCACAAAATCTAAATCACTAAATTCTAAAATGTATTACATTCTGTCAAATTTATACCGGAAATTTGTGCTTTTCAATAAAATACTTTATATATCCCTTCTGAATCAATATACCATTTCCAACGCAAAATCCTTTTTTTTTATAACTGTATTCAAGAATTACCTTAAAATAGTACGTTCAATAATCGATCATTATGAAACAATCATGAATATAAAAAAAAAGAAGTACGAATATAACAGTACTGTATCTCAAAACTTAATTTAATAATTCCAAAATTTCATATTAAAAATTACATATTACATATTAAAAAATTAAATTTCAAATCAAATATTCAAAAATAAAAAAAAACAAAAATTCTGAAAAAACACATAAACACAAATTGAAAATTATGTTTAATGGATCTATAAATTTAAAAATACAAAATTTCGAGCCACCGAAAAATAGTTAAATTGAAAAAAAAACGTGTTCTTTAAAAAAATTATAATTTGTCATGGTTCACCACAATAGACGTACTTTGCGTATTTTCTCGAACTTTCAAGAATTTTTCAAGCCTTTTGAGTACGGCGTGAAAAAAAGAAAAACTACGTTTTTGACTGCAGCTCTTATAGTGAACCATATACGGATTCAAAAAAATTACTTAACCTTATACAATATTTTCCATAGATGAGATTTGAAGGCACTTTTCACGAACACATGAATACAATACAATTATAGATTTTAGGATAATAGCAAAATATTAGAAAACGAACAAAATAGATTTTTTTAATCATTGGATATTTTAACGCCGCGTAGTTCTCTAAATTTTCAGAAAAAAATCATAAATATCAAAAATCACATACGAACATATTGAAATAGAAATCGAACCAGTAGCAAGTCTCAAAATTCTAAAATCAAAATTTATATTTTCAAATATATTTTATTGTATCGCACAAAACTGTTAAAATTCTGAAAAAAATGTCACATATCTAGAAAAGACGCAGAAACACAGTTAAATACGAATTAAAGTAGTAGTGAATCTCTAAATCATTAAAGAAACTTCAATATTTCAAGATTGTTTTTAGTATTAAAATTTTTGATGCATTTTTTTCTTAATAATATTTCTCAATACACCACAGTAAGATGCACTTTCAGTATTTTTTTTCACATTTTTATCTCGAAGATATCGAGAATAGCGTGAAAAACATTGAAAAGTACTTTTTTACCATAGATTCCATGTTGAACCTCATAGGGGTTCAAAAAGTAGTCAGAATATCTTGTTTTTTTTTGCATCAATTTCCATACAGCGGTTGATTTGGCACTTTTTACTTCCATACCCGGCCAGGCTATTTGCTTAAATTATTTTAATATATTATACATTACAATCCACTGGTGTGTGAAGACTAGAAGCATTCAAATTTTCCCATTCACTTGTTCTGCACAATCGAGTACTCACACCCAAACTGCTTTTTCGTGTGAAATGAGGAAATAAAAGTGTTTGTACGTATGGGAGCAGACATCTCTTTCTCTCAGACTGAACGTCAACTTGGGATTGTACGAAAAAAAGTCCGAAAGATGTCAACGAGGATCGAACTTAAACCGCCTGGAAGGCAAGGTTGTTTTACATGACCACGACATCCACATAGCCACTGGTACTGTTGCATGAATGCGAGATAATATGACACCTCACTATAAAATGAAGTTGGAAAGTGCTTTCCAAGAGTAAAAAGGAGAGCTTAAACGTGAATTAGTAGTATAACTATTGACTATAGATGCCGTATTGATAATCACCTTATGTTTAAAGGATTTAATGACTCTCGGGTCACTCTGTACTTCAGTAGAGCTGTCGCATGTCCAAATACAAATAGAAACAGAAATTACTCTCTCGATAGCCATTCGGCCGTAGCTCTGTGCGCATGGTATCTAAGGAATTTCTCGTGAAATTTAGTTTTTTCAATCTGATATATTGGACAAATCATCCGTTTGGACGACTGTTCCGACATATTCTAGGAGAGGTGAACATATATTTTGTTCAATCTCAGCGATTAATTAGTTTATAGTTTCTGTTTAGTATAGCTGATATACCTCATCACATTCTGCTCTTGAAGAAGATCGTTTTGTGGTTTTGAGCCAGGATAAACATGCCATTTAAACAAAACCAAGCCTCATTATGCGGAACGTTATGTGTTTCTTACTATGTTCTTGTATGCAAGAGAAAATTTAAATTGAGACTCTAGGTGAATAGGCCAAGCTTATTTCATACATGTACCTACTATATCAAATATGATTTGAACAAATTTGGACGAAAAAAATGCATAAATTTAACCCATTTAGCTTGATATGGGCGGGTGACCACTTTGCCCCCACTAGGTGACCACTTTACCTACAAGCAAAAAAAAAAAAGTTCGATTTTTCACCTTTTTTCTTGTAATGAAAAGTGTACTAAGCCGTTTGCTATCTTGGAGAACAATGAGTTGAACTATAATATTCTTCGAGAAACGGGTATTGAATCGGTATGTGGGCTTTGGAAATGGACATATTCCTTAGGGTGACCACTATGCCCCCATTTCCCCTATATCATTTTCGGTCTGGAGCGTTTATGTGCAAAGTATGCGAAAAGCTTTAATGCGTGCTTATTTGCAATGTGTCTTTGTTTCGCCCGCTCATAATGCTCTTATATTGCTATAGTATACAGTGCCGGACGAAACATTGAGAGCACAGCTGAAGCGAAAAAAGAAAGTGACAAAACTTTGAGACAAAATAATCCAATCCAGTGCTTTAATTCATTTATAATAATTTATTTGCATTGTTCGAAGAAATTTATGGCATCTGTAGTTAGAACAATAGTCATTCATTAAAAAAATGCGTTTTGAGCATACTTAACAACTAAACTGATAGGTTTTTAAAAAATATTATACCTGCAAAAAAAATGGTTTTCATAATTATTGATTGTATTTGTTTTTTATAATTTTCATGTACTAGGGACCAAGGACGCTATATTTTTTATATTTTTTCCTTAAATGCTGAGAATATTTTGCATAACATATCCAAAAATCAGAGATGTGTTCTGTTTCGTTCTTGAATTATAATTTTTCAAAGTGCACCGATGGCCTAAAAAAAATCTTTATTTCTCTTTTTTCCAAAAATGACGTTTTCAAAAAAATCACAACATGAAAAAAATCTGTTTTTTCGCAAGTACAATATTTTTTCAAATAATTCTGGCTTCAATTTAATATATCATCCCTCTGAATCGGCCTAGTACAGGTCGGACTCGATTATATACAGACTCGATTATATGTGATTCGATTATATATAATTTTGGACTCGATTATATAAAGTTTGGATTTTTTTTATAGTTCAAGTATGATTTATTTCAAGAAAAAATGTAAACTTTCAACGTTAAGGTGAAATTTAAGTGGCTATCATACGTACAGTGGGGTAAAAATCGTGAATTTCGCTTGAATTTTCAACAGGAATTGTTTATATCGATATTGCAGCGAAATTATGGAAGATTGAAGTTGGGCGTCAAAGAAAAAATTGTAGAGTGGTTTGAGAGCTTTAATTTTAATCATAGGAGAATAAAATTTAATAGGAACTTTTGGAATAAAATTAATAATTACGCATTAAAAATTACTAACTTTAAAATTTTTCACTTCCAAAATGTTATTTAAATACACTAATTTAGATGTTCCACTACTATTTCCTGTACTAAATTTTCTCATATTTCAAATGAAAGCCATAGAATTGGCTTACGCAGCGTTCTTTTTAGTGTAGGGCCAGTTTGAGACAACAGTGTCCGAAACAAAAAAAAAGTACTATAACTCTGTCATTGTTGAAATCAAAAGATATGCGTAGAAGGATTTATCCATCAAATATGATTATCTATCACCTCCTTAGAGATTCTGGGAAAAAATATTTTATTCATTTGAACAAGGTGTTTTCTGACTTTAAGGGGCGATTCAACAATTAAATTTTTCTTTTACTTTCAATAAACGAAAAAGATATGAATACAAAACATATAAAACATTTTTCTTTGACTCGATTATATACAGGAATTGATTATATACAGTGGAAAGAAGTCGGAGACTGTATATAATCGAGTCCGCGCTGTACTTCAAACGATATGAATTTTGGAGAATAGGAAAAAGAAAATGTTACAATTCACGTTGGACAAAAGACCGAAGATTGAAGTTAGGTTCGATGTAGTTTTCTATAACACCTATGCACCTCAATCAATCATATTATCGATCAATTTTGCGACGATCTTCTATCCGCGATTTTATGGACATGCAGCAATAAATACGAGATTTTTCAAGTTTAACCCAAATAAAGCCCAAAATAAGCCCATTTTCTAGAGATTTTAGAAGATCTTCAAATATTGTTTCACAGTAAAGTTCGAGTGATCGAAAACCTCATTTTGATCTGTTCGAATGACACGTGCTTTATTTCACCATTTTAAGACCTACATATACATACTACACCAAACTTCGATTTTATTTCTCCACCATGGGAATGGTTAACAAAAATACAGATAAATGAAAGCCGTTATTCTCAAAATAAAACGGTTTTAAAGGATCCAGTTTTCTTCCTTGTTTTTAATGCACTCTTCCAGTTTTTTTTAAATATTATCGGTAGCTCTGGCTTGAAGCATGAATCTTTTGAATCCAGTAAGTCTAGAAGACGAATAGATTATCTCTGAACACGTTAGCTTTCGTTATTACTCATTACTTATTACTTAGCCTGAAGCCGTTGGCTCCGCTACATCGAGAAAATCATATCTTACTCCTCGTAGGATAGTAGAGAAGAACAAACCATTTTTATCTCGTAAAGCAAAGCAGATAAATTGGCACAAACTTCGTTGAACGAGATTCGATTCGGGCAAAAAAAAAATTGGAGTTTGTGTTCAAGACACGACCGCATTGTTGACGTAGAACTACGCTGTAGTTTAATTCAAGTCGCTTGTTTATAACTGCGGATATTATTTTATAATGCTACCAAAATTTTGGCTACCACTTTGGTCGCCCTGAAATGTTATTTTTTATTGTAGAATCATTTGATGATAATTGTTTGATGATTCATTCTTGTGCTCGCAGAACAACACATGCTCGAGATAAGTGCAGCTGTCATCCTTAGTAGAGGAAGTTTTGATACTGGCAAGCGAATCCAAATCACATAAGGTAAATGATTTTGGTTTGTCCAGTCGAAAATATGATCATGGTTTGTCCACTGTTCTGAATGCTTTAGTTCAATGCGCCTGTGTCAAATTAGCTATTCGAATATTTTAAAACATATAACTAATATTGTCTTCTTCATGATTTACAGTAGTTTTATAGTATATTTCTACGGATTCACATGTTTCAAAGGATTATAAAATCCACATGCTATTAGTCTCAATGCGCCCCTCACTTGAGCTAACTTTTAACCAATCACCAGATGATTATTTGGCACGTATTCAGACCTTTCCTGGATTATAACACTTACAAATGTTGTAAACATCATGCTTGCACACCATTTGTATCAGATTTACATAGCTAAACCATTAAATTAACGCATTTTGATGAAATCAATTCTGATTATGAGTTGTCCAATTCACTAATGTTGTTTTGTCCACATGGTTTCTATGGCAACCGCTTGGCGCGCTGCAATTTGATTATTGTGTCCATTACGCATAGCAGAAATAAAGTTTCTCTGTGTGGAATGTGTTGAGGCGAACACTTTTAAAATGCCCAAGAAAAGGCAACATTCTGAAAAAAGCCTAAATTATGAATTGATCAATATGATGACAGTAAACTCAAGCAATGCTAAATGCAACATCTACTTGAAAATTCGAATTTTTTCATTCAAAAATGGTGATTTCTAAAACCGGACAAACCATGATCATTTTTTGAATAAATCATGATCAGAGCTGGAAAAAACCATGATCATAATTTCTCTTTGAGGAAAATCGTTAAAGAACATGAATATTTGAATAATTTCAACGCCATAAGGTAGAATTAGAAACTAGGGACTTAGGGCTTTTCAATAATCCCAAACTCATCTCAATTATATGAGATTTTCATGAAGGAAAATCGATTTGCATTTACTAATTGCGTGAAAACACCCAAAATTGGACAAACCAAGATCATTTACCCTACAAAATTCCAGAATGACTACGAAGCCTTTATGATGACAGAAAACAAACAATGTTAGCTGCTTGGAAAAAGGCTGAATATTTGCCTCAGCAGAGATTCATTACTAATACACTAGCGTAAATAATTCGCTCCCGCAATCTTCCCTCCACGTTTATATTCATCATTATAAATGGGGTTTCAGCGAAGCGAAGATGCACTATTTTTACGTACGGGCTATGAAACACGCACGTACACACCCAAATATCCATATATCGGTGGCTTGAAGCAACTAAATATACACATACTTATCTCTGTTTTGCGCTCTTCTCAACAGAAGTTGTTTCTGTTAATGTTGCCAGTCTAGATTAGCTTAGCTGTCATCATTTGTGAAGAGAGTTTTCCTACCGTCATGCGAAACCGAATCACTGACAAAATTCCAGAACATTTATTTTCTTGGTGAGCTGACGATAGCCTAGCTTGATGATTCCCCACACAATTGTGTAGCTCAAAACATGACGCTCAAAGCAATGGCGTCAGTTTTATGCAATGATTGCAATGCCAGAGACATCAGCGAGTGAGTATTTTTTTCGCGTCCACAGCTCAGTCCGAAACGAAGACATGTGATGGCGCAATACAAGGAAGAACAAGCGATGTTCATTGTTCCGTATCTAGAACGATACTGAAAATTTTCCTTTCCTTCCTTTCCTTGTTGAAATAAAGAGACTTTAAACTTCTTCAATTCATTCGTCTCTAGCCTTCAAAAAGGCCCTTCGAAAACTCTTTCCTCATAATTTTCTCCATTCCCCATTGCCTTGGGAAAACAAACCATTCGATCCCTCGCTGTCCAGCTCGCCCAGCAACGGTGTTGTCTAGTCGGTGTCCTCACGAAGAATGAAGTTTGCCTCAGCAAGAGGCACTGTTCATACTCTAGTCAAATATTCCCCTTCGTTCTTCTTCTTTTCCTTTGTTCACGGAGACTCTACATCTTACGATTTCCCCTTCGTTGCTCATCGATAAGTTGCTCGTTATAGACAGCTCTGTTCGAGAAAGCACACAAATGGACAGAACAAATATATGAGGAAATGGGAATGCTTCCAATTTTCATCAATTTAAACCATATACAGACTATGGGACTATAATGTATAGCATATCAAACAAATCTTAGGGAGTTTCCGATTCGTTTGGTATGTAAATCGCCAGAATCCATTTACGGCAAAAATGGTTATTAACTTTAACTTTATTTCATAAAAACCTGACCTGTGTTCTGATTTGGCACCCTTAATGAAAGTCGTAGTTCTACGTCAAAAAGAGCGTGCTAGCATTCATTCATAGACAGCCCACACACGCTAATCAAAACGACTTGCTTATTGTCTTAACGAATGCCCCGAGACCCACATAAAGTCATTCTAGGCGACAGCCATGATTGATGCTGTACACACGAACCATTTGCCACATTTCACGATAGCTCTTATTGGGAATGTTGGCTCTTCTCTACCACAGCGCCAGTAAATCGAACGGAGTGAAGTGATTGCCGTCCGTGTGCGTTCAAATTCTCGGATTCGGAGCGTCTGCGATGGATCCCCTAGGAATGCCCATAAACGGCCAAACGGTGCCAAACCGAGAAAAGTTCAGAAGATTTATAACCACAACAATGACGACGATATCGACGGGGAAAAGTTCGGCCGGAATAAAACTATACCTCATTATTTGTTTCTTTTCATTCTTCGCTATGATAAATGGCAGCGAAAACAACCAAACTGTCGAGCAAAATCGATGATTTGCTATACGCATAACACGCCCAAGAAAAAAATAGACAGAAACGGGGGACCGTGCCGGAAATTCCGGATGTGAAGATGTAAAGATGCAAAGTTGTCTTCTCCAGTCAAAAAGCGAAATCGTTTTTATCGCATCAGTTGATAAAATGGGCCGAAATAATGTAAACAGTTAGTTAGACAAATATAGATTTTGATGAATTCCTCGAATTGTACATTAAAGAAATGATTTCACAGGAAACGAAATCACTTCAAGCTGTTTTGAGGCTGAGACGAAGACGCCGTCAGTTCCTAATCACTCAATGAAATCAGATAATTGGATATGGGAAATGTAGCGCCCACTCTGTTTACTTTTTTCCCTTCCTTCCCACTCGAATCTCGAATTGCTAGTATCATTTTCTAAGATGTCGCCTGGAGACGATTTTTTAATTATATGTACAACAAAACCTGTCCCCTCACGTCACATCCATTGGGCTCAAGGACTCGTTATCAACACGATTAGGGAAATTTCACAGATCATCAAAATCGTGCGCTTCCCATCATCCATTAGAGAGGCTAGCGTAAATCTCCGATATAACCTTGTCCTGTCGACATCACCATGACCGTCGTCAAGCGGAGGGAGGAGGAAAAAAAAAATCTCCGAAGCATCTTCTCTTTTTCTTGCGCTGTCCCGAGGGGCTCACTTTCATGTTACTCGTATAAAACGACGGAAAAGTGTCCATAAAATGATGGCAATTTATTATGAACTGAGGCTGACTTTTTTCTGGTCGACCATTGATCTGGAAACTGCCGAACACGGGAGAAATAAGGTAAAAACGAAAGGCGGTTTGATATCTTGTGATCATTGTTGGGGGTTTTGCTATTTCTTTTTTGGACTATAGTCGCTACAGCTACTGCTGAGGTGAGTTATACCTGTACTGTGAGTGGTCGTGGGAATGTTTTGTGGTGATTTTTTGTTCAGTAAATGTGTCTATTCAAAAACGTACATAAATCACTTAATCGAGATTTATCTTCTTTAGAATAAAAAGTAAAGAGCCCATCGTAAATATACTAAAAAAAAGGAAAATTATCATTACTATCAGCGAAAAAAACTGAGACAGTATATTTTCACAAACTTCGCACCAGCAATTCATTCACCATAGACAGAAACGGCTGGTAATCAGTTGGTGCCAGGTCCAGTTGATATGCAAGAACCACCTAACCATGCGTCCAGAGCTTTTGGCGAGTCATTGTGGGTGACCTAGCGTTATTTTGATGGAATACAAACCTTGTGTTATTGGCCATAATTGACCGCAAAAAATCAATATTTCATTTTTTATTATGTTTTACAGTGTGATAAACCACAAAACACTCCCAAATATACATTGCCTGGCCCGTCAGATTATCACCGATTTGCTTCAATTCCAAACTCTGGGCCGTCCTGATTCAGCCCAATTCCAGCTGAACCTGATCAAACCACATCACCCGCTGTGCTCCTCTTCTTCTTCTCCCCATCGGATTCGATGCGAATACCATTTTTGCGGGGCTGCTGTCTGGCAATCGTGCAACATCCCTCGTCCATCACACTCATCCAGCCTTGGCGACTTTCTGGATGCTGGGTTTGCAGTAGAGTAGCGCCAGTTCGTGGATCATCCTCCTTTCCCATACTTCGTTTTTCTATTCACCGTCGTATATTGTTCTGAACTTGGCGTTCGAAATCACCAAATGCTTGTGAGTCTTCTTCGAGCATCGCTTCATAACACTATCATAATACACTCTATCCAACTTCTATAAGACCACCCTGATTATATTTCGTTGCAACACAAGAAGTTAGAATAAAGTACATTTAACATCAATTTCGTTGAAAAAAAGACGGGTGGGTAATATCATGGACATAACCGGATAGACGTGGGACCTTCTCACTCCCTTCCTCAACTTTTCATTCGGCGGAAATATCTCGATGCTAATGATGATAGCCGCCGTCGGCAACCAGTTGCTAGCGGACTGTGGAATTGTTATTGATACTAAAAATTTGAACCACAGAACGGACAATGTATACATCTATTTCTCTCAATGCAACTTATTATATTTCTATTTCCCAGGCACATTGATTTTGAAGCCCTTGTTAGGGAAACACAGCTCGGTGGAAACAAAAATACCCCCTACTTGCATGTATATTTGCGAAGCGGATTCCCACAGGTACATTGAGTTTGAAATCTGCGTTGGGGAAACCGTAAATCGGCCCAATCAAAACTTGGCAGTTAGGGCGTTTAGATAACGCTTGACATTTTGCAGTTATTCAACTGTTTATCTCTTGGAAAATAACATTTTATCTATTGTGATAGACTCCGGTTAGACGTAGTCCCACGTTAAATTGTTTGTTTCTTTATTGTGATTAAATATGATAATTTCAGCTGTCAAGTTTCCATTTCAAAATTATCAATCCATATGTATTATCAATGAAAAATCCAAAACTCTTGCCTGATTTACATGTCAATAATTGGCAACCTTGCCATTTCGGGCCAATAACCTGGATAATTCGTGCTGGCATACTATTTACCATTTTTTTCTGAACGGATTTCTCGATATTTTTCCATTTTTCCAAAATTGCGACCTTGAGCTCTTCAATCGTGGAGTACCGCTTTCCTTGAGTGAAGATTCTGCGTACAAGGATTCCCCTAAGATTTTCAATAGGATTCAAGTCTTCGATTTACGTGGAGCTCTCTTCTTTTTATCGTATCCATGAGGATTCGTCAAATAATTGAGAACTACTTGGTGGGATCGTCCAATCTGACGAGCAATTTCTCTAATTCCAACATTTTCTTGATGAAATGTGTCGATTTGTCTTTTTTCTATATCCGTGAGCACCTTTCCTTTCGGCATTTTCCAGATTTTTTAATCAAACTAACTAAAAACAACAGAAAACGTAACTGGTCTTATAGAAACTTGACACTTGAAAGATACAAAAAACATTTGTTTACGCTTGCACACACATATGAAAATCATGCAGTGTATCATACACTACGTGAGTTACCAATACAAAAACACTAGAATATAAATTGAAGTGTTATTTGTTTACAATTACCCAAAGCAGCAAGATCATCACCTGGTCTTATAGAAGTTGGACAAAGTGTATACTACTAGTAGAATTCAGTTACAGTCAGCCCCTCCTGATAGCATGTATTCAGTTGATCTAATCAGTCTAATCAGTCCTGCTTCGTTTTTCAGTCGGGCATACCAGTCTGCTACCGTCGCACATGTTCTTCCGATAAGGTCCACGTCATCGGCGAAACAGATAAACTGACTAGACTTGTTGAAAATCATGCCCCACATGTAGAGACCTGCTTTCCGCATAACACCTTTCAGCACCACGTTGAAGAGCAAACAGGAGAGTCCATGGCCTTGTCGAAGTCAACTGTGAGTCAAAAACGGTTCCGACAGATCGCCGGAGTCAGGTATGTGGATCATCCTTGCCTAAATCAGCTTTTCAGCTTTGGCAGCCTTCGAAGAAAGCTGTGTGCATCCATGATTCTCCATAGCTGTCATCGGTCGATTGTATACCTTATGCACGCGGCACTTTTGGAGGATCGCTGCAGTGTAAAAATCTGGTCTGTCGTCGAGAAACCGGGCATGAATCCGGCTTGATAACATCCCACAAATCTACTTACTGATTCACAATGATTCAATTAACTCGGTGCATGGCTAGCACGTTTCCGCGTTTCGGAAGCGACGAAAATTACAACATTACATGACTCATCGAAAACTAGATTGATTGACTGAATACTTATCTCGCAGCCGAGCGAGAATTTCGATCTCTGGTTTGTGGAGACCATATACCATACACGACTCCCATTGATCATGCGTCTCCGGCTGGTATCATTTTCACACGTTACCATCGAGCCATGGTAGACAAATTGGTCCACTACTATGAACTCATCGCCGTTAATCACCACACTAGTACCTAATCAGGTCTGTCGTACTCGCATCCGGACGCCAGCATATATTTGGTTTTAGACGCATTGATTCTCAGTCCAACTCTGCTTCGGGCAATGTCTTTAATGTCTACGTCATCATCGAAGCAGATGAATTGACTGGGTCTATCGAAAATCCTACCACGCAAGTTAAACGCCGTTCGTCTCAAAACACCTTCTAGCGCAGTTTTGAATAGGACGGAAGCGAGACCGATATTCGCACAAAGAGAGTCAGATAATCTACCCGATTTTCGCACAAAAGACTGTATTCCATCATCCGATGCACACTAAAGATGCCCATAAACAAGGAAGCAGATCGCTCGCGTTCGTTCGCCATGATGCTTCCTTCATTATTCCTGCACATTTCGGCCCGCGGCACGAACACTTTGTACGAGGTGTTTAGTTCCTTGAAAGACTTCCGAGGTTCTCGAGAATGAGAAAGCTACTTCATCTCCCCACACTAAGATTTCAGGCGGTGCTTTTCTCCTGAAAGAGATTTCTTTGAAGGGCCTTCGTTTCAGTCGATATCGATACACGTAGTGTTGCCAACAATATTTCAGATTCCCGCGAAAATTGGTAGTTTTGTTCTTTATTGCAAAATATTGGACCCGTATTTTTTTTTTTTTTTTAGGGTGCCGATTTCTATTTTAGGGTGCTCTGAAAATCATTTTTTTCAAAAATGACTTTCTATAAAAAATTCATAACTTTTGAACTTCTAAGCCAATTCGAATGATCGATATATTAAATTTAAAGCTAATTAACTAATATTTTTTGGAAAAATAATTCGCTTCCAAGAAGTTTGTTTTTTTTTGTAATTATTGCTGAGGATTTATTCGCACAAAATATCCAAAAATCACAGAAACGTTTTTTTTCGTTTTTCAGTTATATTTTTTCAAAGTTAACCGACGGTCCGAGAAATCAATTTTTCACCATTTTTTTCCAAAGCTTTTTTTTTTATTTCAACTTTTGAACAACATCGAATTGAAGGCAATGAAAATATAACATTCTTTCAAAAAATATAACACTTGCGAAGAAATTGGTTTTGTTTTTGTGATTATTGATAGCATTGGTTTTTTTATAATTTACTCGGTTAAAGGTAAGGGTGCTATATTTTTTTCTTGAAAGCTGAGGATTTTTTGCAAAATATATCCAAAAATCAGAGAGGCGTTTTTTTTTGTTTTTGATTTATTATTTTTCAAAGTTAACATGTTTCCATTCTTCGTTCACTATTCCTATGCGACAAGACTAGGTCTATAATAAAAGAATCCATTTTTTACATAAGTGATTTTTTTTTAGAAAAGAGACCAGCTGATTGGCTTCAAATTAATATGTCGATCATCTGAATCGGTCCAATAGTTCAAAAGTGATGAATATTAAAAAAAAGAAGTAATTTCTGGATGAAAAGGAAAGCCTTATTTTCCGGACCATCGGTTGACTTTGAAAAATCTTAACTCAAAAACGAAAAAAGCCTCTCTAATTTCAACGTAAAAACATAAAAATAAATGGTATCCTCTAGTCCAAAGCCCTCAATAAAAAAAAAAACCATTACAATCAATAATTACAAAACCAAAATCCAAGTGTAATATGTTTACCAAAGAAGACTAGCTAATTGGCTTCAGTTTGATATGCTGATCATCTGAATCGGTCCAGTAGTTCAAAAGTTATGTATTCTTAAAAAAAATCATTTAAAAAAAGGGAAAAAAATGATTTTTCGGACCACCCTTAAATTGCACCTCAATAAAAAATGAAAAATACGGGCCTTATATTTTGCGATAAAGAACAAAACTACCAATTTTCGAGGAAATCTGAGACCCACTATATCGGTTCGGCATGGGATGGCAGCATAAGAAGATCTTTGATTTATTTAAAATATTTTTTTACCCATTCCAATGCTTTAAAAATATCTACTTCGAAGTTTCGTGTAGTATTTATATGTAGTTAATAACATTATGAAATAGACCAATAATTAATCATATCATTTGAGTAGATCAAGATGACTCCTACCATCACTCGAACATTACTGTGAAACAATATTTGAGGATCTTTTTTTCTAGAATCGCTAGAGTCTAGACCAGGAATTATCAAAGTGGTCGTACCGGTTTCCCAGGGGTCGGCATAAACGAGAACTGATTTTTTGAGGGTTGACGAGGTTTAATAATCGACCCTACTAATGAACATAAGTTTTTATTTGAAACCTTCAAGATACTATATAAGTTGTCTTACGTGAACCAATATGTTAAAAGAATGACTGATATTTTAGCAGAAAGTATTATTGCTGTACTTTTTAAAAACTCAAAAAGTCGATAAGCGTGCACAAGTTCGTAAAAGATGATGGCCAGAAAAAAAAAACCTGAACAAGTTCGGATATTTTGACTTGCTCTACACATACATATACGCGATTAAACACGAAGGAAGTCATGATCAAATTCAAGTCTAAACATGCTCCTGACATTTTACTGTATAACAAGCTTGTACTTAGATTGTAAGTTCATTTGCGTTCTGAAATTCGTTGGATAATACACTCATCTACTAATTTAATTCAGAAGATTACATTATATTAGTAGAATGTTTCCAGGTTCGTTCATCACAATGATTTTTTTTTATTTTAACTTGCAATTTTAATGTATCTCACTTAACCAACCGCAAAGTATTAAAATTAGTTAGTATTTTGTAAGAATTAAAAAAAACTAGCGATAGAATGTTTAAAAATATGGTTATAGGGGTCGGAGGTATCACTCCATTCTGGAAAAGAGGTTTCTTTCCCAAAATAGTTTGTTACGCATCACTTCACGCACACGGTTCGGCATGGATTCCACCAGCTTCTGGCACGTGGTGACCGGAATGGGGTACCAACCAGCTTGGATCCTATCCCACAGTTGCTGCTTATTCTTCGATTTCTCCGTGTACACCAACCCTTTCACGATCTCCCATAGGTTCTCTAAAGGGTTCAGATCTGGTGACTGCGCTGGTCACTCCATGACGTCGACTTTGTTATCCTGGAACCACTTTTTGACGGTCTTGGCGGCGTGTTTTGGATCGTTATCCTGCATGAATTGCCATTTCAGGGTATGGCAGCATAACATCCCTTAAGATTTGGGCGTAGGGATACTGATCCATGATCTTATCCTCACAGTACGGGGGGCAAATCCGTACCAGAAGAAGCAACCCCACAGCATAATGTTCCCTCCTCCATTCTTGAATGTCTTCCTATCCAGCCTATTGGGCGATGGACCCAAGTTTATCCATCCGAGCCGATGAGGTTTACCTTCGTCTCATCCGACCATCTTATATTTCCCCACTGCTTTTCCTTCTCCGGACCAATCCAATCGAAGTGGTCTTTCGCGAACTTCAGCCGCGCCTTCAGGTGCTTCGCCGTCAACATGGGGACCTTCCGGAAGCCTTTTCCGCCTAGCCACTGCTCCTCCAGCCGCCACTGAACAGTCCGGGAACTCACGGACAAGTTCAGATCGTCCCGGATCTTTTTCGAGGCCTTTAAGGAATCTTTCTTGGAGGCTCGCTTTATCGCAGAGTCATCCTTCGCGGTCGTTTTCTTTGGGTGTCTAGCCGTTTCGGATTTTTTGCGGTCGGGGAGGGCTTTAAACACGAAGGTTTTGGATCGTCCGAAATACTCTGCGATTTCGCGGTGGCTGCTACCTGATTTGGACATTTTGCGGATGACCATCCACTGTGTTTCCGTGCAATTATGCGCGCGACCCATTTTTCGTTGACTGCAACTGGAATTCGAGAATTAAAACCTTGCATACATCCTGAAAAAACACAAAATACTACTGAGAAACAGTCAATTTTTTTCTCAAAATCGGTCGAAACAACACTCGAAACTCGAAGAATTGGCTAGAAATATTGTGGCGCGGGAAAAAACATCATGTGTACAGATGCCTCACATTTCTATTAGAAATTTATTCTCTCGTTTTCGTTTTACGAAATTAATTCTGAGGACCAATCATCGAACAATTGAAAAATGTCAAGCATCATCTGTGCGAAAAATCCCGGTCGAGCACAAACAACCTGTGCTCTCCTTTAGGTGCTGGGTTGCCATGCGAAAGACTATTACTTGAAATTATTAACGATATCGAATGGGTGTTTTGTTGATTTCATATAACTGCCACTGCAAAGCTTGCTGTTCAAATTAGTCTTCCGTAAATCGCTCAATCGAAATGCCTTATACATGCGAATGAACATAAGCGTACCAATTAATGCAAAAAATGAAGAAAAAAGTTACTTTGTGACACTAGTAGGGTATTTTTTTTGTGGGGATCAACATTTTGCAAAAAGTCCCGCTCGAAAATTCAAGATGGTCATTTTCATTGGCACGCTAAAGGGCGAACACGAAATTTTTGCGACACATTCAACAGGGCATAACTTTTTTACCATTGGGTAAAAATCAACCAAATTTTGCACACTTTCTCATTGATGTGTATTGTCTACATGCTGTCAAACTCGAAGTCGTGTTTTTCGATTCAACGAAAATGGAGGTGAACCAACGCGAGTCGAGAGAACAAATTTTTTTCCAAACACCTGGAATTTCCTGACCTGTCGCATCGGCAGTTGGGAAAAATGTTGAACATTCACCATTCAACGGTCTCCAGAGTGTTGAAGCGGTTCCAGGAGCGGTTGACGTTGGACCACGGCAAAGGAGCTGGAAGAAAACCGGGACCGGAGAACAAAAAGACGGAGGGAAAGGTGAAGCGGATGATTAAAGCAAATCCCAACGTCTCAAGCCGTGATTTGGCTAAAAAGATCGGCATGTCGCAGAGCTACATCCAGAATGCAAAGAAGAGAGCTGGACTACATACATACAAGGTACAGAACTTCCCAAACCGCGATGAGCGGCAATAATCGACGACTAAAACTCGGGCACGGAAGCTCTACGAGAAAATGCTGACAAAATATGGCTGCTGTGTGATGGACGACGAAACGTATATAAAAGCCGATTTTAAGCAAATTCCGGGGTTGGAGTTTCTCACCGACAAGAGCAAGTTCGATGTGGACTACAAATATAAGAAAAAGAAAATGTCGAAGTTCGCCTCCAAATATCTCGTTTGGCAGGCCATCTGCTCTTGCGGACTGAGGAGTGAGCCTTTCGTGACAAAGGGCACAGTAAATGGCGAGATCTACAAATCTGAGTGCCTCGAGAAGCGCCTTTTGCCGTTCTTGCAGCAGCACGACGAAGCTCCGCTATTTTGGCCATATTTGGCATCATGCCACTATTCTATATGCAAAATACACATATACAAAATATACATATACAAAAAATAAGTCATTTGCTTCGCCAACTCGCAAGCAGATCGGTCGAACCTATAATTGATCCGATACAGGTGTTTTTTTTACATCCGTTTCTAGTGTGTATTTTTTCATCTGGTGCGCTGCGAGCGAGTAAAGCTCATAAAAAGTGGTGCGCTATCGAGACAATCCGGCAGCAAGTCACACCATCACACACGCTACACAGCAGCGGGGCAAGTAGAAGTTTATTTTCCTCTTACCTCTTCCATCATTCTGTATAGCTTCTGTGCTCGATTTATACCATTGTTTATCTTTGTGTTTATCATATCGGCAAGCGTTGGCATTAGGGGTGTTCATTTCTTACATCACCGTTGAACATTTATTGGAACTTTTTTCATTTTCAAATTACACATAATAACAAAAATTGAAATAAATAAAATTTTCAACAATAACTAATATAGAAATATAATTTCTTTTACTAATTTATATTTTCCAAATTATTATATTCTGTTCATATCGAACAGTTGTCTACTTCTTCGTTTTTATTAATATGGCAGAGGGCGGGGAGGATCCCCCACCCACGCCAAAGAATATCTCAGATAATGAACCTCCTCCTGAAGAGCAGGAGGATGAAACAGAAGATGAGGAGGAAAATTCTGTGTACGAAATAGAAAGCTCTGAAGATGAGGAAACAGACGAGAAGCAGGATTTTCGTCTAAAAGAATACCCTGATGGCGCCAAAGGCACATTTATCGTATACTTTAGACGAAAATCCAAACCTCTTAACGTCATTCGCATCTCAAAAGAGTTGACACAGAAATTTTCCGAAGTTACCGAGATTACTCGGATGGGGCCAGACAAATTACGAGTTGTCGTCTCCAGCAGAACCCAAGCGAATGAAATAACGCGCTGTGATCTCTTTGCGATCGAGTATCGCGTATACGTACCCTGTTGCAACGTTGAAATAGACGGTGTAATAAACGAAAAGTTTTTGACTCGAAAAGAGATACTCGATGGTGTCGGTCGCTTCAAGAACTCTTCACTAAAAAGTGTGAAGATTCTTGCATGCGATCGACTGAAATCTGTGTCACTTAAAAATGACAAAAGAGTCCTCAATCGGACAAACTCTTTTCGTGTGACAATTTAAGGTTCCGCCCTTCCTAACTACGTTGCAATAGATGCACTTCGTTTACCTGTTCGGTTGTTTGTACCCCGGGTAATGAAATGCAACAAATGTATGCAACTCGGTCACACGGCCGCCTATTGTTGCAAAAAAAAACGTTGCGCAGATTGTGGAGAGAGCCATGATGAGAATCCTTGCGCGAAAGAGCACAAGTGTCTTCATTGCGGCGGGACTCCTCATGATCTTACTCAATGCCCGGTGTACATACAACGAGGGGAAAAAATCGAGTGTTCCTTAAAAGAACGTTCCAAGCGGACTTATGCAGAAATGCTTAAGAGTCCCGTTCCAACGACTCAGGACAATCCCTACTCCATTCTGCAGAACGACGAGCCTGTTGCTGACGCTCCCAATGCAGGAGGTTCCGGTACATCGCAGGGTGCCATCAGGAAAAGAAAAATTACTTCTTTTCCATCACTCCCCAGAAAGAAAACCGAAACTTCCCAAGTTGGAATGAAAACTCGAATCGAACGTGCTGAGAATAGACCGAAGCAAGTACCTCCTGGTTTAAGCGGTTCTTCTACGCACCAGGGGTCCTCAGCACTTCCCGGAGCAGAGCCCAACACGTCTGTTCCTTTTTCGCGGTTGAGGCAACAGCCACAATCTGGCTTGCTTGCGCTTTCTGACCTGGTGGACAACATTTTAAATGCTTTAAATATAAACGACCCTCTTAAAAGCATAGTATTATGTTTGCTTCCGATTGTGAGAACATTTTTGAAAGAAAAATGTGGTTTTTTGGCAGCGTTCATTTCCCTCGATGCCTGATTCAGGGCAAGAGGTCAAGGATTTGACCACTGTAATACAGTGGAATTGCAGAAGCATCATCCCTAAACTAGATCAATTTAAATTTTTAGTTCATAGTTCTAACTGTGATGTATTTTCCCTCTGTGAAACATGGCTTTCTTCAGCCGACGAGCTGAATTTCCACGATTTCAACATTATTCGCCTCGATCGAAATGACTCGTTTGGTGGCGTACTATTGGGGATCAAAAAATGTCACTCCTTCTATAGAGTCACTCTCCCATCGATGATAGGCATTGAAGTTGTCGCTTGCCAGACACAAATCAATGGCAAAGACTTCTGCATTGTCTCGATATATATTCCTCCAAGAACCATGGTCGGCCGCCATCAGTTTTTTGATATCATCGCGGCATTGCCGGAGCCGCGGCTAATCTTAGGTGACCTCAACTCCCATGGAACAGCATGGGGGTCACACTATGATGACAGCCGTGCCACGTTGATTTATGATCTGTGCGACAACTTCAACATGACAGTTTTGAATACTGGGGAAGCAACCAGAATAGCCAACCCTCCTGCACGGGCAAGCATGCTAGACATATCTCTATACTCTTCTTCGTTATCCCTGGATTGCATGTGGAAGGTAATCCAAGATCCCCACGGTAGTGATCACCTACCAATAATTTTATCGATCGCTAATGAATCAAGCTTTCGTGAGTCAGTCAATATTTCGTATGACCTCACGAAGAATATTGACTGGAGAACATTTGCGGAAATAATATCTGAAGCAATTGTTTCAATGCATGAACTTCCTCCGCTCGAAGAGTATAACTTTATATCGAGTTTGATTTACGAAAGCGCACTTCAAGCTCAAAAGAAACGTGTACCGGCTACCACTTTCCGACGTCGTCCTTCATCACTTTGGTGGGACAGGGAGTGTTCAAAGGTCTACCTTGAAAAATCATCCGCTTTCAAAAAATTCCGGAAAACTGGATTAGTGGAATGGTTTCTAAAGTACCAAGCTCTAGAAGCCAAACTAAAAGGTTTGATTAAAGCAAAAAAGCGTGGATATTGGCGGAAGTTCGTCAATGGTTTGTCAAGGGAGACCGCTATGAGCACTCTTTGGAATACGGCTAGGAGAATGCGTGGCTGGAACCATACAAACGAAAGTGAGGAATACTCTGACCGTTGGATTTCAGAATTTGCAGGAAAGGTTTGTCCCGATTCTGTCCCTGCACAACATATCGTACGCGATATACCGCTTCAAAGCGATTATGAGAATTTTTCGATGGTGGAATTCTCTCAATTGCACTTCTCTCATGTAATAATTCAGCTCCGGGGTCGGACAAGATTAAATTCAACTTGTTGAAGAATCTTCCCGACTTGGCAAAACAGCGTTTGCTGAACTTGTTCAACAAGTTTCTGGAGCTGAATATTGTCCCGCATGACTGGAGACAAGTGAGAGTGATAGCCATACGGAAACCCAACAAGCCGGCTTGCGATCACAACTCGTATAGGCCGATTTCAATGTTATCCTGTATTCGTAAATTGTTAGAGAAAATGATTCTACTTCGTTTGGACAAGTGGGTCGAAACGAACAATTTGCTGTCAAATACGCAGTTTGGCTTCCGCCGAGGTAAAGGGACAAATGATTGTCTCGCGCTGCTATCTTCTGAAATCCAAATCGCATTTGCTCGCAAAGAACAAATGGCTTCCGTTTTTCTCGATATCAAAGGGGCATTTGATTCAGTTTCCATGGAAATTCTCTCAGAGAAGCTTCATAATCGTGGACTTTCACCAATTCTCAATAATTTCCTGTACAATTTACTGTCAGAAAAGCACATGATTTTCTCTCATGGCAGCTCGAAATCTTCTCGTTACAGTTTTATGGGCCTACCACAAGGCTCCTGCCTAAGCCCCCTCTTGTACAGTTTTTACGTCAATGATATGGATGATTGTCTAACTAGAGACTGCACGTTGAGACAACTTGCAGACGATGGAGTTATTTCCATCACGGTTACTAATCCCGTCGTTCTGCAAAAGTCGTTGCAAGATACCCTGAACAATCTGTTCACGTGGGCCCTCAAGCTGGGTATCGAATTCTCTACGGAGAAAACTGAAATGGTCGTTTTTTCTAGGAAGCACGAACCCGCCCAATTCCAGCTGCACCTATCCGGCAAAACGATCCAACACTCTATGTTTTTCAAATACCTGGGTGTATATTTTGATTCTAAGTGTACCTGGGGGAGACACATTGCGTATTTGAAACAGAAATGCCAGCAAAGAATCAATTTTCTCCAAACAATAACCGGAACATGGTGGGGTGCCCATCCAGGAGACCTCATTCAGTTGTACAAAACAACGATATTATCAGTGTTAGAATATGGCAGTTTTTGCTTCCGATCAGCTGCCAGGATTCATATTCTCAAGCTGGAGAGAATACAATATCGTTGCTTGCGTATAGCCATGGGGTGTTTGCATTCGACACATACGATGAGTCTCGAAGTTTTGGCAGGAGTACCCCCGCTTACTCTTCGGATCACAGAATTATCCTACAGATTTCTCATCCGTTGCAAGATCATGAATCCATTGGTGATTGATAATTTCGAAAATCTACTCCAACTGACTCCTCAGTCAAGTTTTATGTCTTTATACCATGAGTACCTTACCCACGACGTGCACCCTTCACCAGGCATCTCCAACCAAGTTTGCTTCCCATACTTCTGCAATTCCTCTGTCATTTTTGATCTGTCCATGCGACAAAAAATCCATGGAATCCCAGATCACCTACGCTCCGATTCTATTCCGCCGATATTTTCGGCAGAATATGGGAAAGTTAGATCTGATAAAATGTTCTTTACTGACGGTTCATTCATAAACGGGTCCACTGGCTTCGGCATCTTCAATGAAAATTCCAGTGCCTCTTTCAAACTCAAAGATCCTTGTTCCGTGTATGTCGCTGAACTGGGTGCGATATATTACGCATTAGGGATCATTGAAACATTGCCCATCGACCACTATTTTATTTTTTCAGACAGTCTCAGCTCAATAGAGGCAATCCGCTCAATGAAAGTTGATAAATGCTCATCTTATTTCCTAACAAGAATAAGACAACTATTGAGTGTTTTGGTCGAAAAATTATTCAAGATTACCTTAGCATAGGTTCCCTCTCATTGCTCGATACCGGGGAATGAGAAAGCCGACTCGCTAGCTAAGGTGGGCGCTTCAGAAGGCCCAATTTTTTGAAAGGCAAATTGCTTATAATTAATTTTTCCACATTCCTCGTCAGAATACGCTCGTAAGTTGGCAGCGCATGTGGAGTGAAGATGAGTTCGGTCGTTGGTTACACACGATTATCCCTAAGGTCTCGACGAGTGCATAGTTCAAGGGATTGAATGTAGGTCGTGATTTCATTCGCGTGATATCTCGGCTTATGTTCAATCACTACAACCTAAACGCGCATCTCTATCGCATTGGGCTCGCAGCAAACAATCTTTGTGATTGTGGCGATGGCTACCACGACATCGAGCATGTTGTCTGGTCGTGTATCCGGTTCCATGCTGCTCGCTCTCAGCTCTCTAGAGTACTGAGAGCACAAGGCAGACAATCGGATATCCCCGTCCGGGATATCTTAGGTAGCCGTGATCCTGATCTTCTGCTTTATCTATATCTGTTCCTCAGAAACGCCGATGTCAACGTTTAATGATGTTTCCTTCGTTGTGTCCCCGTTTCATATCCCTCCTATCCAAACGATAAACTTTTACTTAGTCGCGGCAATACATACACACACTCTTTACAGATACACGGGCCAAAGGTTGTGCAGGCCACTGATCATTCAACAAGAGCCAAAGGTTGTACCGCTTATGACAACTCTACACGAGCTGATGATTGCGCCGGCTAGTGCCCATTCTATCCTGGATTCCTCGAGTCGAGAAAGACGCACCACGCTAGATATGGGGTACAGACTAGGGGGGCGTTGCTGATTAATGGTCAGCTGCATCCCAATAGCAGGTATCCCGTGTCGGGCACACGTACAGAGCATCGAAGACTGCAACATACCAATTATGAGAACACTTGTAATACTAACCTCGAGCCAACCGCGAGTAATCGGTTACATATTACTAACATAGTTGTAAGCAAACATTGTAGAAAAATTGAACTCCCGGCCCCGTTAGGCTGACGCCATATGAACCTTAATAAAAATATATATTTTGGATAAAAAAAAAAAAAATAATCTTACGTGCATCGCGATGTACAAAGTATTAATGAATCTGTGAAAATTAACGTTAAAAGACATTTCTGCAGATCCGTGACTTTTACAGACATTTCCACATTTTTAACAGACTTTCACATATTTTTACAGATATTTTTTAAAAATCATCTGGCAACTCTTCGTTCCACTTTTCATCGAATGTTTTCGAATCGCAGTAGAAAACATTTACGTGACTGTGAATTCATTTGTTTTTATTTCGTTCAGAAAAAATATTATATCAGGGAAAGTGGACATTAAAAATGCGTTGTTCAGTGAAAAGCTGCCTGAATACGAGTGAAAATGTTCGCGTAAGCTTTTATCGTATACCCCCAGAAACGTTTCTATAGACGCATTGGGTCGATTTTTGCGGAGACGACAAACTAGTTCCGAATAAGGGTTCTCGTATCTGGAGTAAGTACAATGTTTGAATTATTGAAAACCAAAAGTGTAGCAAACCTTTCATACACATTTTCAAGATTATTTTGGTAGAAATACATCGTTACATTTCAACCGGAAGGGAAACCTCGTGAGAAACCGTATTGCCTTCTCCACAACTAAGCCGGTAGTTGACTCAGAAGATTACATCAACATGAAGCGCAGATTGTTTTACCGTTACATTCATCACCAGCACTAGCGGATCATAATTACGTGGGTTTCATTCGGCCAGCTTCATTAGCAAAGCTGTTATCACCGACGTCAGAAAAAAAAACGTCCCCAAAACATTTCACTTTTGATATGTATATACGCATCGAAATTCACCAATATCGAATTTTGCTCCCACATGAAAATCTTGGAGTGAACTAAGCGTTATTCGTAGGTTGTTGATATTATGTCAAGTTCTGATAACTTGCAATATGAGATGTTCTTTCCGAGATGTAATGGTCAATTAAACAATTGACGGAAAATGTAGTTCGTTCATCTTATAAGTTTTTTTTATTTTTGCCTTTGATAACAATACCTATTTTATGGTTTTGATTATCATAAGAAAAATAACGCTCCAGAGCGTTTTCTGAAGAACAAATACACAGGTTGTACGCCGCCCGTAAAGTATCTCCGAGAAATGCTACGCTCAAAAGCAGGCAAAGAATCGCCCAAATACAAATCACCTCTCATTCCCGGAAGGAATTAATTAGTCTTGACGGCTTTATTTCTCTGCAATGGTGCCACAATACGTCGATCGCACGCGACCTGGGTGGCACGACGCTGTTACGCTTTTACCTTTTGGCCAAATCCGCTGGCTGCGCAAGACCGTGCGGCAGACTTTATAATGGCGTGCATGTTTTTCCACGCCGACGTTTCCTTTGGTTTCGGGGCCGGAGCGTGTTGTTGTACATCTGGTTAGACTTGCTCTCAGAGACGGGCGATATCGACTTTTTGGTTGCTTGAAAATCAGTTTTCTCCGCAGTCGACAACATGATTGATTTTCGGCAGTAGTTGCAATGAATGATTGATTTTCCGTTAATAGTCGGTGATTGAAGAATTATGTAGTGCTCTTCAACAAAAAGAATGTAGAATATAATAAAAATGATAACCACTCGCAACTCACGGGAGATCATTATCATCTCCACAGTTGCCTTAATCGATCAAAAAACAGTAACGTCACATCTCGAATATTGATTTTGCTCTTTACTTTGTTTAAACTACGAACCGCCGATGTTAATTCTAGCCTCATCATCATGTTCCTGTTACCATTACAGTCGTACCGCAGACCGCGTTACTGCTGAAGTTACTCGACTTTCCCGATGAAAACCAAAGAAATGAAAACGAAAGTCGGAAAGTGTTGTTTTTTCCCTTCCATACACTTTTCCGCCGAGTCAATCATTGAGTTGTATCGATTTTAGAACAGTTCACTGGAGGGTTCACTTACCCGTGAAAAAAAAATGACGTGGAAATGTTTTTCACCTTTACCGAGGCGGATTTGATATTGGCGGTTGTTTAAACAATTTTCGATTTTTTATGCATCAACTGGGGGGAACTACATCGCACCTGAGACGTAAGCAAACGCAATGTGTGGAAAATGTGCATCGTCGATTCAAAACAAAAATTGATAAAAATTATATTGCCATTACGTTTAATGATTCGAAAATCAATCAATAGATTATCGAAAAAACGTAGAAATCATGACTAAAAATACCATTTTTTATTCATAACGGAGAATTAAGAAAATTAAGAGACTGCCTCATTCTAAACGCTCATTCCAAACGCTAAGATTTCAACACTTTGGTGTCTCACCGCATATGTTTACGCATGATGATCACGAAATAAATCACGACCATGGTTGTCTTTTCGTAATGAAATTGCGTCAGTGCGCACTATAGGATTTCAGACGGACAAAATTCGGAGAAGTGACTAACACCGATCTGTTTTTCTATATTTCCTATAGAAAGTAGACTCTTTAACTAGGAGAAGTTCAACATTTCAGGACTGTAGCGGGTACTATACATGAGATATTCTAAAAAAGTGAATTCTAAAAAAAATATCATAGTAACAGAATAACGTATAAGTATATTATATTCTTATAAACGTTATTGAATGGGCTTTCCGAAAAAATTGTGGTTAAGTGGCTTTATAGATGAAAATAAGAAGATAAAGCATAAGAAAAAGAAGAAAAGAAGAATAGAAATCATAATTTAAACTCTGTTTTTGTGCGATTTTATTGTTAGTGCTATTGGTTTGTGTGATTCAAGTGATTCCCGATTTCACGATAAAATCGCACAAAAGAGTCACACAAACGAGGAATTGCACAAAAAGGGATCACACAAAAACAGGTTAACTTGTACATGAAATCGGGGGTTTCAAAACAAAATATTTTGATGCCAAATGTCTTCGAATTGCATAAAACGTCATAAATTGACTCTTGTGGACTTATTCGTATAAGGGAGTTTAATATTTTTTTTCTTTATTATTATAATCCATTATTTATATTTTTATTTCATACAGGTAAACTTCGATATAACGTACATTTCACTTTCAAGATTGTACGTTGTATCGAATTGTACGTTATATCGAAGCATAATAAAGTACTCACAAACGGAGTCTATAATACATTATTGTGTTGCTGTTTTAGTAAAGTTAATGAATAACTTCAATTAGAAGACGAAGCCAGCCTTTCTCATGATGTTTCCCTTCGTACTGTTGATTAAAGCTTGATTCATTTAGAATCCGGAATTACAAAACCAGCTGTATTTCAGGATTCATTGAAGGTACAAAACTTGTTTTAGCATCACAATACAGATAATTCATTGTTCTATCAGGAAAAAAATATTGGATTTTTTTTCCTTTGCACTTTGGAAATGTGTACGTTATATCGAGGTAAAATGTTCGTTATATCGAGTGACGTTATATCGAGGGTACATTATAACGAGGGTACGTTATATCGAAGTTTCCCTGTATAATATAATAATATTATTAATATTATTATTATTTGTCAAAAAAAATTTTTTGACGTAGGACTACGTCTTTCATTTCTATACTGGGGTGTAAGTTCAAAGTTTCGAAAACGAAAGCGTTACGCCGGAGACCGAGATTTCGAGCGTTAATAGCTCCTAAACAACTGAATGAAATGGTATGATAAACACTTCATTCGAAAGATAAAATGTCTACGCGCTCTATACTTGTTACTTTTTGATCCAAAAACTTGTTTTAATAGCCTCAAAATTGCTATCAAAACAGGCTATTGAAACCACACCAATCGGTATAAAAGCGAGTGTCGCTCGGAAATCCACTCAGTTATGATTGCGCAACGATGGAGATACCATCGCTGGAATGAATGGACAGACTTCAAAACCATGGAGCCAGGGGAAATCGGCCTTGCAAAATAGGTACAAGCAGCGGGTACTTTTGTATTCGTTTGCATTTCTGCAAATCGGAATGTTTCCATATGACAGACTTCAAAACCATGGAGCCTGGGGAAATCGGCCTTGCAAAATAGGTACAAGTAGCGGGTACTTTTGTACTCGCTTGCATTTCTGCAAATCGGAATGTTTTTCTAACACAGACTTCAAAACCATGGAGCCTGGGGAAACTGGCATTGCAAATGAGATGCAATCAACGAGTACTTTTGTATTCGTTTGCGCTTTTGCTAATCGGAATGTTTCCCTAACACAGACTTCAAAACCATGGAGCCTGGGGAAACTGGCATTGCAAATGAGATGCAATCAACGGGTAATTTTGGACTCGTTTGCGTTTCTTCAAATCGGAATGTATCCCTAACACGGATTTCAAAACCATGGAGCGTGGGTAAATTGGCATTTCAAATGAGATGCAAGCTGCGAGTACTTTTGTACCCTACTATACTTTGTTTGCAAACCGGAATGTGTTTTCCCAACACAGATTCCGAAACCAATAAGTTGGGAAAATCGGCATTGCAGATCTCGGCAGTACTTTTATAATTCCATGCATTTTTACACTTCAGAAATGGTTTTGCTAACACGGTCTACAAAAGCGGGTACAAATGCAACGCTTTGGCTCGATTATTCAAGACTGCATATCCCTCCATGTAACTGACTCACTGAACTTTTAAGCATATCGTTTGATGATCAGGCAAAATGTTGATAACTATTTGCTGCGATAACCACTACCATTATGCATGAATTGACCTAAATTGGAATTTGTTTGCAATTGAATTCGTAAATTGTTTCATTCATACTCTAGTTTAATCAATAATTTAATCATTACATACGAAAGATAGCTCTGCGCAGCGGCGATATCGTACCCAATGAGGAACATCCGAGGTGCGATTATTGCTAGTTGAAAAAACACAAATGATTACTAAGCCAACGGCAGTCCTACGTCAACCTTGCGGTTATATCATAGGTATAACCCATCCATAGTTTTTTGCGCTTGGTCGTTTTTTTGTCTGAAAGTCTGAAATGTCTGAAATCAACATTTCGCAACAATTTCCGAATGAAAAATTTAGATAAATATTTATATTGGCACTTGAAACCATGCGTTTCGTCTCGTATTCCGAAAAAAAATAAGTCCCAGAGTGTCGATTTTTGACAAATTTTTTTTTTCGAGATGACACCAGAACTCGACGTTTTATGCAGATTCAAGATATTTAGCATCAAAAAAAACTTTCCTAAACCCCGATTTCCTTTACTCCCCTCTTGGGTGATTTTTCGATTTTTACAAAACTCAAACTTTGACCGCCTTGCGCCACTCTCCCTTAAGTCCCATACATTCATTGGCACCCTAATATATATATCAAATAAAAATTCAACAAAACACATCTTTCTACACAACTATTAACGTGACAGCAATAGGAAAGCGTGTGTTTGTGATATTCTGTTATTTACCTTCTCATAATTTTAACCATTCATATTTATTTATGTTTTCGATTTTTTATTTCTCAGCCGTTTTGTTTAATCTTACGGTAAAACGCACTCAACCTTTGATCATCGGGTCGAACAATTCTTTTTTCCTGTTCTTTTTGTACAGCTTCAAATGTCACAACGATCGAAAGATCGGAGTGCAATAGTGACAGTCTAGGTATCTTAGGTATTAAGATTCCAGACTCTACAAGTGGATCAATTTCTTTCACACAGTTATTAACGTGTCAACAATGTTTTCACCCCAACGCATAACGATTCGGATGAAAATGCTTGTTCATCTGTCTGAGATTCCCATGAATTCCGAAGTCACAAAAATTTTGGTAGACGGAGGATATTTATTCTGGTTAATGCTCTATAAATGAGAAATTCGAATTAGAATTTAACGAAACACTTCTTTTACACAGATATTAAGCAATCGGAAGGCGTGCATTTGTGACTTTCTACTATTCTGTATCTCATAATTTAAATTTACTGATCCATTTTTATTTATGTATACCATTTGCATTACGTAATAATAGTGAGTAATTCCACCCCAAATCAGCCGGCCTCTGACCCGACCCTTTTGGATATTTTTGAAACTTGGTACTTATGATGAAAACTACCAAAAATCTCAATTTTCACTATCACATGGTCGGTGTTCAGTCAAACCGGACTAAGTAACATAATCATGATTTCGAGTAAATCGAACTCAAAGTATGAAGCTGTGTAGTTTTAGTAGCTTCCAATCATTGTCCCCAATTGTTTTTCTACGGCTCTTAGGTACTCTTTGGCAAGGTCGTATCATGTTGTAATATACATCGCCTGGCAATAAAGCTATTACAACCTCCTACAAACAATGTTTCGGACAACGTGGCAACGAAGGTATCATTACAAAAAAAAACTCTTTAAGGGTCAATTAAGAGGGTTTTATGATTGACTATGTGTACTTGGTCCACTCTGACTGAACAAAAAAAAAAATTTCAGAGACTTGATCCACTATGACTGAACAATTTGATGATGCAATGTTATCATTTATTCAGTAGAATTTCCTCCATTAAACCTATACAACAAAATAAACCGGTTTTATGATTTGAAACAGTATTTTACCAAAATTCATTGATTAGTATGTATTTTCAAGTACAATTCTCGATTTTCTAAAAAATAGGTCTCAACGACAAACGGGTTAGCATGATTATGAAAAAGAGTAGTTGCAATCAATGAAAGACCACGGTTGGAACTGAAATCGATCATGAAAAGTTTAGTAATTACAATTTATTACTCTCTGCCATTTGGTCAACTCTGTCTGAACAAGATATAATAATATATTCGACCAGCTTTTCAACAACTATTAGTTGTCTGAAAAGCATATACATTGTGTTTCAAGTTACTTTTCCGGGTTCACTGAAGGACAAAGGGAAGAATCTTTTGATGCGGAGAAATCCAACATTTCATTCGAGATTCCTTCCGTTTTCTGGTTGGTAGAAAAACGTGGCTTCTCTCTAGTCGCTTTAGTTGTATGCACTTGGTCCACTCTGATTGCATACTATTATCAGTTTTTGCTGATCAGTCAAAATGAATTTATATCATAAACCTGGCTGTTTGCAACATAAGTGTGATCTGATGAGAGTAAAATGTAGGTAAAGATATTCTTGATTGTTTGCTACTACTAACTCATTTTTTATTATCTTGTTACTTAGTCCGGTCTGACTGTAACGATTCTTTAAGGTTAAGTGTTAAGAGGTTTGAAACGTATATTACTCAAAATCGTTATTATCATTATCATTAGACAGGAAATTTATCCAGAAATTTTTTGGCTAAAAATATATGTAGTGAATATAGTAAATCAAGTGACAATTTGACGATTAGAATGAGTATATTTTCTTTCGATTGAACTAACCACTCGACGTAACGAGCAATCTTTTTGCCTGAATTCGGGCG
This sequence comes from Toxorhynchites rutilus septentrionalis, assembly GCF_029784135.1. Lineage (NCBI taxonomy): Eukaryota > Metazoa > Arthropoda > Insecta > Diptera > Culicidae > Toxorhynchites > Toxorhynchites rutilus. The sequence goes on along the minus strand of NC_073746.1, from coordinate 125,421,185 downwards.
TTAGCTCACAATGTGAGTTGATGCATATAATGAATTATTCTCGATTTACCGATAATAGGCATTTCTGTATTCATAGACTTTTTTGTTCTAGGCTTATATTTATGTAGATCTTAATTGTTTAGACTTGTGTTTAAGAATGATACATGATAACTCTTTTTCTTCTTCTGCATAACTGAATAAACAGAAGAAACGGGTAGTAATGGCTTTAATGGTATTTTTGTGTACATTTTTATCATCGATAAATGAGATGATGTTTAAAGAATACAAGTTCATACAGGAAATGGTTTATTTTTTTCAGGGCTTCCATTTGATATAACAAAAAAGAAAAAAATACAGATTTTGGAATAAATAAAAAAATCAAATGCAATTACTACACACAATCACAGTCCTATGTCAAGATCCCGTCCGTGCCCTTATGCCCAGACCCATCAACTTTTCTTTTAAAATCGAAACTAAAAATTCAGATGATTAAATATGATGTTCGACAAAGTTGTTGAAAAAATAAATGAACGATTCAGGAGAAATAACATTTGAAATATACTGTTAAAAAATCTTACACAAAAATTTAATTTAAAAATCAAAACCCTCATATCACAAAACGATTTTTTTTTGTATATTTTTATTGGAAAGCCCTCTCAATTTAACAAAGTTTGACGAAAGTGATGCTGTGGTAAACTCACCAAAATGGAGATATGAGTTTTTGATTTTTTTCGAAATTTAAGTACTTTGTGAAATCGTACCCATTGAGGAAAAGTAGCATAAAAAAGACTAGTTCATTGGCTTCAATTTGTTATGTCGATCATCTGAATCGGCCCAGCAGTTCAAAAGTTATGGTTTTTTGAGAAAACTCAATTTTTAGAAAAAGAGGAAAAATATATTTCGTACCATCAGTTAACTTTAAAAAATCATAACCAGTGTTGCCTCATTTTAATCTGTACCGGAGGGGTTCAAAATCTTTCTCATCTGTACTTTTTCTTCTAAAAACCGTACGATCGGAAATATTCGTTGTAGAGAAAAATCCATTCTATTAGCATAAAAATAGTCATTTATTTACTACGAATACCACATTTACATTTCATTCGCCATTCGTGTGTTTGATGATGTTTATACATTGTTTTTCTGAACCTAGATTGCATACTATTATTTATTAAAAGTTTCGAGCTGCCGCACCAAGCGATACTGCGGCGTAAAAGTCATCATGTAACATGATGTAGCTTTGTTTAAATGTAAGAAATTTCACCCGCGGAAAAAACTGAAGCAATTTGTACTTTTTGACGAAAATCTGTACTCTGTTCCGTACAGAATCTGTACCAAGAATAACGAAAAAGTTTGTACCTTTCCAGATGAATCTGTACGTGTGGCAACACTGATCATAACTCAAAAATGTAAAAAACACTCTCTCTAGTTGTTAATATATGTTATGTAGAACATCAGCTTTCAAGTAAATATATAAAACATAGCGCCCTCTATTCCAAAGCCAGGTAAACAATTAAAAAAAACAAATACAATCAATAATTACTAGAACAAAATCCTTTTTTTCATCTGAATCGGTTCAGTAATTTAAAAGTTATGATTTTTTGTAAAAAATCATTTTTGGATAAAAGGGAAAAACATTTTTTTTGGACCATCCTAAAATATAAGTGGGCACCCTAATGAAAATTTTTTAAAAAAATCCACCATATCTCTGAAACGCCTTGACCGATACTCACCAAACTTGACATATTTAAAATACCCGTCTCTTTCAAAATTTGATCGTGATATAGTCACAAATGATCTTAAGCAACTTGTTTCGATCATAACAAGTAGGCAAAGTACCAGAAGTGTTGAAAAAATGATGAATACATTTTTGTCCACTTGCTCGTATCGAAATCTCCCATAGTGGTGCGGTGCATCTAGGGCGCAAAGGTAGCCCCTCGCTCGCGAACATGACACATTCAAAGGTTGGTGTCATCGAGCGGAATGCTGAAATTAAATTTTTCGCCGAATCGAAAACATTGTCACCCACTCCTGTCGCCACATTTCCCGCACAGTTTGATTGACCAAGAGAGCAAGGGAGCGAAAAAAAAACCTTTGAAACCCGCCGAGTCACTGATCCACATTCGGTGGCAGTTAGCAAACAGCGCGGCGCTTGAGTCGATTGAAAATGTAGAATCGTCGCGCGGAAAAGCATCACCTCACATTGTATGCAGTCAGTCACGAGACGAAACCAAGTTTGCGGAGAGTAACGTTTTTCATTTCGTCTGTAAATTGGCTCATTTCCAAACCGGTTGTCGGGGCAGTTTGGCACGATCCGTCGCCAGATATGGGTTTGCTCCTATATATCTATGTAGATTATCGTCATTCAAGTCGGGGGCGGTTGAGGGAGAATGGGTCGGATCGATGTGCAGCCCTTTGACGCCGTCCGTTCTATGTGTGAGCATGTTGTCTGCTGGTCCGGCAGTTCATAAGTTCATCGCATATAAATTGTCTCCGATGGCAGACACGGGCAACTGAACCAGTAGTGCTGGTCATGCGAGCGAGAACTTTTTTTTCTGTCGGCACGAAACGACAAATCGATAAGGGCGGAACAGCGTTTAATTTTTAATTTGAAATTAACCCACATAGTGCCGGGACTGGTCGCTGGTTTGGCCATATTTCCGATTAGACGAGAACGTAATATTTCCTTTGTTCAGTCGAGGCAGCAATATACTCTGTTCTGTTTATTATTTCGAAGTGTATTCCACTTTTTTCATACTTTAAAACGACAACCCTCCCACCGTCTGTCATTCAACTTTAATTTAAACTGTCTCGCTGGTATTCTCTCCCCGTAAGAGAAGAGCCACTCGAGTGTAATTATCTTATTCTCCACCAACGCAAGCTCCCGGTTCCAGGCCGCGCGACACACTGCTTAGCGCCGGCAAGCGCTTCTGTTGGAGCACATCAATCAATTGCTCAATGAGCTCTACTTCAGCGCGCAAAAAAAAAACACAGCCATCCTCTTTGATGCATACAATTAAGCATCAGATATTGTTTTGGAAGTAGCATTTCAGCAAATTACAGTTTTGCGTGCAAGCTGAGAATACAATTTACAACACGCGGCAGTGGCCCCTTCTGATCCACAAGATCCGTTCCTATTAGCGTTCGGGGGTGGTTGAAAATTTTCTCGTCGAGTCGCTTTTTTAGTACGGTTGTTTGTTTTCCCGATGTACTAGCATCAGCTCGTAAAGTCCAATAAATTTTATGCTAATGGTGACCATTCTCTTTCGAGTTTTACTACACTCAAACGTAATAGTGAAATGCACTTATCTAGGGAGATTCGTTTTGATTTCATTTCAATTGCAACGAACTCAATTTTTCAGTGATATCGAGTTCATTGAGATAGAAATTAGAAGAAAAAAATTGTAATCAAACTAAAGGAAAATGTAAAAAATAGAAGGGTGGTGGACCTAAGACTATAAAAATATTTCGTTCAATTCAAATGTTTCTCTATTCTGATATAATCTTAGGAAAAAAATACGTTTAACACTAGGACTACCGACAGTTGTTATATACCTATTGCTACCAAATCGGTCATTTTGAACGGTGTGATGTTCAATTGTCAAAATATAAAAATTCGAAAAAAAAGTACAGAAAATAAAATATATTTCATTCTAATATTGCAAGTACATGATAGATACATCTATTCTCATAAAATAGAATATGTTTATTTGTATTTTTATCTAGATACTAGCTGACCTGGCAAACTTCGTCCCGCCCAAAATTTATTTTTTGTTATCAACAAAACATTCACGTTTTCCTAGTACTTCTACCAAAACTCGTCATTATAATATCAGATTATTTTCAGACACAATTCTCGTTCAAGACTTTTCAACCACTTGCAAATAACACGTTTCTCCGTTACATGGAATAAATGTTTGATACAGAAAATATGATAGAATAAAGACAGCCCTAAATCGGACTATTCCTTTCTCGAATTTTGCTCTTATGAACACATTCGGCGATTCATTTTTATTTATGTAGATAGAAGACGATATAGGAGTGCGTTTTATCTCATTAAAATCCACTTCCACTTTCGAACAAAGATCAATTTCGTTAGCGCAAACTTAAAATTGTTTGCCCATTTGTCACTGTGAAATTGTAGAACATATGCGAATTGAATGTTCCGAATTTTTCCATTTTCTTTCAGAGTTTTCCGAAAATTTTCTATTTTCATGTTTGGTTAGAATATGCGTATTGTTTTTATGGAACCCCCTCTCCATTCCAGAGAAGGGAAAGGTGTCATACCATAATAGACACATTTATCGTACCCAAAAACCCTCACATCCCAAATTTGACTCCATTTGCTTGATTGGTTCTCGAGTTATGCAGAAGTTTGTGTTTCATTTGTATGGCAGCCCCCTTCCCCTTATAGAGTGGGTAGGTGTGTCGGAAGACCATAGCCGACCCCCTCTCCTTTCCAAATTTGGTTCCGTTTGTTTGAATAGTTTTTGAATTATGCGGAAATGTTTCATTTGTATAGCAGCACCATCCCCCCCTCCCTTAGAGAGGGGGGTGGAGTATCTAACCACCATAGAAACATTTATTGCATCCTAAAACCTCCAAATGCCGAATTTTTTTTTCGTTTGCTTGATAAATTCTCGAGTAATGCAGAAATTTGTGTTTCGTTTGTATGGCAGCCCCCTCCCTAAGAGAGGGGGAGGAGTCTCTAACCACCATAAAATCATTTATTACACCCTAAAACCTCCACATGCCGAATTTGGTTTCATATGCTCGATTAATTCTCGAGTAAAGCGGAAATTTGTGTTTCATTTGTATGGCAGCCCCCCCTTAGAAAGGGGTGGTGGAGTATCTAACCACCATTGAAACATTTATTGCATCCTTAAACCTCCACATGCCGAATTTTATTTCGTTTGCTTGATAAATTCTCGAGTAATGTAGAAATTTGTGTTTCTTTTGTATGGCAACCCCCCCTAAGAGAAGAGGGAGGAGTCTCTAACCACTAAGAGAGGGGGGTGGAGTATCTAACCACCATAGAAACATTTATTGCATCCTAAAACCTCCAAATGCCGAATTTTTTTTTCGTTTGCTTGATAAATTCTCGAGTAATGCAGAAATTTGTGTTTCGTTTGTATGGCAGCCCCCTCCCTAAGAGAGGGGGAGGAGTCTCTAACCACCATAAAATCATTTATTACACCCTAAAACCTCCACATGCCGAATTTGGTTTCATATGCTCGATTAATTCTCGAGTAAAGCGGAAATTTGTGTTTCATTTGTATGGCAGCCCCCCCTTAGAAAGGGGTGGTGGAGTATCTAACCACCATTGAAACATTTATTGCATCCTTAAACCTCCACATGCCGAATTTTATTTCGTTTGCTTGATAAATTCTCGAGTAATGTAGAAATTTGTGTTTCTTTTGTATGGCAACCCCCCCTAAGAGAAGAGGGAGGAGTCTCTAACCACTAAGAGAGGGGGGTGGAGTATTTAACCACCATAGAAACATTTATTGCATCCTAAAACCTCCAAATGCCGAATTTTTTTTTCGTTTGCTTGATAAATTCTCGAGTAATGCAGAAATTTGTGTTTCGTTTGTATGGCAGCCCCCTCCCTAAGAAAGGGGGAGGAGTCTCTAACCACAATAGAATCGTTTATTGCACCATAAAACCTTCACATGTCGAATTTGGTTTCATATGCCTGATTAATTCTCGAGTAAAGCAGAAATTTGTGTTTCATTTGTATGGCAGCCCCCCCTGGAGTGGAGTATCTAACCACCTTTGAAACATTTATTGCATCCTAAAACCTCCACATGCCAAATTTTATTTCGTTTGCTTGAATAGTTCTCGAGTAAGTACCAAACAGACATTACTGTAGATACAATTATTATGGCTCCTCCTTTCCTTTCCGTATTGCTCTTTAAAGCTTAGAGACCATGTATACATAAAACCGTGCTTTTGGACATTTTCTCTAAAATATAGAAAGTAATTTCAACATAAAAATAAAATAGAGCATAAATGTTTAGAAAAAGTGAAAAGGTAGGGGAACAAAATGTAATATTTTATAGTAGTTTTTATTTCTTTATACGTGAGTTGTTCTTTCGCGTTTATTTGTTTCGTTCTAAATATTGGGGTTAGATTAACCTGATATAAATATCAAAATTCAATAATGTAAGAAAATTATTCGTTCTTTGACAAATAAGCTTCTTTCTTACGTCGTGTTTAATTTGTGATGATTTGATGTGATTTCAATTTATTTTCAGGACTATTACCAAAAATTAGATTCTTTTTTGAATTTTTATTTCTTTCTCATTCGGGATTATTTGATATGCGGGGAATATTCTATCCGGATAAATGGTATTCGAGTGCCATATTTTCTGCAATTCTCATTTTTACTGTAAAGTTTCTCATTCTAGTTCAAAGAATGTATATTTCCCACAAGTATCATCATTGTGAGGTTTATTATATTGCAATATAATCTATTGTTTTCTTTTTTATTTTTTTTTCTTTATTATAGTGATTTTCAACACATTTCGGCTGGTTCGTCACTTTTTACTTCCATTTTTGGAAGAATGTCGGGAGTGAGAATTGAACTCGTGATCTCTGCGTGAGAGGTATGGATGTTACCACTACGCCAGATCGCCTCCTATTGTTTTATTGATTTTACTGAAATGTATGAAAATTAATTACTCCAGTTTGCAGAAGAAATAGTCCTGTATCGAACAATCGATCAAACTAAAAGAGAGAATGCGGTATCTTTTCATAGTATATTTTCCTACTAATCGAACTCGTGATGGTGTAGTCGGTGTCGTCAATAGCTTAACATTTTGCGGACCGCTCACGAGATTTCTCGTTTTCCCGTTCCTTCTTTACGGACTCCTGTGTGAAATTAGCGGATAAAAGTTTTTGTGTGCAGGTTTCTGTTCAACGTCTTGCTGGATTTAATGAATAATGAATTATTTCAGTTGAAATAAATTGATTCTTTATCAAGTAACAACATTCAAAATCATGCTCATTAGATAGAGAATAGAATCATTCAACTTTCCACATAATTTGTGACAGAGAAAAGTTATAGACAGAAACGTGAACATGGGTCAATATAGGAAAATATATATAATTCTGAATATCAAAAAAAAGTTGTTCGAATAGAATTATCAAAGTTATTCGATACAGAAATCTTTTACCTATCTTCCAGCTACAATTTCATTAATCGAAATAAGGTATTAGAAAAATAAAGGTCCAAATTGTATGGAGGAAATTAATTATGTCAAAGAAAATTGAAAAAAAGTTATTTGAAAGGACTCAAAACACATTTTTGAGATAATACTCATTGGATAGAGAATACTTCTATCCATTCCCGGCCAAATTTCGTTGACCGAAAAAAAGTCTGAGAAAAGGTATGGGCCAAAATGTCAAAATTTAGCGAAAATGTAAATAGAACTTTTTCACACTCGAAAAAAAATTGAACAAACAGAGTGCGAAGTCGAAATTTTTAGGCGATTTTTGAAATGCTTTAAATCGTAAAATATCAACGCATGAAGATGGAATATAAATCACTTTAAAGCATAATTTACATGAATTTACACGGAATATTTTACAGAGAAATTTGTATCTTAATGTATGTAGATGTAGTGGACAAAAATATCGGGAAGAAATGAGAAATCGATTTTTCTTTCTGTTTTTTCAAAGATAGCAATTCCAATTCACGTTATCAACTATCTTTGATTTGATTTCTATAACATTGCTGTCGGACCATTCAATACTGAGATATTGTTGTATGAACGAAAAATTTCGAATTCGTATTTGATAATAAATAGTTCAATAAATAATCATCAAAAAACAGTTTTATATACTCTAATAAATTCTATTCACCCAGGATTTTTTTACGCGGGGGATAGAATTTTGTTATAATTTGTCACGGTACACCATAGTTTGAGTATTTTCTCAAATTTTCATTTTCAAGCCTATTCAGAATGTGGAAAAGAAGAAAAACTAATTTCTTTTCACTATAGCTCTTATCTGAAAAAATCACACATGTCTATAAAAGACGTAGGAACACATTTAAATACGAATTATAGTAGTACTGAATCTCTAAATCTTCAAAAAAAGTTCAATATTTCAAGCTTTTTCGTTAGGAATTTAGATCCTATGGTGAATTACATATGGATTCGAAGAATAGTCAAAATTTCTATGCAATAGAAATTTTTACTTCCTTTTTACTTTTTACTTTCTTACCCAGTCAGACCCTTCCCCCGTAGAACTTCTGAACGTATTGGCCAATAACTTTTCTGATACCTTGCTAAAGATAAATAAAAATATTCTTTATTGAATGAGTACTATCTCAAAAATGTGTTTTGAGTCCTTTCAAATAACTTTTTTCAATGTTCTTTAAATCAATTTATTTTACCCATACAAGTTGTACAGGTTTTGGCCTATAACTTTTCTTAGACCCTTTTTCGACCAATGAAAATTCGGCTAAAGATAGATAAAAATATTCTCTATCGAATGAGTATTATCTCGAAAATGTGTTTTGGGTCCTTTCAAATAACTTTTTCCAATTTTCTTCGATTTTTTTAATTTCTCCCATACAAGTCATATAGATTAATAACTTTTCTTAGACCCTTTTCCGACCAATGAAAATTTGGCTAAAAATAATAAAAAATATTCTTTATCGAATGAGTACTATCTCGAGAGTGCGTTTTCGGTTCTTTCATATAATTTTTTTTCAATTATCTTCAAAATAATTAATTTCTCCCATACAACTGGGGCTATAACTTTTCTCAGACATTTTTCCGAGTAATAAAATTGTGTCTGCAAGATAGGTAAAATATTTATCTATCGAAGAACTTCGATAACTTTATTCGAACACTTTTTTTGATTTTCAAAATTGTGTATATTTTCTTATATTGACCGCTCACGTTTCAGTCTATAACTTTTCTCTCTCACGATCAAGAAAAGAAATAACTATTTGGAAAGATGGATGATTCAATTATCTATCTAATGAGCATGATTTTGATGGTTGTTACTTGATAAACAATCAATTTATTTCAACTGAAATAATTGATTATTCATTAAATCCAGCAAGACGTTGAACAGAAACTTGCAGACAACAAAAACTTTTATCCGCTAACTTCACACATAGAGGCGAATGAACTGCAAACTTTTAAGTCTCCTAAAAACTTGCAAGCAAAGCAAGCAACTTCACACAAGTCAAAGCGTACGGTCCCAGGCGTATGTCTTACAGATTTCTTCCCGGTGCTTAAAGTGTTAACGTGCGTTTGTAGCTGACGAAATTGAAATTGTGTTTGGTGATTCTAATCTTCCAGATTTAAAGCGGCGAATCGGGTCTGGAAGATTTCTGTTTTATCAACCATTCCCCATGTTTGAAGCAACAATACTCAGTACCAAAAAACAAGCGACAGCATATGGATGAACAACGTGAGGAGTCTGGAATATCGTCATGTATGTTTCACGATGGTTATGAAGTGTTCAGCATACAGAACATTCGCAGCCTCTTTTCGGTAAAGTTTTTGAACCATTCTCGAGGGCTATAACGGGTGTTCTTACACAGAACAACTCATTGTTATATATTTTTACATATTATTTATTCTTGGAGCTAAGTTTTTTTACATAAGATATCCAAAAATGAGAGAGGTATTTTTTTCGTTTTGAGTTATTATCGTTTGAAGTTAACATGTTTTGGTTGCGCAGAAAGCATGAAGAAAAATATAACAGTTGAACTAATTTCATTTTGAACATATCATGTGCATAATTGAAAACCATAAGATCGTCTCATCAAAATAATAAATCTAATCAAAATGGATCTCGATATGGAGTTCCTTATAGTCCGTGAAAGATTTATTACCTAAATTCAATCTAATTAATGTATGTGATACAAAAGCAATAATCGAGATTGATTCAAGTCTCCGCATATAACATGATAGTCTAGAATTAAAAATTATTATGAGTATTCATAATGTAATCATGTTACAGTCGCTATAAATCATTGTAGGCGCATGACAGTCGCATATATATACTGCGACTGCGAATATAATATTGAACGAATATTGAAATGAAACACAAATTTCTACATTACTCGAGAATTATTCAAGCAAATGAAACGAAATCAGGTATGTGGAGGTTTTAGAATGCAATAAATGCTTCTATTGTGGTTAGATACTCCTCCCTCTCTCTTAGGTGGGGGCGGGGGTAATCTGCCATACAAATGAAACACAAATTTCTGCATTACTCGAGAATTAATCAAGCAAATGAAACCAAATAAGGTATATTGAGGTTTTAGGATGCAATAAATGTTTCTACGGTGGTTAGACACTCCACCGCCCTCTCCTAGCGGGGGCTGCCATACAAATGGAACACAAATTTTTGTATTACTCGAAAACTAATGAATCAAATGAAACGAACTTTGGCATATGAAAGTTTTAGGGTGCAATAAATGATTCTATGGTGGTTAGATACTCCTCCCCCCTCTCTTAGGGGGGGGGGCTCCCATAAAAATGGAATACAAATTTCTACATAACTCGAGAACTTATGAAGCAACTGAAACCAAATTTGGCATGTGGAGGTTTTAGGATGCAATAAATGTTTCTATGGTGGTTCGACACTCCTCCTCCTCTCTTAGGGTGGGCGATCATACAAACGAAAAACAAATTTCTGCATAACTCAAAAACGCAAACGAAACCAAATTTGGCATGTGAAGATTTTAGGGGGCACGAAACGTTTCTGTGGTGAATAGACACTCCTCCCCCCTCTCTAAGGAGAGAAGAGGAGAGGGGTCTGTCTTTATTCTATCATATTTTCTGTTTCAAACATTCATTCCATGTAACGGAGAAACATTTTATTTACAAGTGGTTAAAAAATCTTGAACGAGAATTGTGTCTGAAAATAATCTGATATTATAATAATGAGTTTTGATAGAAGTACTAGGAATTTATAGTAAAGGTAAATTCAACGGGGTCGATTAGAAGATCAATCAATGAACAGTTCTTCTATTGGACTCATGAACTTGCTCTTAGTAAGAAAATGTGAATGTTTGAAGGTATTAATAACAAAAAACAAATTTTGGGCGGGACGAAGTTTGCCGGGTCAGCTAGTCATAACTATAAAAATCTCTCTGATACATAATGCAAAAAAAACATCAGCAACACAAGAAAAAACATTTAAAAAATAGCGCCTTTTATCTTTAACAATGTAAACTAATAAAACAAATACAGTCAATGAATACGAAAACAAAATCCAAATTATGGGCCTGATCACGAACATCACTGCCACGTACGCTTTCACGTCACTTACACTTCACCTAATCTTTTTGAGTCTGTCATCATTGTCACGGACAGTTGCGTGTAAAAATGAACTCCGTGAAGAGAAAGTGTTCATTTCCGTTTATAAGAGAAATGTTGGTTGCATAATGTCGGGTGTTTGAACGTTGTGTCGGTTGCATAATTTCGGACGTTTGAACGTTATGTAGGTAAAATTAATACAGCGTATGAGATAGTATTCCATTTAATTTATCGTATGTTTTAGAATGACAAGTTTGCGATTATACCTCGATGATTAGTTTGCTGAATCAAATGCTGGCTCAAAGATGAGGAGGAATACTTGGTTGCTCGGGAATAATGTAGTTATTGAACATATAGGAATGTAATTTTACGCTAGAGATTAAACATGACTATTATGTTTAATAATCGAAATCTCGCATACTCTCGTCTTACTCGTTTCTCTCGCATACTCTGTCTTACACGTTTGAATAGTGAGAAATACTCAGAATCAATTTTTATGAACCGTTTCTATAATTTTGTTGAATAATAATATCTTCTATATCTCAGAACAATCCCGAATTTATCCACCTCACGATCAATATAATCTGAGCTACTCCCATATGGGATTCTGAAGTTTAATCCTCTTATCCGTCCCATTCTCGTGTGATTTGATACACGGGACATGAGGTTTGATTTAATTATTTAAAAAGAAACTGGTCAGCACTTTTTTAATATTCTTTCATTCAAAGTATGTCTTCAAAATAATACCGTTGTAAATATCTATAACGTAAAAAATTATAACTATCGCCCTGATTCTGGTCTGGTCCGTCAATTGTGAATGTTTGAATTATAAAAACTAGCTCTGCAATGTTGGAAAAACTTCGTATTTCGTATTTTATGGTATTGCAACTCTCTCTTAGTCTAATCCTAAAAATAGAAACAAAAAAATCCTGTTCATTCAGAACAATCGGAAGTAGACTTACACCATGTTTCAATGGGCCTACGGGAGCTACATTTTGAATCCTTAATTGTAATAGTCATAGCGCATAAACAAATTTACGACCTCTGGATACGTCAGAATTTCGTTCTAAAAAGGCCACCAGGCCGGTAAATTTCTGCTTGTTTATCTTTTGTTCCTTAAACAAGATAAGACAATATTGAAAATGTTAGCAAAAAAGTTAAATAAATACGAAATTAAACTTACTCCATTCCGCGTGACTAGCTTTCACCATCTAAAACACAAGTGACAAATATACCCGTTTTTCTCCGAGACATGACAGTATCGTGGTATTCATAATAACACCGAGTTCATCAAAGTTGTCACGACGGATGAACTCTTCTGGATTCTACACACACGGTGACAGCCGTAATAAGGTTATATACAATTTACTTCGTTTTCACCGTGATGTGACGTTCGTGATCAGGCCCTATATCGCAAGTGTAATAATTTTTCAAATAAGACTAGCTCATCGGCTCTAATTTGATATGTCGATCATCCGAATCAGTCCAAAAGTTAGGTATTTTTGAAACAAAGTCTCCTTTTTGGAAACAAATTTATTTTTCGGATCATCGCCTGACTTTGAACGATGATAACTCAAGAACGGAACAAACGCCTCTCTTCGTGGATATATTCGTCGCCTTCAAGTGGAAGAATCAATAATTAAATTCTTTTTTATATTAAAAAAGCAAAAGATATACGTATAAAACATTTTAAAAATATATATTTGATTTTGATTCATTATATACAGTAAAACGAAATGTCCAAAATGTCCGAAATGTACTTGTGATCAATGAAAATACATAGTTGGATTTGAAATCGATCATGAAAAGTTTAAAATATTTTTTTTTTTACTCTCCGACACTTGGTACAGTCAGTTAGAACAAGATATAATAATATATTCGATCATCTTTTCAATAACTATTGATTGTCTGAAAAGCATGCGTTTCAACACGAGTTACTTTGTCGTGTTCATTGACGAACGAAGGGAAAAAAAAGATCTGATGAGGAGAAATCCAATATTTCTCATGCAGAAATAATAATAATTCAAAGTAAAGCCAGAAACCCGGCTATTTGCAACATTAGTGTGATCTGATAAAAGTAGAATGCAGGCTAAGAAATTCTTGATTGTTTACTACTATTAACTCATTTTTCTTGTTTCTTTTTTACTTAGTTCGGTCTGATTTAACACCGACCATATATTCTTCGCTCCATTGATCATCTGAATAGTAACATTTGGTTAGTGCAGTACAGAAGTTCAACGTATTTTGCAACATTTTTTTTGCTATTCTTCGTCATCTAACCTTTTTCGAAATTACATGAAATTCAAATTCAAAAGAATTTTTTTATTCATAATTTAAATTGCGCCTAAATACATTCGTCTCATTCAAATGAAAAGGAATAGATTCTCGTTTGAGATTCCATTTCGATTCCAATTGATGATGGTGATCACTTCAAATACCGCGTAACATACACTTCAATTAAAAAGAAAATAGTTTGTCTTTTAACACTGTTTCTTAATTTTTAATCGAGAATCATTGCTCGGAGGCGGATTACCCGTTCGTAAGTGTGGAAAACTAGCCTCAACCTGGTGGCATCTACCCAACAATTAATGGCATGTATAAAAAATTGAAACAAGAAAGAAATATCAGTAGTATAGACAGCATACTGTATACCATGAGAGAGGTTTGAACTATTTGCACACAAGCCAGAGATGAAATGGAATTAGATGACCCAGGTTAGCCCTGGGAGCATTCAAAAACTGATATTCCAAGAAACTTTCGCAATTGCACCAAAGCCAAATCGAATTAACTTTTTTTCGATTTTAAATCACCTGACACCTGAACAATTTTATTTCATCACCATTCCGAGCTTTATACAAACGTAGTACCGGCGAATTATTCAATAGCTCAATAAATGTTTGATGATGAACGGTTTTGAATTATGAACATTCATTGCCAGGTTCAGATAATTGTACCCAACCACTCAGACGTAACGATTATTGCGAGGCACCAGCAGCCTCCGCGAAGAGATCCACCCGAACAGATGCAGCATTACCATTCCCGCAATCACCAAGCCATCATTATTTCCGACAAACAGCTACAAAACACCAACGGTAATTTGCCTTGATAAGTGCATTACATACGTATGTTCGCTCGTTCGCTTTCAAGGACTAACCGATGGACGGACGTTTTGGAGATTGTGTTCCCTTCCCCTCGTTTCCCATCAACAGTACACGTCATCAGATCAAGAACAACGCCACGCAGTACCTGACTACAGTAGTGGAAGAGGCTCCCCAAAGACTCATTTCCTTGCCGGGTTTCAAAAATATGCTCACTCAGTGAATTGCATTGCCAGTAGCTGTGCAGTAGATCTCCCTGTCGTACGAAGCGCCTCCGACCGCAGAAACACATTAACATTGTTTGTGGTTGACTCGCCGGGACCAGCAAGCGCAACCATTCCATATCTTCCCATCCCATCCCATCCCGATCCCATTCGCACCGCCGTGTATTCCGTTTAATTTCATTTCATTTGCAGAATTCCCACAAAATGGAAAGTACTGCGTTAATTTCGCCTTCTGGTTAGGGTCCTGTCTGTCCACACGGTGGGAATTGCGTGGCAAATTGGAGCGGACGATGGGCATCCATCCACACGAAAGGCGAGAAGTGAGTGCGGTCAGTCCGAATCCAGAGCTACTTGGCAGCTAGTTAGGTGCAGAATTGTTACCTTGGCTAGGCAGCAAAGAATTTAACCCGGTGAACCGAGTTGAAGGTGTGAAATCACTAGTTACGAGCTTCACGCGTAATTCATGAGACGATGAATTTAATTTCAAATTAAATGTATTTTCTCTTTAAATGTTTCATTCTCCTTGAATTTAGTCATATGTTTTCGTAAGCCGAAAAAGGGTCGTCCCTAGGAATCTCCTAGTAAAAAAAGCGTTCAATGAGTTTTTCCGTTATGACAAAGTTAAGGATATTAAATGGTTTTTTAGATTATTCTGTTTCCAACCGATCATATTTAATTAAATTTACTATTAATTGTATATGTTTATGTTTTGTATTTCGACGCCAACCTACTATATCTTTTATTTTCGCCTTCATTTTTTTTCTGTAGGACGGTGAAAACCCCCTATTTATTTATTTATTTATTTAATACATCAACAGGTTGACATAGAACCCTAATGATACAGTCTACTCTAATTTATTTTAATCTAATTGGGATTGACGTTGCTTAAGACGATTTTTTATCGTATATCTGGATAAATGGAAGTCTATGTGTTCAAACTGACGGTTAAATATTCGAGCCATGCTAGCAACAGTAGTCGGAGAAAGGCATGATTTCGCAAATTTCTCCCTTCTAACGTTGATGTTAACATTACTCAGCAGTTCAGAACAGTCGATGTTGGCTTGAATGAGATCGTATACGAACATAGCTCTAGCCGTATCCCGTCGTTCGCAAAGTCGATCCAACCCCAGAAGCTTACATCGATCTTCATGAAGTCGAGTACAATTAACTCAAACAGCTTAGACATAGCACATAAACAAGCAATTCCGCGATAATACATTTCTTTTACAGCCTTTTTTATGTACAGGGAAGACAAATGATTGTTTCCATGCTTTGGGGAAATTTCCGAATTGAATAGAGCTGTTGAATAAGGTTGATAATGGCAGAGGAAGGCTAGCAGGGCAGCGTTTCAAGATTATGGATGGAATTCCATGAGGCCCAGAGTTTGATGATGCTTTCAATTTTGAGCAAGCGTTGTGAACAGTCATTGCATCGATGGTTGGATGGGAACCAATTTCAGGTAGAACTGGCGTGTTTTCAACTGCCTTTTGAATGAGAATATCGCTGATTGCATTATCAACAAAAACACGGCTAAATTGCCGACGGAATAAATCACCAATGCTAGGGATCGTAGATGCTTCATCCTGTTCAAGAGTCATAACAGATGCCAACCCTGACTCGTTCCTCTGCGAATTAATTTGTTTCCAGAAGCATTTTGGATTAAGCTTCAGCTTACGTTGAATTCGACTTTGGTGTTCGCCAAAAAGTCTCCTATTCAAGATTCTGTAATTTTTGCATGCGATAACATAGCGAGATTTCCACGAATCATTACGGTATCTCGAGAATTTTCTCAACACAGCTTTCTTATTAGTCTTCAGGCGTCGTAGGCTGGAATTGGACCATGGTGGGTGGACAGGAACTTTATTTTGTTTCTTCGGAACAAATTGGTCTATCTATATATATAAAAATGGAGTGATGTCTGTCTGTCTGTCTGATTCTTATAGACTCGGAAACTACTGAACCGATCGACATGGAAATTGGTATGTAGGGGTTTTTGGGGCCGGGGAAGGTTTTCGTGATATTTTGAGACCCTTCCCCCCTCTCTCAGGGGGGCTGCCATACAAATGAAACACAAATTTCTGCATTACTCGGAAATTAACCAAGCAAACGAAACCAAAGTTGGCATGTGAAAGTTTTAGGGTGCAATAAATGTTTCTATGATGGTTAGACAGTCCTTCCCCCACTCAAAGGGGGGGCTGCCATACAAATGAAACACAAATTTCTGCATTACTCGAGAATTAATCAAGCAAATGAAACCAAATTTGGCATGTGGAGGTTTTAGGATGCAATAAATGTTTCTATGGTGTTAAGATACTCCTTCCCTTTCTCTTAGAGGGGGCTGCCGTACAAATGAAACACAAATTTTTGCATTACCCGAGAATTAATCAAGCAAATTAAACCAAATTAGGCATATGGAAACTTTAGGGTGCAATGAATGTTTCTATGGTGGTTAGATACCCCTCCCCCCTCTCTTAGGGGTGGCTGCCATACAAATAAAACACAAATTTCTGCATTACTCGAGAATTAATCAAGTAAATGGGCGGGACGAAGTTTGCCGGGTTAGCTAGTAGCATATAAAAGTACATGAGAAAGAGTTGCAGCAGTTGCATCAACATCCTGTTGAATCAAAAGTTCGTCCCAATTAAAAGCGTCAAGGAAAGGGTTCATCGATGTGAAGTCGGCGTAATGATAACTATATTATATAGATTTTGCAGTATTTGTGAATTTAGTTATATAGTTGTATTACGACGCCAACCTACTATATCTTTTATTTTCGCTTTTATTTTTTTTCTGGTAGGACTGTGAAAAACCCCTGTGAAACCACTAACCTTCTTTTATTTACTTCTGACTTGTAATCTAACTTCACATACCAGACATTCCACCAATCAACACGAATTATCGATATGTTTTTTTAATTTCATATTTTTGAACTAGTTGCAACTTTACCAACTTGTTCGGCACTAAGGACGATGCCATTTCACGGTATTGGATTTTTGAATACTATCACGACTAATTTTTGAAAAGGGTTCATGCAAAAACGGTATTATTTCAGAAAATAAAGTATAACGCCAAAACGGGGTTATCTGATCGCAACGATGTCTTAGGCAAAATTATAGATTATAAATTTGCGCGTCTGAAAATACACTGAGGAAACACTCAAAAAAGTTTTTTTTTAATCGAAAACAATTGAAAACAAAGTTTAAGTATGAAATATTTATCTCAAAAACTATTTTTTTCTAAAAATCTTTTTGACACAATAAAGCCTATACTGTCTCCTAAACTGAGAGAAATTTGATCCCGGGCAAGTGAAAAAAGATTTTTTATGACATTGCACTTGCACGTTTTTTACAAAAAAAAAAATCTAAAAATTATAATACCTACAAAATTCACGTCAAAGTATGAACGTTATTTAAATTTTCATAAAAAACCAGATTTTTTAAAATTACTCAAATAAAACAATTTTAAAGGTTGAATTTCATTTTTCTCAAAAACGCTTTTTTTTTAAATTTCTTAACAAATTATATGAAAAGTTCTTACAATTTCCAACAAGTCACCCATACATCGGAAGATGGTCAATTTTACAGAAAAAGCATTTCCAAATAGAAAAAAGTTGTACACGCCAAGAGCGTGTCAAACGTGAGAATTTATACACGAAAATTTTAAGCATTATTTTTGCAGACGTCTCCATACAAAATTGACATATATTCCTGAAACTGTGAAACGCAATTTTTACTACGAATTTATTTTTTCGTAATGAAATTTATTCTGAGTTCAATGTAAAGGGGGCGAAGTCCTCACGAGTCTCACGAGGGTAAGAAACCGAGGTGGACCGCCGAAGTGCCGTAATTCGAGTCTGCCGAGGACCCGCCGTCGGAAGCGACGGGCTCTCGCAAGCAAACCTGTGTTCCACCGATTGCCCGATAAATTTTGAAACATAGGAGATGATCCTTTCAGTTGGGACGACACGCGTTCTCCCGGTTAATCTTTGCTTTGAAATACATCATTCATAGTTCAATGAAAAAATTAATAAAGAATATTTTTTGTCGGGTGGTGTTCAATTTTGATTTATTATCCGGATTATCTCCAAAATTTTTATACTTTTTAGAATATTTTCTTTTTTTCATTCTGGATTATTTACCATTCGGGTAAACTTTCTTTTCAGATGAATGGTATTCGAGTAATTCGAGTATTCGAGTGCGAGTTGTTCCTCGCAAATGCTCTAGAATCTCGTTGTGTTATAATGTATTTTTTTTTTGTTTTTTATGTGTTTTTTATGAGATTTTAATACTTCATTCTATGAATCTTATGGCTATTAATGGTTAACTCGTAACATTTTTATGACTAACATGTTCTGAAAACTTTTTTTTTTACTTTGTCTGAGACAACATTGACGGATTTCATGCCAATTCGACTGGCCGTTGGCAGTACCATCTCAGATATCAGTGAAACGTTGTGGGTGTAAACACAAGGGTCTTTTAACCCTCCTGTACTCGCGTGCAAAATCATAACACGTATACCCGCGCACGGCTTCACAGATCGAAAATTAAACTTCTCTGTAATGTTGCCATTGTGTATTTTTCAGGCTTTATTGCCGTTTATTTGAAGAAGGTTATGATTGAATGAAAAAACTCAAAAAATATGTTTTCTTCGTCTTTATTATGTTTTGATAGTCATCTAATTCAGCCTTCCCAAAACAGAGTAATTTCGGATACTCCAACACAAATAACGAAATTCGAATTTTTCACTGTTATTAATTAAAAGTAAGCAACTGAATATAATGCATGGAAGTATAAAGAGTTATAAAATAACCTAAAAACGTATTAATCGATTGTGGTTTCATTGGAGTAAGAATCAGAACATACCATAACTGCACGCTCGAAACAAACATATTTTTTACATTTCATGCAGTTGTTGCGTGCTTTTCGGGTGTTTTATCGAAGATAAGAATGTATAACGACCTTCTGGATAATTACCAGATGATAAAGGATCTGAAATATGAAGTTTGCGTATTCTTTGTCTCTGTATTCTTGGTAAACTAAGAATTAATGCCTTTTTTTAGAAGGGGCATAAAAAGATGATATAAAATGATTTCTAGGAACTTCCTTTTCTGTTTTTTTTGTCGATATTGTTGGCCATTATAAAAAAAATATCCCCGAAACTGTATTTGTTCAAAATTTCCATAAGCCACCGATTAGTTTATAGTTTACTGTTTACAATTCTTCCACAAGTGAAATTCTTTCACAAGTATGACCATTATATTTAGCGAATAACTATACGAAAGTCAAACATTTATATTTTGCTTTTGAACGTATGAATATAAAGACGAATGGTTAATATATGGATCCGTTCAATCCAGTTACAAAAAGGACTAAAATCAAATATGAATAGTCCGGTAATGATCTTATGCATTATATTCAATAAATATTCCACGCCACTAACATTAATTTATACATTTCATTCAACAATATTCTAGAATATGAAAAAAGGCACTTGTCCGAAAAAGTTACTCCGATACTCGCGTCGGTGTGTCAGACCGAAAGTGTGAAAAAAGTGGCACACGTCCCCTTTGTACCAACACATGCAATACGCTAAACAATGACGAACGACGAATGACGAAGCTAGAAAGAATCGCAGAGTCGTAGTGTTGATATTTTCTGAGAAATGAACGAATTATTGATTTCTTGGTCTGAAAGACCAATGCGCGAGTATAGGAGTGTTAACCGTTTGAGTGCGGAGCAAAATATGCAAAAATGCGAATGAGTTTGGATATTTTTATAAAAGCTTTAACTTTTCAAGTGCCATTTTTCAAACCCATCGAAAAATGGATGAACAATAAGCTATAGAATCTAGACTTTATCAATCTGTACCTCCAATATATTCCCGAAAGACAAAATCCTATGTTAAAAGGTGCTTCCCACAGCTCCGCACTTAAAGGGTAACCAACTTTGTGTACCCGAAATATTAAAAAAACTTTTTCCAGAGGCCAAAAAAAAAAATTCTTGATTTTCCTACAAAACATTGGTCAGAAAATGAAATGCAGGAAATTGTTCAAGTTTTCATAAAAAAATACTAAAATTTTAAAATTAAAATTCATTTTACTCAAAAACGTTTTAATTGTTTTAAAATTCTAAAAAAAAATAATATCCCTCACAATTTCCAACAAGTCGTCCCTACATCGGAAGACGGACACTTTTACAGGGAAAAAGTTTTTTTTTAACAACAACTTTTTCATGTTTTTTTTTGGAAAAAATACCACTAATACTAATTTTGTTTAATGTCAAGATAGTGATATGGTGTATTAGACAAAGTTAGATCTTATTAGAGTATGAACTCTCGTCGAAGACGTCAACTTTCTATTATTTATAGTTTTGCAATATGAGGCATTTTTGTATGAAGACTTTTGAAAAAATATTGTTTTAAATTTTTGTATGTTAATTGTCACGTTTGACATATTTATATATAAAAAAAAATATCAGATAATTTATATATGAAAATGTTACGAATGAACATCCATAGTAATTTTTCAAAGAAATACATAAAATCGTTGTTGTTCGAAAAGGTTGCCCATCTTCCGATGTATGAGTGCCTTTTTAGAATTTCAAATGATTTTTTTAAAATGTGTTTGATATTTTTTAATGAAAACATAAATAACATCCTACATTTCATTCTTTGATTAAAATTTTGTAGATCTGCTCGATTCTGTTTGAGATTTTTGTTTGAATTTAAAGTTTATTTAAACTTTTATTTCGAAAAATCTCAATTTAAAACTATAAGATCTACAAACGTTGTGTCATTTAAGTTTTCATTAAAAAAATAACAAACAAATTTTATGAAAAAAAAAATCATGGAAAAAAAATATTTCGAAAATAAAAATTCATTTTTCTCGAAGACATGTGTTCTCAAAATTCTGAAAAAAGTGACATAAATAGCCCTAACAATTTCCAACAAGACCTCAATATATCTGAGGACGGGCTCCTTTACAGGGAAAATGTTTTTTGACAACAACTTTTTCATGCTTCACTTGAAAAATTACTATTAATGGCTACATTTTTATGACTCACATGTTATGAAAACTTTTTTTTATTTAAAAACCAGTCAAAAACTTGTTAAACGCGACAATTTACACACAAAAATATTACGAGTAAAATATTATTTTTTCAGTATTTTCCATATAAAATGTTTTATATTCCAGATACTATAAAAGATAGAAAGTTGATGTCTTAGACAAAAGTTCATATTTTATTATGATCTAAAACTTTGTCGAATACACTATATCGCTATATTGACTTTGAACAAAATTAGAACTGGTTGTAATTTTTTCAATGAAAACATGAATGAGTTGTTGTTAACCCTTTCGTCGCCCCGTCACTCAGATATGGGTGACACTTTCCTCGTTCAAATTAAATAGGATTTTCAAAAGGAATTTGACAGCATAGGCACCTAAATGTAACTATAGGATATGTAGAAAAATAATAAAATCATAATCATATTAATATCATGTTTATACTATACTTTTTATCAATTCATAGTACAGAAGGTTTGTACTGGAGTACTGGTACTGTACTGGAGCGAAACCCGTATAATATAACTTTGGCATGTGCTATTGTTGTCAATTCGTCTTCAAAAAGAAAGAAATTTCACTAGATCATGTAAAAGTTGTCTACCAACTATGTTTGGTCTTCATTTAATAAATCATCCGCAATTTGGGCCTCGCGAGAAACTCAAAAACAGCGCATTGGGCGCCGAACGTGTTAAAAAAAAACGTTTTCCTTGTAAAATTGAAAAGTGGAAAAAATAAATAAAAATGAGTGTTCATTTTTAAAGTTTTTTTTTCTCAGGGATTTTTCTTTGAATTTTTTTTTGTGTTTTTAAACACGTTGACTGCCCCGTCAGTTACCGGTGACTGACACTGAGTTTTCGCTCAGGCTGCGTCAGTAACCGGTGACAGACAGTATACCATATGATAATGAAGGTAACTAATATAAGCATCTAAGCTTATAAGCATTCCCTTTCGAACAAAAATACCTTCCACTACTATAAGAAACGATGGCCCTAATACGGCCCTAATAATAATTTCCAGGGAGTCACTATAAAATCGTGGCACTCAACGTGTTAATGAAAGTTTAAACAATTTTATACATTTCATTCTTTGACCAGAATTTTACAGGTTCCATAGTGTTTAAGTTATAAATTTTTGTAAAAAATTAAGAAAAAAATTGGCCTTTTTTTTTAAATAGTCCAAAAAATTGAATGTTTCAAGTATGCAAAGTTGCCTAAATGACCCATGTGTTTGCACCCACAACGTTTCATTGCCTAAGACGAGTTGGCATGAAATTCGTCCATTGCGATCGAATAATCCGTTTTGGCGTTATAGTTTTCGTTCTGAAATGATACCATTTTTGCAAAAATTTGTCGTGATCGCATTTTAAAAAAACTGATCGTACCCAGTGCCGCAAAATTTCAGCTGAATCAAAAATATGAAATTAAAAAGGTTTCGTGTTAATTGGTGGAATGCCTCATACATGATAATGTGAGAACGCTGTTTCGTGGATTCTTTTTTTTTTTGGAAGGCTAATGATAATGGATGCGCTCTTATTCGAATTAGCCGCGATTGATTCAATTGAGAAATTATATGAAAAGTAGAAAATGAAATATGTTCACATTTCATACCACAGTGTACCCTAGCCTGAGGCAGCATCTGATTTCACATAAATTCTGCAACTGACAGGCTCATCTTTCGCAGGGCTTTCACTGCCGAAAAGTCTATCCATCATTTGAGCCAATTAAGCCCGCGATGTGTCTTGTTAGGGCGCGCACCGCAAAATTAATAACCGTTCCATCCCAATGTCGTCTGTTTTTTTTTTTATTTTGCGTCGTTCACTTTTATTTCTTCTTTACAACGCGCATATGCTCTACATATCATGCGGTTCTGCTACGGCCGGGACAGATAAATTTAATTAGCATCCGAAAGCACCGATCGTGTGACATTGTTTACCCTTGTGGATATGACGCGGCCGGTCCGAATCATAATTTTTGCTTTTTGGGTAGCCGAAGTTAAGCCCGCTGATCTGATCAATCAATTTGCTAAATGTAGTCATTATCACTTGTCGCAACGAATACCGGTTCGAAGGGTATATATAGATGAGGAACCGGTTTATTTTTTTTTTTTTCGTTTATTATGCAGTAGTGGCGTTTCACGAGGGGCACGAAATTGATCAGAGAGCCACAGATTTCATATTTGTTGTTCCAAACTTCGGGTTCACACATTAAGGCGTGTCATTAAAATAATTGCTCAAAGTATCGGACAATTGATCCAACGGCGCAATTCCTCGGAAGTTTTCGAAACGCTCCAGCGCTCCAGCGGCGGTTCGGAACCGAAACCACAACACGTGGCCAGTCGATTGGCAATACTCATTGGTATGACAATCAAATAGCAATTAAAGTTTTTCAATTATGTAGTTCGACTCGAAAGCAAAAATTAGGCTTAACTCGATACGAGCAGCAGCAGCAGAAATCGCCTCTCCCTGTCGCTTGGAAGCCTTTGATCGCGCTCAATAATTCGACATGTTGTGGACACTAATTTGCTTGCTTTTTATTATTCCCACAATTCGTTGGAGGCAGCAGCGCTTTTGTGCGTTTTCCTTTGGCGGCTGCTTCGCGAAAGACATCGGACCGACCGCATGCGGGGATTTGTAATCACAATGCGGTCCCGGGGTCCCGACTACTGACCACTGGCCACCACGCGGCGGCTCAATTAACGAGTGAACGGCGTCTCGGTGAATGAAGTTGAACACGTGTTGAAGCGACAGATAATCAAAATAAAATGGATTCTGTCGATCGGAAGCGAAAAATGCTAAGTGGGGTATTTGTTTGCGGTGAATCGATGCTACCGAAGAAAAACTCACACGCACTGCGAAAACCAGATGCATCTGTTTAGTCATTTTACAAGAAAAGGTGTGATTCATTGTATCGAATCATAAATTGCATTGAATTAAACGAGTGCTTCATTAAAACAATTGTACAGATCATGCAACTGAGAGTACTGTTCATCGTATGCCACTGCCATTTATCTTCTCTCTGGCAGTATGTATTCGAATTTCAAGCCGAACAATCGAATCGATTTTTGAAAACGTTCAACAATCAATACATTTGTTGTAATTTTTATAACAACGAAAGTGCCCAAAAAAAAAAAGACGACAAAAAGGAACGTTTATAACTATCGAGCAATCTAACTTTTCGGATTCGTAGTTATAGGACCAATATTCTCTTACTGCAATCATTACACCTAAATCCATCAACAAAAAGGCCAAGGTATACTTGGTTCTCAGGTAATGATTTCCGAGAGTTCCAGAATCACAGCTGGAACAGCCTGAGGTTCTGGGATCCAACCACCGATAAATCACAGCCGTTACGACTATCGTCTGTACCGCAATATGAAACATCCACCGACTCCTTCGATAATAGCTGCTTAATCATCTGACTATATAGAATGTGCGTAGAATGTGAACTGAAACCAACGAATTATTCATGAGAATGGCGATTGGTGGTCGGTCTTATCGAAACCTGATTGCGACCTGATGTTGCAAACGCTCAGCTTGCGTCGAAATTTACTATTTTCCGCTTTGACCGCAGTGTAAGATCAGATAATCTTCAATGCAGTAGTGAAATTCTGTTCGTTGCCTTGTCAAACTTACTGAATCAACTGTTTACATCCGCCGAATCTACACTCCACACTCTCTTCCCGACTTATGTTCGTTGCAACGGTAAGATCTGCGACCGTACACACTGACTCGATTGTCGTATTTGGCGACCATATTTCTTCGGTTTAGTCGTTAGACGCGGTTATAAGGGGCTGTCCACATACCACGTGGACAGAAAAGGCATGATTTTAGACACCCCCTTCCCCCTCCGTGGACAAGCGTGGACATTCCTTATACCCCTCCCCCTGTTGTCCACGTGGACATTCCTCCGGGTTTGAGGAAAAAATCAAGAAATTCTATTTTTTCGCTTAAATTTCATTTCAAGTTTGTTTCTATTTTCTATTCCATATGTTTATTGATAAAAATTATAGCCTTACCAATGGTAACGATTTGTCTTGAAATCTTCGATTTTTTTCAACATTGTCCGGGAGCTCATTATTTTCTTCCGAATTCCATTCATGTTATCTCCATATCCATTTTAAAATATCCTTTGTGAGCTTATTCTCGAGTATTTTTATTAAAGCTGGCTGGCTGTTTGAGTTTTCAAAAAATCAGACAATGAAATCAAGCATTTTGTTTGAAAACAGAATTTTCTCGTCTAAACATCAATGACTTTCGCCTTTACAGGTTCGGTAGTGCTTGATGGCTATAATGAACCTAGTAAAAACAAAACATCTGCAGTATCATCGTGATCGATGATTCCGTTGACCTACAACTCTTAATTGTTAAATCATGCTAAATATTGTCCTTAAAAATTCGTGCCGATTCTAGAGAAAAAATCAAAAGCATATTTTTGTAGGCATACATCTTTTCGATCATAGATGCACCGTTTTTTCCTGAATATTTCAGCATGCAACTTGGAAATTCCATCCTCTCAGAACTTATGCTATGTAGTAGGTTGAAGTTTTTACAAGAATCTTAACAGTTAATAATCTGAAGATGCAATATCTGGTAAGAAAGGCGGGTGGAGTTTTAGAAGTGCCCTAGAAGCGTTCTGGATCATTGACGTTCAGCTGCTAGTAGTACTTGTCGGAATTCATTGAAACTAGTTGCTTGGTAGAAGCTCATGATACAGATTTTCTTCCAGTCCTACCAGACCTAGCAATAACTTTCTTCAAGCGAAAACCTGCTTCGGGGTTCCATTCACTTGCTAAGTTTTTTTTTAACTCAACATTCTTGTAAATGATTTGCCCTTTACAAATCGCTACAAATATGTGTTTTCGTCGCGTTTATGAAACGAATCGCAGATTGGGACAAGTTCCTTCAAGTGTTTTTCGGTAAAATAAACCCTTATTTCGGAGTCCAGTCGGATTTGAAATTAGCACAATGTTGCGTTCTTTAAGAGGGTATTCTAGTCTAGAAATTTGAAAAAAAAATCTTTTTTTTTTCTTCATATTTCTCTAATTCAGACATTTAAGAATATTCGAAAATCTCATTATTTACCAAGTTATAGCTATTTTAGTGATGCGATATCTTATCTAGTACGGCCATAACAATTAACTTCAAACGCGTTTTTCTCGAAAAATGTTTTTCAAAACTGGCTTACACGATATCTCAAGTTCTACTTATCCGATCTATGTTTATATGAATACAGTCTGTATGTATCTTTCTATCGCATGAACCTATAAAAAATCATGATTTCGTAACTTTACTATTTTAAAAAAATCAAGAAACTTAAAAAAAATGTTTTAAACAGCTTTTTTTTTTCTTCAAATTTCCGCCATTTTATCAAAAAACACGTTTTTGACTTGTCCGAGGTTCTTGCGATAGTGGCATCTTTACTGATTCAGAATCTGTTCGATTTGTTTGTTTCGGAGAATCTGAAGTGCTGGAATCTTGTACGCCATGACACAATATTTTTTTGAACCCCCTCACTCGATCAGCTTCTAATTATGCATACACATTTTTCCGTTCAATTAGATAGATTAACAAATAGTGATATAATGGATGGTAAGAATGTTCTTTGTTTTACTTTTTCGGAGCTCGAACAAACGTCCGAAATTCGTGTCTCTATCCCCCTTAATCTGATCGAGTCAAATCCATTGGATTGTACAAATATTGCAACCTTGAAATGCAGAATGCAAAAGTTAATTTCGTTCGGATTGCGATATATCAAATCCGATCGGGTTCCGTAATATGGGTTAATATGTAGTCCATGCATTGTTGCATGTTTGCATGTTACATGCATGTTTTTCGTGATGTTTCGTTTCTGTGATTTTCGACATCTGTAATGAATTAATTAATCAGCAGTAGCAGCATGAACTTTCCAGACAACTCAAAAGAAGCGTATTACAAAAATTACCAGACATCAATGAAGAACAACATCATTGCAAAAAATAGATCTCCAGAGATACGGCCCGTATACTCAGGGAAGAATTTGTTTTTCGTTTCAATGTTCAGAAATCCTTGGGAGTTCTCGAAAACAAACCAAACAGTTTTGTCATCAAGAGCAAAAGCTGAATTCAACCCGCACTTAAGTCGTGATTTTTAATAACATTCTTTGTGTTATTGGGTATCTTTATCCTGGCGGATTTAATGGAATGGAATAAATTGGATCCTAGTTCAAGTGCGTTACCTTCAGAATATACATTTCAGGAAAGAGGTTCAGTCATATGAAAAATATGGATGTTTGACCGAGCAGCACTCTCAGGCAGTTCAGTATTTTTATTGATGAATACTGAGTACTCAGGGCGGGCGTTCAAAAAATCGTGTAAATACAAAACAGAACTTATTCAATTTTGACTTCTAACTTGAATGTTTTACTTTAAAAAATACTTAACGTGTCCACGTTGATATTATCAAAACCCCCACCCCCCTCACCGTGGACAAGCGTGGACATTTTCGTAACCCCTACCCCCCTAAAGTTGTCCACGTGGTATGTGGACAGCCCCTAAGTAGTTATCTGCCTAGCAATGCTTCCGCGGAATCAGAATTTGTGTTCAACTCGAACAATCGGATTCTTGACTTGGCATTTGCTAACGGAAATTGCAATGCCGAAATTATTAAGCCCCCTTCCGCTCTTTCAAGACTTAACAGACACCATACATCTTTTTGTTCTCCGTGTACGACTCGACGTAAGTTTCCGGAAAACTTCTGACGTTCAACTTGCTGCTGTCGACTGGCTCGAGGTCATTGGTACTTAATCGACTAACTGTGCAACGGAGGTGTACGTGATTATTTGCGACAATGTTCTACTTATAATGCCTCATCCTCGTAACACTGTCCGTAAGAGGACGCTATATTTTTTCTTGAAAGCTGAGGATTTTTTTACATTACATTTCTAAAAATCAGAGAGGCTTTTTTTCCGTTTTTGAGTTGTGAGTTTTCAAAATTCATCAAAAAATCTTGTTTTTTCGAAGATTTTTTTTTATGATTCATAATTTCAGAACTACCGAACCGATTGAGATGATCAACATATCAAATTGTGGAGTTAATTCTTTGGGAAAATATTACACTTGCAAGAAAATTGGATTTTGTTTTTGTAATCATTGATTGTATTCATTTTTTATAGTTTATCTGATTAAAGATAGAGGGCGCTATATTTTTTCAATAATTTTTCCTTAAAAGATGAAGTTCATTTACATAACATATCCAAAATTCAGAACAAGGTTTTTTCTTCTCGTTTTTGAGTTATCAATTCTCAAATTTTACATGTTTTTTGTCTTCGTTCAAAATTCCTATGCAACTAGACTAGATCTATGCGACTAAAATTCAATTTTCACAATCCCTGTTTTCGAACAAAGTCTAGAGATCCGAAAGTGGTACGCGCTACGATTTATGATCTGGAATTAAAGTTCAATCTCACATTGCGGAACTGTGCATCAGAGTATGGAATCGCCAGATTAATTTTTTGTACTTCGGTTATGAAATCGTTCGTGTACGTGTTCGTGTAAAAACATACAGTCTCTTTGAATTTTCTCTAATCGTATTATCCAAAAATCTATAAACAACCTGTTCATAGATATCCTTAGAATTGAATTTTATTACAGACTTGTTTGCATGATTTTGAGTTTAGTACTTTATTAAGGCTCTCTGGTACGCGTAGAAAATTTGAGATTTTTTTAATTATTTTTTTTTGGTTTGTGAGTGTCTCCTAGCTTTCTGTATAGAGAATAGAATTTGTGTCAAAATACAATGATTTTATATATGAAATTTAGCGAGGCTAGTTTCAGTTTTGTGATCGTATGTATGTTTTTGTAGATTAGAAACATGGATGAATATAAAGACGGTCTTCCGGATGGTTTCTCAGGTATCTCATCAATACCCCCTCGGTCAATAAATAAAAAATAATTGAATAAATCCATAAATAAATAAATAGCTAGGTTTGAAGCTTTTGAAGCTTTCTTCCTACATGAAGTCTTAGGTTGAAGCGTTCTTTCTCTAGTAACAATTGAAAATTTTCCACTATCAAACTCAAGGTAATGCCTCGCATCGGTTTTTCAGTTGCCATCTAAAAAAGCTTAAGTTATATAACACGTTTCGCCCACGTCGGTCCCTGGGGACTGACACTAAATTATCCGTTTTTTTCCGCGACGGTCTCATCGGACCGCAGTGGTGTCGTGTGGGGCTTCCGCACCCGGGACGGAAGAGTCTATTTGCACCCCCTCCACACCGCCAGAAAAGAAATAAATCATATTAAACCAATTTCTTCATAAAAATTCGGTTTATTCTGCACCCCTAATATCGCGCACCCGGGGGCGGGTATTCAATTTTCCTGGTTTTCCAATTATCATTCAAAACTTTCCAAACAAACTTTCGATTATTCTCTCCGTAACATTGATCTATGAGCAAGGACGAACACAATAAAATTAAGACAGCGCAAATCGGACCTTCCGTTTTCGAGTGTGGCGCTTAGTAACACATTTGTCGATTCATTTTTATTTATAAAGACTGTTCAATCCTCCCCCTTCCTTTAACCCTCCTGTACTCGCATGCAAAATCGTAACTCGTATACTCACCAACTGTGCATGGCTGTGTAATATTGGTATTGTATAATTTTAGGCGTTATTGGTATTAATTTAAAAAAAATACATAATGAATAAAAAACTCCAGAAAATATTTTTTCTTTTGCTTCATTAAGTTTTAATAGTCATTTAATTGAGCCAAATCAATGACTCTCGGTCTGTCAGACCGTATGTGCGAGTATACCGAGATGAAAAATAGAAGGTGAGAAGATTCACGGGTTTTGCTTGTGTTAAACTTTGATTGTATTAGTAGCCAGGAAGATAAGAAGTTCACATATCAGGCATAACAGTCAGTTACTCAAATGATACAGAATTGAATGTGTCAACGAATAACGTTGAAAGAGGATATACAGAAAATAATTACATATTTCCAAAAAATATTTTATTATTTATTTCTTCTTATATCAGAATTAGTATTCTAATTTTTACTATGTTTGGATTTTAGAGCTTGGTAGTTTATCTCTTGTTAGCAATTGTAATTCCTTTTTCCACGATTAGGGTGCTGAACACTTCATTCGTCTAAAACTAGGACAGAAGCAGAAAACTTTTCGTCTCAATTTAGGTCATATGGAGTCTATTCAATTTATTTTTCAAGTACATTTTACGCGGAAAAAAAACTTGCTACTCATGCGCTGTAAAATGTTTTCCGGTAAAGAAAAAAACGATTTTGTAACTCTGACTTTGTTCATTTACGTTTTTGGTCGATGTAACGAGAAGTAAAATAAGATTGAAATAAAGTTTAGAACACCTCAACAATACTGAAATTTCAGTTTCTTCTAAAATTTCAGTTGGGCCCCTATGATTTTGAACGCTAGCATTGATTTAAGAAAAAATACTAATTTGTTCATTTCATCTGCTTATTTTTACTTTTAATAACAACACTTTTCCTATGTAGTGGACTATTATAAGAAAAGTAACATACATAAACAAAATCTGTGACGTCACAGATTTAAAAATCTTCCCACCTTTCATTTTCCATCTCGCGAGTATACACTCTATCCAACTTCTATAAGACCATGTGATGATATTGATGCTTTGTGTAATTGTAAACAAACAATCCTTAAATTTATATTCTAGTGTATTGGTATTGGTGACTACCACACATTGCATGATTTTCATATGTGTGTGTGCAAGCGCTGAGCGTAAACGAATGTTTTTGTATTTTTCAAGTGTCAAGTTTCTACAAGACCAGTTACATTTTCCGTTGTTTCAGTTGTTTTGATCAATAAATCTAGAAAATGCCGAAGGTTTCCCTCACGGAGAGAGAAGAAAAGCAAATCGATGCATTTCACCAAGAAAATGTTAGTATCAGAGAAATTTCTCCTCGGATTTGACGATTCCATCAAGAAGTGCTCAATTATTTGACGAATCCTCAATCCTCAAGGATACGCTTATCTCTGACCGGGATAAGCGGGAAATAGATGAACAGTTTCGAATATCTCAAAATCGCTCCTGCAAATAGAGCAATATTTTAATTTAAATGTTACTCGGGTCACGAATTGTCGTCAGGTTTTGGTAAAAAGTCCTCACATAAAGAGGAGTAAAGCTTCTCTTCTTACACCATCTCACATCGGAAGACGTCTGAGTGGGACATGGTATGTTGTGACAACGAATGTTTGCAAAAGGATACATTTTGATTTATACCAAAACGAGAAATTCTTCAATGTATAGGTTATCTTCACTGACGAAAAAAAGCTCAATTAGGATGGTCCTGATGGTTTCAACGGGTACTGGCGTGATTTACTGAAGAAGGAGCAGTATTTTTCAACCAGAATTTTTTGTGGGGGCTCGTGCATGGTTTGGGCGGAATTCTGTGCAGACGGAGAGCTCAAGATAGCTTTCACATCATTCAAGGATTACATACAGGTTCTTAAATCCTCTCTCCTATCGTTTTTGCCTGGATATCGTCACAAAAAAATCACATTCCAGCAAAATAAGGCTACTATTCATATTAGCAAGGAAACTGAGCAATAAATTAAGGACTTAATTAACTTAATTTTTTGGATTGGCCAATCCAAAAGGAGAATTGGAGAATCTACACTGAGGGAAAACAGTACACCACGATTGAAGAGCTCAAGGTCGCAATTTCGGAGACATGGAAAAAATATCGAGGAAATCGTTCAGCAGCATTTGGTAAGGTGAATGATTTTGGTTTGTCCAGTCGAAAATATGATCATGGTTTGTCCACTTTTTTGAATGCTCTAATTCAGCACATCTTTGTCAAATCAGGTATTCGAATGTTTCAAAACATATACATAAAATTGTCTGTTTTCATGATTTATAGTAGTTTCATAGTATATTTTTACGGAATCACATGTTTTAATGGATTATAAAATACACCTTCAATTGGTGTCAATGCGCCCCTCATTCGAGCTAACTTTTAATCGATCACCAGATGATTATTTCGCACGTATTCAGACCTTTTCTGGATTATAACACTTACAAATATTGTAAACATCATGCTTGCACACCATTTGTATCAGATTTACATTGCTAAACCATTAAATTAACGCATTTTGATGAACTCAATTCTGATTATGAGTTGTCCAATTCAATAATGTTGTTTTGTCTACATGATTTCTATGGCAACCGCTTGGCACGCTGGATTTTGTTTATTGTATCCTTCGCGCTTAGCAGAAATACCGTTTTGTCTCATATTCCGAACAGTCTAAAATTCCGAACACTTCATTTTTAAATGTAAATTTACTGAACTTCAATATTTTCAATAATTGAATAATAAATACCCTTGCACTTTGTGGTGTAGACTTCATTTTAACACCGTTCACAGGTATCAATACTGTATATAGCTTAAAATACTAAGCATTTGCAAAAAAGTGACTGTGAAAACCAGTGATAAAATGTTTGCGTTAGCAAATTCGGAATTTGAATCATGTTTCGAAGCACAATATCCAAATTGTTTAGTGTGTTATATTTTTCCAAAGAAGAACAACTAATTCGCTTTGATTTAATATATCGATCATCTGAATCGGTCTAGTAGCTCAAAAGTAATGATTTTTTTTTAAAGTAGCATTTTGGGTGTTCGTAATATGAGACAAACGTAATCAAACATATTTTTACTTTTTCACCATGAATATGAATATGTTAATTAATTTTATGGTAGCTAAATGAAAGAAAATGCTCTATTGTATCCAAAAACCACATTTATTTCGCGAAAAAGTACTATTTTGAGTAATGAGACACTGTTTAACGGCTAAAAAAGCTTAAGTTTTTGGGATTTGAGACAAAACGGTACCTCAACAACACTCTGTGTTGAGTGTGTAGAGGTGAACACTTTTAAAATGCCCAAGAAAAGGCAATATTCTGAAGAATGTCTAAATTGGATCAATATGATGACAGTAAACTCAAGCAATGATAAATCCAACATCTACTTGAGAATTCGAATGAGTTCATTCAAAAATGGTGATTTCAAAAACCAGACAAACCATGATAATTTTTTGGAAAAAACATGATCTGAGATGGTCAAACCATAATCATAATTTCTATTTAAGGAAAATCGTTGGAAAACATAAAAATTTGAATAATTTCAACGCTTTACGGTAGTATTAGCAACTAGAGACTTGAGGCTTTTAAACAACCCCAAACTCG
This sequence comes from Toxorhynchites rutilus septentrionalis, assembly GCF_029784135.1. NCBI lineage: Eukaryota > Metazoa > Arthropoda > Insecta > Diptera > Culicidae > Toxorhynchites > Toxorhynchites rutilus. The sequence goes on along the minus strand of NC_073746.1, from coordinate 125,387,326 downwards.
TATCGATTATATGTGATTTTCATGAAGAAAAATAGATTTGCATTCACTAGTTGCGTAAAAACACCCCAAATCGGACAAACCAAGATCATTTACCCTAAATAGTATTCCAAAACGAATTTTCCAGGTTATTAGCCAAAATGGCAAGGTTGCCAGAGTTGCCAATATTACTTATGAATTTTGAAATGGTCTTATAGAAACTGGACAGCTGAAATTATCATATTTAAGCACAATAAATAAACAAACAACTCTTCTGAACGAAATTGGCGTTAAATATACTTTATTCTAATCGTTAAACAATGTATTCATTTATCTTGTTTAAAATCTAACTGTTTGTGTCGCAACGAAATATAATCAGGATGGTCTTATAGAAGTTGGACAGAGTGTAGGAGGGTTAAACGTGACGTACTTTATTTTTGACCCCTAGCTTCATTCAACCACGAAGCATTTACCACATCACAATCAGAATGTTTGATCCAACCTTTGATTCTGGAGTCACAAATCTAACATGTAAAGTATGATAATTGCAATAACCGGAAAGAACATATGTTATTTTCTAGTTGTTATGAATGCACAAAACGCGCTAGATTTTTTCCCCAACAAGGAGAAAATTTCATAAATAATTTTAAGAAGACATTTCGAGAAAAAATATTTTTTTCAGACTACAAACACAATTCGAGTATTTACAGTAATAGGATTTCGGGGTGGGATATTAGAATAGTAATTGATCGACCGAGCCTTATGTACGCTGTTCCGCATTCAATCTAATGGATTTTTTATTTCTCATGATCAGCGTGAATTTGAAAGATTTTTTTCAGTTGTATACCTTACAGTAGAATAACACATCTATCAAGGATTTTATATATAAGCTAAAAGAAGTGAATAACAATAAACTAAACATTCGTATTTTGATGTTCTGCCTTGTTCGTGTTCTTTTCGTTCAAAAACTGCAAGGTTATGTTATACCTAAACATGATATCAAAATCAACTCCTGTTTTTTTATTCCAGCTAGAAGAAAATGACAGTAATAGTGAACTCACAATAGTCGTATATTCAAATACAATTCAAGCCAATTTAAGCCAAACACATAATTTTAAAAATCGTTAACTACAATAGATGATGTAAGACAAATTTTGAAAATCCGGTTTAATTCGCACAAAAACACCAGCAAATGTCATTGGTTTAGATGTAACACCAACTCTACCCCGTCGTCTAACAACCTTACGAAGAAGACGAAGAAGCAAAAGTCGAAGGTCCCCTAGTAGTCAGACCGCACAACAAGTGCCTGTCGTCACTGGTGGCGCTGTCGCTGCGTTCACCCTGAACCGGGGGCCTAAACGAAGCGTTTTTGTTGCCATGTTTATAGCATTGCATTTTTCTATACACACATTTGCAGACACCTGCCCCTCAGGGCATTCACCCAAAAGCCGACACGCACGCAATCGATTCGACAGATCGATCGCGACTTGATCATTCTTTTTTGTGATCACTCCATTTTCTCGCTCCATTGATTGAACCCACTCTCTTTCCAAAACAAGAAACCATAAAATCAAAACTGAGACACTCTAATAACATCAGCACACTGAGCACTAACAGCTTATGAGCTGCCGTTTTGGAGGGAGCCTGTGGGGGGCGGCACCGATCAAGGCGCTCACCTCCATCAATATTTACGCGAATTCTATTTCATACGCGCGAATACACCGGATTTCTTCCGAGAGCTATTGACGCCCGAACGAACGACCGCACAGTACTTTCCGTCAGGTGGAGGATGAGGAGGTCGAACACTTAGGTATATACTTCTCATATTTTGATTATGCCATCGAACAACAACATTGCACTTTGCGAAACCAGACACACTTACGCCAGAATGATCAATGAATCGACACTCGGCGTTCGCGGTGAGTTGTAGTGGCTTTCGCGCGCCGTCTAGAGCCAATCTACAGGGAGCGCGTTGGGTCACGGAACGTCGGGGATCCTCTCACCATCACTTTAAATTAATGGGGGCTAATTTTCCGAAATTGCTTTTTCATTGACTTTAGTGGAGATTTTTGTTTTTTTTTGCTCCTCTCCGATCGGTGAGAGGCCTTCCAGCTAAATCACTCACCACTGTTAAGATGTTTTACGCTTCTATTCACTCGACACTTGTTTCCCCCTTTCTTGTTGTTTACAAACACTTTTGCTGTCTTTCATTCAGCATTTTTAGAGGAATGTGACGCACCGTGCGTTGTGTTTTACTACTCCCTCTTCTGCCCCCTTTTTTATGGGTTTCACGCGGGTTCACTTAATTACATTCACCCTCATCGATAGAAGGTGGGAGAAAACACCGCGGCACGCGTAATGATAGATGATGGTGATAACACGGCCTAGCTTATCTTGTTTTTTGTGGTACTGATTGAGAACTTTATCATAATGGTATCTATGAAGTGCAACTTTCACTGAATGGTATCACACGTCACGAATAACCTATTCGGGGAACTAGCACAGGATTTTTCTTTCTGTACTTATGGTCCGTACGGAGGGAAATTCGACCCTCGTCGCCTTCGTCGTCGTCGTCGAATTTTTCTTGGAGAACTCAAGAAGCGCGCGCGATCTCAATGCTCTCTATGAGCAAACTGGCAACAAAGGTGCTGTCTGTGAACCGACGACCGACTTGAAACTGAGACTGAATTTCGCGATTGAAATGAATTATCGAATTCGGCCGGTCGGAGGCAGCTCGGGCTCCGTTTCGGGCTTGGGTGGCTCAGGTTGCCTTCTCAAAGTAGCAGCAGCAGCTGGGTTTGCTGCTTCTAGTGAACCACTTCTGACGGGAGAGAAGCAGCGAGTTTTGTTGTGGCTGTCGACGGTTTACTTTTTCGCAATAGCCCTCTGTCAGCCGGTTTCGCCGTGTCTCGCGGAACGGTTAATATCTCTGGTCTCTGCTCCGTCAGATTTCTCGGATAATGATGCTTTGCGAAGAAGGAAAAAAAATTCAGCTGACGTGTGAGCTGTGAGGTGCGGGAAAAGTTGTTTACTTTTTTTTTCGTTTTGCACCGAACGAGATAAACAGAGACAGCGTGACGGAGGGGAAATATGGAGCAATTTCCGCTCTCACTGCGCAGCCGATCCGGGTGCGTCTGAGGGGCTGGTTCATTCGACGGAACGTGCTTTTATTTGATCGTAGATAAAGAAATTGATTCTGAATTCAATCAGAATGATGAAAAACACATTTTTGTGTTCTAATTGAAATGGTGGGACGTTTGGGGCATGCGACATATTTGATTATTTGAATATCATTTACGATTAGATGCTTCTCCTGCGAACTCGTTCGATTTTATTATGTCTTTCCTCTCAAATTTCCGGAAGAAAATTCCTCCTTTTTTCGTCATCCATAGCCACAATAATTACAATAACAAGAACCAGATTGTTTGTTTACCAGCACTTTTTATCAATTGACGCATATATGTACAGGGAAACTTCGATATAACGTACCCTCGTTATAACGTACCCTCGATATAACGTCATTCGATATAACGTACATTTTACCTCGATATAACGTACACATTACCAAAGTCCAAAAAAATTTTTTTTTGAATATTTATTTTCTGAAAGAAAAATACATTGTCTGTATTTTGATACTAAAGCTTGTGTTGTAACTTTAACCAATACCGAAATACAACTGTTTTGTGATTCCGGATTCTAAATGAATCAAACTTCAATCAACAAAACGGAGGGAAACATCATGAGAAAAGCTGACTTTGTCTTCTTATTGATTTTATTCATCAACCTTACTCAAACAGCAACACAATAAAGTAGTATGAGCTACGTTTCAGAGTTCTTTATCATGCTTCGATATAACGTACAATTTTGAAAGTAAAATGTACGTTATATCGAAGTTACCCTGTACGTAAAATAAAAGAGGAATGAAAAAAGTTTGCTGTGATTCAGCTCAAACCTCGTTTATTTACACGATTTCCAAAAAGGTAGCTTAGGACTCAGTAATAGGGTGGTTTCAAATTTCGATTGTTTTACCACTACTGGTTTTGAACAATTGATAACTTTTGAACTGATCAAGTAACTTATAATTATTTGAGTACAGTAACGTCTCGATTATATCACGCTCGAAAACAATTTTCGCGTGATATAATGGAAACGTGATTTACTCGAAACAGATTTTTTTTTTGTAGCAAAAAATCTGTTTTGTTTCTCCAATTTGTATAATTTAAGGGGGTAATTTAATGACACGAATTTCGGACGTTTTTCCGAGCTCCGTAAAAGTAAAACAAAGACTATTTTTGCAATCCATTGTATCATTATTTGTTCATCTAGCTTTTGACAATAAAACAAAAACTGAACGGAGAAAAAATATTCATGGCTAGAAAAGTTACAAGCTGATGGAGAAGTCAAAAAAAAAATTGTGCCATGGCGTACATGATTCCAGTCCTTCTGGGTATCTGAAACAAAAAAATCGAACAGATTCTGAATCAGTAAAGATGCCGCTATCGCATGAACCCCGGACAAGTCAAAAAAAATACTCTTTGACAAAATGGCGGCCGTTTGAAATACAAAATGCGGTTTAAAACGTTTTTTCTTATTTTTCCAGATTTTTAAAAAAAAGCTAAATTAATAAAAACAATTTTTTAGAGGTTCTTGTGATAGAGAGATGCATACAGATTGAATTCATATTAATTCGACATGAATCGGTTCAGTAGAACTTGAGATATCGTGTACACCAGTTTGAAAAAAAATTTGTTTTGAGAAAAAACGCGTTTGAAGTGCATTGTTATGGCCGTACCAGGTTAGATACCGCATCACTAAAATGGCTTTAACTCGGTAAATAATGAGATTTTCGATAAGTCCTTTCTTGGGTACATTCTTGAGCTTGAGCTTGGGTAGACTGTACAATTCGTAGTTGCTCTCCATGATTGACCTGAACCAACCAAATTGCACAAAGAACACACAGAATGACTCTTGGGACTAGCAAATCATTCTCGTTGTGCAATTTTCGGTGGTTTGAGCTTTAAATTGTCAATAACGACGCCGGCCACGCCCTTACAGTCTCCAGGGGAAGGGAAGGAATGTTAGTATGATATTCGCCGCCCGAAGGCCAGAAGGGTCGCCTCTATAGCGTGGTTCCCTAGCGTTTATCATGGAAGTGATAGTTGTTAGTGGGAATGGTTAAGAACAATCAGGATTCACTGCGGTAAGTGATGTGATTATGTAAACGCGAGCTATTGGCTACTCGACGAAACAAAAACGTCATGTGTCTTGTGACGCGCTGCAGAGATTATCTTTAGGTAACTTGAGAAAGAAAGCCTAAACAATTTATTGGACCAGCTATTGTTATTTAATTATATAACGCCTCTTTTTTGTCGAAATTTCATCGCAGACAAATAGCTTTGGGAAACCTGAGAAGGTAACCGAGTGCGCTTCATAGAAATTAATAGATATCTAATCGGGACGGCGAAGATAAACTTTAGGAAACCTAAGAAAGTAACCTAGAGAACTTATCTAAAATTAATCAATAATATATTAGGTTGGGGAAAAAGTAATTCATTATTTTTGGGTGAGTTCAAAACTATTTTTGATATGCTTCGGATTGTTCGATTTGGGTCAAATATACACCGTTTTGTTCGAATAATTGTTGCCATTCTAAAGGTAGCTTCATAATGTCTCTATCAGAGGGGTCTTGGTCCTTATTAGAGAAAAACCATTGCAATAGATATTTACAACCATCTCTCGATCCCATTGTTTTGGTCAATTCTGAACGTTTCTGGTGAATCGCTAGCTTCAAACGGTTCATGATCGATATTAAAGGGTGTGTCACATCAAATTGCATCACGAAAAAAACGCTGTAGAAATTTAATTTTTAGGAATTATATCTTCAGCTTTCGCTTATAATCAGATAAGAGTGTATATATTACGTTGGCCATGCTTCACTGTCAATTTTTCGTAAATTTGGAAAAATGTCGTCGAACGAAAAAGACCATCGTGAATTAATCCTGTGCACTCATTTCGAGAATCCGGAGTTGTCACATCGGGACATCGGTAAGATGCTGGGAATCGTCTAATCCACGGTCAGCAGAGTACTAAAACGATACTTCGAGAACCTAACCATCGACCGGAAGGTGAAAATGGCAAAAATGGATGCTCCGTCAGTGAAAAAGATCACAAGCGCGTAGTTAAGCATTTTAGACGTGATCCGAGAAGTTCGGTCCGGGATGTCGCCAATAAGCTGAATTTGTCAAGTACATTCGTCCAGCGGACCAAGCAGCGGGAGGGCCTGCGTACATACAAGGTTCCGAAGGTTCCTAACCGCGACGAAAGGCAAAACATGGTGGGGAAGACGCGAGCCCGGAAGTTGTACACCGAAATGCTGACGAAGCCGCATTGCCTGGTAATGGACGACGAAACCTACGTCAAAGCGGACTTTCGTCAGCTCCCGAGCCTGTTGTTCTTCTCCGCAGAGGACAAATTCAGCGTTCCGGAGGAGATTCGCAAGTAGAAACTATCCAAGTTTGCCAAAAAGTACGATGTGGCAAGCGATCTGCTCTTGCGGAAAGCGGAGCGCCCCCTTCGTGATGACCGGCACGGTAAACGGGCAGGTTTACCTTAAGGAGTGCCTACAGAAGCGCTTACTACCACTATTGAAGCAGCACGAGGGCCCGGCCATCTTCTGGCCGGATCTCGCTTCGTGCCACTATTCAAAGGACGTGTTGGAGTGGTACGAAGCCAACGGGGTCACCTTCGTGCCAAAGGAAATGAACCCGCCCAACGCGCCGGAGCTTCGCCCAATAGAGAAATATTGGGCGATTATGAAGCAGGCCCTCCGGAAGAACCCAAAAGTTGTCAAATCGATGCGAACTTCGAGAGAAAATAGATTTCTGTTCAAAAAAAACTACAACCTGACGTTGTACAGAACCTTATGGACGGGGTAAAGAGGAAGGTGCGAGCATACGGGCTTGGGCTCGAAATATGAATAAAAAGAAAATGCCAAAAGTTGTTTAATAGTTTTTATTTTACTGTCTAAAATTTTCAAAAGGATCGGTCTACTGGGCGAATTTCTACAGCGTTTTTTCCGTGATGCAATTTGATGTGACACACCCTTTACGCGGGATATTAATATCACTAAAGCCAGCTGACGAGAAAATAATGGATAACTCTTTCCCCAACACAATGTAATAATAATTTATAATCCGTTAATCATCGAGCGTATTCTTTATCGATGTTTTTAAAAAGATAAAAGAATTATAGAAAGTCGACAGAATCGATGACCGCGAATAAAATCTTCAAATAGAAAGTAATTATTGTCGAGGTTACAAATGCATGGGAAGAAAATAAAATCCTATGTTCCTGGAAGTCAGCTATTCTGCAGTGTGTGAATTCTTTGCTCGGTATGCTATCACTGCAGCATTTTTTCTTTCTTCGCTCCCTCAAACATTAATTTTCCTGCTGCACTAAAACGATAAGATCTTTGTCTCCAGGAAACACTGTGCATATCGATGAGAGAGCAAATAAATCTTCGCTGATTCACTGCTTGCAATAATCTCCGTACCTACGGAACCGTGTGCGGAATACAGAACAAAAACACCAAAGTTTATTAGGAACCTTGGTATATTTTTTCACACTTGGAAACAACAGTATATTATGCGAGATAAAACATGAATTCCACAAGTATCGTGTAGCATAATTCAGCAGGGTAAACCGAACCCGACAAATGTTGCTCACCGTCAAGAGTCAATCACTCAAACAAAATATTTTACACTCTCCTTTCTTGGGTACATTCTTGAATGCCTAAACTACAAAAATATGAAGGGAAAAAATTGATTTTTTTTTAAATTTCTAGACTAGAATACTGCCTTAAATATTTTTTTTGTGTGACATGCTAAATTTATAGGAAAACATTCATTCCATTATTTATCACATGAGCAGTGTTGCCACACGTACACATTTATCTGGAATGGTACAAATTTTTTCGTTAATTTTGGTACAGATTCTGTACGGTACAGAGTAAGGATTTTCGTCAAAAAGTACAGCTTTTTTCCACGGGTGAAATTTCTTACAATTGAACATTAGGGTACATGACAACTTTTACGTCGCTGGGTGCTGCTGATCATAAAAGCATTTACAATGCAATGATCGATAAGAAGAAGAAATTCTCAAAACTATAGACAGTGAAAGGCAGATCATTCCAAAGGATATATATCGTAAATCGTTTAGATGGTTTGAAAGTTACATTTTTTTAATTAGTAAAAAAATAGGAATTTGGAAAACTGATAAACTATTTAGGAGAAACACTATATTTAGTGCACTGTTGAAAAATCTTACTGAAAATTTGAATTTTATTTTAAAAACTTTTGTATCTCGATACACCTCCCCTTCGATATTTTTTTATATATTTTTATTGGAAAAGAAATTTAATTTAGCAAATAATGACATATAGTGGTACCGTGTCGGACTCTTCAAAATTGAGATATGGATTTTTGAAAATTAAAGAAATTTCAATACTTTGTGAAATCGTATCCATTTGAGAGAAGTAACATGAACAATAGAATCTACATGCGATTCAACATGGAAAATTATATATAAATATTTTATCTCATATCTTGTGTCATCCATTGGTAACCGTCAAGCGAACTTTTTCTGAATATAACAACAACAAAATTAAGGCTCTAAATCGGCTCAACAACAACACGATGAACGCAATCTAAGTATTCGTGGGAAAGCTCGAAATTTTACATAATAGTAAGCAGTTCAGGCTCAGCAAGAGTATGTATAAGTATAATCAAAAAGATGAGTAAATTGAGGCTTACCGTAACGAATTTTTTCAACCAGTGAAAAGATCTATTTAACTCAGGAGTTATTTTATAGAAGTATAAACATTAAAAAATTCAAAAACTGTAGATTCAGAACATTTGGTTGCATGGAAAAACTGTCTAGAAATCTGTAGGGAGCTAATGATGCTTCATAAACAAAAATACTGTGAGAGTTTTTTGAGTTTTGATTGTCTTTGGAAGTAGGGCAAAACCGAGAAGGTTATTTCTCATCTTTCTTGCACCAATAATGTTTTACTTTAAAACCTTTCCAAGGGCTAACCGAACGCCATAGTTAACATTTCGCATACAGTGCTATATTTTATACCAATTTTGAAGCCAAAATTTTCTACAAATGTGCTCTAATTGACACTGTGAGTGTTTCTAATTGACGCGCTCCTAGATGTATAGCCACGGGAATGTAGTCGCGAACCATTGAACATTCCAATTAATTATTCAATAGTCCGGTGTCGAAAGCAGGATTTGCCAGTACTATTCAGAAATGTCGTCAAACAATGCCGAAATTAAAATGACATGGTAATGTGCAATGGTTCACGACTGCATTTTCCTAATCTCACTCTCCGAAAACGTGTCAATCAGCATCCAGTTTTCTAAATTACCAACACTCCGTCGCGTATTTACTCAATCGCTTTGGACTGAGACACGCACATGATATAATTTCTGACAAATTCAGAAAATTCATCAGAAACATATAATTAATTTCGTACAAAAGATGTTGTTCCACAAATTCATTGGGTGATCAGAATGATGTTTGTTTATTCCATGTTATTTCCTGTTTCAGGAGATCAGACTTCTAATCCATGGAGCGTGGGGAAATTGGCATTGCAAATACATGTAAGGCGGGGGTATTTTTGATCCGACTGAAATGTGTTTCCCTAACACAGACTCTAAATCCAAGGAGCGCGGGGAAATTGGCATTGCAAATGCATGTAAGTCGGGGGTGTTTTTGTTCTGACTGAAATGTGTTTCCCCTAACACAGACTTCAAATCCATGGAGCGTGGGGAAATTGGCATTGCAAATTCTCGCAAGTTGGAAGCATTTTTGTTTCGACTGAAATGTGTTTGCCTAACACAGACTTCGAAACCAAGGTGTCTGGGAAAATAAATGCAAACTGCGAGTTCTTTTGTACTCGCTTGCCTTTGTGCAGGCTAGAATAGGTTTCCTGAACACGGTATAAGTTGAAGTTGTTGATTCATGCAAGTCGAGGGTACTTCTGCACCCGTATGTCTTTTTTTGCACTCCGAAAAGTGTTTTCCTAACACGGATTACAAGAACGGGTACGAAAACAACGCTTTGGCTCGGTTATTCAAGATTGCATTGAAGGATTTGCCTTCATATCTTCTACTCACTGAATTTCTGACACTGAGTACCTGAAGTTCATCAAATCAAACGAATTCGCGGTTCGAGAAGTACGTACATCTGAGAGATGCAAACTTCAGAGGGAAATGTAAAATAAAATAATCGTTTGATAATTCTTCCGTTCACATATTTTGTCCTAGGCATCGTACCAAACGAAAAAGGACTGTCATTAAATTTACTTGTAACGAAGAACATAATCTATCACAATGTATGACCTTACATGGCATTTATTCAATCTGTTCACTCACAAAGCAAATATATTGAATTCGGAAATTGTTTCATTATATCAAAAATTTAATCAATACAAACAAATGATTGCTAAGCTAAGCTAGTCCCACGTCAACTTTGCGGTTATATCGTAGATATAACCCACCCATTTTTATTATTGTATTTTATTTTGAAAACCGAAAAAACGAAAGTCTTGAAAACATCGCATCCACTTTATATGCTAATATGCTAATGAGCATATTTGACTTCTAGATGAGCTCCCTTCGTTGTTGAGACTCATCGAATGCTTCAAATGCTAATGATAAGGCCGTTATCAGTGCATGCAAATATTCGAAAACCATCACACCGGCGGAAGAGTTTTCGGTCAAACCTTATGTAAAAATGTAGAAGTCACAAGAAGCCCTGATAATGATTCAGAGGCAAACGAATTGATTGTGGTACAATGTGAAAACAAAATTCGGTTCATCATGAAACAGTGAAGTGATTTTTGCATTAGATCATAGAATCAACGATAGCAACAGTCCAAGTCCAAGTTCAAAATTAACTTGCCATATAGAGCACGTGTTTTAGAAAAATGAGAATGATTCTCCAAGCTTGTCTTTGAAGAACATCGTTTTTATACTGGAAAACTGGTACAACGCGGACTCCATTATATACAGTCTTCGATTTCTTTTCACTGTATATAGGGTAAATGATCTTGGTTTGTCCAGTCGAAAATATGATCATGGTTTGCCCACTTTTTTGAATGCTCTAATTCAGCGCTCCTGTGTCAAATAAGGCCTTCGAATGTTTCGAAACATATAAATGAAATTGCCTTTTACATGATTTATAGTAGTTTGATAGTATATTTTTACGAAATCACATGTTTTAAAGGATTATAAAATACACCTTCAATTGGTGTCAATGCGCCCCTCATTCGAGCTAACTTTTAATCGATCACCAGATGATTATTTGGCACGTATTCAGACCTTTCCTGGATTACAATACTTATAAATATTGTAAACATCATGCTTGCTCACCATTTGTATCGGATTTACATAGCTAAACCATTAAATTAACGCATTTTTATGAACTCAATTCTGATCATGAGTTGTCCAATTCAATAATGTTGTTTTGTCCACATGATTTCTATGGCAACTGCTTGGCGCGCTGCAGTTTGTTTATGTTTGTTTATGGTGTGCTTCGCGCATAGCAGAAGTATGGTTTTTCTGTGTTGATTGTGTTGAGGTGAACACTTCTAAAATGCCCAAGAAAAGGTAACATTCTGAAGAAAGCCTAAATTATGAATGAATCAATATGATGACAGTAAACTCAAGCAATGATAAATGCAACATCTAATTGTGAATTCGAATGTTTTCATTCAAAAATGGAGATTTCTAAAACCGGACAAACCATGATCATTTTTTTGGGAGAACCAAGTGTGTACATGCGGCACACTGGACTTCTACTTACGGCCCCACTGAATAAAAAATTCGAGAAAAAAAATCAATTAAGCTTAACGGTCGTATCTTCAAATGCATGGTCATCATGAGAAGCATTCAAGCTCATCCTGCGAGCCGATAAAGACTATTATTTAAAATTTTAACTTTTTTTAAATGCAATAACACAATTAGCCTATTTTCCTAGCACCTTAACTATAATGATCGCTTTTACTGTGAAACTTTCGCTTCAGTGAGAAACGACGTTCGCACTAAGCACCATCTGGAATGATGGGAAAAACATAACAAACTTTATGCTCCGATAAACTACTCCCTGTATTGGTTGATAAATGATAAGTTCAAACTAAAAACAACACCCATACTTCATCACCCACTTTACAAAGAAAAGAAAGAAAAAAAAAACACCCAACACTGCACACCCAACTTGCAACACACCCTCGCCAAAGTTATTTTTGTTCACTGTGATGGCGAATGAAAACAATCAAATAAACAAAACGAACTTTCCCGACGCGCTCTTCACAGATGAATCCCACTTGCGAAACATAGATGAACTCCCGCGCGCCAGCATATCAGCAATTCATTCCAAGTGATAACAGCAGCATGGTGGGAAGAAACCATTTGTTGCTTCTCAGCATAAAATCTCCTGCGCTATGTTGGGAGAGCGATCTGATTGAAGAGAGAGTCAGAGTGTTATAGTATTTTCCATCACATTCGCTCTTGCGTACTCTCATGAACACTAGCAGTGTCTCTCCCTCTCTGGTCCATAATGGAACGTGTATTTGGTATCATTTAGTAGCAAATGGGAATTTCGGATAAACACAAACCACGGCTGCGTTTTGGTTTATCAAGTATGCGAGCGTCGAACGGTACTGCGTCCACGTTGGGATTTTCTTCGTACGCTAAAGTTCTCATCCCACTCGGCAAGGAAATTACGTCGTTTGCAGTCAGGGTTAAGGGCACATGGTTATATAGGTGAGCAGAGAGGAGGAAACGGCGAGATCGAGTACATTAGGATCCAAAATCAATATCACAGCATCCAGCATTATATACTTCGGTTCTTGTTGGTGGAAAACATTACCCCGTTAGCGAGCCTTCCCGTACTGTTAATAGGTGTTTTGTTTTACTTGGAAGTATCGAAAATGTTGGTTGTTCTTATTCTTGTTCGCTCTATGCAAACAGAGCATGTTTAGTACGGTAACAGTGAAGATTACATTTCCGGCATGTTAACTTTTTGACTGCAAGTAAATTGGCATAAAGCTGCACTGAACCAAAGTTTGGTTTGATTCTGTACACAAGTTCGTCGTTGAACTTAGTTTATTATATGACCTGACGTTTCATTCACAGGTTAGAAAATAATTGGAACAACTTACCGTTTCCACAAAGTTTGTCTGGCTTGCAAAAATGTTTCGTTAAAACCGAAATCGACCACATATACCTAGTATCGCACAACATACTCGAACAGACGGAAGAGAATACCTGGAAATATCGTACTAGGTAAAACTGAGACAGAACGCCAATTATAAAGATATCGGAACTTTGTTCAAGTGTCCAGAACAGCAATTTAATTCCGTTTTATATGTTTTCTGTTAGAATTAGCGCTCTTCTTCTTCTTCAATGGCACTAACGTTCCTAGAGGAACTTCGCCGTCTCAACGTAGTATTACTTGCGTCATTTTTATTAGTACTTAGTTGAGATTTCTATGCCAAATAACACGCCTTGAATGCATTCTGAGTGGCAAGTTCTAGAATACGCGTGATCACAGTGCAAGTCGGAGGAAATTTCTTTGACGAAAAATTCCCCCGACCAGAACGGGAATCGAACCCGAACACCCGGCATGTTAGTTATGACGCTAACCACTCGGCCAAGGGAGCACAGAATTAGCGCTCACGAAGAGCAAATAGCTCCACATCCATGGTATTCATGAACTTAAAAATGACTGTGGTTTTCATAAATAACTAGCTGACCCGGCAAACTTCGTCTCGCCCATAATTCGTTTTTTGTTATCAATACCTTCAAACATTCAGCAAGAAAACGCTAAACGAACGTTCATGGGTCCAATCGCAGAACTGTTCATTGATTGATCTTCTAATCGACCCTTTAACATTATCTTTTATTATAAAATTCTTAGTAGTTCTACCAAAACTCATCATTATAATACAGTGATAGACATTCGTTTAGTAGCACTTGAAAAAAAAAAAACTTGAAACACTTACAAAACAACTAGGAATGTTCTTTTTATCGGGATACTTATTTGCTGTAGTGGTAGTATATTTAAGTCAATTTTATTGAAAGGACGTGCGTCACAATCACACACACACACAAGGCGGCATCGGTGGATATAAACGTCGTTTTTTCCCGAGATATGTTTAGCCGCAGGGCATAAAAATCGAGTTTTAGCATAATCACCAAGCCTTTATCTGTGTTTTTTGAAAAAAATACTTGGGAATGTTCAATTTACAAGATAAACATCAGATGTGCAACGTAAGAAGTTGGTCAGATTATTGATTAACGTAGAATTTAAAGGAATGGCGAAAGGTATTCTATTGACGGAAGAGAGGCGGAAAATAATAAAGATATTCAGTGAAGAAAAATTTTCAAATCGCTCGATCGTAACAAAAATTGGTCTATCTGAGAAAGTGGTACGGAATTTCTTCAAATAGTGCCAGAAATATGGGATATAACGACCAACAAATGGGAACACCAAAGCTACTTTGCGTCTTAAAGGTCGCATAAGACACGAAGCAACCAGGAAACGATGTCCTGCTCATACATTAAGGCAGAATCGGTTGTTCCAGTAACGAAGAGGTATATTGCGCGCATCTTGAATGAGTTACCAAACATCATGTGGAAGAAACTTCAAGGGAAGCCGAAACTGACCGCCACCCATAAGCAGAACCATCTCATTTTCGCCCGGCAATACATGGAATGGAAACTAGAATGGAGAAATGTTGTATTTTCCGGCGAAAAAAGTTCAATTTGGATGGACCGGACTGTTACGGTTGCTATTGGTACAATTTAAGTCAACGGCATGTCGTGAGATCGAAGCGAAACTTTGGGGGCGAAAGATTGACAGTGTGGGGAGCCGTTTCCTATCACAGCAAGCTTCTCATTTGTTTCATTTTACCCGAATGAACTCCGAAAAGTATCTTCAATTACTGGAGGACGTTTTGATTGGCCATATTGAGAATAACGTTACCGAGGATGTCGTTTTTTCAGCAGGATTATGCATAGATCCACGTTTCCAAGCAATCGGAGGCATGGTTTGCCGAGAAGGACATTCCGCTTCTTGAATGACCTGCTGGCAGTCGATTGCAATCCCATAGAGAATCTATGGAGAATCTTGGCCGAGATGGTCTATGCAAACGGATGACAATTTGACAACATTTCCAGTCTCAAGGCAGTAGTTTAGGAATGTTGGGCTATAATCAATATGGCAACACTTTAAAAGCTGTCTGACTCGATGCCAAATCGAGTTTCAAAGTGATCCGAAATGAAGGTGGACATACTAAATATTAGCTACCGATTGGACTCGAAATTTGCCGCACAAATTTTCTTTTATTGAAATTTTAGGATGCGGCTAATCGAATGTCCACCCTGATTCCACATGTTTGATTTACTTAGAAAACAACAAGTGAATTTATATATATCTCAGCTGCATCCCAATAGCAAGTATCCCGTGTCGGGCACACGTACAGAGCATCGAAGACTGCGACATACCAATTATGAGAACACTTGTAATACTAACCTCGAATCAACCACGAGTAATCGGTTACATATTACTAACATAGTCTAAGCAAACATTGTCAAAATATTGAACTCCCGGCCCCGTTAGGCTGACGCCATATGAGCCTTAATAAAATATATATTTTGGATAAAAAAAAAAGTGAATTTATACTTTTTTTAGAATGAATTCGATGAAAATAAACAATAATCGTCTTTTATGAGCACAACTGTACAAAGAATTGACTTATTACTATTACTATTATTACTATATATTACTATTTTTAAAAATATTGAGCTTAACGAATGTCTACCACTGTATGAGATTTTTTTTCGACAATTCTTGCGCAAGATTTTTCAACTTCTTGCAAATAACATGTTTCTCCGCTACATGGAATAAATGTTTGATACCGAAAATATGACAGAATAATAATGAAGGCTATCTGGCGTAGTGATAACATCCATACCTCTCACGCAAAGGTCACGAGTAGTGTTGCCAAACGTACAGATTTATCTGGAATGGTACAGATTTTTCGTTATTTTTGGTACAGATTCTTTACGGTACAGAGTACAGATTTTCGTCAAAACGTACAGATTGGTAAAGATTTTTTCCGCTTGTGAAATTTCTTACATTTGAACAAAGCAACACTAAGGTACAGGACGACTTTTACGCCGTAGTATCGCTTGGTGCTGCTGATCATAACAACATTTACAATGCAACGATTGATCAGTTTCGTAAGGACTGAATTCGTTACAAGGATCGTCTAAACTCGCGTCGGACGGTGTGTCTTGCCCCAGAAATCTGAAAAATCTTGAACAATTCACGATGCTACGTGAATAGCTGAAAGATTTTTATTTGATAATTCTCTCTAATATCTGTGAGGAATCTAACGTTTTTTAATGTCCAATGCTACTAAATTTGAAGATCATTTGAAAAGCGGCAAGAATGTTTAGGTCGGAATAGCAGCAGAAGAAACTATCAGAACAGGGGACAGCGAAAGGCAGATCATTTTTAAGGATCGTAATTTTTCCGCGGGGATGATTAAACAAATGAGAAAAAAAAAATTGATTTTGATGATTCGACGCTAAAGTCTGCGGCAATGTTAAATCCCAGATGTTTTTCCAATTTGACAAACATTAACGTTGTGTTAGAAGCGTTTCCTACAAATGGAAATATACAAGATCTGAAGGATTGATTCGCTACCCTAAAGATAAAATTACTCCGAAAGGAAATCACATTTTCAGAAAACGAGCGTATACAGGATTGGTGGACAAGAATTGGATGTCTTCAAAGAATTGACGTTTCTCTCGCATTTTCGGCGTTTCGATTTCTTGTTTGTAACGTTGTCACTATGCCTCACACCTCGGCAGCTGTCGAGCGATATATATTCTCTAAATATAATATAAAATATAAAATATAAAAGCTTCGAAATCGACTCAGGAAGAATACGATGAACGCAATTTTGAGTTCAAACGATTGATTGAACATCGTGGTATTTGTATTTGTAGTAAATAAATGAGTATTTTTAATAATATTTTTTTTCTCTACAACAAATATTTTCGATGGTACATATTTTTGGTACAGATTTTTGGAAAAAAAGGAACAGATAAGAAAGATTTTTAATCCCTCTGGTACAGATTAAAATGTAGCAGCACTACATCATAGTCCAGAAGATGCGTTTAAGTGGAAATCAGCATTTAGAGCTCGACAGTTATTTTACAGACAAAAACTGTCTGCGACAAAGTTGTTACATATAACAGAGCGCTCATTTCCATGTTATCAAAAATAGGGTGACCAAAATTGTCGATGAAATAAAAAATATAACTTTCTTATCTTTATAGATAGTTGTAAACATAGTTCGACAATGTTGTAGTCTCAGTTATTTGAGACTTCTTTGTAGAACAAAGTTTTTATTTTCTATCTCTTGAAATAATGAATATAGCACCTTTATTTTATGTTGCGTTAGGGTCACCATTTGTGGCCAAGGTTATCACGACATCGAGCACATTGTTTGGTCGTGCGAGGTGTATCTGGTCGCCAGATCGAATTTAGAAAACTCCCTTCGGGCCCGAGAAAGACAGCCCAATGTGCCGGTGAGAGATGTGTTGGCTCGGTTAGACCTTGATTACATGTCCCATATATATGTTTTCCTTAAAGCTATAGATCTTCGTGTGTGATTGTCCCTACATCCTTATACCCTCCTTTCCTTCCTTTGCGGGGATATTCGTCCCCTTGCTATAAATAGTAGAATAAGTTGAAATGTAAATACACTATAGATATACGAATAGATTTATGAAATGAGTGTTCATCAACATTGTTACAATTTCCTTATATCCCATCCTTCTCCTAAAAATGTGTCACCCTCCTAAACTCGAGTACACCGCGAGTAATCGGTTTTCCACCTTACTAACCATAGATGTAAGAAAATTGTTTATATATATATATATAGTTTTAAAATTATATTTAAGAATTCGGCTCCTTTAAACCTAAGTAACTGAGCCTGTAAAAGTAAACGAATTAATAAAAAAAAGGTCATCATGAAAAAAAAGGTCTTTTTGCTCTTACTTTTAATATTTCAAATGCTACATCTAAACTGTCTTCGAAAGACTTTTAGAGCTTACTTATACAAACATTTTGCGATGCAGAACTTGTCAATATCTCAACTTCACTCAAAGTTATTGATATTTCTTCCCAAAAAATACACTCTTTTCAATTGCTTGCCATTCTTTCTGGGGCAAACATAAAACATGTTTGTTGAAGGAATTTGAAAGAACAAATTTCACTCTATATAATATGTGATTTTCAAAAATATCTAAAAAGACGTACGAAGACAATTTTGATGTAGAAATTAAAATATAAAAGTTAAAGTAAAAAACCGAGTTTTTCATGGTTACCCTAATGCAAATTAGTTACAAAACAACTTTTTGGAAGATATTCATTCTTTAGACAAAAACTGTCTTCGACAAAGTTGTTACATATGATAGAGCGCTCATTTTTGTGTTATCAATAATAGGGTTGTCGAGGAAATAAAATATCTAACTTTGTTATCATTATAGATAGAGATAAACATAGTTCGACAATGTTGTATCCCCAATTATTTCAAACAACTTTGTAGAACGAAGTTTTAATATAATCGATTTAGCGCATATTTCCTAAGTTGCATTAGGGTGACCATGAAAAACCGGATTTTTTTGCTCTAACTTTTATATTTTAAATTCTACATCAAAAGAGCTTATCAAGAGCTTATCAAGACAAACATTTTGCGATGCAGAACTTGTCAATATCTTAATCCTATTCAAAGTTATTGATGGGTTTTCACCCAAAAACTCATGTTTACAATTTTTATTTACTCAAACACGAAAAATAACATAGTTTTAAAAATCACGCATCATGTAGAGTGAACTATGTTCTTTCAAGTGCCGACAATAAACTTTGTTTATGTTTGCCCCAGAAAGAATGACAACCAATTGCAGAGAGCGTATTTTTTAGGAAGAAATATTAATAACTTTGAGTGAAGTTGAGATATTGACAAGTTCTGCATCGCAAAATGTTTTTATTTGTAAGCTCTAAAAGTCTTTCGAAGACAGTTTGTATGTATAATTTTAACACTAAAACTACCGAAAGTTGTTATATACCTATTTGCACCAAATCGGTCATTTTGACCGGTGTGATGTTTAGTTATCAAAATATAAAAATTTGAAAATCGTTTTACAGAGAACAAAATATATTCCATCCTAATATTGCAAGTACATGATAACTACATCTATTTACATGAAATGTAGTATTTTAATTTGTATTTTCATTTAGATATACACTCGACAAAAAGTTAGAGAAACATAGTGCAAAGTTTTATGATGTAACGTATGATGTAACTTCTTGAAAAATCAATGTATGGGATGGGATGGGATGCACATCATTTTGAAGCTTAAACTTTTTTTGTTTTGGAATATGTTATGAGTCCTAAATAAAACATTTTGGCAGTAGTACCATATATTTGAGTCCTTATATGGTACACCATAGGATCTATGGTGAAAAATACACCTTCTCGTTTTTTTCACGCCATTCTCAACAGCTTTGAGAAAAAAATATGGACAAAAATACTGAAAGTACATCTTACTAAGGTGTATCGATAAATATCTTCAAACAATTTTTTCATCAAAAAAATTTAATATATTTTGAAAATTATTTTTTTATGAAAAAAAAATTAAACTTTGAGACCCGCTTTTGTTCTAATTTTTATTTAAATGCGTTCGTATGTGTCTTTCTCTACATATGGTGTTATTTTTTCCTGAATGTTTAAGAGCATTGCGAGACACAAACAAATTTCCTCATCGTCTGCATTATTGTTTTTATTTTCTTGAAATCGATTATTTTATTGTATTCGTGGTTTTCAATTGCATGATTAAATTAAAAGAAAAAATAATAATAATTAGGATTTTTTAAGTGTTCTTCTCATTAATCCGAATGATCTTTCCACAAGGACTATAATTTTTCTCAAAAAGATCTATCGTACTGCTGACTCCTGTGAATTTGTTAACCATCTAGATCCAATGTAAAAATAATCTCATAAATTTTAAGATACGAGAAAAAAAATCTTTGTACAGCGCAATGCTCTAAATATACCAACAAAATTTAGACATATAAAAAACAAAGAAAAATTTTTTAAAGGGGTTCTAAATCCAAAACAATTTAAAAATGTCCAAAGGCCAAGAACAATTTTTTTTTCGCTTAATCCTCTTAAAACTTACGCAACATTTGAAAAAAAAAAACACATACGAACGCATTTAAATAAAAATTAGAGCAAAAGTGGGTCTCAAAGTAATTTTTTTTCAAAATTTCGAAATGCCTGAAAATTGATATATATATATATATATATATATATATATATATATATATATATATATATATATATATATATATATATATATATATATATATATATATATATATGTATATAAATATTGTACTGCCAAAAACACTCTGAAAATTCTGAAAAAAGCACCTATACCTAAAATATACGTAGGAAGAAATTTGAATAAAAACTAGAGTAGTACTGAATCTCAGAATAAAAAAAAATAAAATTTAATTTAAAATCAAATGAAAAATTGATTTGATTTTTTTTTTAATATTTGGTTTGAAAATATTTGTTTGAAAATATTTATCGATACACCTTAGTAAGATGTACTTTCAGTATTTTTTTCATATTTTTGTCTCAAAGTTATTGAGAAAAAAGTGAAAAAAACGAAAAGTATCATTCATCCTAGATCCTATGGTGTACCATATAAGGACTCAAATATATGGTACTACTGCCATAATGTTTTATTTAGTACCCTATACAATATTTTGCATACAGCTGGTGATTTGGTTTGGGGGCACTTTTTACTCCCTTACCTGGCCAGACCCTTTGGAAATATAAAAAAAAATATATTTTTGTATCGCGCAACACTGAAAAAAATCAGACATATCTAGAAAAGCCGTAGGAAAACATTTAAATATAAATTAGAGTAGTACTGAATCTCTAAATCCCAAAAAAAATCAAAAGGTCAATATTTTTTTTTAGTATTTCAATTTTTGATTATAATTTTTCTTGATACACCGTAGTAAGATGCACCTTCAGTATTTTTTTTTTCAAATTTATCTCGAAGCTTTTGAGGCTGGCGTGAAATAAACGAAAAAGTACGTTTTTCACTATAGATCCTATGTTAAACCACATAGGGGTTCAAATAGACCACCAAGATTTCTTATTTATTATCCTACACAATATTTGCCATGCAGTTGGTGATTTGGTTTGGTGACAGTTTTTACTTCCTTACCCGGCCAGGCTCTTTCCTCTGACTGGTACTGTGGTCACGCGTATTCTAGAGCTTGCCACTCAAAATGCATTCAAGGCGTGTTATTTGGCATAGGAATCTCTACTAAGTACTAATAAAAATGACGCAAGTAATACTCCGTTGAGACGGCGAAGTTCCTGTCAGTTCCAGTGTCCAACGTGTGAAGATTTTGTGATTTCTCGTTCGTCCTATTTAATCAGTACAACTAAAAATGGGAGCAAAATGTGTTGGCAAGCGGAAACCCCGAAGAAGGAATGGTTTGATTTGAGTCGTGTTTTTTTTTGTTGTATTCGTTTCTGCCCGTTGACCAATTTTATATTATGGTTAAAATTTTTGAAAAGCTTTGAGAGAAAGTTCGAATAAAATCAATTTCCATGTGTTTTACAGTGACATCGTTGTTAGCCCACTTGGATTTCACGCTTACGGAATTAAGCTTCGTGTTACGTTGATGTGAAGCGAAAATGGCAATAGATTCTCAGGAGGAACAATGCGCTTTGAGAATAAAAAATTATGAATAGAAATTTACGTTTGTGTATTAAACATCTGTTTCATATGACGGAGAAACATATTATTTGCAAGTAAATCAACAATCTTGAGCTCAAATTATATCTGAAATTACATTTAAATTATAATGACGAGTTTTGGTAGAAAGATTAGGAATACTATAATGTAAGAAAATTGTAAAGGGTCAATTAGAAGATTAACCAATGGCGAGTTCCACGATTGAACCAACGAACGTTCGCTCAGTAAGAAAACGTGAATGTTCGAAAGAAATCATATCAACAAATTAATGTTGGGCGGGACGAAGTTCGCCGGGTTAGCTAGTATTATAATAAATACGTTTCATGTTTAGATAAGTTTGGAGGGGTGACACCCTAGTGACCCGTTCCCGGTGTCACCCGGTCACGCTACGCCACTGCGTGTTTCGAAAAAAGACGAAGTTCCAGAGTGTCGATTTTTGACAAAAACAATTTTCGCGATGACGGTAGATCTCGACGTTTCATGCAGTTTCAAGACATTTAGCATAATTTTTTTTTCGAAAACACCTTTCACAATCGCCCCCACACTCCTATGGTGATTTTTCGATTTTTAAAAAACTCAAATTTGGACCGCTCTGCGCCAATCTCCCTTAAGTTTGGTTGAGTTGATATTTTGCATAAGGTGTTTTCGGTGGTGGTGAACATTTTTTATGTGGTAACTTTGTTGAATTCGAGATGACCATTGTCATTGGCACTCTTATGTACATACTTACCACTAAAGCACCAATTTTTTATAAAATAATAAATCGGTGCTCGTCGCCAACTGGTCGGTGTTAAGTCAAACTGGATCACGTGACATTTTTATGATTTCGAGAAAAACGAACTTGAAGATTGGTGCTATAAGGGGTTTCCGTTGATCATTCATAACAGTTTCGATACGCTATTCCTGCTGTACGTGTGATTTTCGAAATCTGATAAATGTGGTATGCTCAACCGATTGCCATCGGTAGCTCGAAATTTTCAATTTTGCGACCTGGTTCCCTCTGACTTGACATCGACCATCTAAAAAGTTTGGTTTTGTTGTTTATCATAAAGTTTCACCTATAAACGCGCTTGAATGGGTATACATAACTGAGTGTCGTGCAATACACTAAAATAATTTATTATAATTGGACAGTTATTATTGTTTCAGTTAGTTGATTGTTTCAATAATCTAGAGAGTGTCCGTCTTCCCCTGCCTTCCTCTATGCAGGGGACGCTTTCTTTTATTGTTGCTTTACTCACACAATTAACGAGTTCTGGGATTCACAGAAAAAATGCAATGAAACATTATAGTTATGTGTGAGTTTTTCGAGTTTTTTTTATGTCGCTCCATACTGATATCAAAATGAATTTTTGAATTTTATCTTGAAATTAAATATGTTTTTTAAAATTTCTAGATCATTAGACCTATATAAATGAATATGAAGGTATTCGGTGGTTACAAGATAAAAATGCAAACATTGCAACTCACTTGATTGCCGATAAACTGCGAATGGTTACTCACCTGAAAAAGATACAAAAACACATTATTTTTATGACTGTTTTATTACTTTCGAGTTCAATGAATTGATATATACATGTTTATGTTGTCTCTTCGGGCAATTAATTGCGAACTAAGAACCGAATCCCGACTAGGAAAAAATAAAGGTAATAGATTTACTGACCCACTAGCGAATTTCCGCCGCCAACGAACTTTTGGACTTCTCTCAACCTAGATATGATGGGAGGAAAAACATTTCCGAAATTTTTACGCACCGCTGAACGCCGTCTCCGGTTCGGCTCTAGGAGTTGGGAAATGAATGTGCGGTAGGCGAGAGAGAGAGAGAGAGAGAGAGAGAGAGAGAGAATGTAAAAATTTGGAACATCTCTGGTTGCACTCGAAGCTAGTAGGAAATTAAGGGAAAAGATGGATTTCTGGGCTAAATGCCAAAGCCAAAGGATTCAGTATTGTAAAAGCTTTTTGGGTCACTCCATTGTTTTTTTTTTTTGGGAGGGGGGATATATTGGCGTCTGTTTTGAGAAATGACACACAAAACTTTTTGGGCACAAATGGTACTCGTTCTGCTGATCCGAGGAAATGATTTGTTTGATTTGTTCCTTTTTCTAAGCAGAGAAAGTTAAAGTGGGTTCGGGAGATAAGGGACCATGCTCCTACGGGACATGTCTATAAATATGTCCCACTACAAAGCGTTTACAAAGTTTATCCCGAATGGAACCAGTTTAATTCTAATTGTTTTCTTCCCTGTTCATATTTCAAACAACGAATAACGTGGACAAAAGTACATGGCAATTTAGCTGTTGTAGGCGATACCTTTCGCATTCGCTGTGCCACGAGAGAAAACAGTTAAAAATATTTTCTTTTTGTACACCTCCACAATGCTTTCGACCGTGGAAAATGTACACGGAAGCCAGACCAACTCACCGTAAATATGATAAATGGCGTCATCGCTGCTGCTCGGTGCGAGTACAATTTTTTGTGACTTCTGGCGAACAACGAGGTGCTTCCTGGCGGCCCCTAGGAGGGTGGTCGCCGTGACATCTCCGCTAGAACCCACTGGCGGCAGGGGGATGCAACCCGGGGTGCAATTCATCGCCTGAGCTGGACCAGTTTTGTTTCCCAGTCCCGGAGGAATGTTCTCACTATCCCCGTCACCGGTGTCATGTTTCAACTTTTTATCCATTTTATGAATTTTTGAATATTTTTTCTCCGTCGATCAGCGTTTGTTTTGTTTCATTTATCGTTTTTCGAGCAGCTTTTTTTCGCACTTTATTTTCACGGTCCAAATTTCATACTCGGATGGGCGGAGAATATGCAGCTGGTTTTGTCGGTGCTGTGCAATTGCGTTTTGTTTCAATTCGATTTTATCACAAATAATGGTGCACTCACGAGATTGGTTATCGTTTTCATGTAAATTTATAGCACTTAGTCGCATCATTCAATAGCTGATAGATGTCGTTCTGTTCATTTATAGTTTATTGTTCACTGGTTTGTTGTTCAATGATGTGTGCATTTGTTATTGTAATGTGTTGGATATGGGAATACTTTGACCGGGAAACTGCCAACGTTTGCACTGGTACACGCGTACTCTCGAGCTTTCATTTTGTATAGTTCTACACCTACGTTTTTTAGTAAGAGTGCCAAATCAGAAATTAGGTCACAATTTTATGAAATAAAATTAACGTTTATAATTGCTTTCGCTACTAACTAATTTTTTAACAATTTGTACATCAATAGAATCGGAAATTCTCTTAAGATTTGTTCGAAATATGATTCCCTTATCCGGGAGGATTCCCATTTCCCCATACATTTGTTTTGCCCATTTGTGTGCTTACCTACCCGTGATGTCAGTAATGCGCAACTTATGTAACCTCTGTAAAACCATCTTAGCATCATGTTTGCTAGCTGGGTCTCAGTCCAGAGGTTCGAGAGTATTTTTATATTCTTGCATGACAAGTCTGTCCATCGGCCCTTTTCGGAATTCGGAAATTTCTCGATGCTTTCTGAATTAATATCAGACATAATATTAGGCTGTCAAAAAAGTTCTGCGGATTTTTTTTTGAATTTTCATTTGTTCATAAAATTAGTAACAATCATCTGTTTTAAGTCAAATATGCGCCGTTTTGTTCGATGACTTGTTCCCAACGAGATGCCAACTTCATAATACCCCTGTTATAGAAGCTCGCTTCCTTATTGGCAAAAATCTCGGATAGCCAATTTTCACAGGCCTCTTTTGTGGCTAACTTCTGACTACCTAGCTCGTTCACCATGGACAAAAACAGGTGGTAGTCACTTGGTGCAAGGTCCGGACTATACGGCGGATGCAAAAGAACCTCCCATCCGAGCTCCCGGAGCTTCTGGCGCGTCACCAAAGAAGTGTGTGGCCTGGCGTTGTCCTGATGGAAGACAATGCGGCCTCTGTTTATCAAAGATGGCCTCTTCTTCATGAGTGCTACCTTCAAGCGGTCCAGTTGTTGGCAGTACAGGTCCGAATTGAGCGTTTGGCCATAGGGAAGCAGCTCATAATAGATTATTCCTTGACAATCCCACCAAACAAACAGCAGAACCTTCCTGGCCGTTAATGAGGGCTTGGCCACCGTCTGAGCCGCTTCAGCGGGCTTCGACCACGACCGTTTGCGCTTCACGTTGTCGTAAGTGACCCACTTTTCATCGCCAGTCACCATCCGCTTCAGAAACGGGTCGATTTTATTGCGATTCAGCAGCGATTCACATGCGTCGATACGGTCAAAGATGTTTTTTTGCGTCAACGTGTGTGGCACCCATACATCGAGCTTCTTTGTGAATCCAAGCTTCTTCAAATGGTTAATAATGGTTTGATGACTTATCCCCAGCTCTTGGCCGATGCTACGGCTGCTACTATGCCGGTCTTTCTCGGCTAATTCAGCGATTTTGTCGCAATTTTCGACGACAGGCCTTCCGGAGCGTGGCGCATCTTCGACGACCTCTACACCAGAACGAAAACGTTGAAACCATCGTTGTGCGGTGGAAATAGAAACTGTATCGGGTCCATAAACTGCACAAATTTTATTGGCAGCTTGAGATGCATTTTTGCCTTTGTCATAGTAGTACTGTAAAATATGTTTTCAGTTTTTCTCTTTATTTTGCTCCATATTTGCGACACTATAACTCACGAACGACTTAACCAAACAAAACACTGTCATGGACTATATCATAGCGCGCAAAAATACCTTTCCAACAAGCTATAGTATGACAATACAATCGATACAATGAATACAACTAGAACTACGCGCTTACAACGACACCTCGCGGAAATACCGCAGGACTTTTTTGACAGCCTAATATAAAGAACATCCCATCCTTTTCCTAATGAAAATGTGTCACCCTTCTCAACTCGAATCGACCGCGAGTAATCGATTTCCTATTTTATTAACCATGGAATTAAGGAAACATGTTAATATCTAGTAAAGTAAAGTAGTAAAAGTATAGTTAATAGTTTGGCTCCTTTAAACCTATGCAACTGAGCCTGTAAGAATAAACGGGTTGATAAAAAAATAAATATAAATAATAAAAAGCGAATTGATTTTTATAAAATTTTGCCCAGAAAAAACTTGTGTGAATTTAGGAGTGTGTTTGGACTATTTGGACTCGATCGGAAAAGATCATTTAATTCGAGCATTGTTTCCGGGTTGAAAGTGGTGTCAAAGTACATCGTATTCCAAGGGTGCTTTGACAAGCAGGTTCGCGCGTGTGTTTTATTGGGAATTTTGTCGAAGGGAGTCTCAGTACTTTCAGTGCTTTTCGTTCCCAGGAAGTTTGTGTCGCAACGGTTGATGTCGACGCCGCCACCACCACCACACTACCGATTCGATTCGGATTCGATGCTGCACAATATAATTTGTGGATTATTTCTTTGAAAAATAATTTTTTTTTGGAGATGTTGTTTAGCTGAGAGATACTATGAAAACTAATTGGATATTCAATAAGTTTAATGTTTCAGTTCCGCTTTAGATAGCGAGCAATGAACAGTACGTGTTAATGTTGAGAGTTAATTCGTCAATTTTCTCAAAATGGCTTTTTATTGCTTCGCGAATCGTTCGCGCTCTTAAGTGGAAGCATTCATTTATTGGTCCTTGTCAGTTCTATCCGATATTTATACTGAATAATTTATTCTTGAATTTTTATAGTGACCAATTTCATGCCAACTGGCCGTTAGCAGCACCAACTCAGATAGCAGTGAAACTTTGTGGGTGTAAACATGGGTCATTCAAGCAACTGTGCATACTTAAAATATTCAATAAAGAATTAGAATACTTTCTAAAAAAGCCAAAAGTTTTTACTTGATTTTTTACAAAATCTTTTAACTTAAAAACTATAATATCAACAAAATTCTGGTTTAAGTATGAAATGTAGGGAATTGTTTGAATTTTCATAAAAAATACCAAAATATCTTTAAAAAAATCGCTGAAAAACAAAATTATTTTAAAAATTTAAATTTCTTTTTTTCAAAAACGTATTTTTTTTAATTTTCAAAAAATATATATGAACAGCCCTTACGGTTCCTAACAAGCTATTCATGCATCGGAAGTCGGTCACTTTTACTGGGAAAATGTTTTTCTACCAACAACTTTTTATGTTTTCTTTGAAAAAATTACAATTAATCCTAATTTTTTTAAAGTCAATATAGCGATATAGTGTATTCGACAAAGTTTTAAATCATATTGAAATATTAACTTTCATCGAAGACGAAAGTTAATATTTTAATCTATCTTTATTCTGGAATATTAGGCAGTTTTGTATGGAGAGGAATTAATGTTCTACTCGTAACACTTTTGTGTGTAAATTCTCGCGTTTGACATGTTTCTAAATAGAACAAAAAAAAAAATAACAGAGCATGTAAATCGCGATAATTTATACATAGAAATGTTACGCATTTGAATTAAACATTAATAGTATTTTTTCAAAGAAAAACATGAGAAAGTTGTTAGAAAAACTGTTTTCCTGTAAAATTGTTTGCTTCCGATGTATGGACGACTTGTTGGAAATTTTAAGAGCTATTCATATATATTTTGACAATTTAAAAAAAAATACGCTTTTGAGAAAAATAAGATTTAATTTTAAATATAATTTTCCTTCAGTGATTTTTTTTAAATTTCTGGTGAAAATTTGAAGAGTTTTTACATTTCATACTTTGACCAAAATTTTGTAGGTATCGTAAAAATGAAGGAAAAATTTTTGGCCATTTGGAAAAAATGGAAATTTGGAATAATTGTGTATTACATTGGAGCAATTTTTAGGCGTAACAGTATTCCTTTCTATCGATTAACATTTGTATTATCAATTACACAATAGCCATTTATGCGAAAGAGTATTCCTATTCTATCGATACACAAATCGCCTTTTTCAGCGTAAGAATATTCCTATTGTTATAATTTTTCACAGGGCTACCAAAACTTTCTACTGAAGAGTTGGTTCTAAAATGTCGATGTATTATAGAATGATATTCGAATAAACATGCGTATTGGTTAAGATAATTTTGTAGCCCTGCGTAAATAATGCAACCGTGTCCTGGACACAGTTTCCTATATTTTTTCTTTCACATAGAAGAAAATGAGAAAATGAGAAAATGAGAAAATGAGAAAATTAGAAAATTAGAAAATGAGAAAATGAGAAGATGAGAAGATGAGAAAATGAGAAAATGAGAAAATGAGAAAATGAGAAAATGAGAAAATGAGAAAATGAGAAAATGAGAAAATGAGAAAATGAGAAAATGAGAAAATGAGAAAATGAGAAAATGAGAAAATGAGAAAATGAGAAAATGAGAAAATGAGAAAATGAGAAAATGAGAAAATGAGAAAATGAGAAAATGAGAAAATGAGAAAATGAGAAAATGAGAAAATGAGAAAATGAGAAAATGAGAAAATGAGAAAATGAGAAAATGAGAAAATGAGAAAATGAGAAAATGAGAAAATGAGAAAATGAGAAAATGAGAAAATGAGAAAATGAGAAAATGAGAAAATGAGAAAATGAGAAAATGAGAAAATGAGAAAATGAGAAAATGAGAAAATGAGAAAATGAGAAAATGAGAAAATGAGAAAATGAGAAAATGAGAAAATGAGAAAATGAGAAAATGAGAAAATGAGAAAATGAGAAAATGAGAAAATGAGAAAATAAGAAAATGAGAAAATGAGAAAATGAGAAAATGAGAAAATGAGAAAATGAGAAAATGAGAAAATGAGAAAATGAGAAAATGAGAAAATGAGAAAATGAGAAAATGAGAAAATGAGAAAATGAGAAAATGAGAAAATGAGAAAATGAGAAAATGAGAAAATGAGAAAATGAGAAAATTTGAAAATGAGAAAATGAGAAAATGAGAAAATGAGAAAATGAGAAAATGAGAAAATGAGAAAATGAGAAAATGAGAAAATGAGAAAATGAGAAAATGAGAAAATGAGAATATGATGATTAGAAAGTTTTAGACGACGATTGAACAACTGTTACAGAACGTTTGAAAGCAGCAGAAATGTTCAACAAACATGTCACTGGGTTTCTCATGAATCAAAACATAGAGACAATTCACGTCGGAAATCTATTTGCGAAATTCTGTTTCTGAAAAACTTGGACTGGTTCATTACAGCCATAAGAAATAATCTCTGCGCTAACGTTATGACCTTCATTCGGTCAAATCAGAAACGTGTTGTGCGTGATTTATTTGCTGGTACCTAGTCGTCATACTTACGATAAGTGATGCTCATCGACGATAAATGAAGCTATAGAAAAAAAAGGATCAATATTGACGAATATGTGTAATAAATTATTTTTTTCAATTTTAAATATCATGGAAACATGTTTAAATTGACAGGAACGATTATGAATTAATTGTTGCGAAAGAAAAACTTGGAGACAAAAGAGATGCCATTGGAACAGTGTAAATATGCTACACTGTATCAATTAGTGAACTAATAACCAACAATGAAATGCAAATCATAAAAAATGTTAACATTTGGGGAACAAATTTTCACCTCCCCTGTGGAAAACTACCGTAAATCGCAGCTCTCACTGCTGAAAAATACTTCCTTCACATCTGGCTCTGCATTTCGACACCACTTTGAACCCGGAAGCAGTGCTCGAATTCACTAAAATTGAAAGATCGATCGGAAAATGTAACCAATGCGCCCGAAAATACTCCCAAACTCACACAAGCTCTCCGGAAAATTTTATGGCCCTGGAAATAGCCGATGGTATGAATGTTTTATGGAAGCGGGCTATTTATCGAAATTTGTGTCCTCGTTGTTCTCTTGTTCTAAACACACACACACACACACATTGTAGCCGTGTCAACCCCTGCATGGCCTCACTGCTTGCATAGATAACCATGGGATCACTGGTAGCGACTATGTACAACGAGCGGAGATAGCGGCCCGAAGTTGGGACCCAGAAAAATATGAATAGTTGCAATAACACACCAACAAACGATGAAGAGGAGAATGTGTTCGCGAGAAGCGGACGAATGCTGAGGTCACCTGTCACTCGAGTAGCCACAACGAGTACAAGCAACACAAAACCACAAGAAGTGTTTGCTGCCCAAGCATTCCAAGGAGATCTTGG
Organism: Toxorhynchites rutilus septentrionalis; assembly: GCF_029784135.1. Taxonomy (NCBI): domain Eukaryota; kingdom Metazoa; phylum Arthropoda; class Insecta; order Diptera; family Culicidae; genus Toxorhynchites; species Toxorhynchites rutilus. The sequence continues at coordinate 125,356,334 of NC_073746.1, read as the reverse complement.
CTCCGTACAGAGCCAGTTGTTTACGCTGACCTCAAGCGCATCCCAAGAAGGGCAACTTGGGAGGCTCAGCATCACGGACGTTAGGAAAAAGGTCAACGAACTTTACGAGTTCGTAAAGGACAAAAACAATGTCCACTTAAAAATAAAACATCTGGTGACGAGCATCAGATCGGTCGTCATGGTTGCTGAACGCGAGCATAAGGAGCTGCAGATGAGAGCAGAGGGTGCTGAAAAGGCTCTGCTCGAGGCGAATGAGAAACCCGTCGAGATACTTGAGACGCCGAAGGGTCCTCTGAACACACGATCGGACAAGAGAAGGAGGGACACCCCAGGAGAAGAAGAAGAGCTGAAAAAGGCCAAGAACGATGTGAGTAACGCGAAAGGAGGTGAAAGCAGTGAATGGCGTACTGTCGATAACCAGGCAGAAAAACGCAAAAAACAGAAGGAGAAGAAAAAAAAAGTTGAGCAGGAAAAGAAGAAACTCGGACCTCGAGTGGAGCGAATCAAGGGCGATGCTTTGATCGTTGAAGTGTCAGCAGGAGTATCGTATGCAGCTATCCTTCGGAAAGTGAGAGACGATCCGGAGTTGCAGACACTGGGCGAGAACGTCGTGAAAACTAGGCGCACGCAGAAAGGCGAGATGCTCTTCGAGCTTAAAAAAGATCCAGCGGTTAAGAGCTCTGCTTTCAAACAACTCATTGAGAAGTCACTAGGGGAGGAGGCGAAGGTGAGAGCTCTCTCTCAGGAATCAACCATCGAGTGCCGGTATCTGGACGAGATCACGACTGTTGAGGAATTGAGAACTGCGTTACAGTCACAATGTGACCTTGGCGATGTGCCAATGACAATCCGGCTGAGAAAGGCATACGGTGGGACACAAACGGCCTCGATACGGCTCTCGAAACAAGCTGCGAATAAACTGGTGGAGAAGGGTAAAATAAAAGTGGGGTGGTCCGTGTGCCCGATGAAAGCTACCCCTCGTATGGCCAAGCAAATGGAGAGATGCTTTCAATGCATGGGCTTCGGTCACCAGGCGAAAAACTGCGGTGGTCCTGACAGATCGAAATTGTGCAGGAAGTGCGGGACGGAAGGTCACGTTGCTAGAGACTGCACAAAGCAACCGAGGTGCATGTTGTGCAAGGAGGAGGACGGAAACGACCACGTCACAGGTAGCTTCAAATGTCCGGCGTACAAAAAGGCGATTGCGGGTTCGCAGTAATGGAGGTTACCCAGCTCAACCTCAATCATTGCGACATAGCACAGCAATTGTTGTGGCAGTCAACAACTGAAATTAAATGCGACGTTGCAATGATCGCAGACCCGTACCGAGTTCCTCGCGATAACGGAAAATGGGTGGTGGATAAAGCAGGGATGGCTGCAATACTAGTGATGGGAAGGTACCCCATCCAAGAAGTGGTGGAAAGCTCACAGGAAGGTTTAGTGATCGTCAAAATCAACGGAATCTTCATGTGTAGTTGCTATGCACCCCCAAGATGGTCAGCGGAGCAGTTTCACGAGATGTTGGACGTACTCACGGATAAGGTCAGCGGCCGCAAACCAGTCATCATCGAAGGAGACTTCAACGCCTGGGCTGAGGAGTGGGGAAGCAGATGCACCAACGCCAGGGGGTACAGCCTACTAGAAGCCTTCGCAAAACTAGACGTCACACTTCTGAACGAAGGCACTAGCAGCACCTTTCGAAGGGACGGCCGCGAATCCATCATCGATGTAACTTTCTGCAGTCCATCACTGGCGGCTAATACGAAGTGGAGGGTGTCGGAGGGATACACACACAGCGACCACCAGGCAATCCTGTATAGTGTCGGCCAACGGAATCCCGCAGCGGTACGGAATACAAAAACCTTTGAGCGGAAGTGGAGGACAAAGGTTTTTGACAAGAAGCTTTTCGTCGAAGCACTACGCATAGACAGCAGAACTGTTAATCTGAGCGCCGACGGACTGACAGGAACATTGGTGAGGGCATGCGATACAGCGATGCCGAGAAGACTGAACCCGACGAATGAACGACGTCCAGCCTACTGGTGGAACGAGACACTCAGCATCCTCCGCGCTAACTGTCTACGAGCCAGAAGAAGAGTCCAGAGGGCACGAACCGATGTAGAGAGAGAGGAGCACCGCGCGTCTTTCCGAGCGACCAGAGCCGCCTTGAAACGAGAGATACGTAGGAGCAAATCGAACTGCTATAGGGAGCTGTGTCGAGACGTCGACGCAAATCGGTGGGGTGAAGCATATCGAATCGTGATGGCGAAATTCCGTAGTTCAACGACTCCCATGGAATTATGTCCGGAAAAACTCGAGGTCATTGTGAATGGACTCTTTCCGCAGCACGACCCACCGACGTGGCCACCCACACTGTACGGTGAGGACGAAGCAGAGAACGCACAAGTCACCAACGAAGAACTCATCGCGGTGGCAAAAGGTCTAAAGTTGAAAAAAGCACCCGGCCCCGACGGAATCCCCAATGTGGCCCTGAAATCGGCGATCCTTGCTTTCCCCGACATGTTCAGGGTGGTGCTGCAGAAATGCCTGGATGACGGTCTCTTCCCTGCGGAATGGAAGATACAAAAGTTGGTGCTGCTCCCGAAACCAGGAAAGCCACCTGGAGATCCAGCGTCGTATAGGCCTATTTGTTTGTTGGATACTTTGGGAAAGCTCTTGGAAAGGGTTATTCTCAACAGACTGGTGAAATGCACGGAGGATGACCACGGATTGTCGAAAATGCGGTTCGGGTTCCGGAAAGGAAAGTCGACAGTGGACGCTATTCGGACAGTTATCGAGAAAGCTCAGGTCTCGCTTAAACAAAAACGAAGAGGCGACCGTTACTGCGCGGTGATTTTGATTGACGTGAAGAACGCCTTCAAAAGTGCCAGCTGGGAGGCCAGCGCCGAGGCGCTACACAGATTGAAGGTCCCTGGCTACCTGTACAGGATACTGAGGAGTTATTTCCAGAATCGGATCCTGGTATACAACACAGACAGGGGACAGATAGTGAAGAATATCTCGGCGGGAGTTCCACAAGGTTCCATCCTAGGTCCTACGCTTTGGAACACGATGTACGACGGTGTTCTAAGGCTGAAGCTACCCAGAGGTGTGGAGATCGTGGGCTTCGCGGACGACATCGTAACAACGGTAATCGGCGAGACGCTTCAGGAGGTGGAAATGTTGGCGACTGAGGCTGTAGACATGATCGGTAGTTGGATGGACAGCGTAAAGCTCCAGATGGCACATCACAAAACCGAGGTGCTGTTAGTGAGCAATCGTAAGGCAGTGCTGCGGGCAGAGGTATCGGTCGGAGGACATACCATCGTTTCGAAGCGGCGGTGAAGTACCTCGGAGTCATGATCGACGACCGGCTGAACTTCAACCAGCACGTCGACTATGCATGTGGGAAGGCGTCAAAGGCCATCAACGTGGTGGCGAGGATCATGCCAAATAGCTTTGGCCCAAGCAGCAGCAAGAGGCGTCTCTTGGCAAGTGTATCTTCGTCGATACTGAGGTATGGTGGCCCTGCCTGGTTGGCGGCTCTGGAAACCCACCGAAATCGGAGGAAGCTGAACAGCACATTCCGACTCATGGCCATGCGAGTCGTAAGTGCTTATAGGACCATTTCGACAGAAGCTGTGTGTGTAATCGCCGGAATGATTCCCATCTGCATCACTCTGGCGGAAGATAGTGAGTGCTACAAGCGACGGGAAAGCAGAGGTATCCGGAAATTGATAAGAGCGGAGTCGTTGGACAAATGGCAGTATGAATGGGATACGGCAGAAAATGGTAGATGGACGTACAGGCTGATACCGGTACTTTCGACCTGGTTGAACAGGAAACACGGTGAAGTTAACTTTTACTTGACGCAGTTTCTGTCTGGGCATGGCTGTTTCAGGCAATATCTACACCGGTTCGGGCATGCAGTTTCACCCCTCTGTCCGGAGTGTGGAGATATGGAGGAAACACCGGAGCACGTCGTTTTTGTCTGTCCCAGGTTCACCGAAAGGCGCGAGGGGCTGCCTGCACTTCATGTCGAGAATATTGTGGAGGAGATGTGTCGCGACGAGATGATCTGGAATGCCGTGAGCAGTGCAATCACACAAATCATGTCGGAGCTGCAGCAAAGGTGGAGGGCTGACCAAAGTGCTGACAACGTCCGACGGTGAAAGGTGAACAACGGCGACGGCTGTTGCAAGAGATGGTACCTCACGAGAGTAGCTGTGACGGGGTGCGCGTTGTGTTGGAGGGCACCACCTAATCGGCTCTCCGCTGGGAAGAGAAATCCTGCGAGGGTGACTGTGACGGGGCGCGCGTCAAGTTGGAGGGCGCTTCCTAATCGGTGCACGTCTTGACAGGTAAACGGATGCCGATTTACTAACTACGACGGAGTGAGTGTCAAGGAGGGCGTCTTCAAACTGGTGTATACCCCACGAGAGCTGCTGTGATGGAGTGCGCGTCATGTTGGAGGGCACTACCTAATCGGCGCTCCGATGGGAAGAGAAATCCTGCGAGGGTGACTGTGACGGGGCGCGCGTCAAGTTGGAGGGCGCTTCCTAATCGGTGCACGTCTCGACAGGTAAACGGATACTGCCGCGGAGAACAGCAAAAGGCCTGCCTGACAACGCCTGATCGTGGCCTGGATGGAGGAACACCGCGAACATTTCGAAGGAACGAGCATCAAGGATGAAGCCACGATCAAAATGGTGAATACCCCACGAGAGTAGCTGTGACGGAGTGCGCGTCAGGTTGGAGGGCGCTGCCTAATCGGCGCTCCGTTGGGAAGAGATATCCTGCGAGGGTGACTGTGACGGGGCGCGCGTCAAGTTGGAGGGCGCTTCCTAATCGGTTCACGTCTCGACAGGTGAGAAACCCCGCGAGGGTGGCTGTGACGGGTTGCGCGTCAAGTTGGAGGGCAATTCCTAATCGGTTCACGTCTCGACGGGTAAATTCAAAATGCCTGCGAAGAGGACATCAGCGCAGTGGAATTAATAACGAATGGAAAGAAAAAAATATTGAGAAAAAGGGAAGGACAACGCTAGTTAGCGTTGAAAACTCGAGAAGTGCATGAGCACAGCCGCCCCCTGAAGTAGTCGCCTAGATGTGGTCCCAGGGGGAATAAGGCAACGAGTAGAGGGCTTGGTTTTTGTGGGTGCGATCCCCACTCGACGTCTGGGTTAACCCTTCCCAGGTAAGGCTGGTAGAGCGTTCCTCACCTCTTTAAAAAAAAAAAAAAAAAAAAAAAAAACGCACACATTGTAGCTACAATTGATTCTATATTTGTACCACCACCACCACCAACACCACCACCACAACGCATAAGATCAAAAATGCTTACGTGTGATTTAATCCTACCGCTCTTCACCTAACGGTGTTAAAAGTGATGCGAAGAACATTTTCATCTAGTTCCGCTATCCGTTCAACACGATAGAAAAAGAGAAACAAAGATTGACTATTGCTGGTCTCTTTTATAGAGGTTTCAAACTTTGGCAGTTAATTCGTCTCTAGCGCGGCTCCTTTGAAATTAAGTTTAACTGATTGATGGCTTTATTTCGATTGGTGTCTTTTGACACCATTAGTGTTTCAAAGAACATCAAACTTGTATTATTGAAATAATGATTCAATTGAAAGCTCTGATTACTGGTTCAATTGAGAGAACACAATCAGACACTAACTGTCATTAAACGTTGATTCACATCAATGTGTTTTCATCGCTTAATTCGAAAAGCGATGATTTCTAAAAACATAACACGAATCATACCATCTTCTGGATAAAAAATACCACCCATTTGGGTTGGAGAAATATCGTGGCTAATCGACGAGGGAGATAATTTCATCACAACTGAGATTTCTTCACAGATTGTGCAACACGTCGCACCGCTCGTGCCGTATTTAATATCACTCGGTGTGATATTAAAAATTAGTAGTTAAGTTTGTGTTTCTAAATAGCAACTTTGTTAAAAAAATTTAAGAAATCGCAATATTTCTCTCAACTGCATAATTGAAATGATGAATATGATTGACTTTCCAAGTATTTCAAACATCTCTTCCACCAGTAAGAAGCTAGCCGAATATGGCCCACGGCATGGTAACCGAGCGCTTGCATCGTCCCACATAGCGTTTGTTTTTGTGCTGAATAAGCAACCCAGGATTAAGCTGTCTTCAACTCTTATTTTTTGATAGACATTTCCAGTTTGCTAGCATGAGCTTTTGTTTTTTACGGCGCATAGCGCGAAGCATCGCAGCGGTCGTTCCGTTGCCCCACACAACAGACGAAGCTTCACACCATTTGTTGGGAGCAGATTTCGCTGACTAAGCCCCCCGCTGTGTTGTTTAATGTTCGCAGTGCTTAAATATGATGGAGCTTTTCTGCGAATCCTTCCGAATGGTCGGTCGTGGTGGTGTCTATTTGGTGTGCCGGAGCGGAGTGAAGGGTGACATTTGGGTGCTACTTATTGGGGAGAGCAAAAAAAAAAAAATACTACAAACAAACAGAATAATTAAGCAGATTTCCCAAAAAAGGATATAATTACTTCGACGAGATTGCCCCGAAGCCACTGTTATATGCACTGCGAGTGACCCGCTGGTTAAAACCTTCAACGTATGTTAAGTCTGTTGTATGGGGTTTGGTAATGAGAATATGCAAACTTGACACAATTAGGAATAAGTTAGTACTAATATAGAAAGAAAAATGTCACATGCAACACCGCTCAGCGGTATCAATTCTAATTAAAATTTGTAACACCTTCTGGTACATTGCACATGTTCCCAACATGACAATCAACAATTCATGCTAATATTTTGACATACCAAAATATCAACGACTGTCGGGGGGTGTGATCGTAACTATGAAATATTTTAATTTTAATGATTGTCCCCATTCTGGTGCGAAATACGTCAGTAGAAGCGATGTTTTGCTGTGATCAGACCTCTACATATTTCAAATAGCCGTTTCTCGTTTGTGCATTGTCGGAAAGAGCCTTTCATTGCACCTCAATTGTAGTCCTCTTTGAGTTGTTTCTCAATACTGGTGTCAGAAAATGTTCCACGAAATAATCCTTTCTGATTGTTTCGTTGAAAGCAAAAACTTCCGCTCAGTTGTTCGCGTGAATTATTATTTTCCTGCTTTGCACGCCGTGGCACTCCCTCTTCGTCGTATTAATAATTTTCGGTAGGGAAAAAGGCATCTGGAAGATGTTGAAAGTTAACTCAACAAGTTTTCCGGCACGATGTGCTAAGGTAGAAAGTTTTCGCTTTTTTACGAAGGATTTTTCTTGTATGTGTGTGCGCTTGATTGGCAAATTACAAAAAAGCAGCTGTAATTTTAAAAGTATGAGAAGTTTGGATGTGCACTGAGCATTCTCTTGGGATGTTTTCATCAGAGAGTTTTCTTGATACAGAAATTTGTTCCATGATCATAAAACCAGTGTATTTCTTGAACTTCCGGAGATATATGATCCTCGGTTGAAATGATTTACATAGGGGTTATTACTGTTTTTTGTCTCTGAGATTAACTTAGTAATCTCTTTTGCTTCGTTCATGTGCTTCATAACCAGTCTTCAGAATGCAACGCGGTGCTGATGTGTAACAAGATTTTTGTACCCAGATGAACTCTTAATCCTTGCATACACACTCTGGCGAATGAGCACGCTCCGAAACACAGATGAAATGTTTTGTTTTCAGCGCCGTTTTTGCGCCCAGTTTTGCGCTGAGTTTTGAGTTGAATTTGCGCCTTACCTTGCGCCGTATTTCTCTAGAGTAGTGGGGGTAATGTGGTCACGTGGGGTAAATGTGTTACCTGCTTGTTTGATAGTATAACTATTGCCTATTGATACCGTATTGATAGTCATCTTATGTTTGACTTATTTGATGACTTTTGAGTCACCCTGTACTACAGTGGAGCTGTCGCATGTCCAGAAATAAATAAAAATAAAAAACTCTCTCTCGGAAGCCATTCGGACGTGGTTTTGTGCGTTCCGAATTGAGGAACTTTCTAGTGAAAATTAGTTTATTTGATCTGATATTTGCGACAAATCAACTGTTTGGACGACTGTTCACATTAGGATTGGGCGATCCTGGATCGATTCTCAGAAGATCGATCTTTTTCATTCCGATTTACGATTTTTCGGATCGATCTTTTGTACTCGAGAAAATCGAGAAAATCGATTTTTTGCTTTCGATCTTTTCGATCTTTTTGTAGATTTGTTTTTCAGTGTACATCGATTTTTTATCTCACCAAAGGCCAGCTAACATTACTTTTAAACATAATTTCAGCATTTGGATTGCTTCTTCTACGATTTACTTCAGTACAAATGCTGACAGAGACAGAACTAACGGCAGCTACGGAGTGGATGATCTGTAGCAGGCTGCGCATAGGATCAATGAACCTGATGTTGATATAAATTACTGGCGAAAGGTTGTTTTCTAGATCTGGCGCCAAAATCGAGAATCGGCTTCGACTAAATGACAGATGTATGGCACGATTGGCTTTTATGGGATCATTGTTAGCTGAGTTCTGGGCTGTTGTTCAATTTCAATTTCATGCTGTGAAACAAGAGAAAATGCTTTTGATAATTGAATAGAAATATGAAATTTGTATTCCCTGTTCAAAGAAACGACAGTATTCATATAGGATAAGCATATAAATCGAAACAAGCTTCTACCCAGCAGCAAGTCGTGTGAATAGCTATAATTGGATGCGATATACATACAACCAAGACACATTTGTATGATATATGATGCATATAACTAGGATATACATGCAAAAGTGGAGGCGATATACGTATATGCATAAAATGTAAAAACTCGATTTTATATACCATTATCAAATTAAGTCGCAATTTGGTATAATGAACATCGATTTTATGATGTATATTGTCGTAAAATATAATTAATCGGCATCATATGCGTATATTACGCTGATGCAGTTTATGTGTCGTATAAGCGTATAATTTAAATCGATTCAGTACTGTAGTAAATCGTGTTGCATGCTGAAGAAAATCATGAAACAGTATTCATATTAGATCCTAATGAAGAACATATTACATCATATTGGAATGTCAATGAAATGCTGATGCACTCGAAAGTTTTAAGCGCTGTTGAAATAATCTTCAGATAGCCGCGCGAGATAGCTGGTGAATGATAATCCAGACGACCGGAGTTCGAACCCACATCGGAGCAGTTTCCACAAAACATCAATCTGTGTCATTGTAAACATTCATATTCCACTCCCAACATAAGTCAATCAATCAATTATTTTTTCTACGAACATAAATACTCATATATAAAAATGGCGATTCGTGAGGTTATAATAAACATTTCACGAAAATATTTTGCGCCATTTGTTTTTTTTTTCTATGTCTGTAATAAATCGTATATGAGCATAGCAAAAGTCGTATTTGATGATTTGACAATTCATGAATATTAGAATATTCATTCATGTTAGATCGCAATTGAATTCCAACATAATCGCTATTATAGCCGGTCAAAGTTGCATATTCATCCAAACAAATTCGGTAAGCATTTGCCATGTATGTATATGGCCTCCACTTTTGCATGCATATGCCAGTTAGGCGCATTATATGCCAACCAAATTTTAGGGCATATGATGTTATATATACGCTTGTTATGCGATTTAATGTTTGCTGGGAATCCATCGATGACATGGAAAATCGTGTTTTTGCATTTTATGCGAGTTTAGATATACATGATCGATATTTTGATTGATATTTTATGCGATTGTGATTTGATACGAATTTATATGTAATTTATCATGTGCAAAGTTATACGATTTAATGTTTGCTGGGTAATTTTTCGAAAATCGATTCGGCAAAGATCGATTCAGCAAAGATCGATTCTTTGGTACCGATTCAATCAGTGGATCTATCCCTACGCCGTTTGGAACAATACAAATGGAACACAAATTTCTACATTACTCGAGAATTAATGAGGCAAACGAAACCATATTTGGCACGTGACGGTTTTAGGGTGCTTAGATACTCCTCTCCCCTCTCATAGGGGGGCTGCCATACAAATGAAACACAAATGTCTACATCACTCGATAATTAATGAAGCAAACGAAACCAAATTAGGTATATGAAGGTTTTAGGGCGCAATAAATGTTTTCACGGTGGTTAGACACTCCACCCCCCCCCTCTCTGAGGAGGGCTGCCATACAAATGAAACACAAATTTCTGCATTATTTGAGAATTAATCAAGCAAACGAGACCAAATTTGGCATGTGAAGGTCATAGGGTGCAATAAATGATTCTATGGTGGTTAGATACTTCTCCCTCTCCTAGGGTAGGCTGTCATACAAATGAAAAACAAATTTCTGCGTAACCCGAAAACCAGTCAAGCAAATGGAGCCAAATTTGGCATGTTAATACTTTAGAGGGCACGAAACGTTTCTATGGTTAATAGATACTCCTCCCCCCTCTCCAAAGGGGTGAAGAGGGAGAGGTCTGTGTCTGAAAATAATCTGATATTATAATGATGAGTTTTGGTAGAAGTACTAGAAATTTTTAAATAAAAGATAAATTCAACGGGGTCGATTAGAAGATCAATCAATGAACAGTTCTGCGATTGGCCTCATGAACTTGCGCTTAGTAAGAAAACGTGAATGTTTGAAGGTATTGATAACAAAAAACAAATTTTGGGCGGGACGGAGTTTGCCAGGTCAGCTAGTTTCGTATATTTCTCATACCGTTGTTTGGGGGGCAAAGTGGTTTGTGGAGTATTACTACTGACAATGTTCTGTTTTCAAAAGCTGATAGACCTTATCACCTTCTGCTTCTAAAGGGGTCCCTTTTGTGGTTTTGACCCAGGAATAATATGCCACCCCAGCCAAAATCAAGCCTCATTTTGAGAAACGTTATGTGTTTCATACTACTTTTTTGTACGTATGAAAAAATTTCTATTACGATTCTAGGTGAATAGGCCTAGCTCATTTCATACATGTACCTACTATTTCAATAATGAATTAAACAAATTTGGCCAAAAAAACGCATAAATATACCTCTTTTAGCGTGATATGTGCGAGTGACCACTTTGCCCCCCACGGGTGGCAACTTTACCTCCTCACTAAAAAATGTTCAATTTTTCAACCTTTTTTCTAATAATGAAAAATGTACTATTCTCAATTTTCATAATAAAAACCGTTGATGATAGTATGAACTACACTATTCTGCGAAGAACGGAAATTCTAGTGGAATGTGGACACAGGAAATGGCCATGTTCCTTAGGGTGACCACATTCCCCCAGTTCTCCTAGCTGTTTTATAGCACGCTTGAATCTGGTTTGCTTTCTCAATTGAGATATTTAAGGCTCAAACATGTATTTTTACAACATTATTCATTGTTTTTCCACATCAAAAACGTAGCCACGTCTGTTTCCTTTGTAATTATGTGATTACGAATAGGGAAAATAAATAAAAATGATTAAAATTCTACAAGATTATATTGTATGCATTTCTAAAACAGACGGGGTAATTTAGATATGGGGATATGGGGTCCAAAACGGACCACAACAACGGGTCGAAATGTCAAACGACTTCGAAGCATATCTTTTGGTTGAATCTTTATTCGCTGTATAGGGGAACAATGGGTAAGACGCTCCCTGATGATAAAACGCGCCACAATGATAACTATGGAAAACGGAGTACCAGCTAGGATTTTCCTGTGATAGTAGGTTTATTTTTTATTGTTAATATAATTAAATGTACTGTAGCGCAGAAACTCTCATCTAATTTCGTGAAATTGTAATATATAAAAAACTGCTTCGTTTCATGCAACTTTTGCAGCTTCTGTCGTAAGGTTTTTCGAGCATTTCAGCATTAGCTTTAATTGGCAAACTTCATTACCTCCTCAAAAATAAACAGGGCTTTTCATTAAGTATGAATAAATGAATGTTTAAAGTTCAATTTTCATGATAAAATATTTTTTTCTCAAACAAACCAAAATCGGACAAATCGCCCCTCTACGGTGAAGGAAAACGAGCTTACTGTCTTGCTTACTCACTGTCAGTGTGACCAAATCATTTTAGAAAAAAACTCTCAGACTTTTTTCTACAAAGATGGTATCTAAAAAATCAATATTATTTTTTTCACCCATATTCTTGCTGTATGTCTAAAAAATTTAAATAAACTACGTTGTTACAATGCTAAAAAAACTTAAATTATAAAGATTAATGAAAATCTTTAATCCAAAAAACAAACTGATAAATATGAAATCCGAAAATCTGCCAGCACTGGCGTGGCGCTATATGTAAACAAAAGCATCGAAGTGAAATTCATCTGTGCAGTCAGTTCGACAACGAACATGGCTCGAAAATATATCCGGAAAACCACTCGGCGATCTTGGACGGCAGAGGATTTATCTAAAGCGCTAAGCGCAGTGAAACGAGGGTTTTCTAGAAGATATGCTTCGAAAGCGTATCAGATTCCTCGAAGAACACTGTCGCGATACATCGAAGCTAGCGGATCAAAGTTACCGCTTCCGCCTCTTGGAAGTTTTTCTCCTGTTTTTGATAGCGCTCAGGAACAAGAACTTGTTGAACATATTGTGGAAGTGAGCAGATTCGGATGCGGACTGACCCGTTATGACATCAGAAATATTGCCTACCAGCAGGCCGAGCGAAAGCGTATCAAGCATCCTTTTTGTCATAAAACTGAGCTGGCTAGACGCGATTGGCTTTATCATTTTTTGAAACGACATCCGGAATTGTCAGTTCGGAAGCCAGAGCCAACATCCATAGCTCGTCTGAAAAGTTTCAACAGAGTCAGTGTAAATGATTTTTTCGATCTTCTTCGGAATGTCCATGAGAACAATGAATTTCCTCCTAGCAGAATTTGGAACGCTGATGAAACGGGATTTAGTACGGTGAGGCAACTGCAAGTGAAATTGAGTTTTTTTGATGTGACTAAATTTAATGCTTTCAGGTTCCTACCAGGGGTATAAAAAGGTGTACGGCAGGTTCCTTGAAAATCATCCGGTGAGAAAGGTGTTACCACTACTGCTATAATGGCTATGTCAGCGAGTGGACAGTTTCTTCCTCCGACGCTTAAATTTCCCCGTCAGCGTTTGAATGAGGCACTGAAGATGGGAGCTCCTCCGGAAACAATTTTTGCATGCAATGAAAGCGGATGGAGTACATCAAAAACGTGTTCTAAATGGTTTGATCATTTTCTATCCTTCGTGCGACCAACACGTGATGCGCCTGTACTTTTGATCCTTGACGGACACTCAAGCCATACGAAAAATTTGTATATGATTGAAAAGGCGAGACAAAATTACGTCCGTATCGTAACTATCCCTCCACATACGTCACACAAACTGCAACCATAAGACGTTGCCTTTATGGGTCCACTCAAGGCAAACTACACTAAGGCCGTCAACAGATTTTTGAAGCTGAATCCAGGGAAGATAGTTACCATATACAATGTGGCGGCTTTGATAAATGAGGCGTTTACCGCGAGTAGTTCCATTTCCACCGCGCAGAGTGGATTCCGAGCCACCGGGATATATCCAATGAACCGTCGTGTATTTTCGGACAATGACTTCGCAGCAGCTGATCACTTGAACAACAATGATGCTGAAAACTTTCATAACGAACCGAATTCCCTTGTACATCAGGATTCAACAACTGGTTTTGAAATCAAAACTATTGAGTTAACTGACCAATATATCTCAATAAGAGAATTCTATGATACATCTGTCGGATCCTGGTCTATCAACTCCAGGGCGGAAAAAGATGAAACTAATATAGTTGATTCAACGATCACTGATAAAGAGTCATTTTTGGAGCTCACCGATACTCCAATGTACGACCCGGAAGTGCTTCTGTTGGATCCAACCATTTACTACAGTGTGACCGAAAATGGAACAATTTTGACCCATAGGATAACCTCAGCGAGTCATACTGCAGCTGGCGAAACACCAATACATGATCCGTTGTGTATGTGTATTGAAAAAAGCTGTGATAGTCTTTGAACAGTTCAACAGCCAAACAAGCGAAATAAGAAAGCAAACCGACTGATGAAAAAGGAGCATTGTGAGGAATTAACATCATCACCTTACCGCAAAAAAACTGTTAAAAGAGAGCGCACATCTAAGGAAATAAAACAAATTAAGAACGAGGGCAGTCAGCGGAAGAACCGGGCCCGAAAATCAGTGACTCAAAATAAAATCGAAGATATTTTATGCTATTACTGTGGAACACTCTTCAGTGCTACAGGAAACAGTGAGGGCTGGATGCTCGGTATTCGTTGCGATAATTGGTATCATGCTGAATGTTCAAATAACCCTGTTGGTATCACATGCGACATTTGTATCTAAACTCCATTATCACATCTGTCGGTAAATTAAAAAATGTGCAAGAATAATCAATAAATAATATTTCACTGTATCTTTATTTAAGATTTTTAATCCACAACTTACTCGTTTCCACAGCACCATTTACAAATTATTTAATCCTAAATGATAATTTTTGTGCTTCTCCCTCGGAAATTTTTTCTATAGAAAGTAGGAAATTTTTGTAAAAGTCATGCACAAATCGTGTCACGCATTCAGGGAAAAACATTTTGGAAATTTATGAGTAATACCATAATATTTATTGCAAATGAAACAGAATTGAGGTTAGTATGAATTGGTGCGTTTATTGTGGTGGATTTTGACTCGTTGTTGTGGTTCATTTTGGACACGCGTATGGCAACCTTACCCCGCCTGTTTCAGAATGGTGGATTTTATACGCGTTTATCATTTTCGATGTTCTGTTTTGTTTTTCCTATTTGTAGTAGGTTTAGTACAAATGATTGCGAGATAAACATATATGGCTCCATGGTGGATGCAAAAAAACTACGGAGTGTGCATTAAACATGCATGTTTCAGTCATTTTTCCTTAAGGTGTGCGTCTTACCCAACCTTCCCCTATACCCGGTTTCGGATAAGTTTCTCGCCTACTAGGAACGTCAGATGCTCTCTTTCGAGCCTTTTTTGTTGTCGAACCAAATTTATTACAAATTTAGTAATACGTGCCGCTGTTCACAAAAATATCCCTACGTGCCGCTGTACATAAAAGTGCTGGCAGATTTTCAGTCTTTGAAGTATGAGTTTTTGTTGTGATTCTAAGGTTTAGGATTTTAGTAGTGCGAAACATTATAATAATTTTTTTCGTTTCACTTTTTATTACATGATACAAGAAAAGGCATGAAAAAATGGTTATATGCACACACGAATTTGAGAAAAAATTATGTTTATTTGGTAACACTGACAGTGAACTAGCTCTCCGTAGTGGGGTGATTTGCCCCATCATGACTTGATTGAGAAAATCTCATTGCAAATATGAATTGAACTTTTAACATTATGTTGATTCAAGCTCATTTGATAGCTTTAGTAATATTTGAGAATGTATTTATGTTTACATAATTTAAATTAGTCTTATAATGCTTCAAAAGTCTTATGGCAGAAGCGGCTAAAGTTGCATTAAATCAGGCGGTTTTTCATACATTGCTATATTTTAAAGCAAGGTGAGGTTTTTTGTGCTAGTATATATTTAGTAGTATTTACGATAAGAAATGAAGTTATGAGCATCGAAAAATCCTGCCAATTACTTAATTTTCCATGATATTTCAAAAGGGTGCGTTTTACATCGACGGCGCGTTTTACACCCAGTTCCCCTATACGGTTCGTATGGAGGCGCGCTTGCTTTGAACGAGCGAAGACAAAGCGGGTGCTAGAATTCGATGTGTGTGTATGAAATGAGGCGCGCATCACACGAGTAAGTAGAGACGTATAGTAGGGTAAATGATCTTGGTTTGTCCGATTTGGGGTGTTTTTACGCAACTAGTAAATGCAAATCGATTTTTCTTCATGGAAATCACATATAACCGATACGAGTTTGAATTTGTTGAAAAGCCCCAAGTCTCTAGTTGCTAATACTACCATAAGGCGTTGAAATTATTCAAAGTTTTATGTTTTTTAACGATTTTCCTCAAAGAGGAATTATGATCATGGTTTGGCCACCTCTGATCATGGTTTGTCCAGAAAATGATCATGGTTTGTCTGGCCTTCACCATTTTTGAATGAAAACATTCGAATCAGAACAAGTAGATGTTGAATTTATCATTGATTGAGTTTACTGTCATCATATTGACCCATTCATAATTTAGGCTTTCTTCAGAATATTGTCTTTCCTTGTGCATTTTGAAAGTGTTCACCTCAACACACTCAACATAGAGAAACTTTATTTCTGCTATGCGCGAAGGACACAATAAACAAACTGCAGCGCGCCAAGCGGTTGCCATAGAAATCATGTGGACAAAACAATTCTGATCAATTGGACAAATCATGATCAGAATTTAGTTCATCAAAATGCGTTAATTTAATGGTTTAGCTATGTAAATCTGATACAAATGGTGTGCAAGAATGATGTTTACAATATTTGTAATTGTTATAATCCAGAAAAGGTCTGAATACGTGCGAAATAATGATCTGGTGATCGAATAAAAGTTAGCTCGAATGAGGGGCGCATTGGCACCCATAGATGGTGTATTTTATAATCCTTTAAAACGTGTGATCCCTTAAAAATATACTATCAAACTACTGTAAATCATGGAAAAGACAATTTTATTTTTATGTTTTGAACATTGATTTGACAAAGTTGAGCTGAATTAGAGCAAGTAATATACGTCACTAGCTGACCTGGCAAACTTCGTCCCGCCCAAAATTTATTGTTCGTTATAAAATTCACGTTTTCTTATTGAGCGCACGTTCATGGGTTCAATCGCAGAACTGTTTATTGATTCATCTTCTGATTAATTTAATTACCTTAAATTTTGCTGATCTCTTTCCCTCCTTTCGAAAATCGAAAACAAGCTTTCGGAACATTCTATTTAGAATTTCCGAATTCCATCATTAGTATGGTATCTCTTGTTCATTGCAACTATCTTTAGCTGTCTCTAGCCTTATCTACGAAATTTTTGGTGTATTCGGAAGGAATATTTATCATTTTTTTCTTCAAGTGGTTTTTAAAATCGTTATTTTTAGAAATTTCATGGTTTCTAAACTTTCTACATAAATAACTTCCTCAGTTTTTTTTTTACTGGGATTGATGTCGGACGATTGTGGAGGAATGTCAATAACTTTTGAGCAATTGTAATGTATCCATGAACGAACTTCATATGTCTTAAGCTCTGGGTCGTTGTCTTGGCAAAACTTGAATTCTCGATACCATCACATTTTGTTGACACTCTGCTTCATATTTTCCTCAAGAATGTTCAAGTAAACATTCTGATCCATTACAAAATCGAAAAAAAACAAAGTGAACAAACAAAAAATTTGTAATGTGCCTAGGAAGGGCAACTTGAATGCTCGAGCACAGAGGGACAAACCGTTTCTCAGCAAAAAAAAATCAGTAACTCCAATTTGATTATTCCAAACAGCATGAAACACATCAATGTCTTACTGGTAAGATGTTATTTCCATAGATGGGTCCTAATTTGATATTTTTGGCTCCGATTGTTATCGTTTTGTATGGAGGAAGCCTACGATGAATTACATGTAAAAAAAGGGTGGGTTATATCTATGGTATAACCGCAAGGTTGACGTGGGACTATCTTAGTTTAGTTATCATTTGTTTGTATTGATTAAATTTTTGATCGAATGAAACGATTTCCGATTTCAATTGAATTCAATATATTCGCGTTGTGAGACCGTGTTAGGGAAACGCACTCTAGTCTGCACAAAGGCAAGCGAGTACAAAAGTACTCGCAGTTTGCATGCATTTGCAATGTCGATTTCCGATTTCGAATTTCCTCAGACACCTTGGTTTAGAAGTCTTTATAGGTAAATAGTAGGGTGGCAATGGATGTATGGGAAAAAATTCTTCATCGAATTTCAAAAACCGACCATATACATTTTGTTTATTGGCCCAAAAAAAAATGATCTGTGCAAAGTTTCAGCTCAATTGGACATGATTTAGGGGTGCTCAAAGCTCTCAAAGTTTGGATTTTTTTATATTCGGAAATCTAACAAAGGGGGAGTAAATGAAATTTGAAAAATAGATTTTTTTTTCGATGCCAAATGACAAAAATGCATGATATGTCGAGATCTGGTGTAATCTCGAAAAAAAAATCAAAACTATGAGTGCTTTGAGGCACCCCTAAATCATGTGCTGAAACGTTGCACAGATCATTTTTTGGACCAATAAACAAATTCTACATGGTCGGTTCTTTAGATTCGATAATTATTTTTTTCCATACCTTCATTGCCTCTCAGGCTAAGTCTCAAAAGGTCGATTTTCGGCCAAAAATTTTTTTTTTCGAGATGACACCAGATCTCGACGTTTCATGCATTTTTAAGTCATTTGGCATGGAAAAAAAATTCGATTTTCCAAATTTCCTTTTCCCCCACTTGGAGGATTTTCGAGGATAAAAAAATCAAAACTTTGAGCGCTTTGAGACACCCCTAAATCATGTCCAATTGAGCTGAAACTTTGCACAGATCATTTTTTGGGTCAATAATCAAAAAAAAAATGTTTTTGAAATTTGACATGACCATTTTCGCTGCCACCCTGGTAAACAGATTTCAGTCGAAACAAAAATACTCCCGACCTGCATGAATTTGCAATCCCAATTTCCCTGGACACATTGGTTCTGAAGCCTATGTTGAGGAATCCTTTTTTTTGTCGGAACAAAAATGCCCCCGACTTGCATGTATTTGCAATGCCAACTTCCCCACGCTCCTTGGATTTGAAGTCTATGTTAGGGAAATACATTTCGGTGGGAACAAAACCTCCCCCTGCTTTCATGTATTTGCAATTCCGATTTTCCCAAGGCTGCTTGGTTTTGAAGTCTGTGTTGGGGAAACCGTAAAGCGGGCCAATCAGAACGAGGAAGTTAGGGCGCTTAGATAATGCTTAACATTTTACAGCTATTCAATTATTTATCCAATGAAAAATAACATTTTATTAATTGCGATCGATGCGTAGAAATATTCCCTATCAATTGATGCAAACATCTTTCCGATCCAGTAGAAAATGTTCGAGTTATAAGCATTCGAAATCTTGCATTTTTTCCTGCATGTTCATTGTTTATGTTTTCATTTCACCCTCCATACATTCCGGTTAGACGTAGTCCCACGTCAAAAAAAATCTGAAGCAACGTTTAAACATGGTGGTGGTGGAGGGATGGTATGAGGGTGCATGTATGTGCAATTTAGTTTTGATCGATGTTGTATTGCATCGGATTGTTTACTTTAACATCCTGAAGGAAAATATGAAGCAAAGTGTCAACAAAATGGGATGGAATCGAGGATTCAAGTTTTGACAAGACAATGACCCAGAGCTCAAGACATATAAAATTCGTACATGGTTACATTACAATTGCTCAAAAGTTATTGCTATTCCTCTACAATCTTCCGACGTCAATCCTAGTAAACAAGCGAGGAAATTATTTGTGTAGAATATTTGAAAACAATTAAATTTCTAAGTATAACTATTTTAAAAGCCACTTGATGAAAAAATTGATAAATACTCCTTCTGAAGATACCAAAAATCTCATAGATAAGGCCAAAGACAGCTAAAGATAGTTGCGACCAGCGTTGCCAATGTTCCAATTTAAACTGGATTCTTCCAGTTTTTTTTCTCGATCCAGTCATCCAGTTGAACCCTAAAATCTTCCAGTTTTCTGGAATATCTACCAGTTTTATCCAGTTTTTCATATGTGTGCCCTAGTTTTATCCATTTTATATAAAATAAATTTACAATGATAAATATTATCTGTCCCTCCCTTTTCCTATTCCTAATGTAATTTTATTTTCTGACATTTATCATTCGACCTTGGATCGATCTCTGGCGAGGTTGTAATTCGGTTCTTTCCATTATGTTCAATCCGTCGGTGTTTTGTCGAAAATTCCAAAACGAAGAGGTTTCCCGAATGGTGGAAACTTATCAAACTACTTTAAAAACAGGGTATCACTCAATTGTTAATTTTATTTAACAGCCTAGATTTAACATCAGATGTTATGGATCCTCCAAAACATTCTGAAGTTCAGAAGGTCATAAAGTGAATAGTTTCCATTGACTTTAATTGATATGAATATAAAACCCAAGTAACCTTGCTTTCGTTTACAACAAATGGATATTAGTATCTCATAGTCACTCAAAGGAATTTTAGTTCTAAATATAATTAATTTAATTAATGCAAACAAACTCCCTCAAATAACTAATGCGCATTTTGCATAAAATGCATGTGAACCATAGTGTATGATTTGCAAAAAAACATACTATGCATATTTTTTCAAAAGTACTTTCTCGAGCTAGAAGAAATATTGAAGGGTCCCTCATCTTGATCTTGATACCGAAATTTGGATTGTGCAAGCTTAATATAAGATGTAAATTAGCAATGAATAACACAAACAAAAATTGAGAGAAATAGCTTCTCAATACCAAAATTTGATAATACCAAAGTAATACTTGAGCAACGTTGTTTGTGGTTATTTGAGTATTGAAATAATACTATTGAGTTGTTAATGTTTTTTTTTGGTATTTTACCTCGTATCTCATGCTGATCCGTACCTTTCTGAGGTATCCAACTATACGCAGTTTTGCTACGCTCTTCTATCAGCGATTTCATGGATTTTATGAAGCGATAATTACGAAACTCTTCAAGTTTTGCCCAAATAAAACCATCCCTCAAATATTGTTTAACAGTAATTACAGTTACAATTTTATGAACTACATACAAATATTACACGAAGCATTCTATTTCTCAATTCAATGCTTGAGAAATAGAATGCTTCGTGTTCGTGATAAAAAATTAATATAAATACATCATAGTCGGTCTTCTCAAAATAAAAAGGTTTTACAGGATCCAGTTTTCTTCCAGTTTTTTGAGAGCAATCTTCCAGTTTTTTCAGAAATATTATTGGCAACCCTGGTTGCGACGAACAAGGGATGTCATACTAATGATGGGATTCGAAAATTGACCAACGCTTTCGAAATCGAGCTGAGATACGATTACGAGATTATGAGTTTGAGTAAATTTTCATACATCAGCACATACATTTGCCATTTGTAGAGAAATGAAAAACCATTATTCTAAAAACAGATAGCAAACCTTTTAACTCTCATATGACATTATGCCTTTATCTGAATAGAATGTTACAAAAGCTTGTTTTCGACTTTCAAAAGAACGGAAAAGAAATCTGCATGGTGGAGTACGATTACGGATTTGAGTCACTGTAGATAGAAGAAGATATAGGAGTGCGTTTAATCACATTAAAATCCATTTCCACTTTTGAACAAAGATCAATTTCGTTAGCGCGAACATCAAATGGATTAACAACGTTTATTACTATGTAGAACATATGGGAGTTGAATTTTCCCTCCCCCTTTCCTTTAGAGGAGTGTTGGACCACCATAGAAACATTTCGTGTCCTCTGAAACCTCCACATGCCAAATTTGGTTCCGTTTGCCTAGTTGGTCGGTGTTAAGTCAGACCGGACTATGTGACATTTTTATGATTTCGAGAAAAACGAACATAAATTTTCTGCAATTTTTAAAGCATTGAATTTTTTCGTTCAATATTGTTCTCATAAATGTTAGTTACTCTATGGCAATACTTTGACGTATGATAGTTGTAAAAAACATCAAGTTTCATGCCAAAAAAGGCAGTTATTTGGCTCCCTATACGTACATAGTCCACTCTGACTGAACCAAATGAAGCATTTTTTAAGAATTGGTTCACTAAGACTGAACAATTTCGAAATATTTCTCAATCAATTAACAGTTGTGAGTCAAAGCGTGCCATTATGCTATGAAAATTATAGCGAGAAGGTTTGTGTGTTTAGAACTGCTTAAACATTCGGTTGCGTGCAGCATAAAAGTCTCTGCCATCTGAATATGATTGCACGGTAAACAAGTTAAGGCAGAAACTTCCCATTTTCAATCATATAAGACAGTATTCGTCAATAGAATGATCAAATTCGAATTCATTGTCGTCGCTACAGCCTAAATCGCACTCTGAAATAGTACATTTTGCGATCATGTAAATAAATATGTTTCAAATTTAATTTTGAAGATTAAACAGATTTTGACATGCGAACACTTTCGTTCATTTTTTCGAGTGGTTTTGTTTTTCAGGACATGAAACAATTCGTTTGTCTCATATTCATTGTTTTTTTCTAACACATAATCATAAAGTTTGACTGAAAACTGTGACTGATCGCGCCTCTACGTGAAACACAATCCATTTCTCCTCGGCGTGCAACCACATCTCATAAACACTTGATAAAATATCTTGAACCTTCTAAACACCCACCGACCTACTTTGCGGCTAATTGCGGCTGTAGCACACCGCAAAGGCACATATCTCACTCAGCAATTCCATCGGCTGACTCAGGCCACCGAAGAACTTCAGCTTCTCAACCAATAGATCTTTTTTTTTCTACATGTCTATTCTCACCGCCAATTCTCTTTTCCACCTGCCGGATCCATATGTAGCGTTGCTAATATTTTTTCCTATAATTTATGATTCAATAATTCACCGGTTGGACAGATTGGGGTATGCCCCACAAACTCCTCATACACTGGTACCTGTCGGTTCGCTTCTCGAACTTCCCAGGGTTAATTTTTACATTGAGCCACTTTTGCCTATAACAATTTTTCGTTGTTGTTTATGAATTCCTCAGGCCCATATACTTATTCATACACACGCACAAACCGAGCCGGGTACACTTATGCTTCACCTAGAGCCGCACTTTTGAATTTACACATTCGATCGTTAGCTTGGGAACGCCTCAGAAAGGCTGCGTGCGCTTCGACGCCAATGTTATCGAGCCCGCAACAAAGTAATTATTTATTTTCTTTCTGCGATCAGCAACGAACAATTGCGGGTATGGTAATGTTATGCTGCCTCGTTAGGTTATTTCTCTGATACAATTTTTGTCCGACCTCAACCGTTGGGCCTTGAGGTGGGGATCGTCCAGAGGCCGATCAGGCCGCTTTCAATCGCACGAAACACTCTTCTATACTGTTCACACCTCACGTTCCAAGCCGCCAGTACTCTTTGGCAATCACTCAAACGAACGCAACATAATTGAGGGATGCTTTCGAATCGAAACCGCTACTCGCGAGACCCGTGGAGGTGCGCGGCAGTACTAAACGACATAATGTGTAATAATAATAATGCGCACTCGCGTATCGATGCGATCGCGCAGTAAATCGTGGTATGCACAGGTTTGGTCGAGGTAAAAAGCGAAACTGAGAACACTTCAAGGGTGCTCCAATCCTCCAGCACCTGTGGATGCTGTGGATGAGATGAGAGCAGTCGGTTGCTAGCTGAACCCACAGAGTACCAAGTGTTGAGGTTTGATTTTTTGTTTGTTTTAACTGCAGCGCCTGCAACGATGACGGTGGTGACGACCTGCGAGAGCCAATCATGGACTGAACTGCACATGTGACCGACCGGCCGCTAGCTAGGAGTGGGCTGGGGCTATTAAATGTGCGTTTTGTTGGAAATGATTATAATTGGACAAGTGGCAGTGTGTCATAATTTATGCGCGCACGGAAAGCGCCGTGCGTAGGACAGTAAGCGCAAGGGGTTGGCGGGCGAGATGCGCGATGTAAGGTGAACGCAATGATTTGTGCTCTACTACGATTATTTTTGTTCCAAAGCGAGCTCATAAATTTAACCAGACCGTTATACGGTTGGATGTTATTATTGGTTTTGTAGAGTGTCGTGCGTTCCGTAAACATACATTTCATGCATAGAAACCTAAAATGTTCACTCATGACTAGTATTGCAATTTATCACCGATAAAAAATCCTCTTATACAATGTTTGCGTATCCGATGCGAATGATCCGTTGTGAAACACACCTTTTCGTTCTAGACATTTGACATCGCATTACGAGATACTTCAATTAATCACGAAAACGAATGTTTGGTCACGAAATGAACAAATTATCACATGCTAGTGACATCAATCGTTTGTGATTGCTTGAAAATGGATTTTAAATGACGGCTCTAACGGGTTTCCAACGCCAAATGCCTCTCCTTTAACTCACATTAACTCAGTTTATTTGAACTGTTAAAAAAAGTACAGAGAAAACCTTCATATGGAAATTGCCACTGGGCCTCGATTCAAGAAACGGTTACAGCATATCAATCTTCAGGACATTGTACATCGATCGATTTCTTGCAATGAGGGTAACAAAGCCTGTGCTGCAGCAGATCCTGCACATTCCTTGGATAATCAGAAAGGAAATGAAGATTTCTGGTAATCATCAGATGTACAACAAACCACTCAAGATCAGGACGGTTCAGTCGAATGTGTAGAGAAAAAACATTTTAAATGAGCGACACTTTGCATCTTCTAAAGATTCCTTCTGCTGTGCTGATCTTGAAGAGTTTTTTTTTTCCCCATTTATTTATTTAAGGCTCATTAGCATTCTAGCAGTAAAGGAGCCGAATTTTAATCGTGTACATGTCACATGGTTATCATATCTATAATTAGCACATTACACAGTTGCCATTCGCCAGTATTCTCCTTCTATACCATTACATATGGTACATTCACACAGTAGCCATTTAGGCGTAAGAGTATTCTTTCTGTTCTTCCATTATCCAGTTAGACCACCGGACAGCGGAGACAGTTGATTGATCATCGTTGAGTTATTTATAGAACAGCAGCCCGATGTGTCTTGCAGAGCAGAGCAGTTGTATGGATGAATCGATCTTATTTCGACCGTGGATCGATCTCCATCGCTGCTGATTGTTGCGTGGACGTAACTATTCTGTAACAACACAAAGATGGTCAATGAGGGCCCTGAGTTTTGAACTCACGATCGATCGCTTACTAAGCGAACGCGCAACCAATGTGGATACGGAGACCCCCAATCTTGAAGAGATAAACTCGCAAAATTTTCGAATATAGCTTTATTTTACACTAGCTAAGATCGATTGTAATCTATTCTAATTAGTTTGGGATAAACAGCTTATATCACGACCATGTTTCATGTGATTTATTTTGAACGTTGTATGTCGTTTATTTTATACTAGCTGACCCGGCAAACTTCGTCCCGCCCAAAATTTGTTTTTTGTTATCAATACCTTCAAACATTCACGTTTTTTTACTAAGCGCAAGTTCATGTGTCAAATCGCAGAACTGCTCATTGATTGATCTTCTAATCGACCCCGTTGAATTTACCTTTTACTATAAAATTCCTATACCTATACCCTATACCAAAACTCGTCATTATAATATCAGATTATTTTCAGACACAATTCTCATTCAAGATTTTTCAACCACTTGCAAATAACATGTTTCTCCGTTACATGGAATAAATGTTTGATACAGAAAATATGATAGAATAAAGACAGCCCTAAATCGGACAATTCCTTCCTCGAGTTTTGCTCTTATCATATTCGGCAATCCATTTTTATTGTTTAATTTTCTGAATTTTCCCTTTTTCCCTTCAGACTTTTCCAAAAATTTTCAATTGTCATGTGTGATTAAAATATTTTTGGTTGAAATATGTGTAACATTTTTATGAGATCCCCTCTCCATTTCAGAGGAGGGAGAGGTATCATACCATCATAGAAACATTTCTTATACTAAAGAACCCTCACATCCTAAATTGTGCTTGATTAGTTTTCGATTTATGCAGAAGTTTGTATTTCATTAGTATGGCAGCCCCCCTTAGAGAGGGGGGAGGAATGTATTCATCATAGAAACGTTTCGTGCCCCCTAAAACCTTCACATGCCAAATTTGGCTACTTTTTCTTGACTAATTCTCGAGTTATGCAGAAATTTGTGTTTCATTTCCATGGCAGACCCCCCCTCCCTTCTTAGAAAGATGGGAGGAGTGTTGAACCACCTTAGAAATGTTTCTTGTCCCCTAGAACCTCTACATGCCAAATTTGGTTCCGTTTGCTTAATTAGTTCTTGAATCATGCAGAAATGTATGCTTCATTTGTATGGCAGTCCCCCACCTCCCCTCAGAGAAAAGGGAGGAGTGTCTATTCATCATAGAAACGTTTCTTGTCCCCTAAAACCTTCGAATGCCAAATTTGGTTTCATTTTCTTGATTAATTCTCGAGATATGCAGAAATTTGTGTTTCATTTGTATGGCAGCCCTCCCTTAGAGAGGGGGGTGGAGTGCCTAACCACCATAGAAACATTTATTGCACCCTAAAACCTCCAAATGCCTAATTTGGTTTCATTTGCTTTATTAATTCTCGAGTAATGCAGAAATTTGTGTTTCATTTGTATGGCAGCCCCCCCCCCCCCCTCCTTTAAAAAGGAGGAGGAGTATCTTACCACCATAAGAACATTTATTGCACCCCAAAACCTCCATATGCCTAGTTTGGTTTCATTTGCTTGATTAATTATCGAGTAATGCAGAAATTTGTGTTTCATTTGTATGGCGACCCCCCCTTAAAGAGGGGGGAGGGGTCTCGAACTATCACGAAAAAAATCCGAAAGTAAATTGAAATAAAACACACTTAGAATTCGAATTTCGATGAAACTTTTATTTCACATTAAAGTTTGGTTTATGCCATTATGTGTGAAATACAACATCATTCAAATGTCCACCTAGGGCTTCCTCGCACATCTTGATCCTGAACAGGTGATTTTCGATGACTTTTCGGCACATATGGGGCGGAATCTCGGTCATAACTTCACGAATGTTGTCTTTCAAATGTTCAAGAGTTTGCGTAGAGTTGGCATAGACACGGTCTTTCGCATAACCCCACAAAAAAAAAGTCTAGCGGGTTCAAATCGCATGATCTGGACGGCCAATTGGCATCACCAAAACGCGAAATTATGCGTCCCTCAAATTTCGTTCGCAATATGGCCATGTTCGGTCCTGCTGAAACCACATGTCATCCGTATCCATATCTTCAATTTGTGGCAAAAAAAATCGGTTTACATGCGGCCCCATTCACCCGCTCACCATTCACAGTTACCGTCTCGCCGTCCTCATTTACAAAGAAATACGGCCCGATGACTCCACCAGACCATAATGCGCATCAAACAGTGACTTTTGACGGATGCAATGGCCTCTCAACAATAACGTGTGGATTTTCTGAGCTCCATAGCTCGAAATGTGCCTCATCGCTGAAGAAAATTTGATGAGAAAATTCAGAATTTAGCTGCTGTTGTTCGTTCACCCAATCTACGTATGCCCGACGCATTCCATGGTCACCACGCTCTAATTTTTGTACCAGTTGGACTTTATATGGATGTAGGTGCTAGTCCAAATGCAAAATTCGCTACAATGATGTGTTTGACAAGCCCAATTGCTGAGCACGCCGTGGAATCGAAACATTCGGGTCATCCTCCACACTGGCAGCAACAGCAGCAATATTTTCGGCCGAACGCACATTACGATGATGCACAGGATTCACAATATCCGCTACGGATCCAGTTTGTTCGAATTTACGCACTACATTAGCGATTGTGTGCTCTGTAGGCCGTCCATGACGACCAAAATCCGTCCGTAATGCTCGAAAAACATTTGCCGGTTTTCATCATTTTTATAGCATAATTTAACAAAATTAACACGTTGGGCGATGCTAAAACGATATTGTAAAATGGCAGACATTCAACTAACGATATGACGCTTTGGTTGACAGCTATGTCAAACGGTTGTCAGCGCAGGGCTGTATACTTTCGGAAACCCGAAATAGAAAACCCTGTATATAAAGGGTGTGTCACATCAAATTACATCACGGAAAAAACGCTGTAGAAATTCGCCCAGTAGACCGATCCTTTTGAAAATTTTAGACAGTAAAATAAAAACTATTAAACAACTTTTGGCATTTTCTTTTTATTGACCCCGTGACCCGGTTGGCTTCGTATCACTCCAAAACGTCCTTTGAATAGTGGCACGAAGCGAGATCCGGCCAGAAGATGGTCGGGCCCTCGTGCTGCTTCAATAGTGGTAGTAAGCGCTTCTGTAGGCACTCCTTAAGGTAAACCTGCCCGTTTACCGTGCCGGTCATCACGAAGGGGGCGCTCCGCTTTTCGCAAGAGCAGATCGCTTACCACACCATGTACTTTTTGGCAAACTTGGATAGTTTCTGCTTGCGAACCTCCTCCGGAACGCTGAATTTGTCCTCTGCGGAGAAGAACAACAGGCCCGGCAGCTGACGAAAGTCCGCTTTGACGTAGGTTTCGTCGTCCATTACCAGGCAATGCGGCTTCGTCAGCATTTCGGTGTACAGCTTCCGGGCTCGCGTCTTCCCCACCATGTTTTGCCTTTCGTCGCGGTTAGGAGCCTTCTGAACTTTGTATGTACGCAGGCCCTCCCGCTGCTTGGTCCGCTGGACGAATGAACTTGACAAATTCAGCTTATTGGCGACATCCCGGACCGAACTTCTCGTATCACGTCTAAACTGCTTAACTACGCGCTTGTGATCTTTTTCACTGACGGAGCATCCAGTTTTGCCGTTCTTCACCTTCCGGTCGATGGTTAGGTTCTCGAAGTATCGTTTTAATACTCTGCTGACCGTGGATTGGACGATTCCCAGCATCTTACCGATGTCCCGATGTGACAACTCCGGATTCTCGAAATGAGTGCGCAGGATTAATTCTCGACGCTCTTTTTCGTTTGACGACATTTTTCCAAATTTACGAAAAATTGTCAGTGAAGCATGGCCAACGTGATCTTTACACTCTTATCTGATTATAAGCGAAGGCTGAAGATATAATTCCTAAAAATTAAATTTCTTCAGCGTTTTTTCCGTGATGCAATTTGATGTAACACACCCTTTAAAAGCATCTGTTTCAAAAGCTTTAAAATGTTTGTTTTTATGGGAGCAGACATCTCTTTGTTCTATTTTCATCTCTTTTGGGATTGTACCCAAAAAATATGGATGGGTAACGTCGGGGACAAAACCGAAGAGGCATAGGACTCCTTTTGGTCGGAACCATTAAGGAGCACAAATTGGACCAATCAAAAAGAAGCACATAATGCGTTTGAGCAATGCTTGACATTTCACAATTATTCGATTGTTTATCTCAAGAAAAATATTATGTTATTCATTGTGATAGATGCGTAGAAATATTTCTTATTACCTTATGTAAACATCTTTGCGATCTATTAAGAAATGCTCGAGTTATAAGCGTTCGAAATCTTTCATTTTTTTCCACATGTTCGATGCCTAGATTTTCATTTTATCCCCTATATCTTCCGGTTAGACGTAGACCTACGTAAAAAAAAAAGTCCAAACGATGTCAACGGGGATCGAACCAAGACCGGCTGGAACGCAAGGCTGTTTCACACGACCACGCTATCCACATAGCTGCTAGTGCTGTTGCATAAATGCTTGATAGTATAATGCCTCATTCTAAAATGAAGTTGGAAAGTGTTTTCTAAAAGTAAGAAGAAGTGCATAAACGTGAATCTATATCCTTCTAGGTCTGAGCCGTGTATTTGGCAAACTATGCACAAAGCTTTAATGCGTGCTTATTTGCGATGCGTCCCTTGTTTCGCTCGCTCATATTGCTCTTATATTGCTATAGCATATATATTATACAAATGATATACTGTGCTATACCAGATTCCCCAAAGATCATAAATAATTGATCTTAATGTTTCCAGAGAAATTTACAACCCTTGAAACCAGAATTGGTTTATTTTCTAGATGTTCCCACGCATACGTTATTTATGCTTATTCATAATTGCATGCATAACATATCTTCACTGGATCATGTCTATTCACAGCTAATCGATTATAGCTGAACCTTTTCCATTTCACACAAGTGTTGCAACTAAATTAGGGCACTTGTGTTCCCAAGCATTAAGCGTTGACTCAATAATCGATATACATGTTGCACCATACTTGAAACGGTCTCATGGCATCGTATTTCATGGAACACCCATCGCGCTAAGCAATTATATTCTTTCGCTCTATCTATGAGCCATCCGCACACGCCTAGAACATAGCGACAATGCGTTCACGTATGCATATTGGTATTTGTCATTTCAATTTACTTACTTCTGATTGGATAATCAGTAAATAGTTGTTCCAGGTTTCTCCCTCCAGTTTAACATATTGTATTAGCGGTACTAGAATTAAGAACTATCCTGATTGTATGTCTGCAAGTACATATACCCAGCTGAGCGAAGAATCCGGCCCTGAACGAGTAGATATATCTCATCATCCAAACTACGTAACGCAATAGGAGAGAGATGACCACAATCATCGCACAATCATCAACTGCCGCTAATTCGCATTAGCAGCAGTGAGATCGATCGGAGAGAGATAAAAATCCTCGGCTAATCTGAATGAGAAAAACATCGCAAAACCCAATCGATAGGTCCTGGAGAACTCGTATCAAACGATAGAGTTGAGTTGACTTAGCACCGCCAAACCAACCACACGGAACCCAGGACCCAGGCTCACCGAACAGTTTTAAGACTTTGTTAAATATTCTTTGTTGTAAATAGTTTGTTCAATGTTAAATGTTAAATGTTAAATGTAAAATAAATAGTTCGTGAATTATATGTAAAACTGTGAAACAATAAAAAGTGTGTGAATTTGTAAAATCTCGGAAGAGTCCTGTTTTCAATTCCCATCTATGTGAGGGAGAAGTCACCGGAATATCGAAGGAAGGACCCACAACTCCCCCACATAAGCTGGTCCTTCGAACCGGATAAGGACGCATCAAGGGGATTCATACACTTTCATCAAAAAGAACACCGACGGCGCAACGAAGAATATCATCAGCTTTGTATCAGGTGCTCTGGACTGGACATCCGTCGATGGAAAAGGTTTTCCAGGTGAGTTGGACCGAAACCTATATGTCCAGCCGAGCTAGGCAAAAGGGTAGATTCTAATTCCGGCATTCGATTTCATCTGCATGGTCTACCATCTACCCGCGGAAAACAATGTCATGTGAGTTTATTGTATGAGGCCAAAGGAATTGGCAGCCATTGTGACTTCAAACAATAGTACAACAAAGCGCTATTGTGCATGCTGAATGGACCCATAGGAACATAGGAACAATAGGAACCATACAAGACAATACTCCTTTGGATACTGGAACCAGGAAAGGATTTTCGGCACTCGGATAATTCCCGGCAAATTTATTGGCTCAATTGGATCTTGGTTATCAACGCGTTTCCTTGGATGCTGGCAATCACAATTGCCAACAATTTCCGGTAGAAGAGGAGGCATCAAATTATATTTCTCTGGGTGAGTCTAAGAGCAGTATATGTCTGCCAAGCTAGGTTTAGAGAAATACACAATTTTGAGAATATTTTCCTCTTCGATTCACTTTTCCTGCTGATCACCTTCTGTTACTATTGAGACTCGATATTGCACATAAAGGAAGTATTGTGGCACAACACATCCTATTATATTTATTCTGGTTGTGCAATATATATGAAGAGCTAATTGGGTACACACATTTCGGATCGAATTTGTATGTTTGTTGTACATTTGGAAGCAGTACTAGTTTCTCCAGGTGAGATACACTGGTATATGCCCAGTCGAGGCTGGCATTCTATTGTTACTACACCAAGTTTTTCTCCCCGTCCTATCCAAAATTCCGAGTTTTTGAACGTTGATGGGGTACCCGAGCAACGTTAACTGCTAACGCTGGTGAGACTGGAATCTTTATTGCTACAACTGGGCATCAGTGACTGTTTCGTCAGGTCAGTGAAAGAATAGTGTATGTCTAGCCGAGCTAGGTATCCTATATTGGTTACTGCATCCGATCCTTTCTGTTTCTCCATACTGGGTTTAATTACACATCGCCATGAGGAGTACATCATCATCCAAAAAACCGTCGTCGTTGAAGGTGCTGACAACGAAGTTGAAGGAGATGCAAGCTACTGTAAATGACATCGGGCATTTTGTTGATCATTACAAGGAGGATACAACCATCGGTGAGGTGGAGGTTCGCCTAGAGAGATTGGAAAACCTTTTGGAAAAATATGGTGAGACGCTGATCGAAATCAAGGTGCACGACGATTTTGATCCCTCCGATGGGACCTACGATGAGGAGCGACAGGAATTCTGTGAACGGTTTTACCACGTCAAATCCTTTCTCAAGGATAAGATGAGAGGAATGACGGATCTACCAGTGAAAAACCAATCGGTCTGTTCAGAGGATAATCCTATTCCTCATACGCATGAGCACGTTCGTCTACCACAAATCCGATTACAAACGTTCAATGGGGATATTGACGAATGGATCAGCTTCCGAGATTTGTTCATTTCTGTGATCCATTCGAAGCCGGATCTTCCAGAGGTAGAAAAACTTCATTATTTGAAGGGCTGTTTGATAGGGGAACCACGAAATCTAATCGATCCTCTACAAATTACGACGACAAACTACCACATCGCTTGGGAGATGCTGCTGAAGCGATACAATGACAGCAAACAGCTAAGAAGGCGCCAGGTTCAGTCACTCTTTTCGCTGCCAACGATCAACAAGGAATCCATTGCGGAACTGCATGAGCTACTGGAAGGTTTTGAAAGGACTGTGCAGACGTTAGATCAAATTATCCAACAGGTTGAATATAAAGATCTCCTGCTAGTGAATATACTGACGTCACGGTTGGACCCTGTTACACGCAGAGGTTGGGAGGAATTCACGGCTAGTAAGGAACGAGATACCGTGGCTGATTTGACGGAGTTCATTCGAAGACGGATACACGTATTGGAGTCAATGCCTATGAAGACCGTTTCCAACTCACAACAACCTGTAACTAAACCGAAAGCTGCTGGGGTAAAGGCCAGTTTCAGTACGGCGACAGTGGTTCGCTGTATAGCGTGTTCTTCCAATCATCTTTTACACCTATGTTCAACATTTCTCCAGATGAACGTGTCAGATCGAGAGGCACTTCTTCGAACTCACGCTTTGTGTCGAAACTGCTTCAGAACGGGCCATCAGGCGAAGGATTGTCAGTCAAGGTTCTCATGTCGCAAATGCAAGGGACGACACCATACCCTGGTGTGCTTTAAGTTGGGGAAGGATGGCGGGACGAGCACAGCTAACAGTGGTAAAACCAGTAGCTCGAACAATCCAATTGGGGGCAAGGGCCCAACGAATTCCACTCATGTTGCAAACCTAGCATCCAACAGTATGATTTCCGGCACCGTACAGCAATATTCCTCACAAGTCCTGTTAGCTACAGCAGTCGTGCTGTTGGATGATGACGATGGCAACCAATATCCAGCTCGAGCGCTACTCGATTCCGGGTCCGAGAGCAATTTTCTCTCCGTAAGATTAAGTCAATTCCTGAAGGTTAATCGAGATAAGGTGGACATCTCAGTATTAGGAATCGGACAAACATCAACCAGGGTAAATCAACGCATTTATGCTACCGTCAAGTCGAGAGTTTCGAATTTTTCCCGTGAGTTGAACTTCCTCGTACTGCCTCGAGTGACAGTGAACTTACCCACGGCCAATGTGAATACAATTGGGTGGAGGATACCAGAAGGGGTAGAGTTGGCCGATCCTTCCTTCTGTATATCTAAGAGCGTGGATGTCGTTCTAGGGATCGAATCCTTCTTTGACTACTTCGAGACAGGTCGTAGAATCAGCTTAGGAGAGAATTTGCCATCGCTGAATGAGTCGGTCTTTGGATGGATTGTCTGTGGTGGACTGTCCGTAGTAAATCATCCCTTACGCATAAATTGCAATATGTCTACGGCTGAAAAATTGGAGGAGCTTGTGACCCGATTTTGGTCCTGTGAGGAGGTTGGGACAAGCAAAGGGTTTTCACCGGAGGAGACACGGTGCGAGTTGTTTTATGCAAATACGGTACGGCGAGAGACAGATGGGCGGTTTACTGTTTCGCTACCGAGAAATGGAGACGTTTTGGCGCAGTTAGGCGAGTCGAGGGACATCGCTTTGCGACGGCTTCATGGGACCGAACGACGGTTAGCCAGGGATGACGGATTACGGGAACAGTATATCGCGTTTATGTCGGAGTATCAGCAGCTTGGACACATGCGGAAGGTAGTTGGTGAGGAAATTAATCCATGTCAGCGTTGTTACCTGCCACATCACCCAGTCATCAAGGAGGCAAGCACAACGACTAAGGTTAGGGTGGTGTTCGATGCCTCCTGCAAAACGAAATCCGGAAAATCATTAAATGATTGCCTCTTGGTGGGCCCAATAATACAGGATGACTTGAGGTCCATTATCCTACGATGTCGAATCAAGCAAATCATGCTGGTTGCGGACGTGGAAAAGATGTTCCGCCAAATCAATGTACACCAAGAAGATCGGTCACTACAATGCATCCTTTGGCGCGAATCACCGTCCGAAGAGGTATCAGTCTACGAACTAAACACGGTGACGTATGGAACCAAATCAGCTCCGTTTCTTGCCACGAGAACGCTGAAACAGCTAGCAATGGAGGAGGAACAACGATTTCCCATCGCAGCAAGAGCCGTTAGCGAGGACACGTATATGGATGACGTGTTAACAGGAACTGATGACGTTGAAGAAGCGTTGCGACTGAGATTCGAACTGGAAAAGATGATGGAAAGTGGAGGTTTTCGATTGAGAAAGTGGGCGTCAAATCACCCAGATGTTCTAAGAGATGTTCCTAAGAGTTACTTGGCAATTCCCGATTCAACGGGCATAGTTTTGGACGCTTATCCTTCTGTGAAGACATTGGGTCTAATATGGATACCTAAAAAGGATGTTTTCAAATTTCATTTCACTATACCTCCTGTAGAACATAGCGAGGTTCTTACGAAACGGCTTATTTTATCCCGAATTGCTACTCTTTTTGACCCAGAAGGGGATATTGGTCCAGTAATTACAACTGCCAAAATATGTATGCAATCCTTATGGACATTGACCGATCAAGGTGGAAATCGGTTGGACTGGGATCAGCCACTGCCTCCCACAGTGTGCGAAAACTGGAAAAAATATCAACATCAACTCCCTTTGCTGAACGACATTGAATTCGATCGATGTGTTGTCATACCAAATGCAGTGGATTTCCAAATTCACTGCTTTTCTGATGCGTCGCAGAAGGCATATGGTGCCTGCATTTATTTGCGTAGTCGAGATGAGGAAAACAACGTTCTAATACGTTTGTTGACTTCTAGGTCCAAGGTTGCCCCTCTCAGAGTGCAGACAATCCCCAGACTCGAGCTTTGCGGTGCACTTCTCGGTGTTGAGCTCTTCAAAAGGGTACAGCGTGCACTCAAAATACAAGCAGACGCATTCTTTTGGACAGACTCTACCTGCGTCCTCCGATGGCTTCAATCACCTCCGGCAACATGGGTTACATTCATTGCAAATCGGGTTTCCAAGATTCAGTTGGCTACAGAAGATTTTCACTGGCGACACGTTCCCGGGATCGACAACCCCGCTGACTTAATATCCAGGGGACTCATGCCTAGCGAGATTCGCGACAACAGCTTATGGTGGAAAGGTCCAAGCTGGTTGGCTATGGACCAAGAAAATTGGCCATCCCTACCGAATCATATGCCAGACGATGAAGGGAGAGAGGAAATGCGTCGCTGTGTAGCAACAGCGATAGCTTGTCCGTATGCAGATTTCAACGAAACGTTTTTTGCAAGATTCAACTATTACACGCAGTTGATACGGAGCACTGCGATATACCGAAGGTTCATAAGGCTACTCCAGAAAAAGGGGTCAAAGGGCGCTGGTTTTCTAACTACATCTGAACTGCGAGAAGCAGAATCAACGCTTGTGCGGTGCGTTCAGCGAGAGACGTTCGCACAGGAGCTCAAGGCGCTCAGAAATGGAAAGTTAGTCCACGGAAAATCCCCTCTACGTTGGTTTAATCCGTTTATTGATAAGGATCAAGTACTACGAGTCGGCGGAAGGCTCAAACACTCTGCGGAGTCAGAGCAAACGAAGCACCCAATGGTTCTTCCAGCTAAACATAGGTTTACACGGCTACTGCTTCGTCATTACCACGAGAAATTACTGCATGCGGGTCCTCAGTTGTTACTAGGAACCTGTCGTCTTCGTTTTTGGCCATTAAGTGGCAGAAGTGTTGTGAGACACATAATACACCAATGCCGAACGTGCTTCCGGGTTAAACCACGAGCCACTCAACAACTGATGGGTGAACTACCCTGGCCACGCGTTACAGCAGCGCGGCCTTTCCAAAAATCGGGCGTCGATTACTTCGGACCCGTTTATATTCGACCAGGGCCACGACGAACAGCGGTCAAGGCATACGTAGCCTTGTTTGTGTGTCTTTGCACCAAAGCGGTGCACCTGGAGTTGGCATCAGATTTGTCTACGGAGCGTTTCCTGCAGGCGTTACGAAGGTTCATTGGTCGCAGAGGTCGGTGCACTGATATCTACTCCGACAACGGCACCAATTTTGTCGGAGCCCGAAATCAGCTGAAAGAGCTTTTAGTCAAGCTGAAAGACCGTAATCACCATAATTGTATAATTTATACAAAAGGAGTGCTCTGCTGAGGGCATCAATTGGCACTTCAACCCCCCTAGTGCGCCCCACTTTGGCGGACTGTGGGAAGCAGCCGTTCGCAGTGCAAAATTTCATCTCCTGCGGGTGATTGGAAATCATCCTGTGTCCATCGAAGACATGCAGACACTATTAGTGCAAGCAGAAGCATGCCTCAACTCACGGCCGATGACAGTTTTATCGGACAATCCCAACGATCTGGAGCCATTGACTCCAGCACATTTTCTGATTGGAGCCTCCATACAGCAGCTTCCAGATCAGGACTTCCAAACGATTCGAGTGAATAGGCTCAAGCACTGGCAACTAGTTCAACGTCGTCTGCAAGATTTCTGGCGCAGATGGCATCGGGAATACCTCAGCCAACTTCAAGGGCGATCGAAACGGTGGCGTGCCTCCGTAAACATCGAGATCGGAAAACTTGTAGTCCTTTGTGACGAGAATCAACCTCCAACCCGTTGGAAGATGGTCCGAATCCAGGAGCTACATCCAGGCACCGACGGGGTGGTCCGGGTGGTCACCGTTAAGACGGCAACAGGGTTGCTGAAGCGTCCAGTGGAGAAGATCTGTATCCTGCCAGATCCAGATAACGAGAAGGAAGTCATAATCAAATAAACAAACCAGTCATTACCCTTCCCTTCCTATCCCAATCGAAGAGGAAGTCTTTTATTCTTTTCAGAAATACGGCTATTTCTGGGTGGGCCAGGATGTCTGCAAGTACATATACCCAGCTGAGCGAAGAATCCGGCCCTGAACGAGTAGATATATCATCCAAACTACGTAACGCAATAGGAGAGAGATGACCACAATCATCGCACAATCATCAACTGCCGCTAATTCGCATTAGCAGCAGTGAGATCGATCGGAGAGAGATAAAAATCCTCGGCTAATCTGAATGAGAAAAACATCGCAAAACCCAATCGATAGGTCCTGGAGAACTCGTATCAAACGATAGAGTTGAGTTGACTTAGCACCGCCAAACCAACCACACGGAACCCAGGACCCAGGCTCACCGAACAGTTTTAAGACTTTGTTAAATATTCTTTGTTGTAAATAGTTTGTTCAATGTTAAATGTTAAATGTTAAATGTAAAATAAATAGTTCGTGAATTATATGTAAAACTGTGAAACAATAAAAAGTGTGTGAATTTGTAAAATCTCGGAAGAGTCCTGTTTTCAATTCCCATCTATGTGAGGGAGAAGTCACCGGAATATCGAAGGAAGGACCCACAACTCCCCCACATTGTAAAAGAACGTGAATAAAAGGATTATGTTTTTAACCGTCAACGAGAGATAACGTCTCTTATTTTTGCAATGAATAGAAAGAAATCCGTGAGTTAGTGTTACGTGTTACATCGGATTGGTGTTTGTTTGCGCGGTTAATCAATCACCACACGACTTATCCCAAAATACCAGTATGGGCAATAAGGCAAGTAATAAAAAAAAAACCTTAAGGGGGGACCCTTGTCTAGAATGTTGAAAAATATTGAATTATCATAATTTTTTTTCTGGCCTTAGGAATAATGTGAAGTGTTCGGGTATTTTGGTTATAGTTTAAGGTATATTTGAAGATGTATTTTCCATTTTTTTAATGGACGAATAATGTTGACAGCTGGATATGTAAATGGTGTCTGAAAATCGGTACCTTGGTGGTGATATCGGTTCTGATGCAATGGGATGTCACAGAACGAATTCCAATGAATATTTTGAAATTTTAAGGCAATTCCTAAAACGTTACATTGGGTTTTCGATTTTTTCAACCTTCCAGACCGGGGTCCTCTCTTAAGACGACAATGCTCTTCTAGCAACGTGAGTGCCAACGATGAATATGAAAAACATATGTAACGTATTGAACAGTGTTCAATAAAAGTTTTTGTAAATTCGAATTTCACTTGGGCTGTCCAAGCGATGGTTGTAATTTTGTTTGTAATATTTGTGCAACTTATGATTCCTGTTTACATGAAATAAACCGAGATTATATCCAATTCTATAATGCATCAATGAATGTACCTTTAAATTAACACTTTCGACGCCCCGTCACCCAGATATGGGGGACACTTTCCTCGCTCGAATTGAGTAGGATTTTTAGAAGTAATTTGATAGAATAGGCACCTAAATGTAACTTTAGGATACGAAGAAAAATAATAAAATCATAACCATAATATTATACTAATTATACAATACTTTTTATTAATTTATAATACGGATGGTTTGTACTGCAGTTTTTTGCAAAACCCCTATAATATGACTTTGGCATGTGCTATTGTCATCAATTCGTCTTCAATTGGAAATAAACATTGCTAGATCATGTAAAAGTTATCTACAAACTAAGTTTGATCTTCATTTAATAATTTAATCGCAAGTTGGGCTCTGCAATAAACTCAAAAACGTCGCGTTGGGCGTCGAACGTGTTAAAGATCCAAGCACTGTCTTATATGGTGAAATAATCAAAAGAAACATCAGCCAATGTTCACCACTATGGGAATTATAACATAATCTTTGCTACGTTATCAGCTTACTTGCTGAATACAAAATTCAATTACTTCTAAGTCACATTTGGCATTCATTGTAAACACAGAAAAACCGAAATATAATTTCCATAGGTCCGAAAGATTTTGTAACTCTCTACACTGTGTTTGTCAGTGACATACCTCTCACCAAATGGAAAAATCCGAAATCCGCTAGGGAGCAGCAAGCTACAATGGCGAGATTATAAATACATTCAATTCCATCCGAGATCAAACAGAATCCGTGTTTCTGCTTGATTCTCGGTGTTGTATATCTTCAAACAGCATAAATTTGCCACATATGAGAAGCTAATCGAATCGTGTCGAGAGATCAACCGACCGGCTGATGATTTATGTGTGTGTGTATGTGTACTACAAAACTACGCTCAGACTACGCGTCAGAATCAAGCGATAGGTGCTTTGGTTCGCGTTCGGAACACGGAACAGGGATGCCAGGTGATTTTTTCAAATGTCTTCACATGGTAGGAAAAAATGTCAAATGCATAACCTATTTTTGAAAAAAGTTTGATAGCAATGTTTATTCTAATTGGTATGATTATATAGCGCATTTGATAAAATTTACCTTGAGGTTTATTTCAATAAATGTGAACAGAGAATATATTGTGCAACGGCGAACTGAATTTTATGAGTTTAGAAATGATGATTGGCTTGATAAACCCGTTGATCAAGTGAATATAGCCCCAGTTCTCCCACAAAAAAAAGGAACTGTGATAACTCTATTTGTTTATTCCAGCTTTAAAGCTTTGGATGTAACTCAAATCATATCCATAAAACTAATTATTGAAACGGCGTGTAACCAGAAAACCTTCGATTTGTGAAGAAATCCTTTGACAGAACTTGGTTAATCTATTGCATAGTATAGGTTCAAAACTTCCTTAGGGCATCCATATACTAATACACAGCATTCGACAGCGGCAAATATGTCCATGCAACTCACTGTCACTCGTGAGAACTCTGAACCTGGTGTAAGTCAAGACGCTTAACATATTGCCAGGTGGGCCAAATGTGAAAACCACTCTGCAGTCATCTAAAAACTAAACAAAATCAAGACGATTAAGGTGAAGGTGGAAGGAAGCCATTGTAGTAGTATAGGTAAAACCAGGTTTAAAAATGGGGTAATAGTGTTTGTGAGAGAAGAGCGAAACACACCATTTTAGTACGTAAATAGATCAATTCACTTATCAGACTGTGTGGTGCTTCACTGACACGAGCCTTAGAATACATTTGAAATAAATAACAACTCAACACAAAAGTAAAATGTATGAACGATGTATTCCGATGAACAATTGCAAATATAAATATATATAGAAGGTGCATTTGCATATGAAGTAAAATTCTGATTATACGCGAGCGTAACATGATCAAATTTATAACACATGCGAATTGGGGCTCTTTTGTTATTAACAAGTTCTTCCGCATAGTAACTCGATGTTGATAATTCCTTAATGTAATACTTTTCCGTTTGCTATTTTTGAAAGCATAGGCAACCGTGACAGTGTTCCGAGCTCTGCAATACAATTTTCTCAACCAATGTGAAAGTTGCTAAAACTTACACTATATACCCATTAAATGTAAAAATAATAATTGTATTGATATCAACACAATTGCATTCTATTGATTTTCATGACATGAAACGCTATGACTCAGGAATAACATTTTCTTGAGTGATTTTTATAGCTGTTTCGATGATGTTGTCTAGCATCATTGTCGAAAAAATAACGAGGCTTTCACCAATACAAACAAAACCTTTCGCAATGGTTCGAAAAAAACTTTCAGAGCACTAGCTCGAGTTTTCCGACGTTTTTCGCTATACAGTGCGATGACATATGAAAATTTAATATCTTGTGAGTAATCGATTAGAGTTTGGTTGATGGGAAGTGTGCGAAAATGATCATTTGCGTCAGACTGTTTCGCAAAATTATTGATTTTCGGGCGAAGGGTGAGGAAGGGAGATGAAAGAAATGACCGCCATTGTGGCAACCATTTGTGGCTTCCTTCCACAAATGGTCGATAAAAAAATTACCTTATCAACCAGTTTTCATTTGGTTCCAAGAACGTTCCTTTGGGACCTTCCCACACAGAGATATTTCAGTTTGAATGAAAAATTACCCCTTCGTCTTTGGTGATGATTACCTCAATAAACAACCATCGCACCGCGCAACGAAATGCAGTTTTGAAAACTCCCATAAATTCTGCCCAAGGATAATTTGTTACTTTGACGAAAAAAAAATTATTTAAATTTTTTTCATCGATTTAAAAAAGTGCCAAAAACAGGATTTTTCTAGTGCTTCACAAAATCCGCAGTAATTCTGCGAATATCGCAGTAAATTCTAATGTTTGCAGGCAAAATTTCAGCCTAGTGTATTTTCTAAATATCTGTGAACGCTTCAGCCGTTTTTTCTAGCCGATTTTTCAAAATTTGGAATAAATTAGAAGAGCATTTAATCGAAAATCGTACCAGAAGTACAAAATCCTACGCGATTCTCAGAGCGAACGATATATTGAGACTTCATTACATGTTTATTGCAATATTCATTACATTCGTTATATTATATTTTACGCTGCAAGCGTTTTGTCTACTGTACTTGCGTTGATGGCACTGCCATTTGCCATTACGATTTGCATCTAGGAAAAGTACTTAATAATGCATTTTCAGGTTGAAATTAACACACTTCTAAAATGAAAAATAATGATTGTAGATTTACTTTTCTGTATCGAATATGTATTCTATGTAATAGAGTAATACGCTTTCTCGCAAATTTTGAAATAACATCAAACATCAATTATTTTCTTAGTCAGCGAATGGGCGGACCATGTTCCATAGATCTGCCTTGAGCTCACCGAGTAGCTTGATAGGTTTGGAAATGACAGCTTAATTTGCAGCACATCTTGACTCGCGGCTCCTGTCCTCTTGGCCGGAGCGTGTTTCAAAATAATAAAAATAGAATGTCACAATCATTTAAATTCTCGAACCTAAATGAACTAATGTCTTCTAGAGACAAAATGTATCCAGACCGCTTGAAGTTCTCCAGAATGAAGTAAAAGTTGCTTTGTTGTTGAATTCATTCTATATGCTTGTGAATTTTCAGCTTGAAAAAGTTTGATAAAAGCAATCGAATGACCCCGAGACAAAAGTCTCCGCTGGTCACTAAAAACAAAAGTAAACGAGTGACACTGAGACAAAAGTCCTACTTCTTTTGACGATATTTTCGGCCAATAGTTAGAATTTCATGGAGAAAAAAAATCTCTCAAAAACTCACGTACGCTATCACACTGAAATGTCTTCACATATTTCATAATGCCTTCAAAATGTCTTCACAAAATCAAATGTCTTCACAGTAAGTCAAATGTCTTCGAAATGAAGACATGTCTTTAAACCTGGCATCCCTGATTCGGAAGACAAAGTGCATTGACGCTCCTAGGCGTACGGAAGGAGCGGGTGTTTATTTTAGCATAGCCGTGGGTCGATGGGGGCACAGGAGGGAGAGGAGGAATTTATCAAGAGAACGGTAAACAGCGAAAAGGCAGTTCAGACATATTCACATGACACGCACATTAATGCTTGTTCTTTCTGGATTTGGGTGGGTGAAATCGATGGGGGGCAAAGTGCGGAATGGCACTGCGACTAATGATTCAATCTTTCAAACCTATACCCCACGGATTTTGAGATGCAGGGATGTAATGTAAGAGTCTCAATCTAATGTTTCCTCCAAGTTTTGAGAGGTTTCGTTCA
Source organism: Toxorhynchites rutilus septentrionalis (assembly GCF_029784135.1). NCBI lineage: Eukaryota > Metazoa > Arthropoda > Insecta > Diptera > Culicidae > Toxorhynchites > Toxorhynchites rutilus. The sequence goes on along the minus strand of NC_073746.1, from coordinate 125,313,629 downwards.
GTTAGGACATATCGATTTGACTTGGGAGTTTATATTAGTTGAAGCCAAAGGCACTGATGTCAAGCACATATCAACCCTGCATTGTTAGTGGGTTGAATTAATGATCGCTCTTAAAGCGTGCGTGAAACAAGTTCAGTTGTGGCCAATTTTGGTAACTTGAAGTAACACTACGATGTAGCTTGCGCTGTCTGCATTGCCGTCCCGCAAAAGTTGAGCATAGTTTTTGTCCCGTTCAGAACAGCGTTCGGAAAATGTCTATCGGTGTGCAACAACTCGTCATCGCGGCATAGATAACTAAAATGTATCATTTGCACATACATTTGGCTATCTCATCTGGGGATCATAGCGTACACACAAACTATCTTTGGGCACGCATTTTCCACGCGTTACAAATCACGTTTCCAGCATCGTCACATGATTCAGTTGATTTCCACATGAAAGGCGCGAGAGCGAAAAAGATTAATTAATCGAGATAGCCCAGCATGGGTCCTACATGATTAATCAGTCAGTTGGTGGCGGTGGCTGTCATCGGTGGCTGCGAACATTCGGACAGCGCACCGAAAGGGATCCCGATGTGACTAGGCGCCAAAGTATTTAATATTCGTACAGAGTTGTCCAAGTAATAAGCTTCTATAAAAGCCAGTCTCCCCGTTAGGATTTTATTAATTCGAATTCATGTTTAATCGACGGTAATTCAAGGGTTCAAATGGAAACATGACGTGATTAAGCGCAATAATGATGTACAAGACAATAATAGAGGAATCGTCTAAGAGATCGACAGAACCCGATCAGAATTCATTCAAACTATGTGGTTGTGGAAAAACTTGCTAATTACGAATTTTTGCATGCTCAATCTTTCCTTTATACTAAATGTGTCCTAAGGGTAGCGAATGAATGATAATAAAAACTTCATGGTGGATATGGTTCGTTCATATTTTGAATGGTAATTACAACAAGCGCTCGTTGCATGTTACCAATAAATAAATGAAAACATGTTCTTTAGAATTTACAAACCATAGTTCTCCGTGCCATAGAATAAACTATTCCCACCGCAACATCTCCGATAGACAATAGACATACCGGGAGTAGCATCAATGCCGTTCATTAAACACAAAAACGCTGCATCTATCTAAACATAACCGATATTGTTGGCCATCAAAACATCGCGTGAAACCTCAATGTCCATTGTACCTCCAATGCAATGACATGAAAAACGAGAAAAGTGCGCCACGCGATTGCACAAACGCATCGGTGCGAAAACAGATGGGCACTCGTACCCTGCGGGGTGCCGAAAACACGAAGGTGCAATGCGTAATTACGCATTCGAGAACAAGATGACAAATGCATGCATGCATGCGACACGCGCTGTTGTCTCAGGTTGTAACTCCGAGAGACCACCTCGGACTCTTTTGAGCAAGAAATGGCAGCGTTACAAGTTGAGCCCTGGTGCTGAGATTGGATGAAGTCAAACCACATTAAATATCCAGATCTGCTTGGGGGACCTGTTTCGATGGCAGTATTTCATAATGGATATGGTGATTCAGAGTTTTTATTTGCAGGTGATGAGTCTTGAACATGCGAGAAATGTCGTGTCGAATCGTTAATGGTACGGTACTGCGCGACATGTGTAGATTATAATGAAATGCAAGCAGTCAGATAAAAGATGTATTAGTTTTGATCGAGCGCGAGGATGAATTTGATCGCAGGATGCTTGCTTTTCATAGGTAACTTCCAATTTTCTGTTTTTAAATGTGACTTGTAGAACAAGTAAACTTCATTCATTTTTTGATATTGTGCTAACGTAAGAACTGCTGTACATACACTACACGCGGGATGCGACAGGACACAACACTTATAGTTCTTACAAACGTAAAAAGGACGTTAAATTTACCTTTTTTAGTCGACCGGTTTCGGGCTCGATACTGCCCATCTACGGGAGGATGTCGATATATTTGGAGCTTCAAATTCATTCATCAGCGGCTGCTCAGCAGTGTGAATAAACATGGATTCCCATGCATTTAAATGGGAAGCTTTCCTGACACACTTTCTGAGTTTCGCGTTGTCCCAATCGATTTGATGGTTTTGCCCCGTAGAGTGAACTGCCACACTTGATTCGTTGGGTCTGTTGTTTTCCACGGCGTTCCTGTGTTCCCTCAAACGTACTTTAAAATTTCGCCGGGTTTGACCAATGTACACCGCCGGGCAAGATTTACACGGTATTTCTAGATACCAGACATTTTCTCCGGCGGGATTTTGTCCTTGAGAGAACACAAGGTCTTTCAGCGTATGGGCACTCTTGTATGCTGTTTGGAAACCGTGTTGTTTCAGGATCCCTTGAATCGGGTTTGTCATTTTCGGATAGAATGGAAGGCTGATCCTCTGTATGTCCTCTTTTTGTGTATGTAGTGTGGTCGCGTTTTGGCGGTGTTTTTTCCGCTCGTGCTTTCTGAGGATCTTATTTACAAACCTTTCAGTGTAACCGTTCAAGGAGGCAGCTTCGTGGATTTTCATCTTTTCCGCTTCAAATTCTTGTTTTTCCATTGGAATGTTGAAAAGGCGGTGGGCCATTGAATGGAAAGCCGCTTGCTTCTGTGCTCCATAATGGTTGGAGTCGGATGTGATATACCGGTCCGTGGAAGTCGGCTTCCGGTAGATGCCATATTTTAGAGTATTGTCCTCTTTTCTTGTGACCATTAGATCCAAGAAAGAGAGTTTTCCATCCGACTCTTTCTCAACCGTGAATATTTGCTTAACTCAGAAAGTGTGTCAGGAAGGCTTCCCATTTAAATGCATGGGAATCCATGTTTATTCACACTGCTGAGCCGCCGCTGATGAATGAATTTGAAGCTCCAATTATATCGACATCGTCCCGTAGATGGGCAGTATCGAGCCCGAAACCGGTCGACTAAAAAAGGTAAATTTAACGTCCTTTTTACGTTTGTAAGTACTATGAGTGTTGTGTCCTCTCGCGTCCCGCGTGTAGCAAACTTCGTCCTGCCAAAAATTGATTTTTGGAAATGAATATTTTCAAGCATACACATTTTCTGACTATGCAAATGTTCGTAGGTTCAATCGCAGAACTCTTCATTGATTGATTACCTTTTGACCCTTTACAATTTCCTTTTTCTTTAAATTTCCTAATACTTTTACCAAAACTCGTCATCTATATATATATATATATATATATATATATATATATATATATATATATATATATATAAGTTAAAGAAGTTAGGCCTTTGGGAAGGTTTTTAAAAAATTATAAACGAACTACCTCACTTGAACATCGAATTATGACTGACTTTATTCCTTACTAATTAGCCTGAGCTGAGTTCCCTAACGCGGCGTACGGTTATGCTGATTCTCCAGTTTGGTTCCGGTGAGCTCGATCGTGGTGGACTTCGACCTGGCCAAAGCGCTGAGCCTTAGGATTGTGTATCGAACGATAGGTCGATGTTTCGATGGGTCGTTGGTATCGATGATGTTGACGGTGCAAATATTCAGGTCGATGCGCCGTCAATGATGATGCGCTGTTTGTTCATGTGTCGCCCGGAGAACTGATGCGTTAGCTCTATTGGAAGTGGGTCACCGCTGTTGTTCGGTGGTTAGTTGATCTGTTCGTGTAGTACATGGGGATGTGGGTGTTAACTACTCTCTCCCTAATGAAGATTCGTCTCGAATCTTAAGTTGTTTTCTTCGGAGGTACAATTCGATGAGGCTGCTAGAATTGAAACCGCTGTTGTTGATTGTTGCATAGATGAACTTCTGCGAGTATCGTTGAAGTTGTTTGTGCTGGGTTTTCTAGTGATTTGTCTTGTTGGGTTTGATCTGAGGAGAGGGAAGATGTCATGCTTTTTGTGTTAGCATAGGGTTTTACCTCTGTTGATACATTTCGTGGTGTGGTGTATACTCCAATATGTTTCTTCAGGCTCATGATTGCCAATCCTATGATCATGGCTGCGAGTGGAATCAGGAATCCAATCGTAGTATGTTGCAGTGTTATGTGGTCTCTTTGCAGTTTATGGATGTGGTCTCGGTTTTCAATTCTAAGCAGGTTTACTTGTTGCAGATCAGGTTGGTTGAAGATTACTGTTGGCTGAAAGTTCACTCCAATTGTTGAAATAGTTCTGATCTCGTGATGATTAATTGTCCTCTTGTCGTCATATTTGCTTCCATTGATTGAAACAGAGCAGTTTGGATATTTGATCAGTAGAGTTCCCGTTATCTGTCTCGATTTGATGTTGCAATTTGAATCCAGAAGAACGGATTTATCAGCGTTTCTCACGATCAGCGTGTGGTCGTCGATAGGCTTAATGTCCATTCCGATGCGATGTTCCTCGTAGGGGCAAGATGCGTTGATTCCTCTTAATGCGTTGTCGATACAACCGTCGCCTGTTAAATTCGTGAGCTCCTGTCTTTGGCAAATTCTATAATTTTCAACAATTGTACATTCGTTATTTATTCCTAGTGTCAGTGTTTTACTCAGAACAGCTGAGTTGTAGGGTGTCGATATAATTCTGTTTTTTCTTGGTAATGTTTCAAATCTAATATATTGGAACTTTTCTGACATAAATATTGGGATCTTGATCACAAATATTATTTTTGTACTTTCATGATGTGTTTCTATACTAAGAAATTCATAAATTTGGTCAATATTGTTAATGTGAATATTTTGTTCTTCTAACTTTTCTAGTACAAACTCTGTTTCATTATTGTTTAATATTGCCCTAGATAAAATCCCTATTTTCGATAGTTGTACAATTTCAAAAATGTCTCTTAGTTGGTTGTTTAGTAGATCTAGATTGAAAAATAGATCGTGAACTATTCCTTTTAAATGATTTTCATATTCTGTGTTTACGTTATTGGCAATTCTCGATATTCTTCTTAAAACCTCAATTTGGTTTTCATTTACGTGGCTAATTAAATTGTTAATTTTAGCTTCGAATTCCTGATTGATTCTGATTTGTCGGTTGTTGTTGTCAATAAGTGTGTTGGTTTTGGTTTTTGAATTTTCTATCGTTTGTCGGATTAATTGTAAATCGTCGTCGTCTAAATTGCCGGTCAATGATTTGATAAACGTTCCTAATGGGTTTAAGAGTCCTCGTTTCTGTCGGTGTATGGGTTTCAACTGTTTGTAATTGTCGGAAATTTGTTTCATCCTAATGTCCAATGTTTTAAGGTATGGTTTCGTGAAATTTTGTCGTTCGAACTGGTGTAACGTATACTGGAGGTTGGTGAAACTACTTTCGAACTTTTCCAAATCCACGATGTGGAGATGGAAATGTTGAGATGTGATAATCTTCGCTTCTCTCTCGCTAAATGCTATTATTCCATCATGTCGTGAGAGGTCTGTTATCGTCACTTCTGCTGTAACATCAAGGGCTAATCTGGAATAGAGAAATATGTGAGTACTACTTTGGGTTTCGAGACGTCATTTTCTTTGACGTCTTATTTTTGTTTTATGTATCGTTCTTCCATTCTGATCTTGGAAGGTTTTTGTGTTATCTCTTGCGATTTGATATCGTTTATACTTATCCTTTGTTTTACTTTTGACCCCTTGGCGCGCGACGTATACAGTTTCGTCCACTTCCAGTGATGGGTCAGCTTCCTTGTTTTTGTTGTGGTGCTGTAAATCTTGTTTTTGTTTTTTAATGAGAGCTAATGTTGCTTCATTGTATATTTCATTCCTTTTCCTAACAATTTCTTCAATGTTACTCGGTCTCACCTCTCCCTCTTTTATTCCAAAGAATACTTCTTTGGGTCGCATCTTGGTTGAAGAGTGAATAGTGTCGTTATAAAGTGCTACAGTGACTCTAAACAACTCTTTCTTACTTAATCCCTCATGTTTCGATCTACAACAGCGAAACATTTCTGCAATTGTTGAGTGAAATCGTTCAACGATTCCATTCACTTCGCTTTTATTAGATGGTGTGAAATATGTTTCAATTCCTAGTTCTTCTAACATGCCTCTTACTTCAACAGACTTTAGTGCTGGTTCATTGTCACTGACCAAAAGTCTGGGTATCCCATATGTTGAGAAGAATTTTGTCAGTCCTGAACGGACGTCAGGAATCGATCTCGATTTAATTGGAAAAAGCATTCCGAACTTCGATAATTTGTCTACCACGGATATGAACGTGTTTGGTTGACATATGAATATATCAACATGAACTATGTCTAGCGGCTTTTTAGGTATTGGAGTTTGGGCTAGGTTCAATTTATAAGGATGTCGCTCATATTTAGCAGTTTTACACGTATTGCACAATGTGACGTGTGTTCTAACTTTCCTTTTCATGTTCGGGAAGTAGAATTTCTGGCTGATAGCCATCAGATTTTCTTCGATGCCTCTGTGAGCTCTTGTATGTGTTGTATTTATGACTTCATTCTGTTCTTCTTCAGTTTTTAAGTCAATTAAGAACTTTTGTGAAATAACTACTTTAAACGTTTTGACGCGAGAAAAATAGTTTTTATACACAATTTGAAGGGTGTTGATGAGATTTTCTGGGCAGTAAATGCAATTTACTCTTTTAGGATCCATGAATTCTTTGAATATTCTTAGTAATATTGGTACACCAAAATTCACTTTTGTAAACGTGTGTCTTAGGACTTTGGGAAAAACTTGTTCTCCGGTGGTCTCACTCTCAGTTCCATCTATTTTCAAAATGATCTGATTGGAAAAAGTGTTTACCGGTTTTTCGGTACATGCGATAAATTCCGAGTCATCGGTGTCTGCCGAATGTTGCGTAGCAGCGTCTGATGAAGAATCATTTTGTTCTTCATTCAGATTTAAATTTTGGGGAATTCTAGAGAGGCCATCGGCAACGACATTTTGTTTTCCGGCACGATATCTTATATCGTAGGAATAGTCCATTAAAGCAATCATCCATCTGGCAATTTTACTTGATGGATCTTTCAAGTTCACGGCGCAAGTAAGCGGCTTGTGATCTGTGTATAAAATGAATTTATTTCCGAAAAGGTACGGTCGGAAATATTTGGTTGCCCAATAAATAGCTAGTAACTCCTTCTCAATAGTGGAGTACTTTTCTTCGGTTTGACTGAGTGTTCTCGATGCAAAAGCAACAGGTTTATCTCTTCCGATTGGACCTTGTGAGAGAACAGCTCCTATTGCGTATTTGGATGCATCTGTTGTCAATATGAAGGTTTTTTCGAAATCTGGGTGTATTAGAATAGCGCTGCTAGAAAGTATCTGTTTGCACTTGTTGAATGCTTTTAGAAATTCTGGAGTATGTTCTACTTTCTCATTTTTCCGAAGACATTGTGTTAGCGGTTTCGTTATCCGGCTGAAATCCTTTATGAATTTTCTATAGTATCCCAGTGTTCCTAAGAAGGATTTAATGTCCTTCTCGGTTTTGGGAATTGGCCAATTTTGGATAACTTCAATTTTTTCTGGGTTTGGTTTTACACCTTCTTCATTCACCACGTGACCGAGGAAGGAGACCTCTTTCTTCAAAAATTCACTTTTGTCGAGCTGTATTTTTAAGTTGGCTTTTTTAAGAGCAGCGAAAATTTTATTTAAGTTGTTGCAGTGTTCTTGTAAACTGCTGCTGAATACAATGATATCGTCCATATACACTAGGCAGATAAATCCGGCTAGGCCTACCAGCACAGCATTCATTGTTCTCTGAAATGTTGCCGGGGCGTTTTTCAGCCCGAATGGCATTCTTAGATATTCGTAGTGGCCGTTCTCAGTTGAAAATGCAGTTTTTTGAATATCGTCTTTTTCCATCAGAATTTGGTGGAATCCCGAAGCTAAATCTAGGGTTGTAAAATATTTACTTCTCCCTAATTTATCTAGGATATCCGTGATATTCGGTATGGGGAACTTATCATCCACAGTTTTAGCATTGAGCTTTCTGTAATCAACGACGATTCTCCATTTTTGAATACCTGCAGCATCCGCTTTCTTCGGAACGACCCAAATGGGTGAATTCCATGGTGACGTAGAAGGACGAATTATGTTTTCATCAAGCATTTTCTGAATTTGTTTGCCGACTTCCTCTTTATGGCAATGAGGATACCTATAGCTTTTCTGATACACAGGTATCTCATCATGGGTCAAAATTTTATGTTTCACAACATTAGTAGCTGTAAGGGGTTCGTTGTCGAGGTGAAAAATATCTTGATTTTCCTCAATGACATTGATCAAACTATTTTTCTCTTCTCTGTTTAAATGATCCAGACGAAGTTGGTCCATAAGTTTTCTGAATCTGTCAGGACGAGCTTCCAAAAAATTGAATTCGTTTTGCTCAACCAAGCATTCAAAGTTATTAAGAGTGATCTCAAGTGGATAATCTAATGAAAGTGTTTGATTCTCAGTTGAACTGTTCTTGAGACTGACAATGGCTTTATGACCTACTGCTTGGTATAAACCAGCACATATGAAAAGGTTTGTATTGATTTCGAGATCATCTTCTAGTAAAAAATCACCTGATTGCTCGGAAACTGGTATCTCTATATTATGAATGGTTTCTCTTGAAATTTCCTTTGAGAAAGGTTCTGGATGTTTTCTGAGCATCTGAAGTTTTGTTCCTAATATGGTTATGGAATTGTCATCTGTTTCAATCTTCGCTTTAAGTTCCTGAAGCGTTTCATACCCAATAAGGCCGTGGAAAAAATTATGAAAATCAAAAATATGAAATTTGAACGATTTATCAGTTAAGTCGGGAAATGGATTGAAGTCGACATATCGTTCAATTTTGTGAGTGCCTGAGATGTTGGAGACAACAGTTGGTGTAGGCAGCGCAAAGGATTTTTTCACAAATCGGGGGCATAAATAATTTTTGTTAGCTCCCGTATCTATCAATAATTTCAATCCAAACCCTTGACGTGTGGGAATTTCCATGTAAGGGATGAAATTTTTTGAGTTTACCTGGGGAAATGGGATGTGCTTTCCAGTTGAAAATTTAGGTTATCGACTGCTTCGCTAGAAGTTTCTTGTTCGTAGGTCTCATTGGAAGTTTCTTGCTCATTTTCTAAATGTATTTCTGAATGGTCTTCTTCGTATGAATAATTATCCATTGGCGTTGGGTAGTAATCGTGGTGATAACTTGCCAAGGGATAACATTGATACTCGTATTGATACTCTTGAGCGTTTTGTTGAGTTTGTTCAATATTTCTTAATTCCGTTATCCGTGCTGGTCTCGGTGGGACAGCAGGAAAGAATTGGCTTCTTGCATTATAATTATGCGGTGGTCTATTAACGTAATTTACATATTTAGAGCGAATGGATTTATCAGCATTCATTGGACTCGGTAATGCTTTCCGAAGTTGTCCATTGTTGGTATTATTGCCCTGAGGTGGAGCTGGAAAACGAGGCGTAAAGTTTGGTCTGGTTGGAATACTTTCATGCTGATATGATTGATATGGTTGACGGGGAATAAATGGTCGATGATTAAACATCGGTTGACGAGTTTGTAATTGAGGATAAAAATGTATTGGTTTGGGTAAACGTGGTGTTAAAGTCGGTTTACTTAAGCCCGTACGACTTTGATAGTTACGTTCTTCTACCGCAGCATCAAATGCTTGTTTTATATTTCTGGGTTGACGTGCACGCACGTTCCCTCCAATCGGCTCTTTCAGCCCTGCTAGGAAAACCTGTAGAGCATTTTCCTTATGCGTCGAGTTTCTATCATTTTTAATATTCTCTTCTCTTGGAGAAATATTAGTATTATTAATTAGTAAGGATAGAAGATTTTGTACTTGTCCAAAAAATTGTTCAACTGATCCGTTTTGCTGAAGTTGAAACAGCTCGCGGGTAAGTGTGACTGAGTCACGTTTATCATTATAATAAGCGATGAGATTTGCTTTAATCTCATCCCAGTTGAGAGAAGTTCCATAAGTTTCTAGGACTTGGTCCGCTTCATTAATTATTTTGCTTCTTATAGCTTGAAGCCAAATTTGCTCGAAAGGTGTATTTTTAATAGGTTCCATGAATGGCATAAAATGTTCGACGGACCTAATGAAACTATGCAACTTAACGGGATTGCCGTCGAATGGTTGCAGTTCTCTCACCGCTTGGGGTGTTTGGAGAGATTTCGTAATCTTTTCAGCCTGTTCGAATATTCTGTTTGTTTCTTCAATTCGATTCATGTTCTGTCTAGGGGGTAGTAAAGGATTCGGTTGAGGTGGAGGAGGAGGTATTGGGTTAGGAGAATTGTTCATTTCCGTGTTCATTTCTCGATTTCTTAAATTATAGGGATGGAAACGGTCCATCAAATCCTATATCTCGGGGGTGAAGAAATTTGATTAGTTTTTCTTTAGAATTTTCTTAAATCTAAACGCGATATTTTATATGGCGATTGTTTCTTACAATCTAAACGCGGCTGGCTACACACGGCGCAGATATTCTCTCTGCTGTGTAGACACTGTGCTTTCGACCGGGGGAAATCTTATTGTACCGATCGCATCTACCACAGATATTCACTCTGCTATGCGATCAGTCTCCTACGCGGTGTGAGATTAGCACTTCACCGTTGGATGGTCTGATAAGAACTTTCCGCACTAGTGGAACTACAGATATGCTCTCTGTTTGTTACACACTAGTTACTCGCTACGCGAGGTGGTCTACTTGCACATACGTTTAATTTCTTTTGATAATGATATTATTAATATTTATGCAGATATCAATTCTGCCACATTGGGTGTTTTAACTTTAGTTATATAGAAGGTATAAGATAATAATTGTGGAGAATTACTTACATGGAGAATAAAACTAATATTCGCAGAGTGGTTCTTCCCGATAGCACCTTCATTGATTGATCTGATAAATTTCTTCTTTGAAACAAACATTAGTAATGTTCAAGTCTTTTTCGAAGCACACGTATTGTCTTTTGTATTTGGGCCTCTTTTTCTCGTTATTCAGTTAAACTTCACTTTGCACTAGATTATTTCTATTTTCTGTTAATCCGATATTGTTCTGCACTTAATCAATTCGATCACTATTTCATATCTATTTCGAAACACTTGAGCGGTAATCGCATCCTACCGACTGCGCCAGTTAAAGAAGTTAGGCCTTTGGGAAGGTTTTTAAAAAATTATAAACGAACTACCTCACTTGAACATCGAATTATGACTGACTTTATTCCTTACTAATTAGCCTGAGCTGAGTTCCCTAACGCGGCGTACGGTTATGCTGATTCTCCAGTTTGGTTCCGGTGAGCTCGATCGTGGTGGACTTCGACCTGGCCAAAGCGCTGAGCCTTAGGATTGTGTATCGAACGATAGGTCGATGTTTCGATGGGTCGTTGGTATCGATGATGTTGACGGTGCAAATATTCAGGTCGATGCGCCGTCAATGATGATGCGCTGTTTGTTCATGTGTCGCCCGGAGAACTGATGCGTTAGCTCTATTGGAAGTGGGTCACCGCTGTTGTTCGGTGGTTAGTTGATCTGTTCGTGTAGTACATGGGGATGTGGGTGTTAACTTATATATATATATATATATATATATATATATATATATATATATATATATATATATATATATATATATATATATATATATATATATATATATATATATATATATATATATATATATATATATATATATATATATATATATATATATATATATATATATATATATATATATATATATATATATATATATATATATATATATATATATATATATAAATGGATTTCTGTCTGTCTGTTTGTCTGTCTGTCTGTCTGTCTGTCTGTCTGTCTGATTGTTATGGACTCGGAAAATACTGAACCGATCAACATGAAAATTGGTATGTAGGGGTTTTTGGGGCCGGGGAAAGTTCTCGTTTTTCTGAATTACTGAATTACTCGAGAATTAATCAAGCAAACAAAACCAAATTTGGCATGTGGAGGTTTTAAGATGCAATAAATATTTCTATAGTGGTTAGACACTCTTCCTGCTTTCTAAGGATGGGCTGTCATACAAATGAAACACAAATTTCTGCATAACTTGAAAACTAATCAAGCACATAAAGCCAAATTAGGCATGTGAAGGTTTTACGGAGCACGAAATGTTTCTATGGTGAATACACTCCTCTCCCCTCTCTAAGGGAGGCTGCCATACAAACGAAACACAAACTTCTGCATAACTCGTGAACTAATCAAGCACAATTTTGGATGTGAGGGTTTTTGGGTATGAGAAATGTTTCTACAATGGTATGACACCCCTCCCTCCTCTGGAATGGAGAGGGGTTCCCATAAAAATATTACACATACAGGGTTTTCCATTTCGGGCTTCCGAAAGTATACAGCCCTGCGCTGACAACCGATTGACATAGCTGTCAACCAAAACGTCATATCGTTAGTTGAATGTCTGCCATTTTACAATATGGATCGTTTTAGCATCGCACAACGTGTTAATTTTGTTAAATTATACTATAAAAATGATGAAAAACTGGCAAATGTTTTTCGAGCATTACGGACGGATTTTGGTCGTCATGGACGGCCTACAGAGCACACAATCGCTAATGTAGTGCGTAAATTCGAACAAACTGGATCCGTAGCGGATATTGTGAAACCTGTGCATCATCGTAATGTGCGTTCGGCCGAAAATATTGCTGCTGTTGCTGCCAGTGGTGAGGATGACCCGAATGTTTCGATTCCACAGCGTGCTCAGCAATTGGGCTTGTCAAACACATCATTGTGGCGAATTTTGCATTTGGACTTGCACCTACATCCATATAAAGTCCAACTGGTACAAAAATTAGAGCGTGGTGACCATGGAATGCATCGGGCATACGTCGATTGGGTGAACGAACAACAGCAGCAAAATGCTGAATTTTCGCATCAAATTTTCTTCAGCGATGAGGCACATTTCGAGCTCGGTGGCTATGTGAACACCCAAAATTTCCGTATATGGGGCTCAGAAAATCCACACGTGATTGTTGAGCGCCAATGCATCACTGTTTGGTGCGCATTATGGTCTGGTGGAGTCATCGGGCCGTATTTCTTTGAAAATGAGGGCGGCGAGACGGTAACTGTGAATGGTGAGCGCTATGGCCGTATGTTAACCGATTTTTTGACGTAGGACTACGTCTAACCGGAAGATATAGGGGGTGAAATGGAAATCTAGGCACTGAACAAGTAGGAAAAAATGCAAGATTTGGAACGCTTATAACTCGCAAAGGTTTTTGCATCAATTGATAGGAAATATATCTACGCATCTATCATAACGAATAACATTTCATTTTTCTTGAGATAAATAATTAAATATTTGTTAAATATCAAGCATTGTCCAAATGCACTATGTGCCCATTTTTGATTGGTCCATTTTGTGCTCCTCAAATCGTACCGACCAAAACGGGCAACCAGAGCAGCAACGAAATAGAATGAAGCACGATTGGAAAGGAAAAAGAAAAAAAATAAACGAAACATTGGTCGCAGTCTCACACATGCGTAATTCTCGAGCCAGCCAGTCAGCTTAACAATCCCCGCTCCGCTGCCGTAACGATCATTCTTTGTGTGGACACCGACTGGACAACATCGTTGCTGGTCGAGCTGGACGGCGAGGGATCGAGTGCCTTTCTCAAGGCAAGAGGGTGGAGGTGGTAGCGCTGGAGTAAAAGTAGAGTAGAGTTTTCAAAGGGCCTTTCTCAAGGCTAGAGACGAATGAACTGCAAAAGTTTAAAGTCTCTATAATACAAGACCTTCCTTACCTTCCTTCCGTAACGATCATTCTCATTCAAACCAGTCCACCTAGCCGTCGTTATTTAGTTTCGGCCGCCGAATTGATTGAGTTGGCTGGCAAAGCTGCTCGCGACGATAAGAAAAGCCGCATTCAGAACAGACCACATTCGATTCGGTGGACATCAAGACAACAACAGGCAGTTGCAGCGAGTGGCGAGTGGCAAACGCAATCGCAAAACGGCAGCAGGTAGCAGAAGAAAAGAGTTTGTTCTTTATACAAACGGCTTTGGTGGCAAATCCTGAACAAGGCGACATCGAGGGCGTTTGAAAAGGTTTTTTTCAAAACCACGAGTACAAAGTTTTCTAAATTGGAACCATTCCATAAAACACGGCGCTGTTCAGGGCCATTAAATCTTTCAAAAAAGAGTTTACGAAATACAGTTCAATGCATTCTTAAATATTATCCAAAATAATAATAAAACACAAATTGATTTTTTCATAATTTGTTTACCAGGATATGATGAGTATGAGAATTTGGCAATTGTGCTGAGCTTATTGATGGTTGGGGACTTTCTCGATTATTCAATTTTCACAAATTCTTAAATTGCTTACAGATTGAAAGTACAATAATTTACATTTAGTTCACCATTTAGCTAATTGGACGAACCTGTAATTTTTGTAAACATAGAGTTCGGGGTCCAAGTTATGACCCAACATGTCCCAAGCTGGATGGGAAGAAATTTTCCAACTGTGAATCCTGTGGCGAGTGGCAAACGCAATCGCTAAGCAGGAAGGTTTAGCTGAACAAGATGGGTATATCGAGTGATAACAAAAGAATAAACTCTTTAGATTAAAGATGATATTGTGGTCCTGAAAAGGACCCTTTTTAGTGTTTGCTTCCGAATCAGCAGTCGGAAAACGCTCTTTATTTGGAGCTGGTATACTTCTTCACCGCTTTGGTACCTTCGGAAACCGCATGCAAGTTCACCGGGCAGCAACAGATTGATTGCGATCTGAATTTTCCACGCCGTAATGGTTGACCGCTTATTGTAGTGGGTCAGACGCGGGGCTTCCGCTACGACACGCTCAAAGATGTATTGACGAAGCTCAAGACGCTCATCGCCTTCGATGAGAAACCGGTGTCGGAATGATCCTGATCCAGCACCTTATGATGTATATAGCATATAATTCCTTCTCCTCCTTCTTATCGGTTTCCGAGATATTCTTCTGCGCCGTGCCGAACTTTTTGGTGGCTTTTCCATTATTCCACTAGTCTTCGGTGCCTTCGTGTTTGTTAGAAACAACTGCATGTGAATCTAACGAGCGAACAAATCGTAATGAATGTATTTTTTTGCCATCGCTGCCTTTTAACGCTCATTCGTTCGTCTGGTTGGACTCGCCCCTTTGGCTGAGTCTGCTGATTTGTCTCTATCCTGTGAGCGTGTACCGCCAAAGTAGAAAACGCGCGGACCCGTTGAAAAATATATCATTCTCTTTCAAACCGTAAATCAGTGTGGTTGTATGGCATCGTTTCACATCACATCGCATCAATGGATTGGTGCCGGAGCACCAGTATACCTAATAGCGGTTATATTTCGGCCGCCGGAGTGCTCGAGTTGGCTTGCAAAGCTGCTCACGACAATAAGAAAACCCGCCAACAGAACAGAGCACATTCGGTTCGGTGGCGACAACTAGTTTCAGCGAGTGGCAAACGCAATAGCCAAACGGCAGCAGGTAGAAGAAGGAAAAAGTTTGTTTATACAGACTGCTTTGGTGGCAAAACCAGCCACCGTTAAACACGGCGCTTTTCAGGGCCATTAAACCTTTCAAAGAAGAGTTATTAAAAGTTTTACACAATACATTTCACAATGCATTCTAAAGTAACATAATATGACATATAATATAAACCGATTTATTTTGTTTATGCTTGTTCTTGAGCTTATTGGTGGCTGAGGTCTTTTCAATTGATCATTCAGTTTTCACAAACCCATACATGGTGCCCGGCGTTGAACATTTAATAAGTACAAAGCCTTCAGAAAAAAATCAAGAATCAAGTTAGTAAAAAAAAACGCAAAAACACAACACCAAATGTTCTTTTCAGAACCCTCAACATGTTCATAAAGAGTACAGTACAGTAAACTAATCCATTTTTCAGGTAGATAGGTAGGTATTCAGGTAGGAGAAGAAAATAAAACAATATATTTGAAATATATATTTAGCAAAAGCTGTCCCGTTTGTGTAGTCCTACGTCACTCCGGTTATGTCCCCGACATTACCCACCCGTCTTTTTTTGCCACAAATTGAAGATATGGATACGGATGACATGTGGTTTCAGCAGGACGGCGTCACGTACCACACAACACGACCGAACATGGCCATATTGCGAACGAAATTTGAGGGACGCATAATTTCGCGTTTTGGTGATTCCAATTGGCCGTCCAGATCATGCGATTTGAACCCGCTAGACTTTTTTTGTGGGGTTATGCGAAAGACCGTGTCTATGTCAACTCTCCGCAAACTCTTGAACATTTGAAAGACAATATCCGTGAAGTTATGACCGAGATACCGCCCCATATGTGCCGAAAAGTCATCGAAAATTACCTGTTCCGGATCAAGGTGTGCGAGGAAGCCCTAGGTGGACATTTTAATGATGTTGTATTTCACACATAATGGCATAAACCAAACTTTAATTTGAAATAAAAGTTTCATCGAAATTCGAATTCTAAGTGTGTTTTATTTCAATTTACTTTCGGAATTTAAAGTTTGAAAACCCTGTATATCTGGTCTGCTTAGACTATTTAACAGAATTGCAGAGGGCTTTGACTTTAACTTGTGTAGGGAGGCTATTAAGCGTAATTTTAAGATTATTTTAACAAATTTAAATATCATTTTTTTAGATAGTGATGATGGTCCCACCTCATTCCCCTACAAAGGTTTGAGCAGGACGAGTTATCTTATTGATAATAATTGAGTTACTGTATTTGTTTATTATATCATACTAACCAGTGAGCACATCAAATTGAAAAGAAAACGGACTGGTTATCCCGCAGACATAGATTACTAATCGAAAGAACAATTCAAGCCTTTATCTAAAGTATTCATTCCATGGCATGTCGAGAGAATTTCCGACCCGGGAAGACCCTAGACCGATCGGGAATTGAACCCAATGCCTATGTCAGTATTAGTCATGAATTTACAAGGGAAATCCCGCTTTATCAGATCCCCGCCCACGGCCTGCAATTGCGATCGTTTCCGAGTTCTAATTGCTGAGCAAACCCAAGCCTAATTCTAGCCGATACTTCAGGCCCATTACTTCACATATCCCAAGGCATGTCAAGAAAATTTCCAACCCGAAAATATCCTTGACCGATCAGGAATTGAACCCAATACCTATGTTAGCATTAGCCTTGAATTTACAAAGGAATTCCCGCTTCACTGGATACCCGACAACGGTCTGTTAATCGTTTTCGAGACCAGACAGCAGAGCAAACCTAAGCCTAATTCCAGCCGATACTTCAGGCCCTACATTCAACGTGGGATATAAACGTGTCAACCTGAATATGCAATGAGATCCGCCACAACACAGAAAAGTCTTGATATAATTATCTGTTGAGAAGATGAATTTACAAGTATTCAGATTGAGCTATCACTAGCTTACCTCATGTTTCCACATTAAACCCATTTGAATACTTTCATTAAAAAAATTATCGTTTTTCATATGTTCTATCTATTGCCACAATACCACAATTTTTCACTTCAAGTGTGGATTTCTTCCACACTTGAAGTGAAAAAATTGTTGAGTTTCTCTGCTGTTATATTGTTATTTTCCTTTTTACCGTCAAACTCAATGTCGATATCCTTACTGCCGCCTGGATTACATAAAGCTTTGATTTTTTTCCATAGCTTCTTCGGATCATGCTGTATTGTATTTATCTCATTTTGGATGAATTTATTCTTGGAATGCTTAAGTTCCAACACTTATATGATTTTTCCTTTTTTATTTCAGAAAAATCAACATCAGAAAAATGGTAGACCATTCCAATTGTTTCATGATCCGAGATTTTGCTATTGTAAAAAATTTCAATCACACCATCGTCGAAATTCGTAAAAACTAAGTCAATGGTCGTCGAAGATGTTCTGGTTATTCTAGTGTGATCATTTATTCTTTGACTGAATCCAGCGGCTTGGGTGATTGCTTTTAATTTAAAAGATTTCCTATGCTCGTCCCAATCAATGTTAAAATCACCAGTTATGACAATCCTTTTTTGTTCATATACTTGTATGTGCTGTAGCCATGCATCTTCCATTAGGATATAGATCCAGCCTGTTGATTATTATTGTAAATAAATAAATAAAATATGTAATCCGCCATTTTGTAGTGGCCACCACCTTGGATTTACCTTTATCATAAACAACTGTTTTCTACTAGTCAAGCCCTTTCATTTGATACCCATACTAATTATTCAATATGGAATTATTATACAAATTATTCAAAATTTCCGATAAAAAAAATACTCCGGATAATCTAGTCTAAAATTCCGGATAATCGCGTCCGACCTGTATACCAATTCTAGTCCTTTGAAATTTTTGTGATCAACCTTTTCATATATATTTTTAAGTATCACTGTACAAATTATTTTTTGTTGAGCTGGAAAGGAATTTTATTCATATATTAAATTGCTTATTTTTTCGGATATTATTATGCCTTTAATTCTTTCTATTGCATAACCTTTTGAGACAACACTTAACGGCCAGTTTTAAGCCAATAATTCAACATTTTAATGGATCTCATAAACACTAACCTAACCTTTCCTCTACAGTGTAGTTATTCCAAGATATCTAGAAACTGATGTTCACACGTCGACAATTTCGGTAATAGTTGAAGCTTCAGATAATCCAAACTCACCTGCAAGATAAAAAGCAATGGAAAAAAACAAAATTAGTATGTTATGCCTCGCAAAGCTTTTATGCTGGCGAATGAACTTTCGAGAAGCTTGCATCTAGAGCAGAATGGAGAAACCTTTTTTTTGTGTTTCACCGTGACAGAAAGCTTTCTGTTTGCGGATATCCAAAATAGAGCTTGCTCTTCTATCCCACTAACGGTCAAAGCTTCAGTTATGCTTCGACAGCGCACACTAAAAGCTCCACCACCAACATGACATGTAACGCGATGCATAACACACCCTGCAGTAATGGGGCGAATGCTTTCTAATTTCATTGCTAATGGTTCTTCGGATCATAACTTTCGCCATTATCATGCGGCGTTAGTTCGCTTATAGCACACATTAAATGTGGGAAGAAAATAGATCGAAACAGGTTGCACTAGGTGTAACAGATATTCATAATGCTCGCAATTTATAGCACACCCTTATGGGCTACATAACGTGGCATACTGAAACCCTGATTTTGCGAGATGAGTGATACAAATTGGTTAGCCGAATGGTTTACTGAAAGGGAATATCAATTAGCAGCGGGAAATGGCCTTATTAATTTTCGATTTCTCGTTCCGTGGTGTGAGCAGATGTTATGCAGTAGAGTGGGTGAATTCAACAGTGATGAGCCCAATATAGAACGTATGCATATTGAGTATAAAAAAATCATATTGCCGACATAATTATACAACCAACAAAAAAGGTGATGAATACATTGATAATACAAGATCACACAAATGAATCGAAAAATTGATAAGTCGGAAAATAGCATCCCGATGTTTGATTCTATACAACACATGAATACTGAATATATCATTCCGAATTGTAACATTCGGTGGACATAAAATGATATGCAAACAACCCAAGCGATAGCTTCATCATCGCAGTTTTCCACCTCACAGAGTGAAAATTCCATACGGGGATATCGGAACTAGAGAGAAAGGGTAAAGAGGGAGTGTGGTAGGAGCAAACGTTTCATGGCTTCACAGGCTGGTCGACAGCGGTGTAAAATTATGTTGGAAACGTTTTTCCTGTTCGTTTTCAACCAACCCGTCATGGTTTCAACAAACCGGCCCGTCGAGATGAAACTCTCGTAACTAGCTACACTCATTGTGTACCTGTTTTTATTTTTTTTTATCAAAACTGAAAACTTTGCGAGTACATCATTTATTTTTTATTTATTTTCAATCCCTTTTTTTTTGGGATGCGTCGAAATGGGTATTGTTTCCCAGCCTGAGAGCGATGATGGTATCTGAGGGCTTCGATCGCTCTGTTTTTGCCAGTGGATGGGCGGATCTGAAGCACTATAAAATACCCCCACTTGTCGGAATTAACAGTTATGATTGCGAGGCCAATTGCTCTTGCATATATACCCCGACCATGGTCATTAATATGTCATAATTATAAATTTGGAATCAATTGGTACCATCGAACAATACCGTCGTTCGACGGATTTAAAGTATTGAGGATATGTTGTGGGAAAGGCGTAAACTGACGTTTGGAGAGAGAACTCATACCGTATCATAGATCATGGGAACAACTTTAAAACATTGTTCGAAAAAGTCGTTACTTCTTCTGTTAGTTTTAGGTACTGTTCTGAATCATATTTCGGACGCTTAATGCATATGATGCAGAAAACAGATCTAAACTTTATGCACAGGTATTATTTGGTTGATATTTTTTTATAAATTAGTTCAATATGCTTTTAAGCTTTCCACTTTGGTACCTATTTGATTGAAATTTTAAAAAAATCATCGAATAAAATGGTTTTCAAATGAAGCGAATAAGAATCAAACTTCGGACACTAAATCAAATTTCGGACAGATTGAATTCAAATTTCGGACACTTTATTTTATAATTTTTTAGACGATAATTACATTACACTTGATTATATTTTATAGTCAACTGCGAAACACTTATCAAGCAAACACAAAATGATGAGAACTGATGAAACACGGGAGTAATTTAAATATTTATGAACGGGTAAATTCTACGTGCTCACGCTAAGGAAACGTCAAACACAAACGATAATGAGTAGTGTTGTAAGATTTTTGCCGATTATGTTATAATTCAAATGTAGATCTCATATGAAATGATAGTGAAACCAAGGGATTACTCTAAGGAGGCAATTGTGATATTAATTTGATAGTTATATCATCAGTGCATTAAGTATTTCAAGATATTAGAACAAAGTGTCCGAAACATGATGTTGTCCGAAATATGATTCGGAACGGTATCTGCGCCTATAAAACGATTTGACACAACAAACCTCATCAATCGTGGTTGACTTGATGTCAGTGTTTGGATTTCGATCAAAATCAAATGATACACAATGTGTCATGCAAGTAAACTCTCACGAACATATAACCAAATATGAGAGGATCATTCAGATACTTGTATGAATGTCAGCAATCACTTTTGTAACATTTAGTGATTAAACTAAGAGAGGAACGAAGACTATTGTTTGCATATTCGAGGCACACTATTTTCGAAGCCTGCATACAAGTTTGAACCGCATATATCGTCTCATTTTACTATAGCGAAACCCACTGCACAGACAAGTGTAAAGCAATAAATGATACAAGAAAAATTACGTCATCATTACGTCACCATTTGCGGAGAGCAGCGAATGGGAAAAGAGATAAAACGCGAGAGTTTTTGCTTCTCACTGGAGCGGTGTTGCTAGTAAAACTATGCGGTCTATATGAATATACACAATTCAAGGGATAGCGGCGTTAAAAATGGAAAATATAATCTGACTACCCTTCCCTTAGCCTCTATCGAGCTAAATAATCATATAGTTTGCACTCTCTGAGACTTAAAAATCAGGATCTGCTACATTAGCTGAATATGAATCTTTCGCTTTGCGTTGTCCGTATGATCCTGCTGTTTCATGATGCATGGAGAGGTCGGTATGCATATGTTAGAGGCAAAGAAGAAAATAAGCTTTCTGCACTGAAAGCGTATATGATAGCTTTGCTTGCATGCTGGTGTGCAATGAAGTGCGAGCCGATGTATAATAGAATACCGCTGGGGGAAATGTTTCCTGAAAGATCATATTTGAACGAACGAAAGCGATTTTTTCAATGAGTGGATCATTTGGCAAACACTGCTTGATGTGCACGCATTGAAAATGTCTACACTGAAAATTGTCTGTGCTAACAACCGACCTGCCATAAAATACGTTGTACGAGTAGTGAGATATGTAGAACGCCGGTCTACAGTGGTAGTACTGTCGAATATATATTTACATACATACGGTAAGGTTTACAGAATTTGATAGAATTGTTATTGTTTTATATTGGGTTGGGGAAAAAGAAATGTCGTATATTGTCAATATATGGCAACACTCAAACATATCTTGTGTTGTACTTATCGCATCGGGTCATACTATACGGCTATTTAAAGACGACAATCGGTGCTACATGTGTCGTTTTGACAGTGTTGTGATTGTCCATTTCAGTCTCAAGTTATAGCGCGTCAAAGATGGAGTCCACCAAACAAAAAATTCGGCATATTTTACGTTTTTACTACCTGCGAGGTAAAACTGCAACGAAGGCGGCCGAAAAAAATCGTGTAGTCTGTAACGATTCGCACAGCACAGCCTTGGTTTGATCGATTTCGTTCTGGTGTAGTGGCGGTCGAAGATACACCCCGTACTGGTAGGCCAATCGTCGTGGAAACCGATCAAATCGATGAAATCATCCAAGTAGACCGGCATGTGAGCACTCGCTCGATTAGCCAGGAACTGGGTATAGACCATAAAACCGTTTGGAACCATTTGCAGAAGATTGGATTCCAAAAAAAGCTGGATGTATGGGTGCCACACGAGTTGACGCAAAAAAATCTTTTAGACTGAATCAACGCCTGCGATGCACTGCTGAAACGGAACGAACTCGACCCATTTTTGAAGAAGATGGTGACTGGTGATGAAAAGTGGATCACGCACGACAACCTAAAGCGAAGAAAGTCGTGGTCGAAGCGCGGTGAGCCGGCCCAAACCATCGCCAAGCCCGGATTGACGGCCAGGAAGGAACTCGGTTCTCTACTGTGAGCAGCTTGACCGTTTAAAGTAGGCGATTGACCAGAAGCGGCCAGAAATGATCAATAGGAATGGTGTTGTTTTCCACCATGACAACGCTCGGCCTCACACATCTCTGATGACCCGCCAGAAGCTACGGGAGCTCGGATGGGATGTCTTATTGCACCCACCGTATAGTCCGGACCTGGCTCCGGCCGGTTTGTCGGCTAAACACGACTCGATCCAATTTTTGACTTCATCAAAATTGGAGAAGTGCTTGTCAACCAGGCCATGTTACATCGATCGAAAAAGGTAGTGATCAGACGGAGCAATGTCTTGAGAATACGGCGGGTGGGATAGGACCTCCCATTTCATCGTTTCCAAGTATGTTTTGACCGGTTCCGCGACATGCGGCAGAGCATTGTCGTGACATTGTCGAGTTTTTTATAGCGATATTGTTCCTGCCTCTGACAATTTTCGAGTTTTTATATGAAAGTTATTATTGTTGTGCTGCCCTCAAAGGTAAGTTTCATGTGTTATTCAATTATGTGAGATAATTGAACAAACATTGTCTTTACAGGATGTGCAGGCGACAATAGATTCAGTGATACAAACTAGAATTCGTACTCCACCATGCAGATCTCTTTTCTCTTCTACAGAAAGTCAAAAATTAGCTTTCGGAATATTCTATTCAAATAACGTCATAGCGTCATAATAGAGTGAAAAGGTTAGCTAGCTGTTTTCAGAATAAAGGTCGGAAAATTTACTATGAACTCATATTCGTACGGTATTTGATAATTATTTGAATTCGATTCCGAAAGTGTTGACTAATTTTATGATCCAATATTTTGTATGGTTATTGTTGTTCATTACAACTTGGAGAAAATGCTCTTGTTTCGCCTTGATAGATGGATTGAAACGAATGGCCTACTCTCAGATACATAGTATGAATTCCGCAGGGGGAAAGGGGAGGAATTATTGTCTTCTGTTGCTTTCATCCGAAATGAGGATCCAGGATCTGCCACCTCTATTAAATAATATGTTTTATAACTTGCTTTGTGAGAAACATTTGATTTTTTCTCACGCATGGCTCATGTTTAAGTTCCCTTTGGTACAATTTCTACGTAAGCGACATTGCCTTTCGCCAAATTGCTGCCTAAGACAACTTGCATATGATGGAGTGGTGTCTGTCGTAGGATGAAAAGAATGTGATCTGCAAGACTTTGAACAATTTTTTAACCTGGGTCATGGGTCTAAGGATTGGTCCAGGCAACTTCGTTGTGTGTGTAACACATGTACATACACAAGAAATATCCCTTACC
This sequence comes from Toxorhynchites rutilus septentrionalis, assembly GCF_029784135.1. Taxonomy (NCBI): domain Eukaryota; kingdom Metazoa; phylum Arthropoda; class Insecta; order Diptera; family Culicidae; genus Toxorhynchites; species Toxorhynchites rutilus. The sequence continues at coordinate 125,289,720 of NC_073746.1, read as the reverse complement.
TTCTATTCTACGTACTTTGGTATCGAACAACTATTCTCTCATTGGTATGGTAGTTTCTGTTTCCAATCAGCTGCCAAAACACACATCATTAACCTTTTGCGATCGTATGTTTGCTCTCAGCCATCACAGCAAAGAATCATACTAAATACTTCATCCAACCATATGTGATAGTTTACACTTTCTCTAATTTAATTTTAATGTCTAGTGAACTTGTTCATGATAATTTATAACGGTACTCGGTGTAAACAAAATATTATTTGCGTGGAAATATAAGAGGATCTCTTTTAAGGGAAATTAGTTCCGACCGCAAAGGGTTAAACTCGAGCAAATTGAGTACATTTGTCTCCGTATTGCGTTGAGATGTATGTTCTCAACACACACACACACACACCATGAGTCTCAAGTTTTTGGCAGCGTACTTTAGATCGGGTAAAAATCGCTCCATTGTTATCTCTTCGGTTCCTTCGATCGGTTATTTTAAGCAGCTGATCGAGCTATGCTTTCACTCAAGGCGCCTAGAAGTATATACTAAGGTGGGCCAACTTGCTAAAACCACTCTTCAGCCATCTTGGAAATCTACTGTGTTTTGTTTGTAAACAAAACACAATACGCTATTGCCGAAGCTCGTTCGTGATCAGTCTGTCTCTTTCACGCTTCAAGGAAATAATTCCCCTTCTGCTTTCTTCCGTACTGTTTTCATATACCGCTCCCCTAACCAACTTAGTGACAAAACGGCCTCACCTAGTACCATAGACCCGTCTTGGCCGAAGCTCGTTCGTGATCAGTCTGTCTCTTTCACGCTACAAGCAAATAATTCCCCTTCTACTTTCTTCCGTGCTGTTTTCATATACCGCTCCTCTAACCAACTTAGTGACGAAACGGCCTCACCTAGTACCATAGACCCGTCTTGCTTTCACTCTGGATTCATGAGTTCATATCATGAATTCATCTCCATGCAGGTTGGTCCTTCTTTGTTCCCAACCGTGTTTGTTTTGCTGAATAGGGGAAGTGGGGCATAGTGATCACCCTAAGGAATATGCCCATTTCCAGCGTCCACATACCGCCTCAATTCCCGTTTCTCGAAGAATATTTTGACGTAGGATTACGTCATTCTTGAACATATGGGGGTACAAATTGAAAAACGAAGATCGATCGCATCGTGAAAAATGTCCAATTTCAAACGCTTATTGCTCAGTTATTTCATGATGGATTGATGAGATTTTTGCATCAAACGATTTTGGCACTCTAAAACAATTTTTCACCTTGAATAAAATAATATATATATCATGTAACTAACTATCGAATAATTGAAAAATCTCAACTCCTATTCTAACGGAATTAACCACTTCTGATTGCTTGAAATTGACGACATATGCAGCGGGTCCCTAACAGAGACATCAAAGCCAAGCTGCCTAGGGGAAATCGGCATTGCAAATGCATTAAAGTAGAGGAGCTTTTGTTCTCACTGAAATTTGTTCCCTAACAGAGACATCAAAACCATGGTGCCCGAGGGAAATCGGCATTGCAAATATATGCAAGTCGGGGGCAATTTTGAATTGCGAATATGGTGAGTGATACGATTAATTATAGCAAATGAAATTTAAATTTGAAACTTCAATGTTGGTTGCTTCATGAAATTTCATATCAATGACCGATCGTGTTTGTAAAAAAATTTAGCACAAGTGTAAGTGTAAAATTGTATGTGGTAGCAGTTGTGTTAAAAATGACTTGAAATATGAAACATGATTTATTTCAATTTTCATAAATAAAAAACAAGGTATGTTCCCGCTCGAGAAGTAACATTAAAGTAACATGTTTTTACTGATGAGAAAAATTGATAATTGTGTTCGGTATAGGTAATTATCTTATATTACATTGGTGAATTTTTTTTTCTCTTTATTTAATCCATACATAACACAGGAGGCATCTCGTCTTGGATCACAGAGGGCGATTTTCATCATATCTCGTTCCACTTCGGTATCTATTATCTGATACGCTCTATCCAACGACTATTTACTATCCTTCCGTCATCCTCACTCAGTGGAGTGAATAAACAATACCCAACAACCAAACAAAACGGCCTTTTTCAGGGCCACCGAATCATTATCAAAGAGTTTAACGATGTGATTATTCAAACATATCCAAAATCAACAGATAGTCTGACGGAATCCTACTTCAACTATGCGGTCATGTCTAGGACACAACCCTCCTGTGACTTTTATAGTTCAACTCATTGTTGTTCAAGATAACAAACGGCTTTTACTATAAAAATTCGAATTAGTACACTTTTAATCATTAGAAAAAAAGGTGAAAAATCGAACATTATTTTTGCTTGGAGGTAAAGTGGTCACCTAGTGGGGGCAAAGTGGTCACTCACACATTTCAAGCTAAATGAGATATATTTATGCGTTTTTTTCGTCCAAATTTGTTCAAATCATATTTAATATAGTAGGTACATATATGAAATAAGCTTGGTCTATTCACCTAGAGTCTCAATTCAAATTTTCTTATGCATATAAAAACGTAGTATGGAACACGTAACGTTTCGCTTGGTTTAGTTGGAGCGGCATATTCATTTAGGGTCAATGCCACGAAAAGATCCTCTTCAAGAGCAGAATGTGATGCGGTATATCAGCTTTAGTAAACAGAGCATTGTAAGTCGATATTCACCTATGACCACTTTGCCCCCAAACATCAAAATAATTTCAATGCTAATTAATCGCTAAGATTAAACAAAATATCTGTTCACCTCTCCTAGAATATGTGAACAAACGTCCAAACAGATGATTTGTTCAATAAATCAGATAAAATAAACTAAATTTCACGAGAATTTCCTTAGATACCATGCGCACAGAACTACGGCCTAATGGCTATCGAGAGAAGGAAGGAAGGTCTTGAATTATAGAGACTTTAAACTTTTGCAGTTCATTCGTCTCTAGCCTTGAGAAAGGCCCTTTGAAAACTCTACTCTACTCTATTACTCTACTCCAGCGCTACCACCTCCGCCCTCTTGCCTTGAGAAAGGCACTCGATCCCTCGCCGTCCAGCTCGTCCAGCAACGATGTTGTCCAGTCGGTGTCCACACAAAGAATGGTATCGAGAGAGAAATTTTTGTTTTTATTTATATTTTTACATGCGATGGCCCTACTGGATTATAGGGTGACTCAAAAGTCATTTAATTCTTCAAACATAAGTTGACTATCATTACGGCATCTATAGTCAATAGTTATACTACCAAACAAGCAGGTGACCACTTTGCCCTCCATGATCAATTTGCCCCCACTACCCCTATATAAATTCCTCTGTGCATTTTGATCTGTCCATGAAGCAGGATATTCATGGAACTCCAGATTATCATCGAACGAGGATCGTTTCAACGATGTTCGATGCAAAAAATCGGCGTATCAATTGTGGTAATATGTACTTTATCGATGGGTCCTCTATGAACGAGTTCACAGGATTTAGAGTGCTCTACGAATTTTTGACGTAGAACTACGTCTTTCATTAAGGATGCCAAATCAGAAAACAGGTCACGTTTTTTATGAAATAAAGTTAACGTTAATAACTATTTTCACTGCGAACGGATTTTGGCGATTTACATACCAAACGAATCGGAAATTGCCTAAGATTTGTTTGATATGCTATACAATACAATCCCATAGTCGGTATATGGTTTAAATTGATGAAAGTTCGAAGCATTTCCATTTCTTCATACACTTGTTCTGTCCATTTGTGTACTTTCCCGAACAGAGCTGTCAATACGGAGCTACTTATCGACGAGCAACGGAGGGGAAATCAAAAGATGTAAAGTCTCCGCGAACAAAGGAAAAGAAGAAGAACGAAGGGGAATATTTGCCTAGAGTATAAACAGTGGATCTCGCTGAGGCAAACTTTTATTCTTCGGGAGGAAATCGACTGAACAACATCGTTGCTGGGCGAGCAGGACGGCGAGAGATTGAATGCCTTTCTCAAGGCAATGCGATGGAGGAGTAATATTATGGATAAAGTAAAATTTTCCAAGGGCCTCTTTAAAGATTAGAGACGAATGAACTGAAGATGTTTGGAGTCTGAAGTAAGGAAGGAAGGCAAACTTTCAGTATCGTTCGATGTCTCTGGCATTACAATCATTGCATCAAACTGACGCCATTGCATTAAGGTTTTAAGCTACACAATTGTGTGGGGAATCATGAGGCTAGGCTATCATCAGCTCACCAAGAAAATAAATGTTCTGGAATTTTGTCAGTGATTTGGTTTCGCATGATGGTAGGAAAACTCTCTCCACAAAGGATGACAGTTAAGCCAATCTGGACTGGCAATATTAACGGAAAAGGTTTCTGTTGAGAAGGGCGCAAAACGGAGATAAGTGTGTGTATATTTAGTTGCTTCAAGCCATCGATAAATGGATATTTGTATGCATACGTGCGTGCTTCATAACCCGTGCGTGAAAAAAAGTGCATCTTCGCTACGCTGAAACCCCATTTGTATCTGCTCCCATGTGCATTGGCCCTGTAACGATACAACAATCACCTATTTTTTTTAATGCTATGATTGACGATTGTTTGGTGTTGCAAATTATGCAGTCGTAATGATAAATATAAACAAGGAGGGGAAAGAGCGGGAGGGAAATATTTACGCTAGGGTATTGGTAATAAATCTCTGCTGAGGCAAATATTCAGCCTTTTTCCCAGCAGTTAATATTGTTTGTTTTCTGTCATCAATGCATTGAACTGACGTTATGGTGAAGCAGGTGTTATGGTTGTGCACCAATAAATTATTTGGGGAATACCAAGTTATTCATTAAATTATATTAAGTTTTTACTTTATTTGAGCTCGCATGCCGGTCGTAAAACTGCTTTCAACTAGGATTGCATTTGCGCTAATCTTGATTATAATGAAGCAGTGCTACTCTTTTCGATGTTGTTGAGATTAACAGATAGAGTTTATTTCGTTCATTTGGTCATCAAGTAATTAAATGTCGTTAATCACAACAAGTTTCTAATTCGTAGGTCATCTTTAGTCCTCAATCTGTTCAAATAACCCATTCAGGGTGGTTTCGACCAAGCTGCGCCATATTATAGTGAGTATCCTACGCAGAGGATACTACTCGTTTAAGCTCTTTAAATCACCCATACTGCTTGAAAGCTGCATCTACTATTCGCAAGATCACATAAGTTCATGATAGGGTTTTGATTTGGTAAACAAGCTGACCAGTCCAGAATCTGAAACCCCTATTCATTAAACCATGCCATAACCTTTCGCATTTTATGAATTGATGCCAAATCACCCAATTATCACGGTGTTTTGACGTAGGATTACGTCTTTCGGGAACATATTGGGGTAAAAATTGAAAATCGAAAATCGAGCGCATTATAAAAATTGTCCAATTTCAAACGCGTATTGCTCAGTCACTTCATGATGGATTGATAAAATTTTTGCGTCAATCGATTTCGGCACTCCATAACAATTTTTTATATTGAATAAAATAATATATATCATGAAACTAACTATCGAACATGTGAAAAATCTCAACCCCTATCCTAACGGAAGTACCCACATCTGATTGGTCGAAATTGACGACACATGCGGCGGTTCCCTAACAGAGACATCTAAGCCAAGCTGCCTGGGGAAATCAGCATTGGAAATACATGAAGGTAGGGGTAGCTTTTGTTGTCACCGAAATGTGTTCCCTAACAGAGACATCTAAACCAAGGTGCCCGGGAGAAATATGAATTATGAAACGATTTACTTCAATTTTCATAAATAGAAACCAAGGTGTGTTCCCGTTCGAGAACTTGTCGTTTGGTTTAAGCTGTTTAAGCTGTAAAGTTGTGTTCATTTTCACCCAAGGAAAGTTCATACAGCGAGAAAAGTTGGAAAAGTAAAGAAATATTCGAAAAAATGATTTCCCATTCGCTTTACATATAGTATTAGGTGTTGTTAGTCCAATTTAAATTCGCATTGGGTTGAATAAACACTCAGAAAGTAAAAATTATAAAAGAAAATTACCTTTCCCATTTCAAATACGTTTTCGCTATATTGATGTAACATGTTTTTACTGATGAGAAAAATTGATAATTGTTTTCGATATTGATAATTATCTTATATTACATTGATTTTGAGTTTTTGAGTTTTTTTTTCATTATTTCATCCATATATAACACAAGGAGGCATCTCGTCTAGAGTCACAGAGGGCGGTTTTCATCATATATCATTCCACTTCGGCATCTTTTATCTGATACGCACCATCTAACGACTAATTATCATCCTTCTATCATCATCACTCGGTTGTAAACACTGGTGGAGTGAACAAACAATATCCAACAACCAAACAAAACGGCCCTTTTCAGAACCACCAAATCATTATCAAAGAGTTTAATTCTTCAAACATATCCAAAATAAACAGATAAACAGCCTAACGGAATCCTACGTCTATGCGGTCGTGTCTCAGACACAACCCTCCTGTGACTTTTTGATGCAGAAACAGAAGTAGATAATTCTAAAGTACTTAATTGCGCTTCTGATTGTATATTCGTGTTGATGAAAAGCTACCTGAACCAGGCCTTTTTGAAAACATTTTCCTTGAACCATCAAACTGCTGTCTGCAAAGTCACGAGTTGAAAAACTACATGACACGTTCCATAAGTCCCTCTAGTATGGAGAAATCCTATTCAAGTTTAATTTCTTTTTAACAGAGAAGTTCTTTTGACATACTGAACCCATGGGATTAGCTTCCACATTAGTTTTTGAACTCGCAGCTTTGAAAATGGGATTTTTATGGTTTGCGGAGAATTTTCTCAAAAAGGCCTGGTTAAGAGAGTTCACCATAAACATGAATGAACAGTCAGAAGTGCAATGAAGTACTTCAAAATCATTTACTGCTGTTTTCGCATCAAAAACAATGTGATAATTGGGTAATTTGGCAACAATTCATAAAATCCGAAAGATCATGGCAGGGTTTAATGAATGGGGGTTTCGGATTCTGGACTGGTCAGCTTGTTTACCAGATCAAAACTCTATCAAGAACTTATGAGGAGTGATTTACCAGATCAAAACTCTATCAAGAACTTATGAGGAGTGATCTTGCGAATAGTAGATGCAGCTTACAAGCAGTATGGGTGAATTGAAGAGCTTAAACGAGCAGTATCCTCTGCGTAGGATACTTACTATAATATGGCGCAGCTTGGTCGAAACCACCCCCAATGAGTTATTTGAACTGATTGAGGACTAAAGATGATCTACGAATTAGGAACTTGTTGTGTTGTGATTCGCATCAAAAACAATGTGATAATTGGGTAATTTGGCAACAATTCATAAAATCCGAAAGATCATGGCAGGGTTTAACGAATGGGGGTTTCGGATTCTGGACTGGTCAGCTTGTTTACCAGATCAAAACTCTATCAAGAACTTATGAGGAGTGATCTTGCGAATAGTAGATGCAGCTTACAAGCAGTATGGGTGAATTGAAGAGCTTAAACGAGCAGTATCCTCTGCGTAGGATACTTACTATAATATGGCGCAGCTTGGTCGAAACCACCCCGAATGAGTTATTTGAACTGATTGAGGACTAAAGATGATCTACGAATTAGGAACTTGTTGTGATTCATGTGAAATTGACGTTAATTTTGAAAAATAGTGAGTTTTTCCATCTGGTTCTATAGTTATGAAACACTGAAATTTTAGTTTTTTTAGTGTTTCGCGCACAGCAATGAAGTTCAAATGACCAGTCTTATAAAAGAAGATAGTTATTATAGCGTACACTATATACTTCAATTCAACCGACTTCTTACATATCTCTGGAAACTCAGAAAAATATAGTGGTTCTATAGTTGTGAAACGCAGTGTATTATAAAATAATATCCGCAGTTATAAACAAGCGGCTTGAATTAAACTACAGCGTAGTTCCACGTCAACAATGCGGTCGTGTCTTGGACACAACCTCCTATAATTTTTTAGAACCTCCCACAGTATCCTTGTAGAATTGGCGGCGATACAGTGGGCGCTACATAGCGTCGACTCACGATCTGTTGAATACTATTACATTGTAACGGATAGTCTTAGCTCTGTCGAATCTATCCGTTCAATGAGGCCAGCAAGCACTCGCCGTACTTTCTTGAGAAGATACAATAAATTTTGAGTGCTTTACCCAGACGATGTTATGTCATCACCTTTGTTTGTCTACTAACCACGAGTCGTCCGCGAGTAATCGGCTCCCCATCCTATTAATCCTATTAACCGTAGAATGAGCAAAATTGTAAATATGCTTTAGAACTAAAATTGGATATGAGGGGCTTAGAATGCAAGGGGTGTAAGTGACTCGATCGATTTCTCTTCATCAACTTTTTCTTTAGTTAATAACTCAATTGCAAAAACGTTCCAATTTAGGTTTGCTATAGAATCCGATAGATGGGGTGCTGTCCTATCTTCCACATTGTCAAATACAGTTGGGAATGTATTTGCAGCTAAGCTATGACCACAAGAGAGAGTCGATGTAGAGAAATCGATCAAATCACTTACACTCCTTTCATTCTAAACCCCTCATATAGAATTTGGCTCTTTTAAACTAATGTAACTGAGCCTGTACAAATAAACGATTTATGAAAAAAAAGTCCTTCTCAACCTGTCCGTATAGTTCCCAGTTACCCTACGTTGTATTGCTGAATACAAAAAATATCTTTAATTTGTGTATGTTGGAATGAATTAATTATTCATGAAACATTCTTACTGTGTCTTCCGGTGCCCAGCAATGGTTTCTAAAATATCATATGTTAACATTAGAAAACAGTGGTGGGGTAAAGTTCAACGCTATTTACACTTTATTAGCTTGGAGAAAGGAGTCGTACTGAATCTGATTGCGGCGCCAATGTATGTACACGTGACTCTAGTATGTACGTGTCTGAGCCGCTCGTGGCATTGCTTCGCACGTATGCTCGCGTGTGAACTCCCTGATATCGATGTCGTCAGTTCTTGGGGCAGACCAAACGGCGATTAAATAAATCTTACCGTTCAGTGTTGAAATGTATTTGTTTGCATCATGAGAACCGTGTGACAGTTCTCGACGGGGTGCCGGATGTGTATAAAGCCTTAGAATGAACAAAAATTACAATGAATAATTGTAACCAAGTCGAAGGGGAAGTGAAGTTATAGTGGATATATCAATATCGTCATACTGATAAAACGTAACTAAATTAAAGAAAGATTGTTTCGACGGGATACTGAACGTGTGAGGCATAGCGAACTGACACAATGAAATTAACAAAGTTTCAATATTGAATTATTCACAAACGCCCGATGTATAGACTAAAATTAACAGCAGAACATCCGGAATGTCACTATCTATTGGCTATCAATGTACTGTAAAATGTACGCTTCCTCATGAACGCTCAACTCTTGTCTAAAGTTTGTTCTCCAGAGATCCTGTTCCACAGTTATCTCACAATTCCACGCATATCGTACGACATCCGTTTTCCAATAGTTCAGCACCAAAATGCAGCGCTGTGCAATAGATGTACGATTATAGCCGTCGTGTCGAACTTCGATCGTCGAACCAGTTCTGCCCCATATTGATTCAACAGAAGAGGGCAACCGTTTCCATAAATCGCCAGCCGTTTCTGCATAAAAGTGATGTGGCCTACAGGGAAACTACTTCCTTTTTGTGTCGAGATCGATTTGACGGTGGATAAGTGAACATTCCGAATGGCATAGGTGGTGAAAATTGTGCATTTGAGTTGACGACAAAAGAAGCATACCAACGGTGACTAGTTATAGCACATTTACACTTTTCGCATCGTATTTGCTCGAGCTGTGTGGAGAGCTATGATTTCATATTATTTCACTTTTCATATTATTTCATCATTAAAAAGTTCCCAGAATCACAATCGGATGACACCCTTAGTCTCTCATATTGACTTCGGTGTATTTTGTTACGTTTCCACATTTATCATTGACTTTTTCATCAAATTTTATCGTGTGAAAGTTACGTCATTTTTGCGATACAGCCATTGTAGGTGTTCTTAATTTTTCCATCAATTCGTCCTTATTATCCATACAAATTACGAACAACCGGAGCTTGCCCAATGAGAATGGTTTGCTACTCCCAAGTGCCATTCGATGTGTTCTTCATGCAAATTCGCTCAAGCTCAAGCTCAAATCAAGGATTTTGGCCTTGCTTTTTTCTGTTTACATTGAAACTCATAATTGTATTATATTGAACAGAACTTTTCAAATGTGTCGTATCAAATGGTACTTGCGTTACTCAAAATTGTTGTCATACGCACTTTGAAATAAAAATATATCGGATTCAATAGAAGCAAACTACACGAAAGAAATTAACGTCACAATACCAGCTATTTTCGCGGTAGATTGCTTCTTCTAAACCACCCACGGTTAGTACTTCCATTCTAGGTCTAGTTGTTCAATCATATGCACAAAGTCGTGTAGCTAAAGTTATGTATACAGAGGTGATTTATTCGACATGAAAAATGAAGGTAGTTCATCTTCTCGTTTCGAATGTTCAAAGAGCAACACAAAAAAAAAACAGGAAGTGGGTTATATCTATGGTATAACCGCAAAGGTGACGTAGGACTATCGTTGATTTAGAGATAATTTGTTTGAAGTTGAATCTAAATCAATTCTGAATGAATGAATAAATGAATAAATGAATATTTGGGGGACTTCGAAAACGAGAGCGTTACGTTGGAGGCACAAGGTTTTATGTATTCAATATAGGATACGAAAAACCTTGTTCTGAAGAATAATCTTCAGAAGCTTTCCTGCTAACTGCACTTGATTGACAAATCACAAAATGTATTACATGGATATTTTATGGATAGAAAACATTAAAATAAACTCTTTCACATGAATGTATTTTTAAATTCCCAGAGGAACTGGCAGATTATTTTCAGTAACGATAAGATATTTCCACATTTCCTCGATACTGGAAGCCACTGGTGGGCTAAATGCTAACTCGATAACCACCTGTTAATAGCACTTGATTGAAACATATTTGGTCACAGTGTTACATGGATAGAAAACATTAAAATAAACTCATTTACATGAATGTATTTTTAAATTCTCAGAGGAACTGGCAGATTATTTTCAGTAACGATAAGATATTTCCACATTTCCTCGATACTGGAAGCCACTGGTGGGCTAAATGCTAACTCGATAACCACCTGTTAATAGCACTTGATTGAAACATATTTGGTCACAGTGTTACATGGATAGAAAACATTAAAATAAACTCATTTACATGAATGTATTTTTAAATTCCCAGAGGAACTGGCTGATTATTTTCCGGATCTTTCTCGATGCTGAATGGCATCCAAACGGAAAGAATTCCGCGCTTGTATATGTGTGTGTAGCGGCTGCTTCGAGATCTTCCCGGGGAACCGTTTGTGGCATCACTCTCCTCCTGATGGATTCCCTTCTGGCCTAAGGTGCACAAACAGGCTCTTGGTGACACCGTTCATCCGCGCTTTCATGGTAAACGAAGAGCTTCACCACAACAGCGACAACATGCTCCAATCGCTGTTCAATTAGAACTGAGTGGATTTACGAGCGGCGCTCGCTTATATACCGATTGGTGATTTCAATAGCCTGTTTTGAAAGCAATTTTAAGACTATTGAAACAAGTTTTTGGATCAAAAAGTAACAAGTATAGAACGCGTAGACATTTTATCTTTCGAATGAAGTGTTTATCATACCATTTCGTTCAGTTGTTTAGAAGCTATTAACGCTCAAAATCTCGGTCTCCGGCGTAACGCTTTCGTTTTCGAAACTTTGATTTTACACCCCGGTATAGAAATGAAAGACGTAGTTCTACGTCAAAAGAATGTCAGCATTAGGCATATGGATGACGCGAAAAATTTAACACGCTTCTCCTTCAAAGGAATGTGCACTCGTCTAACATTTTCGAGAGCATAAAGAGAGTGGAGACACAATGTTAAGTGTCTTTGAAATGGAAATCAGATTCTTGTTCTCCCCCCACCACTCACCCAAGTAGGTCTGGATAAGAGGAATGAAGCTTTTTTCTTTCGTCCCGCGAGAGGCTGCTCACGAATCATCCCTTCGACGCAGGTTTTCCCAACATTCACCAGTAACAGTATCATATTTCGCGTGGAGCACAAATTCGCTTCTGGGTTGGTTTTGGCATAAATAAAAAGAAACCTCGGCGAAGTCAGTGTAGCCGCACTTTTGTTTCAACAGCCTGGAGGGAGGCTCGAGCGTGGAATGTGAATACCCTCGAGGAGCTGACGACAGACAGTTTCCCATTAGGGATTCGCAACATATCAACATATCCGTTTGATATTCACCTAGGTGAGAATCGTTTGTGTGACTTCTCTGGCAGGGCGAACGGAAGGAGAGCTTTACGAGGAGAATTCGAGTGCGATGAATTATAACGCAAGTGAGGCTTAAATTTCGGAGAAGCTTAGCGTCAGAAATGAGAACAATACATTCGTAGCTTGATGGTGGCACATTTTTACACTTGGTATATGCACTTGGCCGAATTAGTATTATTCTAGCATTTTCAGATTGGGTATTGAATGCTGTGGGGTGGGTAGAAACCAGCTTCATGATTTATTTATTTCAAACGTTATTAACTTGATTTGTGGCGAGCGGATTTCAATGATTCTTACAAGAAATTCGTAAAAGATAAAAAAAATCGTAGAAGAGAAAAGAAAAAAAAGTAACGATAAAAATCATTCTACATCTTTTTTTTCATCCCACTTGTTTTTTTACTCAGGCACCGGACAGCGGAGATGTTGGTTTATTTATAGCACAACAGCCCAATGTTTCTTGCAGAGGAGAGCAGTTGTATGGATGCATCGATCTCCATCGTTGATGATTGTTGCGTGGACCTGATTATTCTGTAACAACACAAAGATGGTCAATGAGGGCCAATGATTTTTTTATAGTGAAAGAATCGAATCGAAAAATCGGAAATCGGATAGGAAAAGATCGATCTTGTAAATATCGATCCAAGATAGCCCAATCCTGTTCATTACCACTAATTCGACATCCTCGAAAGCTATTCAAATGTTGACATTAAGTTTATAAAACTTGTCAGGTTAAGCTTGTCAGCTTAAAATCGATGTACACTGGAAAAGAAAAACTTAAAGAACGAAAAAAATCGAAGGAAAAAGATCGATCTTCACGATTTTTCAGGTACAATGAATCGATCCAAGAAATCGGGAATCGAAATGGAAAAATCGATTTTCTGAATCGATCTTTTCCAGTCTGAGTAGATTGTTATGCAATGCAATGCAATGCATAGTTATTGACAGTCTTCAAAACGCAACGCGTTGTCTGAAAAGGATATACAGGCAAACCTGTTTTTGTGGGGTCCCATTTCGCGTGATTCCTCGTTTGTGCGACTCTTTTTGTGCGATTTTATTATGACATCGGGTCTTGAATCACACAAACTAATCGCACAAATAATAATATTGCACCTAAACAGTCACACAAATGAGAAATCGCACAAAAACAGGTTTTCTTGTATATTGAATTTTGTTAATTGTGTGTTCATTGAAGAACGAAGGGAAGGGGTTCTGATGTGGAGAAATCCAATATTTCATTTGAAATTTCTTCCTTTTCCTGGTTGTCAGAAAAACGTGGCTTCTGGTCAGTAGCGTAGTGTGCGGACGGCAAAAGCGGCATTTGCCGGGGGGCGCGGGTCCTTTGAGGCGCCAAAATCCAAGAATTTTCAATCGTAATTTTTTCCGAATTATATTTCATCTTTCAATTGAGTAAAAAACATCCATCATGAGTAGTTGCTTCTGTACGTACATGATACCAATAATCTCTCTTTGATTTTCGCAAAACTGAAACATCACATTATATCAATACCCTTTTATTTTTTTGCTACGCATGTCTGGGCGCCCCTCCATGCTATGCATTGTTTTCCAGTTATTGTCTAAGGGCGGGCCCGTGCCTGGAAGGTCGAAAATATGATAAATTTTCGTGAAACACTAAAAAATTAAATTTCAGAAAACGGCTATGTAACGCTTCAGATAATCCATTTTGATATGCTGAAAACAAATTTCAGTTGAATCGGTCGAGTAAATTCTGAGGCATCGATACACCCAGCTGAAAAAACATGGATTCCACAAAAAACGCGTTTAAAAATTCGTACAGAAATACTACATCCCTTGAGGCGACCTCATTTTTTGGCTGTAAATTTCCAACGAAATCAACTATCGGAAGTACAACATTTCTGAGGACATGACCTTCCAAAAAATTCGTTATGCAGATTAAATTTCTTTGTTACGAAATGAGTTCGACAGAAGGTTTGAAGATATTTCCAAAAAATATATAATTCATAATATGATTCATGTCATTTCAATGATGGAATCTAAATAGAAGAAATGTCAATGAAATTAAAAATCATTGATAAAAAATTAAATCTTCAATTTTAATGGCGATATATTAGGCTGTCAAAAAAGTCCTGCGGTATTTCCGCGAGGTGTCGTTGTAAGCGCGTAGTTCTAGTTGTATTAATTGTATCGAGTCATACTATAGCTTGTTGGAAAGGTATTTTTGCGCGCTATAATATAGTCCTTGATAGTGTTTTGTTTGGTTAAGTCGTTCGTGAGTTATAGTGTCGCAAATATGGAGCAAAATAAAGAGAAAATCCGACATATTTTACAGTACTACTATGACAAAGGCAAAAATGCATCTCAAGCTGCTAATAAAATTTGTGCAGTTTATGGACCCGATACAGTTTTCATTTCCACCGCACAACGATGGTTTCAACGTTTTCGTTCTGGTTTTCGGAAGGCCTGTCGTCGAAAATTGCGACAAAATCGCTGAATTAGCCGAGAAAGACCGGCATAGTAGCAGCCGTAGCATCGGCCAAGAGCTGGGGATAAGTCATCAAACCGTTATTAACCATTTAAAGAAGCTTGGATTCACAAAGAAGCTCGATGTATGGGTGCCACACACGTTGACGCAAAAAAACATCTTTGACCGTATCGAAGCATGTGAATCGCTGCTGAATCGCAACAAAATCGACCCGTTTCTGAAGCGGATGGTGACTGGCGATGAAAAGTGGGTCACTTACGACAACGTGAAGCGCAAACGGTCGTGGTCGAAGCCCGCTGAAGCGGCTCAGACGGTGGCCAAACCCTCTTTAACGACCAGGAAGGTTCTGCTGTGTGTTTGGTGGGATTGTCAAGGAATAATCTATTATGAGCTGCTTCCCTATGGCCAAACTCTCAATTCGGACCTGTACTGCCAACAACTGGACCGCTTGAAGGTAGCACTCATGAAGAAGAGGCCATCTTTGATAAACAGAGGCCGCATTGTCTTCCATCAGGACAACGCCAGGCCACACACTTCTTTGGTGACGCGCCAGATGCTCCGGGAGCTCGGATGGGAGGTTCTTTTGCATCCGCCGTATAGTCCGGACCTTGCACCAAGTGACTACCACCTGTTTTTGTCCATGGCGAACGAGCTAAGTAGTCAGAAGTTAGCCACAAAAGAGGCATGTGAAAATTGGCTATCCGAGTTTTTTGCCAATAAGGAAGCGAGCTTCTATAACAGGGGTATTATGAAGTTGGCATCTCGTTGGGAACAAGACATCGAACAAAACGGCGCATATTTGACTTAAAACAGATGATTGTAACTAATTTTATGAACAAATGAAAATTAAAAAAAATACCGCAGGACTTTTTTGACAGCCTAATATTTGATATAGATGAAGCTCCTGATTTCAAAAGCATTTCAATTTCAAAAATATATTTACTGCACTTATTGGAATCAACTTGGCGAGGAAATGAGTTGTTGATAACATTTTTCGGATATACTTATACCTGAATACAATATTTTCTACTATATATAATGCAATCGAAATAAAATATCGGTCTCCTTTGACAGATTGCTATTTGGCAGCCTGTTTGCAACAATTACAGGGCAAGCTAAATAAAACCATTTAAAAATATGAAAAACATGTCGAAAATATAAAACCTAATGTTTCCAGCACTTTCAGATACAAAACAAACATTCAGGATAAAATGTGTTTATAATAAAAATGTTCGCAATAAAAATAAAAACATAGAAAATAAAAGAACGAATATAGCATCAGATTTTTCATTTATAACGAGAGACTGTCTAACATCTATGATCACGGATCAATTGGATCAGGATCATGGATCAGATGTTGAAACAGAGGAACTTGTATCAGAGGTGTAATTGTTCAAGACGCCGATGAAGGGCCAATTTCCCTGACCGAAATTTTTCGATGCTCTTAGGCATCTTTAACATTATTCTCAGATATTCTCTCGATTAATTTTATTATTGATTGA
The DNA here is from genome assembly GCF_029784135.1 of Toxorhynchites rutilus septentrionalis. NCBI lineage: Eukaryota > Metazoa > Arthropoda > Insecta > Diptera > Culicidae > Toxorhynchites > Toxorhynchites rutilus. Next base: position 125,273,419 of record NC_073746.1, on the reverse strand, counting down.
AAATTATCTGCGTTCTAAAATAAGCCAAGGCCGACTCAATGGCTCGGCAATTCATTCGAACGAGAAAGAATCGCCAAGACTAGTGGTAAAGTGGTTTTCCTCATATTTATACAAAATATCACAATCTCAAAACTAGTGAAAAATCGATCGAATCCTTTCCTTTCTTCTTCGTTGAAAAGAATGCTGCTGCATCTTTTTTTGTGAATGAGTAGCGCTCCTTTTTCCGATGTTCCAATGTCTATAATATACTGGAAAGTTTTGCGGCCCCCGTATCGAAAACATTTGCTCCATACTTTCTAGGGCTTGTTACATATTCTTATAAAGCTATGTTGTTGTCTATGAAATTTATAAACTGTGAACATTCTTCTGTCACAGCATTGTTAGAGTGAGGATGCTTTTTGTAGTTGAAGAATTCCGACCTATAGAATACATTTAAATTGAATTAAAAGAAGAATTGTTCGCGCACACAATTCCTGAATGAAGATTTTTGAATTTTAAACCAAAAGTGAAGCTGAAGTACTTCCCGACCACTTTCGACCCATTTCCAACAAACTATTTGTTTTGATTTTTATTTGTTATATTTGTTTTGATTTTTGACATTTTTTTCTCAACAGCTAGGTACTATAATTGACACTACACTAAATTGATAATATAGTAACTATCAGTCACATTAATTCAACATGCAAAAGTAATGGTTTTGGTACGAAATTTTTTGAAACTATTTGTTTTGATTTTCATTTGTTATATTTGTTTTATTTTATATTTGTTATATTTTGTTTTTTGAAGAATTATGAAGCATTACGATACTCTATTGAGCTGACCGAACAGCCGAGTATAGTACGCAAACATCCAAGATTTAATTGTAGTCGAATATCGAGGAACATTGCATCGAAACGAATCTCATCAGGGCTTCACAGTGCATTCTACTTCAAAGTCAATGAGAAGACAGCACAGAAACCTAATGCACCATACAGCGGAAAGAGCATATGAGAAGTATGCAAACAAATAAATTATTGAGAATTCTTTGTAACACTCATAAATGTTACTAATGGTTTTTGACGTAGAACTACGTCTTTCATTAAGGGTGCCAAATCAGAAAACAGGTCACATTTTTATGAAATAAAGTTAACGTTAATAACTATTTTTGTCGCGAACGGATTTTGGCGATTTACATACTAAACGAATCGGAAATTCCCTAAGATTTGTTTAATATGCTATACATTAGAATCCCTTGGTTTGTAAATGGTTAAAATTCATGAAAACTTTAAGCGTTTCTATTTTCCCATACATTTGTTCAGTCCATTTGTGTGCTTTCCCGAACAGAGCTGTCAATAACGAGCAATTTATCGACGAGCAACGAAGGAGAATCGTAGGATATAAAGTCACCGTGAACAAAGGAAAAGTAGAAGAATGAAGGGGAATACTTGCCTAGAGTATAAACAGTGGATCTCGCTGAGGCAAACTTTCAGATTCGACGTTTGGCATTCGTGGTGAACACACGTGTTTTTCTTCGCTCCTGTGCTTTAAATTAAATATCGGTTATATCGTTAAACGTTAGTGAAGCGCGGTCCTGTAAAGTGATGGCTAAGAGACGTAAGAAGCAGGGACAAAGTCCCAATAAAGCAAGTGGTAGTAGTGATGGGCACGACAAACGCCCGAGAAAAGAATCGCTTCGTTCGGTGCGAAGCACGAAAACTCCCGATCTAGCGAGCAATCGGGATAATGAGAATGCATCAATATGCGATGACGCATCAGACTGCAGCGAAACAACGAAGGCAATCAATGTACCATCGAAAATAAAACTCCCTCCGTTGATGGTCAAAGGCATTCCCCTGAGTCAGCTTATGAAGGAATTATTATCACGGCATATTAAAGCCGAGTTTAAATTGTGCAGAATTGGCATCAAAGTGGTGGTCTCCTCCAGGGCAGACTATGATAAAGCTGCAATGTATTTGAAGGAACTCAAGGCTGAGTTTTTCTCCCACGACATTCCGGGGGATAAACCATTTAAAGCTGTCCTGAGAGGTTTACCAGAACTAGATGTGAATGATCTCTTGGCTGAGCTTCATGATCACTATAAAATCATCCCAACAGCAGTGCATCGCATTGTAAGACGTGACGAAAAAGTGAAACACTATCACCATCGTCTCTACTTGCTCCACTTTAAAAGAGGAACCGTAACTATGAATAGTCTGCAAGCAATTCGTACACTTTTTTCCATCATCGTGAAGTGGGAGCCGTATCGTGGTGGGAACAGAGACATCACGCAATGTCAACGGTGTCTCAATTTTGGCCATGGCACACGTAATTGTAACATGGCCCCACGCTGCAACATCTGTGCTCGGAATCATATCTCGTCGGATTGTCCGGTAGAAGGGGCAGCAGCACTGAAATGTGCCAACTGTGGAGGTGATCATAATGGATTGGACAAACAATGTTTAAACGTATCCGAATGCAGGCGTCGTCTAATAACCAACCGAAACTGAAGAAACAGGCTGATACAGTGTTCAAAGCGAATGACTTTCCAGCGCTTATAAACCGATCCTCCTCCCGGCCTAATATGGATGGTATCTCCACCCACAACCAGTGGACCACCCCTCCTCCCGGATTCAGACAACAATCACCACCAAAATCCGATCCTCCTCACAATAATCCGGATCTCTTCAATCCAGCTGAACTGATGGAGATATTTGTCAATATATCAAATGCTTTTCGTCAATGTCGCAGTAAATCCGAGCAGTTGCAAGTACTCGGGAAATTTATTATCCAGTATGGTTCCTAATAGCCTAAACATCTTAACCTGGAATGCTTGCTCTGTTCGGGCAAAAAAGTACGAGCTGGAGGAATTTGTCAGCAAACACAAAATTGATGTAGGTCTCGTCACGGAAACCCACTTAACATCTAAGGACAATTTTTCACTGCCAAACTATACCGTCATACGTTTGGATCGTTCCAACTCCAGGGGAGGAGGGGTTGCGATCATTGTGAAAAAAGGCATACGGTTCTGTGCAATTCCACACTACAATACCTCCATCATTGAAGCTGTCGGTGTAGAGGTGAGAACGCTTGTTGGTTCGCTTCAGTTTATCGCGGCCTACTGTCCTCGACAATGTACTATCGCCAGTGGTCTGTCTGCTAAATTCAAGAAGGATCTGACAACCATCACCCGTACCAATGCTAAACTGATAGTGGGCGGAGACTTCAACGCAAAGCACGAGCTGTGGGGCAATCATCGACGAAACTCCAACGGTCTCCTACTATTTGATCATCTCCAGCTCGGAAACTACACGGTACATTTTGCGGACAGTCCTACGTTCTGGTCTCCATCTGGCAATTCTTCTACACTGGATATATTTCTGACCAACGTTAATACTACCAAACCAATCGCTCTCAATGAGCTGAGTTCAGATAATCGTCCGGTAATCTGCAAGGTCGGTGGTGATGCAGTTTATGTTCCAGTGAAGCGGCTTAAGGATTATCATCATGTAGACTGGGCGGCTTTCGGTAGAATAGTGGATGTCAGTATCGAGGAAAATCCAGCTCTCGATTCACCAGCAGATATCGACCACGCACTTGAAAGTTTCCGAGCTGCATTATCTGAGGCGGATAGAGCTTGCATTCGAAGTGTTCCTGTTAGGGGTAAGTTTATAGAAATTGACCCTCACACATTATTAATTATCAGATTTAGAAACATATATAGACGGCAATTTCAAAGAACGGGTGATCCGGATAAAAGGCGTATCGCTCGCAGACTCACTAGAATGATTGCATCTAGGATGGATACACTCCGAAATGAAAATTTCGGACGTGTTGTCCAAGCCTTAGACACTCGGTCTCGGCCCTTTTGGAAAATAGCAAAAGTGCTGAAGACAAAACCAAAACCTATTCCACCATTGAGGGTCGAGGAGTCAACTTTCATAACTCCAACCGAGAAGGCCGATGTAATTGGAGATCAGTTTTATAGTTCGCATAGCATTGGACTTAACATGCCGAGCCGATATGAACAAATGGTTTCATTGAGCATCATCAGCCTTGACAACCAAACAGGTCCTATTCCCCCAGAAGGAGTGATTACAGTAGAACAGCTTTGCTCAGCGATGAAGAGCAGTAAAAATATGAAAGCTCCTGGGTTTGACGGCATTTTTAACATCATTTTAAAAAATTTGACCATGAAAGCATATACAACTCTATGTCATATTTTTAATAAATGCCTGGAGCTTTACTATTTTCCTTCTTCATGGAAACTAGCAAAAGTTATTCCAATACTCAAACCCGGGAAAGATCCCACGTTTCCATCTAGTTATAGACCAATAAGTTTGCTCTCATCGCTGAGTAAGCTGTAAGCTGTTCGCATAATTAACCAAAGGCTGCTGATGCACATTGAAACCAATAACATCATTCCTTCACAACAGTTTGGGTTTAGAAGCGGACACTCAACATCGCATCAGGTGCTACGGATGACAAACAACATCAACAAAAATCGAGCGGTGTCCAAGTCTACTGCCATAGCATTGTTAGATGTCGAGAAGGCATTTGACAATGTTTGGCATGATGGACTTGTCCACAAGCTCATTCAGTACAATTTTCCAATATATTTGGTCAAAATCATCCGTAGTTACCTGCAACAGAGATCGTTTAAGGTATCGCTGCATGGAATTGTATCTAGAACTATCCCTATACCAGCAGGTGTGCCGCAAGGTAGTCTGCTCGGTCCTGTTTTATATAATTTATACACATCGGATGTCCCTCATTTTCCTGACTGGTGCATGTTGTCTCTCTATGCAGATGACACTGCTCTCAGTGTGAAAGGTCGGACTACACGTGAACTCACCAGCAAACTTCAGCGATGCCTAAACATATTTGTTGAATATGCTTCTTCGTGGAAGATCAAAATCAACGCTTCTAAAACCCAAGCAATTATTTTTAAACATCGACAAACGTATAAGTTGAACCCATCACCAGATTGCCGAGTTTCGGTGGGAGGGTCTCCGATTCATTGGTCTTCCGAAATAAAATATCTTGGGATCACACTTGATTCGAAGTTGACTTTTCGATCCCACACAGAAAATATCATTGTTAGATGCTCCATTTTAGTGAGATATCTTTATCCACTAATTTGCCGCAAATCCAGATTATCTCGGACTAACAAAATTGCCGTCTATAATCAAATAATTGCACCAGTAATTTTCTATGCTACACCTGTGAGGGGGTCCTGTGCAGAAACACATAAGATTAGATTACAAAGAACTCAGAACAGGACACTCCGGATGCTGCTAGATATGTCAAGATATACTCGGACCATAGAATTGCATGAGATGACCAGATGCCAAACAGTAAAAACTAAAATTTTAGCTCTGAATGAGAAATTCCAGCAGAAATGCTCTCAATCTAGATATGATCTGATAAGCTCATTGTATATAGTAGATTAGTGTAAATAGTAGGATAAGTAGGTTTATCTTGTAAATAGTAGGTTAAACAATCTCTTAGTTTTAGTTTAAAATCACCAAAAATGAATCCCACTATGGATAAATACATTCCTATTAATATAGTATCACTTCAATGTATTAAAATAGATATGAAACTAAAGATGTAAAGAAAAAAATAATAATTCTGAATCACTTATGTATGTATATACAATGTTAATCAACTGAAAATGTAAATAAAATCAATGTTTGACTTGACTTGAGGCAAACTTTCATTCGGCATCGGACTGTTGAGCAATCCAGTTAACTCTGCTTTCGCTGCGCTTCGATCTAAGATTGAACCCCACCAGTGGTAATTCAACTTGGATATCGTCGTGTGGTTTTTCCAGTTCGTTTTTCGCGTTATTCGTATCGTGTGTTTTTCTTTCCGCTTTATAAATTGGACACTTCGCATAGTGTGTGATGAGCAAGAAGAAGAGGAAGGCTGGCTCGAGCCCTGCAAGAAAACTAACGCATTGCCAGGGGCAATAAAGTTTCGAGGCAAGCGTCATCCAATGATGCACGCGATGTTGGTGCAGTGAAAAGCGCTCGCACTGAACCGAGCCTTCGCATCAAACAACATCGAAGTAGGCGACTTCGGCGTGTCGATCGAAAATGTAAACGTCATACCCAGGCAACAACCAGCTCCCCCCGCTGATGGTAAAGGCGGTTGCTCTTGACAAGCGAATTCGCATCGATGGGTGTTACAGCAGAGTACAAGCTGTGTGGCATAACTCTGACTTTTTCCAAGCAGTGAACATTGTTTGTTTTCCGGCACCATAAGGGCTTCGATGGTTCTTTTGACATTGCATGAATGTATTAAACTGACGTTATGGCGAAGCAGGCGTTAAGGTTGTGCGCCAAAAAATCATTTGGAGAATACCAAGCATCTTGAATGTCGTACTGGAATGTTATAAGTTATTTGGGTTCGCGTGCCAGTCTCAAAACTATCTTCAACTAGGATTGCATTTGCACTAGTCTTGATCATAATGAAGCAATGCTACTGTTTTCGAGGTGGTTGATAATAAAAAGAGTTTATTTCGCTTTATTAATCACCAAGAAAGTGAATGTCGTTCTGGAATTTTGTATGTGATTAGCGCAATATGATGAGAAGTGTTTATATTCCTAGTAGTTTCACGCCACCAATGTATGGTTCTGTATGCATGCTATGGCGAACGCTTGTTTGGCGCTTGATTTACGTTGTACGAACGATGCCTGGAGGTGCAATTCCACTGAGGCAATACTAAATAACATGTAGCATGATATTTGATACTTGCAAGTGTTGTCATTGTTGTTGTTTCCTCGCGGTGCCAAAGATATTTTGATATAATCGTCTGTAACCGAGTCTATGTCAATTGCGAAAAAGGTCACAGGAATAGCGTTCGAGATAAATTTTCAGTGCATTGACATGAAATAAATTGCGACATATGATCAGCTAGTGTATTGTTCAGCGAAGGCAAGAATGAATCATCAGTCAATTATCGTCAACTGATTCTACAATGAAAAAACATTTCAGAGATTGTTTCACTAAGCAGTTGTTTCTAAAATTTCACAGCATTATAGAATAATATCCGAAGGTTTGAACAAGCGTCTTTTTTAATATAACAACGTAGTTCTACGTCAACAATGCGGTCGTATCTTGGACACAACCTCCTATAATTTTTTTTCAAACTTTGATTGTTTTTTACCTAGGACTACGTCTTTCATTTCAATACCGGGGTGTAAAATCAAAGCTTCGAAAACGAAAGCGTTACGCCGGAGACCGAGATTTTGAGACACTTCATTCGAAAGATAAAATTTCTACGCGTTATATACTTGTTACTTTTTCATCCAAAAACTTGTTTTAATAGCCTTGAAATTGCTTTCAAAACAGGCTATTGAAATCACCAATCGGTATATAAGCAAGCGCCGCTCTGAAATCCACTCAGTTATAATTGAATAGCGATTGGACGCATGTTGTCGCTGTTGTGGTGAAGCTAACTTCGTTTATCATGAAAGCGCTGATGAACGGTGTCACCAAGAGCCTGTTTGTGCACCTTTGGCCAGACGGGAATCCATCAGGAGGAGAGTGATGCCAGAGATTTCGCTTGAGACATCGGAGCAGCCACCACACACATACACGCATGGAACAATTTTCGTTTGAATGCCATCCAGCATCGAGAAGATTCCGGAAAGATGTCATCGTTGCTGAAAAATAATCTACCAGTTCCCCTTGGTATTGAAAAATACAATCATGCGAAAGAGTTTATTTTAATGTTTTCTATCCATAAAACACTGTAACCAAATACATTTGGTTTTGTGAATTTTCAATCAAGTGCAATGAACAGGTGGTTATCGTTATCGTCAAGTGCAATTAGCAGGAAAGCTTCTGAAGATTATTCTTCCCCATCAGTAGGATATTTTCGTATCCAATATTGGATGTGCGCGCAATGGAAAATGTGTCGCATCGCGAAAATCATATAATTTTCAATCGATTATTGCAATCGAGTCGCTGAAAGTTTCATACTCAGTAAGTTCATTCGCCTCTAGTTTGCCTTCCAAATTGCCATCGTAAACCACACCTTCTCTCGATTCAATCACGTACAAAAAGCATAATTAAGCGATACTGGTGGTAAAACGCATTCATTTTCTGTGGGGACATCGACAAGACAACATCGTTACTAAACGAGCTGAACGAGCGGAACGAGCTGGACGGCGAGGATCGATGAATTCATTACCTGGCTTGACTTGATCTGAAACGCATTCAGTTTGTTTGGAACTGTGAGGGAGCGCAGAAACGCCGATCCATCAGGAGGAGAAGAGAAGGCGACCAAGAGAGTATCAGCATCGAAAAACATCGGAGACATCGGAGTATCCGCCACACACACACATACACGCGCGGAACTATTTTCGTTTGGTTGCCATCCAGCGCCGAGAAGATTCCGGAAAGATGTTATCGTTGCTGAAAAATAATCTGCCAGTTCCCTTGGAATTGAAAATTACATTCAAGCGAAAGAGTTTATTATGTTTGCTAACCATGTAATACTGCGACCAAATACATTTGGTTTTGTAATTTTTCAATTAAGGGCGATCAACGTAAGACCACATCTTTCGGCAATTTATTAGAGGTGCAATGAATCTTAAGAAGGAATTCCCGCCCTGTGCGCACTGGAAAACGATGTTTACTCAACAATTTCTCAAACGAGAAATGGGTGTTGTGAGAAAGGATGTGCGAACGCAAAAATTATGTAGACTGATTTGATGCAACAGATATTTTGTCTATTGGAAATGGAATACAAATCGTATCACAATACAAGCAATGTATTATGTATTATACAACTTTTGTGTGATTCTTTTGCCGAATATTGTGCCTTCAACGTAACGCTCTCGTTTTCGAAGTCCCCTAAATATTCATATATTCATTCATTCAGAATTCATTCAAATGCAACTAAAAACAAACGATCACTAAATCAACGATAGTCCTACGTCACCCGTGCGGTTATACCACAGGTATAACCCACTTCCTGTTTTAGTTATGATTTAACCATGTAAGTTATATGTATAGAATAAGCTCTTCGATTACAAAGCGCACTAGCATTGACTTCATAGGGTTCCTACATATATATTTGGAATTGCATAATATCATTCATTTAGATTTGGTGTATTCGGTGTTTTTTAAAAACCATGATCTTTGACAGTTAAATCTTTTTAATTTTGTTGATGAACACTTCAACAACGGTCTGTTGGGTGAATATTTTATGTTTTGGGTCCGCATATCAAACAAATTCACAAGTTCTTATGTATTCAAGCCGGATTTCTTTGCACTTCACAAGCTGCAAAAAACGGTTCAACATATTTCACCCCGAGCCGTATGCATGCTAAGCGAAATTGATTGTTGAATAATAAATCAGCGGAAGTGCGCTACTCTGACTTCAGTGGCTCGTGAGCGGGCACACAGGATACGTGCCACGAAGGACCCTAATGTAATGTAGATTAAACGTTTCACTTACGGATTAACTGCTGCCTCTCCCCCTCCCCCCACTTGACCCGTCCTCAATTTTGCAGTTTCAACAACGACAATCGAGTGCCGGCTGGCCTTCGGGGAATGAAGCCGAACGATAAATGATGCTGACAGGATGATTGCCGCCGGCATTTTAAATTGCAGCGTTCCTCTTCGTTTCCTGGAGCGCTCCGCGTGGGAGCAGTTTTCCCGGGCGATCCTTTGAGCCGAGCGGTGCAGCGGAAGCGCCAATGTTCACAACCCACTAAAGCTCCCCGCGCGGAGAATATCCGCATTAGCATAATCCTAGCAATTATAAATTGCGCTGCAGCACTGCGTCTGTGGCCGATTGTGGGCTTGTTAATCTCGGTTTACGTAATGAGATTGAAGATGTACGCGGGCGCTTAGGGCTTCGTTTGGTTGTCGAAGAATAATTGATTAAAGTTGGGGAAACCTAATCAAATTAAGACTTCCTTTTTTATGTCTAAAAATTTTGCACATTTAATGGTTAGTTTTCGAGTTACTAACTAGTGATTATGCTTTTTTAATATCTCTTCAAAAGCAGTTTTATCTCTTCTGATACAGTGGTATCATACGCAAGACAAGCATCTCCTGATTATGGTGAGTTTTAATATTCAATAATTATAATTGGCTCATCAAACCCCATTACCACCACCAGCGCCAGGTTAACGTAGCAGATTCAACGCTCACCTGAAACAAGAGTAGCGAAGCATCCAACAATCAACTACCGTAGGCACTAAGTGTAAGTGCAGAAAATTAAAGTAGATTGTTTGTAAATAATGCTTAATTATTTTCTACCCTCAGCAGACTCCGGTTACGGATGATTGCGATCCCTTCCGTGCAGCCGAGCCGCTACCCTACTCATCTCGAGCCGGAAAACTGGAGGATTTCCTTCACTTTTGAAGCTTATCATTAACTATGAATGAGCTTTAATCCTATTATTCACGAGAGGTTTATTTGTGTACCTTCTTCCGATCGTTCAGTTACCCCTCCCGACTACCTAAGTCGTCGTATTTGCGAAGGTTATTATAGAAAACTTTTCACATTCCTCATGCCATCATCGTTAGCATCGGCACTGCGCAATGGGGCTGCTGCAGTATGTAATCGTCGGGGGTGTCATGTCAGCTGGTTGGTTTGTCTTGCCTTCTGCAGGAGGCTCAACGTCTACCACAAATACCGGAAGGATTGCCACAACTTTGACACATCCGAGCGCTGGAAGAATGTCACTTTGGAGAGCAATAATACACACAAATATTTTCGCTCATCGCATCGGTGCTGCGGTGGGACATTCTGAGTGGAATTATTTATGATGAAGGAGGAGGTAGGACTTTGGGCAAATGCAGAGAAAAAGTTTCATGAAACATACAGGGTCATTTTCATCCAGGTGAAATGGCAAAAAAGGGGTAGGAGAATAAGAGTAAGAGTATTGTGATTGAGCATTTTTTGCTCCGATTGAATTAAAATAATGCTGATTTTCTTGTATTTCCGGTATTTCCAACGCTGAATAAAATTCACCGAACAAATTATGAACTTGATTTTATGCAAAAATCATATATTGCTTCTCACGCTGTTTAACATTTTGAAGTAGGGCTATGTCTTTGAATTCTATATAGGGGAACATTTGAGGCATGTAACGATAATTTTGAATATTTTTTCTCCGTTTATTTCATGTTGTATTGTTAAAAGAGAAAGAAACGAATAAGGAAAAAACGTCCGAAATTCTCACAAAGGTGTGAGAATGAATATCATAAATGAAAGTTAACGATTGATCCTGAATCGTTAATTATAAAATATGGCATATTTTTAATACGAAAAAAAAATTTCTTGGAAGTGGTAAAAAATCTTGAACTAACATCATGCCTGATTTTGTATTATAACGATATGTTTTGTTTGGAAAATTTGGAATTTTAAAAACATAATCACGTGGTTAAACGCCGGGTGTCCTAAACATCAAAATAATAATTTTCTTCATAGCTGTTCTGACAGATGGTTAATGGATTCGATTTATTGTTATTACAATTTATTGGATTTATTGTTATTACAGTTTATACTGCGCTAATTTTTTTTCGAAATTATATTTTCGCCCAATTAGTGGAATGTTTCACATCATTTCCTAAAGTGATGTGCGGTATATTGTTGATTAATTTAATCCGAAATTGAATAAAATTACTTCTGAAATAAGTCTATGCTTAATATTGTATGATTCGAGATGTTCCCGAGCGATATAATCCACTATGGAGTACTGGATACAGCAAACTGATATTTGGCGAATCACTATTCAGTGCCAGGGAAATGGAATGCATACGAGCGAAGATATAATATTTACATTACTTATTGTAATGCAAGCTCAACATGCGTTTGAATACTGTTCACATTCATTATTTTCCTCTAAATATCAGCAAGTATAATATTGGTTCGGTTTGTTGTCTTTTCGGCGATTTCCTCACGCAGACGTAAATTCTTTTGCGAAGGACAAAATGAATATTGTGAAACTTATCTCAAATTTCATCATCAAATCAAATCTACGATGAATTTACCAATGGGCTTATAAAATAAAATTGAAAATAGCAAATTTCATGAATTTCATAATACAACAAACTATTATTATTATTCTAGATGGTTTTTTTTCAAATTTATTTATTTTAAAATGTTTTTATTTGGCCTAAATATATTTAATGGCTATAATACTCAGATTTTGAGCTCAAACTCTATTCCTTAAACTAATTCTTATTGAAAGAGTACACTGAGAAACACCCGGGCAAGTTAAAACAAGGATAAAGTTGAAACGGAACCTATTACTTTGACAAGTAACCATGGATTTATGTGAAATATTTTTTTCAGTAAACAGTACCTTTCAACTCATCTTATGTCAGCCATACCCAGGACATTGGAATGCCCTAACACATAACGTGCCTTTTTCGTGATCGCCGTTCGTGAAATCAAAACAGAAAATTTACGCGCTGACTCAATCGGTCCTAAAATACTGATTTTTGATTGTACGTCAGGTAATCAAATACAGGTCGGACTCGATTATATATAGTCGCAACTTCACTTTCAACGTTAATTTTCGAATCCAATACATAATCGAATCACAAAAAGCTAGTTTTCTATTAATGTTTGACATTCATACATTAAAGAAAAAATTGTTTTCTTGAGATTCGATTGTGCATAGAATTTGAAAATAATTGTTGAAAAAAATGGTCAACTATTAACAATCGAGTCCGACCTGTAGCGATAATTAAGTGTAGTGATTTCGATAACTAAACCGAAAAATCTGTTTTCCGTATAGAACTTATTTCGGAATAGGATTCCAACTTACCCCATGTTTTATCCAACCATGGAGTAGGTTGAAACAGCAGTGAATATCGATTATTTTTTACACTTTGTTGCAGGTTACAATGTATGAAATAATTATGCCAGACGTTATTTGATAGTAATTTCTGTTGAATGAATAATGACAAATTTGGAAAATAAGAAATATGATGTATTTGGAAGAGCTGTTGAAAATTATAAGCAATTTCATAAAATTTAATGAACATGACGGTATAACACGGCAAACCTATTTAAAGAGCCTATTTACTATAAAAAGGCAATATATTGAAAATATTTTTTTTTATATCTCGAAAATGGCTGCATGTAGAAGGAGATTGATGAAGTGTTTTTTTGACGTAGGACTACGTCTTACATTAAGGGTGCCAAATCAGAAAACAGGTCACGTTTTTATGAAATAAAGTTAACGTTAAGAACTATTTTTGCTGCGAACGGATTTTAACGATTTGCATATCAATCGAATCAGAAACTTTCTAAGATTTGTTTGATATGCTATACATTACAAACCCACATATGGTTTAAATTGATGATAATTGGAAGCATTCCCATTTCCCCATACATTTGTTCTGTCAATTTGTGTGCTTTCCCGAACAGAGCTATCAATAACGAGCAACTCATGTAGCCGCCAGAATAGAAACATTCGGATCCGAAGGATTTAAAGTCTCCGTAAATAAAGGAAAAGAAGAAGAAGAATAAGAATAAGAATAAGAATAAGAATAGAAACAACGAAGGGCGCTATCCCCCTTCGTTGTTTCTATTATTTGCGAATATTTGCGAAGTAAGCTGTCGCTAGCGTATAAGTATTGCATCTCCTCTGAGGAAAATTCTTAGAATCTTTCTGTGCCCGAAACAACAAAGGTCGCTTATTCTGCTCGTTTTGTGTTTTATGTTTCCCCTCGAGCTGTGAACGCTAGCGAATATTTCACTAGAAGTTTATCGCTGCAATCTTTTGCAACTGTTAGACACGTGTTTGATGCCTGTTGAATGCGATGCACGGAAGATCTCTTCAAATACTCAGTGCATTACGTGCATTGATAGAAAGAAACAAATTGCGACATATGACCAATTAGTGTATTATTCTCGCAAAGGCAAGAAAGAATCGCTGCTTCTCGAAATGATTCTACAAAACCACGCAATCCATTAAACCTTTTCAGGGTCCCCGGAACTTTTTATTTATTTTTTATTTCTATTTATGACATTTTCGGATACAACCCCTCGATTTTTTAAATTTTAAATCACATCAGAATTCATAATTTGTGGCTAAAAATGATTGTTATCAAACAAAAAAAATGGGTGGGTTATATCTATGATATAACCGCAAGGTTGACGTGGGACTATCTTAGCTTAGCAATCACTTGTTTGTATTGAATAAATTCTTGATTGAATGAAACAATTTCCAAATTCAATTGAATTCAATATATTTGCTTTGTAAGTAAAATAATTTAACATGTAAGGTCAATTCATGCATTGTGATAGATTACGTTTTTCGTTACAAGTGACAGTTTTTTCACCTTTGATATGATGCCTAGGACAAAATATGCTAACGAAAGAATAATCAAACGATTATTTTATTTTAAATTTACCTCTGAATTTGCATCTCTCAAGTGTACGTACTTCTCGAACCGCGAATTTGCTTCAAACCTGAAAGTTCATTCGCCTCTAGTGTCTGCACGATTTTTCCAGGTTCCTAAGTTTAGAAGTCCGTGTTAGGGAAACATATTCTAGTCTGCACATAGGCAAGCGAGTACAAAAGTACTCGCAGTTTGCATTTATTTGCAAAGCCGATTTCCCCAGAAACCTTGGTTTTGAAGTATGTGTTAGGCAAACACATTTCAGTCGAAACAAAAATGATCCCGACTTGCATGTATTTGCAATGCCGATTTCCCCAGACACCTTGATTCTGAAGTCTGGGTTAGGGAAACACATTTCAGTCGGAACAAAAATACTCCCCCTGCACCTGCATGAATTTTCCAATTTCTCCAGACCCATTAATTCAGAAGTCTGTGTTAGGGGAACGCATTTCAGCCGGAACAAAAATGCCCCCGATTTGCATTAATTTGCAATGCCGATTTCCTTCAGGCACTTTGGTTTTGAAATCTCTGTTAGGGAACACATTTCGGTGGGAACAAAAACTCCTCCTACTTTCATGTGTTTGCGATGCCGATTTCTCCAACTTGGTTTTGAAATCTGTGTTAGGGAACACATTTCGGTGAAAACAAAAGCCCCCTTACTTTCATGTATTTGCAATGTCGATTTCCCCTAGGTTGCTTAGTTTTGATGGCTGTGTTGGGGAAACCATAAATCGGGCCAATCGAAACGAGGCAGTTAGGGAATTTAGATAACGCTTAACATTTTACAGTTATTCAATTGTTTATCTAATGAAAAATAACATTTTATTCATTGCAATAGACGCGTAGAAATGTTCCCTATCAATTGATGCAAACATCTTTCTGATCCAGTAAGAAATCTTCGAGTTATAAGCATTCGGAATCTTTCATTTTTTCCTGCATGTTCTGTGTTTAGGGTTTTCATTTTACACCCCGTATATTCCGGTTAGACGTAGTCCCACGTCAAAATCTTGGGTCTCCGTAGCCACATTGGTTGCGCGTTCGCTTAGTAAGCGATCGATCGTGAGTTCAAAACTCAGGGCCCTCTCATCGATCCACGGTCGAAATAAGATCGATTCATCCATACAACTGCTCTGCTCTGCAAGACACATCGGGCTGCTGTTCTATAAATAACTCAACGATGATCAATCAACTGTCTCCGCTGTCCGGTGGTCTAACTGGATAATGGAGAACAGAAAGAATACTCTTTGCGCCTACATGGCTACTGTGTAAATGTACCATATGTAATGGTATAGAAGTAATACTGGCGAATGGCATCTGTGTAATGTGCTAATTATAGATATGATAACCATGTGACATGTACACGATTAAAATTCGGCTCTGTTACAACTGAAATGCTAATGAGCCTTAAATAAATAAATGGGATAAAAAAATAAAACAAAAAATCGAAGTTTGAAATGAAAAATGGCGAATAATAGAAGAATAAAATAATAAGAATGTAGAATAATGTAGAATAAATGTAAGTCTGCCTATAAAAAAGATGCTTTTGTTTTCCCAGAAAAAAGCAGAGGGTTAACACAAAAACTACCACAACAACAACAACAGCAGAAAGTGTTGGAAAAGCACTACATAGTAAACGCGATGCGATGCTGATTTAAATGCGGCGAAACTGGTCGTGGAGTGTTTTGGCGCAAAAGATGGTTGCCAGATTATTCTCATGAATACCTTTACAATCGAACTAAAATTGAGTTATTAAATTATTATTTTCGTTTTGTTCGATAAATCATATAACTTTAGTCCAATTTACATAATGCATATCATGAACACTACTCTTGATATTTTTTATATTTATTGCAATGAGTTTCAAAAAACATGATTTTATGCTACCATGTTTACAAAAACACAAAAAAAAAGATCTCCAATATCGTTGACTGTGGCTGACAAGCTTTCAGGAAAATACATGCAGATGAAAATGATAATTGCCTTTGATTGAGTGAATAAAAAAATAGACACTGGAGAAGAAGTAACCAAATACCACTGGGGAAAATGTTTCATTTACTATACTTTCAGTTTAGATGCTCGGTTGCAGTTGTTTTGAGAAAAATATTGCATGCTTACTAAATTGAATATCCAACAAAAATTTAATTGTTTACAAAATAAACAAATGATATCATGTATGGCATCCTTTTTCGTTTACATGTAGAATGGACTGGGTTGTGATATAATTGAAACGTCAAAAAAAAAGCGCGATTTAAAACGATCAGTATGTCATGGCACGAGATGAGCTTCAATTAACCGCTTTGCATCGGATCGCATCGCACTGCATTGCATTTACTATGTCCCCGGCCTCAGAGTAGGGAGACAGTGACGTTCATAGGTAAACGATTTCTTACACACTACAGATCAGAGTTACCATATCTACGGAATAATCTGTATTTCTACAGATTTTTTTCTACTTTGAAACTAATAATCTGTAAATACAGATAACAAATTTTTTGGGTTTCATGCAGAATCTACAGATTTTTTTTAAATAGCGTTTCAACAATATTAACGGCTGGCTATATTAAGGCAATATTAACGGCTTAATATTATTTTTTCCATCTAACCTTACAGTCTTCGATACTGTCTAAATGAGAATCATCTATTTTCGATATTCACATGTAGTTTGATGTCCTACAATCTGATGCAAACGTTTACGTTAATTATTACCGCTATAATAATAACACTGGTTATCTTTTTCTTACTAAGGCACAGAGAATGTAAAATACAAGAGTGTGCTCATAATGTCGTAAAAATTCTTTTGATTTGAAAGTTTTTTAAAAATCTAAAAATCTATCTAAAAGCATCGAGACGTTTTGGCGCAGGATTATGTTTTTAGATCGTATGGGAAGTACACATAAAAAATGTCCAATTGTGAGTGCTCTGTGTTGAGATATTTTATAATGATTTCATGAATCATGATGTTTTTACACCAAGCGATTTGGACACTTTAGATATTCCCTCACAATATAGTGCAATGCTATTATGAAATTTCGTATAGTAGATATGCCAAAATAGCGTTGAAAATCTCGATTGAAACCATTGAAAATGCTGAGTTCACCCGTAACAAAATGACTCTCACTGAATTCCGTCATTCAACATAACCTAGAGAGATTTAACAGAGGTCGAAACCATAAAATGAAACGAAGTTTGAACCATTTGAACGATGACCAAACCTATTTTACTATTTTTGATACTACGTTTTGCTATTGATTGTTGAATTGAACCTGAAACACTGAATCACCAGAATTATGCCAAAATTATTACATAAAATCTGATGTAGCAGAACCAGACTTTGGAGATTTTGGAAAGCATCTGAAGATATCTACGTCGGTGTTGGAGCTGCAGAAATAGAAGCTACTGAATTGGGCGAGAGCAAAACAATAGCTTTTAGCACCACCTGTTAAATCATCGAATGATTTAAAGACGAAAGTTTGAATTCAAAATAAGAATTTGATTAAAAAAAATATATTCGACTAATTCATTTGGAATGATAAATTATATTGAAACCTTTCCATGTCGTAAGGGTTAGTTTCATGGTAACTTTATGTATCCGTTTATACAACCTTTTAATTCAACTATTACATTATTGTTATTAATATATTATAATGAAGGTATTTACGTTACGCAATGTAATCAAGCATGTTCTGGTAAATGAATAAACTTACATAACCCCTCAATGAGCATATTATTTATACTACAGTATATATGCTTTTTGGCTTTACGTGGATACCATCAACATCGCCTAATCAATAACTATGCAAATCAATGATACTAAAGTTTAAAAATTGAACTTAGAGTTGTTTTGGGAAAAAACTAATATAGCAAGATTTCTTCAGATCAAAAATACAGATTTTTCTATGGCAACCCTGCCACACTAGGGAGTCTTCGTAGCCACTTGGTTACGCGTTCGTTTACTAAGCGATCGATCGTGAGTTCAAACTCAGGGCCCTCAATTGACCATCTTTGTGTTGTTATAGAATAACTTCGTCCACGCTACCATCATCAGCGATGGAAATCGATCCACGGTGGAAAAAAGATCGATTCATCCATACAACTGCTCTGCTCTGCAGAAATATCGGGCTGCTGTTCTATAAATAACTCAACAATGATCAATATCAACTGTCTCCGCTGTCCGGTCTGCTGAACAATGGAAGAACAGATAGAATACCCTTACGCCTAAATGGCTACTACAGTGTAATTTACCATAATGTAATGGAATAGAAAAATCTAACGCCTAAATGGCTACTACTAACTACTGTGTAATTTACAATTTATAGAAACATAAACATATGTACATGTACACGATAAAAACCCGGCTCTGTTACAGATAAAATGCTAATGAGCCTGAGAAATAATTAAATGGGATAAAAAAAATATAAGAGGTTGTGTCCAAGACACGACCGCATTGTTGACGTAGAACTACGCTGTTATTTTATTCAAGTCGCTTGTTTATAACTTCGGATATTAATTTATAATGCTGTGAATTTCAGAAATAACTGTTTAGTAGAATGGTTTGATTTCCCTGAAATGGTATTTTAAATTGTAGAATCAGTTGTTGATAATTCATTGATTATCGCTCTCGCAGAACAATACTCTAATCCTATCGTATGTCACAATTTGTTTCATGTCATTGCATACAGAGCCATACATTGGTGGCTCAAGGCTACTAGAAATATAAACACTTCTCATTATTTTGCGCTATTCTCAAAAAAACGCTTCTGTTAATATTGGCTGGTCTCGAAAAAAGTTGCATTACTTTCTCATGCTCAAGATAAGCGCAGCTGTCATCCTTAATGGAGAAAGTTTTGCTACTGTCGAGCGAAACTAAATTACATAGAAAATTCCAGAACGACATTTACTTTCATGGTGATTAAATAAACGAAATAATCTCTTTCTGTTAATCTCAACAACTTAGAAAAGAGTAGCATTGCTGAATATTTGACTCAGCAGAAATTCATTACTAATACCCTAGCGCAAATATTTCCCTCCCACTATCTTTCCTCCTTGTTTAAATTTATCATTACGGCTGCATAATTTGCACCACCAATGCACACGGGAGCAGATACAAATGGGGTTTCAGCGTAGCGAAGATGTACTATTTTTACGTACGGGTTATGAAGCACGCACGTACGCACACAAATATCCATATATCGATGGCTAGAAGCATCTAAATATACACACACTTATCTCCGTTTTGCGCTCTTCTCAACAGCCTTTTCTATTAATATTGTCTGTCTAGATTAGCTGTTAGCTGCTTTAGCTTAGCTGTTAGCGTTGGTGGAAAGAGTTTTGCTACCGCCATGCGAAACCAAATCAGAGGCATAATTCCAGAACAATTATTTTCTTGGTGAGCCGACGATAGCCTAACTTGATGATTCCCCACACAATTGTGTAGCTCAAAACATTAATGCAATGGCATCAGTTTGATGCAATGATTGCAATGAGTAACTTGGTCGCGTCCACCCCAATTGCTTTAAGAAAGGCACTCGATCCCTCGCCATCCAGCTCGCCCAGCAACGGTGTTGTCCAGTCGGTGTCTTTACGAAGAATGAACGTTTGCCTCAATTCAATTCTTTGTTTTTAAAAGGTTTTAAACTTTGCAGTTCATTCGCCTCTAAGCTTGCCTCAGCGAGATCCACTGTTTATAGGTACTGTAGGCAAAAATTCCCCTTCGTTCTTCTTCTTTTCCTTTGTTAACGGAGGTAGTGATCCCCGATAATCGTTCGATTAATCGAATACTTCCTACAGAAATCGATTATTAATCGAACGAATACTGCACAACCAATAATCGAAGCGAACGAATAATTTACGTCGATTAATCGATCCAAACTCAGAGAAAAAAAAACGTACGGCCGCTGCAGTTTTATCCAGAAAACAAATCATTATCTTTGACGCTCCCCTAAGTTCGTAAACAAAGCTCAATGCCATCAACGGGAATTGAGATTCGTTTACGACTTTAGAGGTGAGTAAAAGGTAATAATTGATTTTCAGGCGGAATGAACACTTTTTTTATTCCATATGGCTTTCTAGCAAATAAGAAATAATAATCTAACTAATTATTTCTCTCAGTGGTGCGAATAATCGATTTATCGATTATTTGGGCTGATTAATCGTATCGAATAACAAACTGCTGAAAACTATTCGATTAGCTGATGAACGATTATTTTCAAAAATCGGGGATCACTACACGGAGACTTTAAATCTAACGATTTCTCCTTCGTTGCTCGTTATTCACAGCTCTGTTTGGGAAATCACACAAATGGACAGAACAAATGTATGGGGAAATGAGATTGCTTCCAATTTTCGTCAATTTAAACCATATACAGACAATGGGTAGTAATGTATAGCATATCAAACAAATTTTAGAGAATTTCCGATTCGACTGGTAAGACGTAGTTCTACGTCAAAAAACCCTGCCACAGATAGGAAAAGCGTAGTATTAATAGTCCAGGATTTAACTCAATAGAATATCATATTTTGCATACGCAGGATGTAACCGTTGCAATAGCGTTCGCTCTGGTTCCATGTTTACGAAGTTTGGGTTTTCGGTTTTCGGTAATAAATTCATAAGTACATCCGACTAGTTCATCGATGGATTAAATCACACATAGAATGCATTTTCCAGCGAACTATTCTTCGTGCATACCCATATGATTACGAATCTGCATCTTGTTACGAAACAAGTAAGCTCACGTTCACAATGTGATACGTCCCTCGTTTAGAAAATCAGAATAAAATGTGAAATTGAGAACTTTTCCTTCGGAAGTTATGGACCAGACATCAAACGGTCGGTTATTTATATCTCCCAAATCCGACGAAATAAAATAGCATTTGTGGGTTGAGATGAAAACGGAAAATTTGATCCCATTGGATCATTTTTTTGCTCCTCTTTCTCATTCTGACACTTTATCACTCAAATCCTCAGTCTATTAGATGATGAACTTCGTTCTAAAATCAACGGCAGGAGAGATTATGCGAGGGGAGACTTGATTGGGGTTTTCCGAGATGCTGACTCCTGCGCTGATTGTTCCTAAGCTAATGGCATGGCAAACAGACACAGCAGCAATCCGGGCTGCTGCTGCTTCTACCGGTATCGATTTCTGGGGAAAACAGTCAACTGAAAGTCATTACTGTTTTTTTTTGTTGCGATTTTGAGCACAGGAACTGCTGTCTCCCCCAGAATTGCCGTTCATTTCAATGAACATGTGTAAGTGGTACAGCGTTGGGTTTGCAGTTCCAAAGTTATAATCCCTGTTTGTGGTGTGGGTGTAGGAAAATTTGTACCACAGAGTGGAAAAGTGGCGTTCGCTCTCAAGAAGGCGCATAATAGATTAGATAGAAGAGCATGCAATTTGCAATGAAATATTTTTATCCTTGTGACGTTACCAATTTTTCAATTTTGGAGCGCTTCTTGAAAGAAGGAGTTTGTATACAATTCTTCTTAGCTTATTATTGGGTCATGTTTGCAGCTTAAAGTCACTTTAACGATGACGCTCTAATGGGGCGCTTCTCGTAAAAAGGGAAAATGTAGATAATTCGTGGAGTGCTATTATCCCTAAATTCATTTGATTAATTCCACGAAGCATTAAGTTAAATATCTTCTTCGAAGATAAAAATTGAAATGTTAATTGCGCACTGCTTCGAGTCATATTACGTAGAAAAGAAAACATGCATAGTCTAAAAATTCTCCGAAAATCCACGTTCAATTTAATATTCCAACCCGAAGGCGAAATTATATTTTTGCTCATTGCTCAAAGCTAAAATGGGAAATTTTGTCCGGATCATTCTCACTGATTGGAGGTGGAAAACTGTTACATATGCGAAGGGGGTTCCTTGGCAAACATCTCACCGGGATACGAGGAAATGACGAGCCTGATGATGTGCCAAAGTGTATGTGGATGTATAACTATAGTACGTTTACCTGTTGGCACAAACTGCAGCATATGGCTAATTGTATTTGCTGGTGCTAATTTCATTCCAAGTTGTATGAATCACCTGGAGCAATGTGACTCTTGTGGAACTAATGGCTTGGGTTTAGGGAAAGTTATGCTACACACATGATACGTTATAGACAAGCTGACGGGGATCGGACTCATTCAGTTTGTTACTGAGCACTGATAGTTTGTTAGTTGTTTCGAGACATTTTCCCGGTGGTTTTTATCAATTTATTTCCCATTTCCCAAGCACGAAGCATCAATATTAATTTCATGCGAAATTGAGAGACCTACATGTCTTTTTAATTTTTCTTCTTGTGCTATGATGATTGGGAACAACTCCTGGTAATCATGAGCAACGAAAAAACCTTCACACGATGTTCAATAAAGTTTTCAATCACATTCCAGTGTATCGCTTGATAGTTAAAAATCTGCATAACGTCTCTCTCTCTCTCTCTCTCTCTCTCTCTCTCTCTCTCTCTCTCGATTGGAAGCTTCGCACATTATACGAGAAGACGTAGAAAGCCTGTTGAAATTGATAACGATAGAATAACATCGGAACTGTAATAACACCTCGGAAAAAGCAATTTTCCGTAGCACACAGAGCAATGCGAACGAGGCCGGAGAAGCCCCCGGGGGTAACCGTTTTTGATCAAACGACTTCTCCTCTTATCGAACTCTACCGCCGACAAATTATAATCAGGTTTGGGGCCGCAGTCATAGTAGTTTGATCGGTGGGAGAAGGGAAGTGGGAACTCTGAGGAGTGAATATTTGACTTCATCGTTTTTTTTCTTCACCTTGTTCCTTTCTATAGCAACAGTTCCTCCCCCTGAAAGGCAATACGATTGACCTCGGGCTAATATTTTGATGTTTTTCCGGCGACGGTGCGTTGTTGAGAGATTGATTTTTTTTTCGCCTCTTCATATCCTCTGTTTGCTCTTTCCTCTGCCGGTAACGAGAGTGAAGATATTTGTTTGGGTACACCGCTTTTGGGAAATTATGTTTGATTTTCGTCAGCGCGGAGGTGGTTGAAGAAACGCCCAGGTAGTGTGCAAAATGTGTTTTTTTGGGTTTTGACAAAATGTTATTGAACTTTCGGACGGATCTGAAATGGAAACCCCTTGACGAGAAAAGATGCCGAAACCTCAAATGTTGAAAAATGAAAAAAGTTCAATTTTCTAGCGGAAGATCATATATTGATAAAATTTCCCGACTTGTGAAGTCCGCTGTCAGCAATCATAAATGCCTAAACCGGACATTAAATATTCATGTTGCGTTTGTGCCGTCGTGCCCTTCGTCTAGTAAATGTCTTGCAAGAAAATTACACTGCTTATTACGAAGCTGAAAATATTTTTGACGTAGGACTACGTCTTTCATTTCTATACCGGGGTGTAAAATCAAAGTTTCGAAAACGAAAGCGTTGCGCCGGAGACCGAGATTTTGAGTGTTAATAGCTCCTAAACAACTGAACGAAATGGTATGACAAACACTTCATTCGAAAGATAAAATGTCTACGCGTTCTATCCTTGTTACTTTCTGATCCAAAAACTTGTTTCAATAGTCTTAAATTTGCTTTCAAAACAGGCTATTGAAATCACCAATCGGTATATAAGCGAGCGCCGCTTGGAAATCCACTCAGTTCTAATTGAACAACGATTGGAGCATGTTGTCGCTGTTGTGGTGAAGCTCTTCATTTATCATGAAAGCGCGGATGAACGGTGTCACCAAGAGATTGTTTGTGCACCTTAGGCCAGAAGGGAATCCATCAGGAGGAGAGTGATGCCACAAACGGTTCCCCGGGAAGATCTCGAAGCAGCCGCTACACACACACACATACACGCGCGGAATTCTTTCCGTTTGGATGCCGTTCAGCATCGAGAAAGATCCGAAAAGTAATCTGCCAGTTCCTCTGGGAATTTAAAAATACATTCATGTGAAAGAGTTTATTTCGATGTTTTCTATCCATATAACACTGTGACCAAATATTTTTCAATCAAGTGCCATTAACAGATGGTTATCGAGTTAGCATTAACCACTGGTGGGCTTCCAGTATCGAGGAAAATGTGGAAATATCTTTTTAGTTTATTTTAATGTTTTCTATCCATGTAACACTGACCAAATACATTTGGTTTTGTGATTTTTCAATCAATCGCAATTAACAGGATAGCTTCTGAAGATTATTCTTCCCCATCAGTAGGATATTTCCGTATCCAATATTGGATGCATAAAACCTTGTGCCTCCAACGTAACGCTCTCGTTTTCGAAGTCCCCCAAATATTCATTCATTCAGAATGAATTCAGATTCAACTTCAAACAAATGATCTCTAAATCAACGATAGTCGTACATCACCCTTGCGGTTATACCAAAGATATAACCCACTTCCTGTTTTTCAGCAGATGGAACCTTCTCACGTTTTATTTTTCACGTAAAACTTTTTTTTTAACTCCCGCTTAAGAAGTTTTATTCCATATCAAGAATACTATAAAGCCATTCCACGCAAACCATCTGCCCTGACCCTCTTCGATATTCGTTAAACTGTATGACAGTTAGTCAAAACTGCAATTTTTAATAAGATTCGATCAGTTTGAACCGGTAATGATTTTTTCAAGTGCGTCGCCAAAATTATTGACATTTTTTTTTCAATAATCGTAACTCGAAATTAAGCCGTGTGATTAAAATGTTGTGTTCGACAAAATTGTTGGAAAACAATGGGCTTCGAAAAATTACACTTTGAAAACATTGTCAAAAACATGCTCGATAATTTAATTTTATATTAAACTTTTTCATGTCTTTAAACACCCCCTTAGCTATATTTTCATTATGTTTTCAGTAGAATATTGTTTAAAGTCGAAAACGTTTGATGCCGGATCGGACTCAGCAAAATAGAGATAGGTATTTTTTAAATTGTTGAAATTTCAATACTTTTCGAAATTGTAACCATTTTTGAATAGCAATATTAAAAAAGAATCTATATACAGTTTTGCATGATCAAATTTTATACTAACGGTTCTGAATGCATTTGTCAAATTCTGTCAAATTCGCGAAGATTAACGCGGTCGTTTGTATGCTCTCAGTCACCACAGCAAGGAAGTACGCAAATGTTGCACTTTATGCAATAATATATCAGTTCACACTTCTTCTAAAGGAATTTTAATATCTAGTGAAGCTGTTCAGGTATCTTAACGATGCTCCTATGAACAATACATAACGGTACTCAGTATAAACAAAATTTGTCACCCATGCTTGAGGAAAGGCTCGATGAAAAATTCTATGTGTTGCGGCAATAAACAATAAACAATATAAAATAAATTAATCTTTCATAATCTCACAAGTTATACATTAGGGTGCCAATGAATGTATGGGAAAAAATGACCCTAAAATTCCAAAAAGTTACCCTATACAAAATGTTCACTACCTCGGAAAAACACCCTATGCAAAATTTCAGCTCAATCGGATTTAAGGGAGAGTGGCACAAAGCGGTCAAAGTTTGAGTTTTCTGAAAATCGAAAAATTATCCTAGGGGGGAGTAAAGGAAATCGGGGTTTTCGATTTTTTTTGTTTTTTTTATGCAAAATGTCTTAAAATAGTATGAAACGTCGAGATCTAGTGTCATCTCGAATTTTTTTTTCTAAATCGGCACTGTGGGACTTAGTTTTTTTCGGAATACGAAACTAAAAGTATGGTTTTGGGTGTAAATAAAAATATTTATCTCGATTTTTTATTCGGGACTTGCTACGAAATGTTGATTTGCATGACACGTTGAGATTTACAGTTATCTCAATTTTTTTTTCCAAAATTGATTTTTCAGACGGAAAAACTTTGTTTTGACAAAAAAAATTTCGAGATAATTGTTAATCTCGACGAGTAATGCAATTTTGAGACATTTGGCATCAATTTAAAATAAACGATTTTAGGCGATTTTTCGTTTTTCTCAAATTTTAACGTCTGCGACACCATCAAATGAAGTCCGAATGAACTAATATTTTGCATAGGGTATATTATTGTGTACATCAACATTTCGTAGCAAGTTCCGAATGAAAAATCGAGATAATTATTTTTATTTGCACCCAAAACCATACTTTTCGTTTCGTATTCCAAAAAAAAATCCCCGAGTGCCGATTTTTGACCAAAAAAAAAATTCGAGATGACACTAGATCTCGACGTTTCATGCAATTTTAAGACATTTGGCATATAAAAAAAATTATAGGAGGTTGTGTCTAAGATACGACCGCGTTGTTGACGTAGAACAACGCTGTTATTTTATATAAGTCGCTTATTTATACCTTCGGATATTATTCTATAATGCTATGAAATTTTTGGAAACAACTGTTGCGTTGTTGTTGAAAGTTGCATTACTTGTTCATGCTCGAGAGAAGCGCAGCTGTCACCCTTAGTGGAGGAAGTTTTGCTACTGGCAAGCGAAACCTAATCACATACAAAATTCCAGAACGACATTTACTTTCTTGGTGACTATACAAGCGAAATAAACTCTTTTTGTTAATAACCTCGAAAACAGTAGCAATACTTCATCATGATCAATATTAGCGCAAATGCAATCCTAGTTGAAGGCAGTTTTGCGACTGGCACGCGAACCTAAATAACTTATAACATTCTAATAAGACATTCAAGATGCTTGGTATTCCCTAACTATTTTTTGGCACACAACCTCAACACCTGCTTCGCCATAACGTCAGTTTAATGCATTGATGCATTCTCATATGCACCAACGAAGCCCTTATGATGACGGAGAACTAACAATGTTAACTGCTTGGAAAAAGACTGAATTATGCCACACAGCTTGTACTCTGCCCATCGATGCGAATTCGCTGATGAGTTTGTCAAGAGCGGCCGCCTTCACCACCAGCGGGAGGAGCTTGATTTTGGTTGCTGCCTGCCGGCGTTTACATTTTCGACCAACGCGCCGAAATCGCCTAACAACAGCGAGTTCGATGCGGTGTCACACTCGCGAAGGCTCGGTTCAATGCGAGCGCTTTTCACTGCACCAACATCGCGTGCATCATTAGATGACGCTTGCCTCGAAATTTTATTGCCCCTGGCAATGCGTTCGTTTTTTGCAGGGCTCGAGCCTGCCTTCCTCTTCTTCGTGCTCATCACACACTACACGAAGCGTCCAATTTATGACGCGGAAAGAAAATCACAATACGAATAACGCGAAAAACTAACAGAAAAACCAAACGACGATATTCAAGTTGGATTACCACTGGTGGGGTCCAATCTTAGATCGAAGCGCAGCGAAAGCAAAGTGAACTGGATTGCTCAACAGTCCGATGCCGAATGAAAGTTTTCCACTGTTTATACTCTAGGCAAGTATTCCCCTTCATTCTTCTACTTTTCCTTCGTTCACGGAGACTTGCAATCCTACGATTTCCCCTCCGTTAGTCGTCGATAAGTTGCTCGTTATTGAAATCTCTGTTCGGGAATGCACACAAATGGACAGAACAAATGTATGGGAAAATGGAAACGCTTAAAGTTTTCATGAATTTTAACCATTAACAAACCAGGGGATTCCAACGTATAGCATATTAAACAAATCTTACGGAATTTTTGATTAGTTAGTGTGTAAATCGTCAAAATCCGTTCGCGGCAAAAATAGTTATTAACGTTAACTTTATTTCATAAAAACGTGACCTGTTTTCTGATTTGGCACCCTTAATGAAAGACGTAGTTCTACGTCAAAAATCGAAAACCCCGATTTCCTTTACTCCCCCCTTGGGTGATTTTTCGATTTTCAAAAAACTCCAACTTTGACCGCTCTGCGCCACTCTCCCTTAAGTCCGATTGAGCTGATATTTTGCATAGGGTGTTTTTTCGAGGTGGTGAACATTTTTTATGGAGTAACTTTTTGAAACTCGAGATGGCCATTTTCATTGGCACCCTATTATACATATTCTGCATATATTCTCAAAAAATTATACATCACCTCTTATTCCTAATCCTTCTGCTAATTCCAACCGCGAAGGGTTAAACATTCTTTTAATGAAAATATAACTGTCTCTGCCCAGATAGTTTCTGAGCAGTAGAGATGTAGAGATGAGGATAGACCGGCTACCCGATGAGTGAAAAGATGTGATCGAATGTAATCAAGACGCTTGATGTAGGGGAGAGGGGGGGCACATTCGGACACTTTTTTTCTTTGATTTTTATTATTTTTTGTAAACTTAAAAAAACCCTGAATTCATCCTGTTTGTCATTTGGACATCAATGTATCATATGAACATGCTAGAGGTGTGCGTTGATGCGGTTACGAATGGTTTATTCGAATTTTTGAAAATTGTCTTTTTGACCGAATGTGCCCCAGTTTCGGACAGCCCTGGGGCACTTTCGGACAACGAAAAAAAAATTAAAATATTATGTTTATCAACAATTAATTCCGTTTCCTCTTATTTCCAGCAAATTCTGCATTTTTCTGTTTATCAGTATTTGTCTGAAAGGAAATTGCTTGCTATGAGAGTCAGTAAAAATTCGTGATTTTGCTTTCTCCCGTTTTCGAGTGGTGGTTTTCCGCGGTGAAATTTTTGGAAAAGGTTCAATATTTTACAGGGATAAAGTTGCCAAAGTAAAATCTCTATGTGCTGTAGACACAATGTTTTGCAGCATTGTTGTATTACTCGATGAGCCAGTTGCTACCTCCGCTCCAGTAGGTGAAATCATTTGAGCATTCAAAATACTTGTCCGACCTTTCTTGAGGATGGATAGCAACCTGTCAATTTGATTGAAAAAAGCATTATAAGCCGATGCAACTATACGAGAAAGGTCCTGTATAGAAATAGTTTTTCCAGAATGGTTGAGTAGCCAATCGTTCTGGGAAACTGAGAGCTTTGCTTGAAAGGGCCCATAACTGAAACATCCATAATGTGGAAAAGATACATGAATTGTGCAATTTTCTCGGCAATATTTAATTATTTCCAAAGTGCAATGACTTTTTGATTGATTTTTGATTTTTTAAAAATTGATTCGTTCAAGTTTTTCAAACGTTCCAGAACATTGTGAAACAGTTTTCCAGTTATGCAACCGTTAGTTGGGAAATTAGCAAAGACAATGGGCTCAGTTGGATCACCTGTGATCTAGAATCATGAAAACGTTCTATTCGAAACTAGTTCGATAGCTCTTTCCATCTCATCTTCGTTGATGCTGGTTCTATCGGTTTTCTTTTTGTAGTTTCGAACCATCATTAGGTCTGAGAATCAGACTAAATTGATGTCTGTTAGTAAACAACAATCAGACACAAATTTTATGAGATATTAAACAGTGTCCGAATGTGCTCCACCACCATCCAAAGACAAATCATAATTTTATCAAATAAATAGACCTTTATTTCCCCGTTGTATGCACTTTTCTTCTTTTCATATTAGTTGCTAACTGAGGTGGTGTACTTAAATTTTTAAATCGTTTACAAAGAAATTAGGGAAATACTTACAACTGCAAGCTTAAAAGTTTCGAAACGTGTATGAAAAAGGAGACTGTGTTGTTTCCGTAAGTA
The DNA here is from genome assembly GCF_029784135.1 of Toxorhynchites rutilus septentrionalis. NCBI lineage: Eukaryota > Metazoa > Arthropoda > Insecta > Diptera > Culicidae > Toxorhynchites > Toxorhynchites rutilus. The sequence continues at coordinate 125,243,580 of NC_073746.1, read as the reverse complement.
ATAAACGATCAGGAAATGTCAAACCGTATAACAGCTGTTGGTGGAAGGGCTGTTAACTTACTTATATTATTAATTTGGTTGAAAATCGTACCACTCAATTTTTACAATCGTTGCCCGAAACTGCCCCCCTTTCCCTTATAATTATGTATAGTACAATTCTGTGCAATTTTATAATAAGGATTATCCTTAAAGGTTGCTATCAGATGAAAAACCAAGAGGTGCGTATACATACATATATAAATGCTCTAATGTGTCTTATTTTTCAGGTGCAGCAGTTTTTTTTTGTTTAAGTGTGAATAATGTGATTTTTTATAGAATTAAATTTGTGTTATTTCTTTGTTTCTACCTGTCTTCTTCTTCTTCAATGGCACTAACGTTCCTAGAGGAACTTCGCCGTCTCAACGTAGTATTACTTGCGTCATTTTTATTAGTACTTAGTTGAGATTTCTATGCCAAGTAACACGCCTTGAATGCATTCTGAGTGGCAAGCTCTAGAATACGCGTGATCACAGTGCAAGTCGGAGGAAATTTCTTTGACGAAAAATTCCCCCGACCAGAACGGGAATCGAACCCGAACACCCGGCATGTTAGTTGTGACGCTAACCACTCGGCCAAGGGAGCACAATGTCTGCACCGAACCAATAACGAAAAATACAGTTAATCTCTATACATATAAAAATGTTCTGTTCGTTTGTTCACGCGTCGAAAACTCGAAAAGTACGGAACCAATTAGGCTCAAAGTTGTACACAATATACAATCCACTTCAAGGAGTGTTGTCACGGCATAAAACATGGAAAATTGGAAGAAAAATTATTTTATATATGACCAGAGTGCGTTTCTGAAATTGAGCTTCTAATGAAAATCGACTATTCAGAAATGAATACGTGTTCTATGTGAAGGAAACATCTTTCTTTCACGTGTTTTACAAAATCATGAACTGAAATTGTGTTTCGAAGTGATTTAAAATTTATCGATTTCCCTCATCTATATATCTATATATAAAAATTTTCTGTTGGTTTGTGTGCGCGTTAAAAGCTCGAAAAGTACGGAACTGATTGAGCTCCAACTATGATACAATATACAAAACAACCAAACACATCTAGGATTGTTGTTACAATATAAAAAAATGAAAAATTCAACTCAACCATGCAACCACAAAGTGCCACAGCAAAGCGTGGCAGGGTACAGTTAAAGTCTGCTTCATTTAATATTGGAACACAAACAATTGCGTGTAGTTCAGTCATTTATTAACGAATTCATAATTTGTTTTTCATACAAATGTAGCATTTTCTTTACTCTTTTATAAAAAAAAATTAAAAAAAATTATTCATTGCTGTTTCGAAGAAATTCTTGTACTTTTCCCGTAATACGGCACATTAGGCGGCGCACACCCTTTTCATCCACCGTTTTGGCGATTTGATTCCACCAGTTCTTCATTTGAGTCATGTTCCTAACAAGTTTTCCCTTTGCCTTAAGCCTCCGCTTCGTGATTGCCCAGTATTTCTCTATCGGCCGGAACTGGGGGCAGTTTGGGGGGTTGAGGTCCTTCGGTATTACGCTGACCCCGTTCGTTGCGTACCATTCCATAACCGTTTTGCTGTAATGGCAGCTTGCGAGGTCCGGCCAAAACATTACTGGACGGTCGTGGGCACGAATAAACGGCAGAATCCGTTTCTGTAGGCACTCTTTTTTGTAGACTTCTGATGTCATTGTCTTGTCAGTGAGAAAGACTTTGGTTTTATGTCCACAACTGCATATCCCCTGCCAAATCATGTACTTGCGGGCGAATTTATCCGCAAACACGAACTTAAATTTTGCAGGTACATCCCCCGAGCCGTCGCCAAATAAAATTTTTGACCTGGGATTTGCCCAAAGTCCGCCTTCACGTAGGTCTCATCGTCCATCAGAATACATCCGTCGAACTTGGTCAGCACTTGGTCGTACAGCTTTCGAGCACGGATTCTGGCCACATTGTTCTGCTTCAGCGTCCGATTTGGCTGTTTGCTGGCTCGGAATGACCTTATTCCTTCCCGGAGACGAATTCGTCGCATCGTACTGTGAGCGGCCTGGAACTTATTGGCCAAATCGCGGTCTGAAAGATTGGGATTCCTCTTGACGGCCTTGATGACTTTCCCACGCAGTTTCCGGTCGACAGTTCCACTCCGACGCTTCGAATGCGGCTTCCGAGCCGTCGTCAATGTTTCCTTGTACTGCTTGACAACACGCCATACGGTATTTCTGGGCATTTTAAGCTGTTTAGCTAGCTTAGATGCCGACAACAATGGATTTTCAAGAAAACTGTGCACAATTTTATCTCTCCGTTCGGCTTCCATGGCGGTTGTTTACAAAATGCTATCGTTTGGTGTTATGACATAAATACATGGTGAAAGGTAATGAATTTCCCGACACGTGGGTGAAAAAAGTTTCCAAATCCGTCCACTTGGAGCGCCACAATGAGCAAAGAATTTGTTCCAATATTAAATGAAGCAGACTTTAGTACTAAATAAAATTATTAATTAGTTTTTCAAACAGTGTACTTAAATATATTTTTTTCCTAGTTTTCCTAGTTTTTTTGGTGTTGAGTATTTTTGTACTCGCTTGTCGTTGTGCAGACCGGACTATGTTTCCCAAAAAAGTCCTTTTAAACTGAGAAGCCTAGGAAAATTGTCATTTCATATGCTAGAGGTGAATGAACTTTCGCGGTTCGAGAACTACGTAAACATGAGATGTGCAATAATTTCAGAGGGAAATGTAAAATACAATGATCGTTTGACAATTTTTCCTTTCACATATTTTGGTAGTTCTAGGTTCATATCACACGTGAAAAGACGTTCATCAAATTTATTTGTAACGAAGAACATAATCTGTTACAAAATTTCGATGTATTCTAAAAGAATGTTTGAAGTGGTAAACAAGCGGATTGCATAATATAATTGCGTAATTCTACGTCGAAAATATGCGGTCGTGTCCTAGATACAACCCCTTACAATTTTTTTAACGTTCCTTTTTTAGTCCGAATGTCTCTATGTCTCATTTGTTCTACTCTTTCTCTACGATCAATTGTTGCTCTTTCAACTTTTTTTATCTTTAAAACTCTCTACTCTTCATTTCTTACTCTCTACTCTATACTTTATTCTCTCTTCTTTCTAGTCTGTACGATTCATTTTAAATTCTCTAATGTCGAATGTTTTTCTCCTTTGCATGATCAGTTCAATGAAAAAACTTCGAGCAATATCCTTAAAAATGATCTGCCTTTCGCTGACCACTTTTCTAATAGTTTTTTTCTGCTGTCGTTACAATCTGAAAATTCTTGCTAAAATGATCGTCAAATTTAATAGCATTGGACATTGATGAAAATTTTTCTGCTCTTCATGCAGCTTCGTGAATTCAAGTTTTTCAGCCAGGAACAAACGATTCAATCTGTTGATCTGGGACAAAAAAACTCCAAAAAACAACAGAGGGTTTATCATCAAATCTTTGGGAGCAGTCAATATTCTGCAAGCAGTCTGATTTTTGTCACACTCATACTAAATGGAGAAAAACCAAATTAGCTCTGAAAATCATGAAATGCATCTCTTCGTCACCGCCGCTAACGCAAGCCAACGGGTGGCCGAATGGTGTGAGATTTGAGACGGCTTTAGTTCGAAAAATCGCTGCATTACCTCGAATTCGCTAGTCCTTTTTGGACTATTGGATGTATAATTATATAAATCTGTGTAACTTGGTTCCGCCGCTGGGAATCACCCATTGCACCCGAAGCACGAATACACGTCTTACCTCGCAGGCTGTTTGACACTCTCTGATGAGAGCTGCGGTTGTGACAATTCATCGAGCTCGAGACGGCATATAATATATGGTGGAATATGAGACAGCATGTCTTGCCTCACACAAAATCCATCAAGAAACAACTGAGCAATAATTGTAAGTACATGAGCCGCCACTTGTGTCATCAATTTGGACCAATCAGAACGAGGTATTTGCAATTGTTTGATAGTTACTTTCATCATATATATTATTTTATTCAATCAAAAACATATTATGGAGTGCCGAAATTAATTGACGTAAAAATGTCATCAATCCACCATGAAATGACTGAGCAATAAAATAAGCATTTGAAATTGGATATTTTTCACGATGCGATCGATTTTCGTGCTTCAATTTGTATTCCCAATATGTTCCAGAAAGACGTAATCTTACGTCAAAACGTGGGCATTTGGAATGGTAGAGGAAATTGAATGACATACATAGAAAAATATATCACTAATCAGTGTTCCTCTATTTTCTGATAGTCCTCTATTTTCTGATAGTTTCAAGAGAATCCGATAATTTTGTTGATGTATTTGGTGTGTGCAATTTTAATCGAATACACCCTTACATTTGATAGAATGCGATTCTAATTTGCCTTATATTTAAAGTGTTTGTTCTCATGCTTCCTCAGTTAATGCCTTCTGATGGATCTTCTTAGGTTCATTCGATTGATTTTGAAAATTCCACGCATAGCATCCAGATACCCTAGTACTCTCACCCCATGAGTTTTAAACAAAACCGATAAAAGCTCATTGTCAGTCACCGCAAATTAAATTTAAAAATTCCTGCCATCTTCATCATACTGCACGGGGATGATGGCAAGAAGCACTCGTGTGTAAAATGTGGAAAAATGCACTCCAAACAATTCCATTGCGTTCTTTGTTCCTTTCAACCACAACCATCCCCCTTTACGCAAGGGTATGAGCAAAACACCCTGCGATGTACATTAAACCCGAGAAAAACTTTGTCAAGGTCCGATTTGAATATCAAATTTCTGTAATAAACTTTTTGTTACACATCAGTGTTGATTGGGTACTAAGATAAACATATTTTGGTTCTTTAAAAAAAATGAATGAAATGTTGTTCCTAGCACCAATTTTAATTATCTGGATTGTAACTTAAAGCAAGCAACACGGTTGACAGAAACTTGAATAAGAAAGTAGTCTTTCCGCTCTTGTACACTTTACATTGACTTCCATACTGGAGCGACTTTTTGCACCGCTATATGCGATCTCACGTGAAAACTTTTCTGGGTTAATTTAGGATACAAGCTTTTTACGGCGGTGCTTTTTGTCAGCCCCCGCCATTTGCTGCTGCTATTTTGCCAGCTTGGCAAGTGTTCAGAGCATCGTTCCGAGAATGTACCTACCTGTATTGTTTAGAGAAAATGGAATGAAATTCGCCGCTGCCAGGAAATTAAAGCGGAACCACCATAGATGAGTATGTTGAGTTTGGTGGCCGGAAGCCTAATTTTCGCTTCACAGGAAAATTGTAACGTGTTGTAAATTTTTAATTTGCACTCTCGGGCGAGAATATTTGGTTGGATTTGGGCTCAACAGCAGGTTGAGAGTGGTATAGTATATAAGAGTGGATTCATAAATTTTCAAATGGATCCTCGGCATGGGCAAAGCAGGAAATGCGCTTCCATAGCGCTGCCACGAAACATCTGGGATGAGATATATGCTTTCGGTTCAATGTTTTTGATTTATTAATAGTGTTCCTAACAAATGTAACGTTGAAAAGAAGTGCGATACTAAATAGAATAATTATGATGGCGTTGTAAAAATGAAGTGAATATATATTGTCCTCAAATATTCAATAGTGAACGCTTTGCGAAGATGTTCTCTGATAAATTCAATAGGATACAAGATCCTGTACATCTCTTTCTTGTATGAATGTACCCGTTGGAAATGATTGTTTTCCCGGTAATACCAGCTTTTCATACAAAGTTTCCATTATTAGACTCTTCCTTTTCCACTTGTATAAAAAATATTCATTATCATGGCTTTGTAATGTGATGACTGTTTCTTGTCCATATTAGCAGAACATCCAATAGATGTGCTAGCGAGCGCTGATGTTTGCTTTGAAGTGAAGCACTGCAGCTTGAATCTCGTTTTTCTCTCGTTCGCCCATAGACAAGCTGGCTCGCGGGCATGTTGGCACGGAAAAGGATCTCAAATTAAAATGTTATATTTAGCATGACAGGAAGAATAAGACTAGCAATACTTTGCCAATGTTCACACTGTCATGACTATACGGAAAATATTTTTATTTAAATGGAACAAGTTGAATTTGACAGGAAAATTAGTATGGTTTTAGCCTGTTTCTAACATTCGAATGGCTACTGGATGTGTGGATATGACTTCGCTATACTCGTGAGCATAAAGAAAACTTGTTAGGAAAATGAAAACGCGACCGCATAGACATAAGATCACGATAGACAACTTGTTGCATACTAATTTTGAATATATTTGAAAAAAAATCCATTAATAACCCAAATTTGGTTACTCTGAAAAGTACCATTTGAATGAACCGATTTTGTCACTGTAGGAGTGAACAAACCACCAGCTGTCTTGCGCTTCTCGATTAACAATGTTTACCCCTCGCTACACCCAAACTAGCGTTGCTAGAAAGCATTTCATTTTCGGCAGTAACCATGTCTTTTCATGCCTTGTAGCGTCAAATGAGCAATGATGTTATCTGTCCCCCAACGCTTTCAAATGTTTGTATGTATGGAAGCAGACATCTTTTTCTTTTTCTTTTTTCATCTTTTTTTGGGATTGCACCCAAGAAAAAAGCCCAAACGACGTCAACGGGGATCGAACCAAGACCGGCTGGATTGCAAGACTGTTTCACACGACCACGCTATCCACATAGCTAACGAAGCTGTTGTGTAGAAGCGTGATAATATTACATCTCATTACAAATCGAAGTTGGAAAGGGTTTTCTAATTTTACTCTTGGAAAACACTTTCCAGCATAACGGAGATCTATATGCATTTCGGTCTGGGCCGTGTACATATGTGGTGAAGTAATCCGTGCTTTTTTTTTCTCTGTTATTATTGAACTCGTGATCTCTGCGTGAGAGGTATGGATGTTACCACAACGCCAGATCGCCTCCTAATGCGTGCTTATTTGAAACGTGTCTCTTGTTTTGCTCGCTCATATAAATCTTATATTGCCGTACTATATCTATATATATATATATATATATATATATATATATATATATATATATATATATATATATATATATATATATATATATATATATATATATATATCTGTCTGTCTGTTTCTTATGGACTCGGAAACTACTGAACCGATCAACATGCAAATTGGTATGTAGGGATTTATGGGGCCGGGGAAGGTTTTCGTGTCAACAAAGAATAAACTTTCTCCGTACAATTACCGGCACCTGGTGGGGAGCCCATCCAGAAGATCTTATAATGTTGTATCGAACAACTATTCTCTCAGTGATGGAGTATGGCAGTTTCTGTTTTCAATCAGCTGCCAAAACACACCTCATTAAACTCGACCGAATTCAGTATCTTTGTCTCCGTATTGCGTTGGGATGTATGCTCTCAACGCATACCATGAGTCTCGAGGTTTTGGCAGGCGTACTCCCACTAAAATATCGCTTCAATTTACTATCTCTTCGGTTCCTCATCCGGTGTAAGGTTATGAATCCAGTGGTGATCGGAAATTTTGAGCAGTTTTTTTTTATCCCTTTTTGTTTATTTTAGGCTCATTAGCTTTAGCTGTAACAGAGCCGAATTTCAATCGTGTTACATGTCACATGTTTATCATATCTATAATTAGCACATTACACAGTTGCCATGTTTTCGGCGTTAGAGTATTCCCTTCTATACCATTGCATATCGTACACATTTACACAGTTGCCATGTAGACGTAAGAGTTTTCGTTCTGTTCTTCCGTTATCCAGTTAGACGGGACAGCGGAGACAGTTGATTGATCCATTGTTGAGTTATTTATAGAACAGCAGCCCGATGTGTCTTGCAGAGCAGAGCAGTTGTATGGATGAATCGATCTCCATCGCTGATGATTGTTGCGTGGACGTAGTTATTTTGTAACAACACAAAGAAGATCAATGAGGGCCCTGAGTTTTGAACTCACGATCGATCGCTTACTAAGCGAACGCGCAACCAATGTGGCTACGGAGACCCCCATTTTGAGCAGTTGATCGAGCTAAATTTTCATTCTGGCTTCATGAGTTCATATCATGAATTCATCTCCATGCAGGTTGATCCTTCTTCGTATATTTACAACCGTGTTTGTTTCCCTGACTACATCAATTCCTCTATTCATTTTGATCTGTCCATGAAGCAGGATATCCATGGAATTCCAGATTATCATCGATCGGAGTTCATTCCAACGATCTTCGAAGCAAAGTATGGGCGTGTCAACTGTGATAATATGTACTTTTCTGATGGGTCCTCTATGAATGAGTCCAAAGGGTTTGGAGTGTTCAACGAATTTTTTAGTCTTCGGAATCCTTGCTCAGTGTTTATTGCCGAATTGGCAGCGATATACTGGGCGCTGGACAGCGTCGCCTCACGATCTGTTGAACACTATTACATTGTAACGGATAGTCTTAGCTCTGTCGAACCTATCCGTTCAGTGAGGCCGGAAAAGCACTCGCCGTACTTCTTTGAGAAAATATGAGAAATTTTGAGTGCTTTATCCAGACGCTGTTATGTCATTACCTTTGTCTGGGTCCCTTCACATTGCTCAATTCCGGGTAATGAGAGGGCTGACTCATTAGCAAAGGTAGGTGCAATTGAAGGCGATATTTATCAGCGTCAAATCGCCTTCAATGAATTTTATTCTTTAGTCCGTAGAAAAACCATAGTTAACTGGCAACGCAAATGGAACGAAGATGAATTGGGCCGGTGGCTCCACTCGATTATCCCTAAGGTTAGCCTCAAACCATGGTTCAAAAGTCTGGACTTGAGTCGGGACTTTATTCGCACCTTCTCCCGACTCATGTCCAATCACTGTTCGTTAGACGCGCTACTCGGAAAACCAAGAAAAATGAAGCACTGGCATCGAACGAATTGGCCGTGGAGAACTACCAATTGCTCCACATAAGGATGCTCAAATCGGCAGCAGAGGCGTGGAAAGCTCTGCAAAACTTCCACGTGGAAAATTTTTTTCCAGTGTAGGTTTCCATAATGTGGAAAGCCTAGAGAAGAATGGAGATATGGAAGCGCACGTATCAAAGATCACGGGTTTGTTTGAGAAGTTTAACATTTTACTGCCACAGAAGATCCTGAACGAACAGTTTTTGGTGACCATTTTGTTCACGGGTCTGTCAGAGGAGTACGAGACGTTGGTAACCGCTCTTGAAATTTAACCCTGCACATGGTGATGAGCAGGCTTATTGACGAGTGGCAGAAGAAGCAGCGCAAAAGTGATGAGGGAGATTCCGAAGCCGTGCTGTATACAGATTCGAAGACTGAAAAAGATCAGTGTTTTTTCTGCATAAAGTTGGGCCACCAGTAGGTAAATTGTGAAAAATTCCGAGCGTGGATAACTGCGAAATGAAGGGCACCGGTATTCAAGCATCCGAAAGCGGTAGCCAAGCAGCATAAAGCAAATCACGTGATGCAGCATGAAGACGGAGATGACTACGCGTTCCACACTGGATGTGGCAATCAAGCCGGAAAGCAGTGGATTTTGGATTCCGGCGCAACCTGTCACATTGCACACTACCGTAAATTCTTCGAGGATCTGGTTGAATCCGTTACAGAGAATGTGTGGATTCTCAACGGGACGAAGGTACGTTCGAAAGGCCGGGGTGCTGGATGGATAAACGTTATTGATGGTTTCGGTCAAGAACGTGAAGTGCAAGTTGAATGTGCTCTGTTCATACCAGAAATGATGTCAAGTTTGTTGTCTGTGAAGTGGCTGGTGCAAAGAGGATTTACCGTCACATTCGATGCAAGCAGTGCGCGAACCATGGGAGATGCCAAACTGTGCGCGACGGCGGAGTCCGTTGGAAATTTATTCATGCTTTGTCAAACCATCGAGAGTGCATCCATAGCAGTGACGAGTGATAGACTGTGTCCATGTCTGGCATAGGCGGTTCGGCCATAGGGACTGTGAAGCGATGCTGAAATTGCAGACAATGGCTGATGGCGTGAAAGTGAAGAGTTGCAGTGGTACTGGCCCATGTGTAGTGTGCATTGAAGGGATGACACCAAGGGTGACATCGGTAAAAAAATCAAGACGTTCCTGAAACATAATGGGACCATCAGTCAGCTGACTGCACCGTATACCCCACAACAGAACAGAAGCTGAGGTTCGTCATCGAAGGCACGCCTGGTGGACGAGACGACAGGAAAAGTAACCATTAGTCGTCATGTGAAATTCTTAACGTCTTGTGGGCCAGAACCAGAGCCGATGGAGGAAAGATTGGTTGTTCCATCCATCAATGTCCAACGGATGGATTCAGTGTGCGAGGTAGCACCAATCGAGTCTGGCGATGACGAAGATGTCGACGACGATGATGTTCCAGATGAAGAAGCAGTAGAAACTGAGCCACTGTCCAATGCTATGGTGGGCAGCTCGCAGCCCCATAAGTCAACACGATCCAACCTAGATGTAACATCTAAGTGTAGGGATACCATCTGGTCGGAGTTGAAAATCAGGACACCTGTCACAGTTACGATTATGACCAAACCAATATGATTTTTTGAGTTAGAAATAAATAAAAAACACGTGAAATGTGTTCATTCAACATATTTCTTGGGCGATCTATGCGGTGAAAATACTCCGGAGATGATGGTCATAAATCGGAGGGGGTGATTCATCGTGATTTCAGAACAAAGCAAATATTTCCAAAATGTTTTGTTTAATCTATACCCAATTATTTTTAAAAAGGTTTGGAAAATCACTGATTTCTTTACCTATGGTAATATAAATTATAATTAAGGAAACCAAATTTGATGTAATCCACCTAAAAATGTAGTGCCTTTCTCATATCTCGATCCAGAGTTTGAGTTGAAGATCACTTTGAGATCGGTATTCTAATGTGGTCAAAATCTCCAAAAATGTCACCAATTAGCTGTTTTTGACGAATCATGAAGTTTGATGTGTCGCATGATAGGATTTGGTTCTAGCCATAAAGTGTTCACATCTACGGAAACCTGATCCGGAACATATATGGGTTACGTCAATGATGTAATATAGTTTTGAATTCATCACCATTACAAATATGCTATTTTTGAAAAAAAAACCTGAAATTTGATACCCACAATGTGTTGTTTTGGGTTCTGGAAGGAATGTATGGTCCTAGATCTAGTTTCCGCCATATCTCCGGAACCCGTGGACCGATTCCGATAATACTTTGAAGGGTTGTCAAATGAAACGAAATGAGCCTTCAAAGTAGAAGCGAATTGATGACAACCACTGACGAAAAGCACCCACAGATGATTATTGAACGTGTCATATTAAAAAGTTGGAAATTTCATTAAATAATACTTATACTTTCAAAATGAAATAAATTTCAAAAATTGATCAATTGTATCCCGGCGATAAATTTGCCCCCGGATGACGGTACCAAAGTACAAGCCACGGGTATGAAACGCAAGAGCTCCTTCTGCAACCCAAATTTTCTGGGCGGCTGGATTCCTGCACCATATAGTTCAACATGGATTTGGAAGTGGATGCCAATCGAGTATTCTGGCAATGATTCGATGTTGGGATATGCTTTTCCTAATCAGATTTTTTTTATTTAAAAATTCTGTTTCAATAAAATGCCTAAATCTGAATACCTTTATGAACCACCGACACTTATGGATCACATATGCAGCGTTGACCTCATAATCCTTAAGTTCTTTTGTGAAAAAGGGATACTTCTGACGCAATTCGTCGGTAAAATGACACTTTCGATTGGACATTTGAAAAAAAAAAAAACTTAATATATCGAGCCAGAACACAAAAAATTCACCGTGACCAGTGAAACATAAATCTCTAAATGAAAATTGTTGAAAGATCTCGTGGAAGATCCAACTGCTACTCTGTATATGCTCACAAAACTTTAGTCTTCAATAAAAAAGTTTTTACTAAAAACATAATACACTGAAAATAATTCTGATTTTGCAACAAAATTGAATTTTTCATAAAAATCAGGACAAAGGCTAGATTGTGAAAAATAAATCAGGACGCCCCAAATAGACCTTAAAATCAGGACTGGTCCTGCTAAACCAGGACAGATGGTCACCCTACCTAAGTGGTATGCATGTACAGCAGAAACATCGGTTCAGGAGGAGCCAAAATCATTCAAGCAAACGTTGTCTTGTTCGGACAGTACTGAGTGGCGTCACGCGATGATGGAAGAGCTAGAATCAATTGGAGCAACTGAAACTTGGGATTTATTAAGTTATTTTCTCAATCACTTTGAAATCTAAAACCGTTAAATACAGACGTTCAAACTATTAGTTGTATATTTTCAACTTCAGTCCGATTGTTCCACCTTATCCGCCAATAAGCTAAACGCGTGGATTGTATTCATTTTATTCAAAAGATAAAATGTTCAAGAGTTGTATACCTATTAATTATTGACCCGAAAACATGTTTCAATATCTTAAGATTAGCTTTGAAAACAAGCCAATGAAATCACAAATATGTAAGTATATAAACTGGTGCCTGCTCGGAAATTTACTTCAAGAACTTCGTTTGATGTTCGCTGAAGCGGACACGGACAATGAAGAGTCTTTGTCAAGGCAGACGAAGAAGAAGTTTGGATTGAGTTGTCCCCAAGGGCCCTTCTCAGGGTTAGAGATGAATGAACTGCAAACGTTTAAAGCCTTTAAAATTCAACGAGAAGAAGAAGAAAAAAAAGAAAGAAATGCATTTAGTTGTGAATGCAAAGTGAATGGAGAATTATCACAAAATCTAATTTCTTCACTGTCGCCGGACTGAACGGAGCCGCTTTTTTTGGTGAAAGCATTATCGGATGCTCACGAATGTCACTATTGACCAATGATTCCGTTTGTCAGTGGTAAAAGGGGGGGGGGGTATTCTTTGCGCTGGTTAACTCCGAGGAGGAATCGATTACTCCTTTGAGCGTTTATAATTCTTTTCCGGCTAAACGGAGTGGTATGATAATCACTTTATTCGAAAGATGAAATATCTAAGATTTATATGCGTGTTACTAATTGATTGGTAAGCCAACGGTAGTAGTCCTACGCAGGGTTGCCAACTATAATTTTCAAAAATCAGGAAGAATTAAAATTAAAATCAGGAGAAACTAGATTGTTCATATCGGGTTGTCCAGAAAGTTCGTGCCGATTTTTGGGAGAACAAAAGCATAATTTTTTGAAGGCAGACATACATTTATTCAGTTTTATATGCACAGTTGTGTTACACAATCTTGATTCTTTGAGCTCGCTAGATCGAACAGAGTTACAAATCTCGCGATATCTACAAGTTTTTGCAAATAAGCCGTCGAAATGTAAACAACTTTGTCATCAAGTGTTAGATTAAACGATTATTTGGTATTCTTGAGAAAAGTTCCGTTGACTGCCACTAACGCTGTGTTTTATTACTGCAGTGGTATTATCACCACGACTGGAGAAAATGTATATGACAAATGCAAGAGAGCTTAAAAAACATCAAGTAATTAATTTCATTCGAAATTATGTGCCTTTCCTATGTCCTTTCGAGCGTGCAAAGGTGCAAATCTGATTTTTCCTTCACGCCAACTTAAAATTTTCATAAATGTCAACAATGCACCTTCGATTACGCCAATTGCTTTGGAATAGATAAAGAATAAACGAAATAAAAAGTAAGTATTATACAAGTGCGAATCGGAGAGCTTTTCTATGTAGACTAGCCGTATTCAACTCAAAAGTTTGGGACTCAAATCTGATTTATCAAATCAGAAGACACGAAGCCAGTTTAAAAGTATTAAAATTCGAATGAAAATTTTTGCACCATGCTATTTAATTACTTCAAACACGTATTTCTGACTCTAATTTAACAATTTGTCTATACATTTCCGATATCGTTACTGAAACTCTTCATTATAACATAAAATTGTCTTCAGCCACAATTTTCGTATGTGATTTATTTACCACCTGCAAAAAAAATTGTTTTTAATTTACATAGAATACTAATTTGATAAGTTAATTTTAATTCATAATTTTTATTTTAAAACCATGTTCATTCCTTCTGATACAATTATTATATTTGGTGCTCCCCGTTACACGTAGAAAGAAGCTCAACGCCGTCAACGCAAATTATGACAGCTCTCAGTTCCAATCAAGGAAACTTTGGCAAAGATCACATTATAATTATTGCGGATAATTATTATTCTGATGAAGTAAATACAAAAATCTGAATAAATCAGGATCATTTCATTAAAATCAGGGAAAATAGAGTGTTTGTCAGGATATCAGGGAACGTGCCAAAAAGTCTGGGAAATCCTGAAAAATCAGGAAGGTTGGCATCGTTGGTCCTACGTACACCTTGCGATTATATCACAGATATAACCCACTTCTAGTTATTTAATCCTTTTCGGTGGTATTAGGAAAAATGGGGGGAATTTGGACCACCCAAGCAAATCGCCTGATATTTCCAAATCAATACGGTCTAAATAAAAAATTTCACATTGTACACATAACTGCACTTGTTTTCTGTCTATCAATGATGTTTAATCATTATATCAAGCTTCAAACAATCAAATATATAATAGAATAAAAGAGATGATTTTTGGACATTAAAATTTGATGCGGGGTGATTTGGTCCGGTGTGTGTTTCATCCTAAAAAAGTCACAGGAGGGTTGTGTCCGAGACACGACCGCATAGTTGACGTAGGATTCCGTTAGACTATCTGTTGATTTTGGATATGTTTGAAGAATTACATCGTTAAACTCTTTGATAATGATTCGGTGACCAAACGACCCGTTCTCGAGCGGGAACACGCCTTGGTTTTTATTTATGAAAATTGAAATAAATCGTTTCATATATCAAGTAAATTTCAACACAACTGCTACCATATATTTTACACTTACACTTATGATAATTTTTTCACAATACACGATCAGTCATTGATATGCCATTCCACGAAGCAACATTTCGGTGGGAGCAAAAGCTCCTCCTACTATCATGTATTTGCAAAGCCGATTTCCCCCAGGCAGCTTGGTTTTGATGTTTCTGTTAGGGACCCGCCACACGTGTCGTAAATTTCGACCAATCAGATGTGGTTATTTCCGTTAGGATAGGGGTTGGAATTTTTCAATAGTTCGATAGTTAGTTTCATGACATATATTATTATCTTTAATATAAAAAATTGTTTTGGAGTGGCGAAATCGATTGACGCAAAAATTTCATCAATCCATCATGAAATGACTGAGCAATATGTGTTTGAAATTGGACAATTTTCACGATGTGCTCGATTTTCGATTTCCAATTTATACCCCAACATGTTCCCGAAAGACGTAATCCTACGTCAAAACATACTTATGTTTATGTAAAGTAATAAAAGATAATATTACAATCAGTAACAATGTTCTGGGATCGAAACCAGGTGTCTTGGCCAGATTCCTGGCCAAAGAAATTGCATTGAGACCATTCCGAATTCTGCATGGATCGTCTAGCTGTTGTTCGAGCATTTTCAAACACTTTCGATTCTTGGTCAAAGAAAATCCGTTCTTGATGGCCTGCGTTGCCCTTCAAGCTCCTATTTCTTCCAACGTTGTCTGTCCATACTCAATTAGAATCAATTAGACCAAGGAAATGCTTTAAACCGGGAGGATCAATTCACCCCACAGAAACGTGACCATGTCACCCCACACAACATGTAAAAATTAAATGTATTTAATTTAATTTATTGTTATCAAACTTACTGTTTCGATGCATCAAATTGTTCTTCTTCCTTAGACGAACAGAACTTTACTGCACAATACACGAAAATTTGGTTAACCCACGGAAAAAACCTTAAAACCAAGATCTAAAAACTCACATTTTCTGACAATCAAAGTGCTTGATGTGTTTATGCTACCGTTTTCCTCTATCTGTTAAATTTTACCAAAGTTTTTTACGTTAGGTACATAGGGTACAACAAAAGAAGAAGATGACATTAGAAAAAATCCAAGTTGGGCAGTACTTTTCGATATAAAGGTAAAGGGTCCAAATCACCCCGTATTACTCTAATTGCTGATATCCATACTGATTCATTTTCCCTTGGAAGAGATCCTCTTATTGTTTCACGCTAATAATCTTTTGTTTACACGGAGTTCCGTTATCTATTATTCTTATTCGCTTCGCATTTATTCGAGAACAGTTTCTCTAGACATTAAAAACGCTTAAAATGCTTGGACAGCATCCGAAATCGGAGATGGCTACACGAAGAACTGTTTGCCAAAAATGGTTGCTTTTGTGAAAAAAAAACACCATAAGGATGAAGATATTGTGTTCTGCCGTACCTTGCTTCGTTTCATTACGCAAAGGTTACTCTGAATTGATGATGATGATGGACCCGCCTCCTTCCCCTACAGAGGTTTGAGCACGACGAGTTATCTAAAAGTTTAGCAAAAAAAAACGAACTGATTCTATTTACAGATATAAGTTAAAAAAATTGCAATGTCAAAAGACAAGCCAATACTCAGTCTTGTCCGCTACAGGGCCGATACGGTCCCGACAAGGCCCTTGCAGCCAAATGGTCCACCAAGGTCCAACCGCCAGCCTTGTTTTGGATTGACTTTAAATATCCCCATCCAGAGAAATCGAGAAATTTTTCTTTACGAACAATTTCTAGACCGGCGCTTACAAAACTTTTGAATTCTTATCCTTTATATCTGTATAACGCGCGCGACGCTCAAACTTTTGTAGACTACTTTTATTTTTTTTTCAACTGCTACAATATAAAAACAACAAGATAAAAATAAAAATAGTCCATCATCACCAAGATCGTGACAGACATAATAGAGACGAATACAAATTAAAAAACAAAAAATATAACATAGAAGAAAAATTGTTAAAAATTGTCCAATTAAACAATATAATCCGTTTAAAAAAACTTCGTCAGGTCATACATTGAGAATAATAAAAACAAAAAATAATCAAAAAGATGTTCACTTTAAGATATCCGTTCGTATAAAACTTCGTCAGTCAAAATCGTTATCAAAATAAAAAAAAATTTGGCTGTTAGGAAAATACAGCTTCAACGTGTGAAACACAGTTTCTCTTAAATTCTACTAGTGTTGTTGCACGTTTAATATGCCTTGGCATCGAGTTGAAAACATTTACTCATTTAAAATATAGAGAATTTTGTGAAGCACATGTTAAGAAATGTGGTGTTCTTATTTCATTCGCGTTTCTAGTATTATATCAATAAAAGTCACTTCCCCTTTCAACTCGATCACACAAATATCGAGGCAGCAAACCGTTAACTACCTTAAAAATTAACACCATAGTTAAATACACAATTCTTTGCTTCACAGATAACCATTGCAGAGCGTCCCGCATCAAATATGAGAAAGTGAACCTGCTACATTGTAAAATCAAACGCATCATTTTATTCTGCAAGCGCTGTAATCTCGATATTTGCGTTTCATTGGCCAAAAACAAAATGGAAGAACAAAAGTCTAGATGAGGAGAGATGATTGATTTGTATAGCTGTATTTTACTGCAAATAGTTAAATCGTTTCTCAGTCGACACAAAATTTCATACTTCTTGGCAATTTTCTTGATGACATTGTCAATGTGAGTATTGAACTTTAGTTTATCATCAATAATCACGCCAAGATATTCAATCTTCCGAACGCGATCAATGGTCTCATCATCAACCACAATAGAGATGTTTTCATTTATTCGATTTCGCGAGATTACCATATATTTAGTTTTATTAATGTTCAATTTCAATTGCTTATACTTTAACCATCTACTTGAAGAACGCAAATCTCCATTCAAGTGTAAAACGACCTCATGTACATTCTTAGCTGCAATGAATAACACATTATCATCAGCAAAAAGATTAATATCGCAATATCGTAAAACTCGTCGCATGTCATTGATGTACATGATCAATAAAATGGGCCCTAATACACTTCCCTGAGGTACAAGATTATTCCCTACGGGACTGGAAATGAAATCGTTGAAAGCAGTCCGTTGAGTTCTGTCATATAAATAGCTTTCAAACCATTTATATGCAGTACTCGTAATTCCAAAGCGCTTAATCGTGTTCATCCTAGGCCTAAAAATTGTCTCGAAAGCGCGCTTTAGATCCAAGAAAACAGCAACAATCGTGCCTTTACCTTCTAGTTTTTCGTTCCGTTTTGCTAACACCAAGTGCAATGCGGTTTAACAGGAATGACCTTCCCGATATCCCGATCGTTCTGGTATTAGTAAAGAGTTACGATTCAAATATTCTAACAGCTGGCCTTTAACAACAAGTTCCAAAATTTTCTCTAACGTGTGCAACATGTTGATGGGACGAAACTCTTCGGCTTTAATCGTCCCTGCAACCTTTTGAATGGGAACTACTAAGGATTCCTTCCACACTTGTGGTACATAACCAGTTAGCAATGATGTATTAATGAGGTCCAGCAAGATGTGACAAATTACATGAAAGCAATCTTGAACAACTCTAGCATTAACATTATCTACGCCAGCCGTTTTTTCTAATGAGAAGCAAATATTTCTAAGTTCATTGGGTGAAAATCTTCAAAATTACAACTACTATTAACCGGCTGTTTCATTTCATCGGGTCCATCGACCAATTCAATGGACTGATTGATCGATGAAACACTGTTGACAAAATAATCGTTGAATTTGGATGCTATTACTTGCTCAGATTGTTCTAATGTGCCATTAAAGCTTATGGACCGCGGTTTGCAGCTACTAGGTCTTAACAATGATTTTAAAGTTTTCCATAACTCTTTGCTGTTATTTTGATGCTGATCAATTTTCCTCTTAAAATATTCACAACGAGTTTTCTTAATCGTTTGTGAATATTTATTGCGCGCTATCGTGTACATGTAGATTCATCTATGTTACCCGAATGGAACGGAAAATCCAGGCTTCTCACGACAAGGTTAGAAACAGCCTGTTTCGAATACTTCCTCCAGCACTTCAATTTTACTAAATCTTCATTGTTATTCAAATTGTCCGAAACGTTTATAATTATAGTCTCATGATCGGTTATTTTTAAATTAATATCAGTTGATGAACAAACACTATCGAAATTAGAATACACATGGTCAATTAAAGTTTTACTGTGCCGGGAAATACGCGTAAATTCATTCACCGTTTGTTTTAAATTGAAGAAATCAGCCAAACGCTTCAAATGATTCGAATTATAGCTGTCACATCAATTTATATTAAAATCACCAGTATATTTAATTTACTATGATCAATGAACATTTCGAGCCAATTCTCTAAATTTTCAACGAAACGCTGGTCACTGAAGCTGGGAGAGTGATATAAAACACCATAATTACCTATCTTCATGCCATGTTCAACTGTAATGCCTAAGAACCAGTTGCCATCAATTACTTCGTTTAGGCGAACATTGAATTGAACTGATTCTTTGACATAAATAGCAACACCGCCAGTATGTCTAGAATGTGATAAGCAAGCAGCAACATTATATCCCGGAATACTATATTGATCAAATGATTCAATTTCAACAATGTGTGTTGTGTGATTTCAACAATGTGTTGATCAAATGATTCAATTTCAACAATATTTAAATACAGAATATGAAATTGATTCACAATTCTTCTGGAACATGGTTGCTATTTATTGAAATGCAAGTTGCCTTTTTTCAAATCATAAAATCTCTTGTAAACTGAGCATTCAGAACTAAATGCGGCACATTTGTGGACCGCCCATAACACAATCCCCCAAACGTACCCCAGGTGCGGCCAAACGAGTCGTACTGGGTCATACTGCTCCAGTCGGTGTACGAAAATGGCTGGGAGGCCACCGCAGCTCGACAACTCAAATCCCACATCAACAGAAGTGTCAAAAAAGTGGACCTCAAGGCGGTCCTGACATTAAGGTGATGATGATGATGATGACCCACCTCATACCCCTACAAAGGTTTGAACTGGCCGATTTATCTAATAGATAATATTTATATTTAACCAAATTAAGATATCAGTATTATAAAACAAAACAGCGAACTGACTCTGTTGCAGGCATGAATTTGAGGGTGAGGGTTCCGGGAATCTTGAGAAAGAATGAAGATGGAGGGCCACTATTTGTCTAATTGTTTCCCATCTCAAAAGCACACTGCATAGACTCGTGAAAATACAGTAAAGAATTAAATTTAAATAACTGTTTTAACAAACTTGTTTTTGTTTAGTCCTGCTACTTACGACTCATCCGGTATGGTTCGAGGGTTAATGTACACCCAGGTTTTTTTTTACGCGGGGGATACGTACCTCGTTAAAAAACGCCGCGTTAATTAGAAAATCCGCGTTAATTCGAAAATCCGCGAAAAAAACCGCGTAAAAAACCGCCTTAATTGGAAAATCCGCGTAAAAAAACCTTGTAAAAAACCTCATGAAAAAGCCGCGTAAAAAAACTTGGGTGTACTACATTTTGAGTCATAACAACTACGAAAGAGCATTGTTACCACATGTACATAATAGGAAACATTTCCAATTACCAAAAAGATTTGTTGGCTAATGCTCATGAAACAGCGAAGAATGATTAACAGCTTTCCTGGAATTCAAATTAAGATTTCCTTCTATATTTATATATATAAATTTGCCTGCAAGCTAGGAAACGGAACGAGCGTTTCCCGGAAGTGTAATAGAAATACGCTCATTCTGGGTGCCGCTACTTATCGTGGTTGCCTAGTGCTCACCGCAGTGAATACCTTCAAACCGGCCGTTGATTCTGCAAAAATAAACTTCAGTTTGGGGCATTGCTTTGTCTGTTTCGCTCGAATGTGGAGCGCAAATAGGCAGATTACGGGAAAATGTTGATTCCGTCGATTCGCACGAACGGCTTCGCGGCGCTAAAAGGGAAATGTTACCATCGCAAACTTATAATGAAGTTTGGGAAAGTTCGTTGGCCCTAGAGCGAGAGACAGAAAGGCGATGGGCGCGAAGTGGAAAGCTATGTTTGCGTATTGGAAAGTATGGTCTGAGCATCCACTTTACTAGCGCTTCTGTTCCCCTTTGTGATGCACAGTCTGTTTCTTTGCTCCGAATAAGTCACATTAACACGTTCGTCGCCCAAAGCGACTTTTCTGAGTTCCTTGCGGAGCCCAACTGGCGGATAGATTATTAAATGAAGATCGAACTTAGTTTGTAGACAACTTTTACATGATCTAGCAATATTTAATTTAATTTGTAGATGAACTGACTACAATAACACATGCCAATGTCATATTGTATGGATTTCGCAAAAAGCTGCAGTACAAACCATTCGCACTATAAATTAATAAAAAGTTTGGTATAAACATTATAATGATATGGTTATAATTTTATTTTATTTTTTTACATATCGTTTTCAAAAGGTTATTCAATTTGAACGAGGCGAGTGTCACCCATATCTGGGTGACGGGGCGACGAAAGTGTTAAGTGAAATATTGCGAGACAAGGAGAGACCTTCATCAATTCGCTGTGTGAATAATATGTGGAAGAAAAACTGAACATGATAAACAAGTCGGTAGTTGGTTTCGGGTGACTTTAATCAAGATTAATGGACGCCTTTGACCCTTTTCAGAGCGAGAAATGGATACCGGCGAAAGTGTCAAGCGAAATCTGGTATAATGACTGTGATATTAGGTACGTGAGTAGGGAATACTGTTTTTATGGGAAAGTTTTTCATCTTTCATGGACGTATGCCAGATTAGGCCTGCCCTCTCTAATACGAGTGAACATTTTGAATGATGGAAGATTAATGAGGCCTGGCAGAAACTATCCATAAATATAATACCGATTAGCGAACGAGCAAAGACGTTAATATACTCATCTTAAGCTACGGTTGGTATGGTGCGAGAAATTCAGTATATTTTGAACAAGCAGTTTCGAAGATATTCATGTAGAAATAAATAATTTGTCTCGAACGGTTGAAGTTCACAAACGGCGTCCGACGGAACATTATGTTTCCTTCAGTAAGCTTACGTTCCCTTGCGTAAATAATGAATGAGCACCTGAAATAAGAAACTTACCTATTGTATAAGTTTGTCCATCGATTTGGAACGTTGCGCTCTTGCATTTCTTGAACACCTTCATTCCTGCACTCTGGGACACAAATGGGACTCCAAGCCCGCTCGTGGAGGCAGCCCTTGTAGCACTGCGAGAGGTACGCGCAAACGAGGAAGGTCTTCCAGTAGGTAAACACGTGGGTCGCGGTAATACCACCGGTCGCTGGGCACCCGCAGCCGCCGCATTGTTCTCGATGGCGTTGGACCCAACCACGGCAGCAAACGAATTACACGGTGACGACGATGATGATTTTTCATTTTTCAATGATTGATTGATATGGGGCTCCATTTTTCTTCCGTTGCTCCCGCGTTCATTCGCGAGCCGTGTGCTGTCGTTTCCGTAACAGTGTTGGGGAGAAAAATCTTTGGGTAAATGTTTACAGCAGAACTTTTTCCACTCGATACCGCCACACGATGCTGATTTTCAATCACTCAATCACACTGCACTCGAAGTATTGATTTTTCACCAGCAACAGCCAGCCGCAACGGTTTTGAATCGAGGGAAACAGCCTTAAAATTAATTCCAGCGCCATAAAAACTTTTCTTCCTCGTTTGTTTCACTTTTTTCATTCGTGGTTTTTAATTCTGCGATTCATACCTTTTTTCCATGAGAATTCTATTCACACCCATTATGCACAATTTTCGTTTGATATAAATTTCGGCTGTGGCACTAATATATACAGTGACTCAAATCCGTAATCGTACTCCACCATGCAGATCTCTTTTCGGAACATTCTATTTAGATAAAATTATAGTGTCATATGAGAGTTAAAAGGTTTGCTATCTGTTTTCAGAATAATGGTTATTATTTCTCTAAAAATGGTGAATGTATGTGCTAATGTATGAAAATTGACTCAAACTCATAATCGTACGCTGGTTGAAATCTCTACTCGATTTCGAAGGCGTTGACCAATTTCCTAATTCCATCATTATTATGGTATCCCTTGTTCATTGCAACTATCTTTAGCTATCTTTATCCTTTATCCTTTGGTGTATTCAGAAGGTATATTTATCATTTTTTTCATTAAGTGGTCTTTAAAATCGTTATTTTTAGATATTTAATGATTTCTAAATTTCCTACACATATAACTTCCTTAGTTTTTTTACTGGGATTGATGTCAGAAGATTGTGGAGGAATATTAATAACCTTTGTGTTATTGTAATGTAACCATGTGCGAACTTCATATGTCTTGAGCTCTGGGACATTGTCTTGGCATAACTTGAATCCTCGATTCCATCTCATTTTGTTCACACTTTGCTACATACTACACCTTTAAAATGTTCGAGTAAACATTCTGATCCACCATCGATAAAAACCAAATTGAGCATACAAAAAGTTTGTAATGTGCCTAGGAAGGGCAGCAAGAATGCCCGAGCACAGAGGGGCAAACCGTTTCTCAGCAAAAAAAGATCAGTAACTCCAATACGTACCCCAGCGTACGATTATGAGTTTGAGTCAATTTTCATACATTAGCACATACATTCACCATTTGTAGAGAAATAAAAACCATTATTCTGAAAACAGATGGCAAACCTTTTAACTCTCATATGACACTATAATTTTATCTAAATAGAATGTTCCGAAAGCTGGTTTTAGACTTTCAAAAGAAGGGAAAAGAGATTTGCATGGTGGAGTACGATTACGGATTTGAGTCACTGTAGCTTCAATCTTCACTGATAATCCATTTGAATTCTTTGATTGTATAGGGTAGATGCTCCGGTAATCGTGGGTGTACCAATAATAATGGGAAAGCTACCGTCGTCGTTATTTACGCTAATACAGGCTCATTTACTATTTTTAGACGATTTGTGACAAATTTTCGGAGATACTTCTATAATTGGTCAAACTGCATTGTTTTCTAAACTACAAATTATAATGTTTTTAAACAGATTAGTTGACTGGTGAACAAAACTCTATGCGGCTTACGAAATTTGTAACGCGATAGAAAATTTTCACAACGTGAAATACTTATAAAAACACTCTTTTGATGTAAAAATCGCATGATGAACATTTCTTTACGATTATTCCTACCTGATTCTGTATAAAAAAAAGTAGTTACTATTAAATTTATATCAGAAAATTAAAACTCCATTATAGGAAGAATTTCCGTGCTTTTGTTCTTATTATAATGGTACTTCTCGTGTCTACATTTTGGGGTAAGATTCGTTGCATAACAGATCAAAACGAACCACGGTATACATAAATACAAGGTATTATATTCCCGAAAATGACACTTGCGTTAGGTCACTTATATCGGTTTTGTAAACAAACGCTGGAATCTACCAGTGTAAAAGTGCAAGCGACTGTTTCACTCTACGAATATAATCGTTCTGTTCTGGAAAACAAATGGTTTTTTTCGAATGAATGTAGCCCGATAATGCTGACGTCATATGCTTACATCCAAATCGGTTATTTACTAACGGGAATAGACTGCCTTGTTTTGTATGCCGTAGAAACGAACGGTAGTGCAGATATAAACAAACCGTAGTGCGTACGTGAGTTACGAGCAATTTTCAACTTCCCGTGATATTTGTGGTCTTAACACCAACTACACGAAGGTAAGATATTATTCTACTTTAAGCCTATCGAACTAATTATGTTTTTGTTTAGGATGCAGCAGCAGAAGAAAAAGCGCAGCCGCATGCATCATGTTTACGATAAAGATGCTGTCCGCCAGTGCATCCGAAGTATAAAAAACGGTGAAAAAACGATTTATCGTGCTTGTAAATTTTATGGAATCCCTGAGTCAACCATCCGCTTCCGTTTGAGTGGTAAATGGAGCGGGAAAACTACGAAAGGGCCTTCAACAATACTCCTGCCGGAAGAGGAACGGAAAATCATAACCTGGTTGAAAAATATGGAGCGCAAGGGATTCCCAGTCGGGAAGCAATCACTTTTGTTCAAAGTGAAAGCGTTTTTGGATTCCAGCGGAAGACCTAATCCTTTCAAGAACAATATTCCTGGTAGGTGGACAAAATTGACAGTTAAATTAAAAATATTGTGAAATCCATTGCAAATTACAGGAAGAAAATGGTTTTCGCGATTTTTAGTCCGTCATGATAATATCAGCTTGCGCACCCCGGAACAAGTGACTGCAGCAAGTTCGAAGGTATCAGAAGCGGATATAAAAGGATGGTTTACGTGCGTTAGAGATTACCTACTTAATGAAGGATTATCTGATATCCTCAAAGATCCTCGGAGAATTTACAATGGCGACGAGACTTCATTTTTCCTTCATCCCACTACTAAGGCGGTGCTGGCTACAACGGGAAGTAAAAACGTGTATGAGGTTCAACATGCTGACGGGCACAAAAATGTGACTGTCATGTTCAGCTTTGGAGCTGATGGTAGTGTTGTTCCGCCGGATATAATCTTGCCGGTTCAGAGGATCCGTCCTGAAATACTGCAACAAATTCCAGGAGAATGGGGAGTTGGAAAGAGTCCTAATGGTTGGATGAATGTCGAGAACTTTATGCTGTACATCAGGAAAATATTTTATCCAAATCTGCTCAAAAAGCATGTTGAATTCCCTATCATCTACTTTATCGACGGACACTCATCGCATACAGCGGTTGAAGTAGCAGACTTATGCTTGGATTTGGGAATCATTCTGCTAGCACTGTACCCCAACACAACACGTATTACCCAGCCGGCGGATGTGGCGATATTTAAACCATTAAAAAGTGCATGGAAGGCAGCAGTTTGTGACTGGCGAATAAACTACGGTGGAGATATATTGTCCTTGAAAATTTTTCCGTCTTTACTCCAAAAAGCCATTGACTCAGGTATTAAGAAGTCCAGTATCGTTAATGGTTTCCGCGTCTGCGGTCTGTATCCTTTTGGTCCAGAGAACGTCGATTACAGTAAATGCTTGGCTTCTTCTAGTAAATCACCCTCCGATACCGCAGATTTGGATCAAATCACAATGGATACCAATGATCCCTTATCAGTTCCCGATGAAGAGTGCATCGCTTCACGGAATAAAGTGTTAATTTCAATAGATTCTATCAAGGAAGCATTTGATGACATAGGTGAAGAACGTCTGCACAGAATCAAGACTCAACCTGATTTAACCGAAGAGGAAAAAATCATTCGATCACTGTATGAAAAGCTACTTGCACCACACGTAGCTGAACGAGGCCATGACGATTTGAGTATTTCTGATGATACTGTTATGTGCACAGATGATAAAATGACATTCGCTAATGAAGGAAACACTGACAGTAATTGCGGTATTCTTTGTAAGGATGTGAGAGATACAGAAACGATGGATACAATGACAGATTGTTCCAATGCTATGCGCGATGGTAAGGCTGACGATATTGCAAGTTTTCTACAGACTCCCGAGACACCAATACGGAGCAAACATCATAGAAATTACACTCGAAAGTTTTTTCCAATACTGACAGCAGAAGAGCGCCTTAATGAAATCCGGTGTTTGGAACAGGCGAAAGAAGATGCTATTAAGAAAAAGAACGAAAAAACAGAACAAAAAAAGAAAAATAAGAAGGACGCTGATGATATGAAGCTACAGAAAGCTGCGGAAAGAGAGACAGTTAAAAAACATAAAGAGGAATTGCGCGAGCAGAAACACCTTGAAATATTGCAGAGGAAAAAAGAACGTGAATTAAATAGACTGTTCAAGCATTTGAAAGCCGATGGTATGAGAAGAGATAAATTGGAGCTTCTTCAAGCGTTGAAGCTCTCAAAGCGTTGATATTATTATTGGAAATGTTTATTAAATAAAATGCTTTTTTGTTATGTGCAATAAAATGAAAATAATTTGGAAAAAAATTATGTGTGAAATCTATTCTTCATTAAGATAAATGATAGATTCTATAGGTTTAACTGCCAATAAGGTACATCACAAGTTTGATTCGCATTCAGTCAAGGGTTTTTGAGCCTTTGCATAAAATTCATAAGTAAGTATAAGTAGTGGTAGGGTATTCGTTGTCTCGAAATAAGATGTAGTAAAAGTAGGGCGTGGGGGACGTGTTTTAGTTTCACCTTACGTATCAGAATATGAAGTTTAACTCATTACCCTAGATTATGGAAGGAACACATAGGGTGCATTGTAATGCAATAATGAAGACGAAAAAAAACAATCTCACTCATTCACAGAAACACTACTCTAAGAAAAAAATCCACTATTACTAGAACATGTTCCACTATTATAGGAATATTGGCTCTATTATTAGAACGTGACACTAATTCCGAATATCTAATTTTTTCATAAGATTTGTTAAAAAAATGTCAACATTCTAATGGCAATTGAAAATTTATTCACTTTTACATCATACACATACAAATCCTCAAGCAAATTCACAAAATAAATATCAAAATTTTAGTTTTTTTATAGCACTAATGCTTAGACCCACTATTACTGGTACATCTACCCTAATTAGAAAAAAAAAATCGTCTTTTCTACGGTGTGGAATAATAAACAAAAATGGAAACTGTGTTTCCCAAGAAAAAGGAATACAGGTTAACCGGAGTATTGCTTTTTTTTTCACTCCGGATAATCGAATCCTCCGGATAATCGAGTCATTAAAATAACGAATTTTTTCTCGGTAAACGTAATATAATTATGATTTGCACTTATTTATTAAACGGTTTTATCTAGGTTGACCCGTTTGTATGTTTGTGACTTTGTAACTTTGTAACTTTGTCTGTAGCGCTGTACCACATAAATAGAAATTTAACCCCCTTCCTGTTGACCGTTTGATCTGAAATTTGGAACACATCTTTATCTCTGGTGTCATTATAAAACTGCGTATTCCATGATCTTTAAAAACCAAGATGGCGGCCGCTACAAAATGGCAGATTATGTACACATTTTCTCAAAATCCCATCAATATGGGTATCGAATGAAAGGGCTTGATCAGTAGAACACAATGATTTATGAAAAATGTAAATTCAAGATGGCGGGCGCTACAAAATGGTGGATTACACATTTTCAGAACCCCATCAATATGTATATCGAATGAAAGGGATTGACCAGTAGAACACAGTTATTTATAAAAAATGCAAATCCAAAATGGCCGCCACCACAAAATGGCGCCATATATATATTTTTTTTTCCAAAACCTCATCAATATGGGTATCAAAAGAAAGTTCTCGAATAGTAGAATATAGCAGATAATGAAAAATCCAATTCCAAGATGGCCGCAGTCCTTAAATAACTAATTACTTTTAAAATGATTTTATTCAGCTTGACCTGCTTCTATGTATGTTTGAATGTTTGTAGGGTTGTCCCATATTAATAGAAAATTGACCCCGTTTCTGTTGACTGATTGATCTGAAATTTGGAACAAACATTTAATTCTACTGTCGTTATAAAACTGCGTATTCCATGACCTTGAAGAATTCAATTTGGCCGTCGTACAAAAAAGGCTGAATGATTTGACATGGAGAACACGAAACATAATAAACAACATAAATTCAAAAAGGTGGCCGCCACTAAATGGTCGGCTATGTATTTTTTGCAGTCCCCAGTCGGTATCAAATGAAATGATTTGACTAATAGAATACAGTACATCATCTAAATGTTCCGAAGAAAATTAGGTAAGAAATAAACGTTGATGAAGGAACGGATGTGATAACTACTAACTGCTACTTGTCTAATTATTTTCTAGCTTTTAGTACATTGAACCGCCTAACTTAAAACGTTTTTTTACTTATTTTATTTTCTAGTTTTTATTAAATTATCTGTATCATTAATATACTTTTCCACATTAAAGCTATTCAAATTTTATTTTTTTTATTTTTATTTCTTACCTAACTTTCTTCGGAATATTTTGATGATATACTGTATTCTATTAGTCAAATTATTTCTTTTGATACCAATATTAGCGGCCATCTTGCAATTTAATTTTGATCTGAATTTTCATCATCTGCTATGCTCTACTAGTCGAGAATTATTTTTTTTGATACCCTTATTGATGAGGTTTTGAAAAAATATATGGCACTATCTTGTGGTGGCGGGGTTTACATTTTCCATAAATAACTGTGTTCTACAAGTCAAGCCCTTTCATTTGATACCCATATTGATGGATTCTGAGAAAATATGTAATCCGCCATTTTGTAGTGGCCGCCATCTTGGATTTGTATTTTGCATAAATAACTGTGTTCTACTAGTCAAGCCCTTTCATTTGATACCCATATTAGCTATTCAATATGGAATTATTATACAAATTATTCAAAATTTCCGAAAATCAAAAATTAAATACAGAGAAACTTCGATATAACGTACCTTCGATATAACGTACACATTTCCGAAGTGTAAAGGAAATTTTTTTGAATACTTTTTTTTCTGAAATAATAATGAAATATCTTTATTGTGATGCTAAAACATGTATTGTACCTTTAATTAATCCCGAAATACAGTTGGTTTAGTGATTCCGGATTTTAAATGAATCAAGTTTTAATCATCAGTACGAAGGGAAACATCACAAGAAAGGTTGGCTTCGTCTTCTAATTGTCCTATCGTTATATCGAAGTTACCCTGTACTCCGGATAATCGAGACTAAAATTTCGGATTATCGAATCCCGGATAATCGAGTCTCCGGATAATCGAGTCCGACCTGTACATGTACATTCATTAATAAATATAAGATCGATTCCGTGGCGTTTTGCAGCATAAAACCTGACTGTTACCGACTTTTAAGAGGAAATGTATAATGGCATCTAAAAGATAACATACAAATTGAGAATCCAGGAAACTATTTGTAGTTACTGATTACTATTTGGTAATTTAGAATAAAAACTGGTAAATCATTTCAAATAAACTGGAATAAATTCTATTAATATTGAATGAAATGAAATTAAACTTCAAACATGTTTGTTTTGTAAAACATTGTAAAACGTGTAACGATACGAAACATATTTTGCTGTCATTTTTCGTTTGGCTGCGCTTTGCTTTCAAATACCACACTATACATCTTCTGGTCATATTTATTTTAACGCCAGTGACTATTTTTATAAAAGGTGGTTCTTGAAATTTCCTGAAAACCTTAAATAACCAAGATACGATACCAAGATCGATAAAATAGTTTTTTGTAGATTTCTCAATAAAACATAAAGATCATACATGAAATTTCCACGAAGAAAATTATACATAAATTAATGAGTATTAGTCTAAGAAATTTTAAAATAAAAAAAAACCCGAAACAAAATCGATTTAGTTTCTTTCTCATATTTTGTCTATTACACATACACACAGCAAAACAGCCGAAAGAAAAAAAAGCGAACTTTTTCAAATTCTCACAGTTTTATCCAACTTTTTTAGTTTTTCGTCATATTCAAGTGTTTTGCTTCAAGATTATTCAGGACACTTTTGGATAACTTTTTTTAGGTAGACAATATGAAAAAAATAACCAATCTGAACAACGTAAAGTTCGATCAGGAAAAATATGTCAGTTTGGGTAATGGTGTTGCGACTGAAATGTTCATTAATGAATAAATATATGTAATGTAAACTTCGAATGTAAAATTTCTAACAGAGCCGTAGCCGATTCTATAAGTTTCTACATTGCACTTTGCAATCAAGTTCTAAGACGACTTAATTTTAATAGTACTTTGATCATCAACAAGACGATAATTGATCCAACTGATGTCATAGAAATGAAGTATATGTCAATTGCTCCCTTCTACAAAGTCCTCCGAATATTTGCGATCGAAATTAAATCCAGGATATCGATAGTGAAATTAGGAAGATCCGAAACCTGGATTTTACTGACTTCACTGTGAACGAAGGCGAGGATGTTTCTTTCTTTTAGGGTGGAATTTTGTCACTAAAAATGAATGACAATAATTGTGCGTTTCCCAAATTGAGAAAAAATATTCCAACATTCCGCATTTCACAGCAACCGTTGAATAAATGTTTTCAGAAAAGAATTCGAACAAAACAAAACTAAGAAATAGAACAAGAACAAAAACTATGCGAGGATTTTTAGCTTCCAAAAATTATGTAGACATTCATGAAGAATAGTCAGGATCAGTTAGAATGACAAAAAAATGTAAAAAAATATAATGTTTGAATGTATTTTCACAAACCGAATAAGAATAATTAAAAACGCTACGAAATTTACGTATTAACGCCAACGGAGCAAAATTTTAATTAGGATTTTTTTTTTGCAATAAAATTTATTCTGAGGTTAAAGTAACGGGGACGAAGTCTCCATCTAACAGTGATTAGGAAACGAGGCGGTCCCAAGTTGCGAGATGACGTAATCCGAGTTGGTCACCGACCCACCGTCGGGAGCGGCGGCCTCTCGCAAGCAAACCAGTTAGGTTCGCCCGCGCATTAGCGAATGTCGGACGGCTTACTTTGCCTGGTTATTTTTTGCATTGAAATATAATTGACAAAAATTCAAAAATTCATAATTTTCCTTTTTTTGTTTTGAAAACTCAAATACATTCTGTATTAGGATAGCTTTTATTTTGAGGAAAAAAATTATTCAAAATTTTTGCATCGATTTCAAAAAAATTCCAAAACTACTATTCGAATTACGATGCGACCATTGTTTATTGAACAATTAATCATCAAAGACTCAGGGGAAATTTTTTATTCAAACAAAACTATCTTTGTATATATTACGTTGGGGATAAAGTTATCCATTATTTTTACATGAAATTCAAAACTATTTTAATTTTTTTGGATTGCCGATTTGGGTGAAATATGTACCGTTTTGTTGGAAAATTTGTTACCATTCTAAAGGTAGCTTCGAAATGCCTCTTGGTCCTTATTGACGAAAAACTCTAGCAATAGATTTTAACAATCTTTTCTTGATCCCAATTTCTTATCACCCAGGAAGTTTTGCAATACGAGAAAAAAGGTGCTAATCGCTTGGTGCCAGGTTCGGTCTATATGGTGGATGCATTAATACATCCAAATCAAGCTCCTGGAGTTGTGTGTCCTTGTGTTGTCCAGATGGAACAAAACATCACCTCTGTTGACAGATTCAGGACATTTCTAGACAGTCGCTAGCTTCAAACGGCCCATTTGATGATAGTAGAGATCTTGAATGAGTGTATTTTATTTAGTTTTTTTTATTAGTGTATTTTGTTTAGTTTTTTTAATACATTAAACAATAAATTGAGGTACAAAAATTAAATTGCACATATTTTACTGTTACAGTATCGACACCATAAACACCATTCACAATTTCAGTGATCTGGATTGCATTTTTGCCATTCATTTGCTGTTTGGCAAAGGTAAGTAATTCATTCCATAGAACTCTTTCTGCTCTACAAAACTATGTTAACTGTATTTTTGAGCTATTGAATTTTATATTAGTTTTGAGACTTTAAAATGGAATACCCAGGAGGCAAAAACCATCATTTTCGACACCTGCTCTTCCTTGCTTTTCACCGAGGTCAAAAAGCTGCTGAAGCAGCCTGGAACATTTGCGGCGTCTATGGAGAAGATTTACAGCACAAAAATGGTTTGCAAAGTTGAAAAATGGCGACTTTGACATTGATGACACATCCCTTCTGAATTCGATGAAGAATGCTTCAACTCACTTTTGAAAGAGAACGGGCGCCAAACCAGTCGCAAATTGGTGGAAAAATTGCACTGCGGCGAAAATATAATTGATCAACTAAGTGATATATTTATTATTTTTTGTTTAAATAAAAGTTACGCTACGAGAATATTCCCCAGCCCAATACACACACCAAGATTAAAATTTGTTTGTGAAATATTCCTAAAGAGTTCAAGCTTTACAATGATGTACATCCCATCTTTATGCATTCACTCTATGTACAAAAAAAAAGTAAATTATTTGTAATGAAAAAAATCGGCTGTTACTTTCCGGGCAACCTATTAAATACCAACAACGACTAAAAATACGCAATAGCAATATTATAGAGACACTCACAGTCTGTGACACCGTGCGCGAGTATAGGAGTTCTGATTTTGCGCTCAATAATTTCAAGTTTGATATAAAACTATAAACGGTTGGTTAATAAAGATCCAAAACTTTGAACGTGTAAGTTTTGTTAATACGATTAACTAACTTTTTTTTTTGTTATTTTCAGAATACTAAAACTTATTTCTCATTAACACAAAATTGTAACCGAAGGATTTTAAATTATGATTAACAACAAAGACAAATGAGAATTGAAATGCTGGCTTGATATTTTTGAAAGAAGGTAGAGACTTGTTGCATACGTCGACGAATATATCGACTACATTTACATTAAATTTTAACCTACTAGTGAACGTCTTTAACAAAATGTCCTTTCAGTCTGAAAATCTTCATTAGAAAGTAGAGCTTTTCATCTTCTCATTAACTATGCAATTAGTCATATCTATGAATATAACACTCGTAACAGCACGCCACTTTTTTTATCTTACCTCCACTTCTTTCATTATACTTTGCGGAGATTTAAGACAAAAGAGAAATTCTGAAAAAATCTCTACAAAAGCTTCCCAAGCCACCGCCAGAATTTCTCCGTGGATAAAATGGGCTCATCTCGTTTTTACACTCTAAAGTTTTCTCACGGAATAGCGCAAAAGTATGTTTTTTTTCCTGCGGTCTTTGAGTGGTTGGCCAAGCAAATCATCTCACAGATAGCAATTTCCTCGGCAGAACATAAAAGTGCTCACTGTGAACATGACGACACCCGGCGCCGGGACAAGCTACGAACAAGTGTGCTGCTTGTGAATAATGTATTGCTTGTTTGGGAAGTGTGCATGGGTACAGCCGGGGGATAACCTGGGTCCTTTTAAAGCAACGAAGCCAGCATCTTCGTTACGTTGCCACGTTCCACAGATAGCACATTATTCTTGTCTTGTTTCGCATATATACCGATGGGCGCTGAACAGACGCAATTAGAGAAACAGAAATCATTTCGGTGATTCTGTGGTTGGAAATTTGGAGTCGATGTTTGTGGTGGAATTTACATTCTGATTCGATGCGAATTTAACGTATTTTTTCAATTTACAAATGACTCAAACATTTTTTTTACCTTCATTAAGGTGTTTTTAAATTTTCAATGAACATAATACTTCAGGGGATGAAAAGCGTCTTGTTTTGCAGAAGTTTACTGCTGTAAAAAGCAACATTCCTGGTTGCTGCACGAAATAAGGGAATAATTTCTACTATTTCTAGAGTTTGATTTACCCTTATTGAAACGATGATATAATTTTAGAATTCGTTTCAGTTCCGAATGATAGATCCAATAACAGATTTTCCCTTCCGTGATGACATCTCTTAAAAAACATTCCGTTCAGTGACCAAATATTGTCTCAGCCCACTATCGTTTGCAACTCCGGAAATTGAATGAAATCTACCATGTTCATTCGTTGACTCGCGCCCTATCTTCGTATCCAATCACAGCCTCCCTGCTCGTCATAACTTGAGTTGGGCACGACAGTTTCGCTCCGTTCCATTATCCCAATTGAAAATTCAATCTTCGCAATTCATCCCGGCCTCAACGGTCATCGGGTTGGCTAAGTTTGCCCAATTTGCTACCAGCAACCAGGCTTCCAGCGACGAGGCGAAGGTTCGTCCCCCGCTCCCGTTTTCATCCCTGGTCGGCCAGATTGAGCACAGCTCCATGGCTCTTATGTTTTCATTATGCTTTCAATTGTGCTTACTCATCTCATCAACGAACCACATCACGACTTTTTGCTCATCCATGCAACCATGACCTTAGTCGGCAGAAGACAACTCGTCAAGAGACGCCTAGTTCAGGCACGGATAGTGCCCCACCCCTAGATGCTATCTGGAGGTCAAGTGATGTTGTTTGGCTCAAGACGAGTATTCTTTCGGTATGCAAATTAGAGCTGTTTGCATATTGCCATTTCGGCATTATTGACATCGTTTTGATGTGGAAATGGACAGCATTATTCGATTGTTGGTCATACCATACGTAGAAAATTATTCTTCGTTTTGTGCACATCTGAATACATCCCTATAGTAAGTTGGGCCCGTTTCATCTTTTTTTCTGGTTCAAACTCAAATCAATCTCTCTGTTTTCAGCATATAGTCATTTTTTGAGCCCTTCGTATGAAGCATTCATTCATTCGTCCTACATTTCTACAAATCTCATTTGTTTTTGGAGATACCGATTGGGACTATCATAGGAAAATGTTGCATGCAAATAGAAAGGAAGTGTTTTTGAAATTCAAATTTATATATTTCTTTCTTAGCAGTTTCAGCTTGATGTTACCTGGAGCAGACCGTTATTCACATTTTTGGAGCATTTGTGAAATGGGTAATACTCTTGCGGAAACTTATTTCTATTTCTGACGCCAACCATTCATCTATATAGCTCGCAAGGCTTTAAATATGAGCAGATGACACTTAAACCGCTGCATTTCCATTGAGTTTCAGCCAAAAATTCATTGAATTCATAGTGTAATGTCTAGAGAAAAGGAAAAATTTTGTTTCGGAAAGCGAACCCTATTAAACCTCTAAGACCCAAATTTCTTATTTGTTTAAAAATATCCATTCCATTTTTATCTCGAATTTCCGACTTTCAACATAAAATACTCCTAGCAGAAAGCTGCCAGCATAAAACCTCTAATGTTTTGCGATAAAGAACAAAACTACCACTTTTCACGATAATCTGATAACCACTATATCGGTTTTGCATGGAATGACCGAATACATATATGTTCCGTTTTTTGAATATAAAAGAAGAATTTTATTTTTGATCATCCCTTTAAAATCAGAAAACTCCTAAAAAAATAACATAAACAAAATTATACAGAATATCTCAGGAGGTGATAGACGATCATGTTTGATGAAAAAAATTCTTCTACGCATAGGGTAAATGATCTTGGTTTGTCCAATTTGGGGTGTTTTTACGCAACTAGTAAATGCAAATCGATTTTTCTTCATGTAAATAACACATAATCGATACGAGTTTGGGTTTGTTGAAAAGCCCCAAGTCTCTAGTTGCTAATACTACCATAAGGTGTTGAAATTATTCAATTTTTTATGTTTTTTAACGATTTTCCTTAAAGAAGAATTATGATCATGGTTTGACCACCTCTGATCATGGTTTGCCCAAAAAAATGATCATGGTTTGTCCGGTTTTAGAAATCTCCATTTTTGAATGAAAACATTCGAATTCACAATTAGATGTTGCATTTATCATTGCTTGAGTTTACTGTCATCATATTGATTCATTCATAATTTAGGCTTTCTTCAGAATATTGCCTTTTCTTGGGCATTTTAGAAGTGTTCACCTCAACACAATCAACACAGAAAAACCATACTTCTGCTATGCGCGAAGCACACCATAAACAAACATAAACAAACTGCAGCGCGCCAAGCGGTTGCCATAGAAATCATGTGGACAAAACAACATTATTGAATTGGACAACTCATGATCAGAATTGAGTTCATCAAAATGCGTTAATTTAATGGTTTAGCTATGTAAATCCGATACAAATGGTGAGCAAGCATGATGTTTACAATATTTATAAGTGTTGTAATCCAGAAAAGGTCTGAATACGTGCCAAATAATCATCTGGTGATCGATTAAAAGTTAGCTCGAATGAGGGTGGCATTGACACAAATAGAAGGTACATTTTATAATCCTTTAAAACATGTGATTTCGTAAAAATATACTATCAAACTACTATAAATCATGTAAAAGGCAATTTCATTTATATGTTTCGAAACATTCGAAGGCCTTATTTGACACAGGAGCGCTGAATTAGAGCATTCAAAAAAGTGGGCAAACCATGATCATATTTTCGACTGGACAAACCAAGATCATTTACCCTATATTCGGATTTCAACATTGACAGAGTTTTAGAACTTTTTTTTCTGTTTCGAACTCTGTTGCCTAAAACTGGCTCTACATTAAAAATTGCGCTACGGAAGACGATTCTATTGCTTTCATTTGAAAGATGAGAAAATGTAGTACAAGATATAGTAGTGGAACATCTGAATTAGTGGATTTAAATAACATTTCGGAAGTAAAAACTTAAAAGTTAGTAATTTTTAGTGTGATATGAATAATTTTATCATGAAGATTCATATTTAACTTGATTGTTTCTATCAATTAAGTTGAAGCTTTCCAGCCGCTTTACAATTTGTTCTTTGACACCCAACTTCTATCTTTCTTATTTTCGCTGCAATATCGATATTTACAATTCCTGGTGAAAATTCAAGCAAAATTTTAGAAAATCACGATTTTTCCCTCACTGTACTCATAATAGCCACTTAAATTGCACTTTAACGCTGAAAGGTTACATTTTCGCTTGAAATTAGTGATATTTGAAATAAAAAAAATCAAACTGTATATAATCGAGTTGGTGAACGACTGGATAATGCGTACCATCGGTACTTTGCGTACCTGCAGGTATAAAATAGACCCCAATTGTGGTCTTCAGCCTCTTATCCAGTAACTCCTATCCCTACCTCCCCGTGGTGCCACCCGGGATACGAGCAACCATAGTGAAGATCGCGTAACCAACCCCGGTGGGATCTAGGTCGTATGCTGACAGGGAAGGTGGGGCTTCTGTTCTCCCCTCCGGAGGGTGAAGCTTTCTCATTTAGTGCGCGTCTGTTCCCCATGTTAGGAGCGGCACACGACAGCGTCTGACCCGAAGCGGGCGGCCGAATCAAGAAACGTGTTGTCTCGAACACTATAGCTAAGATGGCAGCCCCATCACGAGACTCGGTAGCGTGGTCTTAGTAAGGCAACCTACCTAAAATAACCTACTACGAATACTCAATTAATTACGACTCGGAATATCCGGCATGGATCCAGGCAACGAAATAAGGACATGGAATGGAAGCTTGGTACCTGGAACTGCACATCGCTAAATTTCGTGGGTGGCGATCGAATACTGCTCGAGCAGTTAGAGCTCCACAAGTTTGGTATCGTGACTTTGCAGGAAATCTGTCGCAAGGGTGAGAAGGTGTGGAAGGTCCGCGGCGGTAAGGCCCAGTTTTACCAGAGCGGTGGGGCTACCAACGAGCTTGGAACGGGCTATGTAGTGTTGGGCAGAATGTTGGATCGCGTTATTAGTTGGAAGGCGATCAACGAAAGGATGTATGTATTGAGGATAAAAGGCCGCACGAAGGCAGACCCGACAACGAGAAGGAAGCGTTCTATGTGCAGCTGGAAGCGACATACGACAGCTGTTCACCACGGGACATCAAGATCGTCATCGGGGATATACGCCCAGGTAGGTAGGGGAGCAATGTACAGACCGGCGATAGGCCCGTGCAGTCTACACACCGACATGAACGACAACGGCCAGTGGTGCATCAACTTCGCAGCTTCCCGAGGCCTGGTGATCAGAAGCACTTTCTTCCCCCGCAAGGATATCCATAAGGTCACTTGGAGATCACCTGACCAACATACAACAAACCAAATTGACCACGTCCTCATCAAAGGCCGATTTTTTTCTCAAACATCAACAACATACGCTACCTGCGCGGTGCGGATATTGACTCGGATCATTACCTAGTAGGAGTACATGTGCGCTCAAAACTATCGATAGCTTACAACTCACGGCAAAACCGCCCTCCTCGGTTTAACATTCGGCAGTTAAAAGACCCGCAAGCAGCCGAGAATTACGCGCGCCTGTAGGATGAGGCACTACCCTCCTCTGGGGAGCTAAATGCTTCGAATCTCGAAGACGGCTGGAGTAAGATTAGCTCTGCCATCGAAGAGACCACAACCGCGGTACTAGGTGAGGAAACTACGAGCCCAAGAAACGACTGGTTCGACGGGGACTGCCAGCAAGCGACGGAGAGAAACAATACAGCTTGGAAAAACTATCTAAGCATTGCCAAGGGGGAGAATTTGGCCAAATATCGACGAGCGCGGAATAAGTTGACCACGATACTGAGGCGAAAAAAGCGCCAGCAGGAGGACAGGGATCGTGACGAATTAGAACAACTATTTCAGGCTAATGATACGCGCAAGTTCTATGAGAAGGTGAGCGGGCTTCATGGGGGCCCGCGCCACTGCGGACCAGATTTTTGCCCTCCGATAAATCCTCCAGAAATGTCGGGAGTACAACGTTACCACTCATCACATATTCATAGACTTTGAGACAGCTTATGATACAGTCGATCGAGAACAGCTATGGCAGATCATGCACGACTACGGTTTTCCGGACAAACTGACACGGCTGATCAAAGCTACCCTGGAACGAGTTATGTGCTACGTGCGTGTTTCGGGGGCTCTCTCGAGCCCTTTTGAATCACGCAGAGGGGATGGAATATCCTG
This sequence comes from Toxorhynchites rutilus septentrionalis, assembly GCF_029784135.1. NCBI lineage: Eukaryota > Metazoa > Arthropoda > Insecta > Diptera > Culicidae > Toxorhynchites > Toxorhynchites rutilus. Next base: position 125,204,365 of record NC_073746.1, on the reverse strand, counting down.
TATGCTATTTAATAGCACCCTTGAGGGTGTAATCCGACGTGAGGACATCGAAACGAGGGGCACGATTTTCAACAAAAGTACCCAACTCCTGGGCTTCGCAGATGATATTGACTCAATAACAAGAAACTTTGCGACGGCTGAGGCAAACTACGCCAGACTAAAAGCGGAGGCCAGGAGGGTGGGACTATTAATTAATGCGTCAAGAATGGTGGGAAGAGGCTTAAAGGAGAAAACGGTGAGTCTCCCGCGGACAGTGACAGTGGGCGGCGATGAACTGGAAGTGGTTGATGAATTCGTGTACTTGGGATCTCTGATCACCGCCGACAAAAATACCACGAAAGAGATTCAACGGCGCATTCAAGCGGGAATCGTGCATACTTTGCGCTCCGCAAGACGCTTCGGTCAAGGAGAATGCGGCGTCGCACAAAGCTAACCTTAATAAGACCAGTGGTCCTTTATGGACTCGAGACTAAGACGCTGCTCACGGAGGACATACGCGCTCTGGCCGTCTTTGAGCGGAAAGTGCTGCGGACTATTTTTGGTGGAGTACAAACGGAGAGCGAAGAGTGGCGCAGACGTATGAACCACGAGCTACAGGCACTACTTGGAGAGATTCCCATTGTACACCTGGCGAAAGTCGGGAGGTTACGGTGGGCCGGACATGTCGCGAGGATGCCGGACGACAGTGCAGCGAAATCCGTTTTTTTCGATGACCCCACCGGCACCAGAAATAGAGGGACTCAACGTGTCAGGTGGCTCGACCAGATTGAAGCCGACTTGCGAGTGACGGGAAGCTTAAGGAATTGGCGACGAGTGGCCCAGGACCGAGTAGAACGGAGACGAATAATTGAGACAGCACGAGCCACCACGGCGTTCAACTGATTATGTATGTATATAATCGAGTCCAAAAGTGTATATGATCGAATCATATATAATCGAGTCTGTATACAATCGAACCTGACCTGTAGTAATATAAATTGATTGTATGAGAAAACAGAATATCTTTTATTTACTTAATCAAAACATTGAATCACGTGTGGTATGGTATCTAATCATGCTGACTCAAATTTCGAGAAGACATAGGATGAAACACCCAAAATAATATTTAATTTTAACAATTGATTAATCTACTCTTTCCCAGCACATTTTCGTTTCAAAGGAAGGAATAATTCTCGCGATCATTATGCACCATAATTGCTGCAATAAAGCCGAAAAACAAACGCAGACAGAAGATGACGGAGCAGCTTCAAACCAAAACACAATGATTCCATTATTCATCCAACCATTCACAGTGGAATCCCCACCACCGGTTATGGTGGACCAAAGCTAGCGGTTCAGTCTTGTGGTTTGGCGAAAACTGGGGTGCGAATAGCGACTGCCAACAATGGGGTTGATGCTGACGAATGGACACAACCGGTATGCCCGAGTTCCCTCTGTTGTGCTTTAAGTAATTTAAATTTGTTTATGTTCCTCTCGGTCACGTTTGTGTCTAGAAAACGGTCGCAAGATTCGGGAAGGCATGGAAAACGTTCAAGTTTGATTTACTCCGAGTCGATTCGATGGGCGAGAAACTAATTCCCAAATTAATGCAGACAGTTAATTTTCATTGCCCCGAGCGGTGCAGTCAAGGGTTCTTGCAAGGAAAATGTGCAATATCAAATGAGCGTAATTAATTGTTGAAGGGTTCTCCGGTCTTCTAGATTTCTTCGATGAAATACTGGGATGCAACGGTATTTTTCGTTTACGCTATTTTTCTAGGAGAAAATACCGTTATGAATCATATTTCGGACAGCTTCATATTTCGGACACTCTTTATAAATAACCTGAAAAGCTTAGTTCCCTGATCATAAAACTATAAAATTTATATCACAATTGATTCTTCAGAGTAACCCTTTAGTTATATCATCAGGAGATTAAGCATTTCAAATTATTTATAAAGAGTGTCCGAAATATTAAGCTGTCCGAAATATGATTCAAAACGGTAGCTAACACCGTTGATACAGTTGAACTTTTTTGATTGGACATTGCACTGAAGCTTTCCTTAAATAATCGCGCTTTACTCACTAGCCTGTTTAATTTGATGCAAAAATAAAGTTAGTTATATATCCCAACTTTATTTTTGCAAGAACTCAAATACATACCGGAAATTTGTGTTTTTGAATAAAATGCTTTATTTATCATCTATATTCATGTTGTCGCCTTCCCCACACAATCCATTCATAGGAACACGTTTTTATAGCTGTATTCCGGAATTGCCTTCACTTCACGCAGCAGTTCGTTTTTATGTCTTCAATGCTGTCAAAACGGGTCTAACGAAGCGGTAAACACAATTCGGAAATAGAGATGCCAATCATTTTTTTTGAAAAGCTGAATAAATTCGAAAAAAAAACTGGAAAGAATCGAGATTTCTTTTTTTTTCAATTTTGTTTATATTAGCTATCAAAATTACCATATATGACAGTGTCAGTAGGTAGCATTATCAATATTTGTTATGTTGTTTGTGATCATACATTTTAACATTATTCTTTTGTTTTACATTTTGTGTCATTCCAACTAACCATGACTTTTCTATATGCATGTCTACATAATTTTTGGAAGCTAGGATTTCTCGCATAGCTTTTCCTTCTATTGGAGTGATGCTTTTGAATCCGGACACTTTTTTATTACATGCAATATCATGCCAATACCATGGCATTTTTGCATGTTGAATTAATGTAACTGATAGTTTCTATTGTGTCAATTCAGTTTAGTGTCAAACATAGTACCTAGCTGTTAACAGAAAAATATATAAAATCAATAAACAACGGAATTTCACAACCCCATGTTCGGAATAAAAAGCACATTCAGAAAATGATATTCATTCCGGACGGATCAAAAGTTGACGATTAAATTTCTCATTAAAGGAGTTGCAAAGGATATGTTAGAAGCCTTAGTATGGAGTATGGAGTGCGGAGCAAAGATTTTCGATCCGGGAAACCGCAAAACTCTTTAGTATACAGCATGGGTCGATTATATGACTCGTTTGTATGTACGTAGGTAACTTTGTAACTTTGTAGCGCTGTCTCACATTAATAGAAATTTAACCCCCTTACTGCTGGCCGATGAATCTAAAATCTAAAATAAAATTAAAAAAATACGGGTCTGAAGTTTTGCGATAAAGAACAAAATCACCACTTTTGACGATAATCTGAGAACCACTATATCGGTTTGGCATACAATGGCTGTATATACAGTTTTGTGTTATTTCAATGGCCTGTTTTCAAAGCTATTTTTGGGCTTTTGAAACAAGTTTTTGAGTCAATTATTAACAATCATATAACTCTTGGACACTTCGTTCAGCCGGCAAAGAGTCATTAACGTTCAAACCCTCGTACTACAAGCATCACGCTCTCGTTTTCGAAACATTGAACTTACACCCCGGCACAGAAATGGAAGACGTAGTCCTACGTCAAAAACACTACACATTTTAGCACATTCATTGCGGTGACGCTTACTCGTCAACAAATTGCCAATTTCCCCAGTGATTTCCCAATTAATGTTTTAGCGTCTCTTCAGCTTCCCACTGCGGGCATAAACAGAATAACCACGGTATAGAAAATAGTTAAATCTACCTTTGGCAACGTATGAAAACAGCCACAATGTATGCGTATAAGGCAAAACACGCATAAGCACTATTCACCAGACGTCATGAAAACGGAATTGCATCGCATTGACAAAACCTTAGTGAGTGATACCACCTGGAAATAGGAAAGAATGCTCGTGCTAGCTGGATTGAGAATTTAATTTGGCAAACAGAGAGATTGAGAAAGAGTCTTGGCTTTGAACTTTAGCAGTTCAGTCGCCTCTGGTGCATGGCCTGTTGAAACACCATTTTGGACATCTTCGCCGTAGCCTCTGACTGTTCGCTAGCGGGATAACTGCCGAATCGTAATGAGGCTGACAAAGCTGTTGCATTGGTTGTTTGTTATTGTCGGTAGGTATGATAAACATACGTAATCTATGTATGGGAAAATGTAAATGCTTCCAATTTTATTCAATTTACTTCGTTTACGGATTAGGGAATCGTAATGCATAGCATATCATAGCAATTTCAGAGAATTTACTAATGCTATGCAAAATCCGTTCGTAGAGAAAACAGTTTTTAACATACGTGCTGTGACATCAGCCTTGAAAAAAAATTAACATTTTTTAAGTTAAATATTAGTCCTGCGGAAGATTGCTGGTCGACGAGACTAGCGAGACTAGAACAGAAATCGCAACTTACATAACTTCATAACCTCCTACAGTGCCTGCTACGGGAGAAAATCGACGACTGGCGGACTCGAAACTGGACCCAGACACTTTCCGACATTTCTGGTACTTCGACCCACTAAACACTTCACTTCACCATGTGAATTTCAGGTCAATAGATATGTTTCACAATTTTACTGTTTCACTTCGATAGTTTATTTTCGACTGAACAATTCACTACAATATTTAATTGCCACTGAACATTTCACTTTGATGGTTTAGTTGATACTGAACAATGTACTGATTGATTGATTGATTCTTTGTTTTTAAGAGGCTTTAAACTTTGCAGTCCATTCGCCTCTAAATGTACTGAACATTGCGTGCCCTATTTATACGGTACACGCTACAGTAAATTCTATTGTTGGATTTTTGCTCGGGTATTCTAGAATATTCGCTATAAACAATGTGGCTTTGTTTTATAGCAGGTTCGTTTCCATGTGTTCCTATCCTATGGCAATGCGATTGTCATTGTTTTCAATCTGCAATGTTATTGTTTATATTTTGTTTTGTGCTGAAGTGAGTTGTGAACGATGAGTCCCGAAGGTTCTGGACAGAACAGGTAAGCGCTTTTTGTTATTTATTTAGCCCAATATAACAATATTTATATTGTTGCAGGTTATTGTAAAGGTAAGTGGCAAAAAGTATTATTTTATATTCAATGCCCTTTCTGAACCCTTTCCCTGGTGCGGATCCAGGATGTGTTTCAAGTGTTTTTTAGTGTTAAGGTGAAGGTGGAAGCTAGCCACAAATGGCTGCCACAATGTCTCTCATTTCTTTCATGCTCTGAAAGTTAAATTTTCATTTTTCAATTTTCGGCAATGGTTTTGTTTGTTTTGGTGAAAGCATCGTTATTTTTTCGACACTGAATCCAGACAACATCATTGAAACACCTATAAAAACCACTCAATAAAATGTTATTCCTGATAGCGTTTCATGTCATGAAAATCAATAGAATAAAATTGTGTTGGTATCAATACAATTATTATTTTTAACGTTTAATGGGTCTATAATGTAAGTTTAGGCAACTTTAACAAATTGTAAGCAAATTGTATTGCAGAGCTCGGAACACTGCCACGGTTGCCTATGCTTTCAAAAACAGTAAACGGTAAAGTATTACATTCAATCAAAATGCCTCGGCCAACGAAGAGAAGGGTTAAGACACTCCAACGTGAATATGTGAAAACAATACGATCAACGCAGGAAAATATTAAGGAATTATCAACAACGAGTTACTATGCGGAAAAACTTGTTAATACCAATTCGCCCCAATTTGCATGTGTTATAAATTTGCTCATGTTACACTCGCGTATAATCAGAATTTTACTTCATATGCAAATGCACCTTCTACATATATTTATATTTTCAATTGTTCATCGGAACATATCGCTCATACATTTTATTTGAGTATTAAATTGTTATTTTTTTCAAATGTATTCAAAGACTCGTGTCAATGAAGCGCCACGCAGTCTGATAAGTGATTTGATCTATTTACGTGTGCTTTGCTCTTCTCTCACAAGCACTATTACCCCATTTTTACACGTGGTTTTACCTATACTACTACAATGGCTAACTTCCACCTTCACTTTAAGTTTTAATGTTTTGGTGTTAAGTGTTTGACAACATTTATAAACAAAGTAATATGAAGAAACTAATGTGTCTTCCTCTCTTGCTATCACATATCCGATTGTTCGGACCAGGCCGGGTCGTAAGAGTGCCATTTTTGTGCAAGGGTAGAGCACGAGTTGCAAATGTTTCTCTTCTCTTCAGAGCCCTTTACATGTCGTCTGGTGTTGATTGCTTCTATAGTTTTGCATCACACGCACACATTGTTTTTATTTTAATGCGTTGCCAAGGGTAGATTGAGAAGGTTAAGAAATGTGGAATCATGGTAATGGTGGAACAATATTTAAATGCCTGTGACCGACTGTATGTCAACTGCGGAAAAGACCGCCACGATGGCGTTCGCAATGAATACTCAGTACAATCCACACGTTGGCATAAGAGAATTAATTGTGACATATGCCCAGCTTGTGTATTGCTCTGGCGTTCTCGGGACAACAATGAATTATCAATCAACCACACCACATCCCGTTTCAGGGTCATTAAAACTTCATATATTTTCATAAAATTTCAATACATTCCGAATTTTAATGTGATAAACAAGAATATTTTTATAGTCCTTTCATTTTTATTTTTATTTTTTTTAAATTATTTGATTTGGAGAATACACTACACTATGAACAACATAAATTCGAAAAGGTCGCCGCCACAAAATGGTCGACTATGTATTTTTTTCAATCCCCTCAATTTTGGTATCAATTGAAATGATTTGACTAATAGAATACAGTACAGGTCGGACTCGATTATATACAGACTCGATTATATGTGATTCGATTATATACAATTTCGGACTCGATTGGCTTAATTCATGAAGAAATGTAACCTTTTAACGTTAAGGTGAAGTTTAAGTGGCTATTACATGTACAGTGGGGGTAAAAATCGCGATTTTTAAAGATTTTCCTTGAATTTTCACCAGGAATTGTTTATATCGATATTGCAGCCAAATTAAGATAGAAGTTGTGCGTCAAAGAACAAATTGTGGAGCGGTTAAAGAACTTCATTTTAATTGATAGAAACAATCTAGTTTAATATAAACTTTTAGGATAAAATTAATAATAACACATTAAAAATTATTAACTTTTAAGTTCCAAAATGTTATTAAAATTCACTAATTTTGTTGTTCCACTACTATATCCTGTACTAAATTTTCTCATCTTTCAAATGAAAGCACCAGTTTGAAGCAACAAAGTCCGAAACAAAAAAAAAAGTTCTGTAACTCTGTCATTATTGAAATTCGAACATATGCGTAGGAGGATTTTTAACGTCTTTCAGGAAGGGTGCCAAATCAGAAAATAGGTCACGTTTTTTTTAAATAAAGTTAACGTTAATAACTATTTTCACTGTGAACAAATTCTCATGATTTGCATACCAATCCAATCGGAAATTTTCTAAGATTTGTTTTATATGCTATATATTACAATTCGCTAATCTCTAAACTGTTTAAATTTAGGAAAACTGGAATAACTTCCTTTTTTTCCCATACATTTGTTCTGCCGATTTGTGTGCCAACTCTACTCGTATTTCGAATGCTTATAACTCGAACATTTCTTAACAGATCGGAAAGATGTTTGCATCAATTGATAGGAACTTATTTCTACGCGTCTATCACAATTAGTGAAATATTATTTTTTATTAGATGAACAATTGAATGACTGTAAAATGTCATGCGATATTTAATCGCCCTAACTGCCAAGGGTTGATTGGCCCGATTTACGGTTTCCCCAACACCGAGCTGTGTTTCCCTAACACGGACTTCAAAATCAATGTGCCTGGGAAAGCCCGCTTTGTCAAGACATGCAAGTCGGGGGTATTTTTTTCCACTGAGCTGTGTTTCCCTACCACGAACTTCAAAATTAATGCGTCTGGGGGAATCCACTTTGCAAATACATGCAAGTACTTTTTTACTCGCTTGTCGTTGTGCAGACCGGAATATGTTTCCCTAAAACGTACTTTTAAACTGAGAAGCCTGGGAAAATCGTCATTTCAGATACTAGAAGTGAATGAACTTTCGCGGTTCGAGAACTACGTAAACATGAGATGTGGAATAATTTCAGAAGGAAATGTAAAATAAAATGATCCTAGGCATCATATCAAACGTAAAAGGACGTTCATCAAATTTACTTGTAACGAAGAACATAATCTATTACAAAAATTGCGATGCATTCTAAAATAATATTCGAAGTGGTAAACAAGTAGATTGCATAATATAATTGCGTAGCTCTACGTCGAAAATATGCGGTCGTGTCCTGAATACAACCGCTTACAATTTTTTTTCATCAAATATGATCGTCTATCACCTCCTGAGAGAGAATCTTGATACATTAATTTTGTTGATGCGAGAAAGGTGTTTTCTGACTTTAAGGGGATGAATCAAAAATCAAATTCCTTTTTTATTTCCAAAAAACGAAAAATACATGCAAAAAAAAACAAATAAAGAAGAAAATTGTTTTGACTCGATTATCCGGAGTGGAAAAAAATATACTAATACTAAATATAAATACTGTATTAGAAATTGCGAATGGCTTATTTATACTTATTCATGCATACTATTTCATGAAAACCTGACGTGTTTTCTGATTTGGCACCCTCACAGAAAGAATGAAGTAGTCTTGACGTAGGGTTAGTTGTTTCAGGTGAAACACAGGAGGCTAAATTTCTTAAAACTCTAGATTTTTTTATGATACTGCATTGGAGTACATTCGGAAGGAATTTGGAAGGCTAGTGTAGGAGAAGCATAAGAGTTTTATATTCCTGAATTGTCAGTGATTCAAAATAGCATTAGTAAAAAACACTTCTTATTCATATAGATTACGGGAATTACAATTAATTTTACAGTTTCAAAAACTGTTCGAAAAATTGTTTCTAAAAAAAGACTACATAGCAGTTGGTTCTGCTAACTCAATTGTTCGTTCTAAGTGACGTAATCCAACAGGAGAACAGAATCGTTGAGCACGTATTCCCTCACCTTACTACGTTTGCTGAGCTCCTGTCTGAACAGTGTCTTGTCGACGAACTACTAGAATATGCAACATTTGCATTAAAATCTATACATTGTTTTATTCTTCTAGCTTATAGCGCGAACGATGTGATCCGGAAGTACAGATCTTTCGATTTGAAAGCAGCAACCAATCTGTGTCATTATTACAACAATAAGAGCCTCTCAAGGTTCGGATCTGGAATTTATTGCACTCGAAGAGAATTCGGTAAAGTCATTCAATTGTGAAAAGTTCCTCAACACACACACAAATACTATCCCGCTCCATGTGCTATCACTTGTAACCTGGATCCATCTATCAGCAGTTGGTCCTCGTTAGCGCAGGCTCTCGCATCACTCCGTGTACAGGCATCACGGCAATTTATTATTCAGCTATTTTTATTATGGCTCTTCGACACGGCCGAATGCTGCCGCCGTTCGTTTGAGCCCGAGCATCCTAATGGTGGTCTGCCATCAACAGACAGCTCTCGAAGCCGCCGGATATTGATAGACGGCATCTTCCGTCACTTCCCATTCATTCCCGCGCACGGTCTTTATGTCTCCGGCATCGTATAGACCACGGTCGGTTGGTTGCTCTTCTGCTTCACGTGATTATGTGACTATGATGGAATGTTTTGTTCGCAGGAAACGCTTCAAAAAAAAAAAGCGAACCCCCTTCCAGAGTTTTGCCACGGGAAAAAAAGTTTTACGACTGGCATTAGGAGTGCTCAACGGGTGGGACGTGGGGGATGAAAACCTCAAACTCGGAGCAAATCGTGTTGATGATAGAAATTAATTTCAATTCTACAGTCAAGAACGCTCAGAATGTTGACATCTTGGGTAAAAAAAAATGACGGAAGGCACATCCCTAGCCTCGAAATGAGCCACCACTGGCTAGCGTTGAGCTGACAGGATGAGCTGGAAAATTCCTTTGATTGAAAAATGCCATTCATCGTGCGACTCAAGGCGAGAGTCTTCTAAAGCCAGTAAAAGTAACCTGTGGCATCATTGCTCATCATTTCTTTCATATTTTACGATCCTCGGACGGCGAGCATGATGAATGCGAGTGGCCTTATAACTTAATCCAAATTGCATGTGCTGTTGGTTTTGTATCTGAACTGAAGGTATATTTAGGACAATTATCTTCTTTTGTTCTCGCATTGAGGACCAGCAACACTAATCATTTAACACGAATGATTATATCATTATTCAGTGTAAAAACAAGTATCACAAGAAAAGCACAAAATATGTTTTCCATTTTCCCAACAATGCCCATTGATGGCGTGTATTTTTTCGATATAATCCCTCCCAAAGTACTTTCTGGGAAATGGTCTCGTCCTTCCAACTGTAGGATGTACCATCATTCGCGGACAGCGAGAAAATGGAAGTAAAAAAATCACGTTGCCTTGCGAGGGAAAATAATTGGATGTGTCAAGCAGCTTTCACCTCTGTTTTGATTTGCGTTATGTCGGACGACATGCCGTGTCAATCCAGCAGAGGATTCAATACAATCTTATCTGTTCATCTCCCAAAGATTGCCTTTTCCGGCGAACCCAACCAGATTGTGACTTCAACATCATTCGCAAAACTCGCGATTGGCCGGACGGAATGTTTGCGTTTTACAGTTTACGGTGCACACTCGTGGAATTCCCTTCAATTTAAATGATGGATATTTTTTGGGGTGGAGGGAAGTGTTCTCAAGCTTAGTTTCTGGTTCCTGAATCTGAGAGCATCTGTCAGCGACACGTTGAAATTTGAAGCGGCACTGTAAAAGCTTTCCTGGTTTTGAGGATGGCGAGCGGCGAGAGATTGTTCTACATTCCATCCGATGGTAGGAAGGATACTGGGGAAATAGGGAACACGATAGATGATATGTAAATATTTACTTCCAATACAGAAATTTCATTACTTCCGGGGTACCATTGGTTCGGCATGGTTTTTATCAAGCTGCTGATATGGAACGATATGGAGAAGGACCGATAAAAGACTTTCAAAACCACCGATTGTAGCCAAATGTTAGCTAGTGAACAATGTGTCGGAAAGCTTGGCACATCCTTGATTTCCTTTACCTTTTCGTGTATGTTCAGGGGAATACCTTTGTTTTTTTTAGGAGAAGCGTTAGAGATAGAGATTGTTTTCCAACGGATCTGCGAAGTTTGATCGAATGCCCAACAGGTGCAAAATCGTTTAGTTATGTAATGGTAATGATGATCGGCTTTCTGAGATTTCAGCTTATCTTATCTTATCTTATATTTTTGTTTTAGAGAGGCTTTAAACCTTGCAGTTCATTCGCCTGCTGCTGATTAAGAATTTGACGTTGAAAGTTTCTAATATTTAGCGTTCTGCAATTAACGCAGCGAAGTGTTATAATTACAGTGGCAATGGAGTTATTTTTGTGTTTCTGCGTGTAGGAAAATTGAGTTGCTTCTAGTTTAATTGTTGAATGATTTGTTCATCATTAAAAATTAATTTTAATCAAGTATGTATTGTGCCCAAATATGCATGGTTGACGTAAGCACCAACATGACCAAAATCCGCTTTGTAACTGATACACATTCTTTACCATATGATACATAAGCTAAACATAAGAACAAGGTATGTTTGTTCGTAAACATTTGAGAGTTATTGAAAAACCCATTCTGACGTAACAGTCATTTGTACGCATTAATGACGTCGCACCATTGGTATGCGCCTGGTCGTGGTGCCGATAGATTGTGTTGCCGAAATTACCAACGTCAGATCGCATAAATTGACGCTTTTTTCACAGTTTTTCACAGTCATGATTATTCTGTTGAAAACAAGAAAACGCGTTTACCGGTTACAACTATACATCTTTGGGCAGGGAAGGTATGAATCGAAATGCATGTCACTTTCGAATAAAGGGTGGCCTTCCCTTTTATTATTTCCAATGAAATCATCGCTTAAAGTTCGACGCTTTGGTTTCCTCTAAGTTTAAGGGTTATAAGCTTCCATCTTGCCGATCCTGACGGGGGTTTGAAACAATGATTAGAATTTCACGATAAATTTTTTATGCTAATGCACTCGAATCCAAACCGGGTATATGTAAATTTCAGGGGCAGAGCAACTCGTAGAATCAATCGGATTCAACAATTGGTGTCCTTGAGTATTACTTTAGAACATCTATTGTGCACAAATATCGCTGGACGAAACTCTGGAATCCACTATGGATCAATTGCTCTACACACGCCGCCCGAGTTTCCTCGAATATGGGTGTTAACCGCTGTTGTGAGAATTATAGATCGCTACGGAAAGGAACGTCTTGCGCGAGAATTTTCAGACAGCGCGTCCAAGCCAAATGTTTTACAAAAGTACTCAACACCAAAAAATTATGTAATAAAAAAAATAAAAGAATAAATATGAAAAAATATGGCGCTTTTTGTCTCAAAACCGTGTAATCTATAAAAACAAATACATTCAATTAATAAAACAATATTTTTTTTTTTTTGCAATTACAATATTTTTTCAAAAAGACTAAAGCTAATTGGCTAATTGGTAATTCGAATGCGAATCTGATTGATGTTATTTTTGAGAGCCCCTCACGGCTATTTAATGGGGACGGTGGTCGAGGTTGGATGGATGGATGCCCACATCTTCAATGAGTATATTGTTAAAATCTTCCAAACATTCCTCGTAGAACAAGGCATACATATTTGGTTCCCATTTTTTATTTTTTGACCCTCGAAAATCTCCCAAAAAATGAATACATGAAATTAGAAAAATCGAAAAAATGTTTTTGATGCCAAATGGCTTCAAAATACAAAAACAAAGTCGAGATCTGGTGTTATTCCGAATAAAATTTTTGCTCGAAAATCGACCTTCTTGGGCTTAGCCTGAGTGGCCAAAAATCAAAACTTTGAGTGCTTTGAGGCACCCCTAAATCATGTCCGATTGAGCTGAAATTTATAAATAGTATTGTGTTGGAAAATATTATTAAAATATTATACGATTTCTGTTAATACGCTTTTTTGTGACACCGTATAAGGGGCTGTCCATATACCACGTGGACAGAAAAAGCACAATTTTAGACACCCCCCCTCCCCCTCCATGGACAAGCGTGGACTTTATCTCTACCCCTCCCCCTGTTGTCCACGTGGACAGTTCAATTTCATTTTAAATTTGTTCCAATTTTCTTTTCTATGGCTGAACATTTATAGAAATGTTAGCTTTATAAATAGTAACGGTTTGTCCTCAATTTGTTTCCCAACATTTCCCGTAACGTTATTTGTATAGCTGTTTAGTTTCTTCCAAATCCCATTGACGTAGTTATTACGTTATATTACGTTTTTTATTCTTTATTTTTTGAGACTTTAGCCTATCCTCTTCTATTCTGCTAAACTGGTTCGTCTCAGCAAAAACGACCTAATAAGTGCCACAAGGTGTGTTTACTTGATACATACAGATACGGATAAACAGTTTCAAATTTTTATATCACGAGAATTTCAACACATTTACACATTGAGCTCTTTTTTCTGGTCATTTGGTGAAGATGTCCGATTACCAAAAACCCAGGCCAATGCTGGTGATTCACGGAGGTAAGAAACAAGGATCATTGAATCACAATTTCTTATTAAAATTTTAGAATACCAGTTGGCATCTTTTGGAAAAACAAAGCAATGTAGCATTTTATAAAGGCTTATCTTCAAGGATGACCACAAATGCTTCCGCTGATCCCGTAAAAGTTCCGGAGGTTCTCGTATTTCAGGCAAACACAAAAGATGTGTTCGACCGAATAGCGGTTCTCACATAGATCGCAAAGAGGTGAAAGAATCTTCTGTTGAAGTTATGTGATATTTTACAGTGGCCGGTCTTAATCTGAGCAGGATTCGCTGCTCCCTCATCGCTTTCACGTCTTCGATCATGATTATGGAGCCTTTGATTTTTCGGACCACTCCAAGCCGCTTCAAATGTCAATTTTCGTGGTATTTCCGTGAGATAAATTCAACAAAGTTTGCTTCAGGCCCACTAAGCTCGCCTCAGTTGTTCCTGGTGGTATTTTTCACTCGGACCACCAGCATCATCCATTGGCCCCAAACAAAAGTTGTTTAGCTATCGGTGGGAGGTTGCATTGTGTCACTAATTGTAAGATTTCCTGTTAAGACAGTCAGGTGCGTCTCCTCACCTTCGCTGGTTTAGGCGAGAAAGCTTGCAGTTCTGGAAATTTTCACCGCGTCCGCGAAGATGTCAAACGGAGGTTCCCCTACTTCAGTGCATACCGAGACTGCTGGTATTGATGGTAGTAGGCCAAAGATAATCCGCAGTGAAGTTTATCTCTGGCCAGGTACGTCAGTTAGAGTTTTGGCCACCCGTTATCATTCGGTTATTACTCCGGTGAGGTTTGGTAATCGTTTAAAAAAAATAATCGGAACATTTTTCATCACCTCGTCGACATGGTGCTGGAAATTTAGGTTGCAGTTGATCACTACTCTCAGTATTCTTAAGGTTTTAAGGCGGGAGATATATCCTCGTTGTAAATTTTGACCACCATGTGGCCACTCTTCTGCCCCCAAAGTCGGAAACCTCTTTCGAAAGCTCATTGGCATTGGCATTGGCTGCGAGTTTTCGTTGCATTGATAAAGCGTGTTTCCCGGCAAATAGTGTAGAACCATACATTGCAATAAATATAATTATTTGTAAAGAGTCAGCTATTTCTTGAGTCGTGTACTAAGGATTATTCTTGATCTGCGTCTCGATTTGATTATCATCAAAAGTGACACAAACTTCCCGAACAACCCAATAGAAGTGTATTCCAGAAAATATCACATTTCAACGAAGATTGTCTTCGTTATTAGGTACACTTATCCAGGATCTGTGCACCATTGAAAAAAAAAAGTTTTCCGTGCTTCATGTTTGCAAAACTTGGGAGTTCTAAAAACTTTTAAAGAAGTAGTTTTTACATTAGTGGCGTTGTTTCCTCTAGGTGTTGGACCCTTGCCATGTGGATGGGTTCCCCCCTCGCAATCACTCGGAATGTAAATTTAATTTTGGAACCACATCGTTTTGTGAAAACGCCCAATCACACAACTTTACTTTATTTCATAATACAGGGAAACTTCGATACAACGTACCCTCGTTATAACGTACCCTCGATATAACGTCACTCGGTATAACGTACATTTTACCTCGATATAACGTACACATTATCGAAGGCAAAAAAATAATTTTTTTTTAATTTTTTTTTCTGAAAGAACAATAAATTATCTGTATTTTGATACTAAAGCTTGTGTTGTAACTTTAACCAATTCCGAAATACAACTGTTTTGTGATTCCGGATTCTAAATGAATCAAACTTCAATCAACAGAACGAAGGGAAACATCATGAGAAAAGTTGGTTTCGTTTTCTTATTGATTTTATTCATCAACCTTACTCAAACAGCAACACAATAAAGTAATATAAGATACGTTCCAGAGTTCTTTATTATGCTTCGATATAACGTACAATTCTATACAACGTACAATTTTGAAAGTAAAATGTACGTTATATAGAAGTTACCCTGTACAACTACAATTCACTAATTTATATTCAATATTACGATGAGTTCTTGGTACTTGGGTATAAAAATCGGTTTTGGGTTTTATAATAGGTTTGTCCTCCTATCCTTCGGAAATTGTAATGATCGGGGTTTTCTATTGGGTAATAGGTGCCTCCTTTAAAACTTTTTTGATGTTCTGTTCCTTTTAAAATCTATTTTCAATAGTTACAATGCTTTCTCTCGTATTTATTGTTTTCTATTTTCTATCCCTTTCCATTCCTGATTCTATTTACGTGTTTATGTATTGGTGAGTGAAGTTTAGAAACCAAATAATTCGACCTGTGCAGCAAATTTTGTTGTGCCCGGGGGGTTCCCAGAATTTAATTTTCTCTCTCTCTCAACAGGCGTCTTCATTTCCATCAATGGCTCTCTAAACTAAAGGAAAGTAAATCGAACACGCTCAGTTCATGTACGTTATTCTTAAATAGAATACACATTTACGGAAAAAAAGTTCAAAGATATGAAAAATATGGATGTTCGACTATCAGACAGTTCAACCCTTTGATTGATAAATATGGCTTTTCTTGGAAAGGCAGAATAGGTTTCACGTATTGTTGAATACAGAAGTGATTGTTTTTATAAATATTCATTTAATGTGTCCACGTGGACATTATCTGAACCCCCTCCCCCCTCACAGTGGACAAGCGTGGACATTCTCGTAACCCCTATCCCCCCTAAAGTTGTCCACGTGGTATATGGACAGCCCCTAATGGGTACTCTCATGACGAAACTTCACGAACACTTTCACGTACCGATGAAAGTGGCATTTTCAAACAAATTTTTTGTACAATTTAATCGATTAATCATCAAAATATTAGTGATAATCTTGGGATAACGTGTCAAAACTGCTAGAAGAAGTATATTGTTTATAATTTTGAACTAAGAGTATTTGCTTGCAAATTTCAAGTTTTAAATTTAAGTTTAAGTTGATGATATATCTTTTCCACACTTGGTACATTTACCCTACATTGTCAAACACCATGCGACTACATTGATGAAAACGCATAGCCTTTTATGTCATTGGCGTAGCCGTTCCAAAACACATTTGAGACGAAAATAAGTAATGCATGAATAACGGTTTATAGTTTTCCTTCGTATAATATTTCGTTTACAGTTTTATCTGGTAATGTACAGATTTTTTCGAACTCTCGGGTACAGATTACAGATTTTTGGCTTAAAGTACAGATAGGTTTCACAGATTTATTTCAATTTTATAACTTCTGGAGCTGGAATAAAGAAATTCGGTTTCATGATACTATGCCGTCTAGGTTTGGCAAGCGTATGTACATATAAGCATCGTCAAACGTACAGTACAACCTACATTACCCGCGAGATCTTGCTATTTTATTTTGGTCATGGCTTTCGTATTATCTGACCACTGGTGTGCATGACCTTCAAGAAGTATAGTTTAAAAATGTCTGTATTAATAAAACATTGTTTTTATGCCGAAATAATGTATGACTAGTCTGGAGACACAATGAAATATCGGTCGCGAAGAACGAATCCACATTCCAATCGAAAGTCCTTGCTGATGCTTGAAGCTGCTTTGATGAAGTTAAATCTAATTTCAAATCAAACGGTACCTTGATGGTACCGAGTCCTGGAGACTGACCAAAAAACTACAAGTCTTGAATATTTTAATTTTAAACTTCAACTTAATGATAAAGGATTGGAAGGATTTGGAAGAATTTAAAGAATATACAAAAACAGAAAAAATGAAAGCACATCTCATGAGGAGGTTTGTCAGTGGATTTTACGAAGTTCCTTCATCAAGTACCAAAAATAGCATCGAGAATACTAGGAACAAAGTGAACCCATTCATTAGATACTGATGAAAGCGAAATTGATGATGATAATAAAGAAGAGATTGGCCGAGAAGATCAGATGATCCTTGGTCTATTGGTTGACACTGTTTTGAGAGACGAACAACCTCCCCAGTGCTGAAGAAGGTGAGAACGAAGAAGATGATAAGCTAATTTTATTCAATTCATAAAATTCACATTTATCGAATAAAACCTCTTTCTTTACTAAGGTGTTTCTCTACTTAAGTAGTGCTCGTTACTAAGGTGTTTTCTAGCAAAAAAAAACTTTCTAACTATCATTCACAAAATATAAACAGAGTTGTTGTTTCAATACAAAGAGAGATTCTAGTTTCTGAAGACTTCCATAAAAGTTCAATTCCACGAAATTTGGGAACATCTATTCACCGAATAACTTTACTTTACCTTTCTCTAACAAAGAAGATGTTGTCTGAATATTATCAAAATAATATGTTAAAAGCGAGTGTTGATTAAGTTAATCATGTGTATTGTATATGAAAATCTGTTAAAGTCGACAGTATAACGACTGTCAGATAACATATGGTGTGAATCATTGGACGCCCGATTTGAATTTCAAATAACAGCGGCACATGATGTATGCAGCGATTGTACAATCAACTTCAAATATCCGCAAATAACCGATCGTTATAAATAAACATGATCATTTAGATCTCTGTAATTTACGGATTATGTAATACATTTAATAGCAATAATTCAACCAATTATTATATGATGAGCCTGCAATTTGTGTCGATAACCTTGTTTTCGATGTGTAATCGTATTAGCGATAAAATAAACGAGTTCTTACTGCAATGCATGCATCCACTATCATTTATTAGTAATTGACATCGAAACAGCTAGAGGGCATATTAATATATTAGGTCGAACATATAAACCTTATGCTGATTCCCGCCACCATCATCAATTCAATCCGAACCCATAGCAACAACTCCGAACCCGATTGCGCGCATTCATGCCAGCGCCTGTATGTTCTATCAGGATAATAAATCATGAGTAAAGCTGACGATGCAACAGACCGAGTTCATGAATAGGACACTCGACAAGTGCAAGGATATGCTCTAAGTATGACCATCACCCCAACCAAGATTTGAATCGAAGAAATTTATTGACTATGCAACAAAACTAACATTAACGCCATTGAAAGCGAGCTCAATCCTGGGACCATTCGGTAATAACACGCTTCAGTTCCGTTCCAATCAATCAATTCTCCATCATCACTTCCACATGATTACCAATGCACAGAATGTATTACATCCCACCCACCGATAGGGCGAACGCTGTTATTCCACTCGAAAGGGTACAAAAAGCATATTTTAAAATGCTATTGCGGGGAAGCCACAAGCATTACTGTGCTATCGAATATCAAATTGATTGTGTGCATTTTTTTCGACGCCTGATGGAAGCATACAATGTTAAATCAAACACTCAACAGAATCCCGTATTATTTTTACCAACGTACAGTTCATAGCTATCCGTATAATTTTTGAATGAATAGATTTTCTCCGGCGTCCTTCGGAGTAGGTTCTCTTTGTATTTCATGAGATGAAAAATTGCTACTACTATTATTTTTGCGTGATTAGAAAAGCAAACCTAAAACAATCTCCCAACGAGTTTATAGTTCAATGTAATCTATTCTCCGTTTTCGTCCTTCCAACAGAGAACCACAACCGTTTTCATAGTTATCACAGGGAAGACTAGGAAAAACAAAAAGCAACTTCCTGCGCTTCAGTTCCGTTGTGAAAAACTGTGGTATTTTTAGCACCCGGATCGAAACTTTCTCTTGCCAGCGCAGCTCGGTGTGGGTAAATTTACAGTGTCCACAAGTGTGCAACACCGGAAAATAATCCTGGCCATGATATGCGTTCAATTTCCAAATCACACTGCCGAAAAGTTTCGATTGTTCTACCGTCCATACCATTCGATGATCCGCCGCTGGTTTCGGAAGACCGCATCCATCACTTGCTTATCTTCTCTCAAGTTATGTGCTAAGGAAAGCTATATCTTAGCCGACCGGAAGGGGTTCCCGGTTTTGCCTCGTTGGAAACTTTTGCGGAATAAAGTTTCGCTGTCGGCGCGTGATTCGATTTTATTGAGGAAAACGCAAATCGACTGGAAGAGAATGTTCCCGTACGTATGAAGAGTTCTGTCCGAGACGCGTATCGGGAAATAAAATAGATCGAGAGAAAATTAACAACAGTTGGGAAATAATTTGAATCTTTGCGGGAGTTTTCGCAGCAATTTTAAAAGTCGTTCTGTGCGGGGTGGGGGGCTTGAAGAGGTTCTCAAGTTTTCAGCTATATATTGGTTGAGTGAAAATATCTCGAAACAGTTCCTGTTATGAGCCTGTTGAATATATCTCTGTCACATTTGTATTCAATTCAATGTGGATCGTTCTATTCGAGAATGAGTAAATCTTAAGCCTTATCGAAATTCCTTCATTATTGGACTAGGACTAGGATACGCATCATTAAACCAAATTTCTTATCAAGTTTTGGATAAAAAATATACTACATTATTCGAATGAGAATGATTATTCATTTTAACATGCGGACTTCGGATTCTTTGGAACCTACCAACACCAAGCTTTGAAAAGAGTGACTAACAAATATATATATATTTTTTTTTATTAATTCGTTTATTTTTACAGGCTCAGTTACTGAGGTTTAAAGGAGCCGAATTCTTAAATATAATTTAAAACTATATATATATATATATATATATATATATATATATATATATATATATATATATATATATATATAAACAATTTTTCTTACATCTATGGTTAGTAAGGTGGAAAACCGATTACTCGCGGTGTACTCGAGTTTAGGAGGGTGACATATTTTTAGGAGAAGGATGGGATATAAGGAAATTGTAACAATGTTGATGAACACTCATTTCTTAAATCTATTCGTATATCTATAGTGTATTTACATTTCAACTTATTCTACTATTTATAGCAAGGGGACGAATTACCCGCGAAGGAAGGAAAGGAGGGTATAAGGATGTAGGGACAATCACACACGAAGATCTATAGCTTTGAGGAAAACATATATATGGGACATGTAATCAAGGTCTAACCGAGCCAACACATCTCTCACCGGCACATTGGGCTGTCTTCCTCGGGCCCGAAGGGAGTTTTCTAAATTCGATCTGGCGACCAGATACACCTCGCACGACCAAACAACGTGCTCGATGTCGTGATAACCTTGGCCACAAACGCAGAGATTGCTGCTGGCAAGATTGAAACGGAAGAGTAGTGCATCTAACGAACAGTGATTGGACATGAGTCGGGAGAAGGTGCGAATAAAGTCCCGACTCAAATCCAGACTTTTGAACCACGGTTTGAGGCTAACCTTTGGGATAATCGAGTGAAACCACCGGCCCAATTCATCTTCATTCCACTTGCGTTGCCAGTTAGCGATGGTATTTTTGCGGACTAAAGAATAAAATTCATTGAAGGCGATTTGACGCTGATAAGTGTCGCCTTCAATTGCACCTACCTTTGCCAATGAGTCAGCCCTCTCATTACCCGGAATTGAGCAATGGGAAGGGACCCAGACAAAGGTAATGACATAACAGCGTCTGGATAAAGCACTCAAAATTTCTCGTATTCTCTCAAGGAAGTACGGCGAGTGCTTTTCCGGCCTCACTGAACGGATAGCTTCGACAGAGCTAAGACTATCCGTTACAATGTAATAGTGTTCAACAGGTCGTGAGGCGACGCTGTCCAGCGCCCAGTATATCGCTGCCAATTCAGCAATATATACCGAGCAAGGATTCTGAAGACTGTGTGAGGTGCTAAAAAATACGTTGAACACTCCAAATCCTGTGGACTCATTCATAGAGGACCCATCAGTAAAGTACATATTATCACAATTGATACGCCCATACTTTGCATTGAAGATCGTAGGAACGAACCCCAATCTAAGATAATCTGGATTTTCTCCTTCATGAACAGATCGAAATGTACAGAGGAATTGATGTAGTCAGGAAAACAAACACGGTTGGGAATATACGAAGAAGGAACAACCTGCATAGAGGTGAATTCATGATATGAACTCATGAATCCAGAATGAAAATTTAGCTCGATCAATTGCTCAAAATTTCCGATCACCAATGGATTCATAACCTTACACCGAATGAGGAACCGAAGAGATAATAAATTGAAGCGATCTTTTAGTGGGAGTACGCCTGCCAAAACCTCGAGACTCATGGTATGCGTTGAGGGCATACATCCCAACGCAATACGGAGACAAAGATACTGAATTCGCTCGAGTTTAATGAGGTGTGTTTTGGCAGCTGATTGAAAACAGAAACTGCCATACTCCATCACTGAGAGAATAGTTGTTCGATACAACATAATAAGATCTTCGGGATGGGCTCCCCACCAGGTGCCGGTAATTGTACGGAGAAAGTTTATTCTTTGTTGACATTTTTTACTCAGATACCTAATATGGGCCCCCAAGTACATTTGGAGTCGAACCAGACCCCAAGATACTTGAATGACATAGCATGAGTGATCGGTTTACCCAAAAGTTGAAGCTTTGGTTTTGCTGGTCTATGCTTCCTAGAAAAAACCACCATCTCTGTTTTCTCCGTGGAGAATTCGATCCCTAGCCCAATGGCCCAGGTTGAAAAATTGTTCAAAGTATCTTGTAAGGGTCTTTGCAGGTCGGATTCGTTTGATCCTACGACAGACACCACTCCATCATTTGCAAGTTGTCTTAGGCTGCAATTTTGTGTAAGGCAATTGTCGATGTCGCTTACATAGAAGTTGTACAAAAGAGGGCTTAAACATGAGCCCTGGGGGAGGCCCATGTAAGAGACCCGACTTACTGCCGAATCTCCGTGAGAAAAGTTTAAATGTTTCTCACAAAGCAAGTTATATAACATATTATTCAATAGAGGCGGCAGACCCCGAGAGTGTAATTTGTCCGACAAAACCTCTATTGAAACAGAATCGAAGGCCCCCTTTATGTCCAAGAATACTGAAGCCATTTGTTTTTTTTTCGGCGTAAGCCATTTGAATTTCTGAAGAAAGCAACGCAAGACAATCATTCGTCCCCTTGCCCTTGCGGAACCCATATTGTGTATCTGAGAGTAGGCCATTCGTTTCAACCCATCGATCAAGGCGAAACAAGATCATTTTCTCCAACAATTTCCGTATACAAACAAATATTTTGAATAGAATGTTTTGCAGTTTTCTTCTTTTTTTTGCTGTTAAAGTCGTTCCTGCACTTCTTTACATATCTAAATTGTAATGTAAATCCCACATTGAAAAGCAGCAGTCAAAAAGGTTCGATTTGGGTTTTTTTTTTGCAAAAAAGCATTTGAAAAATAGAAGATCGCAAAATTAATTCATCATATGCACTCAAGTTAAAAAATTTGTATTCCTCAGTTTCTCATAGCAATTAATGAGAGTGGCCAAACTTCAAACTTTGATTGAGTTTTGATTGATTGAGTACGGAGCACTGCGCCGAAAAGTATGCACATCGCGCTGGTGTGATCGAAGAGCAGTATGAATTTCATGTCGTCTAAAGACAACGCTCGTACACACAGGACGTCGCGCAGATGTCGTCTATAGACGACGCTCGTAACAACAGGGTTAACCAACAAGCAGAACTGTTTCTAATTTCATCGATGCATCATAATGTCATAAAAGGACACAGATTTACCAAAAAATAGTTGCAACTGTATTTAATTGTTGAAAATAAACTCCTTACTTATCACTAACTCCTTATTAATATCACTACGCTTTGTCAGACATGAAGCCAGTTCAGAATAGAAAAGCGAAGGTTACGGTTCTACTAATCTGGTAAGAGCGAAAAATAAGGGGTTAAGCTAAAATATTCTTCTCTGTTTTGTACATTACCACTGCGACCAGTTATTTGATCTATTGTGGCGGTCATACTCAAATAAAACTGAGTTAAATTTCATTTTGACGCAGACTGTCTTTTTTGTAGTCAGTACCAGATAGGAAAAAACGTTGCTGTCACATGTTCTTGATAAAATCATTCAATTACTGGAGATGCATATTATAGCAATTTTTTAATAGTTAGATGGTACATATTAATTTCAGTCTTAATCTTCCAGGTTCTTCCTAAACACTAACATCGCAACCAGCCGTAGTTTTGGGAGTATTCGTTACAACCATACACGGTATCCCTAACGGTACAGTCAAAATATAAATAAAAACAGAAATTGCTCTCTCGATAGCCATTAGGCCGTAGTTCTGTGCGCATGGTACCTAAGGAATTTCTCGAGAAATTTAGTTTAGTCAATCTAATATGTTGGACAAATCATCAGTTTGGACGACTGTTTACATATTCTAGGGGAGGTGAACAGATATTTTGTTTAATCTCAGCGATTAAATAGCATAGAAATAAATTACTTTGATATTTGGGGGCAAAGTGGTCATAGGCGAATAACAACTTACAATGTCCTGTTTACTAAAGCGGTATATCAGCATCACATTCTACTCTTGAAGAGAATCCTTTTGTGACTTTGAACCTGGATAAATATGACACACCAACTAAACCATGCATCATTATGCGGAACCAGTCTTCCGAAAAACACTTACACATGTCCACGCGATGTGAAAATTCCATGTTTTTGTTTGAATTCGAACATGATTCTCGCTAGTGTTGAGTGTCTATCCCCAACACGCACAATGATACACAAAAATAGACATGTGAAAACAAACATGATGTTTATAATTCAAGAACATCATGTACAAACATGTCACCCGATGTCGCAGTATTCATTGCTTTCGTTTCGTTTCTTTTCATACACGGAAAGAAATTATTCATCCCAAAACATTTCTTCGTAGAATACTTTTTCACAGAAACGAACTTGAAATTTAGTTCGAATTTCAAAAATTGCACGAACTAAGAGGCTATAAGTTCATGCACCAAAATATATATTTTTATTAAGGCTCATTTGGCGTCAACCTAACGGAGCCGGGAGTTCAATATTAGGCTGTCAAAAAAGTCCTGCGGCATTTTTTTTTGAATTTTCATTTGTTCATCAAATTAGTTACAATCATCTGTTTTAAGTCAAATATGCGCCGTTTTGTTCGATGACTTGTTCCCAACGAGATGCCAACTTCATAATACCCCTGCATAGAAGCTCGCTTCCTTATTGGCAAAAAACTCGGATAGCCAATTTTCACAGGCCTCTTTTGTGGCTAACTTCTGACTACCTAGCTCGTTCGCCATGGACAAAAACAGGTGGTAGTCACTTGGTGCAAGGTCCGGACTATACGGCGGATGCAAAAGAACCTCCCATCGGAGCTCCCGGAGCTTCTGGCGCGTCACCAAAGAAGTGTGTGGCCTGGCGTTGTCCTGATGGAAGACAATGCGGCCTCTGTTTATCAAAGATGGCCTCTTCTTCATGAGTGCTACCTTCAAGCGGTCCAGTTGTTGGCAGTACAGGTCCGAATTGAGCGTTTGGCCATAGGGAAGCAGCTCATAATAGATTATTCCTTGACAATCCCACCAAACACACAGCAGAACCTTCCTGGCCGTTAATGAGGGCTTGGCCACCGTCTGAGCCGCTTCAGCGGGCTTCGACCACGACCGTTTGCGCTTCACGTTGTCGTAAGTGACCCACTTTTCATCGCCAGTCACCATCCGCTTCAGAAACGGGTCGATTTTGTTGCGATTCAGCAGCGATTCACATGCGTCGATACGGTCAAAAATGTTTTTTTGCGTCAACGTGTGTGGCACCCATACATCGAGCTTCTTTGTGAATCCAAGCTTCTTCAAATGGTTAATAACGGTTTGATGACTTATCCCCAGCTCTTGGCCGATGCTACGGCTGCTACTATGCCGGTCTTTCTCGGCTAATTCAGCGATTTTGTCGCAATTTTCGACGACAGGCCTTCCGGAGCGTGGCGCATCTTCGACGACCTCTACACCAGAACGAAAACGTTGAAACCATCGTTGTGCGGTGGAAATGGAAACTGTATCGGGTCCATAAACTGCACAAATTTTATTGGCAGCTTGAGATGCATTTTTGCCTTTGTCATAGTAGTACTGTAAAATATGTCGGATTCTCTCTTTATTTTGCTTCATATTTGCGACACTATAACTCACGAACGACTTAACCAAACAAAACACTGTCAAGGACTATATTATAGCGCGCAAAAATACCTTTCCAACAAGCTATAGTATGACTCGATACAATGAATACAACTAGAACTACGCGCTTACAACGACACCTCGCAGAAATACCGCAGGACTTTGACAGCCTAATATTTTGACAATGTTTGCTTACAACTATGTTAGTAATATGTAACCGATTACTCGCGGTTGGCTCGAGGTTAGTATTACAAGTGTTCTCATAATTGGGATGTTGCAGTCTTCAGTGCTCTGTACGTGTGCCCGACATGGGATACTTCCTATTGGGATGCAGCTGACCATTAATCAGCAACGACCCCCTAGTCTGCACCCCATATCTAGCATGGTGCGCCTTTTTCGACTCGAGGAATCCAGGATAGAATGATCACTAGCCGGCGCAATCATCAGCTCGTGTAGAGTTGTCATGAGCGGTACAACCTTTGGCTCTTGTTGAATCATCAGTGGACTGCACAACCTTCGGCCCGTGTATCAGTAAAGAGTGTGTGTATGTATTGCCGCGACTAAGTAAAAGTTTATAGATCGTTCATGCACATTTTCCAAGTCTGGTTAAATAATCCTTGGTTTCGTTCAAAGAAAACATTCTCTGAATAGAAAGAAGCTTTCTATTTTTTTTTGCGTGCATGTTGGCAATTAAAGTCTGGGGAGCCGACTGCATAGCGGGCAACGTCGTACAAATGCTGACCAAAAAAATAAATACCCAAAAATTAGTTTTAGATGCAACCTTCAGCGGCACACAGCAGAACCAGCAGAGAAATTTCAGCGGCTAAAACACACCATTAATTTCTCGATGTTATCACAAACGGAATGAAGGAAAAAACTAAAAGCTACACTTACACTGCACTACATATGCTATGTGTGCATACGATTGCATCATCCTTTCTTCTCCTCTTCTCCGCTCGTTTTATAGCTCGGGTCGCGATCGTCGCGAACAAGCAGTATTGGCCATTTGTATTCAAAGATCCAGCCAAACTTGTTGCTCCCATGGTCGAGTGGTTAGCGTCATGCCTAACATGTCACTGCTGAATAATTCAATTTTAGTACTTGTTCAAATAGCTAATAATAGCGAATGTTACATGAATTCAATATATAAATTGATGCGTGCACTAAATAATGATATCAAATGTGAAAAACTCTCATATCCATCGATGTTTATTTTGTTCAGAACAGAAAAAGAGGTTTATTTTATTTGCCCAATATTTTTGATGAAGCACCCATTGTCATGAAAGGAAAGCATTTTTTCCATGTCAACATACCTACACACCACGCCTTGAGTGGTGGTGGTGTGGTGTCCGATTCGCTTCTTCTACTCTTCGCACTGCCGGTGCTTGGGGTGAAAATGCAAGAGAAACTGTACACCATGTTCGAACATCATGTGAAACATTGGGATTAAACATCGTATGTCCAAACATACCACGAATGCAAACATGTCACATTTTCTAACATAGGTACGAAAAAATCATGTTTGTACTCAAACACAAAACTGTGAACAGCAGGGCGGACATGTTTATTCCGGACGCAGTGTTTTTTGTGAAACATGGAAGACTGTGCGGAACATTATGTTTTCTTACTACGTTTTTGTATGCATGAGAAAATTTAAATTGAGACTCTAGGTGAATAGGCCAAGCTTATTTCATACATGTACCTATTATATCAAATATCATTTGAACAATTTTGGACGAAAAAAACTCATAAATCTATTCCATTTAGCTTGATATGTGCGGGTGACCACTTTGCCCCCACTAGGTGACCACTTTACCTCCAAGCAAAAAAAATGTTCGATTTTTCACTTTTTTTTTCTAATAATGAAAAATGTATTATTTTGAATTTTTATAGTAAAATCCGTTTGCTATCTTGAAAAACAATGAGTTGAACTGTAATATTCTTCGAGAAACGGGAATTGGAGCGGTATGTGGACGCTGGAAATGGGCATATTTCTTAGGGTGATCACTATGCCCCCACTTCCGCTATAGTGGTGCCATGGTAAACTCACCAAAATGAAGATATAAATTTTTGATTTTTTTTAAAATTTCAATACTTTGTGAGATTATTACCATTTAAGAAAAGTAACACGTAGAAAGGTATCTACAAGCGATTCTACATGACAAACTATGTATAACGTTTAATCCTAGGACTTAGCGTTCTCGAGATAAAACCAGCTTTGCATTCCAGCTGGCCTTGGTTCGATCTTGCTCTCCATTGACATCGAATGGAATTTTTTTTGGTACAATTCCAAATGAAATGAAAAAAGAATAAAGAAAGAGATGTCTGCTCTCATACATACAAACCTTTTTTAAGCTTTTAAAACAGCTAATTATTTGCGCATTTGACCCTCCAGGACACGAAAAAGCATCATTTCTGCCAAAGATGAAATGTTTCCTGTCAAAGCTAGTTTGAGTGTAGTCATACCACCCAATACCAAAGCTGGGTCCCATTCCAACTGAACCACGGTATGTGGCATATGCAGCGTCTATTACCCAATTACTTCAGAGATGTCATGCATAGCGAACCCCTACCGCAAGCACTGCTCAAACGATTCACAGCAGTAATAACTGTCCATGGTACACAAAAAAATTGAATTGATCATTTCATGGTAGATCAGACCATAAGCCAGTTTGTTGCTAGAAGGATTTACGTCCCACCGAAAATCGGAACCAGATAGTTTCAATCAAATCGAAATCAAAGTGTAACAAGCTTGCACAAGATCAAATTCATCCACCAGAAACCATTCGTCACGTCGATCTTAAGCACCCGATTGAGCTGGAAGATCAAACATCACGGACAATTCCTAAAAGGATGGATGGGATCTACAGGTTTCCAGTATTGCAATGTTGTGTTTCAATCAGGTTCCTAAAAATTCGATGTTCCACAAATTTCGTCAAAAATAGTTTTACCATCTTGGGCACATTTTTTAAATTTTATACATAACTTCTATTTTATATGAAAAATTTAAAAAAAAAATATAAAAAATACATTTTTTTTTGATATCGCAAATTAAATTTTTATTTTGTAAATAAATAGAAGAGTACTAATTTTTCTTCTCAGTGTGTATTTTTTTCAAATTTAGCCAACAATACTCTATAACACTTTCTAACACACTATTTCGGTACGACTCATATTTTTTGTGATATAAATTATCAAAGATTTCTCTTACTCAAATCGATACGCCCTTTTCAAAAGTTACGCTTGAGTCAAAAAATTAACCATTATGAGGTATTTGGAAAAGTTGTTGGAAATTATAAGCAAATTCATGAAATTTCATGACGGTACATGACGGTATAACACGACAAACATATCAGAAGGGATTATTTACTATAAAAAAGACAATAAATTAGAATTTTTTTTTAATATTTCGAGAATGGCTACATTTAGAAGGAGATTGATAATAACCTTTTTTTGTTTTAAATCACATCAGGATTCATAATTTGTGGCTAAAAATGATTGTTAACATACAAAAATTCGAAGTTTCAAAAATTCCTAAAAATTCGATGTTCCACAAAGTTCGTCAAAAATAGTTTTAACATCTTGGGCCCATTTTTTAAATTTTCTGCATGACTTCTATTTTGTATGAAAAAATTTAAAAAAAATTAAAAAATATGTATTTTGGATATTGCAAATTGAATTTTTATTTTGTAAATAAAAAAAGAGTACTAATTTTATTTCTCAGTGTACATTTTTTTCATATTCAACCATCAATACTCTATAACTCTTTCTAAGACACTATTTCGGTACGACTCATATTTTTTGAGATATAAATTATCAAAGATTTCTCTTACTCAAATCGATACGCCCTTTTCAAAAGTTACGCTTGAGTAAAAAAATTCTCAATTACTGTGGAAAACTCATATTTCCTCTAACCCAAACGGAATACACACTTTCATTCGAATCAAAAATACTCATGTTTTGTCATTTGTCGATTTCATTTGGAATTACTCCTTCCCAAAACATACCATCAGATAATAAAAAAGTGTTTTCGAATAACACTAATATGATTGATATCTAACAATCAGAATAAAACAAAATGCCACACAAATTCCCGAAAATCAAGAGCAATACACAGGTGGCACCCCTAATAAAAACTAGTCGTTGTTCTTATTTTTTATCGCGTTTACCATAAACTCTTTCGCCATCAGCATCGAGCGGCATTAACAGCAAATACAATGAAAAGTTTAACCCATTAACGACCATGCTGTAAACATTATTTTTTTAAAGGAAGCCATTGGTGTAATGTTCATTATTGGCGTTATAGAAACCCCCAACTTCAAGATTTATTTTTTCCGTTCTTCCGTTTTCCGGAAAATGACAAATAATGAAAAAACCGCGAAACAATAATATTGACCAAAACCTACATTTTTCCTCCTGCAGGAGGTTCAATCCAATGATTTTTCTCCCACATCACGATGTGTGGTTTTTTATCGAAGTAATTCTGTAGAAAAGTTTACATTTTTTTGCATTTTATTAGGTTTTGGTTTTTGTTAGGTTATGTGAGGCTTTCCGCACATAGTTGCTTTTAACCGAATTGATTGCCCAATAAAGTTGAACAAAAATGAATGAAATTGATGGTAAGTAGTAGCTAATAAACTAAGCTGTCATTTGATGCCAAAACATCAACATATGGTTGCTTTCCAAAGCCATGAATTAATTATCGTTTGGCCTAATATGGGTTAATACGTTTTGCATTATAAAGTCAACTCTCCCTAAGGCTTGGATCGAAGCACGCACGAAAATTTGATTGTACAATAACTGACGAAGAGAAACAAACAATTTTGTTCGATAGAAGCTGACGAATTCGAACGAAGCAAGTGGGAAGCAATGTAACCACACCAATACAACTCAATGTGGCTGTTTACTTTCGAGATGAAGAATAAAAAGTGGGAAGTTTCACGGGTTTTGGTTGTGTTGAACTTTGATTGTGTTAGTAGCCAGAATAATAAGAAGTTCACACACTAAGCATACCAGTCATTTACTCAAATGGTACAGAATTGAATGTGTCAACGAATAACGTTGAAAGAGGATATACAGATACTAATTACAGTTTTCCAAATCATATTTTTCGCATTATGAAAAAAAAACAGAACATATCACGAACTAACATGTTTAGTTTTTTCTTTGATTTCAGAAATAGTATTCTAATGCCTACTATGTTTAGATTCTAGAGCAACTTCATGGAAGTTTGACTTTTGTCAGTTATTGTGATTACTTTTTTCACAATTAGGGTGCTGAAAACTTCAGTCGACTAAAATTAAGACGCAAGCGGAAAACTTTTCGTCTCAATCTAAGTCATACGGAGTCAATTAATTTTTTTTCAATTTTACATGAAAAAACCTTGCAACATTTTTTTCCAATGCACTGTCAAATGTTTATCCGTCAAAGGAACAAAATATTGTGTGACTCTGACTTTGTTCGCTTACGTTTTTGGTCGACGTAACGAGAAGTAAAATTGAATTGAAATTGAGTTTAGAACACTCCAAAAATACTGAAATTTCAAATTCTGTTAAAATGTCGAGCCCATAAGATTTTGAACGCTAGCATTGATTTAGGAAAAAAAACTGTTTGTTCATTTCATTTGCTTTTTTTACTTTTAATAATACCATTTTTCCTATGTAGTAGACTATTATAAGAAAAGTAACATACATAAACAAAATCTGTGGCATCACAGATTTAAAAAATATTCCCATCTTTCATTTTCCATCTCGGTTTACTTTCACTATTGCATACAATTCGTACGACCACTTCTCCGCATCCTGTGTCATCGCCGTCTAACTCGATATCCAAGGGACCACATAACAGGGTAGATGTGACTAATCTACGTTAAAGTTACAACCAGATGGCGCAGCGAGTAAAATGATGATTTTTGGTTTTTTATTTGAAATTCACTTGAACTTTTTAGTTCAAGAGAGGTTCAAGCAAATTTCGAAGCGAAGAAACTTGAGGATAAAATAATGAAGATGCTGGCTAACGCCCAAAGAGATGCAGCCTTTCGCCATTTCGAAGCGAAGAAACTTGAGGATAAAATAATGAAGATGCTGGCTAACGCCCAAAGAGATGCAGCCTTGAAGGACGAGAAAATTAGAATCCTCAGAAAGTGTTGAAAGTTGAACTGGATTTGCAATAACGCTTAATAAACATACTATGATTAATTCACATTCTTTTCTTTAATAATTTTCTTTTGGTATCCAATAGAAACATTCGTATCTTTGAAAAAATAGTAGTTGAAAGTTGAAGTTAAGATCCAGCATACGGGCTGAAACAAGTCTTTAAAATAAATCAAGGCTCTGGAGTAAAAATGGGACGCATTTTTAACAAATGTCAAAATTCAGACAGTCAGATTCAGGGTCATCAGAAAATCCTTTTTATTCATGTTATTTGCTCCTTCTTGTCCTATTCTTGTTAAGCATTTTGGTTGCCACCAGTGTTGCCACACGTACAGATTTATCTGGAAAGGTACAGATTTATTCTTTATTTTTGGTACAGATTCTGTACGGTACAGAGTACAGATTTTCGTCAAAAAGTACAAATTGGTACAGATGTTTCCGCGTGCGAAATTTCTTACATTTTGAAGAAAGTAACATTAAGGTACATGACGACTTTTACGCCGCAATATCGCTTGGTGCAATGATTGATCAGTTTCAGAAGGAAGGAATTCCTTACAAGGAGCGTCTGAAAGAATTCGCTTCGGACGGTGCGACGTATGTTTTGCCCCAGATCAACAGATTGAACTTTTGGTCTAGGCGTTTTTTTTTCATGCTAATAAATTAGTTTTTTCTCTACAACGAATATTTTCGATGGTACAGATTTTTGGAAAAAAAAAGTATATATTAAAATGTGGCAACACTGCTGAGAAGTACTCAAGTAGTCCCCTCTATTCCGCACGACGAATGACGAGAGATGGGTTAAACCATAGTATTCCTAACGGCGAAGTTTATATAAAATAAAATTAGTACACAGTAAATTAAAATAGTACTAACAACGCTTTGTGCTAAGCAACGAATCATCCTTAATTATAGTTGAACCAAGTGTTTCATAAATCTATTTGTGTATCATAGGTACGTAATTCAGGTTTGCTTGCTTAGCAGAGAAGTTGAATGGATCAAAACATTTGCGAACTTCGTTACTGCCATAATTAAACAGATATGACAATCCATACCGTTCCAAAATGGCTTCTCAAACACAACAACACAACGCACAACATACAGCATTCAAATCCTCAATATTTCTTAATGTATCTTTTTCCATCCCACAGCTTCCACTTTCGTTACGCAGC
Source organism: Toxorhynchites rutilus septentrionalis (assembly GCF_029784135.1). Lineage (NCBI taxonomy): Eukaryota > Metazoa > Arthropoda > Insecta > Diptera > Culicidae > Toxorhynchites > Toxorhynchites rutilus. Next base: position 125,171,684 of record NC_073746.1, on the reverse strand, counting down.
TAAACCGGACACCTGTACACGAATACGGGCATTTTTTTTGTGAACATCACGAGACACCGAGCGGGCCGACCGAAACCAAGTGCCACAATTAATTTAATATCCTGTAAGGCTGCTTCGTCAGTGTGCCTTGCCTTGCAACTACATCGCTGCTACTCAGATTTTTACCGTGCCGCGTTTCTGGAACGCTGACCTGGAAGCAAATCACTCCTCCGTTTCGCTTCTAGTCCGACAACAAACGCGTCCGCACAGGTAGGCGAATCTATTTTTATCCACTGCCTCCCAGCACAGACACCATCAACTTCCCGTACACCCACCACTGTCGAAAAAAAGGAGCTATAATCACCGGACCAGGTGGAACATGTTTTCACTCGAAAACATATGCATTTAATTAAATGCCAACGCTTGGGTTAATCGGAGAAAATGTATCGTTAGTGCGAGTCGGTATCGCTTAGTTAAAAGCGTTGGCTCACTTTTCAGACCACCCACCAGGTTTGGCTTATTTGTCTCTAGTTGAACAACATCTGTTTGAAGATCACTGGCACACACACTGCATCGGTCCGCTTTAATGTCCACTGCAAACTGGGAGCAATCTGTGCACTGGCATCGGTCCCCAGCGGGTGCTTGTAATTATAATCTGCTTCACACGAGACCAACACCACAGACGGGCACACCGCACGTTCCGAGATTCCGAACTGCTGGACGGCTGGAGAACACGGTGGTCTCAACCGGCCGATTTGTGAGTCGATAAAATCGGAGAGAACGAAGGAAAGGCTCGTCGTCTGGAGCACGTGTTTCCCCGAGCAGGACTGAACTTCAGAAGTACTTGGGTTTTGTGGATGAACCAGCACTCTCCAAAGAACAACCATAACAAACCCCCCCCCGCAACCTTAGCCCACCCGCGCCCGACATGGTTTGCTGTGTGTGTTTGTACCACCGATACTAACGCAAACGCTGCCAGATGGGGAGCAATGTCGGTTTAGTATCAGCCAGTGATAACTTGCAGAAGCCCTCGAAACAATCACCATGGCGACCTGAGTATTCACACTCACATCGCATCGAACGAGAGAGAGAAAGAGATCGGGAGAATCGCGAATGGTGATAACGGGAGAAGTTTGATAAAAAGCTATAACCGGCGTCTGGCGAGCGTTTTCCCTATGGCACTGGAGAAAATGTCCTAGGGTTACCAACAGTTAAGTTACGAGGACACAAGTTAGTCGAACATTGACATAACATTAAAACTGTATAAACTGTATGGTAACACGGGGTGATTTAGATCACTCCTTTATCTAAAAATTGCGGCTCAACTTGGATTTAAAAATGTCATTTCCTTCTATTGTTGAACCGTATGTACCTGAAGTAAAAAAACATTGGTAAAACTTCACAAGTAGAGGGAAACGGTAGCATGAACACAACAAGCACGTTGATCGTCAAAAAATGTGAGTTTTCCGATCGTGGTTTTAAGGTTTTTCCCGCTAATTAAACAAACTTTTCGTGTATTGTGCAGTAAAGTTCTGTTCGCCTGCAGAAGAGGAACAATTTGATGTAGCGAAACTGTAAGTTTGATAACAATAAATTAAATTAATTGCATTTTAATTTTTGCTTGTTGTGTGGGGTGACATGGACACGTTTCTGGGGGTGAATTGGTCCTACAGGTTTGATACTTTTCTTTTGTCTAATTGATTCCAGATGCCGCTGAATTACAAAAAGGGAATGGACAGACAACGTTGGAAGAAAGAGGAGCTTGAAAGAGCAACGTAGGCCATCGAGATCGGATTTTCTTTGACCAAGCATCAAAAGTGTTTGAAAATGCTCGACCAACAGTGAAAAGATTCATGCAGAGTTCGAGATGGTGTCAATCCAACTTTTCTGGTCTGGAATCTGGCCAAGACACCTAGTATCGATCCCAAAACATTCTTATTGATTGTAACATTATCCAAAAATACTTTACATAAACATAAGTATGTTTTTTTCGATGAAACACACACTGGACTAAATCACCCTGCATCAAATTTTAATGTCCAAAAATAATCTCTTTTTTTTTATGATATATTTGGTAGATTGAAGCTTTATATAATGATTAAACATTATTTATTGAGAGAAAACTAGTGTAGCTCAGTATACAATGTGACATTTTTTATTTAGACCGTATTGGTTTGGAAATATTAGGCGATTTGCTTAGGTGGTCCAAATTCCTCCCTTTTCCCCTACATACAAGTTGTGTATTCAAAACATTTGGGTAAATTCTAATAGGGTAACACAATTTTTATTTTATTAATTCATCGCAAATTTCCGGGGGCCTCCAATCTCATTCCAATCTCCGATACATAGGACACTATAAACTATAAGTGAATGGCTTCCACTCAAATTCAATTTTTGTTGTTTATTAACTGCACACAATTTATGCATACCTATTTAGTAGATGGGCACACAGATGCTTTATGTTTCTTAATACATCTTGAACAAGTTCGTTCTTTTTTCAATTTGGATCTAGTTCGAATTTCCTATGTTTGGAACATTGCAAAAATTATATTTATCAAAATCCGATTGTGCTGAAATTTTGCATAGGGTATTTTTACTCGGGAATCAACATTTTGCAGGAAGTTCCTTTAGAAAATTCGAGATGACCCATTTCATTGGGACTCTAATATATACATCACGTGCATGGAAACGGTGAAGACACATTGTAGTACATCATGCGTTCTGGAGACTATCTTACCCTTCGTATACCGTTTTGCCTCATATTCCGAACAGTCTCAAATTCCGAACACTTCATTTTTAAATGTGAGTTTACCAAACTTTTATGTTATAAATAATTGAATAATGAAAACACAGACATTCTTTGGGATATAGGCTTCATTTTGACATAATTTACAGTTATCGATACAGCCTATAATTTATAATATTAAACATTTGCAAAAAAGTGACAGTCAAAACCAAAGATAAAATGTTTGCGTTAACAAATTCCGTAAAAAACAAGCATAATTCATTTTTCAGTTTTCGTAGTTAATTCAACTATTTTGTTTGCTGTTTTCATGTTAAGTGCTAGAGAATGTGATAATTTACAATAAATGAATGAAAAAAATGATATTTTTTTCAGAAATCTTCATTAAAATTAGTATTGAAGTAGTGTTCGAAATATAAATCAAGTTTCTACACATGATTCAAATTCAGAACACTTCATTTTCAATTGTAAATTTACTGAACTTTAATATTATAAATCATTGAATAATCAAAACCCTGACATTCTTTGGGCTATAGCCTTCATTTTAACATCAATAACAGGTATCGATACAACGTATAATTCATGATACCAAGCATTTGCAAAAAAAAGTCACTGTCAAAACCAGTGATAAAATGTTTGCGTTAGTAGATTCCGTAAAAAACAAGTATCGTTATTTTTTCAATAAAAAGCAAGTACAATAAATAATTACAAAAACCAAAATACAATTTTTGTGAGCATAGCATTTTTCTAAAACAGACTAGCTAATTGGCTTGAATTTGATTATGAAGTTATGATTTTTAAAAAAAGGCATTTTCGCTGTTCGGAATTTGAGACAAAAGTGTTCGGAATATGAGTCAGAGGCAAAAATGGTGTTCGGAATTTGAGACAAATGTGGTTAAACATTTTTTTAGTTTTTTACCATGAATATGTATTTGTAAATCAATTTCATTGCAGTCATGTGAAAAAGAAGGCTCTATTGTACCCAACAATTAAATTAATTTCGCAAAAAAGTACCATTTTGAGTAATGAGAAACTGTTCAATGGCCATCAAAGCTTAAGTGTTCGGAATATGAGACAAAATGGTACTTTTATAAACTTAAAATATTTTTACCGAGCAGAAATTTTGGCTGAACCCCTCCGTCATAAAGGTCTACAGGTCGGACTCGATTATATACAATCGCAAATTCACTTCCATCGTTAATTTTCGAATCCAATACATAATCGAATCACAAAAAAGCTATTTTTCTATTAATGTTTGACATTCAAACATTAATGAAAACATTGTTTTCTTGAGATTCGATTATGTATAAGATTTAAAAATAATTGTTGAAAAAAAATGGTCGACCCTATACAATCGAGTCCGACCTGTATATGGTTTTGAAAATATTAGAATATATTTTTTCATTTTTTCTAGCGTTTCTTTTTAACCACCATTACACACATGTTCCTTCCAATTAGAATGGATACCGATGAATGAAAATATAATTTCAGTTTTGAGGTTTTTTCATTGGTATTCATTTTCATCGGATAGTGTTCCAGAAATTTACTTCACAATTTTACTTTCATTTTGCTTTTAATTTTATTGTAGTCGGATTGCAAAAACAGCTGACAAACTTGCTTTCACGGCACTTCGTTTCAATATTCCCTCCACAGCATCACAGGGCCTTTTCCATGACGAGTTGTGGAAAAATCAATCCCAAATATTCTTACAAGTTGCCCAAATCAAAAACATTCATCTTATGTTTATATTGGCTTCCTGTTCCATCTGAGAAAAAGTAGGACTGCCAATTTATGCTTAACGAGTGCTGAGTCAAAAATAAACCAACATGATTATGTTTAGTAAAATCTGCTATTGCAATAAAACTAGTGAGCTTCAGATCGTTCGATGCTTCGTCTTCAAAATAAACGTAACAGGGCTGAACAGTACATTAAGTGTTTGCCTAATTAAAGCCTTGAATTGCATCCTGTACAAGAATGATTGCAAGAAAAATCACAGATTATTTTTAGATTACTAGCTGACCCAGCAAACTTCGTCCCGCCCAAAAATTGTTTTTTGTTATCAATATCTTCAAACATTTACGTTTTCTTACTACCACTTGCAAATAACAACTCCGTTACATGGAATAAATATTTTATACAGAAAAGCGAAACTTTTTTATTGGTATAGATAGAAGAACATATAGGAGTGCGTTCCATCACATTAAAACCCATTTCCAGTTTCGAACAAAGATCAATTTCGCTAGCGCAAACATCAAAGGAACTAACATCACTTGTCACATATGGGAGTTAAATTTTCCGAATTTTCCCTTTTTCCTTCAGAGTTTTCCGAAAATTTTCAATTGTCATGTTTGGTTGGAATATTTTTGGTTGAAATATGTGTAATATTTTTATGGGACCCTCTCTTCATTCTAGAGGAGGGAGGGGTGTCATACCATCATAGAAACATTCCTCATACCCAAAAACCCTCATATCCCAAATTGTGCTTGATTAGTTCTCAAGTACTGTTGAAGTTGGGGTTTGTGTGCCCCCTGTAATTTGTGTTTCATTTGTATGACAGCTCCTCTTCAGAGAGGGGGTGGAGTGTTCAACCACCATAGAAACATTTATTGTATCCTAAAACCTTCATATGCCTAATTTGGTTCCATTTGCTTGATTAGTTCTCTAGTTATGCAGAAATTTGTGTTTCATTTGTATGGCAGCCCCCCCTTAGAGAGGGAGGTGGAGAGTCTAACCATCATAGAAACATTTATTGCACCCTAAAACCTCAATATGCCTAATTTGGTTTCATTCCCTTGATTGATTCTCGTGTAATGTAGAAACTTGTGTTTCATTTGTATGGAAGCCACCGAATCCTCCCCTAAGATAGGGGGGAGGAGTATCTAACTGCCGTGAAAACGTTTATTGTACCTTAAAACCTCCACATGCCAAAATTGGTTTCATTTGAAATTTGTGTTTCATTTGTATGGCAGCACACCCCCCCCCCTCAGAGAAGGGGATGGAGAGTCCAACCACCATAGAAACATTTATTGCACCTTCAATATGCCTTATTTGGTTTCATTTGCTTGATTAATTCTCGAGTAATGCAGAATTTTATGTTTCATTTGTATGGCAGCCTCCCCTTCGAGAGGGGGGTGGAGAGTCTAACCACCATAGAATCATTTATTGCACCCTTAAACCTCCATATGTCAAATTTCGATTCATTTGCTTGATTTATTCCCGAGTAGTGTAGAAATTTGTGTTTAATTCGTATGGCAGCCCCCCTTAGACAGGGGGGAGGGGTCTCAAACTATCACGAAAACCTTCCCCGGCCCCAAGAACCCCTACATACTAATTTTCATGCTGATCGGTTCAGTAGTTTCCGAGTCCATAAGAATCAGACAGACATACAGACAGAAATCCATTTATATACACATAGATAAAGTCTGCTTCATTTAATATTGGAACAAATTCTTTTGCTCATTGTGGCGCTCCTAGTGGACGGATTTGGAAACTTTTTTCACCCACGTGTCGGGAAATTCATTACCTTTCACCATGTATTTATGTCATAACACCAAACGATAGCATTTTGTAAACAACCGCCATGGAAGCCGAACGGAGAGATAAAATTGTGCACAGTTTTCTTGAAAATCCATTGTTGTCGGCATCTAAGCTAGCTAAACAGCTTAAAATGCCCAGAAATACCGTATGGCGTGTTATCAAGCAGTACAAGGAAACATTGACGACGGCTCGGAAGCCGCATTCGAAGCGTCGGAGTGGAACTGTCGACCGGAAACTGCGTGGGAAAGTCATCAAGGCCGTCAAGAGGAATCCCAATCTTTCAGACCGCGATTTGGCCAATAAGTTCCAGGCCGCTCACAGTACGGTGCGACGAATTCGTCTCCGGGAAGGAATAAGGTCATTCCGAGCCAGCAAACAGCCAAATCGGACGCTGAAGCAGAACAATGTGGCCAGAATCCGTGCTCGAAAATTGTACGACCAAGTGCTGACCAAGTTCGACGGATGTATTCTGATGGACGATGAGACCTACGTGAAGGCGGACTTTGGGCAAATCCCAGGTCAAAAATTTTATTTGGCGACGGCTCGGGGGGATGTACCTGCAAAATTTGAGTTCGTGTTTGCGGATATATTCGCCCGCAAGTACATGATTTGGCAGGGGATATGCAGTTGTGGACAGAAAACCAAAGTCTTTCTCACTGACAAGACAATGACATCAGAAGTCTACAAAAAAGAGTGCCTACAGAAACGGATTCTGCCGTTTATTCGTGAAAACGTTTATTGTACCTTAAAACCTCCACATGCCAAAATTGGTTTCATTTGAAATTTGTGTTTCATTTGTATGGCAGCACACCCCCCCCCCCTCAGAGAAGGGGATGGAGAGTCCAACCACCATAGAAACATTTATTGCACCTTCAATATGCCTTATTTGGTTTCATTTGCTTGATTAATTCTCGAGTAATGCAGAATTTTATGTTTCATTTGTATGGCAGCCTCCCCTTCGAGAGGGGGGTGGAGAGTCTAACCACCATAGAATCATTTATTGCACCCTTAAACCTCCATATGTCAAATTTCGATTCATTTGCTTGATTTATTCCCGAGTAGTGTAGAAATTTGTGTTTAATTCGTATGGCAGCCCCCCTTAGACAGGGGGGAGGGGTCTCAAACTATCACGAAAACCTTTCCCGGCCCCAAGAACCCCTACATACTAATTTTCATGCTGATCGGTTCAGTAGTTTCCGAGTCCATAAGAATCAGACAGACATACAGACAGAAATCCATTTATATACACATAGATAAAGTCTGCTTCATTTAATATTGGAACAAATTCTTTTGCTCATTGTGGCGCTCCTAGTGGACGGATTTGGAAACTTTTTTCACCCACGTGTCGGGAAATTCATTACCTTTCACCATGTATTTATGTCATAACACCAAACGATAGCATTTTGTAAACAACCGCCATGGAAGCCGAACGGAGAGATAAAATTGTGCACAGTTTTCTTGAAAATCCATTGTTGTCGGCATCTAAGCTAGCTAAACAGCTTAAAATGCCCAGAAATACCGTATGGCGTGTTATCAAGCAGTACAAGGAAACATTGACGACGGCTCGGAAGCCGCATTCGAAGCGTCGGAGTGGAACTGTCGACCGGAAACTGCGTGGGAAAGTCATCAAGGCCGTCAAGAGGAATCCCAATCTTTCAGACCGCGATTTGGCCAATAAGTTCCAGGCCGCTCACAGTACGGTGCGACGAATTCGTCTCCGGGAAGGAATAAGGTCATTCCGAGCCAGCAAACAGCCAAATCGGACGCTGAAGCAGAACAATGTGGCCAGAATCCGTGCTCGAAAATTGTATGACCAAGTGCTGACCAAGTTCGACGGATGTATTCTGATGGACGATGAGACCTACGTGAAGGCGGACTTTGGGCAAATCCCAGGTCAAAAATTTTATTTGGCGACGGCTCGGGGGGATGTACCTGCAAAATTTGAGTTCGTGTTTGCGGATATATTCGCCCGCAAGTACATGATTTGGCAGGGGATATGCAGTTGTGGACAGAAAACCAAAGTCTTTCTCACTGACAAGACAATGACATCAGAAGTCTACAAAAAAGAGTGCCTACAGAAACGGATTCTGCCGTTTATTCGTGCCCACGACCGTCCAGTAATGTTTTGGCCGGTCCTCGCAAGCTGCCATTACAGCAAAACGGTTATGGAATGGTACGCAACGAACGGGGTCAGCGTAATACCGAAGGACCTCAACCCCCCAAACTGCCCCCAGTTCCGGCCGATAGAGAAATACTGGGCAATCACGAAGCGGAGGCTTAAGGCAAAGGGAAAACTTGTTAGGAACATGACTCAAATGAAGAACTGGTGGAATCAAATCGCCAAAACGGTGGACGAAAAGGGTGTGCGCCGCCTAATGTGCCGTATTACGGGAAAAGTACGAGAATTTCTTCGAAACAGCAATGAATAATTTTTTTTAATTTTTTTTTATGAAAGAGTAAAGAAAATGCTACATTTGTATGAAAAACAAATTATGAATTCGGTAATAAATGACTGAACTACACGCAATTGTTTGTGTTCCAATATTAAATGAAGCAGACTTTAGATAGATAAGAAATTTTTTATGATCAAATATTAAATATATAGATTTTAAATAATTTTATTATTATTAAAAAAATCTACGCACACAAAAACGGCTGATATCGTCAGTATTTTAAAAAATCACGCATTTATAGATTGCGTTAGTCATAGCTGTTGTGACTCGATGGAGACGTATGGTAAGCTATCAAAATCGATCTTCTGGGACTCAGCCTGAGTGACAATGAATGTATGGAAAAAAAAATCATCATCGAATTCAGAGAACTGTGCAAAATTTCAGCTCAGTCGGACATGATTTAGGGGTGCCTCAAAACGCGCAAAGTTTTGATTTTTTGACCCTCGAAAATCTCCCAAGGGGGGAGTACATGAAATCGGGTTTTCTGAAAAACAACTGCACATCTGTTCGGCTACAAAATCCTGACTCGACAATTTATCTATAGTGCTGTTCAACCCGCCATCCGGATCTGAATCCAGTTGAAAAAACAAAGGAATTCAAAGCTTTAGTGCGATTATAGAAAACAGCCAATGAATTTCACGAATTTGTTTCGCAAATTGTTTTATGTTGGGCTTGTGTCGTGTTTTGAATTATTTTATGAATTTAATTTTCAAATACAGCTGACATTAATTGTGTCATAACAATTTTTACAATCATATACCTGGTTTGCGAGTTGAGCCAGAATTATGTGCGCGGCTATAGATAATAATCACAGTGTACAAGATATGTTCGTATAAAAATATAAGTAAATATAAACATATACTAGAAAATAAATTTAGAGGAGCACCTTGCAACATTTTGATTTTTGAAAAACTGTATCGGTATCTGCATCTGTAAATCATATTTCGGACGCTTGAGGTATATGATGCAGAAAACAGATCTAAACTTTATGCACAATATGCTTTTAAGCTTCCTACTTTGGTACCCATTTGATTGAAAACATAAAAAAATCCTCGAATAAAAAGCTTTTCAAAAAAGCGAATAGGAATCAAATTTCGGATACTCTGTTTGTATGACGATTTCTTGTGGTTTTAAGCACAATTTAGATTTCTGTACAATTACTAATACTATAAAATGATCAAAAATCCGAAAATAACAACGACTTGGCTGGTGTGTGCTGCATCCTTCCATGCATACACAAATGTATTAAAAATTGTGTACAACCATTGATGGCTGGTTAAATTGTAATAGAACTGTAACCAACTGTTTTTTTAATTAGCTTGAAATAATTTTCAACAACCTCTTTTATGATATTTTATATTTTCTCCAAAATGCTTGTCTTTTATTGATGTTTCTTTTAGCTTCATGGTTTAAAATACCGTAAGGCTTATATTGATTCAATGATAATTATATATTTAAATTCAGGTTATTTGTTGTTTAAAGTAACAAAATAATTGAAGGCATCAGATCATGAATCTTGATTCATAATTTTTGTTACATGGTTACATCTATTTTTTCATTATAATTTTGTACCAATTCCTCTTTATTAATTCTTTAATTTTCAGCTTTTTTTGTCTTTTTTCAGTTCTTCAAGTTTTTTTTTCTGATCCATCCGTTCTTCATGCTTTCTCAGCTTAGATAATGTTTGGATTTCTCTTTCTTCCCGTTTCAACTCAGGTTTCCTTTTCCTTTCCTCAAGATTTTTGGCGCTTCGTCATTTCAATCAACTTCTTCGCAGGTTCTACTTCTTTATACAACATATCCCAGGACTCGCTTGTGGCTATTGCAGGAGTAACGTGAGGCTTACTTTTACCACGAGTTGATGAATTACCAGGAATTACCAGGATATACCAGCAACGTTTCTTCTGTTAGAAGTTCATCTAGTTACACATTGTCAACTAATTATTCAGCTTCCCTCATATCTATCTGTTGGTCTGAGGCTGAAAAACATGTGTATCATTTATACAAGATTTCAAAATATTTTGGTGCGTTATATGAATCTACGCTTTGCATATATAATAGGACTGAAAACTCACATTGTAGTATCATCAATTTCATCTGTCCGAAATACGAATCGTAGGGAAAAAGTTCGATTCGAATTTCGGACACTTTATTTTGTAATTTTTTGAAGGAAAATTACATTCTACTTGATTATGTTTTATAGTCAACTACGAAACACTTACCAAGCAATCACAGTAAACTGTTAACGATGATGAGAACTGATGAAACACGGGATAAATTTAAATATTGATGAACGGGTTAATTCTACGTGCTCACGCTAAGCAAACGTCAAACACAAACGATAATGAGTAGTGTTGTCAGATTTTTGCCGATTATGTTAAAATTCAAATGTAGTTTTCATATGAAATGATAGTGAAACCAATGGATTACTATAAGGAAGCAATTGACGAATCGTCTTAGGAGTTGGCAGCACTATCTCAGATAGTAGTGAAACGTTGTGGGTGTAAATACATGGGTCATTTAAGCAACTTTGCATGCTTGAAGTATTCGAAAAAGAATTAGAGTACTTTTTTGAAAAAGACAAATTTTTGTTCCTAATTTTTATTACAGAAATTTATAATTTAAAAACTATGATACCTACAAAATTCTTGTCAAAGGATGTAGGAAATGTAGGAATTTTTTTTAAATTTTGAGTTTTTTCAACTTTTTCTTCGGAAAATCTTAACTTAAAAACTATAAGATCTACAAAAAGTTGGTCGATAGGCGATAGGCACATTTACATGGAAAGAGTTGTTCGAACAACAACTTTTTCATTTTTTTTTCTTTGAAAACATAGTATCAATTCGTTACATTTTTATGTACAAATTATCGCAATTTACATTCTCTGCTAACTTTTCTCTATTTAGAAACATGTCATGAAACTTGTCAAGAACATGTCAAACGTGAGAATTTACACACAAGGAGTCTTCATACAAAATCGACTTTTATTCCAAAAACTATAAAAACTATAGAAAGTTGATGTCTTCGACAAAAGTACATATTTTAACAAGATCTAAAACTTTGTCGAATACAGTATATCGCTATCTTGACTTCAAACAAAATTAGGATAAGTTGTATTTTTTTTTTTTTTCAAAGAATGCATGAAAAAGTTGTTGTTCGAAAAACTTTTCCCCATCTTCCGCTGTATGGACGGCTTGTTGGAAATTGTAAAGGCTATTCATATATATATTTTTGGGAATTTAAAAAAAAAAGTTTTTGAGAAAAATTAATTTTAATTTTTAAAATAACTTTTTTGTCAGCGAAATTTTTTTCCAACAATTTTTGGTATTTTTTTTGTGAAAATTGAAATAATTTCCTACATTTCATCTTTGTGTCATGAATTTTGTAGGTATCATAGTTTTTATAGTATAATTTTTTGTAAAAAATTTAGAAAAAAAAGGCTTTTTCGAAAAAGTAGACTAATTGGTTTTTGAATATTTCAAGTATGCATAGTTGCTTAAATGACCCATGTCTTTACACCCACAACGTTTCACTGCTATCTGAGATGGTGCTGCCAACGGCCAGTCGAGTTGTCATGAAATTCATCAATTGTGATATTATTTTATAGTTATATCATCAGTGGATTTCAAGATATTAGAACAAAGTGTCCGAAATATGATTCAGAACGGTACATCCCATCTTGCGTTTTTATGAAATTCAAGGTTCGTGTTTTAGAATGCTTATCTCTCATATTTTAAACTAGCTGTGTGTAGGATAAGTAGGCAAAAATAACGAGTAGAAAGAAATAAAATCGACTTTTTATTTTTTTTCCAAAGCTTTTGTGGACTAACACATTTTTTTGCTGACTTAGTCAACAAAATTCTTCCTGACTGAGTTAGAATGAGTCAAACGTAAATTCATTTAATCTTCTTAATTCACCTTTCATTTGAGTCGCAAAATGTATTTATAGGGTGTGTCACATCAAATTGCATCACGGAAAAAACGCTGTAGAAATTTTATTTTTAGGAATTATATCTTCAGCTTTCGTTTATAATCAGATAAGAGTGTATAGATCACGTTGGCCATGCTTCACTGTCAATTTTTCGTAAATTTGGAAAAATGTCGTCGAACGAAAAAGAGCGTCGTGAATTAATCCTGTGCACTCATTTCGAGAATCCGGAGTTGTCACATCGGGACATCGGAAAGATGCTGGGAATCGTCCAATCCACGGTCAGCAGAGTACTAAAACGATACTTCGAGAACCTAATCATCGACCGGAAGGTGAAGAACGGCAAAAATGGATGCTCCGTCAGTGAAAAAGATCACAAGCGCGTAGTTAAGCAGTTTAGACGTGATCCGAGAAGTTCGGTCCGGGATGTCGCCAATAAGCTGAATTTGTCAAGTTCATTCGTCCAGCGAACCAAGCAGCGGGAGGGCCTGCGTACATACAAGGTTCAGAAAGCTCCTAACCGCGACGAAAGGCAAAACATGGTGGGGAAGACGCGAGCCCGGAAGCTGTACACCGAAATGCTGACGAAGCCGCATTGCCTGGTAATGGACGACGAAACCTACGTCAAAGCGGACTTTCGTCAGCTGCCGGGCCTGTTGTTCTTCTCCGCAGAGGACCAATTCAGCGTTCCGGAGGAGATTCGCAAGCAGAAACTATCCAAGTTTGCCAAAAAGAACATGGTGTGGCAAGCGATCTGCTCTTGCGGAAAGCGGAGCGCCCCCTTCGTGATGACCGGCATGGTAAACGAGCAGGTTTACCTTAAGGAGTGCCTACAGAAGCGCTTACTACCACTATTGAAGCAGCACGAGGGCCCGACCATCTTCTGGCCGGATCTCGCTTCGTGCCACTATTCAAAGGACGTGTTGGAGTGGTACGAAGCCAACGGGGTCACCTTCGTGCCAAAGGAAATAAACCCGCCCAACGCGCCGGAGCTTCGCCCAATAGAGAAATATTGGGCGATTATGAAGCAGGCCCTCCGGAAGAACCCAAAAGTTGTCAAATCGGAGGCGGACTTCAAGAGAAAATGGATTTCTGTTAAAAAAAAACTACAACCTGACGTTGTACAGAACCTTATGGACGGGGTAAAATGGAAGGTGCGAGCATACGGGCTTGGGCTCGAAGTATGAATAAAAAGAAAATGCCAAAAGTTGTTTAATAGTTTTTATTTTACTGTCTAAAATTTTCAAAAGGATCGGTCTACTGGGCGAATTTCTACAGCGTTTTTTCCGTGATGCAATTTGATGTGACACACCCTTTATAGGTTCTTACATTACAGAGATATTTTTGTTTGACCCATTCGTTTTTGGAGACGAAAATTTAATTTTTTGCACCGCAAATCGAAAGCAGTTTTAAAAACCTCAATAAATACTGTATCAGATTCATTTGAAGACAAAGACGAAATGGTAGTTGTTCAGATACAGGGCATCCTTGCTGAGCTTCTGAAAAATGGATGCACAGTTCTATATGTGATATCAGGATTTATGGGACTCTTTTAAAGTTTACTCGACCTATAGAATATCGTGCGTCTTATTGATGCGCATTATACAAGTTTATGTTAAAATAATTTTGAAAAAAAGAACAAACTTTGATTTTATAAAAAAAACAATTTCACAAATTACCGGAAAATCCAAATTTGAAAAATAATTTCAGTGCAGCAACTGCGACAAATCATTGTCCAATTACAAAGCAAAAAAAGAAACAAATTGGTGCTCATTCATTTTTTGAGCGAATGATCGTGGATTCAATCTCAGGGCACTTCATTGATTGATTATCTTATTGGCTTGCAAAGCATGAGGCAAAATAAATTTTTAATTGAAAGTCTCTGTAGCTTCCAATTGCGAGAGCGAAGTAGGATGAATAATAATTCACGTGTAAGACCAAAACAAGTAAAAGGAATTCTACTCTGGTTTCAACGATTGCAGACCCAAAAGCTGCTAGGCAGGAACTCTGCTTGAATTATTTGTTTCTGTTTTGCAAATGCGAGAAAATGGGCCATTTATGAAACACTGAAAGTGATTCGAAATATTTGACTATTTTTAGATAGTTATTTGAACATCATCATCAAATCCTACGCCCGACTTTCAAATGAGAAAAAATAAATCAGGTTTGTTTTTAATTACGACCATCTATTTCTAATGTTGGAAAGCTTTTTTATTCTGCTATATATTCTATGCATCCAATCGATCGCTGTTTTGCCGTAACATCCAACTCTTACTTCAAAGTGCAGTCGCGATTCTATGCTACAGCGGGAAATCCCGGATTTCCCGGGACTTGCATTCGTTGCATCCTGCCATAGCTTTCCGAACATACCACAATTTAGCACCGAAGCGGATTTGAACTGTACAAGAGCAGAAAGTCTGCACATTGCGCTCCTTGAAATTTCGATCAGAATCCCAAGTGTATATAGTACTCGTATTTGCTCCCTTTTTATTCCTATGTCAGTGTCAATCGATAGATGCTGCATTACATCACTCTGAGGTTACTGTTGTTGTTATGGAATCCAGCACGAAGCAATACTTCGCCACAGATGAGATTGCGCAAAATGGGGATGATTGTTTGGTGAGAAAGATGCTGATAATAAAATATTGAAGGAGATTCTCGTCACGTTCTATCGGAGTGTGTTGTTATCAGTATGTGTGACCGAGAAGTGTGCATATTAAAATCCTTGAAGTCACAGCACTGTCCAAATGGGGGTCTGAAATAAGTATTCCATAAACGTTGCACATTAGATGCATGCAGTAGAATTTTTCAGAATATTGTATGATCAGCGTTAGGAAATCCAGCGAACAAAATGTCGAAAACAATTTTCCGAATTTCGGGTTCACAGTGAAGCTTTGTACATTTCAAATCGAATGTCTGTTATGAGACCGGTAAACACCCCGGATGGGCTTTGCAAATAAACATTCCGGCACCCGCTATGTTCGCTTTCTATCGTTCATATGATGATGTATCGAACATCATTCAACCCTATCAGGTTTCCCAACATATGCCTCACACCATGAAAATGTTGATGTAACTTTTCAAGTGTAGGTCGGAGGTGAAGGAGCTTGTAGTGAAATACAAACATGTACTTATATCCGTGGCTCCTAGCTTTACGATTATGTGTACACTTGAACCCTTCATGATGTGTATTCCACAGATCCCAGGATTCACGACGATAGGAGGGATGTTTTAACCTTTAAACCTTTTTTAATTACAGTCCCTCGACATCACTTATTGTGGTAGGAATAAAACTCACACAGGAACAGGTGAACGATTTTTTTGAGCGAACGAGAACTCGACGTATATGAAAGGAAATTTGTTCAGAAGGAGAAGCAGAAAACATTGAAAGTAACCTGGCATATGACCTCATTATCGAGAAAGTGGACTTTACTCCGCCGAAAATTAATGTATAATGATTCGTCCTCTATTGTTTCTACAATACAGCAAAAAAAAAAATAAATATAAAATTGGAATTGAAGAAACATTTATTTTCATCCTGATTTTTGGAAAAAAGTCATTATTGAAACAAAATTGATTCATTTTGAGTATAATTTCCTATCGGCTATTAAGCCGGGTTCAGACGGTGCGAGTAAGCATACGAGTCGGTCTAGTCAGTTACTGCAGTGCAGCTACTCACACCGTGTGAACACATCATGCCAGTTATTGTCATGTGTGATCCGGCGTGCGAGCTACTTCAAAGTTTTTTGAATTTACTCGCACTTGCATGCTTCACAACGTCAAAAACAGAATTTAGCGTTCGAATCAGTGATGCCAAATGTAATGAAATGTCTCTATTTTTAAGATATTTGAAAATATGTGAAGATATTTATAGACTTGAAAATTATTGGAAAAACAAATAAAACCCTCATAGTTTCTAAACGAAATAATTGTTATTTCGTTTTGCACGCTGGCGGGGCACGCTTTCTTTTTGAGATAGTTTTCTTGAGAATCTCTAATATAGAATCATTATCAGATCACAACTTACAAAAAAAAGTATTGTTCTAAGAAACAGAATACATATTCGATTTAAAAAAGTACATTTTCATTCATTATTAAAATTTTTGAAGCGTATTTATTGCACCTGCAAATCGACTATCATTTTCATTTCACAAAATAAATAAAATTAAAAAAAAAAATCTTTTAGACTACCATTTATAACATCACATCCTTTCGGAATTATCTGAGCTATGGATGTTTTCGAGATTCTAAAAAATATCGACAACAATCCCAACGATATTCCAAAACAAAGGCACATCAATGTCATTTCTAATTTAACTCTTGCAGGTACAGCATCCCTCATGACTGTATCTTGGCGTTGTATTCGTGGAGCAATTAAATCCAACAGTTTTTTCACTTGTTCAGGTGTTATTATCAACACTGCTCTGTAATCTCGGGGATCCTCATCGTAGAGTTCCTTCAATATTGTATTTGTTGCTCCTTTTCTTTGCATCTAATTCCTGGCCCGAATCCTTTTCTCTTTCTGCTTTTTCGGATAGTACCTTCAGTTCAAAGAAATTCAGCACAAAGTATGTATTTTTAAACACGATCAGCGTTTGTTTTGCTATAAAATTGTGTGATGATACATTCAACTGAAAACCTAAGATGAAAACTGCCAATAAAGAAGTCGATTTTGGACCAATCATTTGACAAATTCGGACCTGATTGCTGTTTCTGACTATTTGATGGACATTTGAAAAGTCGCCTGGCATCCCTGGTAAACCCGTGCCGTAGTATCTAGTTTCTCGCCAGCAGCTCACACTGTGTGAACGGACAAGGCGAGTCAACCAATTGTCAAGCGAGTCCACCGGGTCAGTAGCTGCTCATTGTCAAGTCAGCTACTAGCAACGTATAAATGGGCCTTTAGTTGCAACCGATACCGATCATATCTAAATGAATAGAATATTGAGAAAACGTCGATTCTTAAATATACTTTACCATTATTGAATTGGGAGCATTCATATTATAGTTGCAGTTCACTCACCTGGAAAGAAAGGAAACGAGATTAAAATGATTAATCTGATCGGGAAAAGAGTGAAAATACAAATTATTAAATCACAATAAAATCGCAAAGCAATAACTTCTGAAAACATCCACAAAATAAATTCCATTTTTCTTAAAACTAATTTTAATCCGATGCCGAACGAGAACATACAGAAACACAGCTGCGAATGTTTGACTGCTTCATTTCCTATGTAATTGAGTAT
Organism: Toxorhynchites rutilus septentrionalis; assembly: GCF_029784135.1. NCBI lineage: Eukaryota > Metazoa > Arthropoda > Insecta > Diptera > Culicidae > Toxorhynchites > Toxorhynchites rutilus. Next base: position 125,153,798 of record NC_073746.1, on the reverse strand, counting down.
ATTTCAATCCCACACATCTCACAAAACCATTCGTAGCGAGAAAGCATACGGAACACTTTTCATTTCTTTTCTGGTTTGTCTATTATTTGATGAAATTCACGGTCAATTTGGTAAAACTTTTTATTTCCCCCGTCCGGCTGGTGGAGAAAAAAACTTTCCAGATAGCAACGGGGAGTGGCGATATTGCCACTGCCAACCGATAGACCGAAAGTGGTCAGTGAATTGGAATCAGAACTGAGCGATGCGGAAAAATTAAAAAGAAATTAAATTTGCAAGAAATATTGGGTCAAAAGTACGAGTTGGACAAACGGAAATTGTGAGTTTGGCGTTCTTCTTCTTCTTCAATGGCACTAACGTTCCTAGAGGAACTTCGCCGTCTCAACGTAGTATTACTTGCGTCATTTTTATTAGTACTTAGTTAAGATTTCTATGCCAAATAACACGCCTTGAATGCATTCTGAGTGGCAAGTTCTAGAATACGCGTGATCACAGTGCAAGTCGGAGGAAATTTTTTTGACGAAAAATTCCCCCGACCAGAACGTTATGTTAGTTATGACGCTAACCACTCGGCCACGGGTTTGGCGTTAAGCTATACGTATATTTTTAATTCAAAGATTGTTACAACATTTCATTTAAAACAAAACAAGATTATTCGAAGATTGCAATATTGATTTATGTTTGAATACAGATAATTTCTGAAATCGAGAAATTTCCCCGCGGAGCGAGTCAAGCATTCGATTTGAACATACCGCTTGACATTTCAAATTAATAATCAGCAAAAGAGGGGTGATCAGAAGCCTTTACCAGTTTCAAAGAAAAAGGATTTCGTGGTGAACTAATGTAAACAGCATCAACATATTGTCGGTTCCCGCCTGTTCCCGTGTTTTAGTCAAAACTTCGTACAAGCTCATCATTATCAAAACATGTTTCCCAAAATAAACATTATGGCTCAGCGGAATTATGTTGATTCGGCTGACAGTTATTTTTACAATAGTGCTGAATACAGGTCGGACTCGATTATCCGGAGTGAAAAAAAAAACAATACTCCGGATAATCAAGTCCGACCTGTATATAGTGTTGAAGAAATAACTGAATGTTACAAACATTGTGAAAAAAACATACTTTGCATACTTTGACTAGATCGATTAGATTCACTCAAGATTTACTTCGGGTTTGCCATAAACGTAGATCGCGTTGAGAACGCATAAATTAATCAAATTTACGAAACATCAAGCGGCCCATAGAAATTCAATATTATTGATCAAAATTATACAAAATATTGCGCCATAATATTGAACGTCTATGGGCCGCTTTAAATACTGCTTATACGAAACTGTAATTAACTTTTCTTATCTAACATTTTGTTAGTTGTATAAATCAACTGACTAAACTTTTCCAGAGTTGAAATCCCGAATCATTTTCACTACACTCAAATAATTTGTAACTTTCCAAACTCTGATGGATAATTCTGTGAAACCAGAATATCTCCCGAATATGAGGAAATTATGCGTCGTTATGTTTGAGGCACAAAATTACTTTAGTGTAGATGATGTAAAGAGTAGCCATAAATTTATCGAATTAGATACAAGTTTGAGGGCGTGAAATGACTCAAGAGAAATGTTTTAAATTCAATTTAAAGATACATGTCTGACTCGATTATATACAGACTTGATCATCTACTGATTCGATTATATGCAGTTTGTAGAAAAATTGTTTTTTTATATTTCAAATATGACTTATTACAAATTAAAATGTAGTACAGGTCCGGTCCGGATTATCCGGAGTATTGATTTTTTTTCACTCCGCATAATCGAATCCTCCGAAACATTTCTCTCGGTAAACATAATATAATTATGATTTGCACTTATTTATTAAACGGTTTTATCTAGGTTGACCCGTTTGTATGTTTGTGACTTTGTAACTTTGTAACTTTGTCTGTGGCGCTGTACCACATTAATAGTAATTTAACCCTCTTCCTGTTGACCGATTAATCTGAAATTTAGAACACATCTTCATCTCTGATGTCTGGTGACTGCGTATTCCATGGTCTTGAAAATCTAAGATGGCGGCCGCTACAAAATGACGGATTATGTACATATTTTCTCAAAATCCCATCAATATGGGTTTTTCCAAAACCCCATCAATATGGGTATCGAATGAAAGGACTTGACCAGAAGAAAACAATTATTTATGGAAAATGTAAATCAAAGATGGCGACCGCTATAAAATAGCGGATTACATATTTTCTCAGAATTGCTTCAATGTGGGTATCAAATGAAAGGGCTTGACTAGAAGAACACAGTTATTTATGAAAAATGTAAATCAAAGATGGCGGCTGCTACAAAATGGCGGATTACAAATTTTCTCAGAACCCCATCAATATGTATATAAAATGAAAGAGATTGACTAGTAGATGGCGCCACACAAAATGGCGCCATTTTTTTCAAAACCTCATGAATATGGGTAACAAAAGAAAGTTCTCGACTAGTAGAACATAGGAAGATCATGAAAAATCCAATTTCAAGATGGCCACAGTTCCAAAACAAATAATTACATTTGTAAATGATTCCATTCAGCTTGACCTGTTTGTACGTATATTTGAATGTTTGTAGGGTTGTCCCACATTAATAGAAAGTTGACCCCGTTCCTGTTGACTGATTGATCTAAAATTCGGAAAACACCTTTAGTTCTACTGTCATTATAAAACTCCGTATTCCATGATCTTGAAAAATTCAATTTGGCCGTCGCTAAAAAATGACTAATGACTTGACTTGGAGAACACGAAACATAATAAACAACATAAATTTAAAAAGGTCGCCGCCACTAAATGGTCGACTATGTATATTTTGCAATCCCCTCGATATCGGTATCAAATGAAATGATTTGACTAATAGAATACAGTACATCATGAAAATATTCCGAAGAAAACTAGATAAGAAATAAACGTTGGATTTCCATTATCCACAGCTAGTTGTTTAATAATATACCCCATGATATTATTTTAGTCTCATCATGGTCTTAGATTAATGAAGGAACGGTTGTGATAACTACTTACTGCTACTTGTCTAATTATTTTCTAGCTTTTAGTACATTGAACCGTTTAACTTAAAATTTTTTTTTACTTATTTTATTTTCTAGTTTTTAGTAAATTATCTGTATCATTAGTATAATTCTCTACATTAAAACCATTAAAAAAATGATTTTTTTAAATTTGCCAAATTGAATTTTTCAAGATCATGGAATACGCAGTTTCATTATGACAATAGAATTGAAGGTATATTCTAATTTTCAGATCAATCAGTCAACAGGAACGGGGTCAATTTTCTATTGATTTACATACAAACAGGGCAAGCTGAATGGCACCATTTTTTTTATCTGTATTATAGTGACTTTCAACACTTTTGGCTGGTTCGTCACTTTTTACTTCCATTTTCGGAAGAATGTCGGGAGTGAGAATTGAACTCGTGATCTTTAGAGTGAGAGGTGTGGATGTTACCACTACGCCTGATCGCCTCCACTGAATGGAACCATTGAAAAGTAATTGTTTATTTGGGAACTGCGGTCATCTTGGATTTGGATTTTTCATTATCTACTGTGTTCTACCAGTCGAGCACTTTCATGTTCTAAGAAAATATACAAGCCGCCATCTTGTGGTGGCAGCCATTTTGGATTTGCATTTTTCATAAATAACTGCTTTCTTCTAGTCAAGCTCTTTCATTTGATGGGTATCATTAGACCCATATTAGCTATTCAATATGAAATTATTATACAAACTAATCAAAATTTCCGAAAATCAAAAATAAAATACTCCGGATAATCGAATCCCTGATAATCGAGTCTCCGGATAATCGAGTCTGACCTGTATTTCAACGTGAAGGTGAGATTTAGTTGGCTATTATAAGTACAATGGATAATAAGTCGTGATTTTTGAAGATTTTGATCGAATTCTCACCAGGAATTGTTCATAATCATAAAAATCTGAATTTTTCTTCGAATTTCCTGGTTTCAAGTATTCTTTCTTCGCTGAGAAAGTTACAAAATCATCTTTTTACATTGTTTCATTCATCTATCGGCCCAAAGGCATACCCTGCATAATCAATGATTTCAACAACTTAATATGATATCGATATCATCACCATTATCCACAGCATGAGCTTCTGAAATGTGTCCGGAAGTAAATACTTATAACCTATATGCTAGAGATGGTCAAAACGGTTCGTTTCAGTGAGCGGCTCAGTGCCGTGCGCTCAATGAAAAGAGCCGGCTCATTTGAGCGGCTCGACGGCTCTTTTCAAGAACTGGTTTATTCGGATATGTAAATAATGGAAGACGTAAAAAATAATGTTTTAAACAATAATCAGTGCAGAGAAAAGTAAAAATATTACTTTACTGAAGGTTTTCTCTGATATATAAAGTCTACTACATCTTTCACTGCAAACTTGTCTTGTTTTCGGAAAAACTCGCTCACATGGTACTGAAGTCGCCGGAACAAATAATATTTAAAAAAAAAAAAAAGATAGAGCTGCGAAGAGATAAATTTCCTTTCATTCCACCGGAACGAAGGGTCGCTTAGTCTCAGCAAATGTGGTTTCGCTAAATGATTATCTACAATAGATGTTGCAGCAGCTTTTGGATCATGTGAGGATCGAAGATTGCCAACCAATGCATCAAACTCCTCCCATACAGATGACAGCGCTTCACCAACGATTTGTGGTAGTTTCGTAAATGTGTATTCTATGGATGTCATTATTAGCATCCTTAACCACTGGTGTGCATAGTTGTACTTTCTGTTATTCCCAAAACCTTTCTGCTTGAAACGAGGATCTAACAGTATTGGTTAGGCTACTAATTCGTCTAACTCAAGATTTGTAAATAACTTTACCAGCTCAGAAATCAATTCATTACACAGCTTTTTTATAATCACTAGAACTGATTTCTCTTGATCCATATAATGTTGATCATGTCAAATTATCAGTCGGGAGAGTATAGCAGTTTTCGATAACGACACAGTTTTCTCCCCGTTTTATATCTCAAACGTTTTTAAAATATTTCGAATGGAATGTTTTCATGATTAGCTATATTATATTAGTCGCACCATTTCATTCAATACCCTTATGCGGGTTGGATTTATCATAAATAACTGTGATTTAACAGTCAAGCCCGTTCATCTGATACCCATATGATGGGCTTTTCAGAGGAAATGTAGTCTGCCATTTCGTAACGGTCGCCATTCTCGATTTACATTTTTCATGAATAACTGTGTTCTACTAGTCAAGTACTTTCATTTGATACCCATATTGAGGGGGTTTTGAAAAAATACATATTTTGCCATTTTGGATTTACATTTTTCATAAATAACTGTGATCTACTAGGCAAGCCCTTTCATTTGATACCCATATTGATGGGGTTTTGACGAAATTAGTAGTCTGTCATTTTATAACGGCCGCCATCTTGGATTTCCACTTTACATAGATAACTATGTCCTACTAATCAAGTTCTTTCATTAGATACCCATATTTATGGGGTTTCGAGAAAATATGTAATCCGCCAAACATACAAACAGTTAAATGAAACCCAAATCGCGAGTGCAATCCATTGTGAATATACAGAAATGTAACTTTCTTACCATTTACTGACAACATTCCATGGTCAAAATGAATTTTATTAGAAAAAAATAAAAATAATCATGACCGAATCTCGCTTTTATGCGCGCAGAAATACAAAAATCACCACTTTTGTGGTTCTGAGCTCTAGTGTTGGTGTCGCATGAACTGATGTAGCTTTGCGTAAATTCGTTAATAGAATCAAAATATTTAGATCATTGAACAATGTTTTATTTCATGATAAGGATACTTTCATGTTCATTTCGTTTATTAATAATGCGAACAAAATGGGAATAAAAACGCTGTGAATTATCCATTTAAACGATACACCCAACCAGGGACAAACAAAGACAAAGGTTGGATTGTATTTGTGAAATTATAGTAGAAGCACAACAGGAGGAATTTACGTCGTCAATTCATGACCGAAAGCTATGGTTGTGAGATGCAATAAATATTTATCATTGTTCCTGTAGGAACGGTTAATCGTAGATTTAATTATATCTATTTTAAATTTGTGACGATCACTTTATGGACACAATCAAAGTTATAAATATGTGAAAAAAGAATCGGTTTGGTTCTTATGAGTTTCATTTTCGCCGTAGACAGGCTGTTTTCTGCTTAAAAAATTGCTTCACAGGCATCCCAAATTTTGACGTGGATTTTTATTGTCTAATAATAGTAATAGTAAAACGATCTAATGAAAAACGTGGTTTATATTTTTTTTTTTTTTTTTTTTTGAAGTCGAAGTCGAAGTCGGGGAATTTTTCTCCGACTCCACAATCCTGTTCAAAACCACGTTTTACTTCCAAAATGTTATTTAAATCCACTAATTTAGACGTTTCATAACTATTTGCTGTACTGAATTTTCTCATCTTTCAATCGCAAGCAACAAAACAATCTTACATAGCGTACTGTAGTTTGAGGCAAACAGAGTTTAAAACAAGAAATTTCTATAACTCTGTCATCGTTGAAGTTCGACCATATTCGTTGAAGGATTTTTGACGTGGGACTACGTCTAACCGGAATATATGGGAGGTAAAATAAAAACCTAAACACAGAACATGACGGAAAAAATGAAAGATTTCGAATGCTTATAACTCGAGCATTTCTCACTGGATCGGAAAGATGTTTGCATCAATTGATATGGATTATTTCTACGCATCTATCACATTTGATAAAATGTTATTTTTATTTAGATAAATAATTGAATAACTATCAAATGTTAAGCGTTATCTAAACGCCCTAACTGCCTCGTTTTGATTGGCCCGATTTACGGTTTCCCCAACACAGACTTCAAAATCAATGTACCTGTGGGAATCCGCTTTGCAATTACATGCAAGTGGGTTTTTTTTGCCCATAATGTGTTTCCCTAACACGGACTTCAAAATCAATGTGTACTGGGGAATCCGCTTTGCCAATACGTGTAAGTCGGGGGTATTTTTGTTCCCACAAAAATGTGTTTCAAAACAAAGTTGCCTGAGGGAATCCATATTGCAAATATATGCAAGCTGCGCGTACTCTGTACTTCCTTATCATTGAGCACACCGGAATATGTCTCCCTAAAACGTACTTCTAAACCGAGCAGCCAGAGAAAATCGTACCTTCAGATACTAGAGGTGAATGAACTTTCGCGGTTCGAGAACTACGTAAACATGAGAGATGCAATAATTTCAGAGGGAAATGTAAAATTATTTTGTTCACATATTGTTGGTAGTTCTAGGCATCATATCAAACGTAAAAGGAAGTTCATCAAATTTACTTGTAACGAAGAACATAATCTATTACAATACATAAATTGAATATACACGGCAACTGTTCAAACTTTTTACTTACAAAGTTTCTATAAGACCAGTTACATTTTCCTTGTTTTATCTTTTTTTTTACAAAATATTTATGTTTATCAAAGTTCATATGGCGTTAGCCTGACGGGGCCGGGAGTTCAATATTTTGACAGTTTTTCTTATTATCTATGTTAGTAATATGTAACCGATTACTCGCGGTTGGCTCGAGGTTAGTATTACAAGTGTTATCGTAATTGGGATGTTGCTGTCTCCAATGCTCTGTACGTGTGCCAGACACGGGATACATCCTATTAGGATGCAGCTGACCATTAACATGTTCGTCGCCCAAAGCGATGTTTTTGAGTTTCTTACTGGGCCCAACTTGCGGATAAATGATTAAATGTAGCTCAAACATAGTTTGTAGTCAACTTTTACATGATCTAACTTTTTTTTTAATTTGAAGACAAATTAATAACAATAACACATGCCAAATTCATATTATATGGTTTTCGCGAAAAACTGCAGTACAAATCATCCATACTATAAATTAATAATAAACATTACAATAATATTGTTATGATTTTATTATTTTTCTACATATCTTATAGTTACATTTAGGTTGAAAGTGTCACCCATATCTGGGTGACCGGGCGACGAAAGGGTTAATCAGCAACGCCCCCCTAGTCTGTACCCCATATCTAGCTTGATGCGTTTTCTCAACCCGAGGAATCAAGGATAGAATGGTCACTATCCGGCGCAATCATCAGCTCGTGTAGAGTTGTCATGAGCGGTGCAACCTTTGGCTCTTGTTGAATGATCAGTGTACTGCACAACCTTCGGCCCGTGTATCTGTACAGAGTGTGTGTATGTATTGCCGCGACTAAGTAAAGTGTGTTTTAGTTGTTTTGATCAATTAAATCTGGAAAATGTCGAAAGGAAAAATCCTCACGGAGAGAGAAGAAAGACAAATCGATGCATTTCAGCAAGAAAATGTTGGTATCAGAGAGATTTCTCGTCGGATTGGACGATCCCATCAAGTAATGCTCAATTGTTTGACGAATCCTCAAGGATACGGTAAGAAGGAGAGAGCTCCACGTAAATTGAAGCTCTCTGACAGGGATAAGCTGGAAATAGCTAGAACAGGTTCGAAAACCTTAAAATTGCATGTGCAAATAAAGCGATATTTCAACTATTCAACTGCCCGGGTGACAATTCGTTAAATTTTGGTAAAAAATCCTCACATAAAGAGAGCCTAAAAGGTTGAAACTCCTCATATTACACCATCTCACATCGGAAACGTCTAAATTTTGCTAAAGCTCACATGAACCGACAGTGGGACATGGTATGTTGTAACAAAGAATGTTTACAAAAGAATACATTTTGCTATATACCATAACGAAAAGTTCTTCAAAGTATGGGTTATCTTCACTGACGAAAACAAGTTCAATTTGGATTGTCCTCATGGTTTCAACGGGTACTGGTGTGATTCACGGAATAAGGAACAGTAATTTTCAACCAGGAATTTTGGTGGAGGCTCGTGCATGGTTCGGGCGGGATTCTGTGCAACCGGAAAGCCCAAGATAGCTTTTACATCATTCAAGGATTACATACATATTCTGGAATCCTCTCTCCTACCCTTTTTGCGTGGATATCGTCACCAAAAAATTACATATCATATCATATTCATATCAGCAAGGAAACTAAGCAATGTATTAGGGACCAAAAACTTAATTTTTTGGACTGACCGGCTCGCTCTCCAGAATTTAATCCTGTTGAAAATCTAAGGAGGGTGGGGGGTTAATCTTTGTACGCAGAATCTACATATATAAAATTAAACTATATAAAACTGGACAGGTGAAATTTTCATATTTAAGCACAATAAATAAACAAACAACTGAACGAAATTTACGCTAAATATACTTTATTCTAAGCATTCAACAATGTATGAATGTATGTTGTTGAAGTTCTAACTGTTTGTGTTGCAACGAAATAGAATCAGGGTGGTCTTATAGAAGTTGGACAGAGTGTATAATTGCGAAGAATCTGGTTTATTTATCAAATCATTAAAACGTTACATTAACTCATTTGGTAAGAAATAAAACATTGCAGGAATCAGAACTGCCAAAACTGTAAATACATGTGTAAATACATCAAACTTTGATGAATTATTGAACAATAACTATTTGTACTACAGTTAAGTATTATACATTGAGAGTAGTGAAAATAATGTCTCCTACTAAACGGTTGACAGCTGACAAAAATATTCGCAATATTTGTCAAGATATTACTAATAGTAACTTTCTCCGTTTGACCCAATCTCACCCCCATCGACAGTAGTTGACGGTAGTCGTAAATGCTTATGAATCGGTATTTCGATGCATTACGACACTATCTTTGAGAATAGTAGGAGAAATTGCTAATAGCAAAACACGAGAGATATAATGTTTTTTTAAATAAATATTTTCATCTTGTACGGAATAATACTGAACCAAAAGAAAGAAAAAAATTTTACTTTAGAAAAAAATATCTGATGTGACGTTTCCATTATGTCACGCTAAACATTTTTTTTTCGAATGTGATAGAATCGAGATGTTACTGCTTATCATTTTTACTTACTAAATCATTCAAAAATGTTAATGTTGGTAAACCAATACTCAACTAAATTATCGTGTCGTAGTTTAGAGTCTCATGTGATACATAGAATGTGCGCTGCTATATAAACGTCTGCTACTTCTTCGATAGCCCTCGTATATTCAAAGAGACTGTCGACTAAAAAAACGTAAAATATTGTATTGAAGACTCAGAAGTTCGAAAAACCTGTGAGGAGCAAATAGCGGATTATGTAGATATTGATATTTCACATACTGGACGTATGTAACATTACTTTTTTCTTATAATCAGCCATTTCATTCTATTCCAAGCAGACGAATTTCATGTCATCTCGACTGGTCGTTGGCAACATTATCTCAGATAGCAGTGAAACATTGTGGGTGTAAACACATGGATCTTTTAAGCAACTTTATATGCTTGAAATATTCAAAAAAGAATAAGACTATTTTTTTGAAAAGGGAAAAAAAATCTCTTGTTTTTTACAAAAAATTATTTAAAAAAAACTATGATACTTACGAAATTCTGGTCAAATGATGAAATGGAGGTAATTATTCTGATTTTCATAAAAAAACACAGCTTTAAAAAAAAATTCGCCGAAAAAAAAATTTAAAAAATTAAAATTCATTTTTCTCAAAAATTTTTTTTTTAAATTCTCAAAAAAAAAATATGAATAGCCCAATTAGCAATTTTCAACAAGTCGTCCATACATCGGAAGATGAGCACTTTCACAGGGAAAAAAATGTCCTAACAACAACTTTTCATGTCTCTTTTGAAAAAAATAGAAATAATCCTAATTTTGTTTAAAATCAAGATAGCGATATAGTGTGTTGGAAAAAGTTTTAGCTGTTATGAAAATATGAACTTTTGTCTAAGACGTCAACTTTCTATCTTTTATAGTTTCAGGAATATTTGGAATTTTTGTATGGAGACTCCTAAAAAAAATTATATTTTACTCGTAAAACGTTTGACATGTTCTTGACGTGTTTCTAATTGGAAAAAGTTAACAGAGCATGTAAATCACGAAAATTTATACATAAAAATGTTATAAATTAAACATCATTTTTTTAATTAGTAATTTTTCAAAGAAGGAAATTATTTAGGTTTTCTTTAAAAAATATGGAACAACAAAAATCATTGAAAAAAAATATTTTGAAAACTAAAATTCATTTTTCTCCAAAACATGTTTTTTTTTAATATTCTGAAAAATAGACAATAGCCTTTTATAGGAAAAAAGTTTTTCGAACAAGAACTTTTTCATGTTTTTTTAAAAATTACTATTAATTTTTTAATTTTTTAATTTTTTTTTAAATTACTATTAACTCGTAACCAGTGTTGCAACATTTTAATCTGTACCAGAGGGGTTAAAAATCTTCCCCATCTGTATTTCTTCTTCCAAAAATCTGTACGATCGAAATCGAAAATATTAGTTGTGGAAAAATATTTTATATTGGAGTGAAAAAAATACTCATTCATTTACTATAAATACTACCTTTACATTTGCAAGTCATTCGTATGTTTGATGATGCTCATACATAGCTATCATGTTTAATCAGATCTTTAGATCTCAAAATAGCGTTCATCGTATCGTTGCTGAGCCGATTTCGAAACTTATTTTTGTTCTGATTATATTCAGAAAAAAACATTCCAAGGGGTGAGGCGTAGCGAGAACGTCACAAACAAGGCATCGAAGCGCCGAAAATGTGGTTTGATCGCAATTTTATTCAACTCATCTTAGACATCAAATTTTTTTCCACCAATCCTGCACATGTTCGTTTTCTGAAACTGTGATTTCCTTACGGAGTAATTTTACCTTTAAGGTACGGAATTAATTCTCCAGATCTTGTATATTCCCATCGTAGAACCCTGGAAACGCTCCTAACGCAACGAATTTCAATTATAATTTATTGTAAATGCTTTTATGATCAGCAGCACCGGGTTATACTGCGGCGTAAAAGTAGCCATGTACCATGTATGTAAGAAATTTTACACGCGGAAAAAATCTGTACCAATCTGTACTTACGAAAATCTTTACTCTGTACCGTACAGAATCGGTAAAGCAAAATTTCCTTCCAGAAAGTAGTCTAATTCTTTTTTTTTATATTTCAAGTATGCAAAGTTGCTTAAAAGATCAATCATCAGTAATGGGTTGATCATTTTCAAAAACCGTGATTTATTCTACACTGTCTACGTTGGAAAAAAAATAATGTCTCCATATTTAACTAATTGCATAATGTGAGGGAACTGTTTATTGGGAACTTTTTCCAGCATTCTAATGAGAATACTCGAAATGACAAATTGAGTATTTCTTGATTTAAAACTGTATTGGTTGGGATTTTATCAAAAGAATAGATGGTATTACTATAACATATATATTAGGACAGCTGAGCTTTTACTTATATGTTGGACATATACAGTTCGGTAGAACCATAAAGTGAGGGATGAGCAATGAAACATTATTTACTAGCATGGTTTATTACAGATCATCAACGAGTAGAATAGTAATATTGCCATAACCATGCTCATCAGTATACACCTACTGTAACTGAGTTTTGTCTTAAAATAAAATTTATACGATCAAGCAACAGTTGTTTTCGTTTGGTGCTTTCCTAAGCGGTAAGATGGAGACGAAGCTCTTATCACTTCCACTGGACTAAAAGTTGGACTGCTAACCGATGCTCTGAACCTTTCCTATCAACACCATACGGAGACAGTGGTATCCCTAACCACCCTTTCCTCTCGGGCCGGACCGTTTGTCTTCTGTCGGTTTTTATCGAAGTCAAACCATGAGCTTAAGAGCAATGGGATACCAGTAGCTGGAATTAACTTTCACCCATGTGGGTTGGTGTGACCAAGATTATAAAGATTCAACCCACGATGGTAGTACAAATTTAGGGGAGACAAGTAAATAAGTACGAAAGAACCAAGCCAATTAAACCAAATGAAAACGATGGTGGTGAAAGTGTTTGGAGTAAGTTTTTATTATATTTCACCGCATGTCCCACAGTGTCTGTTGCAGTAAGAACGGAAGAAAAACATTTCATATCGCCTTGGTTTTATGAGAGGTACGCAAAGGGTTTCCTTAATCAAAAATAATAAATCTTCGTTGAATCATAGGAAGCTTTATGTTCTGGTGAATGTTACGATTTTAAGAGACGCTTATATAATTATGTTTCGTTCAACCTCTCAGAGAACTTTTAATGTCGTATCTGAAAACAAAATCAAAACTATCGATTTCAACACTATCATCTGCGGATAATTCAATCATCTGTCTGGTACAAAAAAATTTCATACGACACACGATCCCAATATCCAATATCCAATAACCCATACTGATTAAAAACTTATCCTCCCGCCTAGGAGCTTCATTCTTCTATCGCATGTCCCTTCTCAGCACATCATCGAACTTCGCCGATAAAGCTACCCAGCCCACGTTCGATAGCAATCAGCAAGACTTTTCAGCAAGCAATTTTTGAACATTTCATGTGACGGTGACACGAATTATTGGCACAGGAAAATTAAGTTTCCTGAATAATTAATTGTGGTACATTTTTCGTCATCCGAACCCCTCCTACACACAGCATCTCCTCCCGGAAGAACTCATTTATTTCACCTGACCCCTATTTGTAAAACTTGTCCGCACAGAAACGTGAAACTTTCATCTTCGAAGGATGAGCGCAGCACTTAAAGTCCTTTGTCCTGTACGCAGACCCCCACACACACGCATACACCCCATAACATTCATAAACAACCTAAACGTTTGGGAGGAAAAAGAAAGGAGCCAGAATGATTGATTCCCGCTTGTCCTATTAAACCCAACATCTGCGGCGGCCATTAGTGAATGAACCGGTTTCTTCTCCCTCGATATTGCTTCCCGATAGGGACTACGAAGAATACAATCCTCATTTGTGAAATTGAGTGCCTTTTGTGGACGTATATGACAACGCGATTGACAAATAGACCCCCCCCTGCCAAATGTTGCTGAAAGATGTAACCAAAAAGCTGTAAACATTACCAGCAACTGTTCGAGGAAAAAAAAACCATACACTCAGTCGGACTTGGAAAGGCTCGAATCGAATGGGGGAACCGGACGAGACAGAAGAGAATAAACTTTTTGAGAGACTATTGATGCGAATAATGGCAGAATAATTCACCGTCGAGTGATTTCCTCCCCAACTAAATGGAAGTGGGTGGAACAATTCTTTTACGAGCCGATAGAGCTTTTCAAGTGGCGGAGTAGATTTTTACTAGCGACCACGAGATGGCAGTTTGTACTTAACTGTGGGGAAATAGTTTTTCCTGTTTTATTACCTCTAGTCGTATCGTAGACCATTACGATTGTGATCACTTCAATTCTCGTAATGAAATGGCTATATCCTCGGTATGGTATAACCAGGTAAAGAGATAACCAGTGTTATGGATAAACACTGGTTATCTCTTTACCTGGTTATACCAGAAGAAATGTATTTTTTTAATCTTAAAAGTTAAGATTTATCTTATCGAGATACTTTTATACCGTCGATTGTAATTTAAATTAATAAATTAGATTAATCCACTCCATAGCAAATTTTACTTTATTATTCTTACACGATCGATTATTCGGAGTGTGTTTTTTAAACTTTATCGGACAAAGAAGAAAAATTATTTAGTACCAGATTTAATGGACGAGACTATTGCTGAGAGGTACTTATGTTGTTTTTGGAATTAATTCCCGAATCAGCAGCGGATAAGGAGAATGTGCATCCAATATTTGTTTATGCTTTACAGGGCATTTTTCTGAGAGTAGGTGATTTCGTCGCTTGATTGATGTCATGTTTAAATGTCGTTCTCATATACCAAGTCCAAGGAAACAATTAGATTTAAGATTATGGTCTAATCTTTTCACCAGATTCAGTTCTATCGGCAATAATTTCACAGTAAGGTCAAAATCCTTATTCGAAATCTTTTGAACAAAACCGAATGCTAATGTTTGCATTAAAAAATGGCCAAAAATTGCCGATTTTTCATGGGTTTACCTTCACACACACTGACGAAACTACTCATGCGGCATCAATCGTAGTAACCCATGAGTCAGCAGGAGGGTTTTGTCCGAGACACGACCGCAAAGTTGACGTAGGATTTCGTTAGGCTAATTGTTGCATGCTGATTTTGGATATGTTTGAAGAATCACATCGTTAAACTCTTTGATAATGATTTGGTAGCCCTGAAAAGAGCCTTTTTGTTTGGTTTTTGGTATTGGTGTTGATGATGACAGAAGGATGGTAATTTGTTATTGTATGGTGCGTATCAAGATAGAAGATACCGAAGTGGAATGATATATGATGGAAGCCACCCTATGTGGCCCTTCTGTGTTATTTATGGATGAAATAAAAAAAACTCACCAATGTAATATAACATAATTATCATTATCGAACACAGTTATCAATTTTTCTCACCGGAAAGAACATGTTACTTTTTTATACAGAAAACATATTTGAAGGTAATTTTCGTTTATAATTTTTACTTTCTGAGTGTTTATTCAACACATTTCCATTTTCGCTTAAAACCGAATGAAACACAATGCTATATGCCGCAAGACGAATTTCAAATTGACTAACATAACCTGATACGATATGCAGAGCATATGGGAAATTATTTATTCATTCACTTTTCTAATTTTCCACGCCGCATGAACTTTCCTTGGGTGAAAATGAACACAACAAAACAGACGGCTTAAGCCGGACGATCCGTTCTCGCGCAGGAACACAAATTGGTGTATTATTTATGAACATTGAAAAAAATTGTTTCATATTTCAAGTCATTTTCAACACAACTGCTACCATATACAACTTTACACTTAAACTTGTGCTAAATGTTTCACAATACATGGTCGGTCATTGATATGAAATTTCAAGTAGCAACCAACATTAAAGTTCCAAATTTAAATTTTATTTGCTAAAATCAATCGTTTCACTCACCATACTTACAATATAAAAATGCCGCCGACTTGCATATATAGGGTTGGGGAAAAAGAAATGTCGTATTTCTGATCGAAATTTGACGCTTTATTTATCATACTTAAAATTATCCAATTTAAGTCAAATATGCGCCGTTTTGTTCGCAAACTTGTTGCCATTTATAACGCAACTTCATTATCAGCAGTGCATCGCAGGCGTTGATTCGTGTTAAAAGATTTTTTTGCGTCAACTCGTGTGGCACCCATACATCCAGCTTTTTTTTGGAATCCAATCTTCTGCAAATGGTTCCAAACGGTTTTATGGTCTATACCCAGTTCCTGGCCAATCGAGCGAGTGCTCACATGTCGGTCTACTTTGATGATTTCAACGATTTTATCGGTTTCCACGACGATTGTCGTACCAGTATGGGGTGTATCTTCGACAGCCACAACACCAGAACAAAATCGATCAAACCAACGCTGTGCTGTGCGAATCGTTACAGTATCGGGTCCATAAACTACACGAATTTTTTCAGTCGCCTTCGTTGCAGTTTTACCTCGCAGGTAGTAAAAACGTAAAATATGGCGAATTTCTTGCTTGATGGACTCCATCTTTGACGCGCTATATCTTGAGACTGAAATAGTCAATCACAACACTGTCAAAACTTGTAGCACAGATTGTCGTCTTTAAATAGCCATATAGTATGACCCGATGCGATAAGTACAACACAAGATATGTTCAAGTGTTGCCATATAATTGACATTTCTTTTTCCCCAACCCAATATTTGCAATGCCGATTTGCCCAAGCAGCTTGATTTAGAAGTCTCTGTTAGGGAACACATTTTGGTGGGAACAAAAGCTTCCCCTACTTTCAGGTATTTGCAATGCCAATTTTCCTTGGGCAGCTTGGTTTTGATGTCTCTGTTAGGGAACACATTTCTGTGGGAACATAAGTTCCCTCTTCTTTGATGTATTTGCAATGCCGATTTCTCCGTATCTTCAAATTCGACCAATAGTTTCATGATATACGAGAACAGTCCGATAAGTACTTAGCCTACAAAAAACAATCGAGGGGTTGTATCCGAGGCACGACCGCTTGGGACGCAGGACTACGCAATCTTTTTTTTTTTTTGTTAATTTGTTGATTTTTCATTTCGGATATTATTTGCGAATACGTTTAAATCCCATAAATAACTCATCAGTGAACAGTTCCGGGGACCCTCAAAAGATTTGATGACTTGCGTGATTTTGTAGAATCGTTTCGAGAAGCAACGATTCTTTTTTGCCTTTGCGAGAACAATACACTAATTGGTCATATGTCGCAATTTATTTCTTTATATCAATTGCACTGAGTATTTAACGAGAGGCATCTTCCGTGTATCGCCATTCAACAAGCATCAAACACGCGTCTAACAGATGCACACAGTTGCAGCGATAAAAATTAAACATCGCGAAAATGACCGTTTATAACAAATCGTTTCTCGACTCTCGGTCAAAACCGTCACCAAACTAGGATATTGTTGCATCAGAACAGAGCCGATGCGCACGAGAGCAAATACGAATGTCAACTAAAAGTATCGAAGGTGTGCTATTCACATGTACAGGAAATGAACAAGTTCTAAGTTTCGCGCAACGAAAACAAGCAACAGACACAAAGCCAAACACTGATGGCTAGAAGTGACCTATAATCATTTACCTACCTTGCATGGTTGTGTTCACAGCTCGAGAGGAAACATAAAACACAAAACGAGCAGAATAAGCGACCTTTCTTGTTTCGGGCACAGAAAGATTCTGAGAATTTTGCTCACGGGAGATGCAATACTCATACGCTAGCGACAGCTTACTTACTATGCAAGGGCGGAGTTTACTTCGCAAATATTATCTTTTCACTATCCTCCTTCGTTGTTTCTATTCTAGCGGCTGCATAAGTTGTTGGCTATTGACAGCTCTGTTCGGGAAAGCACACAAATGGGCAAAACAAATGTATGTTGCATTTTTCCAATTTTCATCAATTTAAACCATATACATACTATTAGATTGTAATGTATAGCATATCAAACAATTCTTAGAAAATTTCCGATTCGATTGGTATGGAAATCGTTAAAATCCGTTCACTGCAGAAATAGTTATTAACGTTAACTTTATTTCATAAAAACGTGACCAGTTTTCTGATTTGGCATCCTTAATCTAAGACGTAGTCCTACGTCAAAACATAACATAGTCTCCTTTAGCTCGATACACTTGACCCAGCGATGCTCCAACTTCTTTAATCCATCTGAAAAATACGACTCAAATTTCAGCCCGGCGAGTGACTCTTTCAAGTTTGGAAATAAAAAAAGTCGCCCGGGGCCAAATCTGGAGATTACGGTGGATGGGGCAGTAGTTCGTGGTGCAATTCGACCAATTTGGCCATGGCAACGGCGGAATTTCCATTTTGTTCCATTTTTCCAAATCCGCGGACACGCTCGCTTCCATACACGGTCAAAACAAAACTACGAGTCCGTTCCGGTTGAAATTTTGACAGTAGCCGTTTACGAGAATGTACTACACTATAAGTAATCTCTCTTGCGATACTGACACCATCGGGCGATGAGGCTAAGTACTTATCGGACCTCGTATATTATTGTTTTCAATGTAAAAAATTTTTATGGAGTGTCGAAATTGACTGACACAGAAATCTCATCAATCCATCATGAAATGACTGAGCAATAATCGTTTGGAATTGGACAATTTTCACGATGTGCTCGATTTTCGATTTTCTATTTGAACCCCAATATGTAATCCTATGTCAAAAATTGGTGCCAAATGTCTTAAAATTGCATGACACGTCGAGATTAACATTTATCTAAAAAAAATCGTGTCGTGCAATTATTAAACATTTGGCATCGATTTTTTTAAACCCCGATTTTTTAGTTCTCAAAAGAAAAGAAGGGTGGGTAACGTCGGGGACATAACCGGAGTGAAATAGGACTATAGAAAGGGACGACTTTTGTTAAATATATTTTTAAATATATTGTTTTATTTTTAATTCAAAATTTGTAAAAACTGAATGATCTATCTATATAATCTCAATCGTATTTTGAGAATAACTTTTAACTCTTTTGTAAATGATTTGGTGGCCCTGAAAAGCGCCAATAGATTTCGTATCGTCCTCACGATGCCGAAGGCTTTGTTCTCACTTTGCAGAAGCACTTTTCTCGACAGACTGAATGCAGTCACAGGCACCGGTGTGCTGGATCGATTCCACGAAAAAGACGGATAACGGTTGTCCATTCGATGAAAACAAGGTGGTTGTTGCTGCTGATATTCGTGAAACAATGGCCTTGAAGTCCCCACAAACTGCAGACTTTTTATCGTTCAATAGTTTGATCGGATTCCTGATCAGTACGGAGAGATATCCATAAGCGCACGCACAATGCGTCGATTCAGTTGGGTCGGTGTTTGCACTAACTCAAACCGTACAAAACTACCGGCCGATGAATGTCTGCAGTCTGCGGAGACTCTTAGAGTCCCCGCAAACTGTACACTTTTTATCGGCAGACAGTTTGATCGAGTTGGCCTGTTGATGCAAAAACCGACCCAACTGAATCGGTGTTATCGGTTATCGGCCTTGAAATAGTCTGTAATCTGCGAAGGCTTGTCACCTCCTTGCCCGGAAGCGCATGAGATGGAGACAAAAAAATGTATAAATTGTTCGGGCGTCGCGGAGAACCTGGTCACTCGACCCAGGTGCCCTCTACAAGACGACGTCCAGGTCCGAAGTCTAGGGAACCGTTGATGATTTCCTACAAAAAGGGAAAACTGTGCGATACCATACAAATGATGACAAGGGTTTTAAATGTACTTACAATATTTATTTGAAATTCATGTAAAGTGTATCAGTGTATGTATGTCTGTGTAGTGTGTCTCCAATCGGGCTGGGTTGGGTATGTGGTCCTCTCCTCGATGAACGGAACGGAACGTGGCCAGGATGGAAGAAGGCTGATGTTAGCTGGTCTACTCAGCCATTGGGTGCGCGCGCAGCATGCCGGTTTTCAAATTTTTGATCCAGCAAATAACAGGCCTCGTCTTCTACACTGGCTCCTTTTATATTCTCGAAATTGAGTGACCAGCTTCCTTCTTGGGTTCCAGTTTTCTAGAGAGAGTAGGGAAGATGAAATTATACCCACTGACCACTACTGATTCTCTTCCCAGCTTGCCCCAGCCAAGGTATGTTCTGTTCTGTTGTTCTGTTGTGTAAGTGTGATGTATTCATATGGCAATCGACGGACTTCCTCAATCTGTCGCCAAGGAACCTGGAAATCAGGTTACAGGCTCTTGGAGTATGAGTGCCACACAATTAAAACTCGTTGCCCGCTTTCGCCGTTCCTGCCGCTCATGACACTGCTCCAGCCTCTCCTGTCGTTGCTGCCGCTCCATGATAAAACGATGACTTCCGATCACATCCGTTCTGCTCCGCGGTTAGAAAAAGAATGATGTTTTTGGGGGGTTTGGTTTGGTTTTTGACTATAAAGACTTTAAACTTTTTTCAGTTCATTCGTCTCTAGCCTTGGAAAAACTTTACTCTACTCCTGCCCTACACCTTCACCCTCATTGCCTTGAGAAAGGCATTCGATCCCTCGTCGTTCAGCTCGTCCAGCAACGATGTTGTCCAGTCGGTGTCCACACAAAGAAAAAAAATGATGTTTTTGGAAAGCAACAGCCAAATTTTTATCATTCGATTTGCGGTAGAATCACAAGTCGGAGTGGTTTACAATATGATCCTTCATTTGTACTCAAATTATATTCCGCTATTGATCTGGTTGCTCGTTAGTGAAGAAAAAATCGAAGAAGAATTGGAACAACAAGGAGTTATAAAAGCGAGGAGAATATTGAAGAGCAACAAGGAAAAAACGCCAGCCATCATTCTAACTTTTAATCGAAGCATATATCCTGAACCCGTGAAGGTCGGGGTACTTCGTGTGAGAACTCGACCGTATTACCCGAAGCCAATGCTATGTTTTCAATGTTATGAATATGGCCATCCTCGAAAAATTTGCCCATTACGATGCTACAATTGTTCCAATGAACACGAGGAAAAATAAGTGTGCGAAAATGAACCGTTCTGCCGTAAGGGAAGTCATCGACCCAGCCGACAATGTGAAATTCACAAAACGGAAGTCGCAGTTATCCGTACAAAAATCGACTTCAATCTGTCGCACGTGGAGGCAAGAAAACGAGTTTTAGCCGGAAATGGTAGCTACGCTCAGGTAGATGCACAACCTAGACTCGATCACGCCATATTCAACGCAACGCAGTCGGTCTTATTCATAATAACAGTGTAGCCAATACGACCACGGTTGGCACTGTGGGGCAAGCTGCCCCACAAGTCAGTGACAACATCATTTTGACACCTACAAATTCTGCCGCTCTCTATGTACGTTTAACAGCAACCCAATCATGTCCCTCACCTGGCGAAGGATCATCGAGAAAATTTGGACAAAATGCCACATCAACCTTTCAACAAATGCGAACTACACAAAGTCTCTCCACAGTGCCAACTGTTGTTGGGAATTCAGAAACCAATAGTATATTAGTCTCATCAGCGGTTGGCACTGCGGAACACGACGAACGACAGGTCTGCTCATTATTACCGCGATCTCCAACGAAGTATACTGCGCCACTTCTATCCATTCCAGAAAGGACAACCAATGCTCAACACACAAGTGACTCAATACAACAATGTACAAACAGAAGAACGATTTTACGCAGAATATCAACATCATCTTCAATGTCGAACGCAACATCGACAAACATGAACACTAACAGATGTTTCGCGCTGCAATGGAATATCCGTGGACTTCGGGCTAACATTAGTGAGCTAAAACATCTCATCAAACATGAACCCTGCATGATAGCTCTCCAAGAGACGAAAGTGAGAGAAACGATCACAAAGCCAGACTTTGTCGGCAAGAACTACCAATTGCTTCTCAAATCAAAACACAAACATTATTGGCAGCATGGCGTCGGCCTCGCGAACCGTGAAGATATATCCTTCGAGCGGGTACAAATAAATACGAAACTACAGATTGTGGCAGTGCGAATCCAGTACCCCATTCAAGCAACAGTAATTGCCATCTATGTTCCACCCAGCACAAAGCGATGTCAGGCACAACTGAATGATCTGTTCAACAAAGTGGAAGGTCCAATGTTTTTCATGGGAGACTTTAATACCCATCATACAGCATGGGGTTCGCAGTCATCAAACGTCTTTGGTCATTTCATTGCAGAGACAAGCTTAACCAAACAACTCGTGATCCTAAACAACGGTTCACCCACTCGTATCGATCCAGCTACAGGCAATACTTCGTCAATCGATATTACTCTTTGCTCCGAAAATCTGGCTCAGAAGTTCACCTGGCATACTTTGTCGGATACCCACAACAGTGATCATTTTACGATTGTTATCTCCATTCCCGGAAGATCTCGTACAAAGACATCACGATAAAAGTGGTATTATGACCGCGCAGACTGGGCTCTATACGAATACACAGTAGCTCATTTAATCAATCCGGACTATGAATGGGATGTCGATAGCTTTACTGAAAAAATATTAGAAGCAGCGACTAAGAGCATACCGAGAAGCAGTGATCACGTTGGACCAAAAAATGTACCATGGTGGGGTCCAGATGTTGAAAAAGCAATCAAACGACGGCGGAAGCATCTTCGAGCACTGAGAAGATTACAAATATCTGAACCTGAAAGGTCAATCCTCAGAAGATTCCAAGTATCGAGGGCAGCAGCGCGGAGGGAGATTAAAAAAGCAAAACTGCAATCGTGGCAAGATTTCGTGTCAAAAATTTCACCGGACAGTACGACAACTGAACTATGGCGAACAGTAAATACTCTACGGGGTAACCGACAGCAGCACAATTTGATGCTCAAACGAGTCAACACGCTCACAGACGATCCCGAAGAAGTAGCGGAAGAACTGGCAGAGCATTACAGCAAAAGATCAGCGACTTCTAGCTACCTCCCATCATTTCAAATAAAGAAAGAGCGAGCCGAACGACGACGTATGCATTTCCTGCCCAACAACACTGATGTGTACAACAAAGACATCACTCTCAATGAGCTTCTGTGGGCACTCGACAAAGGACGAAGTATCTCGACAGGCCCTGATCTTTTAGGGTACCCTATGCTTCAACGGCTTCCGTTATCGGTAAAAAAACACTCCTTCAACTTTTCAACAAAATATGGAACAACGGAACTTATCCTAATAGTTGGCGAAATGCCATTGTAATACCCATTCCGAAACCGACTTACAGTCAACCCGGACCAGAAGCATTTCGACCGATTTCGCTTACTAGCTGCATGGCGAAATCATTCGAACGCATCATCAACAGACGTTTAACTACCGAGCTAGAATCGAAAAGAAGACTTGATACACGTCAGCATGCATTTCGTTCTGGGTGCGGCGTAGATTCATATTTAGCAGAACTGGAAAGATTTCTTCCATTAAGAAATGAACACAGCCTCGTAGCATCTTTGGATCTCTCCAAAGCGTACGATACAACTTGGCGATATGCAATACTACGTACATTGAAATCATGACGAATCAGCGGTCGTATGATGATTATCCTGCAAAGCTTCCTCTCGGAAAGAACGTTCCAGGTGTGTGTGAAAGGCCATTTGTCGAGAGCGCATCATCTATACCCAATAGGGTATAACTCGAAATATGGGTTCCTTCTATATGCCGACGATATTCTCCTAGTGGCACGGGGGCGTAAAACGGAATCACTTCATCCTCTACTGCAAAGAGCCGTAAAGGCCATTGACAAATGGTCAAAAAGTGTTGGTTTCACCATATCTACCACAAAATCACAGACTTTCCATTGTAGCCCTAATGTTCGACGGGACTCGGCACAAAATATTACTATTGATGGTGTTACTTTGCCCCAAGTAAACCTCTTAAAAATTCTTGGCATAACGCTGGACTGGACTTTGAACTTTAAAGCTCACTGCAAATTGGCGAAGAAAGCATGCGCACCCAGAATTCGAATTCTAAAAATGATTGGTGCCAAACTTCCACGCGGCAAGCGAACTACTTTGTTGCAGGTTGGTTCAGCTATCGTGACCTCCAAGTTGGTTTAAGGAATTGGATTAACAAGCAGAGGAGGACAAACAACCCTTCAAACACTCGCACCGGAATACAATCAAATGATTCGATACGCTTCTGGTGCTTTCATTACCAGCCCGATAAACTCGATCATGGCCGAAGCAGGCACCCTTCCGTTTGAATTATTAGCTGTACAGACTATCGCGCAAATCGCCATTCGATTATTAGCGAAATGCCAAGATAATGTCAATCTTCCATTGGTTCAACGAGCGTCAGATCGTTTTCTGGAAATGACCAATATACCACTACCAAGAGTAGAACAGCTTTTGAGACAAAGCGATCGTGAGTGGCACTTACCTAAACCATCGACCGTTTGGGATATGAAGAAATCCGTAAGAGCTGGAGATCCTCCTGAAAAAGTCCGCCCAGTTATGAATCATCTTATGTCCAGCCGTTTTCAACATTCAACCATAATCTACACAGATGGGTCCAAACACGAGAACACAACAGGAGCCGCAATGTATAGCCATTCCACAACGAATGCGTACAGTCTCCCCGAATATTGCAGCGTTTTGACGTAGGACTACGTCTTTCATTTCTATACCGGGGTGTAAAATCAAAGTTTCGAAAACGAAAGCGTTACGCCGGAGACCGAGATTTTGAGCGTTAATAGCTCCTAAACAACTGAACGAAATGGTATGATAAACACTTCATTCGAAGGATAAAATGTCTACGCGTTATATACTTGTTACTTTTTGATCCAAAAACTTATTTCAATAGTCTTAAAATTGCTTTCAAAACAGGCTATTGAAATCACCAATCGGTATATAAGCGAGCGGCGCTCGGAAATCCACTCAGTTCTAATTGAACAGCGATTGGAGCATGTTGTCGCTGTTGCGGTGAAGCTCTTTATTTATCATGAAAGCGCGGATGAACGGTGTCACCAAGAGCCTGTTTGTGCACCCTAGGCCAGAAGGGAATCTATCAGGAGGAGAGTGATGCCACAAACGGTTCCCTGGGAAGACATCGCTACACACACATACACGCGCGGCTATTAACAGGTGGTTATCGAGTTGGCATTAACCACTGGTGGGCTTCCAGTATCGAGGAAAATGTGGAAATAACTAATCGTTACTGAAAATAATCTGCCAGTTCCTCTGGGAATTTTCAAAATATATTCATGTGAAAGAGTTTAATTGAATGTTTTCTATCCATGTAACACTGTGACCAAATATGTTTCTATCAAGTGCTATTAACAGGTGGTTATCGAGTTGGCATTAACCACTGATGGGCTTCCAGTATCGAGGAAAATGTGGAAATATCTAATCGTTACTGAAAATAATCTGCCAGTTCCTTTGGGAATTTTCAAAATATATTCATGTTAAAGAGTTTATTTGAATGTTTTCTTTCCATGTAACACTGTGATCAAATACATTTGGTTTTGTGGTTTTTCAATCAATCGCAATTAACAGGATAGCTTCAGAAGATTATTCTTCCCCATCAGTAGGATATTTCCGTATCCAATATTGTATGCGCCCGCAATCGATTATTGCTCAGTCGCCGAAAGTTCCGAGCTCAGAGAGTTCATTCCCCTCTAGTTTGCCTTCCAAATTGCCATCGTAAACCACACCTTCTCTCGATTCAATCACACACAAAAAGCATACTTAAGCGATATTCTGGTGGTGAGACACATTCATTTTTCGTGAGGACATCGACAAGACAACATCGTTGCCTAACGTGCTGGAGGAGGTGGACGGCGAAGGATCGACACATACACGCGCAGAACTCTTTCCGTTTGGATGCCATTCAGCATCGAGAAAGTTCCGTAAAGATCTAATCATTGCTGGAAAATAATCTGCCAGTTCCTTTGGGCATTTTCAAAATATATTCATGTGAATGAGTTTATTTGAATGTTTTCTTTCCATGTAACACTGTGACCAAATATGTTTCAATCAAGTGCTATTAACAGGTGGTTATCGAGTTGGCATTAACCACTGGTGGGCTTCCAGTATCGAGGAAAATGTGGAAATAACTAATCGTTACTTAAAATAATCTGCCAGTTCCTCTGGGAATTTTCAAAATATATTCATGTGAAAGAGTTTAATTGAATGTTTTCTATCCATGTAACACTGTGACCAAATATGTTTCAATCAAGTGCTATTAACAGGTGGTTATCGAGTTGGCATTAACCACTGATGGGCTTCCAGTATCGAGGAAAATGTGGAAATATCTAATCGTTACTGAAAATAATCTGCCAGTTCCTTTGGGCATTTTCAAAATATATTCATGTGAATGAGTTTATTTGAATGTTTTCTTTCCATGTAACACTGTGATCAAATACATTTGGTTTTGTGGTTTTTCAATCAATCGCAATTAACAGGATAGCTTCAGAAGATTATTCTTCCCCATCAGTAGGATATTTCCGTATCCAATATTGTATGCGCCCGCAATCGATTATTGCTCAGTCGCCGAAAGTTCCGAGCTCAGAGAGTTCATTCCCCTCTAGTTTGCCTTCCAAATTGCCATCGTAAACCACACCTTCTCTCGATTCAATCACACACAAAAAGCATACTTAAGCGATATTCTGGTGGTGAGACACATTCATTTTTCGTGAGAACATCGACAAGACAACATCGTTGCCTAACGTGCTGGAGGAGGTGGACGGCGAAGGATCGACACATACACGCGCAGAACTCTTTCCGTTTGGATGCCATTCAGCATCGAGAAAGTTCCGGAAAGATCTAATCATTGCTGGAAAATAATCTGCCAGTTCCTTTGGGAATTTTCAAAATATATTCATGTGAAAGAGTTTAATTGAATGTTTTCTATCCATGTAACACTGTGACCAAATATGTTTCAATCAAGTGCTATTAACAGGTGGTTATCGAGTTGGCATTAACCACTGGTGGGCTTCCAGTATCGAGGAAAATGTGGAAATATCTAATCGTTACTGAAAATAATCTGCCAGTTCCTTTGGGAATTTTCAAAATATATTCATGTTAAAGAGTTTATTTGAATGTTTTCTTTCCATGTAACACTGTGATCAAATACATTTGGGTTTGTGATTTGTCAATCAAGTACAGTTAGCATGTTAGCTTCTGAAGATTATTCTTCAGAACAAGGTTTTTCGTATCCTATTTTGGATGCATAAAACCTTGTGCCTCCAACGTTACGCTCTCGTTTTCGAAGTCTCCCAAATATTCATTCATTCATTCATTCAGAATGGATTTAGATTCAACTTCACATAATGATCTCTAAATCAACGATAGTCCTACGTCACCCTTGCGATTATACCATAGATATAACCCACTTCCTGTTTTTTCAGCAGAAGCATACGCTATA
The DNA here is from genome assembly GCF_029784135.1 of Toxorhynchites rutilus septentrionalis. Classification (NCBI taxonomy): domain Eukaryota; kingdom Metazoa; phylum Arthropoda; class Insecta; order Diptera; family Culicidae; genus Toxorhynchites; species Toxorhynchites rutilus. The sequence continues at coordinate 125,126,431 of NC_073746.1, read as the reverse complement.
AGAATGGCTCTATCAACCCCCAATATCGATGATTTGGTGATTGTCACAGACTCTGTCTTGTCTTGTCTCCAGGCTTTAGAAAGCGGTAAATCGAGACACCCGTGGATTCAGGAAGCAGAAATAATGACACAGAACAGACGCGTGAGATTTTGTTGGATCCCTGGTCATGCTGGTATTAATGGTAATATCGAGGCGGATAAGTTGGCAAACGAAGCAAGACGACTACCTCCCTTGAACATACCGATACCAGCGGAAGATGCACTAAGAGCAGTGAAAGAAAGAATACGATTAATTTGGGACAATCAGTGGTTTGCTTCCAGGGACGCTAAACTCAGGGAAATTAAAAACGACACGCGAAAATGGACGGAACGTAACAATGCAGCCGAGCAGCGAGTACTGACGAGATTAAGAATTGGTCACACGCGTTTAACCCATACATTCCTACTTAAGAGAGAAACACCACCTAACTGCGAATGCTGTGGCACAACATTAGATGTGAAACACATATTACTCCATTGCAGAAAATACGACAACGAGAGACAGCAATACGACGTTAGTACAACTAGTTTAAGAAATGCACTAATGAACGATAATAGTAATGAAACGAAACTAATGAATTTTTTGCGACAAACAGGACTGTACAAACAATTGTAAATAGTAAATAACTTTGTAATTTTTTATTTAAGGATACGAATGCACCAGCTGCCTCGGTGTAAAGTGTCCCAAATAAACAACAACAACAACAACAACCTCTAGACATCGTTCGTACAACGAAAACCAACCAGCACGAAACAAGCGTTCAGCATAGCATGCATACAGAGCATTGGTGGTTTGAAGCGACTAAGAATATAAACACTTCTTATCATTACGCGCTATTTTCAAAAGAAACGCTTCTGTTAATATTACTGACCTCAAAAAAAGTTGCATTCTCATGCTCGAGGTAATGTTATCCTTAGTGGAAAGCAAAATTCCTCTTCCGCCCCCTCTTTCTTTTTTCTTTTTTTTTTTTTATCCAAAATATATATTTTATTAAGGCTCATATGGCGTCAGCCTAACGGGGCCGGGAGTTCAATATTTTGACAATGTTTGCTTAGACTATGTTAGTAATATGTAACCGATTACTCGCGGTTGACTCGAGGTTAGTATTACAAGTGTTCTCATAATTGGTATGTCGCAGTCTTCGATGCTCTCTACGTGTGCCCGACACGGGATACTTCCTATTGGGATGCAACTGACCATTAATCAGCAACGCCCCCCTAGTCTGTAACCCATATCTAGCGTGGTGCGTCTTTCTCGACTCAAGGAATCCAGGATAGAATGGCGGCGCAATCATCAGCTCGTGTAGAGTTGTCATGAGCGGTACAATCTTTGGCTCTTGTTGAATAATCAGTGGACTGCACAACCTTCGGCCCGTGCATCTGTAAAGAGTGTGTGTATGTATTGCCGCGACTAAGTAAAAGTTTATCGTTTGGATAGGAGGGATATGAAACGGGGACACAACGAAGGAAACATCATTAAACGTTGACATCGGCGTTTCTGAGGAACAGGTATAGATGAAGCAGAAGATCAGGATCACGGCTACCTAAGATATCCCGGACGGGGATCTCCGATTGTCTGCCTTGTGCTCTCAGTGCTCTAGAGAGCTGAGAGCGAGCAGTATGGAACCGGATACACGACCAGACAACATGCTCGATGTCGTGGTAGCCATCGCCACAATCACAAAGATTGTTTGCTGCGAGCCCAATGCGATAGAGATGCGCGTTTAGGTTGTAGTGATTGGTCACAAGCCGAGATATCACGCGAATGAAATCACGACCTTCATTCAATCCCTTGAACCATGCACTCGTCGAGACCTTAGGGATAATCGTGTGTAACCAACGACCGAACTCATCACCACTCCACATGCGCTGCCAACTTACGAGCGTATACTGACGAGGAATGTGGAAAAATTCATTATAAGCAATTTGCCTTTCAAAAAGTGTGCCTTCTAAAGCGCCCACCTTAGCTAGCGAGTCCGCTTTCTCATTCCCCGGAATCGAGCAATGAGAGGGAACCCATACTAAGGTAATCTTGAATAATTTTTCGACCAAAACACTCAATAGTTGTCTTATTCTAGTTAGGAAATAAGATGAGCGTTTATCAACCTTCATTGAGCGGATTGCCTCTATTGAGCTGAGACTGTCTGAAAAAATAAAATAGTGGTCGATGGGCAATGTTTCAATGATCCCTAATGCGTAATATATCGCACCCAGTTCAGCGATATACACGGAACAAGGATCTTTGAGTTTGAAAGAGGCACTGGAATTTTCATTGAAGATGCCGAAGCCAGTGGACTCGTTTATGAATGAACCGTCAGTAAAGAACATTTTATCAGATCCAACATTCTCATATTTTTCCGAAAATATCGACGGAATAACATTGGAGCATAGGTGATCTGGTATTCCATGGATTTTTTGTCGCATGGACAGATCAAAAATGACAGAGGAATTGCAGAAGTATGGGAAGCAAACTTGGTTGGAGATGCCTGGTGAAGGGTGCACGTCGTGGGTAAGGTACTCATGGTATATAGACATAAAACTTGACTGAGGAGTCAGTTGGAGTAGATTTTCGAAGTTATCAATCACCAATGGATTCATGATCTTGCAACGGATGAGAAATCTGTAGGATAATTCTGTGAACCGAAGAGTAAGCGGGGGTACTCCTACCAAAACTTCGAGACTCATCGTATGTGTCGAATGCAAACACCCCATGGCTATACACAAGCAACGATATTGTATTCTCTCTAGCTTGAGAATATGAATCCTGACAGCTGATCGGAAGCAAAAACTGCCATATTCTAACACTGATAATATCGTTGTTTTGTACAACTGAATGAGGTCTCCTGGATGGGCACCCCACCATGTTCCGGTAATTGTTTGGAGAAAATTGATTCTTTGCTGGCATTTCTGTTTCAAATACGCAATGTGTCTCCCCCAGGTACACTTAGAATCAAAATATACACCCAGGTATTTGAAAAACATAGAGTGTTGGATCGTTTTGCCGGATAGGTGAAGCTGGAATTGGGCGGGTTCGTGCTTCCTAGAAAAAACGACCATTTCAGTTTTCTCCGTAGAGAATTCGATACCCAGCTTGAGGGCCCACGTGAACAGATTGTTCAGGGTATCTTGCAACGACTTTTGCAGAACGACGGGATTAGTACCCGTGATGGAAATAACTCCATCGTCTGCAAGTTGTCTCAGCGTGCAGTCTCTAGTTAGACAATCATCCATATCATTGACGTAAAAACTGTACAAGAGGGGGCTTAGGCAGGAGCCTTGTGGTAGGCCCATAAAACTATAACGAGAAGATTTCGAGCTGCCATGAGAGAAAATCATGTGCTTTTCTGACAGTAAATTGTACAGGAAATTGTTAAGAATTGGTGAAAGTCCACGATTATGAAGCTTCTCTGAGAGAATTTCCATGGAAACTGAATCAAATGCCCCTTTGATATCGAGAAAAACGGAAGCCATTTGTTCTTTGCGAGCAAATGCGATTTGGATTTCAGAAGATAGCAGAGCGAGACAATCATTTGTCCCTCTACCTCGGCGGAAGCCAAACTGCGTATTCGACAGCAAATTTTTTGTTTCGACCCACTTGTCCAAACGAAGTAGAATCATTTTCTCTAACAATTTACGAATACAGGATAACATTGCAATCGGCCTATACGAGTTGTGATCGCTAGCCGGCTTGTTGGGTTTCCGTATGGCTATCACTCTCACTTGTCTCCAGTCATGCGGGACAATATTCAGCTCCAGAAACTTGTTGAACAAGTTCAGCAAACGCTGTTTTGCCAAGTCGGGAAGATTCTTCAACAAGTTGAATTTAATCTTGTCCGACCCCGGAGCTGAATTGTTACATGAGAGAAGGGCAATTGAGAATTCCACCATCGAAAAATTCTCATAATCGCTTTGAAGTGGAATGTCGCGTACGACGTTTTGTGCAGGAACGGTGTCGGGGCAAACCTTCCTTGCAAAGTTAAAAATCCAACGGTCAGAGTATTCCTCACTTTCGTTTGTATGGTTCCAGCCACGCATTTTCCTAGCCGTATTCCAAAGAGTGCTCATAGCGGTCTCCCTTGACAAACCATTGACGAACTTCCGCCAATATCCACGCTTTTTTGCTTTAATCAAACCTTTTAGTTTGGCTTCTAGAGCTTGGTACTTTAGAAACCATTCCACTAATCCAGTTTTCCTGAATTTTTTGAAAGCGGATGATTTTTCAAGGTAGACCTTTGAACACTCCTTGTCCCACCAAAGTGATGGAGGACGACGTCGGAAAGTGGTAGCCGGTACACGTTTCTTTTGAGCTTGAAGTGCGCTTTCGTAAATCAATCCCGATATAAAGTTATACTCTTCGAGCGGAGGAAGTTCATGCATTGAAACAATTGCTTCAGATATTATTTCCGCAAATGTTCTCCAGTCAATATTCTTCGTGAGGTCATACGAAATATTGACTATCTCACGAAAGCTTGATTCATTAGCGATCGATAAAATTATTGGTAGGTGATCACTACCGTGGGGATCTTGGATTACCTTCCACATGCAATCCAGGGATAACGAAGAAGAGCATAGAGATATGTCTAGCATGCTTGCCCGTGCAGGAGGGTTGGCTATTCTGGTTGCTTCCCCAGTATTCAAAACTGTCAATTTGAAGTTGTCGCACAGATCATAAATCAAAATGGCACGGTTGTCATCGTAGAGTGATCCCCATGCTGTTCCATGGGAGTTAAAATCACCTAAGATTACCCGCGGCTCCGGCATTGCCTCGATAGTATCAAAGAACTGATGGCGGCCTACCGTAGTTCTGGGAGGGATATATATCGAAGCAATGCAGAGGTCTTTGCCATTGATTTGTGTCTGGCAAGCAACAACTTCAATGCCTGTCATCGATGGGAGAGTGACTCTATAGAAGGAGTGACATTTTTTAATCCCCAATAGTACGCCACCAAACGAGTCATTTCGATCGAGGCGAATAATGTTGAAATCGTGGAAATTCAGCTCATCGGCTGAAGAAAGCCATGTTTCACAGAGAGAAAATACATCACAGTTAGAGCTGTGAACTAAAAATTTAAACTGATCTAGTTTAGGAATAATGCTTCTGCAATTCCACTGTATTACAGTGGTCAAATCCTTGACCTCTTGCACTATAAATAAAAAATGAACTATAAATGAACGCTGCCAAAAAACCACATTTTTCTTTCAAAAATGTTCTCACAATCGGAAGCAAACATAATACTATGCTTTTAAGAGGGTCGTTTATATTTAAAGCATTTAAAATGTTGTCCACCAGGTCAGAAAGCGCAAGCAAGCCAGATTGTGGCTGTTGCCTCGACCGCGAAAAAGGAGCAGACGTGTTGGGTGCTGCTCCGGGAAGTGCTGAGGACCCCTGGTGCGTAGAAGAACCGCTTAAACCAGGAGGTACTTGCTTCGGTCTATTCTCAGCACGTTCGATTCGAGTTTTCATTCCAACTTGGGAAGTTTCGGTTTTCTTTCTGGGGAGTGATGGGAAAGAAGTAATTTTTCTTTTCCTGATGGCACCCTGCGATGTACCGGAACTTCCTGCATTGGGAGCGTCAGCAACAGGCTCGTCGTTCTGCAGAATGGAGTAGGGATTGTCCTGAGTCGTTGGAACGGGACTCTTAAGCATTTCTGCATAAGTCCGCTTGGAACGTTCTTTTAAGGAACGCTTGATTTTTTCCCCTCGTTGTATGTACACCGGGCATTGAGTAAGATCATGAGGAGTCCCGCCGCAATGAAGACACTTGCGCTCTTTCGGGCAAGGATTCTCATCATGGCTCTCTCCACAATCTGCGCAACGTTTTTTGTTGCAACAATAGGCGGCCGTGTGACCGAGTTGCATACATTTGTTGCATTTCATTACCCGGGGTACAAACAACCGAACAGGTAAACGAAGTGCACCTATTGCAACGTAGTTAGGAAGGGCGGAACCCTCAAATGTCACACGAAAAGAGTTTGTCCGATTGAGGACTCGTTTGTCATTTTTAAGTGACACAGATTTCAGTCGATCGCATGCAAGAATCTTCACACTTTTAAGTGAAGAGTTCTTGAAGCGACCGACACCATCGAGTATCTCTTTCGAGTCAAATCCTTTTCGTTTATTACACCGTCTATTTCAACGTTGCAACAGGGTACGTATACGCGATACTCGATCGCAAAGAGATCACAGCGCGTTATTTCATTCGCTTGGGTTCTGCTGGAGACGACAACTCGTAATTTGTCTGGCCCCATCCGAGTAATCTCGGTAACTTCGGAAAATTTCTGTGTCAACTCTTTTGAGATGCGAATGACGTTAAGAGGTTTGGATTTTCGTCTAAAGTATACGATAAATGGGCCTTTGGCGCCATCAGGGTATTCTTTTAGACGAAAATCCTGCTTCTCGTCTTTTTCCTCATCTTCAGAGCTTTCTATCTCGTAAACAGAATTTTCCTCCTCATCTTCTGTTTCATCCTCCTGCTCTTCAGGAGGAGGTTCATTATCTGATATATTCTTTGGCGTGGATGGGGGATCCTCCCCGCCCTCTGCCATATTAATAAAAACGAAGAAGTAGACAACTGTTCGATATGAACAGAATATAATAATTTGTAAAATATAAATTAGTAAAAGAAATTATATTACTATATTAGTTATTGTTGAAAATTTTATTTATTTCAATTTTTGTTATTATGTGTAATTTGAAAATGAAAAAAGTTCCAATAATAGTTCAACGGTGATGTATCAAAATGGACACCCCTAATGCCAACGCTTGCCGATTTGGTAAACACAAAGTTTAAACAATGGTGTAAATCGTGCACAGAAGCTATACAGAATGATGGAAGAAGAAAGAGGAAAATAAACTTCTACTTGCCGCCGCTGTGTAGCGTGTGTGATGATGTGTCTTGCTGCCGGATTGTCTCGATAGCGCACCACTTTTTATTAGCTTTACTTCGCTCGCAGCGCACCAGATGAAAAAATACACACTAGAAACGGATGTAAAAAAACACCTGTATCGGATCAAATATAGGTTCGACCGATCTGCTTGCGAGTTGTCGAAGCAATGAACACACCCTCTTTCTTTGTTTGTATTTATTATCGCGGCTGCTTAATTTGCACCACCAAACAATAGTCCATCATAGCATCAAAATATTAGGTGATTGTTGCATCGCGACAGGGCAATGCACACAGGAGCAGATACAAATGGGGTTTTTTTAACGTAGCGAAGATGTGCTATTTTTTCCTATGGGTTATGAAGCACGCACGTACGCACACAAAGCCATTTATCGATGGCTTGAAGAAACTAAATATACACACACTTATCTCCTTTTTGCGCTCTTCTCAACAGATGCCCTTTCTATTAATATTTCCGGTCTCGATTAGCTTAGCTTTCATCCCTGGTGGAGATAGTTTCGCTACTGTCATGTGAAACCAAATCACGCACAAAATTCCTGAACAATTATGTTCTTGGTGAACCGATGATAGCCTAGGTTGATGATTCCCTACACAATTGTGTAGTTCACAACCTTAATGGAATGGCGTCAGTTTGATGTAATGATTGCAATGCCAGAGACAGCGAGTAAGAAATTTGGTTGCGTCCACAGCTCAATCCGAATCGAAGACATGTGATGAGGCAAAACAAGCAAGAACAAGCGATGTTCATTGCTCCAAAACTCGATCAAGGCAAAAATAGTTATTAACGTTATCTTTATTTCATAAAAAAGGGACCTGTTTTCTGACATTAAGGGTGCCAACCCTTAATGAAAAACGTAGTTCTACGACAAAAAAACAACACACTGATTTTGAATACACCTTTTAAATAAATCAGTTGTATTTTAAATTGGTCATATGAAAATCATGATTGTGGATAACTACCACCTTATTTACATGGTTTAAAAAAAATCTAAAAGAGTTACATTAAAATCCGCTGTTTTTCGACTCAACTGACGTGAAATTGCTGTATAGCGACTTTTACCCCACACTGATGAAATCTTACATGCCAATTAAAGTAAATCTTTGAAAGTTGAACTGTTCGACATCGTCAAATTGCGTCTTCCTATTGTACCTTGGGGTTCAAAAAAATATTTTGGCATGAGGTTAACATTGTGCTGTATTATCATGATTTAAAGTGCGTTAAAAAGCAGAGTGACAACAGTGCTATTAATTTAAATAATATTGAATATCGAATTATTTTTAAACATTCCAAAATACGCTTAACTCTATTCAAACATTGCTACTGTGTAACTGAGAAGAGAGAATGAAAGCCAAGTAAACCCTAAGTAAACCCTACGACCGCGTCGGTTGCTTACAATCGTATTCCAAAAATTCTGTTCTTGTAAGAACATTAAACATACACAATGCAGTATAATCAACAGGATCAACTTTATTCATATTTTCAAAAAAAAAAAACTCGGATTATAAATTAGTTTACTTTGGAGCGGGAGAAATAGACCGTACTTACGCTACGATCTTCATAGACAAACAATATTTCTCTAACACCGATTAGGACTATTAATCAAAAACACATCGAAACCTAATTCCTTTTATCACCGCCCGATTGCCGTATAATAGATAGCGAGAATAATAACACGCCAGCGATAGTCGCCTTCCGGTTTCGAGGGGGAGAATTCCAGAAAATTTATAGCTGCCTTCATCAAATCAATATTTATATTTATCTCGTAAATCAAAGTCGTTTCCGAAGCGAGCATTTCGCGCAGCACGAGGAAGAGAGCTTTGAAACATGCATCCCACACGCCTCAGCGGGTGGAATCGTTGCTGTCCGCTGTGCCGAGTATCATCGCCAGCCCTCAGACCCAGCCAGCCGATAGCCGACGGATGTAAGCTGTGAACATTTATGAGTACCATGGCTATTTTCGCACCCGAAATCATCAAAGCGTGCACGTCATTTTCATGTCTCAATCAAACACTGACGATCGGAAAGTTTGCGACGCGATAACAATTATCGTGCACCTCCATAAAGTGCGCAATCCGAGGATAAGGATTATGTTTTACGAAATTCGGTTACCCACGATTTTAAGTTTAGTATAACTTTGTTATCATTGACCCAAATACAATGTACCATCTCGAGCAACTCAATAACTGTTCTAAATTTTTCATACTTTAAACAATTGCATTCCTCAATATCACGATTGCTACCAAACGGTTCTGTTTTACGACCCATTTTGTTCCTCTCGACACTTTATTGCTTGTTCCAAATTTTACTGGCAGTGGTTTACGTTATTGCTCCACATAAATATGCGTCATGTTGTTAGTCAATGCGATGGAAAACTGAGCTAGTTGTATCACTGGATCTGTGCGAGTTCGTATTGGCACTTTTGCTTCTGCTAGAACTCCCCCTTTGTGGAGACAATCCTGCGGAACTCGATTAATGTTTTATGTCACGAATCTCCAACCGTGCCACATTGGCTTCTCGCTGAGGTTTCAATTATTTTATGACCACAGTCATTCACGTGCGCGCTGTGGGAACATCGTCGGCAGCGTGGGTTATGATAAATGCTGCAGCATTGCGTATCTCGTATGTGTGTGTATGTGTTGACAGGGATGAAAGAGGTTAGAGCAGGAGGCAGCATTGAAGTGCCTTCGAGAATGGTATTACCGTGTGAGATGAAGGCTTGCCTCATAAATAATATTACCGTTATATTTGTATGATGCAGGTATATTTGGATCTTTGTGCGAGACGAATACAATAAAATGTATGTTGAACGTAAATGAATAAAATTTTCCGATGAATTCATTCTGAGATTCCGGAGCAAGAAAGCGAAAACTGTACTAAATATAAATCAGCAACAAGCAGCAAATACCTTGTTCGGGTTATGGAAAACGAGACATTTTGTTTACAAAAGTAGTAGATAAATTTCAAAGAAAATGAACAAGGAAACATTATAGGATAGAGTGACAGAACGAAAATGAGCAGCTGAGTCATAGAAATATTACAAGAATACTCAGAACGACTCGTGGGAGTTGCTTCCAATTGCGGTGTATAAGTTCTATTGAATCGTCTCTTCAACTATTATTAGATCATAATAATCAGGTGGGATGGAATGAGCTTTGAATAAACGTAATTTGGCGAGAAGTTTCCCTGAAATTATTACGGAAAAGGGTAACTGTAGAAAGAGTAGAGATTGACTTCGAATGTTCTGAGTCTAGAGTAAAATCTTATTTGTTTGCGCTAGCATAGTATGTTTTTTATAAAGACATAGAACTTTAAATTGAAACAAAACACAACAAAATAGTTATAGGTAATGGCATAAGTTTGGCATTATTTGAAAGATAATTCCTCGCCATTTTGATTTGAATATGATTTCGCATATATTCACGAGGAACGTTTATTTTGGCGATATTAAGGAACAAAACAACCTTACTGAAAAAGGTTGTGCTTATTTATAACACCAAAAATGTTCTTTGTATGATACATTGATAAGCCCTTGCCAGTAAAACCCTGTCAGAACCATTCCACCGTGGACCAGAGAGTAAGAATTGATGGAATAAATTGAAAGCTATTTTTTCACGAAGTTACAGCGATTCTAAGATCACGTAAAAATTGCGACTTCACACACTTTATCTCTAATTATTTTTCCGAGCATAGATTATCATTAGGTTTCTCCACCCGACCAGGGTTGAGTTATAAACTTGCCTAAAAAAACTAGAAGATTATGATATACTTCGTTCGAACTATTTCGCCGTTGAAAAATGTCTATGTTTTGCATGCCAGATAACTTATTTGAATTTTATAATTGATCGACATAAAGCTTAGATTATTCAAAAAGTGGAAAATTTCTAAAATAAGTACTTTTCAACCATTCTTCCAATCGAAACGCTTTCTGATAGATCACACCAGTGAGGATAAGGCAGATCCTTTGGCTGAAGGAGGCCTGGATGATGATAGTACAGGAACACTGGAATTTGGTCTTAGGAAGACCGTTTGGATGTGAACTTGCATGGAGAATTAAAACACTTGGAAAAATTACTACACACGGGAAGGATTTATTTGCGATGTTTAAGTTTCAACGGTTAGATTTGAAATGTCATGTATGCATTGGTAGGGGTCAATTCGTATGCTGTTTGCTTGTATGCGTTCTGTTCCTGTTCGGCATCGGGTAATGCTGTTGACGTAGTGTCGTACACCACACATTGCCTCTTGAATGGGAGGGAGTGATTTGGATAGAAAAAAGGATAAGGATGGGCATTGAACATTGGGATTTGGAACGCTTGCTCAAACTTCGCGCTTTGTTCGCGAACACTTTTCAAGGATGAAGCAAATGTATGAACATTGAACTTCATGAAAATACTGATCATTCATCATTCATCATTATTGTTAATTCCAAATCCGACCAGTTGCTATTGACCGCTTCCTTCTTCAGGTTTTGTTTCATTATCGCCCAATACTTTTTTTTTGACAGAACTGGAGACAACTTGTTGGATTCTGCTCTTTTGGAATGAACTGTACATTGTCATTGTAGCACTGTAACACGACCTTATCCGTTACAAAAACGCTGATTTCTTTGCAGTAGAAACAGTTCCCTTATCAAATGACGAAATTTTCGAAATTCGATTGGAACTCGGCTGAAATCGTCTTTCTCATAAGTCATAATCTTATGCTATTTATCAAACAAATAAAAATATAAAAACTGACGATGAAAGTTTTTATGAATCTATTAAATTGCTACATAGCATATGGTTTGTTACTACTGATATAACATTTAAAAAAATACTAATACAATCAAACTATTAAGAAAACTATGAAAATGGAACTAAATAAATAAATATAATAAAAATGGAACTATAATAATTATAGAAACTAATTAAGGTATTTTTTCTTAATTGGAACTATTAACCCTTTCATTACAGCAGTGTGCTCCGCCGAAGTGCCACCAATGTACGGAGCACTGCGCCGAAAAGTATGCACATCGCGCTGGTGTGATCGAAGAGCAGTATGAATTTCATGTCTAAAGACGACGCTCGTAACGAAAGGGTTAAGGTATTGTCAATCAAGAAACATCCAGTTTTGCGAGCTCCTGAGTTGGCGCTGATCGATTTTAAAAGGTACTGTGCACAATTATTTTTTTCTTTTAACTCCTCCTGCATGATGAATATCTCTAAACTACGCTAGTTTTAATCCTATGTGGTCGTATGTCTACCCTCAACCACCATACCGTTTTTTACCGTTACGGTCGTATGTCTGTTCCCAGTCACCATTGCAATCTTATACTTTATCACCAATGTATCAATTGACACTTTTTCTAAACGAATCTAAAAGTCTAGTGAACCAGCGGTGTTCCTTTGAATAACGGGTAACGGTACTCAGTATAAATGAACGTTTTCACCCCTGCTTTAGGAGCTGCTTTATGGAAAACTTCATGTATTGCGGCTCTGTGTAAATGTGAAGAGCATGGTTTGTTCTATATGTTCAAACAAGAAGGTAAATACGGAAGACGCCAAACATATTATCTTTTACGATACATGTAGTCGAGATATCAGATATCAGATATCACACGTAAGAAAATCCTATAATATAATTTTTATTTAAAAATATCACATCCAAACAGCTCACAAAAAATAAATAAATCTTGTTTATCTATTATAACCTACACGTTATGTGTCACTGATCTTCCAAGTAAAAACAATAACGACCAGTACGACACCCATGGCCAAATTTACTGCGATTAACTGCGAAAGAGAAACAAACAGAACTTTTTAAGAACAACAAAACGCTGTCAAAAGGTTGCGTGTTGGACCACTGGCAGCGCAGCTTTCGTCAATATTAAGTACCCTATCTCGATATAAGCTATATGAATCATCAAAATCCGTTAGCAACAAATTAAGATACCAAGATTAAGATATCTAGTGTAATGGTATGATTTAAAATGTTTTCTCGAGTTCTGTATAAATAAAATTTAAAATGTCTGTCTGTCTGTCTGTCTAATTCTTATGGACTCGGAAACTACTGAACCAATCGACATGAAAATTGGTATGTAGGGGTTTTTGGGGTCGGAGAAGGTTCTTATGATAGTTTGAGACCCCTCACCCCTCTCTTAGGCGGGCTGCCATACAAATGAAACACAAATTTCTGCATAACTCGAGAATTAATCAAACAAATGAAACCAAATTTGGCATGTGGAGGTTTTAGGGTACAATAAATGGTTTAACGGTGGTAAGACAATCCACCCCCATCTCTAAGTGGTTGCTGCCATACAAATGAAAGACAAATTTCTGCATAACTCGAGAACTAATCAAGCAAATGGAGCCAAATTTGGCATGCGAAGGTTTTAGGGGACACGAAACGTTTCTACGGTGAATACACAATCCTCACCTCTCTCTGAGGTGGGGGGGGGGGTGTACTGCCATATAAATGAAGCATACATTTCTGCATAATTAAAGAACTAATCAAGCAAACGGAACCAAATTGTGCATGTGGAGGTTTTAGGGGGCAAGACACATTTCTAAGGTGGTTCAACAATCCTCCCACCTTTCTAAGCCATAGAAATGAAACACAAATCTCTGCATAACTCGAGAACTAATCAAGCAAAAATAGTGCCAAATTTGGGATGTGAGGGTTTTTGGGTACGAGAAATGTTTCTATGATGGTATGACACCCCTTCCTCCTCTTTTTTTTATGGTCCCACCTCATTCCCGTGCAAAGGTTTGAGCGAGACGAGTTATCTTATTGATAATAATTATATTACGGTTTTTATATTTTTTCACCAACTAACCAGTGAGCAAATTAAATTGAACAAGAAAACGAACTGGTTATCTCGCAGACATAGATTACTAAACGAAAGAACAATTTAAGCCATTATCTAAACGTATTTATTCCATGGCATGTCGAGAGAATTTCAAACCCGGGAAGACCCTAGACCGATCGGAAATTGAACCCAATACCTATGTCAGTATTAGCCAAGACTTTTTCAAGGAAATTCCCGCTTTATCAGATCCCCGGCCACGGCCTGCAATTGCGATCGTTTCCGAGTTCTAATTGCTGAGCAAACCCAAGCCTAATTCTAGCCGATACTTCAGGCCCATTACTTTATATATCCCAAGGCATGTCAAGAAAATTTCCAACCCGAAAAAATCCTTGACCGATCGGAAATTGAACCCAATACCTATGTCAGTATTAGCCAAGAATTTTTCAAGGGAATTCCCGCTTTATCAGATCCCCGGTCACGGTACTATCGTTTCTGAGTTCGAACAGCTGGGCATACCCAAGCCTAATTCTAGCCGATGTTTCAGGCCCATTACTTATCCCAAGGCATGCCAAGAAAGTTTCCAACCCGAAAAAATCCTTGACCTATCAGGAATTGAACCCAATACCTATGTCAGCATTAGCTTTGAATTTACAAAGGAATTCCCGCTTTACTAGATACCCGACAACGACCTACTAATGCGATCATTTCGAGGAGAAGGGGTCCCATAAAAATAATGCACATATTTCAACCAATTTTCGGAAAAATCTTAAGGAAAATTCAAAAAAACAATTCGTGTATGTTTTACAATTACATCATGACAAACGTTGTTAATCCATTAGTTGTTTGTGGTAACGAAATTGAACTTCGTTCGATAGTGGAAATGGATTTTAATGTGATAAAACGCACTCCTATATTGTCTTCTATCTATATAAATAAAAAAAGATCGCCAAATGTGTTGATAAGAGCAAAACTCGAGAAAGGATTTCTCCGATTTAGAACTGTCTTCATTCTATCATATTTTCTGTATCAAACATTTATTTCATGTAACCGAGAAACATGTTATTTGCAAGTGGAGGAGAAATCATGAACGAGAATTGTGTCTGAAAATAATCTGACATTATAATGTCGAGTTTTGTTAGACGTACTGAAATTTTATAGTAAAAAATAATTTCAAAGGGTAATTTAGAAGATCAATCAATGAACAGTTCTGCGATTGGACCCATGAACGTGCGCTTAGTAAGAAAACGTGGAAGTGATAACGAAAAATAAATTTTGGGCAGGACGAAGTTTACCGGGTCTGCTAGTACATAATAAAACGATTTTTTATCGGAATTCAAAAAGGATAGACGCGTGAGCAGTGAGGAGGGTTCAAAAAACATGTACCCTGACACATACGATTTAGTAGAAAACAAAAACATCCAAATGATTCTTAATCAATAATGACGTCGCTATGAACATCCGCCAAGCAAAACAAATAGTCAAAAATGCAGCAATTTGAAAATAAAAATAAGTTTTTAGCACGTGTTTTGGCGCTATATTTTTTATGACGTGAATAATGAGTAGTTCGAAAAATCCTTCCAAAGACATATTCTTGAATGTTCGATGTCAATGTCAGAAATGTGAAGAAAAAAAATATAGGAGGTTGTGTCCAAGACACGACCGCTTGTTTATAACTGCGAATATTATTTTTACTTATTTATTTATTATTAGCTGACCCGGCAAACTTCGTCCCGCCCAAAAATTTTTTTTTATTATCAATACTTTCAAACATGAGCAAGTTCATGGGTCCAATCGCACAATTGTTCATTGATTGATCCTCTAATCGACTCAGTTTAATTTTGTATGGCAGCTCCCCCTTAGAGAGAGGGGTGGAGTGTCTAACCACCGTAAAAATATTTATAACACCCTAATACCTCCACGTGCAAAATATGGTTCCATTTGCTTGATTAATTCTCGAGTAATGCAGAAATTTGAGTTTCATTTGTATGACAGCCTCCCCTCAGAGGGAGGGGAGGAGTGTCTGTTCACCATGGAAACGTTTCTTGTCCCCTAAAACATTTGCATGACAAATTTGGCTCCATTTGCTTGATTAGTTTTCGAATTATGCAAAAATTTGTCTTTCATGTATATGGCAGCTCCCCCTTAGAGAGAGGGGTAGAGTGTCTAACCACCGTAAAAACATCTATTGCACCCTAAAACCTACACATGCCAAATTTGGTTTCATTTTCGTGATTAATTCTCAAGTTGTGCAGAAAATTGTGTTTCATTTGTATGGCAGACCCCCTTTAGAGATGGGGGAGAGGTCTCAAAATATTACGAAAACCTTCCCCGGCCCCTAAAACCCCTACATACCAATTGTCATGTTAATCGGTTCAGTAGTTTCCGAGTCCATAAGAATCAGACAGACAGACAGACAGAAATCCATTTATATATATATATATATATAGATTATTACTACGGAATTTTAGAAATAACCATTCTACCAGTTTGATCGCCCTGAAATATTTTTTTTCTTGTGGAATCATTTGACGATTATTGTTTGATGATTAATTCTAGTCCTCGCAGAAAAATACATGTTCGAGATAAGCGCAGTTATCATCCTTAGTGGAGAAAGTTTTGCTACTGGCAGGCGAAACCAAATCACATACAAAATTCCAGAACAACATTTATTTTTGGGTTTGTTTAAATTAATTTTAGTTCTTCAATTAAACTAAAAAATTGAAATAATTGTGAAGTCTGCAATAGTTTGAACCCGCGCGCTGACGGACAGAAAGACTTGAGATCGGACCTAAACAAAAGCAGTTTTTCGTGAATAATATAAAACCATTCCAAGGTGTTTAATGTGGAAACCAAAGTGAAGTTAGGGATAGTTCAACCGGAATACTCGTAAATTCATCTTCTCAACAGATAATTACAACGAGATTAACTTACCGGCAATTGTTCAGCACAAAGGCATTTCCACACAACCAAAAGTATATGACACTAATACAAAATCAAAATCATGTGTCAGAGCATTTTTTTAACATATGTCTATGCCTAGTACCATCCATTGACAAAAAGCGAAGCCTAAGTTGCGCATCCAAGAAAACCACTTTTTTTGGTTTCCTATGAGTTAGCTGAGTATTTCCTTGTGAAATTTCACGGTTGGTAATATACGCTCTTCTAAAAATCAGCTCCGAATTTCTGACGCCATATTATCTAAGCGAAAGCGCTGCTTGTCTTCGTTTTACTGTACATAATTATTCATGAATTTTCTGTTGCATGGCATAAAAGAAACACTAGAAAATCAATGAACCTCTCTGGAGATCACGGCTCATTTAGCAGGAAGACGACACACTTGATAAGTATACAACGGGGACATAAATTATGGAACGATCAAGTCTCACCGTCATCGGAGCTGTTGCCAAAATCATGAAGACTCACCTAGAAAAAAAAAGAAGAAGAAAAAAGCACACCGTTAGTAGCGTTCAGATGACAGCCAGAAGGGGGATGGGGAAACGATTTGCGTCTCGAAACTACGATAAAAATAAACAATCACTGCCTTCTTGGGAAACGCTTGTCGAGCAAGATTCTCGGCAGATGCGAGAACATTATTATTTCTCCCCGCGGGCAAACATTAGTTGCTCGTTTCATTTTATTACCAATTGTACTATAAAGCAACAAACCCCTCCATTGGCGCATTTTCCGCTCTTCCGATTGGTACCTCTCGACCGCCTGCAATTAAAATGTATTATTGTATGGGTTGGAGTGAAAACCGACATCATGCTTATCAAAGGATTCGAAGATATTTCTTCACCTTGTTTTTATAGCATATTGTGTTTTTGATTGACAGTGTGTGAGGAGGATATCATGAACATAGTAATGTTGAATAAACTCCACCAGATGAAGCTTCCCCCAAAGTATCCCATTTATCGGCGTTTCTTCGTTTCTCCTTATAATTAGCCACAACTTTGTAATGAGGACACACACACACACACACTCGTTTACTGCTTTCCAGCTTTCCAGGAATTCAGCCGAAAATCGCTCCTCGTGAGGATTGGCAGAGTAATACGGACAAAAACACGAGGTTAAAAGCATATCATCATTAGGGGAGATGACGAAAGTGCCACATAACGATGGAACATATCAGTCTCTTAAGTGAGTCCTAATGTTAATTATCTGTTAATGGACTGCAATGCTACCGGGATTGGTAGTGCCCGAGTCCCTTCGGAGTCCTGCGCTCTCAGATTGTGTATAGTTAAATGGCAAATTCTGCTATCGTTAATTAGTAGTTATGAGTAGAAGCGAAAGTGAATTGGGTGAATTGTATCAATTTTTTGCGTTTTAATTAATTGAATTGTGATGTTTGAGGCGATCGAGATGAACCCCAAAAAGTTGTTATGATTCATAATGTCACGCTTCTTTTTTTTTTTGAACATTCATGAAATTGAAGGACGACTGATCCATTTTCTTCGAACACATTTCAAACAATATCGTCGTAAAAGGCTAAATAAAATCGTACAAATATAGGAACACACGATAACAAAAGCCTATTTTTAGAGCGAACATTGTGGCACGCTTTACTGGTCGTCACTCGTGTGTTGGTTCCAGTCTTCCAAGGGTTCATACTCGATCCATTCAACATGTGTATACATGGGCAGTAAAGAAAAGTCTCTTAAACCCACACCAGCGCCGGACGACATTGAAGAATCTCGCCATCAATTTGTGAAAAACGGTCTTTATCTATTCGGTTATCTATTATTACTTTCTTGTGGGTCTCCATCGTGCATCCATCCCGGGGACAACTTCGTCTGGGCACGGTTGGTGAGGGATAGCCATTTTTTGTCAACCGGTCGCTGGGAACAGTTGATAAAATATCCGTTCACTCGTTCTGTGCTTGGGGCCGGGATAAACCCTCAGTATGCTATTTGAGTCGGGATTGTGAACCAGAAGATAGGATGGATGGGACGAGAATGTGCATATAAACGGGACCCAACCGATAACCGTGAAACACAACAGCATCCATTTTTCCAAGAAATAAAGCACCCGCTTCAGTGTGAAAAATCGCTTTAATTCATCAAGATTCCACTTGCATTATGTATACTCAAACTACTAATGTCGGAATAAGCGTAATGAAATATTTAGAGTTAGTTCTACTAATCAAGCTGATTGAAACATAATGTCAATTTGCTCTCCAAGATGTTTTACTACATATTCATACTGTTATATTTCGGAAGCTCGTCAATAATGCTATTCGTTTCCATTTGACTAGATGCGAAAATATGCAAGACATGCAAAAAAAAATTAAAAAAAAACAAAAGATAAAGTAATCGGAATGTGCATCGAGTTGCGAGAGCGCAATTTAATTGGATACCGGCTGACATTGGAAGGTACCGAGTTTCACCGTATAGCGGACCGTATGCCAATATTCTTAAACAATTTATTCTATGAATGCTAGCATCCCCAGTTTCGCTGTTCATTCGTTCATTTCGTTCAGCAACTGAATATTCTACCAGACTCGATGAAAAGCTCTCCAACCTCCCGAAAGGCACTCCAAAGCGGAATTCGAATCAGTCGACCGGGTTCTCAGTGCTTGTTGCTACATACCTATTTCAATTTCCTCCGTTCAGTTTTCGTTTTGCCTTCCGGATAGTCAAAAGTTCAAATCCGGCGTTGTTGTGCCCCCCATCTATATGTTCATTGCAGTGGAAAATTGTTTGTTCCGTCCGGGATGGAAATTTTTGTCTGCCTGCCTTACTGAAAGTTCTTTCGCGGTGATCAAACATGTTCACTGCACTTCCTTCGGTAGGAATTTGGTAATCATTCGGCAAGGGCCGGGCAATTGGCTGTTCTGGTTGAGAGTAGGCAATGCGAACAAGTGAGATTGGAATGTATGCTATCGGAATATGCTACACTCAGTCAAATTAAAAAAAACAACCACCATGTTTTTCAACAAATAGTTTTGTGGCAGTCTGCAGATTAAATACTGATTTTATTATCTACTAGCTGACCCGGCAAACTTCGTCTCGCCAAAAATTTGTTTTTTGTAATCAATACTTTCAAGCATTCACGTTTTCTTACTATGAGCAAGTTCATGGGTCCAATCTTCTATTCGTCCCCGTTGGATTTACTTTTCAGTATAAAATTCTTAGTATTTCTAACAAAACATTATTATATCAGATTATTTTCAGACACAATTCTCGTTCAAGATTTTTCAACCACTTGCAAATAAAGGGTGTGTCACATCAAATTGCATCACAGAAAAAACACTGTAGAAATTTAATTTTTAGGAATTATATCTTCAGCTTTCGCTTATAATCAGATAAGAGTGTATAGATCACGTTGGCCATGCTTCACCGTCAATTTTTCGTAAATTTGGAAAAATGTCGTCGAACGAAAAAGAGCGTCGTGAATTAATCCTGCGCACTCATTTCGAGAATCCGGAGTTGTCACATCGGGACATCGGTAAGATGCTGGGAATCGTCCAATCCACGGTCAGCAGAGTACTAAAACGATACTTCGAGAACCTAACCATCGACCGGAAGGTGAAGAACGGCAAGAATGGATACTCCGTCAGTGAAAAAGATCACAAGCGCGTAGTTAAGCAGTTTAGACGTGATCCGAGAAGTTCGGTCCGGGATGTCGCCAATAAGCTGAATTTGTCAAGTTCATTCGTCCAGCGGACCAAGCAGCGGGAGGGCCTGCGTACATACAAGGTTCAGAAGGCTCCTAACCGCGACGAAAGGCAAAACATGGTGGGGAAGACGCGAGCCCGGAAGCTGTACACCGAAATGCTGACGAAGCCGCATTGCCTGGTAATGGACGACGAAACCTACGTCAAAGCGGACTTTCGTCAGCTGCCGGGCCTGTTGTTCTTCTCCGCAGAGGACAAATTCAGCGTTCCGGAGGAGATTCGCAAGCAGAAACTATCCAAGTTTGCCAAAAAGTACATGGTGTGGCAAGCGATCTGCTCTTGCGGAAAGCGGAGCGCCTCCTTCGTGATGACCGGCACGGTAAACGGGCAGGTTTACCTTAAGGAGTGCCTACAGAAGCGCTTACTACCACTATTGAAGCAGCACGAGGGCCCGACCATCTTCTGGCCGGATCTCGCTTCGTGCCACTATTCAAAGGACGTGTTGGAGTGGTACGAAGCCAACGGGGTCACCTTCGTACCAAAGGAAATGAACCCGCCCAACGCGCCGGAGCTTCGCCCAATAGAGAAATATTGGGCGATTATGAAGCAGGCCCTCCGGAAGAACCCAAAAGTTGTCAAATCGGAGGCGGACTTCAAGAGAAAATGGATTTCTGTTCAAAAAAAACTACAACCTGAAGTTGTACAGAACCTTATGGACGGGGTAAAGAGGAAGGTGCGAGCATACGGGCTTGGGCTCGAAGTATGAATAAAAAGAAAATGCCAAAAGTTGTTTAATAGTTTTCATTTTACTGTCTAAAATTTTCAAAAGGATCGGTCTACTGGGCGAATTTCTACAGCGTTTTTTCCGTGATGCAATTTGATGTGACACACCCTTCATCATGTTTCTCCGTTACATGAAATAAATGTTTTATACAGAAAATATGATAGAATAAAGACAGCCCTAAATCGGACAATTCCTTCCTCGAGTTCTGCTCTTATCAACACATCCGGCGATCCTTTTTTTTTGGTATAAATAGAAGAAGATATAGGAGTGCGTTTCATAACATTAAAATCCATTTCCAGTTTCGAACAAAGGTCAATTTCGCTAGCGCAGTAATGCAGTAATGCAGAAATTTGTGTTTCATTTGTATGGCAGCCCCCCCCCCTTAGAGAGTGGGGGTGGAAAGTCTAACCATCATAGAAACATTTATTGCACCCTTAAACCTCTACATGCCCAATTTGGTTTAATTTGTTCGATTAATTCTCGAGTAATGCAGAAATTTGTGTTTCATTTGAATGGCAGCCACCCCTTATAGAGGGGGGTGAAGAGTCTAATCATCATAGAAACATTTATTGCATCTTAAAACCTCAATATACCTAATTTGGTTTCATTTGCTTGATTAATTCTCGAGTAATGCAGAAATTTGTGTTTCATTTGTATGGCAGCCCCTCCCTTAGAGAGTGGGGGTGGAGAGTCTAACCATCATAGAAACATTTATTGCACCCTTAAACCTCTACATGTCCAATTTGGTTTAATTTGTTCGATTAATTCTCGAGTAATGCAGAAATTTGTGTTTCATTTTTATGGCAGCCACCCCTTATAGAGGGGGGTGGAGAGTCTAGCCACCATAGGAACATTTATTGCATCCTAAAACCTCAATATGCCTAATTTGGTTTCATTTGCTTGAATATGTCTCGAGTAATGTAGAAATTTGTGTTTCATTTGTATGGCAGACCTCCCTTAGAGAGGGGGGTGGAGAGTCTAATCATCATAGAAACATTTATTGCATCTCAAAACCTCAATATACCTAATTAGGTTTCATTTGCTTGATTAATTCTCGAGTAATGCAGAAATTTGTGTTTCATTTGTATGCAAAAATGTCCAAATGCTGTTTCGTTGGTGGCAAATACGCGCTTATCATTTTCAAGATGGACAGCAAAATTTATAACTGCTAGGCCCTGCTCATGAATTGCGAAACCAACGATACGCCCGACGACTTCAATGGAGCTGTTGTACCATCCTGTTTGGAACCACACTATTTCGTCGTTTTCATTCAATCAATTAATCAATTACATTCAAACAATTCAATTCAATCAAGGAGTGTTCACATCGATACTCTAATTTTGGAATACAGCCATATTGCTTCCTTTATTCGCGGATTTGCAAATGTATTACTAGCTCCTACCCGATCTGTAGAACTCATCAATTACGTAACCATCAAATGTTTTGTTAAGATGAGGCAAATATGATACTACTCAACGATTTTCAATGTCAATGTCTGCGTTGTATCAGTAAGTCTTCGTTGATATATTGGATAACCGCCTAAGCTTGTGATGGTGTCGTTGGTGAAATCTCTAGGAAAACGCTTTGTACATATTCGATCTGTCATGCAAGGCGAGAAAAGTTTCAGATAACCACATGGGCCATGAACCACGCTTGTGGTAACAGTATCGAACAGTCATTCATATTCCGGAATCCGATTGGTTTGGAATTCGATCGAATTTCACGATCAATCGATGTCGTTTAAATACATAAAAGATATATTCCTGACCTTAACTTAATTTTTTTTGTCTATTAATTTCCTTGCATTTCCACCAAAACTTTATCCATAACAAAAAATTTTCGTTCAACATTTTTCCCCCAATTGCACTGAATATGTTGCTTTTTACATCAAACACATTTTTAATGTGTTGAAATAACTTTCATTAACAAATTTTGGTTTAAAAGTGTGTTTATTCCTCCCGAATTTTGATGAAATGAAAATTTTTCATTTTTGCCTCACAGAAATGGAACACCGAGCTCAATGTTGTCTATGTCGAATTGCGTCGCAAGCTTGACACATTTGCATAACTCGATTGGACTTGAGTCGAAAGGATTTCAGAATGCAAAATTGCGATCCGTCCGTTTTCCAAGTAAATGTATTCTTCCTCACGCCACTCATGTTGATTAGGTCGTAGGAATCGCAATCATTTGCTCTCTACCTTCGTGTCGACCATGAATTGTTGGCACAGCTCACGACATCATATAATGACATCATACGATACACATGAAATCCATCGAGCGCACTCCTTTGTTTTATTCGTCTGTCACATACACAAAATTCTCAACTAAGTACTACTGAAAATTATGCAAGTAATACTACGATGAAAAGGCGAATCGAATCGTATGAACGATGTGCGTCAACGATGAATTCCAGATTATTGTTTCTTCCTCGAATCACAATTTCTCGGGGCATTGTGCAGACATCTTCTATGATTTTAGTAACGCTTGCGCACTGAAATTAGACACATGCTCTCCAGCAGATGTTTTATCAGAGTTGGTGATAATAACGTGATTGACATTTTGTTAACCGAGCAAGTGTGATTTGCGGTATTTCAATAATTCGTTGTGTTCATTCAAAAATACTTCCAGCTCACCGACGATATACCTGGCTTTAGACGAAGTGAGGTTACTTGCGAATGTGTGGATGAAAGTTCGATGTAACGGGACGCTTGATCTGTCATTTATCAACATAAATAAATTTGTTCTGTTCGAAAAACGACCGACGGTCAAATTATTCGAATATTGTTTGTAAAAAACTACTAAAATCGTTATTAAAATAGGTTATGGGGGTTTAAATTTGTGGTTATATGTATTGTTTGAAGCAAAATTTAAGAATTTATTCAGATTACGTTATATATATATATATATATATATATATATATATATATATATATATATATATATATATATATATATATATATATATATATATATATAATCTCTTGTCACTTGTTAATAGTACTTGATTGAAAAATATTTGGTCACAGTGTTACACGGATAGAAAACATTCAAATAAACTCTTTCACATGAATGTATTTTTAAATTCCCAGAGGAACTGGCAGATTATTTTCCAGAAAAGATTAGATCTTTCCGGAACTTTTTCAATGTTGAATGGCATCCAAACGGAAAGAATTCCGCGCGTGTATGTGTGTGTAGCGATGTCTTCCCGGGGAACCGTTTGTGGCATCACTCTCCTCCTGATGGATTCCCTTCTGGCCTAGGGTGCACAAACAGGCTCTTGGTGACACCGTTCATCCGCGCTTTCATGATAAACGAAGAGCTTCACCACAATAGCGACAACATGCTCCAATCGCTGTTCAATTAGAACTGAGTGGATATCCGAGCGGCGCTCGCTTATATACCGATTAGTGATTTCAATAGCCTGTTTTGAAAGCAATTTTAAGACTATTGAAACAAGTTTTTGGATCAAAAAGTAACAAGTATAGAACGCGTAGACATTTTATCTTTCGAATGAAGTGTTTATCATACCATTTCGTTCAGTTGTTTATGAGCTATTAACGCTCAAAATCTCGGTCTCCGGCGTAACGCTTTCGTTTTCGAAACTTTGATTTTACACCCCGGTATAGAAATGGAAGACGTAGCCCTACGTCAAAAGTATTCGGATAAAGATGAGACATAGTACATAGAACACCGAACTCAGTTCACATGAGAGCATCTTTAAACACTGGATTGGGAAGTAATATCAATTACTTATGGGGAGATTCAAATAACCAAAAATCAACCTTTTAGGCCAGAGGATCAAGTCAGGCTATTTAGGAGTTCTTGAAACGGTATAAGACCAGCAGAAAATCTTTTTAGAGTATATAAAATATCTTGCGACCATTCTTCTGAGATTTTAGGGCATTTATGAGCACTTCAGGGCATTTATGAGCACTTCAGAAATATAATGTGAATGAACTGTTTTGTTATGATTTATCTTGTGTTAGTGAGAAATTATTGATTTTTTCTAAATCAAGACATCCGGCTTCATCTCTAGTCCTAATACAGCCATACCATGCCAAGCCGATATAGTAGTTCTCAGGTTTTCGTGAAAAAAAATGTCATGACAGACACTACTCCATCATCTGCAAGTTGTCTTAAGCTGCAATTTTGTGTAAGGCAATTGTGAATGTCGCTTACATAGAAGTTGTACAAAAGGGGGCTTAAACGGGAGCCCTGAGGGAGGCCCATGTAAGAGACCCGACTTACTGCCGAATCTCCGTGAGAAAAATTCAAATGTTTCTCACAAAGCAAGTTATACAACATATTATTCAATAGAGGCGGTAGACCCCGAGAGTGTAATTTGTCTGACATAACCTCTATTGAAACAGAATCAAAGGCCCCCTTTATGTCCAAGAATACTGAAGCCATTTGTTTTTTTTCGGCGTAAGCCATTTGAATTTCTGAAGAAAGCAACGCAAGACAATCATTCGTCCGCTTGCCCTTGCGGAACCCATATTATGTATCTGAGTGACCACTTGCCAATCAAAATTTCCATCACCATTGGGTCGAATTCTTCTGAATCTATAAACATGGCATATGACCTCACAAGACACATTGACTGGAAAAAATATGCGGACGCGATTGCTCTAGCCATCAATTCCAGAGATGGTTTGCCTCCATTGGAGGAGTATAACTTCATTTCTCATTTGATCTATGACAGCGCGGTTCGCGCTCAAACGAAACCCATCCCAGGCTCCTCTCGGGGTCTACCGCCTCTATTGAATAATATGTTGTATAACTTGCTTTGTGAGAAACATTTGAATTTTTCTCACGGAGATTCGGCAGTAAGTCGGGTCTTTTACATGGGCCTCCCTCAGGGCTCCTGTTTAAGCCCCCTTTTGTACAACTTCTATGTAAGCGACATTTACAATTGCCTTACACAAAATTGCAGCCTAAGACAACTTGCAGATGATGGAGTGGTCTCTGTCGTAGGATCAACAGAATCCGACCTACAAGAACCCTTACAAGATACTTTGAACAATTTTTCAACCTGGGTCATTGGGCTAGGGATCGAATTCTCCACGGAGAAAACAGAGATGGTGGTTTTTTCTAGGTTTTTTCCAGCAAAACCAAAGCTTCAACTTTTGGGTAAACCGATCACTCATGCTATGTCAGTATAGTTCGACTCCAAATGTACTTGGGGGGCCCATATTAGGTATCTGAGTAAAAAATGTCAACAAAGAATAAACTTTCTCCGTACAATTACCGGCACCTGGTGGGGAGCCCATCCCGAAGATCTTATAATGTTGTATCGAACAACTATTCTCTCAGTGATGGAGTATGGCAGTTTCTGTTTTCAATCAGCTGCCAAAACACACCTCAATAAACTCGAGCGAATTCAGTATCTTTGTCTCCGTATTGCGTTGGGATTTATGCCCTCAACGCATACCATGAGTCTCGAGGTTTTGGCAGGCGTACTCCCACTAAAAGATCGCTTCAATTTATTATCTCTTCGGTTCCTCATCCGGTGTAAGCTTATGAACCCATTGGTGATCGGAAATTTTGAGCAGCTGATCGGGCTAAATTTTCATTCTGGATTCATGACTTCATATCATGAATTCATCTCCATGCAGGTTGATCCTTCTTCGTATATTCCCAACCGTGTTTGTTTTCCTGACTACATCAATTCCTCTGTACATTTTGATCTGTTCATGAAGGAGAAAATCCATGGAATTCATCGATTATCATCGATCGGGGATCGTTCCTACGATCTTCAATGCAAAATATGGGCGTATCAATTGTGATAATATGCACTTTACTGATGGATCCTCTATGAATGAGTCCACAGGATTTGGAGTGTTCAACGAATTTTTTAGCACCTCCCACAGTTTTCAGAATCCTTGCTCAGTGTATATTGCTGAATTGGCAGCAATACACTGGGCGCTGGACAGCGTCGCCTCACGACCTGTTGAACACTATTACATTGTAACGGATAGTCTTAGCTCTGTCGAAGCTATCCGTTCAGTGAGGCCGGAAAAGCACTCGCCGTACTTCCTTGAGAGAATACGAAAAATTTTGAGTGCTTTCACCAGACGCTGTTATGTCATTACCTTTGTCTGGGTCCCTTCACATTGCTCAATTCCGGGTAATGAGAGGGCTGACTCATTGGCAAAGGTAGGTGCAATTGAAGGCGATATTTATCAGCGTCAAATCGCCTTCAATGAATTTTATTCTTTAGTCCGTAAAAATACCATCGCTAACTGGCAACGTAAGTGGAACGAAGATGAATTGGGTCGGTGGCTTCACTCGATTATCCCTAAGGTTAGCCTCAACCCATGGTTCAAAAGTCTGGACATGAGTCGGGACTTTATTCGCACCTTCTCTCGACTCATGTCCAATCACTGTTCGTTAGACGCGCTACTCTTTCGTTTTAATCTTGCCGATGGCAATATCTGTGCTTGTGGCCAAGGTTACCACGACATCGAACACGTTGTTTGGTCGTGCGAGGTGTATCTTGTTGCTAGATCGAATTTAGAAAACTCTCTTCGGGCCAGAGGAAGACAGCCCAATGTGCCGGTGAGAGATGTGTTGGCTCGGTTAGACCTTGATTACATGTCCCAAATATATGTCTTCTTAAAAGTTATCGATCTTCGTGTGTGATTGTCCTTATATCCTTATATTCTCCTTTTCCTTTTCCTTCGCGAGAAATCAAATCCCTTCTTACTAACAATAGAATAAGGTGAAATAGAAATACATATTAGATATAAGATAGGCTTAAGAATTGAGTATGATGAATGTGAGTACGAATGTGAGTGTGAACATTGTCAACATATCCTTATATCCCTTCCTTTTCCTGAAAAAATGTCACCCTTCTAAGCTCGAGCAAACCGCGAGTAATCGGTTCTCTACTTCATTAACACTAGAATTAATGATAAATGTTTATATATACTTGTAACAATACAGATAGGAGTTTGGCTCCTTTAAACTTATGTAACTGAGCTCGAGAGTGTATGAAGACACATGACACAAAACAAGACAAGCGATATTCGTTGATTCGAGGATAGAACGAGACTGAAAATATGCCTCAACAGAGATCCACAAATGTTATTTTCGTTGTTTATATTATCACGACTACAAAAGTTGATCATGATCAGGGTTGCCGACCATATTTTTCAAAAATCAGGAAGAATAAAAAAAATCAGGAAGAGATCATGATAGCTCATATTGGGCTGTCTGAAAAGTTCGTGCAGATTTTAGGGAAAACAAAAGTATCATTCTGCATATAAAGCAGACATACATTTTTGAAAATTTTATATGCACAGTTTGGATTCACGATATTTCGCCACCTGGGGGTCTTCGTATCCACTTGGTTACGCGTTCGCTTACCAAGCGATCGATCGTGAGTTCAAAACTCAGGGCCCTCAATTGACCATCTTTGTGTTGTTATAGAATAACTACGTCCACGCAACCATCATCAGCGATGGAAATCGATCCACGATCGAAATAAGATCGATTCATCCATACAACTGCTCTGCTCTGCAAGAAACATCGGGCTGCTGTTCTATAAATAACTCAACAATGATCAATATCTTCTGTCTCCGCTGTCCTCTCTGCTGAACAATGGATGAACAGAAAGAATACCCTTACGCCTAAATGGCTACTACTGTGAAATTTACCATAATGTAATGGAACAGAAAAAACTTAACGCCTAAATGGCTACTACTAACGACTGTGTAATTTACAATTTATAGAAACATAAACATATGTACATGTACACGATTAAAACCCGGCTCTGTTACAGCTAAAATGCTAATGAGCCTAAAAAATAAATAAATGAGAAAAAAAAAATTCGCCACCTTTAACGCGTAGTGTTCAAGCTGCGAAAAAGATGGCGGAAGATTGTAAAACAAAACAGTACATATGAAATTAAGGGTGGATCCTACTCAGGAAGGTCATCAGACCACTACCAGTCAGACTCCAAATATTATCGTTGCGTTTGTGAAGCTTGCGAAGCGAGTCGTTATAAACGCAATGGAGATGCAATTCATTCAAGGTTTTAGGGTCAAATTATGTGACGCTACCACAAAAACTGGTTCCTGGCGGTTCATTTCTTCATCAGAATCAATTCTTATTCCGAAAGCGACTGACTTGGATGATTTCCTGTGTTTCGATCAATTGCAAAAAATTAAGCAGGCACAACAGCTTTATTTTCCAAACACAGTAGAATCCCGATAATCCGCGGAATAGTCTGTCTAGATCACCGCGAATAACGAAAATCGCGGATAACGCAATAGAGGACTAAGAATGAGTTCCTAACACGAATAAAAAGATATTTTAGCAGAAAAACTATGTTTTATCAATACAGAAATCCTTAAACTATCAATTTACAAGGTCATGTATACCAGGGTCAGATAATGAGAGAGCCATGACCAAAACAAAACTACATGACCCTATTGCTCACTGATAAATTTCGGATGGCCTTTGGATTTACTTTGTAATTCGCTGATCTTCCGCTCGCGGATAATTGGGGTTCCACTGTACGTGCAATTCAAAGAATATTACACATTATATATAAAAAATCTATCAAATGTAAATCTGTCACCTTGAAGTCAGTCTGGAGTGGAAGGAAGAAAAACTTGTAGCATTATCCTCATCGTTCATTTATTCAATTCGCGAAATCATTAAATTTATTTCTAATATTGTGAGACGAAAATTTTATTGGATTTGTACTTTTGGAATAAAAATTATAAATGAAAATTTTCATTTCCGTATCTTGTATTCTACCTAACAGAGGGACACGTTTTTTTCGCAAATGAGGACAAGTATTAAACAAAAACTATGTCGAATAAGAATGTTATATTGTAATGATGAGTTTCTATGTAAATAGCAGAAAATGTATGAACAAAAGGTTAAGTAAGTTAAAACTACGTGTTTTAAGCATTAAAAAACCCAAGTAATAAATTTCATTCAAAATATCTCAAATTCAATTTAAAAAAAATTACAATTTAAAACTGATTTCGGGCATGCTATGTTGATAGAGTATCTTTATTTCACGCCAAATTCAAACTTTGACCCCTTTCCGTATTATTGAATATTCTGCCGAGCGTTCTAGCGCCCTATGTTGAACAAGTAAATATTGACATGTATCTTCGAAAACGTGAATTGTGCCGGAATAGATATAGCGAAAGAAAGAATAAATGTTAATCTTTTGCGGACCGAAACTTTTTTCTTATGAAGACTGTAAAGTCAGTTGTCATTTCTAACCAGAAAAACTTACAGACAGATAATTTTTATTCAAATAAAGTTGGTGGTAAGTTAAGAAAAACTTCAATTATATCTTTAGAAACTCATGTTTTCAAAAATTTAAAAGCAGTTTCTTACAGTTTAATATACTGGTTTTCGAAATAAATAGCCAAATGTTTTATAAAAATGTGTTTTTTCAAATTTTTACTGAAATTAAAACGAGCCGAAAAGTAGAACATTTTTATCGATGCGGGTATAATGGACATGTACAGTGGTAGACATTCGTTTAGACCCCATTCGAGACCCTATTTTTCCTCAATATTTTTAAAAATAAGGCAATTCTTTGTACAGTTTTGTTCATAAAAGACTATTATTGTTTATTTTCATCAAATTCATTATAAAATAAATAAATTCACTTTTTGTTTTCTAAGTAATTCAAATATGTGGAATCAGGCTGGACATTCGATTAGCCGCATCCTAAAATTTCAATAAAAGAAAATTTGTGCGGCATCGGTAGCTAATATTTAGTATGTCCACCTCCATTTCTGATCACTTTGAAAACTCGATTCGGCATCGAGTCAGACAGCTTTTAAAGTGTTGCCATATTGATTATAGCCCAACATTCCTGAATTACTGCCTTGAGACTGGAAATGTTGTCAAATTGTCATCCGTTTGCATAGACCATCTAGGCCAATATTCTCCATAGGTTCTCTATAGGATTGCAATCGATTGCAAGCAGGTCATTCGGCTTCCCTCTTCCACATGATGTTTGGTGAACCATTCAAGATGCGCGCAATATGCCTCTTCGTTACTAAAACAACCGATTTTGCCTTAATGTATGAGCAGGACATCGTTTCCTGGTTGCTTCGTGTCTTATTCGACCTTTAAGATGCAAAGTAACTTTGGTGTTCCCATTTGTTGGTCGTTACATCCCATAGTTCTAGCACTATTTAAAGAAATTCCGTACCACTTTCTCAGATCGACCAATTTTTGTTACGATCGAGCAGTTAGAAAACTTTTGTTCACTGAATATCTTTATTATACCTTTCGCCATTCCTTCCAATTCTACGTAAATCACTAATCTGACCAACTTCTTACGTTGCACATCTAATATTTATCTTGTAAATTGAACATTCCCAAGTATTTTTTTCAAAAAACACAGATAAAGGCTTGGTTATTATGTGAAAACTCGATTTTTATACCCTGCGACTAAACGTATGCCTCGGGAAAAACTACGTTTGAATGTTTATATACACCGATGTCACCGTGTGTGTGATTGTGACGCACGTCCTTTCAATAAAATTGACCTCAATATACTACTACTACAGCAAATAAGTATCCCGATAAAAAGAACATTCCTAGTTGTTTTGTAAGTGTTTCAAGTTTTTTTTTCAAGTGCGGCTAAACGAATGTCTATCACTGTAGTGGGGGGAATATGGACAGGTCAATAATATACGAAGCGTAGAAGTTTATCGCTCGCGAGAGGAATAATTTCGCTCTCTCTCAGTGTTTGTGCGTCCAATAACTGAAATAGAACAAAAAGAGAAAGCAATATAAAAAAGAGTTCAATCCCTTCTTCCCTTCACTTTCCATCATGCATTGGATGTGATTATGGATGTGACTGTTCTCCACCCCAACCCCACCAGTGCAATTATTTCAATCATTTAAATTTACCACTGACGAATGAATTTACTTTTCCGTATATACCTAATATCGCTTCTCTGTCAACTCACAAACCAAAATATAACCATCAGCGAATTCAATTTTGCAATTAAACCACTCAAAATGCTTAATATCGAAGCCGCAAAAGTTACGTCCACACGTGGAATCATGTTCGATGTTCGGTTATTGTTTCTCTATTCCTCTTTTGATCAATATTCATTGTCATAGGATGGTTTAAATATTATAGAATAGTATGTAGAAGGGTTTCCCATCAACAGAAATTTGAAATTCATAATTCAACTATACAAATCAACCACCTTTCCATTATACCCCGACTGTCCGTCTTACCCGCGGCTCCCCTACAAAAAATCAGGAAAAACCAGGAAGGTTCGCATCCCTGCTCATGATGGTACGCGTAGGTGAGCACACAAATCAGTAGAACAAATGTATGGGAAAATGAGAATGCTTCTAGTTTTATCAATTTAAACCATTTACACACCAGGGGATTGTAATGTATGGCTTATAAAACAAATTTTAGGAAATTTTCGATTCGTTTGGTATGCAGATTGTCAAAATTCATACGCAGCAGAAATAGTTATACGTTAACATTATTTCATAAAAAATGTGACCTGTTTTCTGATTTTATACTAAATGAAACTAAATGAAACACGAGAGTCCTACGTCAAAAAATCAAAACATATGTATTAGCCACTCTCACAAGTATTTGTTGAACAACTCCGTACATTCTATATAATTCAAAATGATATAAAACTACCGAAAAGATATGATTAGTGACTTTACGAACAAATTTACTTTCCAATCACATAACACTAATAATTGCCAATGATGTGGCACAACGTTTCATTCCGCTAACATTCATTTATTTTGTGATCTGAACTACAAATGTGAAGGAAATTGCATTTCCATGCCTCTTCAGAGTTAGCTAACCATGGTTTACCCCCCCCCCCCCCCCTCTCATGATAACCAATTCCACGCACGAATTAGTGCCAAATGTGCGACAACTAGAGAGGCAGGCAGACTGTTGTGCCAGAGATCCTCTATCGATGTCCTTTGCGGCGGAACGCACCAAATTCAATTATTACATCACGTCTCTGCGCGTTGGGTGACAATATTGATATTTAAAGCTCGTGCCCCCTCTTTCGATCACCCAAAGCGAAACAGCTAAACGTGTGTTGTTAGCCGTCACGTAATACAACTCTGCTCTCCTGGTTGGTCCTTTACGGGGCGCTTACTAAACGGGTTACACGTTTTGCTGTTTCCAAGCACCACCACATTTATTTGTGCATGAATCGCTCATATTCGCACCGAACGGTAAATCGCACCGCTTTTGGTGGATTGTTGCGAAAGCCTGGATGGGATTTACGA
Source organism: Toxorhynchites rutilus septentrionalis (assembly GCF_029784135.1). Lineage (NCBI taxonomy): Eukaryota > Metazoa > Arthropoda > Insecta > Diptera > Culicidae > Toxorhynchites > Toxorhynchites rutilus. The sequence goes on along the minus strand of NC_073746.1, from coordinate 125,093,029 downwards.
TTTATAACAATTAGTAATTCCTGGTATTATAGGGATTGGCGGTGTTTGGGAATCTTCTATGCTTCAAACGTGAAGTGGTTTAGATTAATGGCACACCAAAATGTGTCAGTAATCGAGGATTATATCTAGTCTTGTAATATTGTATTATTATATTTAGTCTTGTAATATTGAAATTTCATGTGATTGCTACTGTCACGAATTATAATTTCCATTCGGCTGACGTACCACCACCATTATTACACAACTGACCTCAGCAATCTTCGAGAATGCACTCTGCTGGAAATAGCTGCCGCGTGGTAATCTACACACGTACAAACGAAGCAGTTCAACAGTCATGAATAATGATGTCGGTAAACTTGTTCCTTCCCACTGACCCCTACATATTAATGGTGAATTATGTAAATTCGATCGTGTCAATATTGTACCTCCCCACCCAACGGGAGGAGCTCAGGCTAAACGAGGTGATGGTTTTCAGTAACCCTGGAGTAAGTGATTGGAATGCAATAAAGTGTGCACGCGAGAGCGTTTAATTTCAGTATACAGAACTACTGGTTAATGAAATTGGAATTGTGGGTCTGAATAAATATTCACTCCCCCCCCCCCCTGCAGTGTGGTACATTTAACTAGAAGGTGGTTGGGCTGATGGCGAGTGGCAGGAATGAGCAAACTTTACCGTTTACATATTGCCACAGCTACACTTTTCTACATTAATTTCTACAGTTGGATGGATATTTCATTCGTTAGCTATTCTGGACGTTGTTATATTTTTTTCCCGCAACACCACAACGATATGAACGATATGAAGACGATTACACACACTCTCTTCCATTCGTATTGTCCTTCTGGTCTATATTTACTGCTCCAGGAATCGGCTACTTGTACTCCTTTTTTCACGTCGCTGAAATGAAAAATACATATTCATTTGCTGTTCTTATTTTGTACCTTCCAATGATCTCAACCACAGTCAACTGAATGTGTTTGCAAAGTGTTTTCATGTTTGCTTGGTGCTTGAGTAAACTAGCTCGAACGTTGGAGCTACAGTAGCGCAAGTCCTACAGGATAGCAAAGCACCGATTGTGGTTATGGGTAATGCAACATTAGGTAAGTAGTGATAGTTTGTTTTTGTTAGGACCCATGCACATAAAAGCATAATTTCGGTATACGAAGTCTGTTCAAAAAGTATCGCTACTTCTGAATTTTCCGGTTTACGTACATTCTGTCAAACATATGCAAGGAATTTGTAATTTTAAATCTTCCCACTGAATATTTTTATTGACGTAGAACTACGTCTTTCATTAAGGGTGCCAAATCAGAAAACAGGTCACGTTTTTATGAAATAATGTTAACGTTAATAACTGTTTTTGCCGCGAATGGATTCTGGCGATGTATATACCAAACGAATCGGAAATTCCCTAAGATTTGTTTGATATGCTATAAATTACAATCCCATAGTCTGTATATGGTTTAAATTAATGAAAATTTGAAGTATTCCCGTTTCCTCATACATTCGTTCTGTCCATTTGTGTGCTTTCCCAAACAGAGCTGTCAATAACGAGCAACCTATCGACGAGCAACGAAGGGGAAATCGTAAGATGTAAAGTCTCCGTGAACAAAGGAAAAGAAGAAGAAGGGAATATTTGCCTAGAGTATAAACAGTGGATCCCGCTGAGGCGAACTTTCATTCTTCGTGAGGAAATCGACTGAACAACATATGATGGATAAAGTAAAGTTTTTCAAGGGCCTTTTTGAAGGTTAGAGACGAATGAACTGAAGAAGTTCTGTGTTTAAATCAATGAATATCGCTACTTCTCCCTTGTTTTGTGTCATCACATATCTTCGTTTCGGATTGAGGATTGTTCTGCGAGCCCAAGAATGAATCATCAAACAATTATCGTCAAATGATTCTACAATAATAAAAAAAAACACTCCAGGGTGATCAAACTGGAAAAATGGTTATTTCAAATTTTCGTACCATCATAAAATAATATCTGCAGTTATAAACAAGCGACTTGAATTAAACCACAGCGTAGTTCTACGTCAACAATGCAGTCGTGTCTTGAGCACAACCTCCTATATTTTAATTTCTTCAAGTTGGTACTACTGCCACTGGTCTTAATGTCAGTTCTATATTATTAAGTTATCGATATTCGATATGATGTTATCCATTCGAAAAAGCGATTGACCAGAAACGTCCAGAATTTGCCAAAAGAAGAGTTGTTTGTTCCATCAGGAAAACGCAAGGCCACACAATTCCGAGAACTTGATTGGGATGTTTTAATGCATCCACCATATGGTCCAGACCTAGCACCAAGCGATTATCACCTATTTCTCGCATTGCAAAATTTTCAAAATGATAGGAAATTGCGATCAAGACAAGATTGTATAAATCTATTAAAAGAGTTTTTCGCCAATAAGGACCAAGACATCTATTATAGGGAGTAAAAAGTGCCCCAAACCAAATCACCAGCTGTATGGCAAATATTGTATAGGATATTAAATAAAAGATGTTGGCGGTTTATTTGAATCTCTATGTGGTTTAACATAGGATCTGTAGTGAAAAACGCACTTTTTCGTTTATTTCACGCCATCCTCAAAAACTTCGAGATAAAAATTTGAAAAAAAAATACTGTGCCTAATGTGCATCTCACTACGGTGTATCAAGAATAATTATCAAAAAAAAAAAAATTATGTACTAAAAACAATATTGAAATTTTGAATTTTTTTTTTTTTTTTTTTTTGAGATTTAGAGATTCAGTATTATTTTTAATCATATTTAAAGAAAAAGAGAGAAAAATAAGAAAATAAGAAAATGGTGAAAATACATCTCACTAAGGTGTATCGATAAATATCTTCAAACTATTTTTTCATTAAAAAATCTAATAATAAAATAAATTTTAAATACGCGGTACAAAAAAAAATATATTTACTGGCACTTCGAAATTTTGAAAAAAAAAAAATAACTTTGAGACCCACTTCTGCTCTAATTTTTATTTAAATACGCTCGTATGTGTCTTTTTTTTATAAATGTGGCGTAATTTTTTCCTGAATTTTTAAGAGCATTGCGAGACACAAAAATAATTTTCTTCACTATTATTTTTATTTTCTTGAAATCGATTATTTTATTGTATTCGTGGTTTTCAATTATAAAATTAATACAAAAAAAATAATAATTTGGAATTTTTTAAGTGTTCTTTAATTAACCCGAATGATCTTTCCACAAGGACTTTATTTTTTCTGACAGAGCTCTATCGTACTTCTGACTCCTATGAATCTAAATCCAATGTAAAGATAATCTCATATATTTTAAAATACGAGATTTACAATATTTTAAAATACGAGTTTGCGATTGGCAGGAACTGGGTATAGACCATAAAACCGTTTGGAACCATTTGCAGAAGATTGGATTCCAAAAAAAGCTGGATGTATGGGTGCCATACGAGTTGACGCAAAAAAAATCTTTTAGACCGAATCAACGCCTGCGATGCACTGCTGAAACGGAACGAACTCGACCCATTTTTGAAGAAGATGGTGACTGGTGATGAAAAGTGGATCACGTACGACAACCTAAAGCGAAAAAAGGCGTGGTCGAAGCGCGGTGAGCCGGCCCAAACCATCGCCAAGCCCGGGTTGACGGCCAGGAAAGTTTTGCTGTGTGTTTGGTGGGAATGGAAGGAAATCATCCACTATGAGCTGCTCAACTATGGCCAGACCCTCAACTCGGTTCTCTACTGTGAGCAGCTTGACCGTTTGAAGCAGGCGATTGACCAGAAGCGGCCAGAAATGATCAAGCGCTGGCAGCTATATGGATAGCATGGTCGTGTAAAGTAACTTTGCATTCCAGCCGGCCTTAGTTCGATCCCCATCGACGTCGTATGTTGCTTTTTTTTTGCACAATCCCAAATGAAAAGAGAAAAGAAAACAGAACGAGATGTCTGCTCGCATACATACAAACCATTTTTAAGTTTTTAAAATAGCTCATTATTTGCGCATTTGACTCTCATGCACAGGAAATGGCATCTTTTCTGCCAAAGATGACATGTTTTCTGCCAACGCTAGTTTGGGTGTACGTGCAACATTTTTCACCTTAGACTGCATCCGCAGAACATGCATGGAAGACACTCTATGCTTGCGCTTGCTTGGACATGTTTCAAGATAGTCATTCATTAAGAATTAATTCAAAAGCAACTTCCTAGTGGAGGCGATCTGGCGTAGTGGTAACATCCATGCCCCTCACGCTAAAGGTCACGAGTTCAATTCTCTGACATTCTTCCAAAAATGGAAGTAAAAGAGACGAACCAGCCAAATGAGTTGAAAGTCACTATAATACAGATAAAAAATTATATTACTAAGCCAACGGTAGTCCTACGTTAACCTTGCGTCTGTAACACAGATGTTACCCACCCCTAGTTTTAGCGATGAAAAAAAATCACAAACCAAGAGAGTTCATCATTAATAACCAAACAGATTCTTATTCAACGTTTCTGCTAAAATAATCCTAAGCACAGTCTTGTTACCGCAATTATTTCCGTTTCTCCGAATGTTAATTCAAAAAAACCACACCGATAAATGAAAAACGCAAATTTCATACACACGACGAATTTACACTGAAGAAGCCGGCGTCTCCTCCAATTATAAGTTGTTTCATTTTCTTTTGCCCTTCTTGTGCAGGATAAGATTAATTTTGTTACGCATCTTCTCTTTATGCTCCCTCTATCGCTGGCTGGCTGCCTGCTTCCCAAGTTCTAACGGGAGCTTTCCTCGTATTTCTTCCTTGACTGCCAACGAATCCTAAACCCCGTTCGGGACTGCAGATGAAAGAACCTCCAGGGAACGGAGCGGAACAAGTTGGAAGTAAATTTACGTACCACATCGCCGGTTGCCTGATACAAAGACTACATAATGTAATTCTCCTTCCGATTTCGTCATGCGTTAATGCGCAAAAGACATGGCCCCGAGTGCCAGCCGTCTGTACCTCCATTGTACTTCGGAAACGATATGGCAGCTGTTTATTTTACAGCAACGTTCAATCGATTATGAATCGAATCCATTTCGATGTCTATTGAATTTATTCATTCAATATCTGTATTGGCACAAACCTACGATAATTTTACATTAACCCAACTTCTACATTCACTGTTCCCTCAACTGTCAATTATTATCTACTGAATAGTGGCGGAAGCTCGAGCAAATGAAATGGAAATGAACAACTTACCGACACATCGAGTAAACTTTTGCCACTGACAATAGTAAATAAACATTTCATCGATTCAATAGTTTGTTTTATTGTGATAGAGCGTAGGATATAAAAGTCACATTATAGCAACATGAATTCGCAGCAAAAAAAAAACAACCATCAATGCCCATTTTATCTGCTATTAACTGTTTGTGGAATGGTCATATTGCTGTAAATTGTCTCGCCAGCTATCTCGAAGTTTTTTCTCTCGTTATGAAACTCCAGCCAAATCGTGTTCCCGTCCGAGTCAATGTTGGAGAAAGCAACATGTCAACACCACTTCCTACCCCCGACCAGTACCAGTACCTACTCTGTTTAGCCGAGAGTTCAGCTGGAAATGTATTATTGTACATAAATAAATACATACTCGTTCTGGTGCTATCTCGTGTTTCGCAGCTCATCTCGGATACGGCAGAACTCAGCATCAGAAGCCATGGATCAGGATCGATTTTCTTCCCCTCCCCCTCCTCCCATCTATTTGCTCTTCTCCATGTCGGAGTTCCACACATAGGAGGGGATCCGATGTCGTCATGTGTACCATATCATACACACCCAGAGATCCGTACTGTTTTCATCCGCGGACTGATTGCTATAACGAGTCTTTGCCGACGGTTTGACTCACTGGAACGCAACAAGACATTGTGAATTATTGCAGAAAGTATTTTTCCGCTTCGAAGCCAAGAAGCGCACCGCATTCGAGGATAGCTGCTGGCAAGTTTCCAAGTAGTAAGTAAAAGGGTAGCGGGTAAATTGGCCTTGCCATAGGATAATTCTTCCTTTTTTGTAATTTAACACACAGCATAGGGCTGAAATGATCGTTTCCGCGTTCGAGAACATTATGTTGTTGTTGTTGTGTTCAGTTGGCATGAGCTCGGTTTGAAATTAATGATCGATAATTCAACAACCGCAACTGTTTGGAGGCGAGCAATTTTATTAGCAGACCGCACAATGCATGCAAATCTTAGTTATGCCATTCGATTATATTAGGTTCGGTAAATAAAAATCCATTATTTTTATATGAAATTCAAAACATTATTTAGGATGTTTAAAACTGTTCGATTTGCGTCTAATATACACAGTTTTGTTGAATAATTTGCTGCCATTTTAAAGCTAGCTTCATAATGCCTCTCTCACAAAAGGTCGTGATTGAAAACTCTAGTAATTTCAATCACAATTTTCACAATCTTTTTTTGATCCCAATTTCATATCTTTAAGGAAATTTTGCAATGCGAGTAAAAGTTGGTAACCGATTAGTGGTTTGGCCACCGTTTGAGGTACACCACGCTTTGACCACGATCGATTTCGCACAATATTATCGTTGATGACTTATTTATCATCCACAATTACATCCACATCCACAGCGTGAGAGCGACAAGTAGCCAATGATGATATCTGCTACTCATTCACTTAAACCGTGATATGGGATCCGAAAACGTTGCGCTGAACAAACTGATGTAGTAAAATGGGGATTTTTTGAACTTATTAATCAATACCGGAAAGTATAGTACTAAGGCGGGAATTCAATACAATGAACAAGACTGTCAAACTTGTAACACAATAATAAGTGGTTTGAAATATTTCATAGGTAAATTCAATTTCAATTTATTTATACAAAAGCTACAGTGTAAAGAAAAATCCTTTTAAATTACTGCAACGCGCGATATAATCAACATAATCTGTTCTGAATGCAAACTGAATATTTACCTTACATATGAAAACTACTATTCAGATGTGCTAAAACCACTCAATGCTGTCTTTGCAAAAACTGTTAGACGGAACATTAATTTTGATATCGCTAGGAAGTCGATTCCAAATTGCTATACCCCTACAAAAAAAAGTATTACCGTAATGACAGGCTGTGGTTCGGTAAAACATAATTCCATACACGATTACTTCTAAAAGGTACAAGCTTTTCGTGTAAATATGTTGGTTTCGAAGAGTTAATTATGTTGTTTAGAAGCAAGACCGTTCCGTACATAAAATGTGGTAGTAACAGACTTTTGAATAGTTTAATTTTAGTATTCGAATTCAACATATTTGCTGTCAACCTTAGTTGACGAAGCCCGTTAAAAATTTTAGTACATTGAGAGCTTACATGTTTGTTCCACTCAAGATCGTTTTGAATGGTAAATCCATGAATAGACGCTGACCGCACATATTCGATAGCATCATGTCCAAGAACTAGCGGTGGTAAGATGTAGTCTACTCGAGATCTTGAAAGAAACATCGCTTTTGGTTTGCTAACATTAATCGGAAGCATATTTGTCTGAGTCCATTGATATATCCATCTTAAATCGTCATTGATCAGCCTAGCCATTATGTAAATAGGCAATGTAGAAGTACTCAAATGAAGTTGCACATTATCAGCAAACATGTGAATTTTACATGATTGCAAGATTGTGGGTAAATCATTTATAAATAGAGTAAATAATAGAGGACCAAGCACAGATCCTTGTAGTATTCAGGATAGGATATTGATTGACTGCGAATTGATGCACTTGACTGATACTATCTGTTTCCGACCTCTTAGGTAAGTTTGGATTACCTTAACAGATTCTCACGAGAATGGGAACAGCGAAAAGAGTTTTTCCAATAACTTCACATGCGATAACCGATCAAATGCCTTCGAAAAATCAATAAATAACAAAAACGCAACCCCCTTTTTGTCGATGTCCCTATGAATATCATCATGAACCTTTAAAATAGCACTTGTTGTGCTATGACCCGGTCTAAAACCTGATTGAAACTCATTCAGAAGATTGATGAAGTTTAGGAAACATTGAATCTGAGTTTGTAAAATTTTCTCAAATGCTTTGGACAGAGCACTGAGAATGCTTATAGGGCGCAGATTGTTCAAATTTATGCTTCTAGTAGATTTTTTTTATTGGAATTATTTCAGCTGATTTCCATGCTGCAGGATACTTCGAGGTAATCCGATTGTTCGAGACCTAACAATGTTTATGGGTAAACTGACCAGACGTCCCGCGTTACGCGGGACAGTCCCGCATTTCAACAAAATGTCCCGCGTAAGATTACGTCCCGCGAAACGTCCCGCATTTGGCAAAAGAAACGAAAATGTCCCACGATATCAATATATTTCAATATTACAATTTGATCATGTTGATTTTATTAAATGGATGAACCACAAAAAAAACTTTTATTTGACAGACTGTTCAAGAGATCTTCCAATGCATCCAAAGATTAATACGTTGAGCTGGTTGAGCCGAATAAATGAGACTTTCTAAACTATGGTTTATGTTCACATAACGTATATGCATAACGTTTTGTTTTTTTGTGTCCCGCGTTAGACCTCTGACCATCTGGTCACTTTATTTATGGGTGTTAATTGGTGTGGCACTCAAACATCCAGCTTATTTGCGAATAAGTTGATCATCTGAATCGGTCCAGTAGTTCCGACATATGTTATGTGAAAAATTCTCATCTTTTATGGAAAAACATAAAAAAAAATTAGCGCCCTTGATCCAAACACAATCAATAATAAAATAGAATTCAAATTTCCTGCAAGTGCAGTATTTTTCCAAAAAAAGGGCAACTTTAACTTGATGTATCGATCATCCGAATCGGTCCAGTAGTCCATTCATAACGGTCCATTCATAACTTCTATGAATTTAGTCATTTTTGGAAAAAAGAGGAAAAAGTTGATTTTTCGGAAAACCCTAAAATGGAAAAGGTCACCCTAAAAAAATAAAAAATACGGGTCTAATGTTTTGCGATAAAGAACAAAACTACCACTTTTCATGAAAATCTGAGAACCACTATATCGGTTTGGCATGGAATGGCCGATTCATATAATGAAAGTGTCCGGATTAATTAGCCGTCTGGAATCAAAAGCATTAAGGGGGTGTATAACGAAACAGACAGCTCCCATCGGATGATCCGTTTTCGAATGATGCGCAAACAAACAATTGTGGCGATCGGTTTTCATATTTCAAGATTTAAATAATTAGTTTTAGCTTTGAAGGTATTTCCAGTCAAACTGCTACCGGATAATGTTACCCTCATGCTTTACCAAACGTTTTACAACGCATGAATATGTTGAATCATATTATGTATTCTCTTATCATCACCCTCGAAACTCGAAACGATACGATATTTTTGCGCCCGAAAAAAATCAATAAATATAACATACTAGCTGACACGGCAAACTTCGTCCAGCCCAAAATTTATTTTTCGTTATCATTGATTGATTTACTAATCTACCCTTTAAAAATACCTTTTACTATAAAATTTCTAGTACTTCTACTAAAACTCGTCATTATAATATCAGATTACTTTCAGACACAATTCTCGTTCAAGATTTTTCAACCACTTGCAAATAACATGTTTCTCCGTTACACGGAATAAATATTTGATACAGAAAATATGATAGAAGTGAAGCAGCCCAAAATTGGACAATTCATTTATCGAGTTTTGCTCTTATCAACACATTCGGTGATCTATTTTTATTTATATAGATAGAAGAAGGAGTGCGTTTTATCACATTAAAATCAAGAGAGAAAAAAGATTCCCACTTTCGAACAAAAATCAATTTCGTTAGCGCAAACATCAAATGAACTAACAACCATAAAAACATTTATTGTTCCCTAAAACCTCCATATACCAAATTTGGTTCCATTTGCTTGATTTGTTTTCGAGTTATGCAGAAGTTTGTGTTTCATCTCTATCGCAGCCTCCCCTTAGAAAGCGGAGTGGAGTGTCTAACCACCTTAGAAACATTTATTGCATCCTAAAACCTCCATATGCCTAATTTGATTCCATTTGCTTGATTATTTCTCGAGTGATGCAGTAATTTTTGTTTCATTTGTATGGCAGCCCCCCTTAGAGAGGGAGAAGTGTCGATTCACCATAGAATCATTCATTGCACCATAAAACCTCCATTTAGTTAATTTGGTTTCATTTGCTTGATTGGTTCTCGAATTGTTCAGCACCCTCCTCCCCTCCCCCTCTTGAGAGAGAAGAAAGGAGTGTCAAACCACAACAATTATTGCTCCTTAAAACATCCATATGCCAAATTTGGTTCCATTCGCTTGATTAGTTCTCGAGTTATGCAGAAATTTGTGTTTCATTGGACAATTTTTGTGACGCGAACAATATCTACAGATACGAACAGATACGGAGGGGTGCTATTGGGGATCAATAAGTGCCACTAATTTTTTTAGAATTGACCTTCCACCTATTGGAAGGATCGAAGCTGTTGCTTGTCATGCAAACATCAGAGGCAAAGACCTCTGTATTGTCAGCTTGTATTGGGCTCCGAGAGCTGCGGTTAGCCGCAAACAACTTGATGACATGTGCTCACTCCTTCCTGAGCTTCAATATGACCGTTTTGAACACTGGGGAAACAACACGTGTACCTAAACCTCCTGCTATCCCAAGTGCTCTTGACCTCTCGCTCTGCTCGAATTCACTATCGTTAGATTGCAAGTGGAATGTAATCCAGAACCCCAACGGTAGTGATCACTTGCCAATCAAAATTTACATCACCATTGGGTCGAATTCTTCTAAATCTATAAACATGGCATATGACCTCACAAGACACATTAACTGGAAAAAATATGCGGACGCGATTGCTCTAGCCATCAATTCCAGAGATGGTTTACCTCCATTGGAGGAGTATAACTTCCTTTCTCGTTTGATCTATGACAGCGCAGTTCGCGCTCAAACGAAACCCATCCCAGGTTCCACTATTCGTCGAAGGCCTCCCAATCTATGGTGGGATAGCCAGTGTTCCAAGCTTTATGTAGAAAAATCGAATGCATTTAAAGCTTTTCGGAAACGTGGAACCCCTGAAAATTTTCAAACGTATTTAGCCCTTGAAGATCAATTTAAAAACTTAATCAAAGGGAAAAAACGTGCTTATTGGCGAAATTTCGTGGGAGGTTCGAGAAACGTCAATGAAAAAAATATGAAACGTGGCTCGAAACATGAGAAATCACTCTTCAACGAATGAAAGCGAAGAATATTCACATCGATGGATTTTAAATTTTGCACGGTAGATTTGTCCAGATTCCGCTCCTGTGCAAAAAATTGTTCGAGATATACCACAAGGTAGGTGCGATCTTGATCTTGAGTTTTCGATGGTAGAATTCTCTCTTGCTCTGCTTTCATGTAACAATTCTGCTTCGGGATCGGATAGAATTATGTTCAACTTGCTGAAAAACCTCCCTGATGTGGCGAAACATCGCTTGTTGAATTTATTCAATCCGTTTCTGGAGAATAACGAATGATTGTCTTGCGTTGCTTTCTTCAGAAATTCAAATGACTTACGCCGAAAAAAAACAAATGGCTTCAGTATTCTTGGACATAAAGGGGGCCTTCGATTCTGTTTCAAGAGAGGTTTTGTCGGACAAATCACACTCTCGGAGTCTGCCGCCTCTATTGAATAATATGTTATATAACTTGCTTTGTGGGAAACATTTGAACTTTTCTCACGGAGATTCGGCAGTAAGTCGGGTCTCCTACATGGGCCTCCCCCAGGGCTCATGTTTAAGCCCCCTTTTGTACAACTTCTATGTAAGCGACATCGACAATTGCCTTACACAAAATTGCAGCCTGACACAACTTGCAGATGATGGAGTGGTGTCTGTCGTAGGATCAAACGAATCCGATCTGCAAAGACCCTTACAAGATACTTTGAACAATTTTTCAACCTGGGTCATTGTGCTAGGGATCGAATTCTCCACGGAGAAAACAGAGATGGTGGTTGTTTCTAGGAAGCATAGACGAGCAAAACCAATGCTTCAACTTTAGGGTAAACCGATCACTCATGCTATGTCAGTATGGTTCGACTCCAAATGTACTTGGGGGGCCCATATTAGGTATCTGAGTAAAAAATGTCAACAAAGAACAAACTTTCTCCGTACAATTATCGGCACCTGGTGGGGAGCCCATCCCGAAGATCTTATTATGTTGTATCGAACAACTATTCTCTCAGTGATGGAGTATGGCAGTTTCTGTTTTCAATCAGCTGCCAAAACAAACCTCATTAAACTTGAGCGAATTCAGTATATTTGTCTCCGTATTGCGTTGGGATGTATGCCCTCAACGCATACCATGAGTCTCGAGGTTTTGGCAGGCGTACTCCCACTAAAAAATCGCTTCAATTTATTATCTCTTCGGTTCTTCATCCGGTGTAAGGTCATGAACCCATTGGTGATCGGAAATTTTGAGCAGCTGATCGAGCTAAATTTTCACTCCGGTTTCATGAGTTCATATCATGAATTCATCTCCATACAGGTTGATCCTTCTTCGTATATTCCCAACCGTGTTTGTTTCCCTGACTACATCAATTCCTCTGTGCATTTTGATCTGTCCATGAAGCAAGATATCCATGGATATTCAGATTACCAACGATCGAGGATCGCTCCAACGATCTTCGATGAAAAGTATGGGGGTTTCAATTGTGATAATATGTACTTTACTTATGGGTCCACTATAAACGAGTCCACAGGATTTGGAGTGTTCAACGAATTTTTTAGCACCTCACACAGCCTTCAGAATCCTTGCTCAGTGTATATTGCTGAATTGGCAGCAATTCATTGGGCGCTGGATAGCGTCGCCTCACAACCTGTTGAACACTATTACATAGTAACGGATAGTCTTAGCTCTGTCGAAGCTATCCGTTCAGTGAGGCCGGAAAAGCACTCGCCGTACTTCCTTGAGAGAATACGAGAAATTTTGAGTGCTTTAACCAGACGCTGTTATATCATTACCTTTGTCTGGGTCCCTTCACATTGCTCAATTCCGGGTAATGAGAGGGCTGACTCATTGGCAAAGGTAGGTGCAATTGAAGGCGATATTTATCAGCGTCAAATCGCCTTCAATGAATTTTATTCTTTAGTCCGCAAAAATACCATCGCTAACTGGCAACGCAAGTGGAATGAAGATGAATTGGGCCGGTGGTTTTACTCGATTATCCCTAAACCGTGTGCCTCAAACCGTGGTTTAAAAGTCTAGACTTGAGTCGGAACTTTATTCGCACCTTCTCCCGACTCATGTCCAATCACTGTTCGTTAGACGCGCTACTCTTTCGTTTCAATCTTGCCAGCAGCAATCTCTGTGTTTGTGGCCAAGGTTATCGCGACATCGAGCACGTTGTTTGGTCGTGCGAGGTGTATCTGGTCGCCAGATCGAATTTAGAAAACTCCCTTCGGGCCCGAGGAAGACAGCCCAATGTGCCGGTGAGAGATGTGTTGGCTCGGTTAGACCTTGATTACATGTCCCATATATATGTTTTCCTTAAAGCTATAGATCTTCGTGTGTGATTGTCCCTACATTTTTATACCCTCCTTTCCTTCCTTTGCGGGTAATTCGTCCCCTTGCTATAAATGGTAGAATAAGTTGAAATGTAAATACACTATAGATATACGAATAGATTTAAGAAATGAGTGTTCATCAACATTATTACAACTTGCTTATATCCTATCCTTCTCCTAAAAATATGTCACCCTCCTAAACTCGAGTACACCGCGAGTAATCGGTTTTCCACCTTACTAACCATAGATGTAAGAAAATTGTTTATATATATATATATATATATATATATATATATATATAGTTTTAAAATTATATTTAAGAATTCGGTTCCTTTAAACTTAAGTAACTGAGCCTGAAAATAAAAGAAACAAACAGTGTTATTTATTAGTTATAACGCTAACCGATGATGCAGACTTTTGCAATTTCTCGCTTTGATCGAACATGTGAAAGCAGGACACCACGCTACATATAAATGTCAAAATATAATGACTCTTCTGACTCAAATGGATACAAATGACCCAATGAATGAAATAGATGAGATGGGAAAAAAATATCATTGACATCAAGCCGTAACAAAGTTTGAACGTTATTTGAAAAAAAAATTATAAATTTTGTATGAATCCCAAAAAATCTATAATCTGTTACAGATTCTTGGTTTCAAAAAGATTGGAAAATCTATAGATATGGTAACCCTGACAACCGCGCGCCCATTTGAACCGTATACGCTTGTGTGAAGAAAAATACCTCAACAGAGAGAGCAATCCAGATTCAAGCGCGCAGTATACCTGACAACCAAACATTTCATCTGTGTTTCGGAGCGTGCTCATTCGCCAGAGCGCATGTGTGCACAAGGAGTGGGAGCTCAACTGGGTACAAAAATCTTGTTGCGCATCAGCTCCGAGTTGCTTTCTGAAGACTGCCTGGAGCATTGTGCATTGGTATTATTCCGCTATAAATAGCGGAAATTGCAAACGGCAATTCCGATGATTGGTCAGTAAAAATAACTTATGCTGGATGACCCTTCTGATTTGTTTTCCAATTAATGAGTAAAATAACCTTTTTAGCAGACAAATTTAAATTTTATGGGGGCGCAGAATTAGGAACACACTTGCGCAGGGTTTGGAATATTACAATTTTAGTGCGTAAAATCAGTCATCATATGTTTTCAAAAATATTTAATTTAGATAGTTTTATGAAATGTTGTTTACGGTTTTTACTTTCAATGTTACTACTAATGATATAGTTTCAAGACCGCATTAACTGTTTTGTGATATTTGCATATATTTTGTTTACAGAATGCACCCGTGGCCGAGTGGTTAGTGTCTCACATTGTCATGCCGGGTGTTCGGGTTCGATTTCCGTTCTGGCCGGGGGATTTTTCGTCATAGAAATGTCCTTCGACTTGCACTGTGGTCACGCGTATTCTAGAGCTTGCCCCTCGGAATACATTCAAGGCGTGTTATTTGGCTTAAGAAATCTCAACTAAGTATTAATAATTGACGCTAATTAATGCATACGTCGAGACGGCTAAAGTTCCACAGGGAACGTTAACGCCATTCAAGTAAGTTGTAATTTATAATTTATCAACATAAAAATGCGCCTTTTCATACCAACGATGTTGTAAAAACGAAACTGTTTGAATACTTCAATCATGCACCCTATTCACCAAACACCAATTCACCGAATGGGTGTGATATTTAACATCTATAATTGCCGACTTAAATGTGTTGAACCAAAAGTAGAATATACTGAAGAATACATAAATTTTGAACCATTAACAGTTTTTTTTTTCTAGTAAAAATTTCTCAAATATCGTCGAAATTTTAACATTAACTAACTCTTTCATATAATATCCAAATTTAGGTTTACTATCAACTACAATATTACCTAGAAAGAGTTATCATGGAACCCCATATATTTGGATGTATGATTTTGCATCACGTTTGTCATCTTCTGGCAACGACTCGAATTTATTTCAAATATAGCGTATCTCAAAAATTGGTCCCGAAATGAAAGGCAGATATCCACGAATAAACATATTCGGCCATTAAAAAACCCGTCGATTCTACATGGGCTTTTCAGTATAATTTCCATAGCCTTTTCTCAATTTGCTCAATTGCTCCTTCTGGCACGCTATGACATGGATACTAAATCATGCAAACTTAATACCGTGTAATTCCCTAGGAAAACTGAGCTTGGCTTCCATCGCAAACATCAAACTTTGCACCAAACACGCTCAGCAATGTTGTACCTTTGCGAAATAGCATTTTAGCTGTCCCGTCAGAATTAGCGCTATATTGTGCGCTTCACATTCGAGCGGGCTTTGAATCGCGGTCTTAACAAGTTGCAATTCGCTCGAAACGGATCAACGTCGAAACGGCAAGCGAAACTGTAGGATTTCGACATTATTTATTCGCATTTATTACACACAACACGACCAGCGTTGATGTAAAGATGGGTTTTATGACGATTCGTACATGCTTTTCCGCGTCGTTTGACTGCTACATATTCGGATCCAATCAAGGTGGATTCGGTTACGAGATTCCCTACCATCCGCAGTTTCCGTATTCGATTTCCAAACCTGAAGCAGGTGAGGAGGCACCCTCCGGGCCTTCACTTGATTTACGATACATCCCAAATGAGATTGCGAGTGATGGCGTATTTATTTAGCTGCTTTTCATTTCAAGTAAACGAGCAGTTACTCTGAGTGGGATGAGGAGGACACAGTGTGGGTTGTGATTCTGGGATAACGATCGCTTCTCAGGATAGTAATTTTGCCGTGTAACTGATAAAAGATAAGTAATTTGTTTTCTGCTCCTGTACATAGCTGATCAATTTCACAAAGTATTGGCCTAACAAATCCTAGAATTGATTATAGAACATCTGCATTCCTAGAATTGTTTCCATTCAATATAGAGCACCGCTCATTCAGCACACAAACATCAAAAATAACTCTCCCAAATGCGATGAATCGAATCGTGGCGAAGGGTCGTTATCACCGGTGTTTACAGAGAACACTCATTAACTCTGAGCGGGTCTTAATAAATCGGCACGAAAAAGCATTCCTCCCAGCAAGGTGAGTAAAATTGATGTAAACAATGAATAAAACCGTTTCTCAAAGATTCCGCCTTGACTTCTATCTGTCGATTTCAATACGCTCCTGTCCGCAAAGCAATTCTCGCCGTGTTTTCCAGCTATGTACCGAGGCTCCCTACGCTCTGCCAGCCAGCAATTTAATTTGAATAAACATAGATGAGGAAATTTGCTACTTATAAACACGCTGCTTTACACATTTACAGTATCATCTCCTGGCTTCGGTGTGATTCAGCACGGTTTCACTAACCTTTTGCCGTTGTTTTCACCAAGATTGCTGAGTGGAGCAATCCGTTGAAAATCAAGGCCGGGAACATTCAGGATCGTGAGGCCGAGACTGTGCCGGAGCGCTATTACACCATCCATCAGATGGTAATCGCGATAAGAGACGAAGGTTGGCACATAAAAATTATCGGGATTTATTTGAACTGTGAATTTATGAATTTGTTTACAATATTCTATGAACACCGTTCAATGATAGCATTAAAGTATACTGCAATAATTATCATGATGTCTGTTATGTACAGACAATGCGGTTTCACCAGAGAGAATTTTCAATTCCAGGAATCCATCCATGTCTGTCTGGAATTAGATTCAGCGCCCGTTGGTGTTTTTTTTCCACAACTGCATTGACGAACCCGATAGGTATTTCAATTTTGACTCGTGTATCGAGCAAATTCCTGAACCTCGATGCTCGTTTTTATTACTCTACGTCAGCATCGGATGCCATTGTTGGTTTCCACTGCAGAAAATAGAGAACTACCTTCTTGAAAAAATAGCAAAAAAAAAAGAAAATTGAAATTGTTAGTGTTTGTTTGGTTTCCATTCCTGTTTTCCAGACTGATGGTAATGAAATCTACGCGGTTGTGGATATAGACGCACAAAACATCATTGGGAAGCGAAAACGAAAATTAAATTTGAATACAGTTGGGAAAATTATGCTGCAGTGGCGCTTGAAGAAGGTGGCATATTCGTTGTTTTGATGTTTAGGTATCGATTTGTTTAGATGTTTTTTTTTGTTTTATATATCGTAATCAAAACCGGTGAAGGCTCCATCAAATGATGCTCGAAACTATCAACATTTTTATAACGTAGACCATGAAAACTGTTCCCGAGAAAGCGACTCATAGGTATGGATTAGAGAAGTTGGAGCATCGCTGGATCAAGTGTATCGAGCTTAAAGGAGTCTACACCCAAAATTGATTTTAACGTATGTTTTGTCATCCCGATTTATGACATTAAATGAGACATAACATAACAGAAAATATCATGACTCACAAATACTGGTAAGCATTTGTATAATATACATGGTACAGCAATATAAGATTAATACGAGCGAGTGAAACAAAAGACAAATAAGCTTTCCGCATACTTTACCACAAACACGGCCATAACCGAGATAGATATTGTTCTCCTTCATGCGCTCTTTTTGACGTAGAACTACGTCTTTCAGGAAGGTAGCCAAATCAGAAAAGAAAATTTTATGAAATAAAGTTAACGTTAATAACTATTTTCACTGTGAACGAATTCACATGATTTGCATACCAATCGAATCGGAAATTCTCTAAGATTTGTTTGATATGTTATACAATACAATTCGCTTAGAGATTAGCGATTAGCGGTATAAATTCATGAAAACTGGAAGGACTTCTTTTTTTCCCATACATTCGTTCTTCCGATTTGTGTGCTAACCCTACTCATATTTCGAATGCTTATAACTCGAACATTTCTTAACAGATCGGAAAGATGTTTGTATCAATTGATAGTAAATATTTCTATGCGTCTATCACAATTAATAAAATGTTATTTTTCATGAGATGAACAATTGAATAACTGTAAAATGTCAAGCGTTATTGAAACGCCTTAACTGCCAAGTTTTGATTGGCCCGATTTACGGTTTTCCCAACACAGACTTCAAAATCGATATACCTGTGGAAATCCGTTCTGCAAATATACATGCAAGTCGGGGGTATTTTTGTTCCCACCAAGCTGTGTTTCCCTAACAGGGACTTCAAAATTAATGTGCCTGGGGTAATCCGCTTTGCGAAACCATGCAAGTCGGGGTTATTTTTTGGTGTTGAGTACTTTTGTACTCGCTTGTCGTTGTGCAGACCGGAATATGTTTCCCTAAAACGTACTACTAAACTGAGAAGCCTGGGAAAATCGTCATTTCAGATACTAGAGGTGAATGGACTTTCGCGGTTCGAGAACTACGTAAACATGAGATGTGCAATATTTTCAGAGGGAAATGTGAAATACAATGATCGTTTGACAATTCTTACGTTCACATATTTTGGTCCTAGTCCTAGGCATCATATCGAACGTAAAAGGACGCTCATCAAATTTATTTGTAACGACGAAAATAATCTACTATAAAATTTTCGATGCATTCTAAAATAATATTCCAAATGGTAAACAAGTGGATTGCATAATATAAGTGCGTAGTTCTACGTCGAAAATATGCGATCGTGTCCTAGATACAACCCCTTACAATTTTTTTACTCTTAGAAAACACTTCCCAACTTCATTTTATAATCAAGTGCAATCTTATCACGTATCTGCTGAACAACTGCTGAAGCATCATTAGCCATGTGGATAGCGTGGTCGTGCAAAATTGCTTTGCATTCCAGCCGGTTTGGTTCGATCCCCATTGACGCGTCGTGTGGACTTTTTTTTTGGCCCAATCCCAAATGAAATGAGAAAAGAAAACAGAAAGAGATGTCTGCACGCATACATACAAACCATTTTTAAGCTTTTAAAACAGCTCATTATTTGCGCATTTGACTCTCCAGCACACTAAATGTCATCATTTCTGCCAAAGATGACATGTTTTCTGCCAACGCCAACGTTTGGGTGTATGTTGAGACATAAATCGCCGCTTTTCCAGGCTGAATACTTATCGGACTGCCCTCGTATAGCGGACGAACCATATACATTTGAATTCTCCCATTGTGGTTTTGACGAATCCTTTCATATTTCATCAGGATATGAGGTAATTGTGCCAGTACTGCGAAAGAGTCCGTGTTGAGCGTTGAGCGTTGAGCGTCCAGCGTTTAGCGTTTATCGTTTAATGTTAAGCGTTGAACGTTAAGGTTATATTGAGACTCGATGAAGCTTAAGGCGAGCTTGATTCATCATTAAGGGTGATGCCTGAGTGAACGCGACACGCGAAGCTATGCCTTTGACAAGTCACACGTAGGCTTGTCAAAAATCGCGACCAAACTACGTTCATTTGAGGCTTGCAAAACTGCCGCATATGCCAGAGTGAACGCGATGCGATGCGACAAACGAATTTCTACGCGACACAAAATCAACCTCGTCATGTACAGCTTTTTCATGCGATGAATGCGCTACAATTGACAAGAATGTAAATTTTATATATTGTTCACATCATTGCGGGAGTAGATGTTTCTGTGGCTGTGCAAGCGGTGATCGGAGTTATATTTCAGAGAAGTGCACTTTGGAATCAGTGAACTCGAAACTACAGGAAGTTCCGAGTTCTGATCAAGCTGCCGGAGTCGAGATCTGGGAATTTTGGTGATGACAGTATCACCACAGACCATACTTCAACATTCTACCGTTTTTGAAGTAACAAATGGAGCCCAGATGTGCAATGGAAACCTCACGTATTTGGTAACCGACAGCGAGAACAAAGAATTATACGGTTCGTTGTTGCGAAATTCAACCGAGTCAACTTGAAATGTTACATCGGAACACCCGCCGTACAGTCATCAAGTGGCTCAGCTCCGACTCCTACAAATAGAAATTAAACAACGGGAGAACGGTCAGGCACAACCAGTGTTTGGATTTCGATCAAAATCGAATGATACACAATGTGTCATGCAAGTAACCTCTCACGAACATATAACCAAATATGAGAGGATCATTCAGATACTTGTATGGATGACAGTAATCACTTGTGTTACACTAAATGATTAAACCAAAGGGAAACGAAGACTGTTGTTTGCATATTCAAGCTGTAACAAACATCGCACACCATTTTCGAAGCCTGCATACAAGTTTTAACCGCATATATCGTCCCGCTCTACTATAGCGAAACCCACTGCACAGACAGTCAAAGCAATAAATGATACAAGAAAAAGACGGGTAATGTCGGGGACATAACCGGAGTGACGTAGGACTATACAAAGGGGACAGCTTTTGTTAAATATATATTTTAAATATATTATTTTATTTTCTTCTCCTACGTGAATACCTACCTATCTACCTGAAAAATTGATTAGTTTACTGTTTACTCTTTATGAATATGTTGATGGTTCTGAAAAGAACCTTTGGTGTTGTGTTTTTGTTATCACTCGATATTCCCATCTTGTTCGGTTAAACCTTCCTGTTTAGCTATTGCGTTTGCCACTCGCCACAGCTTTCACAGTTGGAAAATTTCTTCCCATCCAGCTTGTGACATATTGTTCAGTAAATTACATTTAATGCGACGTGCCGGAGAAAAACTTTGCCACTCGCTGAAACTAATTGTTGCCTTGATGAGCGCCGAACCGAAGCTGCTCTGTTCTTGATGCGGGTTTTCTGATCGTCGTGAGCAGCTTTGCAAGCCAACTCGAGCACTTCGACGGCCGAAACTCTATAATCGCTGTTAGGTATACTGGTGCTCCGGCACCAATCCGTTCGGGCTTGTTACCCTTGCGGAGCAATCAGTAAATGCGACCAACAGGGAACTGGAGACCTGCACGGTTCGAGTGAGACTTTGCCTTTCCCTTAACTTGTCCTCCTTTGTTACGTCCACGATGCCGATGCCGTACAACCACACGGGTTTACGGTTTGAAAGAAAATAAGATATTTTTTTGGGGTCCGCGTGTATTATACTCTAGCAGTACACACTCACAGGATAGAGACAAATCGGCAGATTCAGCCAAAGGGGCGAGTCCAACGAGACGAATGAATGAGCGTTACAAGGGAGCGATGGCAAAAAAATACATTCATTACGATTTGTTCGCTCGTTGGATTCACATGCAGGCTAAAAAGGGTCCTTTTCAGGATCACAAAATTATCTTCAATCTAAAGAGTTTATTGTTTTGTTATCACTCGATATCCCCATCTTGTTCGGCTAAACCTTTCTGTTTAGCGATTGCATTTGCCACTCGCCACAGCTTTCACAGTTGGAAAATTTCTTCCCATCCAGCTGGTGACATATTTTACAGTAAATTACATTCAATGGCACGTCGCATTACCACCACTCAGTATCGGATTGGAGGTAATTTTAACCTGTAATTGAACATTTGCGATGACAGTGGTACAGTGTCGACTTTCAATGTGGGGTCATAATTTGGACCCCGAACTCTATGTTTACAAAAATGTCCAACTAAATATGTCGAATTACAGGTCCGTCCAATTAGCTAAATGTCGAGATAAGTGTAAATTACTGTACTTTCAATCTAGAAGCAATTCTGCCAAATTCACATACTCATCATATCCTGGCAAACAAATTATGAAAAAATCAATTTGTGTTTTATTATTATTTTGGATATTGTTTTAGAAAGCATTGAACTGTATTTCCTAAACTCTTTTTTGGAAGGTTTAATGGCCCTGAAAAGCGCCTTATTTTATGGAATGGTTCCAATTTAGAAAACTTAGTACTCGTGGTTTTGAAAAAAACCATTTCGAACGCCCTCGATGCCGCCTTGTTCTGGATTTGCCACCAAAGCAGTGTGTATAAAGAACAAACTTTTTTCTTCTGCTACCTGATGCCGTTTTGCGATTGCGTTTGCCACTCGCCACACGCTGCAACTGCCTGTTGTCGTCTTGATGTGTTCTGTTCCGAATGAGGGTTTTCTTATCGTCGCGAGCAGCTTTGCCAGCTAACTCGATCACTTCGGCGGCCAAAACTATATAACGCCGGCTAGGTGGACTGGTGCCCTGGTACTAACGCGCTCGGCTTAGCTACCCTTGCGGGGAACTCCAGATCAACACGGTTCGAGCGGGATTTTGCCTTTCCCTTCACTTTTCCTCCTTTACCATGTCCAGACATGGCTGCTTGGGTTGGTTTGTTGATGTGTTGTGCTGCGAACCGATGTGGTGTACGGTTTGAATGAGAATGATCGTTACGGCAGCGGAGCGGGGATTTTTAAGCTGACTGGCTGGCTCGAAAATTACGCATGTGTGAGACTGCGACCAATGTTTCGTTCATTTTTTTCTTTTTCCTTTCAAATCGTGCTTCATTCTATTCCGCTGCTGCTCTGGTTGCCCGTTTTGGTCGGTACGATTTGAGGAACACAAAATGGACCAATCAAAAATGGGCACATAGTGCATTTTGACAATGCTTGATATTTCACAATTATTCAATTATTTATCTCAAGAAAAATGAAATGTTATTCGTTATGATAGATGCGTAGATATATTTCCTATCAATTGATGCAAAAACCTTTGCGATCTATTGAGAAATGATCGAGTTATAAGCGTTCCAAATCTTGCATTTTTTCCTACTTGTTCAGTGCCTAGATTTCCATTTCACCCCCTATATCTTCCGGTTAGACGTAGTCCTACGTCCGTCAAAATTACGTAAACATTCGGTCACCATTTGCGGAGAGGAACGAATGGGAAAAGAGAGCGGTGTTGCTAGTAAAACTGCGGTCTATATACACCGAAAGCGTATATGATGGTTTTGCTAAACTCATCTTATTATAAGTACATACTAGTTCATGCATTCTTATTTCTTCAATAAATGAGAGTTCAACGGAATAAAACTGCAAAATGTGCAAACACATTTTATTTGAACTACAAACAAAATCACGAAACGTAAACGCAAATCTGATCCCCAGTTATCGTTACATCGCGGTGAAGCGGATTAAAAAAAGAAATCAAGAAATTAAGAAATCTTCACTCTCCATAATCACATCTGAATATTCTTCTGTATCAATAATAATATTTTGCAAAATACTTTGGTGTATCTGTTTTTACATCGCATTCAATATGTTTCCAGAGCAATCTTCATTCGATTGATTTCCTTCGTCTGGAATTCCGTACGCTTTCGGACATTAAATATTCTTTATCAGAGTCGAATTCGAAACATAAACACGAAATGAAAATAACACATCTGTCGCGTCCAATCGCGTCTACTGTGGCCACTGTGTCGCTTTGAAAATCGCGTTCATTTCGCATTGAATCGCATCGCATCGCGTGTCGCGTTCACTCTGGCTTCACCCTAAGGCAAGGCGCAAATTGAGACGCGTATAGCGCGAGCATCTAGGCGCGATCTAGCGCCTGTTTTTGTGGTTAATGAAAATAGATAGAACGGCGCAAATTGGCCAGATGACGCGAGGTGGTAGAGCGCTCGTGAGACACGATTCACGTGACGCTGTGGCTGAACCACAGTTTCTCGTGCTGGTCGTGCCAGTTGTGATAATTGTGTTGGTGAACAATCATGAACCGGTCGGGTGGTTGTATTAGTAAATAAATATACGCGCAACTCTGTGTGAATCAGATATTGTAGACGAGTGGCACGTTATTTACACCAAACTGGACTCAATATGCGCTCCATCACGCTACGTTTGTGGCACGTATAAGTCGTGTTGGTAGTCTCGTGTTCGCTTACGAACGCTATACGCTTCCCAATTTGCGCCTAGCCTAAGAGTTACCCGCCAAGACGTTTCCAAGCGACTGCATGCGTTGGGAATGATTTGAGGAGGGACCCCTGTCTGGAAGGTCGGAAAATAATGAATTTTCGTGGATTTTTTCGGATGTTACGAACAAAGTTAAGTGTTCGTGTATTTTGGTTACTGTTCAAGGTATATTTGAAGATGTATTTTCCGTTTTTTTAGTGCACGAATAATGATTACGACGCTGTTGCCAGCTGAATGCGTAGATGCTGTCTGAAAATCGGTACCTTGCTGAGGATATCAGTTCTGAAGCAACGGGGTGTCGTAGAACAAATTCCAATGAATATTTTGAAACGTCCGAATAGTACCTAAAGCGTTACATAGGGGTTTTTGAAAACTCGAAAAATTGTCAAAACTGCGGCTTTTTTTGTTAAAAATTAGATATTTTCATAAAAAAATCTCTAAATAGCGATTTTTAAAAAATCGAACAAATGAGATATCAAAAAACGGTTATGTAACGCCTTAAATAATTCATTTTTACATGGTGATAAGAAAATTAAGCCACATTGATCGAGTACATCATGAGACGTGTTCCCGTGGCCGAGTGGTTAGCGTCACACCTAACATGCCGGGGGGTTGGGGTTCGATTCCCTTTCTGGTTGGGGGAATTTTTCATCAATGAAATTTCCTCCGACTTGCACTGTGGTCACGCGTATTCTAGAGCTTGCCACTCAGAATGCATTCAAGACGTGTTATTTGACATAGAAATCTCAAATAAGTACTAATAAAAATGACGCAAGTAATACTACGTAGAGACGGCGAAGTTCCTCTAGGAACGTTAGTGCCATTTAAGAAGAAGAAGAATTATTTGTTAACAATTTGTATTAACATATTAACAATTGAATAAATATTTATTAAATTTTTCATCTAGTTATTTTGTTGAATTTTGAACATATGAATATATGAATATGTGTATATCCATATGTTAGGCTGTTAAAAAAGTCCTGCGGTATTTTTTTGAATTTTCATTTGTTCATAAAATTAGTTACAATCATCTGTTTTAAGTCAAATATGCGCCGTTTTGTTCGATGACTTGTTCCCAACGAGATGCCAACTTCATAATATCCCTGTTATAGAAGCTCGCTTCCTTATTGGCAAAAAACTCGGATAGCCAATTTTCACAGGCCTCTTTTGTAACTTCTGACTACCTAGCTCGTTCGCCATGGACAAAAACAGGTGGTAGTCACTTGGTGCAAGGTCCGGACTATACGGCGGATGCAAAAGAACCTCCCATCCGAGCTCCCGCAGCTTCTGGCGCGTCACCAAAGAAGTGTGTGGCCTGGCGTTGTCCTGATGGAAGACAATGCGGCCTCTGTTTATCAAAGATGGCCTCTTCTTCATGAGTGCTACCTTCAAGCGGTCCAGTTGTTGGCAGTACAGGTCCGAATTGAGCGTTTGGCCATAGGGAAGGAGCTCATAATAGATTATTCCTTGACAATCCCACCAAAAACACAGCAGAACCTTCCTGGCCGTTAATGGGGGCTTGGCCACCGTCTGAGCCGCTTCAGCGGGCTTCGACCACGACCGTTTGCGCTTCACGTTGTCGTAAGTGACCCACTTTTCATCGCCAGTCACCATCCGCTTCAGAAACGGGTCGATTTTGTTGCGATTCAGCAGCGATTCACATGCGTCGATACGGTCAAAGATGTTTTTTTGCGTCAACGTGTGTGGCACCCATACATCGAGCTTCTTTGTGAATACAAGCTTCTTCAAATGGTTAATAACGGTTTGATGACTTATCCCCAGCTCTTGGCCGATGCTACGGCTGCTACTCTGCCGGCCTTTCTCGGCTAATTCAGCGATTTTGTCGCAATTTTCGACGACAGGCCTTCCGGAGCGTGGCGCATCTTCGACGACCTCTACACCAGAACGAAAACGTTGAAACCATCGTTGTGCGGTGGAAATGGAAACTGTATCGGGTCCATAAACTGCACAAATTTTATTGGCAGCTTGAGATGCATTTTTGCCTTTGTCATAGTAGTACTGTAAAATATGTCGGATTTTCTCTTTATTTTGCTCCATATTTGCGACACTATAACTCACGAACGACTTAACCAAACAAAAACACTGTCAAGGACTATATTATAGCGCGCAAAAATATCTTTCCAACAAGCTATAGTATGACTCGATACAATGAAAACAACTAGAACTACGCGCTTACAACGACACCTTTCGGAAATACCGCAGGACTTTTTTGACAGCCTAATATTTTAACCTGAACGAACCTAATCAACCTGGAAACATCTCCACAATAAAACGGACCTACAATATATATCGTGGCATATCGCATCGCTAACTTTCTAATTATCCACAAATTTTTATTACCGACGACGGAGAATATTCGTGAGAAACCTGAAAAGGTAACCCAAAACCACCTCCATAAAAAATGGACCTATATATTTTATAGTAGCTTATCGCGTCGCGAACTTCCTAATTTTCTATACATTTTAACAGATGATGCATGTTTTTGATTGAATCATTCAAAATATTTCATGAACTATTGGGTTGCATACTTTCTAACCTTTAATTTTGATCACCTTACGATGGAGGTTACCCATGGGAAACCTGAAAAGGTCCCTCTTTGATAATATTTATCGTAGCGTAACGCGTCGCGAACTTCCAAATTTTCTTAATATGTTGACACCCAACGATGGATGTAATTCATGGGAAACCTAAAAAGGTCACCGATGAGCACGCCAACAGTGAATGAGACATTCAAAATATCTCGTGGAATATCGGGACGCACACTTTCTCTAACTTTTGTAATTTTCTATCACCCTACGATGAGAAACCTGAGAAGGTCACCGAGAAACTGCTCAATAACAATAAAAGAGACGTTCAATATATTTCGTGGATAGCGTCGCATTCTTTCAAACTTTTGTATTTTTGAATTACCAAGTGCGAGATGTCATTAGAATTGGACTGATATCTTGAAAATTAGTATTTTCCGAACAAAAAGCGGTTTCCTTAGCAGTTGAAGCAAACTGAAAATATACATTTATTTCACCACCACCAATACTACACACAAAACACAATATCCCATCATAACTCTACGATAAACAATTCAATCTCCCTCTGACAAAGCTTGGAATTAACAACAGTGTGAATGAGTGATGCAAGTATACCCTAACATACTCCTCCAAATCATCGAACTTCCGTCACGAGTCTGAAATCGCATTCAAAATCGTTCCACGGTGAATGACATATCTAATTCACAACACAACAGAACTCTAAAATAAAACGACGAAATAAACTATTTACAAACTGATGACTAAAACTACAAAACAAACAAAGTTACAGAACCACAGTTATATCTACATGAATATCTAACTTATTCTTCTGTAAATGGAGTTTAGCAACAACGGAAAGAGAAATTAGCCTCTCAGCAAAACTATAGAGTACAAACATCAAAACAGGGCCCGAAATTTTCGAAGGTGCAAAATCAGAACCGACTCTACTCTCAGTAGCTTCGCTTCGACTAGAACTGTTTTGGCAGTCGCCGTCAACAAAAAGTGACTTGACAAGAAAATGAATTGACTAGCGATGACTAGCGAAGATGACTGGTGAACTAGTCCAGTCAGTGGTTATTTTAACTGACTCGACTAATGAATACAAATCTGCCTCTTCATTCAACTGACTTCAATCCACACTTCCATTTCTTCCTGACACTAATTCATACCCGCATACGCAGTATTATTTTACGTCTATATAAAGAGGAACGAAAACATGATTTCAGATGCAAAAAATAAGTTACCCCATCAATGGACGGTTTATTGTCTACCCATCGTGAACTCAAACCAACGAACTTAGACATTTATCAAGTATGCTATAAAGGTCCTCGCGTTAGTATTAGTAAAAAGCGTGCAAAATAGCGCGCGCGCACACACTGCAGGCTATTTTATACGTGTGAGTAATTTCCGTGTACGATACGAAAGAATCTAGCTCACCTGTAGCATATGTCAAACCACGTTGAACTCAAACATCGATGCATGCACACGTACATGGGAGAGAGAAAGAGAAGAACGAATTCGTTTTGGGGGAAGTCACTTCAAAATGCAATGAGAACAATTTAACTGAGAAGAATGAAATGATATAGTCGAGTCGGTAGAGGGAGATAGCAACTAAACGCCGGACTGGCTGTTTAGTCGTTTTGGCGGAAGATGCCAAAAGTCATTACTAACTGAATAAGGTTGTAGTCAGTCAGATAGTCAGCCGACTATCCTCAGTTGATTATGACTATGCAGAGCCCCGCATCAAAACCTTTCAAGCAGAGAGCAGAGAGCAACAAAAGGAAAGAGAAAATCGATACTTAGCAGCGTTCAATGTTCGGGTTTCTTCGGCAATTTGATAAACTCAACATTCTTAAAGTAGTAATTACTCCAATGCTTTAACAAGTCTTTGGTTATGCGAAATATTGATATAATATTCCAAGTGCGGCAAAAAAAATGTTCTGTGGATGGCTATATAGTTTGTAACGGCCTTATAACACATTAACCAACCGCAATGTCTTTAAATTAGTAAGAACTTTGTATGAATAAGACAAAAACTAGAAATAGATTTTTGTTTAAAATATTTGGCTATAGGGGTCTGAGGTATCACTTAATTCTGGAAAAGGGGTCTATTGCCCATTTGAGAACCCCAGCTCTACACGAACTGACGTCCAAGAAGTGAAGAAATCAGCGAGTTAAAAACCTTTATGGGAGTTAAATAATCAAACCAAAACGATAAGCAGGGAACCAGTGCAAACAAGAATACGAAATAGATAGATGATACATGGTGAAACCAACGTCAAAACTGACTTCTACAGGCTCTCTGGCCTTGAGTTTGATATGAGCACAATTTAAATTCATTTTTCCTGCTTCATTTTTCTGTGACAAGGTTTTGTTGTGCACATACCGTTCTGAATCATATTTCGGACAACATCATATTTCGGACACTTTGTTCTAATATCTTGAAATGCTTAATGCACTGATGATATAACTATAAAATTGAAATCACAATTGCTTCTTTAGAGTAATCCCTTGGTTTCACTGTCATTTCATATGAGAACTACATTTGAATTATAACATAATCGGCAAAAATCTATCAACACTACTCAATATTGTTTGTGCTTGACGTTTGCTAAGCGTGAGCACGTAGAATTTACCCGTTCATAAATATTTAAATATTCTCCCGTGTTTCATCAGTTCTCATCATCGTTAACAGTTTACTGTGATTGCTTGGTAAGTGTTTCGCAGTTGACTATAGCATATAATCAAGTGTAATGTAATTTTCGTCCAAAAAATTACAAAATAAAGTGTCCGAAATTTGAATTCAATCTGTCCGAAATTTGATTCAGTGTCCGAAGTTTGATTCTTATTCGCTTCATTTGAAAAGCATTTTATTCGATGATTTTTTTTTAATGTTTTCAATCAAATAGGTACCAAAGTAGAAAGCTTAAAAGCATATTGAACTAATTTATTAAAAATGTCAACCAAATAATACCTATGCATAAAGTTTAGACCTGTTTTCCGCATCATATGCCTTAAGCGTCCGAAATATGATTCAGAACGGTACCTTTTGAGAACATGTGCCGCTGAAACATTCGTTGGGTTCCCAAAGTTGGGGCCGTCATCTTAGTCAACCGAGTTATAAAAGTTAAAAAGAATAATGCAATGAAAAAAAAAGTAGAAGAGTCTGAGCCTAGGGGCACGGACGGAAGTTTGACGTAGGACTGTGATTGTTCAGAACACTTGGTTATTTTAAATGTAATTCTTTTCATTGTTCAGAAAACTGTTAGTTTGACTCTTTTGAAACTCCAAACATTAGCCCTGAAAAGGGCCGTTTGTTGTATGTACTCATAACCTTCAAACGGTTTGTAACGAACAAAGAAAGACAATATGCTTCTGGTAGGAAGTTCAATTACAAGTGATTACATTGAATATGAAATTTGTGAGGAAGAAACAAAAAAAAAACAACAACAACGAAACAACTCATGATTTCGTAATATTTTGAGTATTTTACATGAAATCATGAAGTTGCTTTATTTTTAATGGATAGCTATGGTATTGTGTTTTCTTTCCATTGTCTTATTCCTATTATTAGGCATCAGGAGCAGTAGTTTTTTTAGTGAAATAATGTTCGTTTGCAGACTATCACATTCAAGTCGTATTGGTTCTACTGCTCAATCTATCATTTCGTTTCATTTTTGTGATGCGATGTAATGCCGATCTCAATAAGTCTTCGCATGATAATCGCTGTCTCCTCCTAATTAATGAACGATCACTTTATTTATTTATTCATTTTCGTCAAACAAATGTAGACTACATACTTATATTTTTTTTATTTTTTTTTTTTATCTGTATTATAGTGATTTTCAACTCATTTGGCTGGTTCGTCACTTTTACTTCCATTTTTGGAAGAATGTCGGGAGTGAGAATTGAACTCGTGACCTTCAGCGTGAGAGGCATGGATGTTACCACTACGCCAGATCGCCTCCACACATACTTATATATTAATGTTACAATATTTTCTTAGGTTAAATATTATTCCTACTGTAGACCTACAGTCTGGAATTTGTGTATTTGGTAAGAAATAAATCCCACAACCAAGAGAATCTACCAACGAACGATCACCGATTCTTGTAAATCTCGGACTTTATTTCTTCATCGTACAATTAGAACTGCCCGTCTCTTATCCAGTGTCCAGTACAATGCTTCGATAAGTAAGTGGATGGGATACTACGATATAGATAGGGATGCTCTAAATTTTAAATTTTAGAATAGTTTACACTACGGTACATGTTTCTTTTTAGCTGTTGACATAACAATGTTTCATTCATTGTTGTGTCAAATAATTCGCAGTGCTGATTGTATATACGCATCATGCGATTGACAGGAACGTTGTTTGGGTAATTTGTTCTGGATGTTTTGGATAGAAACGAATTGCGTGTTCTTAGTTGACGCCCAGGTACATAGAAATTTAATATTTCTAGTAATTCAGCTGATTGTACTCTTAGCGAAATTAAATCATTAACAAAAGAAAGCATTGCAAATTTACGGCGTTCCTTTAACCCATTAACGACCAAGCCGTAAAAATATTTTTTTTGACAAAAGCCATTGGTGTAATTTTGATTATTGACGCTAAAGAATCCCCAATGTTCAAGAATTATTTTTTCCCATCTCCCGTTTTCCGGGAAATTACTGTTCGAAAAATCGAACATTGGCCCAGACCCGCACTTTTTTTATAAGTACAAACATACTGCGAACTAAAAGTCACTTCAATTAGCAAGTATGCGGCATTCATAAATGCATTGATTTTACATTCCGGGAGCACAGGAGAATGAAAGTCTCTAAGTATAAGCCTTAATCCTTTCATCCTTTCAATCCTAAGTAATAAGACTTAAATTAATAAATTTATGTTGAGATGTGACATTTCTTGTTTCATGTAGTTTTAACTTATTACCGGCAGGCATTTTCTTTCAAACAAAAGTTAGTGCTGTTATTTTTATCATTGACCGTGGAGCAATATCATTGCTTGAGAATTATTTCTTTCCGATTATCCATTTCTCGAAAAATCGAACATTTCCCAAAACCTGCAAAGTACAAAAACGCTGCGAAAAAACAACGACATTGAGTTTGAGGTGTTATTATTCAGTTGGACAGAATCGTCACTTAGGTTTACTTCATCGATGAGACCGCCCACCGGATCCGGCGGAAGAATATTGACACCAGAAGTCCTTTTAGAATCCTCGTTACACGTACTGAAGATTTTCTCCAGATCCTCCAGACACGAAATTCTATGGACTCCTAAGGTTATTATGGACAACAAATCATTTCTTAATTAATCAATACTTGCGAACATTCACATTTGAGAATGCAAAAATTAATGAAAAAACCTTCCGTCTTCTAAAGTGAACAAACCAGAGAGCGCTGCGGAGGCTAGATGTGTTGGTATTAATTCAGCAGAAAAAAATGTTCGTTATGGCCAACGTTCGATTTTTCGAACACTCAATTTTCCCGGCTGTTATTTCCCTGCAGGAGGATCAATCGAATGATTTTTGCCCTGCAATACAATGTGTATCGTTTTATCAAAGTAATATTGTAGGAAAATTTTCATATTTTTGTATTTTATTGGGGGTTTTTATTTGAATTTAAAACACCTTCCATACATACTTGCTTTAAATCGAATCCATTGCTCAATAAAGTTGTACAAAACTGAATAAAATTGATGGTAAGTGGTAGCTAACAAATTACGCTATCTTTTGATCCAAAAACATTACCATATGGTTGCTTCTCAAAGACATGAAAAATTATCAAAGTTGCTGTTCGATTTTTCGAACGCTTGGCCTGAAATGGGTTAATGCTTGGATGTTTATGAGCATGCAGCGTGCTTCATATGAAGGAAGTGGAAATGATGTCCAGTAACATACGGAGTGCAAATAGGAGAAACTGTTTCTGGACTGACTCAATGCGTTCTTCATGTACGACCATATACGGGTTCCAAACGATGTTACAGTATTCCAGAATGGGCCTTACGTATGTGATATACAAAAGCTTGATTGTGTATGGGTCCTGGAAGTTATGTGAGAAGCGTTTGACAAAGCTTAACACACTATTTGCCTTATTGATTACAGAATTGTAGTGTTCTATGAATGTGAGTTTACAGTCCAGGACTACGCCTAGATCTCTAATTATTTCACATTTCTCTACATTTTGATTTCCAAGACGTATTACAATATTTGGTACATGATTTTTTCTGCTAAATGTAATGGAGTTGCATTTTTTTACATTCAGTTTTAGTAGATTTTTATTACACCAAGTATGGAATACATGTAATTCGTGTTTGCCATTTTCCATTGCATTCGAAATAAAAGTCACAAATGCCAACAGGTCAGTTGCAGTTGAGCGGCCTTTGAAGAAGCCATGTTGCATACACGTTATTCTATTCTTTTCTTGTTGGAAGACTTTTTCATTCACTATTGCTTCGAATAGTTTAGGAATGCAAGAGATAATGGCAATTCCACGATAATTAGGTAGTCAGATTTAGCACCAGATTTACAGATAGGTACCAAAAAAAGACTGTTTCTATTTTTCTGGGAATATTCCAAATTCTGGGAAAGAAATTTGCAAAGAGATTACAAATTTCGTTCGAAGAATTCCCTACATCTTCATCGAGATGCATCTGCGATGGAAAGTTATTGCTTTTGAGCTTAAACTTTACGTAATTAAAGAATTTCTTCGGACATGATTTGACTTCTGTTTCGACCCTTCTATTATACTCTTCGTGTGCACTTTTAATGGCAAAATTTAGCTCTTTGGTAATATTCTGATATTCCAGCAAATTTTGATTACTTTTGTCTATTTTGTATTTTTTGTGTGCTTTTTGTTTTCTATTCTTTTTTCTGTTTTCTATTTCTCATTTGAGCGTTATACCGAATAGGATATTTGCTGGTTGAATTTCTTCGTCTTCTTTTCTTCGACACAAATTTTGATATTATGTTATTCAGAATTTCGTGAAGAATATGTACGAATAAGTTAACATCTCGTTCGCTGTTTAATAAAGTATACCATTCTATGGCTTGTAGGCTACATTTGATTGCTGCAAAGTTCGTCTTGTTGTATTCCGGTACTTCTTCGTACTCCCAGTGGATGGGCAATTGTATGTTATGTACGAAGATTATTCAATTGCTGTGTGAAATTTTTCATTTTTCCAAAGGGAAGTCATGGACTCATTTACACAAAAGTCGTCGGTGATGTTAGTAAATAATAGGTCTAAATAATAATTTTGGGAATTTTTCACGTGATTTATTTGATTAAGACCGAGATGTGCAATTTCGTCAAATATAAGTTACGTTTGGGGAAGTTCGGTTGACTTTTTAAAAAAGCTGAACTACCCTGAACGGAGTCACAATGTAAACTGACTTTATTATTTCATTGATTTACACGATTGCCTAAATATGCTTACACTATGGTTTTTATAATGTTTGCTTTTATGCCGAGTGTTGCGAAAAATGTGCCTGTGACTCGGTGCACTGGGTCGCAATGCTCCCTGCTGCTGGTGTACCGTGCCTGGGTGG
The DNA here is from genome assembly GCF_029784135.1 of Toxorhynchites rutilus septentrionalis. Lineage (NCBI taxonomy): Eukaryota > Metazoa > Arthropoda > Insecta > Diptera > Culicidae > Toxorhynchites > Toxorhynchites rutilus. The sequence continues at coordinate 125,058,741 of NC_073746.1, read as the reverse complement.
TAACTGCTCCTCCCCTAGTGTTGAAACTCCTGGTTCAACGGTCAGGTTCTTAGCGATGGTGGTTGGTAAAAATGTACTGGTGCTGGGTCAGCGAAATGATCATCTATGGTTGACTTTTCTGGGTTGATTGTTGCTTTAGCTGATTGGGTTCTAAACTTGAAAAGAATGTAGATGATAAAGATTATGATCATAGAAGTTGTAAATGAAAATCCTCCGATTATTGTCCAATGGTGTGTAACTGTTGTGAGTTTCAGGTTTTCCAGATGTTCCAGGTTTTTGTGGTGAAGTCTTTTCAATGAATGAATGTCGGTTTGCTGTTCTATTTTCCGCTTAACAACATTTAGTCCTGTTGAAAGCGAGAAGATTGGATGCTCAACGGTTTCTATGATTTGATTTGTAAATGTCATGTTTCGTATCGAAACTGAGCAGTTTTGGTATGTGATCAGGAATGATCCGATTAATCGTCGATTGGAAACTCCGCATGTGTTGTGAAATGAATCGTTCACTTGATTTAATAGTAGTATTGTGGGACTCATTTCCGTTACTATTGGGTAATGCGCGACGTTCTCATACGTGCACTTGCTGTCGTGGCCAATTATTATATTGGATATGCATTCGTCTAAGGAAACATCTTTCAAACTGTTGTGGTTGCAAAGACTCCAGTTGCCTAATCTTGAACAATGGTCTGTTTTCAGGAAAAGTTTGTCATTACCGTAGAGATACTCATCTCCTTTCAGTTTTATACGTAATGAATCTGTTATTATAGGAGCAATTTTCAGGTGCTGATATGTTGAGTTGCTAAGATTTGGAATGTTGATGATGTAGAGTATAGTTTGTCCGTTGGTGCCTATGGTGACGCTTGCGAACCCAAGTGCCTCGTCTATTAATTCGGTTGGTATACCTTGATCGCTAAGAATTTGAATCATGAAATCTGTCTCTTTTGATGTAAGCATTCTATTATTAACAATTCCCAACTTTGATAGCGTAATGGAATTTTGAATTTTTAATACTTCCTGGTTGATAATATCTAGATTGAGAATAATATTTATTAAATCATTTCCTGCCTTAACTGCTCTGTGTGTTTTATTTTCTTCCTTAATTAGATCATTAATGGTTTCTGTCATGTTATTCAGCCCATCATAAAGATCGTCATTGATAGTAATTTGTTGGTTACTATTTTCGGTAATTTTGTGAATTCCAGAGTCGATAAGTCGTAAATCGTCTGCGTCTGGTGAGCCTGACATCCACTTCCATGCTCTTCCGAGTGCGTCCCATCGTTTTTGTCGTCGGTGTGCCGGTTGTATTTGGTTGAGGTTTGTTTCTAGTTCATCTATTTTCCATTTTAGTAAAGCTGTCATTTCGGGGTCGTCATTTTCTCTAGTCAGAATCTTGGATTTGATGTCGTGTACGGCTAATGCTATATTTGTTGTGTTTATTTTGTTTATAACTTTAGACTGCCCTGTTACAATTTTGCTCTGGGATAGGTGTATGATTGCTACATGTTCTTGGTTAAGGCTTTGTATTTGCAGTGTTCCTAAGACTGCTGGGATCAAGATTATTAGGAGGTACATTCGAGTACCGCGGGACAACGCCTTAGTCCTTGGAAGTCCTATTAATGCCGGTTGACTCGGGTCCTTCTTTTTCCTGGTGCGCTCGTTCGCTGTGCTCCTACACGCAAATCCCTCGGTTGACGACGGACGGAGCTTGGGTCCGGAGTAGGAGTAACTTTAGAAAGTTAACTCGGAGCGGCTTCACTACTAGGAGTACAATACTGTTACCAGGTGGAGGGTCCCGACTTCGGGCGCCAGTTACGTTTGGGGAAGTTCGGTTGACTTTTTAAAAAAGCTGAACTACCCTGAACGGAGTCACAATGTAAACTGACTTTATTATTTCATTGATTTACACGATTGCCTAAATATGCTTACACTATGGTTTTTATAATGTTTGCTTTTATGCCGAGTGTTGCGAAAAATGTGCCTGTGACTCGGTGCACTGGGTCGCAATGTTCCCTGCTGCTGGTGTACCGTGCCTGGGTGGTAACTTATATAATGAAGGGTTTCATTTTCCCCGACGACTGGAAGTAGAATGCATTCATTATCGTTATCGGGAATGAAGTCTACTTTATTTTAATTGAAGTCGCCATAGATATGCAATTTTACTTCTGGCTCTAGTTTTTCGATTTGCCGTTTGAAAAAATAATTCATACGACTTTTTATTTGCGTGTTCGGGTGGGAAATACACGGTAGCAAATATGTGTACTTCGCCAGCTATAGATAATTTTGCCCAAACATGTTTAAATTCTTTATGTTTTTCGGTTATAAGTTCTTCAGAAGTGAAATTTGCATTAATGGCAATGAGGACGCCTCGTCCAGACTTCTTCTGAGATAACGATAAGTTTCGGTCGTGCCGGAATACATTGAAATTATTTCCAAAACATTTCTTCGCTTCTTACGCTTTCTTCCCAGCTAGTTTCAGTTGCAAGAATAACATTGAAAGAAGCGGGTAAAATATTTTGATAAATTTCTTTCATTTTTGCTGGGCTTTTCATGCGATTGAAATTTTGACAGTATTCTAAATTTCAGTCGGATTCTGTTGAGAAGGCGAAGAAGTTTCTTTCAGACTAATTCTACTATTTTTTCGACTACTAATTCCCTATAAAGGGCGCGTCAGCGTCGTTGAAAATTTTGCGGACTGTAGAATTTTGTTGCTGCTTCCCTAGCATGTTGTAGCCGTTGCGTACGTTCACTGGAAAGGAATGCTCGGTGTGATTTGAGGTCTGCCAAGGCGTCAATGCGTGATCACTGTATGGGTGACATTTTCCTCGTTACTACGATGAAATCTTGCATGAAGTTTGAGTGATGCATGAAATCTTGCGTCTGATTACTTTAACATCTTGCTAATTTGTAAGATAGAACGAATTAACGAAGTTGGAAGAAAGAATGCATAATACATGATTTACCGTCGCATCCGCTCGCAAAACATAGCTCTTTTATTTGTTAAATAGCTCACTTGTTTTATTATTTCCACTGTTGATGTCTCAGGCGAAAAAAATGCTGGGTAAATTAACCGTCTAATTGTATATAGTATAACATATATCGTAAGAACGATTCTGCGTAGTATGCATTTGAAAACTCTTAATAAACGTTACATTTTTAGTAGAGTGACCCCCCTATATAGAAATCAAAGACGTAGTCCTACGTCAAAAGCTAGCAATCATTCAATGCAAAGTCCGAAAAACGAATATAGATGAGATACACAAAGGTTAATGGTAAAACTAATTATTTAGATAAAAATATTTAATTCATAATTCAAAACACGATCCGGTGCAATCAAATCTGTCATTCAGATTTCTGGTAGTCGTTTAAACGTGTTTTGGTGCACTCGAAAAAAACCTTTTTTATCGTAGTCTCAGCTGAAAATCGATTTTCTTTTGGCGCGCTTACCTTATTAAATTTGTGTAAAGTGTATGTTTTGTGCAAATCCAAATCCAACGCCGAGTTCACAGAGTTCCTGCAAATAACTTCATCATAATAATTCACTCGGTTACATTGTGCAAACAATCATAACTCACGCTAATGGGTAACGTAATAATATCTCAATTTTAACCTTTTCACTTTTTTCACACGACGCAGATGTAATAATATTTTTATTACTGTAACCACCCGAGTTGCTCTACTATTTATTACTTCCCCATCACTCGGTCATGTATGTGTGCGCAAACAAGGTGCAAAACAGCTCTCCGGTTCGTTTTTCATAACGAGCCCAAACAGAATTCACATGCTGCTACACACGAGAACGATTCAATTTGTATTTTTCCGTTTTATTTTCACTGCCCCTCCTCCGCTTCGCACTGTACAACAGTAATCTTGTTTACACGCGAAAAACTTATTTTATTATTTTCCACTCTTTGGCAGATCCGAAAACTCGCCAAACGCTACTGAAGATAATTTCCCGCTACACTAAAGTAAACAAACTGTTTGCTCACACCAAACAATTCCAATTCTCACACTCTCTGCGAATTATTTTGATTAATTTCCATCACTTTCCACTCGTTTGTATGCCTCACTGTTGTTGCTGTTATTCTGGTTTCGACAATTGCGCACCGCCGAAGTTAATGAATCATTTGCCCCACCGGGGGGACGCTACGATGGAACCTGCTAATGGGAATCGTTAGTGGAATCCTTGGTTGGTTCGGCTCACGAGGTTGAGGTTGTGATTGAGCGTGACGGTGGTGGCGAGGTGCCAGGAAAGGAACTGTTTTTCGCAACCGTTTGTGCGCTGTTCGCGCCTCCGACGTCGGCGAAGCTATTGTCTTTATGGCGCGCTGCCACTTCACACTGTTGCGTTTCCTTCCTTCCTGCTTCCTGGTGGTGGTGGTGGAAAGTTGGAAAATTGCATTACCGAGAATAGCGATCCAAAAAAGGAAAAGCGAGACACTCGTGCCGCCCACATACACGTACGGGAATGGTATAGAGATAGAGAAGTTGGAGAATGAAACGAAACAAACAGTGGAAATACAAACTAATTGGGACTTCTGCTTTTGTTCGAGAAATTCTAGAAATGCGAGTATATGCCTGTATGGGATATTCGTTTAAATGAAATATATATCGCTTCGATATAAATAATCTGAGAAGCCAGTTTCCAAGTTTTGTTGTTCTCCTCAATTTGAGATGATTGTCAATATTATTTGCTGGCCAAAATCTCGTAGCTTCTATATACAGGGTTTTCCAACTTTAAATTCCGAAAGTAAATTGAAATAAAACACACTTAGAATTCGAATTCCGATGAAACTTTTATTTCAAATTAAAGTTTAGTTTATGCCATTATGTATGAAATAGTTACAACATCATTCAAATGTCCACCTAGGGCTTCCTCGCACATCTTGATCCGGAACAGGTAATTTTCGATGACTTTTCGGCACATATGGGGCGGTATTCAACTAGCAATAATCGCACCTCGGTTAAACCTCATTGGTTACGATATCACCACCGCGCAAAGCTTTATATGGGGCGGTATCTCGGTCATAACCTCACGAATGTTGTCTTTCAAATGTTCAAGAGTTTGCGGAGAGTTGGCATAGACACGGTCTTTCGCATAACCCCAGAAAAAAAAGTCTAGCGGGTTCAAATCGCATGATGTGGACGGCCAATTGGCATCACCAAAATGCGAAATTATGCGTCCCTCAAATTTCGTTCGCAATATGTTCGGTCGTGTTGTGTGGCACGTGGCGCCGTCCTGCTGAAACCACATGTCATCCGTATCCATATCTTCAATTTGTGGCAAAAAAAATCGTTTAACATGGGGCCATAGGGCTGACCATTCACAGTTACCGTCTCGCCGTCCTCATTTTCAAAGAAATACGGCCCGATGACTCCACCAGACCATAATGCGCACCAAACAGTGACTTTTGGCGGATGCAATGACCTCTCAACAATCACGTGTGGATTTTCTGAGCCGCATATACGGAAATTTTGGGTGTTCACATAGCCACCGAGCTCGAAATGTGCCTCATCGCTGAAGAAAATTTGATGCGAAAATTCAGCATTTTGCTGCTGTTGTTCGTCCACCCAATCGACGTATGCCCGACGCATTCCATGGTCACCACGCTCTAATTTTTGTACCAGTTGGACTTTATATGGATGTGGTTGCAAGTCCAAATGCAAAATTCGCCACAATGATGTGTTTGACAAGTCCAATTACTAAGCACGCCGTGGAATCGAAACATTCGGGTCATCCTCCACACTGGCAGCAACAGCAGCAATATTTTCGGCCGAATGCACATTACGATGATGCACAGGTTTCACAACATCCGCTACGGATCCAGTTTGTTCGAATTTACGCACTACATTAGCGATTGTGTGCTCTGTAGGCCGTCCATTACGACCAAAATCCGTCCGTAATGCTCGAAAAACATCTGCCGGTTTTTCATCATTTTTATAGTATAATTTAACAAAATTAACACGTTGTGCGATGCTAAAACGATCCATATTGTAAAATGGCAGACATTCAACTAACGATATGACGCTTTGGTTGACAGCTATGTCAAACGGTTGTCAGCGCAGGGCTGTATACTTTCGGAAGCCCGAAATGGAAAACCCTGTATATTGTGTCAAAATAATGAATTTGAATATACTTCAGCTTATGGTGATCACCATCGAACTAATCCATTGGAACAAACCCATTAATGTGTAGATTGGCTAACTTTTCAAATGACTTCAATGTTCTGATCTCATGTTTCATGGAACTGGAAATTTTAAACCATAATATTCAGGAAAATCTGTACAAAATCTTTTGTTTGGTTTTCGAAAACTATCACGATAATGTATTGTCAGTGTTTTGATTGCAAAATGGTAGGTATCATAGAGTGTCCACTCAAAATTCGAAAATGAATTCTATATATATATATATATATATATATATATATATATATATATATATATATATATATATATATATATATATATATATGTATATACATATATATATATATATATATATATATATATATATATATATATATATATATATATATATATATATATATATATATATATATATATATATATATATATATATAAATTGATTTCTGTCTGTCTGTCTGTCTGTTTCTTATGGACTTGGAAACTACTGATCGACGTAAAAATGTGTATGTAGTGGTTTTTGGGGGCCAGGGAAGGTTTTTACGATAGTTCGAGACCCCACTCCCTCTCTACTGCCATACAAATGAAACACAAATTTTATTATAACTCAAAAATTAAGCAAGCAAACAAACCCAAAGTTGGCATGTGGAGGTTTTATGGTGCAATAAATGTTTCTAAGGTAGATATACACTTCTCCATCCTTTAAGGAGGGAGGGCTGCCATACAAATGAAACACAAATTTCCGCATAACTCGAAAACTAATCAAGCAAATGGAGCCAAATTTTACATGTGAAGGTTTTTGAGGGCACGAAACGTTTCAATAGTGTGTATACATTCCTCCTCTATGTGCTCCCTTGGCCGAGTGGTTAGCGTCATAACTAACATGCCGGGTGTTCGGGTTCGATTCCCGTTCTGGTCGGGGGAATTTTTCGTCAAAGAAATTTCCTCCGACTTGCACTGTGATCACGCGTATTCTAGAGCTTGCCACTCAGAATGCATTCAAGGCGTGTTATTTGGCATAGAAATCTCAACTAAGTACTAATAAAAGTGACGCAAGTAATACTACGTTGAGACGGCGAAGTTTCTCTAGGAACGTTAGTGCCATTGAAGAAGAAGAAGACATTCCTTCTCCCTGTCTAAGGGGTGGAGAAAAACAAATGAAGCATTGTTTTTGTATAACTCAAACCGAACAAAATTTGGCATGTGGACGATTTAGGGGGCAGTAATTGTTTCTATGGTAGTTTGACAATCCTCCCCTCTCTCTGAAGAGGAGAGGGGCCGAATAACTCGAGAACTAATCAAGCAAATAGAATCAAACTTGGCATAAAAAGTTTTTAGGGATCGATGAATGTTTCTATGGAGGTTTGACACTCTTCCCCAAATTTCCATATGTTCTATAATTACATAGTAACAAGCGTGGTTTGTCCATTTGATGTTTGCTAACGAAATTGATTTTTGTTCGAAAGTGGAAATGGATTTCAAAGTGATAAAACGCACTCCTATATCTTCTTCTATCTATATAAATAAAAATGGATCGGCGAATGTGTTGATGAGAGCAAAACTCGAAGAAGGAATTATCCGATTTAGGGCTATCTTCATTCTATCATATTTTCTGTATCAAACATTTATTCGATGAAACGGAGAAACATGTTATTTGCAAGTGATTGAAAAATCATGATCGAGAATTGTGTCTGAAAATAATATTATATTATAATGACGGGTTTTGGTAGAAGTCCTAGGAAATTTATATTAACCCATTAGTGCCCAGCGTATGAAATTTAATACGCAAAAATGTCCATTTTTGAAAAACTGTTTTTGATTAAACTAAAGTGTCAAGCGCATTTTAAATGATACCACATGACAATTTAAGAGTGGTTTTTGTGTCAGTGTTATTTTATCTGTCATTTTTGTTGTTTTTGTTGTGTACTGAAGCTTGCAAAGTTCGAGTTTCCCGCAAAAGTCGCAAAGCAAACATAACCTACACCTGGGCAGTAATGGGTTAAAAGTAAATTGTAAAGGGTCAATTAGAAGATGAATCAATGAACAGTTCTGAAATTAAACCCACGATCGCAAGTAAGAAAACGTGAATGTTTGGAGATATTGATAACAAAAAATAAATTTTGGGCGGGACGAAGTTTGCCGGGTCAGCTAGTTTTTCATAAAAATTCCAGATGTAGACTAGTAGCATTTTTTTTATTAGACAGAACAAGTCACAGTTTATTTTGATTCGGGTCACTATCACGAAATGATACGATTTTTACGAAACAACTTTTTCTTGCAAATTTTCGGCTTCCTTCTACGCGTTTTTTTTATTTTTTCACCCGAGAGATTTCGCTTCTGCTTCTTGTAGCCGTTTCATTAGCTTTGATTCATTTGAGAAAACATTCTTTCTTCCGGCTTTCTTTGTCTTCTAGATAAAGAGAATTTCGAACTCGTTCATTTAATTGAACATTTAGCTCAACATTTCTATTGATGATATCCTTCCAAAGTGAAGCATCATGAACTTGTGGCGTAACTAAACCGTTTCTTCGCGCATGTTTTAATAAAAACATTTGGTGTTAATGGAGGAGCCCTTTCAACTTTGGGATTCAATACGATAGACAGAACACCATTTTTGGTAAAAAGTTTCATAAACCTATCCTTTCCAAAAATACTCCACTCGTTCATTTTTCGGATCACAGTGAGCAAACTTGTTGCATTTGTTGCTAGCATTATTATTTCAGTACTATGTCTGTTGGGACTTCACTGATACATCCAAATTTCATCAAATATCAAAATAGTCAATATTCGAAAGCTTCTAGAATCGTTTTCTAGTCAATTTTTGATTGAATTCAATGACGGAAAGATTAGGGGTTGTCCGTAGCCACATTGGTTGCGCGTTCGCTTAGTAAGCGATCGATCGTGAGTTCAAAACTCAGGGCCCTCTTTGACCATCTTTGTGTTGTTACAGAATAGCTACGTCCACGCAACAATCATCAGCGATGGAGATCGATCCACGGTCGATATTAAGATCGATTCATCCATACAACTGCTCTGCTCTGCAAGACACATCGGGCTGCTGTTCTATAAATAACTCAACAATGATCAATCTACTGTCTCCGCTGTCCGGTGGTCCAACTGGATAATGGAAGAACAGAAAGAATATTCTTACGCCTAAATGGCTACTGTGTGAATGTACCATATGTAATGGTATAGAAGGAATACTGGCGAATGGCAACTGTGTAATGTGCTAATTATAGATATGATAACCATGTGACATGTACACGTTTAAAATTCGGCTCTGTTACATCTAAAATGCTAATGAGCCTTGAATAAATAAATGGGATAAAAAATAAAATTAAAAAAAATGACGGAAAGATAAAGCGAGGATCGCCATTCATATCAGGATACATCGACGCTTCATTAACTTCAAAATCAGTGCTTCGCATCCCCCTAAAATTTCATGAATTGTCTATTGTAAAGTTTTGGCGAGTTTTGTTTTAATCCATTCATCCTTGGATGAGCTAGTGTCATCCCGAAAAAATATTTTTGTCAAAAATCGACACTCTGGGACTTGTTTTGTGTAAAATATGCAATCCGAAGTTACTCAATTTCAAGAGTTTTTCTTCTCCATTTCGAAAGTCCAGTGGCAACTAGCGTAAAATGACCAATTTACATAGGTGTCGTCCATCGAAACCAGAAGAAGTACAAATATAAAATTTCCAGACTTTCTTTAAAAGCTGCAAAGCTACAACGATTCAACACCTCCTACTCTTCATTGTAAAATTTGATATTCTGATCCGACTGCAGCATTTTTGTAGTCTTTTTCAAAGACTCGTCGAAACCAACGACCAAGTATAGTTTACAAAAAATCTTCTCAGCTTTCTGGCTGTCATGAACCATTCTTCTCAGTACAACCATGTCTTTTTCAGCAGTGCGACACATAACTGATCAGTGATTTGTGACACATAATTGTTTCCAGACACCACAGAATCTTTTTTAGTATATTTTCCAACATGAATTTATTGATAGTTTTCGAAGAAGAACAAATTGAAGCAGTGTTGCAACCAGAGGGGTTAAAAATCTTTCTCATCTGTACTTTTTCGTCCAAAAATCTATACCATCGAAAATATTCCTTGTTAAAATTTAGCATGAAGAAATACTCATTTCTGTACCAATCTGTACTTTTTAACGAAAATCTGTACCGGACAGAATCTTTACCAAAAATAACGAAAAAATCTGTACCCTTCCAGACAAATCTGTACATGTGGAAACACCGGATTGAAGTTAAACTGCGGGTACTGATTGCATAAGTAACAAATTGACAAATTGAAACACAACCTGGAGGTTGCTGAGCTCTTGATGTGAATACGAAACAGTACGCGCATCCTGGCTAGTGCCCATCAACCGTGACGAAATCATCGAATCTTGCAGCCAAATGCCTTAGAGGGTGATTTTGCCTGTCATTTAGTAACAGTTCGGCTGAAAAGTTTATAAGGTAACACAGTGAAACAATTATTTGTTTTGCAATATTCAATTTTATTATTCAACATAATTGCCTTCGAGGGCGATTATAGCGATCTTTCGATACCATTTTTATAGTACTCTTTCGGTTTTTTCCGAAAAGGCCTGAGTTTCGGTAATCACTTCATCATCGGTCTTAAATATCTTGCCAGAGAGCATTCTATTCAGGTCTGCAAACAGAAAATAGTCGCTGGGGGCCAGATCTGGAGAATACGGTGGGTGTGGAAGCAATTCGAAGCCCAATTCATGAAAGTTTACATTCAATTCACGAAATTCGGATTTTTCCATTTTTTTCACAATAACAAAAGTTGCTTCACTCTCAATGCTGTAACTCACGAACCAATCGACCGATTGCTGTCAAATCTTGATACATACAATGGATACATTGACAGATGGTGCTTTATGATAGTCAAGTAGATTTTTGCAAGAAGCGCCATCTAGACGTCAACCTTATGAATATTTGTTTTAACTCTATTTCTGCTTACGCAAACAAATACGCCAAATAACAGCCAAAACCAAGCAAATGTAAAAGCCGTCTATTTTTTGGCTGCTTACCCTTCTGAAGGATTAAGTTCATTGGTAAAAGCAAATACTGCAAAACCTACAGAGAGTCAAACTAGTAAAATACAATTTACAATCTAATCTCTGCAATAATCGAAATCCTAATTGACAAAATTTCATTGTTTCCAGATTTGTGACAAAATTCCCTGACATTCCCTGATTTTCCCTGACATTGTTTGAATTCCCTGATATTCCCTGATTTTCAAGGATTTTTCAGGTAGTCGGCACTCTGTATCAACAGTTACCATCTGAGATATGAATTATACAAACGGATTTTATACATTTTTGATATGGGTTCCACCATCTATTTTTACAAATTGTAAGACTCAGTTTACTGAACAATTTTTCAGGGGTAATAATAAACTTTAACAAAGTTTGACGTAATTGAAGACATAATTGTCATGACACAATCATGAAATTTAAGTACTTTGCAAAATCCTATCCATTTGTACAAATAATTATGGAATTTTGAATCTACGTGCGATTGAACATGAAAAACTATACAAAATTTTTTATCATCATTGAAACATGTTCAACACGACACCCCTATACGTGAAATTCAAACAGTATTTTAATTAAAAAATATAAAACATATATCCAAAGGGGTCTTTGTAGCCACTTGGTTGCGTGTTCGCTTACTAAGCGATCGATCGTGAGTTCGAACTCAGGGCCCTCAATTAACCATCTTTGTGTTGCTATAGAATAACTCTGCTGAACAATGGAAGAACAGAAAGAATACCCTTACGCCTTAATGGCTACTACTGTGTAATTTACCATAATGTAATGGAACAGAAAAGCTAACGCCTAAATGGCTACTACTACTGTATAATTTATAATTTATAGGAACATAAACATTAGAGTGCCAATGAATGTATGGAAAAAAAAGTTCACCACCTCGAAAAAAACACTTTATGACAAATATCAGCACAATTGGACTTGAGGGAGAGTGGCGCAAAGCGGTCAAAGTTTGAGTTTTTGAAAATCGAAAAATCACCCAAGGGGGGAGTGAAGGAAATCGGGGTTTTCGAAAAAAAAAATTATGAGAAATGTCTTGAAATTGTATGAAACGTCGAGATATAGTGTCATCTCGAAAAAAAATTGTCAAAAATCGACACTCTGGGACTTATTTTTTTTTCGGAATACGAAACGAAAAGTATAGTTTTGGGTGCAAATAAAAATAGTTATCTCGATTTTTCATTCAGAACTTGCAGTGAAATGTTGATTTGCACGAAAATATGCCCTATTCAAAATATTAACTCATTCAAGCTTCATTTATTAGTGTCACAGACGTTAAAATTTGATTATTTTTTTGACTTCGAGATGACACTAGATCTCGACGTTTCATGCAATTTTAAGACATTTAAGACATTAATAATAAGACAAAAAAAATTCGAAAACACCGATTTTCCTTCCCCTTGGTGATTTTTCGATTTTCAAAAAACTCAAACTTTGACCGCTTTGCGCCACGCTCCCTTAAGTCCGATTGAGCTGATATTTGGCATAGGATGTTTTTTCGAGGTGATGAACATTTTTTATGGGGTAAATTTTTGATATTAGAGATGACCATCTTCATTCGCACCCTAATGTACATGTACACGATTAAAACCCGGCTCTGTTACAGCTAAAATGCTAATGAGCATAATAATTATTTATTTATGATAAAGATAAATATATATATATATATATATCCAAGAGGGATGTTTTCAGATATGAATATTTTTATCATGATTGAAATGTTGAGTAATTATTTTTAATAGAGTATTGAAAATTTTGTTTTCATAGTTTCCTAGAGTTCATTCACTTTTCAACAACTTGGCCGAACATCATACTTTAATCATAGAGTTGCTTTCAAGTTATCTTTTATTTAAAAAAAAAGAACAATAATTGTAGATTTACCCTCATAAAAAATCAGCCGCAATAAAAGTTGTTCATATGATAATGGAAATCATAATTTTAGGTGGCTGCCACCGTAAGTCCAAGGTTTGAAAAAATTTGTACACAAGAAAAAATATTGTGAATCAGGCATGTTGTAAAGACGCTCAGCCAAAATAAAAAGAAATACGTGAAAAATATGACAGGTGGAACAGGTAAGTTATAATGGAGTCAGCAACATGTGTTCGAGCGTGCAGTAAAATCAACTAATCATATCTGCTCATATTGCCGCAATTTTCCCTTCAATGCTCCACTCAAACGCATTGTGTTCGCTAGCAAGCTTCCATTTTTGTATCTTCCAACGATTCCGTCCTTTTTTTCAGGAGTCTCCTTGTATTTGATACTTAAACTTTCATAATTCGTATAAGGTAAATGGTTTTGGTTTGTCCAGTCGAAAATATGATCATGTTTTGTCCACTTTTTTGAATGCATCAATTCAGCGCTCCTGTGTCAAATAAGGTATTCGAATGTTTCAAAACATATAAATAAAATTGTCTTTTTCTTGATTTACAGTAATTTTATAGTATATTTAATTCTCAATTCTGATCATGAGTTGTCCAATTCAATAATGTTATTTTGTCCACATGATTTCTATGGCAATCGCTTGGCGCGCTGCAGTTTGTTTATTGTGTACTTCGTGCATAGCAAAAATAAAGTTTCTCTGTGTTGAGTGTGTTGAGAGTAACACTTTTAAAATGCCCAAGGATAGGCAATATTCTGAAGAAAGCCTAAATTATGAATGGATCAATATGATGACAGTAAACTCAAGCAATGATAAATGCAACATCTACTTGAGAATTCGAATGTTTTCATTCAAAAATGGTGATTTCTAGAAACGGAAACACCATGATCATAATTCCTCTTTAAGGAAAATCGTTAAAAAACAATTAGAATAATTTCAACACCTTATGGTAGTATTAGCAACTAGAGACTTGGAGCTCTTCAACAAACCCAAACTCGTATCGATTATGTGTGATTTTAATGAAGAAAAATCGATTTGCATTTACTAGTTGCGTAAAAACACCCCTAATCGGACAAACCAAGATCATTTACCCTTTATAAAATTGCGCAAATTTCACCGTTCGATGTTTGAACAACTAGTAACAGTGTAGGGGCGAGTGCACTGTAATGTTTGAAGCCTTTTTAAAACAAACAAAGAAGAAAGTTACAGTGGTTTTAATGACGACAGTTCTGCTACTTCATTTAAAAATAAACTCAATCCTTCATGAATGATATAATAACAATGACTACACGCCCATGTTTGTATAGGAGACGTAAACGACAAAATGAACAAAATCGACTTTTTCGCTGTTTCGCATTCTACATAATGTAATACGTTTGCTCAACATGCAAACAAACACTTTTTGTTCGAAAACGTTTGAGCAATTTTGAAAAAAACCTCTCCGAAAAATCACTGTTCGTCCGCATAACAGACGTAGCGCCATACAGCTTTCATACATCGTTCGAAAATCAACAATTATCAGTAAAGGGTGTGTCACATCAAATTGCATCACGGAAAAAACGCTGTAGAAATTCGCCCAGTAGACCGATCCTTTTGAAAATTTTAGACAGTAAAATAAAAACTATTAAACAACTTTTGGCATTTTCTTTTTATTCATACTTCGAGCCCAAGCCCGTATGCTCGCACCTTCCTCTTTACCCCGTCCATAAGGTTCTGTACAACGTCAGGTTGTAGTTTTTTTTTTGAACAGAAATCCATTTTCTCTTGAAGTCCGCCTCCGATTTGACAACTTTTGAGTTCTTCCGGAGGGCCTGCTTCATAATCGCCCAATATTTCTCTATTGGGCGAAGCTCCGGCGCGTTGGGCGGGTTCATTTCCTTTGGCACGAAAGTGACCCCGTTGGCTTCGTACCACTCCAACATGTCCATTGAATAGTGGCACGAAGCGAGATCCGGCCAGAAGATGGTCGGGCCCTCGTGCTGCTTCAATAGTGGTAGTAAGCGCTTCTGTAGGCACTCCTCAAGGTAAACCTGCCCGTTTACCGTGCCGGTCATCACGAAGGGGGCGCTCCGCTTTCCGCAAGAGCAGATCGCTTGCCACACCATGTACTTTTTGGCAAACTTGGATAGTTTCTGCTTGCGAATCTCCTCCGGAACGCTGAATTTGTCCTCTGCGGAGAAGAACAACAGGCCCGGCAGCTGACGAAAGTCCGCTTTGACGTAGGTTTCGTCGTCCATTACCAGGCAATGCGGCTTCGTCAGCATTTCGGTGTACAGCTTCCGGGCTCGCGTCTTCCCCACCATGTTTTGCCTTTCGTCGCGGTTAGGAGCCTTCTGAACCTTGTATGTACGCAGGCCCTCCCGCTGCTTGGTCCGCTGCACGAATGAACTTGACAAATTCAGCTTATTGGCGACATCCCGGACCGAACTTCTCGGATCACGTCTAAACTGCTTAACTACGTTTTCACTGACGGAGCATCCATTTTTGCCGTTCTTCACCTTCCGGTCGATGGTTAGGTTCTCGAAGTATCGTTTTAGTACTCTGCTGACCGTGGATTGGACGATTCCCAGCATCTTACCGATGTCCCGATGTGACAACTCCGGATTCTCGAAATGAGTGCGCAGGATTAATTCACGACGCTCTTTTTCGTTCGACGACATTTTTTCAAATTTACGAAAAATTTACAGTGAAGCATGGCCAACGTGATCTATACACTCTTATCTGATTATAAGCGAAAGCTGAAGATATAATTCCTAAAAATTAAATTTCTACAGCGTTTTTTCCGTGATGCAATTTGATGTGACACACCCTTTATTATGTGCTATAAGCTAAATCTACATTTGAATCACATTCTTCACATCACATTCAGTCCAAACATGCCTGTCACGATAGTGTCTTATTACTTAGTGTTTCCTAATAGATGAATATAAGAAACCATTGAAACGCTGCTCATATAATTAATATTTTCTGTACACGATGAACAAAGAGAAGCAATTGTGTTTTTTTAATATTATAATTACCTAAATTTCTGCATTTGAATCTTCAAGTAGATAATGAAACAATCAGATTAGTAGTTAAATTAAAATAATATTGGTTCTTAGCATTATAACTCCTCGGATTCAACATTGAATTATTCCACATACTCAGCATTTACTCATACCATTCGAGTAAGTCACTCCACCATCTTTATGCGATTGATCGTGATATCGGTAAATAATGTTGCTAAAATTACCAACATTGCAGATTGACTTTACAAATTAGAAAAAAAAGAAGAGTATTCTTCAGGAAAAAAGTACTATCATAGACTCGCAACAAATCAAGACCACCTTTTCCAGACATTTCACTAAACTTCTTCCAAACCTTTTTGATTTTATCCGATAACAACTGAAACTACCGACGGAGGCGTTTTGACTATTATCGGAATTGTAAAAACTAACGCTGCAAACAGAGCAACCTGGTGATTACGTCTAGCTATGCGGACAAATGTTCATTGAATCAATTGATTGTCTGCATAAATAGACGCAAGCATTTTCCAATTGGAAAAAATATGTTATAATCCGCAATATCACCTAGGCCCTATTTTTGTCGATAATATCCTTCAACTGGATAGATCATTTCATCGGAAATTTGTATGGTTATGCTTGTAGGCAAAAAACTACGAAAATGCGTTTTCCCAACACTAATGGTGTTGTTGATTACGTCTCCTATGCAATCATGTGCAGTACACTTGTTTCTTTTTTTACGCGATTTGTTTACGTCATTTTTCTACGTGATTTCTTTACTCGGTATTCTTGAAATTACGCGATTTAAAAAAAAATAGTTTCATAAAGCCAATATATGACACGTTGTGTCCAATTATAACCCCACAATATGAGTATTTTTGCAATCGGCAAGAGCTGCGAATAACGACTATTGATTTCTGAAGTTAGTCTGGAATCCAATTTCGTTTGGGATCCAATGGGATCGATCCAGACTAACCAATGCTAATGGCGAAGCATTAGATAGACGACATAGTGATTTAGCAATATGATAACCCATGGTCGAATGTTTGCTCCGGAAATAATTTTGCTTCGGAAATTTCGGAAAAAAATGGTTGTAGCGATACCCATATTCAATCACAAAGATGGATGAAGTTACAGACTTGAAAGGCAACAATTAAATAGTGTTAATTATTTACTAGCTTGAACGGCAAAGACGAAACATGTTTCTGAATGTTAACTGACTGTTAACGCAAAACGGATTAATTTGAATCGCAGATAACCATGTGGAGTTCAAGTTCGTGGGAACATAGACCCAACCCAATAACCACGACTCCAAAAATCGCTGGTGGATATCGGTTTAACAGTTGATATAACAAACTGCGGTCCCGTTTTTTTTATGAAAATATAACCTTTTAGTGAAAAACAGATCATGTTTAATCGAACGGAAAAGGTGATAATCGGATGGCAAAACATCTAAGAAATGTAATGCGGGAGCCGATCTGGCGTAGTGGTAACATCCATACCTCTCACGCAGAGATCACGAGTTCAATTCTCACTCCCGACATTCTTCCAAAAATGGAAGTAAAAGTGACGAACCAGCCGAAATGTGTTGAAAGTCACTATAATAGAGAAAAAAAATATAAATAAATCTAAGAAATGTGACGGCTGGGGTAAGACACCCATTTGAGCGTTTCTAAGTATGTATAGCGATGTGAGGCCAAACGTTGACATGCTGTAAAATCTATTTTTCGTGGCTCTGCTCGAAGTATGGCCGTTTTTTGTGCAGTGCTCGACTTAATAACATTAATTGTGCTCGATACCTGGTGCTACCAAATACACAGCACAACCGGCGAAGCTGTTTTCTTCGGATCAGACTTTTTACTCAACCATTAGTATGTAGCGCCAAAAAACATCACGAATCTGATATGTATGTTATGTTATTAAGCTTGGTTTCAGCAAGGACCACCTCAAAGTGCTTTCGACCCATAATTGGAATATTATTCCAGAGGAGGAGAAAATAGTTAGCCATGACACTTTCAGTTTAAAATATTAAACGAATTTTAAATTTCTGGAGTAAGCGGCGGACGAAAACCTGTACACCTGCGAATGTCTTCGGAAATCTTCTAACTAGAATCGAATTTAATGTTCTCCTCATGGTGTTTGTTATTATTCTCCTTCGCCATTAGGGAAGAAGTTCGTAAGTGTTATACATTCTGTCAAATATTCACCGGGAATATGTGTTTTCAAATAAAATTCTTTATTCATCATCTGAATATTTATTATCGTCTTCAAAACAGATGCATTTTGGAGCAATCTACTTTTTCCAAAGAACAATCCAGTCATCGAAACACTTTGTATAGTTGTATTAAGAAATTTCCTTCAGTTCAAGCATGTCTTCAGCCACTTGATTGCGAACAAATTTTTGAAGAATATTAATCTCTTTTCACACTGGTCGTGCTAGTGCTAGACTAGAACGGTCTCGTGAAACATACATAATTCACGGGCTAATTTATCTACTTTGTCTATAATTGGATAACAATGTAAATAACTAGAAGTGTTTTATTTATATGAAAGAAAATCATGATTGACCTTTGCTCTGAATCACCCTTTAGATTTTCATATTCTTTTTCATTTAGCAGCAGTATTGCAGATCCTCTTATTCTTGACATGTCACATACACTGTATATTTGACTTGAGAATGAACGCCCATATAAAAACTTCTTCTAGAGCATTGAGCAAAAATATTGATTCGAATCATTCTTATTTTTGTGTAGTTGGTTCTTTTGATCAAATGAAATTTTCTGGAACAAAACGAAGATGGAAGGCCTCAATTAGGATTAATCGAAAATCGTCTCTCAAAGTAGACTTTTAACAAAATGAAATTGTAACAATATTATAGAAGCTATTAGGTTAATTTGGCGTTCGTGCTTAGGGTTTAGGGTCCACTTTTTATTTTATTTTTTGTTGGAGTAAGTCAGCTTTTTTCCCAAGGACCATAAAAATCCACCAATACATTTTTTTACATCATTGTAATAGTTTTTTTTAATTATTTAAAGTGGTTTCTTCTAGCTTCAATAGACTTTTACATCGATTCAATTACGCTCCTAAAGCCTGCTTTAGTTAATTTTAAGAAATTTCTTTCGACGCATCGGTTTTTTTTCTTGTCTCAATTTTTGAAAAAAAGGAGAAAAGTCACAGCGTGTCAGATAAGGTGAATACGGTGGATGATTTGGACACAGAAACGATTTCGATTCAAAAAACCTGATTTGTTCGAAGCGAAACTGGATTCGCTTGAGGTTCATCATTCATGATCGTCTCTTTTCTTGTCCGAAAAAAGTTTGTGCATTTGAAAAACTCTTGTCATAGAAAATCAATCATCGCTTTGTAGATATCCCATCAACTGCAATGTTCTACCGAGTTTCACGCCAAATTCATTAACTTAATGTTTCATGTTAAAATGACAACACTCTTATGTTTGCCCTCTGACTATCAAAACAAACAAAAATAGACAGATGCTACAACTGATTCAATTCCCTATAATTAATCTATCATTACAATGTTGGCACCTCTGGTTTGTTTCAGTTTAGCTCTAGGAACTTAATTGATAAGTAATCTAAAATACTAGACGCAATAAATTTCGAAAAATAACTTAAGGTATTTTTTGCATCTTTTTCTGTACCACTCTTTTTTGCATCTTGTTTCACTATCTGTTGGATGCATGAAAACAAATAAGATTCATTAAATGATTCACGATATACAAAAATTAAAATAAATCATAAATTCTCAACCCAAATTAATTATCTCGAGGTATATCGCTCTTAATTAATTGCTGTCGGAAAATCAGCACTTTTTCAAACGAGCAAAAAAAAATTCATTTTGCAGACAGTCCCCAGCACTGGCGTAATAAGGGCTATCACTTATATATCGCCCTATGTACCCTTTTTATAACTATACAAAGCGAACCTGACAGGTGTAAAGAAGTAGTATAGGCAGCAAGAATGAAGGATAAATAGGTATAACTTTAAGCTAATTATAATTCGCACACCCCGACAGGGAAAAGCGGGACACGACCAAACGAACCTTTTCTTCGGGTGAGAGGGCAAATCCGGACAAAACTGAGGGTAAAAAGCGAGCATTTTCCAGTTTCCCAATCGCTTCTTCAATTACGTCTGGATTCATACGAAATTGCTGGAAGTCGGCCGATAAACACAACGGTGTGAAGTGACATACGGTAGGCAATCCAAATATTTTGAACTACCAAAGGTAGGGTATCCGTTTTCTGGCGCTTTCCTTCATAAACCGACACTCAATCACATTCGACGATAGAACAAACACTTTTGAGAAATTGGTATCGTCGAAAGGGAAAATATATTTCCGTAACACCGAAATGACACGTTCACGAGTTTGCTTTCCAAATTTATGACACTAATTTGCAGCATTAAGTAAACATATTCATCATCATCGAAAGATCCCACTCCGCTGGAGGTAGCTTGTACATAACAATTATTCGGGAAAAACAAACACCTGAAACCACGGCGCACGGGAAAAGCGATCCACTCTGGGTGCCGGTTTAGTCGAAACTGATTCGTCGCTCGGCCGTAATTCCTGCTCCGACGCCATCGAGGTGGTGTTGTTTCCAAACCTACAACCACGGTGGCAGGAAGGCTTCCTCCGAGAGTACTCATTTTAGGATGACGATTGACTGGCCATTCGTGATGGGCCACCAGAACACGATTCGATTCATGAGATCCAGTGCACACGCGGGAGAGCGAGAATGAGAGCTGACTACGGAGAAAAGGGCCATGCGGACCGACATGAAAACATAAATACGTGAGGTGGTTTGTGGGAGAAAAACATAACCACCCACAAATGGGTGCATCCAACGACGGCAGGGCTTCCGCTATGTTGTGAGAGCCTCAGCTGTTGTTATTGACAACAGAGAGTGAGTATCGCGCGAAGATTAGTGTGCTACTATTTTGGTTCCAGTGTTGTTCGAGTTTCGAGGATAAGTAAAAATTCTATAAATTTAACCTTTGAAAAATGGCCATGAACCGATATACAATCAATAGACTAAAATCATAATTCCACTTTTCAGGGAATTGATTGTGGTACAGGTAGGATTCGATGATATACTGACTCGATTATAAATGATTCGATTATACGGGCAAACCTGTTTTTGTGCGATGGCGTTTTGTGCAATTCCTCGTTTGTGTGACTGTTTTCGTGCGATTTTATTGTTTGTGCTATTGGTTTTGGGGATTCAAACCCGATTTCATGATAAAATGTCATGCAAACAAGAAATTTCACAAAAAGGGATCGCACAAAAACTGGTTTGCCTGTATACAATTTTGTATTCGATTATATACAGTTTGAAAAAAAAAATACAAATATGACTCATTCCGAGCAAAAATGCAATATTTCAACGTTAAGGTTAAATTTAATCAACTATTCTGTTGGTGAATTAAAAATCATGATTTTAGAAAATTTAGAATGAATTCTCACCAGACATTACAAATTGAACACAAATTTCGGTATTACTCGAGAATTAATCAAGCAAATGATACCAAATTAGACACATTGAGGTTTTAGGGTACAATAAATGTTTCTAGGATGGTTAGACTCTCCACCCCCCTCTCCAAGGAGGGGCTGCCATACAAATGAAACAGAAATTTCTCCATTACTCGAGAATTAATCAAGCAAATGAAACCAAATTAGGCATATGGAAGTTTTAGGGTGCAATAAACGTTTCTATGGTAGTTTGACTCTTCACCCCCCCTCTCTAAAGGGGGGGGGTCTGCCATACAAATAAAACACAAATTTCTGCATTACTCGAGAATCAATCAAGCAAATGAAACCGAATTAGGCATATGGAGGTTCTGGGGGGCAATAAATGTTTTTATGGTGGTTAGATACTCCTCCCCCCTCTCTAAGGAGGGGCTGCCATACAAATGAAACACAAATTTCTGCATTTCTCGAGAATTACTCAAGCAAATCAACCCAAATTAAGTATATTGAGGTTTTAGGGTACAATAAATGTACTTATGGTGGTGGTAAAATACTCCTCCCCCGCCTCCAGCCTCTTAAGGGGGGCTGCCATACAAATGAATCACAAATTTCTGCATTTCTCGAGAATTAATCAAGCAAATGAAACCAAATTTGGCATATGGAAGTTTTAGGGTACAATAAATGTTTCTGTGATGGTTAGACTCTCCACCTTCCTCTCCAAGGGGGTGGGGGCTGCCATACATATGAAACACAAATTTCTGCATTACTCGAGAATTATTCCAGAAAATGAAACCAAATTACGCATATTGAGGTTTTAGGGTGCAATAAATGTTCCTATGGTAGTTAGACTCTTTAACCACCCCCCCCCCCCTCTCTAAGGCGGGGCTGCCATAAAATGAAACACAAATTTCTGCATTACTGCATTATAATTAATTATAATTAATTATTAAATAATTAATGAAGCAATTGAAACAAATTTGACATGTGAAGGTTTTAGGGTGCAATAAATGTTTTTACGGTGGTTAGACACTTCACCCCTTCTCTAAGGGGGAGCTGACATACAAATGAAAGACAAATTTCTGCATAATTCGAAAACTAACAAGCAAACGGAGCCAAATTTGTCATGCGAATGATTTAGGGGACACGAAACGTTTCCATGGTGAATAGACACTCATAGACAAAACTCTGAAGGAAAAAAGAAAAACTCGGAAAATTTAATTTCCATATTTTCTACGCACGATGAAACGCACTCCTATATCTTCTTCTATCTATACCAATAAAAAAGTATCGCCGAATGTGTTGATAAGAGCAGAACTCGAGGAAGGAATTGTCCGATTTAGAGCTGTCTTTATTCTATCATATTTTCTGCATAAAACATTTATTCCATGTAACGGAGAAACATGTTATTTGGAAGTGGATGAAAAATCTTGAACGAGAATTGTGTCTGAAAATAATCTGATATTATAATGATGAGTTTTGTTAGAAATACTAGGAATTTATAGTAAAAGGTAAGTTCAATGGGGTCGATTAGAAGATCAATCAATGAACAGCTCTGCGATTGGACCCATGAACTTGCTCATAGTAAGAAAACGTGAATGTTTGATGGTATTGATAACAAAAAATAAATGTTGGGTGGGACATAGTTTGCGGGGTCAGCTAGTAGTCAAATAAATAAAAAAAAATAAATATGTCAAATAAATGATTCTCTGGCTATTTTTTTATTGAAAGGGTAAAAGGTAAGCTTCATTGTGGTACATATGATGATGATGAGAATTTGAAAAGTTTATAAATATGAGCAAAGATGCGAAAAAACTACACCGCCTAATCTGGCAATGTTACGATAGAACGAGTTCAACTGCTGAAGGCACAACGTATATCAGCAAGCTTTAGTGATTTATATATTCTTTTCGCTGCTCAACGGTAACCAATAACAACAAAAAATTATCATTGGAAACTGCTTTCTTCCTTCTGCTGGTTCGTGAGAACGTTGCAGAAATTGAGTTCCCCAAAGCCGAGCAACACTTTAACAAGTACAAGTACGTCATCAGGCCGAAAGTTTTCCGAAACTCTCGGTTCTCCGAAAACTCCTTTCGGCTCTCTCGCATCCTGTTGTTCCCGTTGCGATCTGTGCTCAAGCAGCATATTCATGTTTCCGCGATATCTTAAACAGAATCTATTTTTAGCTCACCGCAGCACGCCACCATCACCTTCGAATTAGGATTACATATTTATGCTCTGATATTGGAAGATACATTGTGTGAGCGTATTTAAGGAAATGAGTTACTACGAGAAATGTTGTCTCGAAAGTTTTAACAAAACGAGCTTTATCCAGAAATATATACTAGGACTAGGGCTAGGAGCCCTAATTATTCAGAAATATATACTGGGGTTATGTGTAAAAAGTACCCATGTTTCCATGTTGATCACACCTACCTGTATTCACAAATGTGATGTTAACTGAATGAATCGAAGCAAATAATGTGAATATCTATACTATAGTACATTTACTGTATTCTTAAACATGTCTGCTTAAAGTTTCTCCGTTGGACACAACAAACCAACGGGATGCCACTTTCCAGGTCAGCCGGTAAACTTATCGCAATGCATAAACATCGTTCATCAGCTCTAGGCCAAGTCCACCACCGGAGCGGCTGGTTAGCTCACATAAAAAACACATAAATTATAGGATTTAATGTAGCCTCCAGAGCTCATCAGCAGCTGGAGTCGAGGAAAACAGCGACAACGGCAGCCCGTTCACCGGTCCGGTATGATACAGGATCGCACCGTTAGCCTACCAGCGGGGAACCGTAAAAATAGACATTTTGCCATTCATTCGGAATCTATTTATGTTTATTTTGTTGGCTAACTGCCACCCCCTCAGCACCCTTAGTATTGTACATGTTTGTACGGCTGTCCCGGGAACATCACAGGTTTGTTCCCGCCTTCCAGGCAAACTGCCCGGTCGTATTCCCACTGGTAGCGATACCTGTCCCGTTTATCTCCTAGGAAAAGACAAGCAGAGAGAAAAAATATCCAAGGAAGCTATTTTTATCATATTTTGTGCATGTTATCGACTTCTCCATAGTTCTATCGATGCATGTGAATGACAAATCGAAAAGGAAGATATTGGAAAACATTGAAAGACATCCCCCAAAACAGTGAGCAAACATCCACAGCGCACCATCTCTAAGTGTTCCGGAAATAAGGAAGCATGAATTATTGATTTGAATTGAACCTCTGGAGTCACTTATTTCCTCAACATTTTCAGAGTAATTGGTAGCTGGTTGTTACGACACTTATACTAATAATCATGAATTGTTCATTATATATATCATAAGGTAAATGATGCTGGTTTATCCGATTTTGGATGTTTTCACGCAACTAGTGAATGCAAATCGATTTTACTTCATGAAAATCACATGTAATCAAGACGAGTTTGGGTTTGTTGAAAAGTATATAGTTGCTAAGAATACCATAAGGCGTTCAAAATGTTAAATTTTTTATATTTTTTTTCATGATTTTATTCAAAGAGAAATTATGAACATAGTTTGTCCGGTTTTAGAAATTACTATTTTTGGATGCAGAAATTCGAATTTTCAAATAGATGTTGCATTTCTCATTGCCTGAATTTACTGTCATCATATGTATCCATTCATAATCTAGGTATTCTTCAGAATATTGCCTTTTCTTGGGCATTTTAAAGGTGAACAGCACTCAACGCAGAGAAACTTTATTTCTGCTACGCATGAAGGGTAACCTAAACAAACCATAGTAATTATGTGGACAAACCACCATCAATATATTTGTAAGTGTCATTATCCAGAAAAGATCTAGTGGTTGATTAAAAGTTAGCTCAAATGAGGAGCGCATTGACACCCATAGAAGGTTCGTTTTTGCCAAATATTCACGAATAACGATTGATTTTGCAAACTTTGCAAATGGTACAACATCGAGGCACACACAATAGCAGATGTACTCAAAACAGCGTAACTTTTAGAAATGTAAATTTATCACACTACAAATTTGATAGAATGAAATTAAAAATAAAAACGGGTGAATGAGAACGCCACACGGTGGTGATTCCGGGAACTTTTCTATGAAGGTAGTATACATCATTTTAAAGCTTAAACCTTCAGCTTTTGGAATATTTTACGAACATATTTTTTTTCTTGGTGTGTAGATATAGTGAACAAAAATATCGAGAAGAAAGAAAAAAAACGATTTCTTTCTGTTATTGTAGAAATTTTGTGAATTAACAAATTTTTTGTCAACTAAGTCAATAGCAAATCTATTTAACCTTATCAACCAGCTTTCATTTGATCCCTATGATGTGTCTGTAGAATCTTTCAACACGGAGATATTTCAATTCGAATGAATAACTTCCCCTTCGTTTTTAATGATGAATAATTTAATAAAGTTACGATTTCTTGAGTTGAGGAGTGCATGTATATGTAAGAATGCGTATGTATACGTGTGAGTATTATCACTCCTTGCAATCCTAATACATGAAAATTAAAGAGTACGCACATCATTTTGAAATTCTGGTACAATATGCGTTGAAGTGCACCTTCAATTTACTGCAAAGAGCCTGGCTGGATAAGGGAGTAAAAAATGCCCCCAAACCAAATCACCAGCTCTATGGAAAATATTGTATAGGGTGCCAAATAAGGTGTTTTCTGAAGCCCTATGTGGTTCGTCATAGGATCTATGGTGAAAAATGTACTTTTAATTTTTTTGCACGCCATTCTCAATAGCTTCGCGATTATAATTTGTAAAAAATACTGAAAGTGCATCTTATTATGGTGTATTGAGAAATATTATTAAAAAAAATCATCAAAAATTTCATTACTGCAAAAAAAAAATAATGTTTCTGAGGGGATTTAAAGATTCACTACTACTCTAGTTCATATTAAAATGTATTTTTATACTTTTTCTAGATTTATGTGATTTTTTCAGAATTTTAGCAGTGTTGTGCGGTAAAAAAATATATTTCCAAATTTCGTATTGATTAAATTTATATTTAAATATGTTTGTATGTGGTTTTTTTTATTTTTTTTTATCCCAACAGTTTATTTTATTAGGCTCATTCAATTCAGCTGTAACAGAGCCGAATTCATTCGTGCACATTATTTATCTTATGATATCTTTTGTTGTATATTACACTATTACCATTTTGAGGCGTAAGAGTATCGCTATCTATCGATAAACATTTGTTTTATCTATATAACACAGTAGTCGGTTAGGCGCAAGAGAATTCCTGTTCTATCGATGCACAACACATGTCGCCTTTTTTCGGCGTAAGAATATTGCTATTGTTCGAATGTTCACAGTTAGTTGGGCTGTTCACAGCGGGACTGTTGATATGAGGCTTCCTTTGTTGCGTTATTAATAGTGCCAATTACCGATGCAGCAGACCGAAAATGTGAGCGGTAAGGGACTGGGATTACCGACACATGATGATTGTTGCGTGGACATTGTAGCTAGAATAACACACTAAGATGGTCAGTTGAGGGGCCCTGAGTTATGAGCTCATGATAGTTCGCTTAGTAGCGGACACGCAACCAATTAGGCTACGAAGACCCCTGTATGTGGTTTTTGATATTTGTGATTTCTTTTCAGAAAATTTCGAGAGCGGCGTGATACAAAAATATCTAATTTAAAAAAAACTTATTTAATTTGTATTTTATAGAAAATAACATTTGAAAAATTAAAATTATGTTTTTGGTATTTCGAAATTTTGAATTTTGTTTTAAATTTTAGATCTATTAAAACATACTTTCCATTTAAATGTACCGTGGGGGTGAAAATGGGTCAAAAAAGTAGAAGGGTCTGAGCATAGGGCACGGACGGAAGTTTGACGTAGGACTGTGATTGTTCAGAATACTTGGCTATTTTAAATGTAGCTCTTTTCATTGTTCAGAAATCTGTTAGTTTAACTATTTTGAAACTCAAAATAGTAGCCCTGAAAAGGGCCGTTTGTTATATGTACTCATAACCTTCAAACGGTTTGTAATCAACAAATAAATACAATAAGCTTCTGGTAGGAAGTTCAATTGTCTAACTGAAAACGATTAATGAATATCAGTGTGACACATAACAGGATGGAATGGTAGATGAAGTATATGTGGATCGATAAACAAAAAAAATATATCGTCATTGATTACATTGAATATGAAATTTATGGGGAAAAAACGAAAAAACAAGTTGAAAATACTCACGATTTCGTGATATTTTGAGGTAAAATACACATGAAATCATGAAGTTGCTTTATTGTTAATGGATAGCTATGGTATTGTGATTCCTTTCCATTGTCTTATTCTTATTATTAGTCTTATTCTAAGGCATCGAGAGCAGTAGCTATTTTGGTGAACTAATGTTCGTTTGCAGACTATCACAATCAAGTCGTATTGGTTCTACTGCTGAATCTATCATAGAAGGAATTGAGTCATTGAGAATTATGAATATGAGTCATGAAGAATATTGATATTTAATGTTTGTGATGCGATGCAATGCCGATCTCAATTGGCGATCTAACGCAAAACGTAAACGATCTGTGAGACATCTGGATTTTGTTTTTGAACTAAGAAAATGATGCTAATGTAACCTAAAACTCAAAAACAAATCACGTATATTTTACTTCCGGGCTTTCCAAGGTAGTTCTCACATGCAGGAATCGTGCATTTTTCTACTTGAATTTGATTGTGCTCTCGAATTTCCTTCTTTAATTCAACCATTGTCAACATTTTTATAGTTTTCACTACTGAAAGAGGTAAATAAATAACATGTTATATATAAAATTGCGCAAAATTAAATTTCTTACAAACTCATCGCAATCAAATAATCTTTTATGATTATAACATTGTAATTTATGGAAAGAACTACAAACCTTCCATAAGCTCACATGACAAAATTTAAAACCATCATCACTTTCACCGCAGCGCCGACTAGGTGTAGATTTGTACGTTAGATCGCCAATAAGTCTTCGCATGATAATCGCTGCCTCCTCCTAATTAATGAACCATCACTGTATGGGTGACACTTTCCTCGTTGCTTTGATGAAATCTTGCTAATTTGTTAGATAGAAAGAATTATTGCACACAATTTTGTGTTACATACAACGTTCATGGGAAGAAAGTTGGAAGAAAGAATGCATAATACATGATTTACCTTCGCATCCGCTCGCAAAACATACCTCTTTTATTTGTTAAATTGCTCACTTGTTTTATTATTTCCACTGTTGATGTCTCAAAAAATGCTGGATAAATTTACCGTCTAATGGTATATATTATTACATATATCGTAAGAACGATTCTGTGTAATATGCATTTGGAAACTCTTAACAAACGTTACATTTTTCGTAGAGTGACCCCCCTATATAGAAATCAAAGAAGTAGTCATACGTCAAAAGGTAGTTTTCGAACTTTTTGTTGAATAACTATCATAAATTAGAGTAAAACACAATTCTGATTACGTAGAAATGTTCTCTAATGATGAACACTCGTAAGTGTTCATAGAATTGTTGAATAATATTAATTTTTCACTGAACTACGATTAAATGAAAGTTACTTTCTATTAAGAATTGTGTTTAGAAATCAATTTCTCGATAATTTCAAAATAATTTAACAACATGTAAATGTCTTGAATGATAATTTGAGTTACGAAAATAGTGTCAATCCACCTTGAAGTGCGATGGAAATGTTTATATACAGCCATTCCATATCAAACCGATATAGTGGTTCTCAGATTTTCGTGAAAAGTAGTAGTTTTGTTCTTTATCGCAAAATATTAGACCCGTATATTTTTATCAAAAAAAAAAATAACTTTTGAACTACTGCTCCGATTCAGATGATCGACATATCAGATTAAAGCCAATTAGCTAGTCTCTTTTCGAAAATATTATACTAGCGGAAATTTTGGATTTTGGTTTTGTAATTATTTATTGTATTTTTTTTATAGTTCACAGTATCTCGGGACCAATGGCGCTATATTTTTTTATATTTTTTCTTGAAAGCTAAGATTTTTTTAGATAACATATCAATAATTCAGATATGTGTTATTTTTGTTCTTGAGATTTTTCACAATTAACCGATGGTCCGAAAAACCATTTTTCCTTTTTCCACCACAAAAATTTATAACCTTTTAACTACTGGACCAATTCAGATGATCGATATATCAAATTGAAGCAATGAGTCTTTTCTGAAAAAATATCACACTTAAAACAATGGATTATGTTTTCGTAATTATTGATTGTATGTGGTCTTTATATGTTACAAGGTTTACAACCCCTAAATTTAGGGACGCTATATTTTTTTATATTTTTCTGAGTTTTTTTACATAACATATCCAGAGAGGGTTTTTTTTCGTTTTTGAGTTATTATTTTTCAATGTTTACATGTTTTTAGTTTCTTGCAATATTTCGGTGCGAATAGACTAGATCTATGCGACTAGAATACAGCTTTTTTGCGAATGCGATATTTTGCCCTTTTGGCTTTAATTTAGCATATCGATCATCTAAATAGGTCCAGTAGTTCAAAAGTTATTAATTTTTGAAAAAAGTCATTTTTGGAAAAAAGGGGAAAAATTGTTTTTCGGAAGATCAGTTAAATTTGAAAAATCATAACTTAGAAACGAAAAAAGAAATCTTCTCTGATTTTTTTAATATGTTATGTAAGAAAACCTCAACTTTCTAAAAAATATAGCACCCTTGGTCCCGAGACCAAGTGAACTATAAAAAATCAATACAATCAACAATCACGAAAGCAAAATCCATTTCGCAAGCATGATTGTTTTTTTTTCAAATTAGACTAGATTTTGAAGACTTCAACTTGACGTATCGATCATCTAAATCGGTTTAGCCACAACCGGTTTTTAGAACCTTTGCTGCCAAAACCTTGTAAATTGGTGGGAATTCTACATATTTTTCTAGTGGACCGATTACAACCAATGATTTTTTTACGTAATCTTGGATCATCTCAGGCTGAGACATCTGTTTTCATGTTATTATACATGTATAATAATCAGGCACACAAAGCAGCCGCTTCAAGTGATAATGACGTGTGTCCTCTACTTTGAGCTCTACTGGAAAAGAGTCTAAATGATAACAAATTCCTAGCATTTTCCCCACACATTCATACATATTCACACGTCTTCGACGATATTAAAAGGGACCGAAGGTCATATTTTTCTTCCTCCGAAATTGATTGTTCGATCGCATATAAAGCGGCGGGAAAGTGCCTGTCGTTAATAGTCATTATTCAAATGGACTCAACCCGACATTCCTACCAAGAACACGTTCTTCGTTCGTCGGCTTTTATGAGATGGAATTTGGTCTAATTATTATTCTATTTGGGTTGGCATACATCGGGCTTCTTCCTTGTGCTCCTTGTTGTCGTAAAAGATGTTGCCGTGGGTGGGCATTCACTTATATCGAACAGAAAAATACGACAGGGCGTATCGATCTTATGTGCTCCAGTGATTTTGCAGATTAAATAGGGAGCCAAATTAATACTTTGGTTGTCACCCTAAGGATACCCCCTTATTATAGTAAAACTTCGGATTGTATCGGGTTGACCTTCACAACAAGACTCTCTGCCAGTCGATGAAACGTGCCCGAACTTGACCTATCAGTTGAACAGTAAGCAGCCTATCGAACCCACCCCCATCCTGCATCCTTGAACCAGAAAACACACAATAAGAACACTTGTCTGTGGATGACAGAAGGGGAACCGTTGATCCATCTGCCACATACGAGTACACGAGGCAGAGCGGAAGCACAAAGAGAAACATTCTGACATTCTAACGGATACAATTTGGGAATAATATGAGTCGAATCGATGGAGTATATTTTTGGGAGGCATCAAATCGTCTGACCGGAAATTTTCATGCTTTCTTACTCACAGCCGCACACGAGCACTGAGACCCAAAGTCAAATGAAATTCTCTCTCGGTAGCTTTATTAAGTCATAGATAATGAAATAACATGTAAGTGCCTCCTTTTTTATCCAATTGGAGGGAAACGAAGTTTTCATTTTCAAGCGGAGGGATAAGCTCCGCACGTTCATACGTTCCATGCTTGAAGGCTTTTCGGAATTTGATTACGGATATTTTTAGACTTTAATGCGCTGTTTCGGTACTTTCGGCGGATATTGGGTTGACGTAAGATATTAATTAATATTTGCAATCGTATATCGTGTATGCTCAGTTAAAACTTCCATTTTGATTCAACTGGAAGTTTCATGCGATCCATTACCGAATTATGATAAGTTGGGTGGATGGCGGCTTCATTCCATTTCCAGCGAATTTACCTCTCGGTTGTCGTCAAAGCAAGACTGAAACGACACGGGGCAATGTTGTTGCCCAACCGGATGCTGATGAAAAACCTGACCGATGGAATCCCACTGACGAAGATGGGTCTAGTTGGCAGGTTGCGGACATAATTCTAACCTAAAGCTTTACATCCCCGGTCTGTCACTTGCTTAGCGAGTGGGAATGGACGCGATAGTAGGGTGAGATGAATGAGGAAGAATAAAAAAAAACAGTACGAACGATATGAGCTTCTGATGCTGCAAATGCCAAATTAAATGAGTGGAAAATATGATAATGAAAAATGCTTCAGATAGCAAAAGGAACCGAATGAAAGAACCTCCGAGCGTGGACATACCGGGAACTACCCAGCCGAGTGTCATATCCGGTGGGCGGTCATCGTTTCCGAGTTCACTAGATATTTATGCGATTCCACTAATGGACTCCCGAGGGATGACAGACAGCAATGTGGAAATGCCCGTTACGGTCGAGGTGGTGGCCCATTCGAAAGAGAAAAATGTATGGCATTTCCACTCATTTATGCCGCCTATTCGAGCCCGAGAAAGAGTGTCAATTTCATCACGATGATGTCAATCAAAAGGGGCGATTCAGAATGGTACAACTAATGGAAGCTGTGCTGATTATAATTATGAAGTTCCACGAAATTGTTTTAAAATTTATTTAGAAAATCTTATCTCGATTCAGTTCGATGATTTTGATTTACGTTTATGTTCAGTCGCTGATCAATATGGGGCAATATACCGTGAAATACAATATAACAGCCAACCCTCCTCACTGAGACTCGCGATAGATAAAGCCTTTTGTTGCTGCGCTCTAATTAATGGCTCTCGAAAACTACACAAGACTCCAGGAAACGAAGGAAGAACATTTTTTAATTAAATCGCTCGTTAATTTTATGCAAGCCCTATTCGGTGTCCTTTCTGACTGCTCCTAGCCATTTCGGAGGCATTGAAAAGTTATTCAATAGACAAAATGATATCGTCGTACGGTTGAGTTCAATCTATAGCGCTGTGCAAATTGGGGTCGTGGAAGAGTGATTTCACTTTTTATTACGGAAAACAATATGAGTTAGTGGGGGACAGAATTGAAGTAAATTTTATTTGCTGAAAAAAAATTGCACTATATCTACATAGATTCTCGTTTACACCGGGGATTTTTCGTCAATGAAATTGCTCGTGCTTACTCGAGCTTGCCACTAAGAATACATGTCGGACTCGATTATCCGGAGTATTGATTTTTTTTCACTCCGGATAATCGGGTCATAAAAAGACGGGTGGGTAATGTCGGGGACAGCTTTTGTTAAATATATATTTTAAATATATTATTTTATTTTCTTCTCCTACGTGAATACCTACCTATCTACCTGAAAAATTGATTAGTTTACTGTTTACTCTTTATGAATATGTTGATGGTTCTGAAAAGAACCTTTGGTGTTGTGTTTTTGTTATCACTCGATATTCCCATCTTGTTCGGTTAAACCTTCCTGTTTAGCTATTGCGTTTGCCACTCGCCACAGCTTTCACAGTTGGAAAATTTCTTTCCATCCAGCTTGTGACATATTGTTCAGTAAATTACATTTAATGCGACGTGCCGGAGAAAAACTTTGCCACTCGCTGAAACTAATTGTTGCCTTGATGAGCGCCGAACCGAAGCTGCTCTGTTCTTGATGCGGGTTTTCTGATCGTCGTGAGCAGCTTTGCAAGCCAACTCGAGCACTTCGACGGCCGAAACTCTATAATCGCTGTTAGGTATACTGGTGCTCCGGCACCAATCCGTTCGGCCTTGTTACCCTTGCGGAGCAATCAGTAAATGCGACCAACAGGGAACTGGAGACCTGCACGGTTCGAGTGAGACTTTGCCTTTCCCTTAACTTGTCCTCCTTTGTTACGTCCACGATGCCGATGCCGTACAACCACACGGGTTTACGGTTTGAAAGAAAATAAGATATTTTTTTGGGGTCCGCGTGTATTATACTCTAGCAGTACACACTCACAGGATAGAGACAAATCGGCAGATTCAGCCAAAGGGGCGAGTCCAACGAGACGAATGAATGAGCGTTACAAGGGAGCGATGGCAAAAAAATACATTCATTACGATTTGTTCGCTCGTTGGATTCACATGCAGGCTAAAAAGGGTCCTTTTCAGGATCACAAAATTATCTTCAATCTAAAGAGTTTATTGTTTTGTTATCACTCGATATCCCCATCTTGTTCGGCTAAACCTTTCTGTTTAGCGATTGCATTTGCCACTCGCCACAGCTTTCACAGTTGGAAAATTTCTTCCCATCCAGCTTGTGACATATTTTACAGTAAATTACATTCAATGGCACGTCGCATTACCACCACTCAGTATCGGATTGGAGGTAATTTTAACCTGTAATTGAACATTTGCGATGACAGTGGTACAGTGTCGACTTTCAATGTGGGGTCATAATTTGGACCCCGAACTCTATGTTTACAAAAATGTCCAACTAAATATGTCGAATTACAAGTCCGTCCAATTAGCTAAATGTCGAGATAAGTGTAAATTACTGTACTTTCAATCTAGAAGCAATTCTGCCAAATTCACATACTCATCATATCCTGGCAAACAAATTATGAAAAAATCAATTTATGTTTTATTATTATTTTGGATATTGTTTTAGAAAGCATTGAACTGTATTTCCTAAACTCTTTTTTGGAAGGTTTAATGGCCCTGAAAAGCGCCTTATTTTATGGAATGGTTCCAATTTAGAAAACTTAGTACTCGTGGTTTTGAAAAAAACCATTTCGAACGCCCTCGATGCCGCCTTGTTCTGGATTTGCCACCAAAGCAGTGTGTATAAAGAACAAACTTTTTTCTTCTGCTACCTGATGCCGTTTTGCGATTGCGTTTGCCACTCGCCACACGCTTCAACTGCCTGTTGTCGTCTTGATGTGTTCTGTTCCGAATGAGGGTTTTCTTATCGTCGCGAGCAGCTTTGCCAGCTAACTCGATCACTTCGGCGGCCGAAACTATATAACGCCGGCTAGGTGGACTGGTGCCCTGGTACTAACGCGCTCGGCTTAGCTACCCTTGCGGGGAACTCCAGATCAACACGGTTCGAGCGGGATTTTGCCTTTCCCTTCACTTTTCCTCCTTTACCATGTCCAGACATGGTTGCTTGGGTTGGTTTGTTGATGTGTTGTGATGCGAACCGATGTGGTGTACGGTTTGAATGAGAATGATCGTTACGGCAGCGGAGCGGGGATTTTTAAGCTGACTGGCTGGCTTGAGAATTACGCATGTGTGAGACTGCGACCAATGTTTCGTTAATTTTTTTCTTTTTCCTTTCCAATCGTGCTTCATTCTATTTCGCTGCTGCTCTGGTTGCCCGTTTTGGTCGGTACGATTTGAGGAACACAAAATGGACCAATCAAAAATGGGCACATAGTGCATTTTGACAATGCTTGATATTTCACAATTATTCAATTATTTATCTCAAGAAAAATGAAATGTTATTCGTTATGATAGATGCGTAGATATATTTCCTATCAATTGATGCAAAAACCGTTGCGATCTATTGAGAAATGATCGAGTTATAAGCGTTCCAAATCTTGCATTTTTTCCTACTTGTTCAGTGCCTAGATTTCCATTTCACCCCCTATATCTTCCGGTTAGACGTAGTCCTACGTCAAAAAAACGAATTTTCTCTCGGTAAACGTAATATAAATATGAATTGCACTCATTTATTAAACGGTTTTATCTAGGTTGACCCGTTTGTATGTTTGTGACTTTGTAGCGCTGTACCACATTAATAGAAATTTAACCCCCATCCTGTTGACCGTTTGATCTGAAATTTGGAACACATCTGTATCTCTGGCGTAATTATAAAACTGCGTATTCCATGATCTTGAAAATCCAAGATGGCGGCAGCTTCAACATGGCAGATTACACATTTCCTCAGAACCCCATCAATATGTATATCAAATGAAAATGGATTGACTAGTAGAACACAGTTATTTATGAAAAATCCAAATCCAAAATGGCCGCCGCCACAAAATGGCGCCCCATATATATATATAATTTTTTTCAAAACCTCATCAATATGGGTATCAAAAGGAAGTTCTCAACTAGTGGAACATAGCAGATAATGAAAACACCAATTCCAAGATGGCCGCAGGGGGTATACGTAGCCACATTGGTTGTACGTTCGCTTAGTAAGCGATCGATCGTGAGCTCAAAACACAGGGCCCTCAATTGACCATCTTTGTGTTGTTACAGAATAACTACGTCCACGCAACAATCATCAGCGATGGAGATCGATCCACGACCTTGCTCTGCTCTGCAAGAAACATCGGGCTGTTGTGCTATTAATAACCCAACAATGATCAATATCAACTGTCTCCGCTGTCCGGTGGTTTAACTGTATAATGGAAGAACAGAAAGAATACTCTTACACCTAAATGGCTACTGTGTAAATGTATCATATGCAATGGTATAGAAGGAACGTCGAAAAATGGCAACTGTGTAATGTGCTAATTATATATATATGATATCCATGTGACATGTAGGGGAAAAGGGGAGAATTTGGACCACCTAAGCAAATCGCCTAATATTTCCAAACCAATATGGTCTAATTGAAAAATGTCACACTGTATATTGAGCTACACTTGTTATCTCTCAATCAATAACGTTTAATCATTATATTAAGCTACAAATTACCAAATATATCATAAAATAAAAGAGATGATTTTTGGACATTAATATTTGATGCAGGGTGATTTGGACCATCTGTGGGGTGATTTGGTCCAGTGTGTGTTGCATCGAAAAAAACATACTTATGTTTATGTAAAGTATTTTGGGATAATGTTACAATCAGTAACAGTGTTCCGGGATCGATACCAGGTGTCTTGGCCAGATTCCAGACCACAAAATTGGATTGAGACCATCTCGAATTCTGCATGGATCTTTTCACTGTTTTTCGAGCATTTTAAAACACTTTCGATGCTTGGTCAATGAAAATCCGTTCTTGATGGCCTGCGTTGCTCTTTCAAGCTCTCCCTTCTTCCAACGTTGTCTGCCCATCCTTTTTTTGTAATTCAGCGGCATCTGGAATCAATGGGACCAAAGAAAAGCCTCAAACCTGTAGGACCAATTCACCCCACACAACATGCAAAAATTAAAAATTGATTCCATTTATTTTTATCAAACTGACAGTTTCGCTGCATCAAATTGTTCATGTTCTGTAGACGAACAGAACTTTACTGCACAATACACGAAAAGTTTGTTTAATCAGCGGCAAAAGCCTTAAAACCACGATCGGACAACTCACATTTTTTGACAATCAAAGTGCTTGCTGTGTTCATGCTACCGTTTCCTTCCACCTGTCGAATTTTACCAAAGTTTTTTTACGTTAGGTACATACGGTTCAACAATAGAAGGAGATGACATTATAGAAAATCCAAGTTGAGCCGTACTTTTTGAGATAAAGGGTTGGTCCAAATCACTCCGTATGTTCAACTTACCCCGTGTTACCCTACACGATTGAAAAATTCGGCTCTGTTACAGCTAAAATGCTAATGAGTACCTTAAGCCGTTTAACTTAAAAAGTTTGTTTTACTTATTTTATTTTCTAGTTTTTAGTAAATTATCTGTATCATTAGTATACCTATCTACATTAAAACCATTCAAAAAAATATATATTCTTAATTTTTATTTCTTGCCTAACTTTCTTCGGAATATTTTGATAATATATTTTATTCTATTAGTCAAATCATTTCATTTGATACCAATATTGAGGGGACTGCAAAAAAAAATAGATAGTCGACCATTTTGTGGCAGCGTCCTTTTTGAATTTATGTTGTTCATAGGATAGTGTATTCACCAAATCAAGCCATTCAGCCATTTTTTAGCGGCGGCCAAATTGATTTTTTCGAGATCATGGAATACGCAGTTTTATAAGGACAGTACAATTAAATGTATCTTCCAAATTTCAAATCAATCATTCAACAGGAACGGTGACAATTTTCTATTAATGTGGGACAACCCTACAAAACACACAAACATACATACAAATAGGGCAAACTGAATGGAACCATTAAAAAGCAATTGTTTATTTGTGAACTGCGGTTATCTTGGATTTGGATTTATCATGATCTACTGTATTCTATTAGTCAAGCCCTTTCATTTAATACCCATATTGGTGGGGTTGTGAAAAAAATATATATGACGCCATCTTGTGGTGGGGGCCATTTTGGATTTGAATTTGTCATAAATAACTGTGTTCTACTAGTCAAGCCCTTTCATTTGATACCCATATTGATGGGTTCGAAAAAAATATGTAATCCGCTATTTTGTAGTGGCCGCCATCTTGGATTTGCATTTTCCATAAATAACTGTGTTCTACTATTCAAGCCCGTTTCATTTGATACCCATACTGATGGGGTTCTGAGAAAATATGTAATCCGCCATTTTGTAGTGGCCGCCATCTTGTATTTGCATTATTCATAAATAACTGTAATCTAACAGTCAAGTCCTTTCATTTGATACCCATATTGATGGGGTTGTGAAAAAAATACATATGGCGCCATCTTGTAGGGGCGGCCATTTTGGATTTGAATTTTTCATAAATAACTGTGTTCTACTAGTCAAGCCCTTTCATTTGATACCCATATTGATGGGGTTCTGAGAAAATATGTAATCCGCCATTTTGTAGTAGCCGCCATCTTGGATTTGCATTATTCATAAATAACTATTGTTCTACTATTCAAGCCCTTTCATTTGATATCAATATTGATGGGGTTCTGGAAAATATGTAATCCGCCATTTGTAGTGGCCGCAATCTTGGATTTGAATTCTTCATGAATAACTGTATTCTACTAGTCAAGCCTCTTCATTTGATACCGATATTGATGGGGCTGTGAAAAAAAAAATGACGCCATCTTGTGGTGGTGGCCATTTTGGATTTGAATTTTTCATAAATAACTGTATTCTACTATTCAAGCCCTTTCATTTGATACACATATTAGCTATTCAATATGGAATTATTATACAAATTATTCAAAATTTCCGAAAATCAAAAATGAAATACTCCGGATAATCGAGTCTAAAATTCCGGATAATCGAATCCCGTATAATCGAGTCTCCGGATAATCGAGTCCGACCTGTACTTTCAAAGCGTGTTATTTGGCATAGAAATAATAACTAAGCACTTATAAAACTAAGGCGAACTAAACATAACGTTCAGGCGAAGTTACTCTAGAAACACCATTGCAAAAAGAAGCTACGAAAGTATAAAGAGTTACCTATTCTGTTGTTAAGGAAATATACTGCAGATGTAGTCCAACGTGTTCGGTTTTTTCAACGGAACGAACAACGAACAGTGCATTTATAATGAGCATACTAGCCTTTGTTTCCCTTTTTTCATTTGGTACCAAAGGAGCAACCTATTAACGTAGGAATACGTCTTTCAATAAGGGTGCCAAACCAGTAAACTCGTCACGTTTTAAGAAAATAGCATAGGCATTAATAACTATTTTGCTGCAAACGGATTTTGATGATTTTTATACCCCTCAACTCTCCAAAACTTGTTTGATATGCTACACATTATGGTTCCTTTATTCGACATTGGTTCAAATTGAAAACTTGAAACATTCCCATTTTCTCTTATATTTGTTCTGTGCATTCTGTTTTTACCTACGCGTGCTATTAATAACAACTAACTGATACAGCGGTCAAATACATTTTTTACGACCTCTGCGAATCAGTCGCGCATAAATAGATCCCCGGTTTGAATTTATTAGGTTATCGTTATCGTTATTTTTCCAGTCAGCGAGCAGTCCAAGAGAAAAATCATTTCTGAGGTTCGATAGAGTGTTGTGATCGAATGATCGAATTACATTTTGCGATGCGATCTTGTTCACAATTTCAAATTCCAGTTGGATACTCGATGAAATTTTATTCATCATTAATTTGTTTACGGAGAATTTTAATTTTTCCATTCATTCGAAGAAAAACGCTTGCGATACATACATACTCAGTGCTGTACGTGCGTTAGGAATAGCGACACACAGTTCGACAGTTGGCCTACTTGTGTATTATTCACGCGAGGGTATGAAAGAATCATGAATAAACCATCTTCAGCTTCTCATAAAAAATCAACCAATGTAAACCAAATTCCAATGCATTCCAAAGGAAAATCCGAAGTGATATACAAATGGATTGAATAGAATAATTTCGTCGACCTACGTCAAGAATTTGGTCATATTCTTGAATTATTTGAGGCTTTGTACTTCAGGAGGAATTCTAGTGTAGAGGCATGAATTTCGGACGTTTTTTCGATCTCCGAAAAAATAAAACAAAGAATATTTTACTATTATCCATTATTATCATCATCATATTTTCGAGATGATGATGTTACTTTCAAGGTTAGAGGCGAATGACCTTCAATAAGGTTTAAAAACTCAATAATTCAAGACAGTATCATCATCATCACCAAAATATACCCGGCGAATGAACGTTTACTGCCTTAAATGTTCATTCGCAGGGAATATTTTTGTGATGATGGCGATACTGTCTTGAACTATTGAGATCTAGTCTAGAAGTTTTCAAAAAAAAAATCAAAACAAATTTTCTTCATATTTCTAAAGTTTAGGCATTCAAGAATGTGCCCTAGAAAGGCCAATTGAAGAAACTTGACCTAAACTTTAGGCTTTAGGAAAGACCATTTTGGACGCCCTGCCTTACAGTGAGGCCGTTCTGAAAAAAAAACGGTTGAATTTTTTTTCTTTTCTTTTCTCACATTTCAGAGGTTGGGTGTCTTCAGAGAAGTTGTTCAGAATGTTGATCCGGATAATTTTACATTTTTATTTAAACTGTTATTAAGTCAGAATAAAACAGAAAAATTTTTTTTTCTGATTTCAGAAAAATTATAGAAAAAACAATCAAGATACATTATTTCTACCTCTTGGTACTGCAGAGATATAACTGTGTTTCTTGGAAAAGTACATTAAAACTAGTTTTTTGACTTAAGTTACATAATACTCGACTCGGATTGAGTGCTTGGGGCCACCTCGATTCCTTATTCACATGGGAACTTCATCCCCATTACACTGGCCTCAGAATAAATTTCATCACGGAAAAATAAACTTACAATAAAAATTGCACTGCGGTGGCATTTATACGTAAGTACAGAAAAAAAAATTGGTGTTCAAATTTGATTTAACCAACGTAAATATCTTAATTCAATAATCACGATAATTATGCCATACAAATGAAGCATACATTTCTGCATAACTAAAGAACTAATGAAGCAAATTGAGCCATATAGGGGACATGAAACGTTTCTATAGTGAATTGAAACTCCTCCTCCCTCTCAAAGGGGGGGCTGCCATACGAGTGAAAAAAAAATCTGCATAACTCAAGAACTAATCAAGCGAATTGCGCCTAATTTGGCATGTGGTTACATAACCCGAGAACTCATAAAGCAAATGGAGCCAAATTTGGTATGTGGGGGTTTTTGGGTACGAGAAATGTTTCTATAATGGAATGACACCCCTGCCTCCTCTGGAATGGAGAGGGGGTCCCATAAAAATATTACACATATTTAAACCAAACATATTCCAACCAAACATGACAATAGAAAATTTTGGGAAAACTCTGTAGGAAAATAGGAAAATTCGGAATATTTAATTCCCGTATGTTCTACAATTACAGAGTGACAAGCGTTGTTAGTCCATTTGTTGTTTGCACTAACGAATTAATCTTCGTTTAAAAGTGGAAATGGATTTTAATGTGATAAAACGCACTCATCTTCTATCTATATAAATAAAAATAAATCGCCGAATATGTTGATAAGACCAAAACTCGAGGAAGGAATTATCCGAATTAGTGCTGTCTTTATTCCATCATATTTTCTGTTTTGGTAGAAGTTCTAGGAATTTTATAGTAAAGGTAATTTCAAAGGGTCGATTAGAAGATCAATCAATGAACAGTTCTGCGAACGTGCGCTTAGTAAGAAAACGTTACTGTTTGAAGGTATTGGTAACAAAAAAATAAATTTTGGGCGGGACGGAGTTTGCCGGGTCAGCTAGTTAATAAATAAAAATAAGGAAAACTCCTTGTTGGCTGAAAAATGAAAGCTTTTCCTAAATGCAATTCATAATAATTCTCTTCTGCTCTGCTTCTGCATGTCAGTGCAGGTTTTGCATTCAGCATGCTTTGTGCATATTCTGAATAGAATCCATTCTACACGGTAGCTGAATAGAAACTGATGTTGACCAAGGCTATTACTACTCTGAGGTCGAACGAACATCCCACAGCACCTCGGTTCCTGGTCTGATCCTCGGTAACCTTTAAGGTTATGTGCTCAAAGTTTATTTTCCTCAGGGACTCTTCGGGGAAAATCTTTTCATAACTTGGATGTGGAGAGCTAGAACCGAAACGGTTTGACCGATTTTGATGAAATCATGCACAAAAAAACATGAGAAGCATGAAAATAGGTCATAAACTATATATGATACCGCTATGGTACCGATTACCATATATTCAATACCGATTAGGATACATGAGCAAGTAGTTTCACCTAAAGCCAGGCGCATGGCCAGCGAGCTAGAAGCCCTTCCACAAAAATCAAATCTGCTCGGATAACGAAATGACAATCACGCTATTGTCATCAATCCTGATATACACCAGCTGGAAAATGCGTGTGTAGAAGATTCAATGTGCAAGCGTTGCGGGAATAATAGTAGGCGACTGCACAGTGACGCGAGAAATTGTGATTCGAAAAAAAAAACATTAAGCTGGAATTCATCGTTGAAACACACCGTTAATACGAATCCCTTCATGTTCTTCTTCAATGGCACTATCATTCCCAACGTCTCAACGTCTCAAAGTAGTATTACATGCATCATTTTTATTAATACTTAGTTGAGATTTTTGAGTATTTTGTTAAGCGATGACCCTTGGATGTATTTTGTGTGACTATGGTGCAAGTCAGAAGGGTTTCTTTGACGAAAAATTCCCTGCTGTTCTGAAGGGATATTGCATAAACTCTAAACAACGAGACCCATCCACAGGTACTCAATTCATTATGAACATTATTTCCAATTTAGAATTTTGAATTTTGAACATGTGGTTAGAGGAAACGAAACAAACAAGAGAGTGGGATCGATGAATTTTTATGTGTATCGTCTGATGATGGTTTTATATTATGGATAAAATTTTGCTGGAAATACAAGGAAATTTATAGAACAAAGATATGTTAGGGTCAGAACTATGACTTCTATATATTTGGATGACATCGAGTAATAATTTGCATTCAAATTTTACCAATTTGAAATTGATTTCGGATTCCCCAATGATAGAGAATAAATTACTCCAAGAATACGGATGAATTATTGTTTTGTGTTAAGGCAAGGTTCTCACAATTGCATAGAACGATTGAATTTGAGTCAGACGGATTTATGAGTGCTAAAGTCGATTTCGATCGAATCGTAAAATTCGATCGAGTTTCAAACCAATCGGATTCCGGAATATGAAAGACTGTTCGATACTGTTACCACAAGCATGGTACGTGGCTCAATTTAGGATCTGAAACTTTTATCGCCATGCATGGCAGATGTAATATGTGCAAAGCGTTTTCCTAAAGATTTCACCA
This sequence comes from Toxorhynchites rutilus septentrionalis, assembly GCF_029784135.1. NCBI lineage: Eukaryota > Metazoa > Arthropoda > Insecta > Diptera > Culicidae > Toxorhynchites > Toxorhynchites rutilus. The sequence continues at coordinate 125,015,218 of NC_073746.1, read as the reverse complement.
ACGACACGAGCACAAGCGTAGACGGATATCCAATATATCAACGAAGAAATACTGATAATAGTTCACAAATATCAACAACGCAGATATTGGCATTGAGAACCGTTGAGTAGTACCATATTCGCCTGAGCTGAACAATACATTTAATGCTCATATAAATGTTGAAAAAATATACTACAAATAATTTATATGGTAGAACAACGTTTGCCGGGTCAGCTAGTTTAACTTAAATTTCCCGTGTTTCTTATTTCCGGTCCGTTTGATAATCGATGCTACTAGGAAATGAATTCTTATGGCATTTGTACATTCATCTGCCCTATACAGTTTCTCTTTCTCCCTTTTGCTTTGTTCAGTCACTTTTCTCAACCTTCCATTTATCTATCTATTGTTTATTCCTACTTCCATCTCTATTTCGGCATGACACTCATTCTCTTTTCCATCTTTCTTATGTTCGTGTACTTGTGACTTAAACCCTAACTAATGTGTAAATTATATTAATGCCATATGGCAATACAAACGGTAACAAAGTGAACCCAAAATTCATAAAGTGACTTTATTCTCAATTTACTTAATTCTCGTGGATTAAATTATAAGGTAAATGGTGTTAATTTGTACAGTTAAAAATATGATCTTGGTTTGTCCATTTTATTGAATGCTCTAATTCAGCGCACCTGTGTCAAATCAAGTATTAAAATGTTTCAAAACATATAAACTTTTAATCAATCACCAGCTGATAATATGGTACGTATTCAGACTTTTTCTGGATTATAACATTTACAAATATTGCAAACATCATGTTTACACACCATTTGTATCAGATTTCTGTATATCTTAATCATGTAATTAATGCATCTCGATGACCTCAATTCTGATCAAGGTTTGTCCGATGCGCTGATGTTGGTTTGTTCATATGATTTCTGAGTAATTCCAAATGAAATCATCCTAAATCTCAGATTTTGAAAACATGTATTTTTGATTCGAATAAAAGTTTGTATTCCGTTTGGGTTGGAGGAAATATATTTTCGACTTAATTGTAACTTTTGAAAAGGTCGGGTCGATATTTTTTTCAAGTTTCAACATCAATGCTCTATAACTCCTTCTAAGACACTATTTCGGTACGACGTAGTTTTTGAGATATAAATTATCAAAAATTTCTCTTACTCAAATCGATACGCCTTTTTCAAAAGTTACACTTGAGTCACAAATTCCCAATTGCTGTGGAAAACTCATATTTCCTCCAACCCAAACGTAATAAAAAACTTTCATTCGAATAAAAAATTCTCATGTTTTGTCATTTGTCGATTTAATTTGGAATTGCTTCACTATAGCAGCCGCTTAGCGCGCTGCAGTTTGTCTGCTTTGTTTTGTTGTCTTTCGCGCGAAGCAGAAATAATGTTTGAAGCAACTAGAGACTTGAGGCTTTTCAACTAACCCAAACTCGTCTTGATTACATGTGATTTTAATGAAGAAAAATCGATTTGCATTTACTAGTTGCGTGAAAACACCCAAAATCGGACAAACCAACATCATTTACCCTATATGTATGGCGGACAGATACGATTGTTTTCCGATCGGTACAATTTGGAGAGCTCAAAATAGAACAATCAAATCGTCAATCAAATGTTACATACCATATCATGTTAGACGTAGGCCTACGTCAAAAAATAAATATTGATGGACCAGAGGGCTATTGGCATGATTTGCGCGGCCTTGGACGTTAAGATGAACTTTGAAAGTGGTATGCGTATGGTTTGAAGAATATTTTCTTTCGGTGAAAAGTGACCACAACTCTAAAAAATGAAGGTTCTCGTGAGGTCAGCTTGTTCTCCTTTTCTGAATCCTATCGAAAACATTTGGTCTATTATTGCCCGTCGTGCCGTATCGTGCAATTTTCAATGATCGTTTGTTTTTTTGTAAGATTCACATTTTTAATTAGTTCACAAAATACGAGAATTTAGGTATTCATTAGGGAACCTTCAACTATACCGAAAATAAAATAACCTCAACAAGTAACCCTTGTTGCATCGTAGATGTGAGATGGCTACATTGAAATAAAATTCCATGACCTTTTCTGCAGAGACAGAGAGTTCCCGCGCGAAACCGTACATCAACACGCATGCCGAGGGTTTTTTTTTCATGTATACATATTATGTTATCATGTTTGATGTGGTTCGTACATGTCATCCAACGGGGAAAGCAGCATGAAATTAACAAGGGTTAACCAATTTCGCATGCTAAAATGTACCTCTATGTTACGAACGTGTTACCGAGGGTACGGTCTGCTGTCGGGATTAGCTGATATTTGAAACCCGACGCTAATTATATTAATGTTTTGATTGATCCCACTCGAGACCACATCTTTTCGCTCGGGAATTAACGTGCGTGGGGAAATTAATGGAAAGTAAACAAGCAGAACATTTTGCTCTTCCTGAATCTTGCAAATCTTGTTTTCAAGCTTTTATGGCCCAGCAAGGTTGCTTTCACGGAAACGAACCGATAACGAAATTATCATGATGCAAATATCATGAAAAATTAATATTTCCACATTTCCGTTTCATATATGTATACATATATATATATATATATATATATATATATATATATATATATATATATATATATATATATATATATATATATATATATATATATATATATATATATATATATATATATATATATATATATATATATATATATATATATATATATATATATATATGTATACATGCGGACTATAATGTAAATTAATTTGTTCATTCTATTGATTTGCTAAACTTGCTATAACATAAGCCAACAGTTGAATATACTATATATTAGCATCAATTAAATACACTCGAGAAAATTTGTCATTATATGACTGTATAACAACCCAAGCAAAGGTAGCATTTGTATTCCGTCAACTACAATTCGATCATAACGCAAAAGTATCAACAACGCCCGACGTCGACGGCTACATAACCATGAACCATGGTGCACTCGCAGCAAACTATCCCACTCGACACGTCCGTCTTACCAGGAGGGAAGGCACCAGATGATACGGGGCATAGGTTCGTTAGTAAGCCCAGAATCAAGGGTTCTTCTGCTGCAGGTTGCATGCATGTACGTATGCATGTGGCGTTCTACAATCCACAAAGACTCTTAAACAAAAACCCTTCCTAAGGGTCACTTTGTTGCTCTTCACGTTTTTCGGAGAGACCGACTATCGGGACACTAAGTGCACCGCCGGCGGCCCACAGATTTAGAAAAAAAATCTCGTGAGCACATTTCCTTTTAATCATCTTTTCCAGACCTGTATGCCTGCATATCAAAGATAGAACCATCGTTTGTCAAGTTTGTCCCATCCCTGGGAAATGTGTCATGGAGCATCTTGAGCACGAAGTAACTCGAAAGGTATATGGAAAGTGACATTAGATGTACTTTGATTAGGATAGAATGCAACGAAGAAAAATAATGGGATTTACTAACATTAAAACATGATGTTGCAGCAGACACGGGACAGATAAGCAAGGTTCGTTCTTACACCCATCCCACCCACCATTAACTAGCCACGAACAGAGTCCCCGCTTATGTTTTCTGTTCCTGTGTGCAAAATAACTATTCTTGACAGGATCTGATTTTGAACACTCTCATTCGTTTCCATAATTCCATAAACACACAAAGCTGGCTAATTTGTCAAGCAATTTTTTCAATTTCGGCAAGTAAGAAACCAACGAGGCCGGAGTGATTATCCCGTGGCGGTTTCCTAGAAGCTTTGGCCTGAAAAATTGCTCTCTATCTTTGTTCCCATTGCTCATCAGCGGAGGACTTATCATCTGGTGTGCTTGTGTTTCTCGGGCAAAGCCCCTCAAATATTTTCCGTCCAAGTTGCTCTCAACAGCATGGTTCGTTAATGAACCAATTAGTTGGAAAATCTGTTCGAGATGCGATGGATTTATAACAGGTCCCTTTTTTACGAACTGTTGAAATGTATGCAACATAAATAGTATTTTTTATAAGTAATTGAGACGCAACTCAAGGGATAATTGACAAGCCACACAATGGCGTAATTTTATTCGAGAAAGAATGGTGTCAAGCGACATTTCTCAAGGCATAAGGAAATAATCATTCGGAGGCCCCAGGATGAACAAGTTAATTTACATCACAATAAACATCCTCTATTAAGTAGAGGTGTTTGGATGAGGGCATTTTGAAGATATTCAGAACAAGTAAAATTGTGTTCAGTTTTTCATATTTCCAGTCTTATATTAAAGATGACTGCTTAAATTTTGATTTGTTAAATATCTTCATTATAACGCTTGGCCACATACTGGAAGAACTATCGAGGAAACACTGGTGCAGCTCAAATAGGATGTTTCCTCATTCCATGTACTCACCTGACATAGTGCCTTCTATATTGAGAAAGTGCTCATAAGTGCTCTTTCTCAGATTTTTTCGAGCTGAATCTAAGTTAATGTAGGTACTAATAAATCTTTCACTGAAGCTTCAAATTTTGAACGCATTTCATACAGAGTGGTTCAAAATGGACTTCCCGATTAAAAAACAAGAAGTGGGTTATATCTGTGATACAACCGCAAGGTAGACGTAGGACTACCGTGGGCCGGTAATCATTTATTTGAAATTGCATCTGAATCAATTCTAAATGAATGAATGAATGAATATTTTGAAAGATTGCTGAAAGTTTTTCTTGTTAGTGTGTGGTTTGATGAGTATAAGTATGTAATTGTTATTAACATAAAATTCAACTCTTTCGAACTTGTTGGTGGTCCCGAAACGAACCGATGGAATTTGAGTGGCTTTGAAAAAGCAACTGAAGATGTTTGATAAATGATTCATTTTTGTTTTCGTGAGAATAACACAAGATTTTTCATGATACATGCGCAGAATAGAAACTGAGGGCGCCACTTCACGGTGAAAACGAAATAAAGTCTATATAACCTTGCATAAAATTCATTTAGTTTTTATCGTAATGCGGCAATTTTTCGTGATTGACGTTAGATTTACAACCAGATGGCGCAGCGAGTAAAATGATGATGTTTTGTTTTTTTGATCGTTTGATCGAATTTTTTTTAGAAAAATTAAAATTTATCTTCAAATTTCCCGGTTTCCCGTATTCTTTCCACGCTACAAAGGTTAGAAAATCGCCATTTAACAATGTGGTATATATATTTTGAAGAATGACTTGGTATAAGTGTTTTAACTTACATTTTTTTTTTCAACTAGATAAACGATGAGTAGCATGTGTTGCGCTAAAAATACTGCAAATCCTTTATGTATCGGCCCTTACATTATCAATGATATAATCCAACTTAATATGATATCGATTTCATCACCATTATCCACAGTATTCATAACCTGTATCAAAATCAAAATTTTCGAAGATTATCAATGATTTGGGTACAATCACGTGTTGAAATCATCGTAAATATACAAAGCCCTAACTTCCTTACCATATACTGAAGACATTTAATGGTTGAAATGAATCTAAATAGAAATAAAATGAATAATCACGACCGAATCTTGCTTTTCAGTGCGTAGAATAAACAAACATCACTTTTGTGGTTCTGAATTCTAATGTAGGTGTCGGATGAGCTGATTCAGCTTTGCGTAAATTCGTCAATTGGATTGCATCACGTGAACACCAAGTCGAATACGTAAATGCGAATATTCCGTCGCTTGGACGCATTCACACGCAAACAATTTTTCATGACTGTTCCATGCGAAAGCAGAACAGAAACTGATGCGAGTAAAAGTACTCGCACCTTGCATGTGTCCGCTATGGTTTCCCAAACACTAATGCAAGCGAGCAAAAGAAGTCGCAGCTTACATGTATTCGCTATGACGGTTTCTCCAGGTGCCTAGATTTTGCGTCCGTGTTCGGGAACACATTGCGATCACCAATCATCATCAATGTGCAATGATGATTTCAATAGCTTGCTTTCAAAGCAAATTTAAAGCTATTGAAACGATTTTTTGGACCAATAAATGACAATCATATAACTCGTTGATATTTTATCTTTCGGATGAAGTGATTATTATATCGCTCCATTCAGCCGGTAATGAGGTATTAATGTACAAAACCTTGCACTCCAGCGTCACTCTCTCTCTCTCGAAACTTTGAACTTACACCCCGGTACAGAAATGAAAAACGTAGTCCTACGTCAAAAAAAAGGCGTTTGGGTTAGAGGGGTCGTATCGACCCCGGGTGTTTGTTTTGCGACCCCGTTTATAGTTGGGAAATATCAAGCATTATCTCAACGCGGTAAATCCCATGTTCTGATTGAACCATTTGGCCTCCTCAAATTGTACTAACCCAAAAGAGCGACTATTATAGCAGCAAAATACAAATTGAATACATCAATACCACTGCGAAAACAATGGTAGCTTCGCACCGTGCATATCATTCTAACCAAGGGAAATAAGAAAATTAAGAAAGCGAAGACACACTATAAATTTTGGCCTCACTCTTGTCAACCTCAGTATCAATCCAGCTAGCGAGCAGACATGGGTCTTTCCTAATGCTGAAATCAGCATTAGCAAAGCAACAACATCGCAGAGATGAAACATTCCTAGGCTGAAAATCTCTTTAAAAAAATCTCTTTCAATTTCACTGTTGTCCAAAGGCGAACAGCAGGCTTCCATTGTCGATCCGACACACACAACAATATTGTTTGATTGAGACACCACATCACAGTGCGTAATAAGATGCTGATGGAACATAGTAAATATAATCGCCGAGAACACGAATGAATCAAAAATCTTTAGCTGCTTGTATTAAAACACAGGCCCCTCAAAATTTTCACTAAAGAGTTATTCAAAAAAGTCCGATGCATTTTAAAATAATATCCGAGAAAAAAGGAAATTGGTCGATCGAGCAGTCGATCACTAAATTTTCGCGTACTCGTGCATTGTTTCCGGATTAAAAATGGCGTCAAATTTCCGTGAATTCCAAGCCGGATAAAAATGAAGTATTTTTCAGGGTTGAGAGCTGTTTCCTTCGGTTGGGAACTTATGGAAAAATTGTTTAAAAAAATTGTAAGGGGTTGTGTCTAAGACACGACTGCATTTTTTCGACGTAGAACTATGCAATTATATTATACAATCCACTTGTTTATCACTTCGAATATGAGTGACATTTTTCCCAGGTTCCAGTTTAAAAGTACGTTTTAAGGAAACATATTGCGGTCAATACCAAAGAATACCCCCTGACTTGCATGTTTTGGCAAAGCGGATTACCCCAGGCACATTGATTTTGAAGTCCGTGTTAGGGAAACACAACTCGGTGGGAACAAAAATACCCCTGACTTGCATGTATATTTGCAAAGCAGATTTCCACAGGTACATCGATTTAGAAGTCTGTGTTGGGGAAACCGTACATCGGGCCAATCAAAACTTGTCAGTTAGGGCGTTTAGATAACGCTTGACATTTTACAGTTAACAATTGTTCATCTCATGAAAAATAACATTTTATTAGTTGTGATAGGCGCGTAGAAATATTTCCTATCAATTGATGCAAACATCTTTCCGATCTGTTAAGAAATGTTCGAGCTATAAGCATTCGAAATACGGGTAGGGTTAGCACACAAATCGGCAGAACAAATGTATGGGAAAAAGGAAATTCTTCCAGTTTTCATGAATTTAAACCGTTTAGAGATTAGCGAATTGTAATGTAATGCATATCAAACAAATCTTAGAGAATTTCCGATTCGATTGGTATGCAAATCATGAGAATTCGTTCACAGTGAAAATAGTTATTAACGTTATTAATTATTAAATTATTATTAACTTTATTCCATGAAAACGTGACCTGTTTTTCGATTTGGCACCCTTCCTGAAAGACGTAGTTCTGCGTCAAAAAAGTTAGAAGAGAGTTGTGTCCAAGACGCGACCGCATAGTTAAAGTGGAATTATATTATACTTTTTGTTGAATATTGATTGTGGATATGTTTTAAAAATTTCGTCATAAAACTCTATGATAATAATTAGGTTTGATTGTTAGGTATTGTTTGTTTGTTTACCTTACCAGTGGTACAACCGAGCAATGATGATAGAAGGATGGTGATTGATCGTTGGATGGTGCATATCACGATAAAAAATATTGAAGTGGTATGAGATATGCTGAAACCCATTCTATGTGGCTGCCCTGTACAAGATGGCTCCGGCGTTATGTCTACAGAAAACATAATTTATTTTTGACGTAGGACTACGTCTAACCGGAAGATATAGGGGGTGAAATGAAAATCTAGGCACTGAACAAGTAGGAAAAAATGCAAGATTTGGAACGCTTATAACTCGAGCATTTCTCAATAGATCGCAAAGGTTTTTGCATCAATTGATAGGAAATATATCTACGCATCTATCATAACGAATAACATTTCAGTTTTCTTGAGATAAATAATTAAATAATTGTGAAATATCAAGCATTGTCCAAATGCACTATGTGCCCATTTTTGATTGGTCCATTTTGTGCTCCTCAAATCGTACCGACCAAAACGGTCAACCAGAGCAGCAGCGAAATACAATGAAGCGCGATTGGAAAGGAAAAAGAAAAAAATGAACGAAACATTGGTCGCAGTCTCACACATGCGTAATTCTCGAGCCAGCCAGTCAGCTTAAAAATCCCCGCTCCGCTGCCGTAACGATCATTCTCATTCAAACCGTACACCACATCGGTTCTCATCACAACACATCAACAAACCAACCCAAGCAGCCATGTCTGGACATGGTAAAGGAGGAAAAGTGAAGGGAAAGGCAAAATCCCGCTCGAACCGTGTTGATCTGGAGTTCCCCGCAAGGGTAGCTAGGCCGAGCGCGTTAGTACCAGTGCACCAGTCCACCTAGCCGTCGTTATATAGTTTCGGCCGCCGAAGTGATCGAGTTAGCTGGCAAAGCTGCTCGCGACGATAAGAAAACCCGCATTCGGAACAGAACACATTCGGTTCGGTGGACATCAAGACAACAGGCAGTTGCAGCGAGTAGCGAGTGCCAAACGCAATCGCAAAACGGCAGCTGGTAGCAGAAAAAAAAATTTGTTCTTTATACAATCTGCTTTGGTGGCAAATCCAGAACAAGGCGGCATCAAGGGCGTTCGAAATGGTTTTTTTCAAAACCACGAGTACTAAGTTTTCTAAATTGGAACCATTCCATAAAACAAGGCGCTTTTCAGGGCCATTAAACCTTCCAAAAAAGAGTTTAGGAAATACAGTTCAATGCTTTCTAAAACATTATGCAAAATAATAATAAAACACAAATTGATTTTTTCATCATTTGTTTTCCAGGATCTGATGAGTATGTGAATTTGGCAGTTGTTCTGAGCTTATTGATAGTTGGGGACTTTCCTGATTATTCAATTTTCACCAATTCTCAAATTGTTTCCAGATTGAAAGTACAGTAATTTACAATTACTTCGACATTTAGCTAATTGGACGGACATGTAATGCGACATATTTAGTTGGACATTTTTGTAAACATAGAGATCCAAATTATGAACCCACATTGAAAGTCGACACTGTACCACTGTCATCGCAAATGTTCAATTACAGGTTAAAATCGCCTCCAATGCGACACTGAGTGGTGCTTCGGCACGTCGCATAAAATGTAATTTACTGTACAACATGTCACAAGCTGGATGGGAAGAAATTTTCCAACTGTGAAAGCGAGTGGCAACAAATCGCTAAACAGGAAGGTTTAACCGAACAAAATGGGGATATTGAGTGATAACAAAACAATAAACACTTTAGATTAAAGATGATTTTGTGGTCCTGAAAAGGACCCTTTTTAGGGTTTGCTTCCGGATCAGCAGTCGGAAAACGCTCTTTACATCGAGCTGGTATACTTCGTCACCTCTTTGGTACCTTCGGAAACCGCATGTAAGTTCACCGGGCAGCAACAGACTAATTGCGATCTGGATTTCCCACGCCGTAATGGTTGACCGCTTATTGTATAGGGTCAGACGCGAGGCTTCCGCTACGATACGCTCAAAGATGCATTGACGAAGCTCATGACGCTCAGCGCCTTCGATGAGAAACCGGTGTCGAAATGAACCTGCTTCAGCACCTTATGATGTAGATAGCATATGATTCCTTCTCCTTCTTCTTGTCGGTTTCAGAGATATTCTTCTGTGCCGTTCCGAACTTTTGGCGGCTTTTCCGCTATTCCGCTGCTCGCGACGATAAGAAAACCCACATTCAGAACAGACCACATTCGGTTCGGTGGACATCAAGACAACAACAGGCAGTTGCAGCGAGTGGCGAGTGGCAAACGCAATCGCAAAACGGCAGCAGGTAGCAGGAGAAACAAGTTTGTTCTTTGTACAAACTGCGTTGGTGGCAAATCCAGAACAAGGCGGCATCGAGGGCGTTCGAAATGTTTTTTTTTAAACCACGAGTACAAAGTTTTCTAAATTGGAACCATTCCATAATACAAGGCGCTTTTCAGGGCTATTAAACCTTTCATAAAAGAGTTTACGAAATACAGTTTAATGCTTTTTAAAACAATATCCAAAATAATAATAAAACACAAATTGATTTTTTCATAATTTGTTTGCCAGGATATGATGAGTATGAGAATTTGGCAGTTGTGCTGAGCTTATTGATGGTTGGAGACTTTCCCGATTATTCAATTTTCACCAATTCTTAAATTGCTTCTAGATTTAAAGTACAGTAATTTATATTTAGCTCGACTTTTAGCTAATTGGATGGATACAGATCCATCACGACATTTTTGTAAACATAGAGTTCGGGGTTCAAATTATGACCCCACATTGAAAGTCGACACTGTACCACTGTCATCGGACATGTTCAATTACAGGTTAAAATCGCCTCCAATGCGACACTGAGTGTTTCTCCGGCACGTCGCATTAAATGTAATTTACTGAACAACATGTCACAAACTGGATGGGAAGAAATTTTCCAACTGTGAAAGCTGTGGCGAGTGGCAAACGCAATAGCTAAACAGGAAGGTTTAACCGAACAAGATGGGGATATCGAGTGATAACAAAAACACAACACCAAAGGTTCTTTTCAGAACCATCAACATGTTCATAAAGAGTAAACAGTAAACTAATCCATTTTTCAGGTAGATAGGTAGGTATTCACATAGGAGAAGAAAATAAAACAATATATTCAAAATATATATTTAACAAAAGCTGTCCCCTTTGTATAGTCCTACGTCACTCCGGTTATGTCCCCGACATTACCCACCCGTCTTTTTTTCAAACAATTCTTGACAGATCGGAAAGATGTTTGCATCAATTGATAGGAAATATTTCTACGCGTCTATCAGAATAAAAAAAAATATTTTTCATGAGATGAGCAGTTGAATAACTGTAAACTGCCAAGTTTTGATTGGCCCGATTTACGGTTTCCCCAACACAGACTTCAAAATCGATGATCCGGCCTGCAAATATACATGCAAGTCGGGCGTATTTTTGTTCTCACCGAGCTGTATTTCCCTAACACGGACTTCAAAATCAATGTGCCTGGGGGAATCCGCTTTGCAAATGCATGCAAGTCGGGGGTATTTTTTGGTGTTGAGTACGTTTGTACTCGCTTGTCGTTGTACAGACTGGGAAAATCGTCATTCCATATACTAGAGGTGAACGAACTTTCGCGGTTCGAGAACTACGTAAACATAAGATGTGCAGTAATTTCAGAGGAAAATGTAGAATACAATGATCGTTTGACAATTCTTCCGTTCACATATTTTGGTAGTCCTAGGCATCATATCAAACGTAAAAGGACGTTCATCAAATCTATTTGTAACGAAGAACATAATCTATTACAAAAATTTCGATGCATTCTAAAATAATATTCGAAGAGGTAAACAAGTGGATTGCATAATATTAGGCTGTCAAAAAAGTCCTGCGGTATTTCCGCGAGGTGTCGTTGTAAGCGCGTAGTTCTAGTTGTATTCATTGTATCGAGTCATAGCTCGTTGGAAAGGTATTTTTGCGCGCTATAATATAGTCCTTGACAGTGTTTTGTTTGGTTAAGTCGTTCGTGAGTTATAGTGTCGCAAATATGGAGCAAAATAAAGAGAAAATCCGACATATTTTACAGTACTACTATGACAAAGGCAAAAATGCATCTCAAGCTGCCAATAAAATTTGTGCAGTTTATGGACCCGATACAGTTTCCATTTCCACCGCACAACGATGGTTTCAACGTTTTCGTTCTGGTGTAGAGGTCGTCGAAGATGCGCCACGCTCCGGAAGGCCTGTCGTCGAAATATGCGACAAAATCGCTGAATTAGCCGAGAAAGACCGGCATAGTAGCAGCCGTACCATCGGCCAAGAGCTGGGGATAAGTCATCAAACCGTTATTAACCATTTGAAGAAGCTTGGATTCACAAAGAAGCTCGATGTATGGGTGCCACACACGTTGACGCAAAAAAACATCTTTGACCGTATCGACGCATGTGAATCGCTGCTGAATCGCAACAAAATCGACCCGTTTCTGAAGCGGATAGTGACTGGCGATGAAAAGTGGGTCACTTACGACAACGTGAAGCGCAAACAGTCGTGGTCGAAGCCCGCTGAAGCGGCTCAGACGGTGGCCAAGTCCTCATTAACGGCCAGGAAGGTTCTGCTGTGTTTTTGGTGGGATTGTCAAGGAATAATCTATTATGAGCTGCTTCCCTATGGCCAAACGCTCAATTCGGACCTGTACTGCCAACAACTGGACCGCTTGAAGGTAGCACTCATGAAGAAGAGGCCATCTTTGATAAACATAGGCCGCATTGTCTTCCATCAGGACAACGCCAGGCCACACACTTCTTTGGTGACGCGCCAGAAGCTCCGGGAGCTCGGATGGGAGGTTCTTTTGCATCCGCCGTATAGTTCGGACCTTGCACCAAGTGACTACCACCTGTTTTTGTCCATGGCGAACGAGCTAGGTAGTCAGAAGCTAGCCACAAAAGAGGCCTGTGAAAATTGGCTATCCGAGTTTTTTTGCCAATAAGGAAGCGAGCTTCTATAACAGGGGTATTATGATCTCGTTGGCATCTCGTTGGGAACAAGTCATCGAACAAAACGGCGCATATTTGACTTAAAACAGATGATTGTAACTAATTTTATGAACAAATGAAAATTCAAAAAAAATACCGCAGGACTTTTTTGACAGCCTAATATAATTGCGTAGTTCTACGTCGAAAATATGCGGTCGGTATCCTAGAGGACCCCTTACATTTATTTTTTTTCAATCAGACACGAACGCAATATCACAAATTAAAATTAGAACGGAATTCACGAAAATGTTTCCTTAAATCAACATGATCGTTCAGTTCTGAATGTTTGTGGTCATTAAATAAGTCGTCGTGGAATAAAACAAAATCAACAAAAAAAAAGAGTTTAACGTGAACTTCGAACTTTTCATTAAACCATCAAGCGTTTATCTACTCGCACAGCCCTGTCGCAATTGATAGCGAATTCGTTTTTAAAACTGAGTCAGTGCCAAACTGACTCTGTAATAAAAAAAACGTTTGCAGTTTCACGAATGCGGTGGTTTGTTGGTGTGCGTTATATAGTCTGATTTGTTTATATTTACGACGGCAAATGTACAGTGTCGACGTCTGGTGGTGATATTAGTGCTTGGGAGGTAAATTGTTCTCCATCAGATCAGAAGGGCCAAGTGCAGTGTAAACATATAAAAATTTGAATGAAAATTTTTACTTAATATTGTTGACATGTAGCTCTGACACTCACTTAACCATTTGTCGATGCATTTCCTGTTTGTTCCACAAATAATTACTATTATAATATAAAACCATCATTAGACACAGTTTTCGTTCAATATTCTGCGATATCGGAAAAAACCTTTTATTTAATCACATAAAATAAATATTCGATACGTTAAAGTAAATTTTCATTCATAATTTTGATTTTGAAATTTATTCCACCTGAATATCCATCATTATTTTCACCTCCCAATGAAAGCACACGTAGCTTAATGCCGTCTACTCTACTCTTCAAAATCAGAATCCGAATTGGATTACGATTCCAATAATACAAAAGCAAAAGCAGCAGGTTTTCCATTTTCATAGTCTTTATTTTTAGATTTTCCAAAACAATATTCGGAACTTGACAGTTCAGTATAGTTGTATTGGTGAACCCGAGTGCCAACCCGTGAAACATCTCAGTGCGAAACTAACAGCTTTCGGGGCGAACTAGTGCGACACTGAGTGCGAAACTGAGTGAATAAAAAACGTTTTGACAGCAGTTAGTGCGGCACTGGGGTTGAAACTGAACAAAAACGAATTCGCTATGAGTAAAGTGTTTTGTTACCCAAAACGAAGACGAGAGAGTAAAACAAGAAAACAGGACTCAAAAAGTCACCTATTAACAAAGTGTTATTAGGAAATGTCGAACCAGACACGCCAGCTACCCCAACCAAAAAAGAGAGCTGTAATCGCTAAGGTCGCCATAAATTATCATTCGCCCCCGCTTAAACATTCTGATTAATTATTTGTGCACTGGGAAAATGAAAACAACCCCGGCAGGAGTATCCTTCGCAGCCCCTTTCGTTTCGTCCGCTAGTTACCGCAAGGGTTCGATAGATGGAAGCGGAAGCGGTCCGAACGGGTCGAGCGGGCAGAACATCATCTGTTAATTATTATTCGGTTCGATGTTATTAAAATATATCGATTACGGGACAGTGTTAATTATTGATTGCTTATTCTCGTTGATTCTCTTATACTTGTATCAGCTCTGACGCACTGTTGATACCACTATGCCACAGAATATTGATTCCCGCAGTCAAGCGAGAAAACGAACGCATGACCGAATGCGACCTGCTATTAAGTACGAACAAATTGTGGAATGAATTATTAATTTTGCATTTTATTCTGTTCTACTTGAGTGTAAGTGTGACGGAGTTTGAACATCATGGTTGTCTGGAATAACTCAGTTCAATTCACACAAATAAATTGTATAACAAAGTACCGAATCAACCAAGAACCTGATCAGTTGAAAACATAACCATCAATATCGGGGATGGACGTAAACTTATGTGAAGTTACCGTATTTCTGATTTGATTGGAGTCTAATCAAAACGAAGGAGCAAAACTCGCCAACATATACACAACAATATAACTGAAAAGGGTTGCATCTCATCACGAACTTTTGAACCGAACTGATGTGGAAAAAAAGTAAAAAATACACAGCGCAAATAAAACCGACGTAAGTTTTTCCCCCATCGTTCGGTTTCACAATGATCTCTTGTAACTCAAGTGTATCATTCTGTACGAGGTACCTTACTCGCATTAGTGGCAAACAGAGAGAGCTCGCAAGCATAATATTCACCCAAAAAAAAGGATGTTTGCGCGCCATATAAATCTGAGCACAAACAAATCCTTTCGGTTTCACATTATCGGAAAAGCTGCACGCCTTAGTTGGGCCTCTTTTAAGAGTCTGCTTACCGCAGGAGCAAGATTCTTACGCTGATCTTGGAGAATGCTGCACACACACACACACACACACACACACAGGCACACACATTTTTATGTCTAAGCTTATTACCATTATTCATTCGAGTTGGTCCGAAAATACAAGTAAAACCCAGGATTCGGCTCTCCACGGATGCTGGTTGATTCAATATGGTGGCAACGCTAACAAAGATGGATCACGGATGAAAATAGGGTTTCATTGGTGTTATTGCTTTCACGTCTAATTGAAAATATCACTCTTTATTTGCGTCTGGCTTTGGGTATAAGTAAGCGAATATATGGATGTAGAATGAAATTCGCGGTCATGCATAATCTATTGCCGTTGGACGCGGATATCGATACAGCAATTATAGCGACTTTTTTTGCAACTTTTCAATACCATGCAGTTCTTCCAAAATAGGCCTCAGTTTCGGTAATCACTTCATCATCGGTCTTAAATTTCTTGCCAGCGAGCATTCTCTTCAGGTCTGCGAACAGAAAATAGTCACTAGGGCCAGATCTGGAGAATACGGTGGATGCGGAAGCAATTCACTGCCCAATTCATGCTATTTTGCCATCGTTTTTATTGATTTGTGATTTTTACATTTATTTTCACAATAACAAAAGTTGCTTCACTCCTAATGCTGTAACTCACGAACCAATCGACCGATTGTTGTCGAGTTTTGACACGTATCCATTGAAAGATGGTGCTTTGTGATAGTCAAGTAGATTTTAGCGAGAGGCGCCATCTAGACGTCAACCTTATGAACTTTTCAGCCGAACTGTTATTACATCTGATAACTCTAACATTTGTACAGGGCAATTAAATCTTACTATATTTGTCATAAAAATAAATGATGTATGCATTTTGTGCATGCTTATATAGGAATGTTTCAACATATGGATTTAGAATCCTATAGTGATACTAGCTGATCCTGCAAACTTCGTTCCGCCCAAAATGGATTTTTTGTTATCAATACTTTCGAACATTCACGTTTCCTTATCAAACGAACGTTCATGAATCCAATCGCAAAACTATTCATTGATTGATCTTCTAACTGACCCTTTACAAATTACTTTTACTATAAATGTCCTAGTACTTCTACCGAAACTCATTATAATATAAAATTATTTTAAGACATAATTCTCATTCAAGATTCTTCAATTACTTGCAAATACAGTGGATCTTCGATTATCCGCGAGGGGATGATCCGTGATGCGGTTTATCCGCGAAAGCGAGTTCCATAGTAATGCTATGGACTTATCAGTGAGGTCTAGGATTTTGCATTTTTGTTTTGGTCATGACTTTCACATTATTTGACTTCTGGTGTACACTACCTTATAGATGGATAGTTTAATGATTCTTTTATTGAAAAACATAGTTATAATGCTGAAATATTGTGTTTGCATCTCTGTTTTAGTCATTTATTGCATTATCCGCGATTTTCGCGATCCGCGGTGACCTAGCCAGACTATTCCGCGGATAATCGGGGTTCTACTGTAACTTGTTTCTCTATTACATGGAATACATATTTGATACAAAAAATATAATAAAATGGAGACAGCTCAAATCGGACTATTCCTTTCTCAAGCTTGCGCTTACCATTTGGTGATTTATTTTTATTTATATAGATAGAAGATATGAAAGTGCTTTTTTCCACCTGAAAATACTGAAAACGCTTATCAAAATGTGATTGTAGAACATTCGGAGATTAAATTTTCCCATTTTCCTTCTGAGTTTTCCGACAATTTTTAATTGACATGTTTAGTTAATATGGTTGGTTTGAATATGTGTAAAATTTTTATGGGACCCTTCTTCTCCTTTCAGAGGATTTACATAACATTTATTGTACTATTAAATCCTCACATTTAAATTTGACTCCATTTGCTTTATTAATTTTCGAATTATGCAGAAATTTGTGTTTTGTTTCTATGAGAGTCGAAATATTATATATATTCTTCCCAGTTTCCGAGTTGGTTACAGTCCAAGATGTTGAAGTCCATCGAAGAGGGCTTTCTTGAACTTGTCCCTTTTACTCTTTATAACTTCACACGTCAAATCGTTTCAGTAATAACGCATCACAAAACCCCCCGTCCCCCATCCCACCCTATATTTCTACGACATGAGAGGGAATATATACAAGATATTCAAGAGTGAAATACTCATCACCAACGTGCGTGCTTCTGGATAGACACCACAAACCGCAATAATTCGGTCTAATCTTACAAAACTCGATTATGAAGGTAACCGTTTTCCTACAATGCAACAAATCACATTCTTCCGTGCAATTCGGGCGTTGGCTTAAATGGCATGGTATCTTTCTTAGATGTCACTTAGCACCGAGAGAGAGAAAGAGAGAGAGAGAGAGAGAGAGAGAGAAAGAGAAATATATAGAAGGAGAAAGATAAAGCCAAATGTCTGCTCAGTGATTTCGAAACTCAGTTTCACTCAGCCAACAGCATGTGTTTAAGCTGAGTGTTAGTTTGAAACCATGGCTGCTGTCCGATTGCTCGCGTCGCTTGGGTGTCGTGCACAAATTACGTAACGCTAAAATCCGGATTTTGGACCCCTTCCGCCCCCTACGTAACGCAATTTCCTATCTCTAATACACAGAAAGTAACGCAACCTCGACCCCCCTCCACCCCCTTATCGCGTTACGTAATTTGTGCACGACGCCTTAGTAGAAACATTCTGTGCAGGTGTGCGTTTGTTGAATAGAATAAGAGATTGGTCATTTGATTGGATCGTTTACTGTTTCATTTCTCTGATTCAAGAGTGATTTCACACTGTCACAATGCATCGAGCGAGTGATCACAATTTTCCGCTCTGTGGTTTAAATTTTCAATAGCAATTATGATTCGGCATGGCATGGCATGGCATTTCGAAACAGAAACATTATCATCCTCACCAAAACATTCTCGCCGGATGAACGTTGAAGCACAAAGTCTCAATAAACAAACAAAGAAACAGAAGGAAAAAGAATAAAAGGGAAAAAAGAAGAAAAACAATACAGTCATTCCATGTCAAACCGATATAGTAGTTCTCAGATTTTCGAGAAAAGTGGTAATTTTGTTCTATATCGCAAAACATTAGACCCATATTATTTTTATTTTTTCATTAGGGTGACGATTTCTATTTTAGGGTGGTCTGAAAAATCAATTTTTCCAAATTTTAAGTTTCGACCTACCGGACCGATTCAAATGATCAATTTATCCAAAAAAAATATTTTATTTTCACAATTATTGATTGTACTCGATTTTATAGTGGTCATCGGTTAATTTTCAAAAATCACAACTCAAGAATAAAAATAACGTCTCTGGACATGTTATGTAAAAAAAACCTCAGTTATCAAGAAAAAAGAAAATCAAAAGAGATAGCACCCTAGGTTCCGAGACCATGTGGACTATGAAAAACAAATACAATCAATAATTACGAAAATAAATTCCGTTTTCTTCGCAGGTATACTGTTTTTTTTTTCAAAGAGCCAATTGGCTTAAATTCAATATATCGATCATCTGAATCGGCCCAGTAGTTCAAATGTTATGATTTTTTGAAAAAAGTCATTTTTGAGAAAAAGGAGAAAAAGTTGATTTTTTGAACCACTCTAAAATGGAAATGGGCACCCTGATAAAAATACGGGTCTAATATTTCGCGATAAAGAACAAAACCTCCACTTTTCACGAAAATCCAAGAACCACTATATCGGTTTGACATGGAATTACTGAATAAGAAGAAGAAGAAGAAATTGAAGAAGACCGCGAGAAGAAGAAACCATGAGGAAGTGAGAAAGGAAAGAGAAATTGTTTACAAATTAAATCAAATCTCATCAGAATCCAATGAATCATTATAATGATCCAACCACACCAACGTCAATGACAATATCAAAGGTTTTTTTTCAAACCCCACAAAATTTTGATAGAAAATTAATTTTTGCAGTAAACTAATGCATTTTCGGGTAGATTATCCATGCACAAGACACACATCATCTAAATAACTTTATTCAATTAATAAGAAATGAAATTCAAACAATGTATTTTAATTTACAGCCCATAATGTATTCCCACGTCTCTCCGATTATGAGCCCGTCATTACCCGCCCGTCTTTATACATTCTCTGCGCTAGAATCAGTGATTTTACAGTAGCAATTAGCTGTTGAATTATGAAAAGACAAAGTAAACCGTACTTCAATGACCCCAAGATATTTTTATATACAGCCATTCCATGCCAAACCGTTATAGTGTGCTCAGATTTCCATCAAAATTGGTAGTTTTGTTCTTTATCGCAAAATATCAGACCCGTATTTATTTATTTTTTCATTAGGGTACCCATTCCCATTTTAGGGTGGTCCGAAAAATCCATTTTTTCGCCTTTTCCCAAAAATGACTTTTAAAAAAAAATATATATTTTTTTTGAACTACTGAAACGATTCAGATGATCTATATATTAAGCCAATTACTCAGTCCTTCTCGTTAAGCGTTAATATTACCCCTTCACAAAATATATGATTTTGTTTTCATAATTATTGATTGTATTTGATTGTTGTTGGTTTAATGGCTTTGGACTAGAGGGCGCTATATTATATTTTTTATATTTTCCCCTAAAAGCTGGGGATTATTTACCAAATATATCCAAAATTAGAGATGTGTTTTTTTTTGGGTTTTAAATATTATGAATTTTGAAAGCTAACCGATGGTTTAAAAATAAAATTTTTCCCTCTTTTTCCAAAAAATGACGTTTATGAAAATATCAAAACTTTCGAACAAATAGGCCGATTTAGATGATCGATATATCGAATTGAAGCCAAGTATCTTCTTCAAATAAATATTACATTTGCGAAAAATTTGGTTTTTCGGAAAAATCAAAGATGTATCTTTTTTCGTTTTTTCGATGATTTTTCAAATTTAACTTGTTTTCACTCTTCGTTCTGGAGAGTCTAACCACCATAGAAACGTTTATTGTACCCTTAAACCTCCATATGCCAAATTTCGTTTCATTTGCTTGAATAATTCCTGAGTGATGTAGAAATTTGTGTTTAATTTGTATGGCAGCATTAGAGAGAAATCCATTTTTATAGAAATTGATAGATGAATAAGTTTCATTTTAAGGTACAATCTGACCCTGTAAACGTAAACATTTACATACGCTACATGAATGATGTTATAGAGTTTTTTTTTTTTGCTGCGTAAATTTGGATGCACATTTTTGAAATACATCTTCCGATCGTTTACACAATTCTTTCTAAAACATGCAATTAACATCTATGATTAACAATAGTGATTATTTGAAAACGTAACGGGTGGAAATTGATGTTATTGGTTCATCAACCAAATATCCAGTTTTGCAAACAATGAATATCAGAATAAATAATTACTTAACGCTACCATAATATGATGCATCAAATTTATTTGGGTATTGTCTACCAATATTGAGCGAACATTAAAGGTCAACAATAACATAAATGATCTTCTCAGCAGTTTTTTTTTCTCCCAACGATAGAGAGGTTTTCATTCCACGAGTCAAATATGTCAATCCTGTCATCCTATCGCCGTTTTTTTCACTATCCACTCTCACAAAATGGAACTCAGCTGTATACACCCTTCCACATTTCAATCGCGTAAAATTTTAACCAAAAAACGTCCCCCCAAAAAGCTCGAACATTTCCATAAGCCCATGGAATGCACCGTATGACGATGATAAATGACCAGAACCAGTGATGATAGAATTTCTCGTGTTTTACGCTACGGGAGGAAAAAAAATGGCGGATGCCGCGTTTCGAATGGTCTTGCATCATATTGCTCCATCATCAACATCATCACCTCCGTCACATCAATAATATATATTGGCGGAGCTCGCGGAGCATAGCAGATTACGCTGTCGTCTACTAAATCAGACATCACGAGTTCAAAATCCAATCCCATAGCGATTTCAAGAGTTTAACCGAAACAAATAAAATCAAGAAAATGACACCGTTTAAATGAGATAATGTATAATGTGGTTTTATGCCGATACGGAATGTAATTTTTCACCAGATTTAATGCAAGTAGATGTATTGGCTGCAATACTTTGCTACATCATCAAAAAATCATACATTACTTTAGCAATTTATCACATGACATTGGTATTATTTTTTGTTGTCATAAAGGGCCATTACAATTTTGAGCAGAGGTACAGAACTCGAGACTCATTCCAGACTCAATCGGATTCAACCCCACCAAAACCAACAACCAAAATTCATCTTCTGATTGATTCGATAGTGGACTCAAAGCAAACAGAGGGGCTTATTGGAATGGTTGTTTTGTGCTGCTCAAATGAATATATAATATTATGTCCATCCTGTAAAAATGTTTCCATCTTGACAGCAGACATGTTGAAATCAGACAAGTTATCAAGTCGCCAACAATTCGTTCCAAATTGAACAAAACTTATATAGATAAATATTGCAGATTCAGAAGTAAAAAAATTATAAAATGGTTGATTTTCCTAGTCTGCCTTCTGAGATAACAAGAACTCACAGATTCCGATCGAACGATGAAATCTAGTTACAATTCGTCCCGATTAACCTTACCTTCTATTATTCGATGTGTTACGGTTCCATCACTGCCTTGGCGAATTTCCTGTAAATACAAGCTCAGATTAGATTGTCAAAAAAAACAAGTAACGGTAATCAAACGACAGTGAGAATTAAACCAGTACATCAAAATCCGCGCCGAAATTAACACTCATTCAAGCGGGCAATCAGATTCAGTCTCACAGATTCAGGAAGAGAAAAACAACGTCAGATATAGGATTAGCCAGAAAGATAGCAACAAAACAAAAAACCAGACACCAAGTGTGAGAATAAAAATACACACGCCAACGAAGGTAGGAATTTTTTTTTCTGGGCCGATACTTTCGTGTTTTTCTGACAGATTCATCCCCATCGAATGTGTCAGAAAAACGAGAGGAAAAACATCGGCACTAGGATGGAATGGAATTGAAGGAATTAAATCAACAGCCATGGGAATAGTTGAAATGGACGGTTTTTCCAGTGCTGCCCTTGTACTTGGATGATTGGAGAATTGGAAGCTTTCCTTCGCAGCATTGTCACGGGATGTTTTTGTTTTATTTCAGCTGCTCCGATTGCGGGAATTCTGAGATTCATTTCGATGTTTTTCCTTTTTTTTCCGGCGGTGTGATTCGAACAGCTCGGAACAATACGAACTGTCCACCAGATGAGAAAACAGGATTACAGTTTAAGGTTAGGGTGCAGAGAAAAATCCCACTGCCGATGCTGTGACAAATTGGATCTAATGGGATCTTCGATTGGCGCTAATAGTATCGGATAGGTTAGATAACAGAGTTGAATGGTTCGATGAATGAAATGTATTCCACTGGGTGGAGTTTTAATTGATGGATTAGAGAATGACATTAGTGCAAAGCCAAATTAATGAGAATGAATAGGCGTGATATGCGTTAGAAATAAAAATGAAATCGTGAAGTATAACAATCGTGAGTGACATGGAATGAAGTGACAACGATTGGATATAAAAAATAAGGGCCGATTCGTTTTTTATGTTTTTTGTTGTATCTCTATTAATATTATTCAATTATTGACCATCATCACCCACTAATTTCCCCAATATCTCTGACAGAATATGGACCACACGCGAAAAACACCTCGTTCACTGGAATGGGAGTATTGCGCTGCCATAAATACGAGGACAGTCCGATAAGTACTTAGCCTACAAAAAAAAAACCAAAATTGGGAAAGGTGGCTCAACATAGTCTCCTTTTAGCTCGATACACTTGACCCAGCGATGCTCCAACTTCTCTAATTCATCTGAAAAATACATTTTCTCGAGGTCTGCAAAGCAGGCCTCCGTGGCGGCGATGACCTCCTCATTCGACTCAAATTTCTGTCCGGCGAGTGACTTTTTGAAGTTTGGAAACAAAAAAAAACTCGCACGGGGCCAAATCTAGAGAATACGGTGGATGGGGCAGCAGTTCGTAGTGCAATTCGACCAATTTGGTCGTGGCGACGGCGGGATTTCCATTTTTTGCATTTTTCTAAAATCCGCGGACACGCCCGCTTCCACACACGGTCAAAACAAAACTACGAGTCCGATTCGGCTGAAATTTTGACAGTAGCCGTTTAGGAGAATGTACTACACGACAAGTAATCTCTACTCTGAGAGAGAGGAGCCAGCTCACGTTTGTTGTGATCACCCTTATGTCAACGCGAACCAGTCACGATGAACCAAGGGGAAGTATTGAAATATGTAGAAAATTTCAACATGAAATTTTTTGGCAAGACATTTTGTGTAAACATAATTTTGACGTCGGACTACATCTTTCATTTGTATACTGGGGTATAAGTTCAAAGCTTCCAAAACGAGAGTGTTACATTGGAGAAACAGGATTTTGAGCAATAAAACCGCTTCGCCGATTGAAAGAAATTGTATGATAACCTCTTCATTCGAAATATAAAATGTCTACGCGTTATATGTGTGTTACTTATTGATCCAACAACTTGTTTCAATAGTTCAAAAATTGTTTTGAAAGCAAGCTATTGAAATCACAAAAATCTGTATATAAGCAGGTGCCAGCTCGGAAATCCACTCAATTATAATTGTACATCGGTTAAATCATTTTGGAACAGTTACTGCTGCAAAAAAAAATTGCTGCTGTGAAGGAGGCGACCAGTAAGAAAAAAGCTCCTGCTACTGCTGGTGTGGCTGCCCGAAAGGAAAAGTCAAACAAATCCTTAAAAATCACTGCATGCAAGCCAAATACGCCGAAGCCATAGAAATCTGCAGCAGCTTCGAAAAAAACTACCATCGCCACACATAACGCACAACACGAGAGAAAACAAGATAGTGTTTTCAGCAAATCAAATCCAGTTCTTTTCAGAAAGAGTTTATCAAATATTGCGGTCAAATACATTCTTTTTGTAATTTCTTCGATCAACGCGATCAACGTAATATTACAATGAATCTTGAGAAAGACAATTCATTCCTGCTCGACACTCGCACAAACAATGTTTACTCATCAATGTCACAAACGGGAAGTGGGTGTTGTGAGGGAGGGCAGAGTGAGCACAACATTTATGTAGAATGATTGGAAGCGACAGATATGTTGTTTATGGGAAATTGTATACAAATTATATCACACATAAAAGGGAGAAAGAATCCTGACCCTTTTAGTTTTGTGAACAAGCCTAATTGGTTTACCTTCACTATCGGTCAATTCAATTGGATCTTCAGTGATACTATTGCCTTGATAAGCGACATGCATGTCAAATTTAGAATTTGTATATGAATGGTCCATCAGTGATGGGCAGGAAGAGCATGGCAAATATGACGAGAGACTGGTAGGATAATTCTCATTTTCATCCGAATCGTGATCACTACCTGTTAAAAATGCAGACACAGCATCCGTTTTAGTCAACCTATTATTATTAGGCTGTTAAAAAAGTCCTGCGGTATTTCCGCGAGGTGTCGTTGTAAGCGCGTAGTTCTAGTTGTGTTCATTGTATCGAGTCATACTATAGCTTGTTGGAAAGGTATTTTTGCGCGCTATAATATAGTCCTTGACAGTGTTTTGTTTGGTTAAGTCGTTCGTGAGTTATAGTGTCGCAAATATGGAGCAAAATAAAGAGAAAATCCGACATATTTTACAGTACTACTATGACAAAGGCAAAAATGCATCTCAAGCTGCCAATAAAATTTGTGCAGTTTATGGACCCGTTACAGTTTCCATTTCCACCGCACAACGATGGTTTCAACGTTTTCGTTCTGGTGTAGAGGTCGTCGAAGATGCGCCACGCTCCGGAAGGCCTGTCGTCGAAAATTGCGACAAAATCGCTGAATTAGCCGAGAAAGACCGGCATAGTAGCAGCCGTAGCATCGGCCAAGAGCTGGGGATAAGTCATCAAACCGTTATTAACCATTTGAAGAAGCGTTGACGCAAAAAAACATCTTTGACCGTATCGACGCATGTGAATCGCTGCTGAATCGCAAAAAAATCGACCCGTTTCTGAAGCGGATGGTGACTGGCGATGAAAAGTGGGTCACTTACGACAACGTGAAGCGCAAACGGTCGTGGTCGAAGCCCGCTGAAGCGGCTCAGACGGTGGCCAAGCCCTCATCAACGGCCAGGAAGGTTCTGCTGTGTGTTTGGTGGGATTGTCAAGGAATAATCTATTAAGAGCTGCTTCCCTATGGCCAAACGCTCAATTCGGACCTGTACTGCCAACAACTGGACCGCTTGAAGGTAGCACTCATGAAGAAGAGGCCATCTTTGATAAACAGAGGCCGCATTGTCTTCCATCAGGACAACGCCAGGCCACACACTTCTTTGGTGACGCGCCAGAAGCTCCGGGAGCTCGGATGGGAGGTTCTTTTGCATCCGCCGTATAGTCCGGACCTTGCACCAAGTGACTTCCACCTGTTTTTGTCCATGGCGAACGAGCTAGGTAGTCAGAAGTTAGCCACAAAAGAGCCTGTGAAAATTGGCTTTCCGAAGTTTTTGCCAATAAGGAAGCGAGCTTCTATAACAGGGGTATTATGAAGTTGGCATCTCGTTGGGAACAAGTCATCGAGCAAAACGGCGCATATTTGACTTAAAACAAATGAATGTAACTAATTTTATGAACAAATGAAAATTCAAAATAAAATACCGCAGGACTTTTTTGACAGCCTAATATTTCCATCGGACACAAACAAAATTCCCTCAAAATGCACCTGAGAGAAATCAATGTTAACTCTTTTCATTGGAAGATTAGCACTTATTTTATATATTCCACATACGCTGCATATTCAAATTACATCGGAGAATATACAATCATCGCCCACATTGCAAAAATCGATTCATTGAGCTTACAGCAATAGGTCAACCTGGAATCAGTAAAAGAAGGAAAGAATGAAAGAATTCGCGAAAACTGAATGAACGATCGGAAAAAGTCACAAATGAGCCAAAAACACCCATAAATTCACACAAGATCTTCACCGACAGTTTGCTTCTTATTTGTTTTCTTATTGTTTTAGAAATCATCGAAATAATTCGTTAGGACAACTCGAAAACTCGTTAGGACTATATCGAAATTATCAAAAATGAAAAAAAACTTGTTTGAATGGGCCGATGTTGCTGGCAGCCATGATGTGGGCTTACCTGGTACATCTTTTATTATTTCCTACATGATCAGTGTTCAAATTTTTCACCTGTTAGACGCAGTCCTACGTCAAAAATCAAATCGGGGATACAAACGCACAAATGTACTCACAAACAAAGGTTCGCGTCAAGTTTGAACACTTTTCTCATAAATGAATGACAACAACTTGCTAGATTGAAATTGTCAGATTGTAATTTTCTTGATGAGAATGCGTAAAAAGAATAAGAAGAAAACAAACTATCTGTCATTCAGCTGGCTCCTCTCTCTCAGTCTATACTGACACCATCGGGCGATGAGGCTAAGTACTTATCGGACCTCCCTCGTATTTATAAAATTTTGATTTTTTGTTTTAGAATTTTGAGACTCAGTACAGTTTAATTTCTATTTAAATATGTTCGTATGTCAAATTTCTATGTGAGTTCTTTTTCAGAAAAATTCGAGAACTGCGCGGTACGAAAATATCCAATAATTCAAAGATTTTTTTCTATATTGTTAATTTTCTGTATTGTATTCATGTGTTCGTGAAAAGTGCCCCCAAACCATGTCATAAGCGCTATGGTAAATGTTGTATAAGGTATCAACATAGACTTTTCTGAATCCCTATATGGTTCATTATAATAGCTATACTGTAAAACGTAGTTTCCCTTTTTTAAACGGTTTTGTTTAGCTTGCCCTGTAATCTGTTTGTATGTTTGTATGTTTGTATGTTTGTATGTCTGTATGTTTGTATGTTTGTATGTTTGTATGTTTGTATGTTTGTATGTTTGTATGTTTGTATGTTTGTATGTTTGTATGTTTGTATGTTTGTATGTTTGTATGTTTGTATGTTTGTATGTTTGTATGTTTGTATGTTTGTATGTTTGTATGTTTGTATGTTTGTATGTTTGTATGTTTGTATGTTTGTATGTTTGTATGTTTGTATGTTTGTTTTTTTTTTTTTTTAAGAGGCGAGGAACGCTCTACCAGCCTTACCTGGGAAGGGTTAACCCAGACGTCGAGTGGGGATCGCACCCACAAAAACCAAGCCCTCTACTCGTTGCCTTATTCCCCCTGGGACCACATCTAGGCGACTACTTCAGGGGGCGGCTGTGCTCATGCACTTCTCGAGTTTTCAACGCTAACTAGCGTTGTCCTTCCCTTTTTCTCAATATTTTTTTTCCTTTCTATTCGTTATTAATTCCACTGCGCTGATGTCCTCTTCGCAGGCATTTTGAATTTACCCGTCGAGACGTGAACCGATTAGGAAGCGCCCTCCAACTTGACGCGCGCCCCGTCACAGTCACCCTCGCAGGATTTCTCTTCCCAACGGAGCGCCGAATAGGCAGTGCCCTCCAACCTGACGCGCACTCCGTCACAGCTACTCTCGTGGGGTATTCACCATTTTGATCGTGGCTTCATCCTTGATGCTCGTTCCTTCGAAATGTTCGCGGTGTTCCTCCATCCAGGCCACGATCAGGCGTTGTCAGGCAGGCCTTTTGCTGTTCTCCGCGGCATTATCCGTTTACCTGTCGAGACGTGCACCGATTAGGAAGCGCCCTCCAACTTGACGCGCGCCCCGTCACAGTCACTCTCGCAGGATTTCTCTTCCCATCGGAGCGCCGATTAGGTAGTGCCCTCCAACATGACGCGCACTCCATCACAGCAGCTCTCGTGGGGTATACACCAGTTTGAAGACGCCCTCCTTGACACTCACTCCGTCGTAGTTATTAAATCGGCATCCGTTTACCTGTCGAGACGTGCACCGATTAGGAAGCGCCCTCCAACTTGACGCGCGCCCCGTCACAGTCACCCTCGCAGGATTTCTCTTCCCAGCGGAGAGCCGATTAGGTGGTGCCCTCCAACACAACGCGCACCCCGTCACAGCTACTCTCGTGAGGTACCATCTCTTGCAACAGCCGTCGCCGTTGTTCACCTTTCACCGTCGGACGTTGTCAGCACTTTGGTCAGCCCTCCACCTTCGCTGCAGCTCCGACATGATTTGTGTGATTGCACTGCTCACGGCATTCCAGATCATCTCGTCGCGACACATCTCCTCCACAATATTCCCGACATGAAGTGCAGACAGCCCCTCGCGCCTTTCGGTGAACCTGGGACAGACAAAAACGACGTGCTCCGGTGTTTCCTCCATATCTCCACACTCCGGACAGAGGGGTGAAACTGCGTGCCCGAACCGGTGTAGATATTGCCTGAAACAGCCATGTCCAGACAGAAACTGCGTCAAGTAAAAGTTTACTTCACCGTGTTTCCTGTTCAACCAGGTCGAAAGTACCGGTATCAGCCTGTACGTCCATCTACCATTTTCTGCCGTATCCCATTCATACTGCCATTTGTCCAACGACTCCGCTCTCATCAATTTCCGGATACCTCTGCTTTCCCGTCGCTTGTAGCACTCGCTATCTTCCGCCAGAGTGATGCAGATGGGAATCATTCCGGCGATTACACACACAGCTTCTGTCGAAATGGTCCTATAAGCACTTACGACTCGCATGGCCATGAGTCGGAATGTGCTGTTCAGCTTCCTCCGATTTCGGTGGGTTTCCAGAGCCGCCAACCAGGCAGGGCCACCATACCTCAGTATCGACGAAGATACACTTGCCAAGAGACGCCTCTTGCTGCTGCTTGGGCCAAAGCTATTTGGCATGATCCTCGCCACCACGTTGATGGCCTTTGACGCCTTCCCACATGCATAGTCGACGTGCTGGTTGAAGTTCAGCCGGTCGTCGATCATGACTCCGAGGTACTTCACCGCCCGCTTCGAAACGATGGTATGTCCTCCGACCGATACCTCTGCCCGCAGCACTGCCTTACGATTGCTCACTAACAGCACCTCGGTTTTGTGATGTGCCATCTGGAGCTTTACGCTGTCCATCCAACTACCGATCATGTCTACAGCCTCAGTCGCCAACATTTCCACCTCCTGAAGCGTCTCGCCGATTACCGTTGTTACGATGTCGTCCGCGAAGCCCACGATCTCCACACCTCTGGGTAGCTTCAGCCTTAGAACACCGTCGTACATCGTGTTCCAAAGCGTGGGACCTAGGATGGAACCTTGTGGAACTCCCGCCGAGATATTCTTCACTATCTGTCCCCTGTCTGTGTTGTATACCAGGATCCGATTCTGGAAATAACTCCTCAGTATCCTGTACAGGTAGCCAGGGACCTTCAAACTGTTTAGCGCCTCGGCGATGGCCTCCCAGCTGGCACTATTGAAGGCGTTCTTCACGTCAATCAAAATCACCGCGCAGTAACGGTCGCCTCTTCGTTTTTGTTTAAGCGAGACCTGAGCTTTCTCGATAACTGTCCGAATAGCGTCCACTGTCGACTTTCCTTTCCGGAACCCGAACTGCATTTTCGACAATCCGTGGTCATCCTCCGTGCATTTCACCAGTCTGTTGAGAATAACCCTTTCCAGGGAAGAGACCGTCATCCAGGCATTTCTGTAGCACCACCCTGAACATGTCGGGGAAAGCAAGGATCGCCGATTTCAGGGCCACATTGGGGATTCCGTCAGGGCCGGGTGCTTTTTTCAACTTTAGACCTTTTGCCACCGCGATGAATTCTTCGTTGGTGACTTGTGCGTTCTCTGCCTCGTCCTCACCGTACAGTGTGGGTGGCCACGTCGGTGGGTCGTGCTGCGGAAAGAGTCCATTCACAATGACCTCGAGTTTTTCCGGACATAATTCCATGGGAGTCGTTGAACTACGGAATTTCGCCATCACGATTCGATATGCTTCACCCCAAGGATTTGCGTCGACGTCTCGACACAGCTCCCTATAGCAGTTCGATTTGCTCCTACGTATCTCTCGTTTCAAGGCGGCTCTGGTCGCTCGGAAAGACGCGCGGTGCTCCTCTCTCTCTACATCGGTTCGTGCCCTCTGGACTCTTCTTCTGGCTCGTAGACAGTTAGCGCGGAGGATGCTGAGTGTCTCGTTCCACCAGTAGGCTGGACGTCGTTCATTCGTCGGGTTCAGTCTTCTCGGCATCGCTGTATCGCATGCCCTCACCAATGTTCCTGTCAGCCCGTCGGCGCTCAGATTAAGAGTTCTGCTGTCTATGCGTAGTGCTTCGACGAAAAGCTCCTTGTCAAAAACCTTTGTCCTCCACTTCCGCTCAAAGGTTCTTGTATTCCGTACCGCTGCGGGATTCCGTTGGCCGACACTATACAGGATTGCCTGGTGGTCGCTGTGTGTGTATCCCTCCGACACTCTCCACTTCGTATTAGCCGCCAGTGATGGACTGCAGAAAGTTACATCGATGATGGATTCGCGGCCGTCCCTTCGAAAGGTGCTGCTAGTGCCTTCGTTCAGAAGTGTGACGTCTAGTTTTGCGAAGGCTTCTAGTAGGCTGTACCCCCTGGCGTTGGTGCATCTGCTTCCCCACTCCTCAGCCCAGGCGTTGAAGTCTCCTCCGATGATGACTGGTTTGCGGCCGCTGACCTTATCCGTGAGTACGTCCAACATCTCGTGAAACTGCTCCGCTGACCATCTTGGGGGTGCATAGCAACTACACATGAAGATTCCGTTGATTTTGACGATCACGAAACCTTCCTGTGAGCTTTCCACCACTTCTTGGATGGGGTACCTTCCCATCACTAGTATTGCAGCCATCCCTGCTTTATCCACCACCCATTTTCCGTTATCGCGAGAAACTCGGTACGGTTCTGCGATCATTGTAAGTCGCATTTAGTTTCAGTTGTTGACTGCCACAACAATTGCTGTGCTATGTCGCAATGATTGAGGTTGAGCTGGGTAACCTCCATTACTGCGAACCCGCAATCGCCTTTTTGTACGCCGGACATTTGAAGCTACCTGTGACGTGGTCGTTTCCGTCATCCTCCTTGCACAACATGCACCTCGGTTGCTTTGTGCAGTCTCTAGCAACGTGACCTTCCATCCCGCACTTCCTGCACAATTTTGATCTGTCAGGACCACCGCAGTTTTTCGCCTGGTGACCGAAGCCCATGCATTGAAAGCATCTCTCCATTTGCTTGGCCATACGAGGGGTAGCTTTCATCGGGCACACGGACCACCCCACTTTTATTTTACCCTTCTCCACCAGTTTATTCGCAGCTTGTTTCGAGAGCCGTATCGAGGCCGTTTGTGTCCCACCGTATGCCTTTCTCAGCCGGATTGTCATTGGCACATCGCCAAGATCACATTGTGACTGTAACGCAGTTCTCAATTCCTCAACAGTCGTGATCTCGTCCAGATACAGGCACTCGATGGTTGATTCCTGAGAGAGAGCTCTCACCTTCGCCTCCTCCCCTAGTGACTTCTCAATGAGTTGTTTGAAAGCAGAGCTCTTAACCGCTGGATCTTTTTTAAGCTCGAAGAGCATCTCGCCTTTCTGCGTGCGCCTAGTTTTCACGACGTTCTCGCCCAGTGTCTGCAACTCCGGATCGTCTCTCACTTTCCGAAGGATAGCTGCATACGATACTCCTGCTGACACTTCAACGATCAAAGCATCGCCTTTGATTCGCTCCACTCGAGGTCCGAGTTTCTTCTTTTCCTGCTCAACTTTTTTCTTCTTCTCCTTCTGTTTTTTGCGTTTTTCTGCCTGGTTATCGACAGTACGCCATTCACTGCTTTCACCTCCTTTCGCGTTACTCAGATCGTTCTTGGCCTTTTTCAGCTCTTCTTCTTCTCCTGGGGTGTCCCTCCTTCTCTTGTCCGATCGTGTGTTCAGAGGACCCTTCGGCGTCTCAAGTATCTCGACGGGTTTCTCATTCGCCTCGAGCAGAGCCTTTTCAGCACCCTCTGCTCTCATCTGCAGCTCCTTATGCTCGCGTTCAGCAACCATGACGACTGATCTGATGCTCGTCACCAGATGTTTTATTTTTAAGTGGACATTGTTTTTGTTCTTTACGAACTCGTAAAGTTCGTTGACCTTTTTCCTAACGTCCGTGATGCTGAGCCTCCCAAGTTGCCCTTCTTGGGATGCGCTTGAGGTCAGCGTAAACAACTGGCTCTGTACGGAGCCAAGATCTCCTTGGAATGCTTGGGCAGCAAACACTTCTTGTGGTTTTGTGTTGCTTGTACTCGTTGTGGCTACTCGAGTGACAGGTGACCTCAGCATTCGTCCGCTTCTCGCGAACACATTCTCCTCTCCATCGTTTGTTGGTGTGTTATTGCAACTATTCATATTTTTCTGGGTCCCAACTTCGGGCCGCTATCTCCGCTCGTTGTACATAGTCGCTACCAGTGATCCCATGGTTATCTATGCAAGCAGTGAGGCCATGCAGGGGTTGACACGGTCCTTCATGGGGACCGTGTTCAGAGCCAGATCAGCGCAAGTCAGAAATGTGACATCTGACGCCTAGTACCTAGTGCCTGGGCCTAGACGAGCATCGAACGTACCCGAAGACTTGCCAAGTTATTACCGGGACGGGGGCAACCGCACTATTAGCCCAAACGCCATTTCAGGACGGTGTCACCCTGCCTTACTCAGGGAACAGGATAGTACGACTGTCAGCCTTCAGCGTCGTGTTGAAATCGTTTCCGTATCGTGTCCGTTTTCTATGTCGTAATCAGGATCTTACTGGCGTCAATCCTGATGTGCTTGGCACTCCTTCCGTGGCTCCTGTACACGGTATTTCCCCCGTGCAATCTCCAATAGGCTTTACCGCGCCCTTACTCGCGTTGTCACCCGATTAGTCGCCTCATACGACAGGGACAGGGACCAAGACCCGAAGTGCTATTCTAGGCCGGCCACTCCACGGCTTATGTTTGTATGTTTGTATGTTTGTATGTTTGTATGTTTGTATGTTTGTATGTTTGTATGTTTGTATGTTTGTATGTTTGTATGTTTGTATGTTTGTATGTTTGTATGTTTGTATGTTTGTATGTTTGTATGTTTGTATGTTTGTATGTTTGTATGTTTGTATGTTTGTATGTTTGTATGTTTGTATGTTTGTATGTTTGTATGTTTGTATGTTTGTATGTTTGTATGTTTGTATGTTTGTATGTTTGTATGTTTGTATGTTTGTATGTTTGTATGTTTGTATGTTTGTATGTTTGTATGTTTGTATGTTTGTATGTTTGTATGTTTGTATGTTTGTATGTTTGTATGTTTGTATGTTTGTATGTTTGTATGTTTGTATGTTTGTATGTTTGTATGTTTGTATGTTTGTATGTTTGTATGTTTGTATGTTTGTATGTTTGTATGTTTGTATGTTTGTATGTTTGTATGTTTGTATGTTTGTATGTTTGTATGTTTATATGTTTGTATGTTTGTATGTCTGTATGTTTGCATGTTGGTATGTTTGTATGTTTATAATATGTTTGTCTGTATCGCTTTACCACATTGATAGAAATTCGAACCCCTTCCTGTTGACCGATTGATCTGAAATTTGGAACACAAATTTATCTCTGTAGTCATTATAAAACTGCGTATTTCATGATTTTGAAAATCCAAGATGGCGGCCACTACAAAATGACGGATTCTATATTTTCTCAAACCCAATCAACATGGGTTTTTCCCAAACCCCATCAATATGGGTATTAAATGAAAGGGGTTGACTGGTAGAACACAGTTATTTATGAAAAATGGCCGCCACTATAAAATGGCGGATTGTATATTTTCTCATAACTCCCTTAATATGGGTATCAAATAGGTATCAGTATGGGTATCAAAAGGACTTGACTAGTAAAAGACAGTTAATCATGAAGATCCAATACCCAAAATGGCCGCCGCCACAAAATAGCGGATTACATATTTTCTCAAACCCCCTTCAATATGGGTAAAGGACTTGACTAGTGAAACACAGTTAATCATGGAGATCCAATACCCAAAATGGCCGTCACCACAAAATGGCGGATTACATATTTTCTCAAAACCCCTTCAATATGGGTATCAAATGAAAGGGATTGACTAGTAGAACACAGTTATTTATAGAAAAAAATCTAGGGGTTGTATCCGAGACATGGCCGTTTAGGACGTAGGACTACGTAATCTTTTTTTTTTTAATTTGTTGATTTATCATTTCGGATATTATTTGCGAATACGTCGAAATTCCATAAATAACTCATTCGTAAATAGTTCCCGGGTCCCTGAAAGAGTTTAATGGTTTGCGTGGTTTTGAAGAATCATTTCGAGAAGCAACGATTCTTTCTTGCCTTTGCGAGAACAATACACTAATTGGTCATATGTCGCAATTTTTTTCTTTATATCAATGCACACATTGCACTGAGTATTTGACGAGAGACATCTTCCGTGCATCGTCATTCAACAAGCATCAAACACTCATCTAACAAATGCACACAGTTGCAGCGATAAAAATGAAACATCGAAACACACTTCATGTGAAATATTCGCTAGCGTTCACAGCTCGAGGGGAAACATAAAACACAAAACGAGTAGAGTAAGCGACGTTTGTTGTTTCGGGCACAGAGAAATTCTGAGAATTTTCCTCAGAGGAGATACAATACTTATACGCTAGCGACAGCTAACTTTCTATGAAAAGGTGGAGTTTACTTCGCAAATATTCTCTTTTCGCTATCTCACTTCGTTGTTTCTATTCTAGCGGCTGCATAAGTTGCCCGTTATTGACAGCTCTGTTCGGGAAAGCACACAAATGGACAGAACAAATGTATGGGGAAATGGGAATGCTTCCAATTTTCATCAATGTAAACCATATACAGACTATGGGATTGTAATGTATAGCATATCAAACAAATCTTAGAAAATTTCCGATTCGATTGGTATGCAAATCATTAAAATCCGTTCACAGCAAAAATAGTAATTAACGTTAACTTTATTTCATAAAAACGTGAACTGTTTTATGATTAGGCACCCTTAATGTAAGACGTAGTCCTACGTCAAAAATGAAAACACAAAATGGCCGCCACAACAAAAAGGCGAATTACATATTTTCTCAAAACAAACCCCATCAAAATGGATATCCAGTGAAGGAGCTTGACCAGTAGATCACAGCTATTTATGGAAAACTCAAATCCAAGATAGCCGCTATAACAAAATAGCCAATTACTTTTTTAAAAGGTTTTATTTAACTTAACATGTTTGTGTTTATGTTTGTGTGTTTGTTGGTCTTGTTCCACATTAATAAAAAATAGAAATTCAATTTGGCCGCCGGTTAAAAAATGACTGGATGGCTTGACTTGGAGAACATACTACATTATGAACAACATAAATTGAAAAAAGTGTATATTTGTGTTATCCCCTCAATATCGGTATCGAATGAAATGATTTGTCTAATAGAATTCAGTACATCATCAATACATTCCGGCGAAAATTAGGTAAAAAATAAAAATTAAAAAAAAGTTGAATGGTTTTATTGCAATCATACAGACAATGTACCAAAAACTAGAAAATAAAAAACAAATGAAAAAAAACTTTTTAAGTTAAGCGGTTTAATGTACTAAAAACTAGAAAATAATTAGGCAAGTTGCAGTGAGTAGTTATCACATCCCTTCCTTCATTAATCTAGAGCAATAATGGGACTAAACTAAAATCGAATTGAAAATAGTACATTTTTCATTATTAGAAAAAAGGTTGAAAAATCGAACATATTTTATTGAGGAGGTAAAGTGGTCACCTGTGGCGGGCAAAATATGTCACACGCAAATATCATTCTAGAAGAGATAGATTTATGCGTGTTTTCTTGACCAAATTTGTTTAAATCATTATTGAAATAGCAGGTACATGTATGAAATGAGCTAGGCCTATTCACCTAGAATCGTAATTGAAATTTTCTCATACGTACAAAAACGTAGTAGGAAACAAATAACGTTTTTCAAAATGAGGCTTGGTTTTGGTTGGGGTGGCATATTTTTTCTGTGTCAAAACCCCAAAAGGACCCCTTTAGGAGCAAAAGGTGATAAGGTATAACAGTTTTTGAAAATAGAACATTGTCAGTAGTAATCCTCCACTGACACCTTTGCCCCTTCTTCTTTTTCTTGAATGGCGTTAACGTTCCCTGTGGAACTTTTTCCGTCTCTACGTATGCATTAACTAACGTCATTTATTAATACCAGAGATCGAAATTCTCGCTCGGCTGCGCGATAAATATTCAGTCAATCAATCTAGTTTTCGATGAACCGTGTATTGTTGATATTTTCGTCTCTTCCTTTTCACCGAAAATTCTTTTTCAGAGAGGAAGAGATGTGGAAAAACTCTATCTCGGAAGTTCAACGAGAATGCTTTTTCGTCTCTTATTTGATACTGAAAATATGGAGCGAAAAATCAAAGCTAACTTTACCAACATTAAGGCCCATTTATACGTTGCTAGTAGCTGACTTGACAATGAGCAGCTACTGACCCGGTGGACTCGCTTGACAATTGGTTGACTCGCCTTGTCCGTTCACACAGTGTGAGCTGCTGGCGAGAAACTAGATACTACGGCACGGGTTTACCAGGGATGCCAGGCGACTTTTCAAATGTCCATCAAATAGTCAGAAACAGCAATCAGGTCCGAATTTGTCAAATGATTGGTCCAAAATCGACTTCTTTATTGGCAGTTTTCATCTTAGGTTTTCAGTTGAATGTATCATCACACAATTTTATAGCAAAACAAACGCTGATCGTGTTTAAAAATACATACTTTGTGCTGAATTTCTTTGAACTGAAGGTACTATCCGAAAAAGCAGAAAGAGAAAAGGATTCGGGCCAGGAATTAGATGCAAAGAAAAGGAGCAACAAATACAATATTGAAGGAACTGTACGATGAGGATCCCCGAGATTACAGAGCAGTGTTGATAATAACACCTGAACAAGTGAAAAAACTGTTGGATTTAATTGCTCCACGAATACAACGCCAAGATACAGTCATGAGGGATGCTGTACCTGCAAGAGTTAAATTAGAAATGACATTGATGTGCCTTTGTTTTGGAATATCGTTGGGATTGTTGTCGATATTTTTTAGAATCTCGAAAACATCCATAGCTCAGATAATTCCGAAAGGATGTGATGTTATAAATGGTAGTCTAAAAGATTTTTTTTTAATTTTATTTATTTTGTGAAATGAAAATGATAGTCGATTTGCAGGTGCAATAAATACGCTTCAAAAATTTTAATAATGAATGAAAATGTACTTTTTTAAATCGAATATGTATTCTGTTTCTTAGAACAATACTTTTTTTTGTAAGTTGTGATCTGATAATGATTCTATATTAGAGATTCTCAAGAAAACTATCTCAAAAAGAAAGCGTGCCCCGCCAGCGTGCAAAACGAAATAACAATTATTTCGTTTAGAAACTATGAGGGTTTTATTTGTTTTTCCAATAATTTTGAAGTCTATAAATATCTTCACATATTTTCAAATATCTTAAAAATAGAGACATTTCATTACATTTGGCATCACTGATTCGAACGCTAAATTCTGTTTTTGACGTTGTGAAGCATGCAAGTGCGAGTAAATTCAAAAAACTTTGAAGTAGCTCGCACGCCGGATCACACATGACAATAACTGGCATGATGTGTTCACACGGTGTGAGTAGCTGCACTGCAGTAACTGACTAGACCGACTCGTATGCTTACTCGCACCGTCTGAACCCGGCTTTAGTTTGTTAGAGCAGCGTCCAAACGATCTGCATTTGGACAGCGTCTGAATTGTACAAATAATACTCCATCTCATGTTCACTTCACGATGAAACCCAATATTGCCGCATATTTTCATGCAACGTTTTCAGCTGTACTGAAAAAGTGAAAACCCATTATCGGCATCAAGGAGTCATTGAAAACGAAACCGTTTTTCGGCAATCATAACTCACCGAAAAATAAAAATCGGCTTTGCGTTTCTCTCGAGAATCGAAGTGAGCGTATAATATTCTCTCGCGTCCTATATTTTCAGCTTTTTTTCCCTGTGGGTGAAAATGGATGTTTTTCGTCTCAAATCGGCGAGCATTTCGTCTCTGATTAATACTTAGTTGAGATTGCTTAAGCCAAATAACACGCCTTGAATGTATTTCGAGGGGCAAGCTCTAGAATACGCGTGACCACAGTGAAAGTCGAAGGAAATTTCTTTGACGAAAAATTTCCCCGACCAGAACGAGAATCGAACCCGAACACCCGGCATGATAATGTGAGACGCTAACCACTCGGCTACCGGTGCACCTAGTAATCCTCCACTGACCACTTTGCCCCCCAAACAACGGAATGCGAAATATGCGAAATAATTACTGAAATTGAACAAAATATCTGTTTACCTCCCCTAGAATATGTGAACAGTCGTCCAAACTGTTGATTTGTCGCTAATATCAGGTCAAATAAATCAAATTTCACTAGAAATTCCTTAAATTCGGAACGCACAAAACTATGGCCGAATGGCCACCGAGAGAGCGTTTTTTGTTTTTGTTTATCCACTGTAGTACAGGGTGACTCAAAAGTCATGATATTCTTCAAACAAAAGATGACTAACAATACGGTGTGAATAGTCAATAACAGTTATACTACCAAACAAGCAGGTGACCACTTTACCCCCACTACCCCTAATGTCTTCAATATACGAAAGAGAGAGAGAAAATGGAGAGAACACATAAAATAGGGAAGCTTTCATTCTGTAGAACACAACATATATGTTACTGATAGCAATGAGAAGAGAGAACATGAAAGTATATCACACACCGAGAGAAGAATATGAACAGATAACGACATCATCACATCGAATATTTTTCGGAAACAAAAAAAACTTACAGCCAGTTTGTACACACTGTCGCTAGATGGTATCGCTGAGCTTAACGCAGAGACACCTGGAAGGCAATGGTGAAAGCATAAGTATTGGAAGCTTTCGCTCTCTCATTTTAACTCTTTCATTCTCGCTCGTGAGCAGTAGCTCGAACTCACTCAGTCGTAAGAAAGGGGATGTAATGAAACTCACCTCGTTTTCCGAATGGCTTCGTCAGACAAGCAGTGCACCGGTTGCACTGAGATATGAGTTCCGGACCAGCCGGAAGACACACAACAGTTCCCATGTTTCAAATTTGGTCGAGATACTTTTTTTCTGTGCTATTCAAAACATAATCCGATTACTAAAATGCTGCGTGATTGAGCATGCCTACCACCGCACCGCAGGACATCGTATTTTGCCACATAAGATTAGAGCCAAGTGACGAATATATTCAGTGTGAATAACATTTCGCCTATTATTTCCTGGAAGTGATGTCGACACTGCGCTTACATCTTCACGTTGAAGCTGTAACGGGTGAATTATCTGGAAAGATAAAAATAGATAACACGGATAAAGATTTATCAGACATTTAAATTTACAAAAAAATATAGTATATATGGAATGGAGAATGGAAATATTTCAATGTAAGTAAGGCTTTTAAGTACGAATGTACGTGATATCATTGACCATACGTAAACTGAAACAACGCTGTTCCTGAATAACAATAACCTTAATAACAAAAGTTCAAGGAATTATTTTATCAAGACGCCCAAATTATAGATTTATCTACCACTAGCTGACCCTGCAAACTTCGTTCCGCTCAAAATGGTTTTTTGTTATAAATACTTTCAAACATTCACGTTTTCTTACTAAGCGAATTCCCATGGGTTCAATCGCAGAACTTTTCATTGATTAATTTTGACCCTTTACAATTTCCTTTTACCATAAATTCCTTAGTACTTCTACCAGAACTCGTCATTATAATATCAAATTATTTTCAGACCCAATTCTCGTTCAAGATTTTTCAATTACTTGCAAATAATATGTTTCTCCCTTACATGGAATACATGTTTGAACCAGAAAATATAATAAAATGATGACATCTGAAATCGAACGATTTCTTTTTCGAGTTTCACCCTTACCCCTTTGCTTGATTACAGTGGTAGACATTCGTTTAGCCGCACCTTATTTTTCCTCAATATGTTTAAAAATAAGTCAATTCTTTGTTCAGTTTTGCTCATAAAAGACGATTATTGTTTATTTTCATCGAATTCATTATATAAAAACAGTAAAAATTTACTTTTTATTTTCAAAATAACATGTGAAATTAGGGTGGACATTCGATTACCAGATGGTCAGAGGTCTAATGCGGGACACAAAAAACAAACGTTATGTATATTCGTTATGTGAACATAAACCATAGTTTAGAGAGTCTCATTTATTCGTGAAACTCTTAACATGTGTCCTAGCAATTAAACCTAACCTGTAATCATTCAGTTGTGATTTTTCGTTGGTTTAGATTTTGTTTGCGCCTGAAAATCTCTCACTCGGTCAGAGCATTTAGGTCTGGCAAGCACGATTCAAATTCTACAATTTTCTTCCAATTATCGAATGGAATGCCCGAAAATTCCAATCCATATTTCATCGATTTTAGTGTTAACGTATGCATTAAAAAATTGACTAATTTCGGATGGCGATGAAAAAAAACTACAAAAGATAATTTAATGGAACAAATTTTCCTTAAATGTTAGGTTTATTAAGCCTACAACAAAAATGATTCAAGGCTGTTGATTCGCAGCAGCAGCACTGTCAAGTAACTTGATGAGTTTTTCATACTGCCAGCTCCACCCTACCGCGAAGGAATTGAACATTCTGAGGAACTTTGCCAGATATAGCCAATCTGGTATTTACAATATCCTCCCTCTGCCGCTCCGTAAGCCGGGAGATCGAAGCAACCGGACTCGGAAGAATCTGACCAAAATGGACATTTTTATGCAGAAGCGTCAGACGAGAGCGACCGTTTCTGAGCAGCAGGGAATCATCCAGAAGGAGTAGCTTGAGACACCGGCGAAAAACTTCTTTCCGGTTAAAGAAGTGAAAAAC
This sequence comes from Toxorhynchites rutilus septentrionalis, assembly GCF_029784135.1. Classification (NCBI taxonomy): domain Eukaryota; kingdom Metazoa; phylum Arthropoda; class Insecta; order Diptera; family Culicidae; genus Toxorhynchites; species Toxorhynchites rutilus. Next base: position 124,973,926 of record NC_073746.1, on the reverse strand, counting down.
TTCTTTTCGTATTCATAATGAAAGACAAAACGTAGTTGATGCTACAATTCAACGAATGCAAGGGACCGAATACGTTTCCCAGATAAGTGAGGGCGACGAATACATCACCCACATCAAGTTCTCCAAGAAGGTCATTCTCTGACAAAGGAGAAGGGAATGTCCAAACCGCTCTTCTTTCGAGTTATATGGTAAACTGGGAGATATACAGTACGAAGTGCTTGCCGGAAGTTGCGAAGGTGATGTGGTCGAGCCTGGGATCAGCCCATTATGCCAAAAGATCACTGGAGGATGGATCGGCTGGAGATAAACCGCCAACCTTCACAACATCCCTCAGCTGCGACCGATAGAAAACTTTTGGGCGAATGGCCAAAATGGAGAGACAGCCGACCACCAAAGCCACGAAAAGGTAAAAGAACTCGCTGACATACATCTTCTCATCGGCCATTGAGGTTCCGGCCAACTTCGTTTCATTTACGATACTTCATCAAAAAACCCTGTCTCTTCCTGTACCGTATACACTAGTTATTCCGGCTTATTCAACACGTTAAGCCCTGAACGAGCTAGGGGACCAAAGATGAACTTTTCGTCTGACTCACGTTAGTCCCTGCGGATCAATAAGGGACTTTTATGAAAATCATTTTCTAATTTTGTTGCTGTCGTTTCCATTTGACACTCTCTAAACAAAAAGTTCACTGTCGGTGCGATGAAACCAGTTCAACGTATGAATATTTGGATGCATTGGAAGATCTCTTGAACAGTCTGTCAAATAAAAGTTTTTTTTTGTGGTTCATCCATTTAATAAAATCAACATGATCAAATTGTAATATTGAAATATATTGATATCGCGGGAACATTTTCGTTTCTTTTGCCAAATGCGGGACGTTTCGCGGGACGTAATCTTACGCGGGACATTTTGTTGAAATGCGGGACGTCTGGTCAGTTTAGTTTAGCCGCATCTTCATATTTCGATAAAAATAATTATGCGGCAAATTTCGAGACCAATCGGTAGCTAATATTTAGTATGTCCACCTCCATTTCGGATCACTTTAAAAATTTGATTTGGCATCGAGTCAGACAGCTTTTTAAGTGTTGTCATATCGATTAGGGCCCAACACCCAATTTCCAGCCTCAAGGCAGTAAGTCGGTGTAAGACGGTGAGCCATTTCCGCTGACCAACGGTCGCCAATGTTTTATTGTTCTGCTTATTCTCCGATGTACCACGGTCGTCGTCGCTTTCAGAATCTGCTTTCGCACGCTTCAGCGTCGTTTGCCGATCCGTCTCGACAATATTATCGTCTATCTGTAAGCCTAACCTTGACGGCATTGTGTTTCTTTCGACCATTGCACCGCTTCCATTCTTTTGTCCAGTAGGTTGATTTTCGGCAGGTTTTCCACTGCCTTTCGAAATGGTTACCAGTTCTGAACATTCAGATTTGACATGGCCTTCAACCTGGCAGAAAATACATTTTTTCTTCAGCCCGTCGTAGAAAATACGGGCTCGAAACTTACCGACATAAATATGTGCAGGAATTTCCTTCGACACCTCCATGTGGACTCCTCTCCCGTGTAGATGTTGACTTTCATTTCATTGGGAAACTTTTCTCGAACATGTTGTCGAATTGTCCCGTATTGTCCCAGTACGTACTGTATCTCACGATCATCAATCTCGGGTGGAAGATTGAATACTCGCAACGTAATGTTCTTTCGCTTCCGCCATGAACTCTGTAAACGTAAATTTATCAGCGAACTTGATAAAAAAATTGGCCACCATTCTCATCCTTGAAGATGCTGTGGATACTCGCTGCCGAAATTTGAAGAGTTTCCATGGAAAATTTTAGTACCTCCAAGTACGAAGGTGTCTTGCTTCCTAGTCCGAAAACTAATTTCGCCGTGTTCTTTCGCACGCTATTCGCCATTTTTGCTTTTCCTTGGAAACAAAAACAAGAAAACACTATCACTATCGAAAAACAATAGCCACCGAGGGCTATTGTTTATAGCTAAAACCGATTGTTGGACACAATGTATATACACGTCTGTATTGCACGAGCTCACGTCCGAGAATGAAGTTCAACACATTTGATCAAGGAGGTATTCTAGTGTAGAGAATTTCGGACATTTTTTCGAGCTCTGCAAAAATAAAACAAAGGATATTTTAACTATCCATTATATCACTGTTTATTCATCTGTCTTTTAACAATAAAACAAAAATTAAACGAAACAAAATTTCTTAACTAGAATAGTTAAGAGCTGATGAAGTGAGGGGATTCAAAAAAAATTGTGCCATGGCGTAATTCATAAAAATATCATTTTTTAGAGGTTCATGCGATAGAGAGATACATGCAGATTATATTCATATAAATTCGACATGAATCGGTCCAATAGAACTTGAGGTATCGTTTACGCCAGTTAAAAAAATAGTTTCGAGAAAAACGCGTTTAAAGTTCATTGTAATGGCCGGTTAGATACCACATCACTAAAATGGCTCCCACTCGGTAAATAATAGGATTTTTGATAAGTCCTTTCTAGGGTATATTCTTGAATGCCTGAACTACAGAAATATGAAGGAAAAACTAGAATACTGCCTTAAGGAGGGACCCCTGTCTGGATGGCCGGAAAGTAAGGAATTTTCGTGGATTTTTTTCCGGATGTAACGATTTAAGTGAAGTGTTTGTGTATTTTGGTTATTGCTTATATTTGAAGATGTATTTTCCATTTATTGAGTGCACGAATAATGATTATGACGTAAATGCTGTCTGAAAATCGGTAGCTTGCTGGTGATATCGGTTCTGAAGCAACGAGGTGTCGTAGAACAAATTCCAATGAATATTTTGAAACTTTAGGACAATATCTAAAGTGTTACATAGGGGTTTTTGAAAATTCTAAAAATTGCCAAAACGGCAGCCATTTTTGTTAAAAATGAGATATATTTCATGAAAAGTCTCTATATCGAAAAAATGAGATATCAAAAAACGGCTATGTAACGCTTTAAATAATTCATGTTTACATGCTGATAAAGATTTTCAGTCAAATCGGTCGAGTAGATCCTGAGAAATCGATACCACCAGTTGAAATAACATGGTTTCGAGAAAAACGCGTTTTAAAATTCGTACAGCAATACTATATACCTTGAGGCGACTTCATACTTTAGGCTGTAACTTTCCAACGAAATCAAATATCGAAAAATCCTTTTATGGCAACATTTCTGAGAGCATAATATTCCCAGTAATGCAAAAAACAAAAATTCAATACTTTCGATTTTCCAGACCGGGGTTCCCCATCATTAACCAAAAAAAAAATCTCTCTTATGTTTGTAACGTTTCTCCTCAATAAAAATAAGTTTTTCGAAATATGTGGCAATAATCTCACAAATAATTCGAATTCACGCTTTAGCTGAACATTTTTAGTGCTCCTGATTCCATATAATAGTGGACAAAGAGATAAATTAGGCAATAGTAGCAATGTGGGAATATGGTGAATATATGAATAACTTACGAACAAATCAAATACAGGTCGGACTTGATTATCCGGAGTATTGATTTTTTTTTTCACTCCGGATAATCGAATCCTCCGGATAATCGAGTCAAAACATTTTTTTTTATTTATTTGTTTTTTTTTGCATGTATTTTTGGTTTTTTGAAAATAAAAGAGGAATTTGATTTTTGATTCATCCCCTTAAAGTCATAAAACACCTTTCTCACATGAAAAGAATTCATTTATCCAGATTCTCTCAGGAGCTGATAGACGATCATATTTGATGAAAAAAATCGTGCTACGCATATGTTCGAATTTCAATAATGACAAAGTTATAGAACTTTATTTTTGTTTCGGACTCTGTTGCCTCAAACTGGCTCTACATTAAAAAGTACGCTACGGAAGACGATTCTGTTGCTTTCATTTGGAAGATGAGAAAATTTAGTACAGGATATAGTAGTGGAACAACTAAATTGATGAATTTTAATAACATTTTGGAAGTAAAACACTTAAAAGTTAATAATTTTAAATGTGTTATTATTAATTTTATCCTAAAAATTCATAATCAACTAGATTGTTTCTATCAATTAAAATGAAGTTCTTTAACCGCTCCACAATTTTTTCTTTGAAGCACACCTTCTATCTTTCTTAATTTGACTGCAATATCGATATAAACAATTCCTGGTGAAAATTCAAGGTAGAAAAATCACCACTATTACCCCACTTTACATGTAATAGCCACGTAAACTTCACCTTAGGTTACATTTCTTCATGAAATAAGTCATATTTGAAATATTAAAAAAAATATTTTTTTCCAAACTGAATATAATCGAGTCCAAAATTGTATATAATCGAATCACATATAATCGAGTCTGTATATAGTCGAGCCCGACCTGTACTATATTCTGTTAGTCAAATCGTTTCATTTGATACCAATATTGAGGGGATTGCATAGTCGACATAGTCGATACACAGTCGACCATTTTGTGGCGGCGACCTTTTCGAATTTATGTTGTTCATAGTGTAGTGTATTCTCCAAATCAAGCCATTCAACCATTTTTTTGCGGCGACCAAATTGAATTTTTCAGAATTTTCATGGAATATGTAGTTTTATAATGACAGGAGAAATAAATATATGTTCCAAATTTCAGATCAATCATTCAACAGGAACGGGGTCAATTTTCTATTAATGTGGGACAACCCAACAAACATTCAAACATACATAGAAACAGGTCAAGATGAATGAAAACTTTCAAAAAGTAGTTAGTTTTTTGGGGACTGCGACCATTCTGGAATTGGATTTTTCATTATCTTCTTCTTCTTGAATGGCGTTAACATTCCCTGTGGAACTTTTGCCGTCTCAACGTATTCATTAACTAGCGTCGTTCATTAATACTTGGTTGAGATTTCTATGCCGAATAACACGCCTTGAATGTACTCTGGAGTGGCAAGCTGTAGAATACGCGTGACCACAGTGCAAGCCGGAAGAATTTTCTTTGACGAAAAATCCCCCAACCAGAACGGGAATCGAACCCGAACACCCGGCATGATAGTGTGGGACGCTAACCACTCGGCCACGGGTGCACGGGTTTTTCATTATCTGCTATGTTCTACTAGTCGAGAACTTTCTTTTGATACATTTTTGGGCATTTTTCATAAATAACTGTGTTCTACTAGTCAAGCCCATTCATTTGATACCCATATTGATGGGGTTCTGAGAAAATAGGTAATCCGCCATTTTGTAGTGGCCGCCATCTTAGATTAGCATTTTTCATAAATAATTGTATTCTACTAGTCAAGCCCTTTCGTTTGATACCCTTATTGATGGGGTTGTGAAAAAAATATATATGGCGCCATCTTGCGGTGGCGGCCATTTTGGATTTGCATTTTTCATAAAAAACTGTGTTCTACTAGCCAAGCCCTTTCATTTGATACCCATATTGGCTATTCAATATAGAACTATTATACAAATTATTCAAAATTTCCGAAAATCAAAAATAAAATACTCCGGATGTGGAGCCGATCTGGCGTGGAGGTAACATCCATACTTCTCACGCTCAAGATCACGAGTTCAATTCTCACTCCCGACAATCTTCCAAAATGGAAGGTAAAAGTGACGAACCAGCCAGAAGCGTTGAAAGTCACTATAATACAGAAAAAAAAAAAAAAAATACTCCGGATAATCGAGTCCGACCTGTACTAATGAAAATTCGGTATCGTCGAAATTATTTTTCGTCTTATCTCATGAGAAGTTCCATAACAGTTGTTGGTAATGAAAATTGAAATTATTTTGGAGAGAATAATTCTTCAGATTATGTACATCGCAAAACTTTTTCGGAATGAGTAACCCTGTATATGAACAAATCATGGAAAACAAAGTTTTCTGAAATAATTCAAAAAAGTAGGGTAAATGATCTTGGTTTGTCCGATTTGGGGTGTTTTTACGCAGCTAGTAAATGCAAATCGATTTTTCTCCATGAAAATCACATATAATCGATACGAGTTTGGGTTTGTTGAAAAGCCCCAAGTCTATTGTTGCTAATACTACCATAAGGTGTTGGAATTATTCAAATTTGTATGTTTTAACGATTTAGCTTAGAGAGGAATTATGATCATGGTTTGACCACCTCTGATCATGGTTTGTCCAAAAAATGATTATGGTTTGTCCGGCTTTAGAAATCACCAGTTTTTAATGAAAACATTCGAATTCTCAAGTAGATGTTGCATTTTTCATTGCTTGAGTTTACTGTCATCATATTGACCCATTCATAATTAAGGCTTTCTTCAGAATATTGCATTTTCTTGGACATTTTAAAAGTGTTCACCTCAACAACACACTCAACATAGAGAAACTTTATTTCTGATATGCGCAAAGGACACAATAATCAAATTGCAGCGCGCCAAGCGGTTGCCATAGAAATCATGTGGACAAAACAACATTATTGAATTGGACAACTCATGATCAGAATTGAGTTCATCAAAATACGTTAATTTAATGGTTTAGCTATGTAAATCTGATAAAAATGGTGTGCAAGCATGATGTTTATAATATTTGTAAGTGTTATAATCCAGAAATGGTCTGAATACGTGCGAAATAATCATCTGGTGATCGATTAAAAGTTAGCTCGAATGAGGGACGCATTGACACCAATAGAAGGCTTATTTTATAATCCTTAGAAACATGTGATTCCGTAAAAACATACTATAAAATTACCGTAAATCATGAAAAAGACAATTTTATTTATATGTTTTGAAACATTCGAATACCTGATTTAACAAAGGTGTGCTCATCACTATAATATCAGATTATTTTCAGACACAATTCTCGTTCAAGATTTTTCAACCACTTGCAAATAACATGTTTCTCCGTTACATGGAATAAATGTTTCATACCGAAATTATGATAGAATGAAGACGGCCCTAAATCGGACAATTCCTTCCTCGAGTTCTGCTCTTATCAACACATTCGGCTATCCTTTTTTTGGTATAGATAGAAGAAGATATAGGAGTGCGTTTCATCACATTAAAATCCATTTCCAGCTTCGAACAAAGATCAATTTCGCTAGCGCAAACATCAAATGGACTAACAGCACTTGTCACTATGTAATTATAGAACATATAGGAATTTAATTTTCCGAATTTTCCCTTTTTCCTTCAGAGTTTTCCGAAAATTTTCAATTGTCATGTTTGGGTGGAATATTTTTGGTTGAAATATGTGTAATATTTTCATGGGACTCCCTCTCCATTCCAGAGGAGGGAGGGGTGTCATACCATTATAGAAACATATCTCATACCCAAAAACCCTCACATCCCAAATTGTGCTTGATTAGTTCTCGAGTTATTCAGAAGTTTGTGTTTCGTTTGTATGGCAGCTCGCCTTAGAGAGGGGGGAGGAGTGTATTCACCATAGAAACGTTTCGTGCCCCGTAAAAACTCCACATGTCAAATTTGGCTCCATTTACTTAATTAGGTTTTGAGTTATGCAGAAATTTGTGTTTCATTTGTATGGCAGCCCCCAACCTTAGAGAAGAGGGAGGAGTATCTAACCACCGAGGTTTTTTTTATTGCACCCTAAAACCTCCACATACCAAATTTGTTTCATTTGTATGGAAGCTACCGTCCGCCCCGAGCCACCCCCTCTCCCTCCCCAACCATGGTAGAAACATTTATTGCACCCTTAATCCTTCACGTGCAAAATTTGGTTTCATATGCTTGAATAATTCTCGAGAAATGCAGAAATTTGTGTTTCATTTGTATGGCAGGCCCCCCCCCTTAGAGAGGGGGGTGGAGAGCCTAGCTACCATAGAAACAATTATTGCACCCTAAAACCTCAATATGCCTAATTTGGTTTCATTTGCTTCAATAATTCTCGAGTAATGCTGAAATTTGTGATTCATCTGCATGGCAGCCTCTCAGAGGGGGGGGGGGACAGTCTAACCATCATACAAACATTTGTTGCACCCTAAAACCTCCATATGCTTAATTTGGTTCCATTTGTTTGATTAGTTCTCGAATTATGCAGAAATTTGTGTTTCTTTTGTATGCCAGCCCCCCCTTAGAGAGGAGGGTGGAGAGTCTAACCATCATAGAAACATTTATTGCACCCTGAAACCTCCAGATATTAAATTTGATTTCATTTGGTTGATTAATTCTCGAGAAACGCAGAAACTATAACGAAAACCTTCCCCGGCCCCAAAAACCCCTACATACCAATTTTCATGTTGATCGGTTCAGTAGTTTCTGAGTCCATAAGAATCAGACAGACAGACAGAAATCCATTTTGATATATATAGATAGAAAGCAACAAAATATAAAAAAATACAAATGTTACAAATATTATTTTAAAAAAACAGTTGAATCAAATTTCGTATATTCTCGAGTCACTCTGGCTGAAATAACTAATATTTGCGCAATTTTGTAAAAAAAATAACCAAAATGCGATGACATCTCAAATCGCTCGATAACATCATAATGAAACTGCCGTTTTGCGGAATCTAAAATGCAAATTCCAACACGTTGCACTTTTCATTAATGAATTCGTTTCTATCGCGAGAGCGATCAATATTTGCACTCGCATTTTCCGGATTCATTCACTGGGATATGGTTCAAAATTTTCACCGATTTCCCCATTCAGTGCCACCCCGTAGCTCCTCGCTTTGTTTGTGTGTCAACATTTACTTCCATTCGCTATGGATGATGCAACATGCAGTCGCACTTTCCGACTACTGTTCCGGTGAGTTTGCTGATCAGTTTAGCGGCAGGAAGTGATGCATATATTTAATTTTGAAATTGAAAGGCATGGCTTCCAGTTTGCTTTACGCTCGCAATTTTCTACAATAACCGCGCGACACTGTATACCATTTAACGAGGATCACACGTTCCAGATGGAAATGTTATGAATGCTAACTGTGGGTATATCGGATAAACACTGTCAACATTATAGCCCCATGAGTTGGGTTTACGGAAGGTTATTAGAACGATGTTATGTTTATGTTTACTTAATGTTAAGGGCATTACTTTTGGATCGCAAAATACTCATTATTGTTGTTTGCGAAATTGTCTCCGTTGCAAACGAAAAACATTAGCATAAATTCAGTAATTGATTCCGTTCCCAGAATGCTACTTTGAATCAATAGTTTCCACAGGGCTTGCACTTTGACGTATGAATATTGCAAAAGTTGATTTAACGTCAGGTCGAAATTACATATGCTACGCTGATTACAGCATTATAGCGATCCTCGACAGCTATGCAATGCCAAAGGGGTCCATAAATTCAATTAAATTTATGACTGCCCACGCGTAAAGTGGACCATCATAGTAATTAAATTTGTATCGTGTATCCATGATGACCGGTTGGACGAGAGCCAACCCGCCATTTTCGTTGGTCCGTAGAAGCCGTTGAAAGATCAAACGAATGAGGCTGGAAGAGTCCCGCCGAAGTAAAAGACCTAAGGATAGGACACAGCGAAGAAACCAGATAATTGAATAGCAATCGGTGACATTATTTATGGCCATTTATTGTTATCTATCTTCGCACGGAGAAAGAAGTGGAGAACATGAGTAACGAGATTGGTTGACTACGTGTTCAACAATAATTCAATAAGCGTATCGATTGAACAACAAAAAACCGAGTGTTGGGAAATATGCTGCATTCTTTAAAGAGCAAGGCTGGCTGCGAAAGATGAGAGCATAATTGTTTCAACGATTAACCTTGCTCTCGTTTCAGTGGATGACCTTTCGGTTGGTTCGGTATATCAGGACTGTGTGCTGGACACGAGTGGAACAGTGTTTGTTTTATATGCAGGGCGAGTACCACGTCAAGGTTCAGTTTGTATTGACCTGCGATATAAGCTGCATGTTTCTCAATGTGGGGTAATTTATGCTTAATTTATAAAAGAGAAAAAAAACAGTATTGAAAGGGATCGAAAACATCCAGAATGAACATCGTACGTTAATATAATCATAATAAACTCGACAAAAAAAATTAGAGGAACAGAGTACGAGGTAGACATCTTTAAGTGTTTTTTGACATGCTGTAACTTCGTGAAAAATCAACGCATAAAGATGGTTTATGCATCATTTGTAAGTTTTGTTATGTTTTACGTACACATTTTTATCTTGGTGAGTGTAGATGTAGTTGACAACAAAATCGAAAAAAAATCGCTTTCTATCTGTTTTCCAAAGATTTTGTGGACTAACATATTTAGGAGCTATATAGGGAGGTCACTCTACGAAAAATGTAACGATTCATTAAAAGTTTTCAAACGCATATTACTCAGAATCGTTATTGCGACATATGTTGTGTTATACACCATTAGACAGGAAATTTATCCAGCAATTTTTTACTTGAAACACGAACAGAAAATATCATAAAAAAAGTTAAACAATTTAACGATTGAAATGGTTACGTTTTTTCGACTGCACTAACCACTCGCTTTCCTCCCTCACGCAACGAGCAATTTCGTTGCCTACATACGGGCGTAAGCTCACATTGTGAGTTGATACGTGTTATGAATTATTCTCCAATTGCCGGCATTAATCAGTTGGCAGAAGCAATGGAGGAATGATCTCGGAAGATGGGTTTACTCTATTATCACCAACGGTCAATCAATTCGAACTCATTCACGTCTTTATCGTGTCGGTCTTGCTACTAACAATAATTGTGGTGCAAGATGTCACGATATCGAGGATGTTGTTTGGTTATGTAAAAATGCAATTAATGAATTTAATTGGCTGCTAATTCAGAAGATCGAAATGGTATACTCACGCATTTCAGATTATGATAGCTTGAGTAGTCGCGATTTCAATATTATCTTTCTTCTTCTTGAATGGCGTTAACGTTCCCTGTGGAACTTTTGCCGTCTTAACGTATGTATTAACTAGCGTCATTTATTAATACTTAGTTGAGATTTCTTAAGCCAAATAACACGCCTTGAATGTATTCCGAGGAGCAAGCTCTAGAATACGCGTGACCACAGTGCAAGTCGAAGGAAATTTCTCTGACGAAAAATCCCCCGGCCAGAACGGGAATCGAACCCGAACACCCGGCATGATAATGTGAGACGCTAACCACTCGGCCACAGGTGCACTTATTTCAATATTATATTTTCTCCATATATGTCTTCCTTAGAAGGCCACTTCACTTCCTCGAATGCATTCTACCACGTTATCTCATCTAACCCGTTTAAAGGATGCTAGTTCATTAGATATATCAAAAGAGAAAAAAAATACATATTTGGACCAATGGAAAAACTCAATTCAAATGCAACTACTACACACAATCACAGTCCTATGTCAAAATCCCCTAGGGACAGACCCATCAACTTTTTTGCTAACCAATTCAATCCAATGAAACTTATCAACCAGCTTTCATTTAGTATCTGGAACGTTCTTATAGAATCTTCCCATACAGAAATATTACTATTTGAATTATCATCAAAGACGAACGGCTATCCAACTGTTGACGCACATATTCTAGAGTTCACCACTCGGAATATATTCAAGGCGTGTTATTTGGCATAATATATCTCAACTTAGTATTAAACAACGCAAGTCAACACCTACGTTGAGACGGTAAAAGTTTTTCTGGAAACGTTAGTGCAATTCAAATAAGAAGAATTAAAGAAATAATGAAAGATTGCGTACGCTTATAACTCGACCATTTCATGATAGATCGCAGAGATGTTTGCATCAATCGATTGAAAATGTTTTTACGGATCTATCACAATATACAAAATTATATTATTTGAAACAAACTACAAACATTTTTTGAGAATAAAAATGCGAAAGCATTATCTTAACGAAAATCTCACGTTCTGATTGGTCCAATCTGTGTGCAGTTTCCATTCTGCTACCATGTTGAACGGATGTACAATGTTGACTGTTTCAGAATGGATCCTCAGAGTATGCACAAAACAAGCTCAGTGCAGAGCTCGTAGTAACGCACAGAAACAGAGTAGAAGAGAATAAAAGAAATTCAATTTTCATTTTTAATTCCTAGAGGCGAATAAATTCCTCGGATATAGAGCTTCTATAATTCAGGCGGTGGCTGACTTATATTGTTTATCTTCTTGCTGATTTTCTCGAATTTCTCACGAGATTATGATTCAATTAGCATCATTAGAATTACCTCCATGCTATATATTATTGTCGTCAGCACTCAAAAAATGTAGATAGAACAGAAAAAGAAATCAGAGTGTAAAGCATAGGTATCCGCCAGGTGACGCAAAGCAAGCCAACGGTAATCATAGGATTGCATGAATTCGAGAATTCAACTTGGGTCAGCTTATATGACAGCAACACAGAAAAAAAGTATTAATTTTTGTATTCCAGCGTAAATGACTAGCCGTGGGGAAACAGTTAAATATTCCATATCTGTATTAACTGATTAAATTTTTAATATTTGTGGATATGTTTGGAACAATAGTAAGAAGAAGAAAATTCAGGAATAGCATTACGGTAACGAGTGACCGTTTCAAATTGGCGAATTCTGTATTTTAGATTTATGCTTTATGAGTTTAAGATTTCGAAGAGAGATGTAGTGTTTCTTTATCTGTATTCCGAATTCCGATTTGTTATTTAAAAAATATTTTGGAATTCGTATTTAGAAATGCTTTTAAATATCAACTATTGAGTTTCAATCCCTTTAATGAGATTTTACACTTGGAATCTAAGGCTTTGATATCCTAATTTATGAATTTTAGGATCAACACTTATATAATTCAGACTTATGCCTTATGTAATTCTTCGATTCATTAATTAATTAATTCTTTAATCCTTTATCAAGATTGTATTCATATGGTTCAATATAACGGAATATATTGTCGGTCCGATTGGTTTCGGAGAGGTTTTCTCGAATTGTTTTCGATCACATAGATAGCTTTTTATTAGATCATTGGCAACTCCTCTATTCCCGCATTGATACAGTTTTTTCAGAAGAACTTCATGGTTCTGTTGAAAGCCGATGAATAAGCCCCCTACAATCTTCTTATGATCAATTTCACTTATAAATTCATCAACAAGCTCAGTGGTAGCGGTCATTGTATCGAAGCCTTCCCGGAAACCGTACTGATATTTGTACAAAGAATTGTTGGCAGACAAAAAGTTCACAAGCCGACTTGTTAAAAGTTTTTCCAAAATTTTATTGAGGACCGATAATGTAGAAATAGGTCGATAATTCGAAGGATCACAGGTGTCCCCGGATTTGAACACTGGCGAAACTTTGGCGAATTTTGAAGCATTTGGATAATTTCCACTAATGATTATTTTATTGAAAATATCAGAGGTAATTTCAGAAACCGACTTTTGTTAGCTTTGATTAGGTCTGCTGGAAAATTATCGTAACCTTTACTTTTCTTAGAGTCCAAGTGACTTACCAAGATTTTTACTACGTTAACGCTAGCGGGCCTCAGAAAGATGGAGCTACTTATACATTTGACAGGTTTTAAGTAATCGTAAGTATTGATAGGTAATTCACTTGCCAAATTATTTCCAATGCAAGTAAAATGAAAATTGAACTCTTCGGAAACATCAAAGTATGAATCTAAAGTTGTTCCATCAATTCTCAATTTATTTTGCTCCCTATGTTTAGAGCGACCAAAGATTTCATTCAACTTTTTCCACACATTCGAATGACTAGAGCTATTGAGTATATTTTCATAATGTTTTTTTTACATTTTGTCTTCAGAGTTTTGCCTTTTTTTTTTGATACATAAACTAAACATTTCCCTTATACCTACATCATTGGGTTTGAGTTCCGCTTTTTTTGAGATAGTTGTTTTTAATCTGTATCAACTTCCAAAGATTGTGAGTCATCCATGAACAGTGCTCATTTTTCAGGTTGACAGTTTTAGTGAATGTTCTGGTACACTCAGTTAACATGTTATTATAATTGGAGATGAGTAACTACTTTAATACTTCTAAAGTAACATCAACGTCACCAGTTAGTTTGAAATCGTTCAAAAAAGTGGAAAACAGATTTTCGAGTTTGGCGCGATCGACGATATTCATCCTCAATTCCTGTTGACTCTTCACATTATCTAAGGAAAGAGACGAAATAATAGGAAAATGGTCACTGATATCACTATGAATAGCATGATTTGTAGGTTCGTAGCAAGATTGATCGGACTGATAAAATGAACTAAAATATTGTTACTGTTGAGTTGAGAAGGTATTTGTGCAAACATAGCCATAAGATTTCAATAAATTTGAACATCTGATCACGACATTATTATTTAGCAGATTTATTGGAACATTAAAGTCACCAGCAATGAGTAGTGGCTTCGATTCAATAGCAATTGATAACCAACCTTCTAAAATGTTGTGAAGTTCAATGTAATCAAATGAAGGTGGACGATAAACACCAATAACTTTATAAGGGTGACCTTGACATTTTATCTCTAAATGTGGATGTAGTGCAAGCCATCGACTGTTTGGCTATTCAGCAATTTGTTTTCTAGCGAGAATTTTACAAAAACTGCCAAACCACCGCCTGAAGAACTGTCTCGGCAAGAAAAAAATGCACGATAGCCTGGAATGTTCTAAATTCAGGTCCTTCCTCATCCAAGTTTCGCCAATAACAATTACATCAATATCAGTTTTGCATTCATTCACGAAATATATAATTTCAGAAAAATTTTCGAAATCGTTTATCCCTCTTACATTCCATTGAACCACATTTAAATTTTTTGTGCCTACCATATCATATTATCATTGAAATCAGACAAATTTTCATAATATTTGTTCAAAATCTTTATTGGTGCAGTTAAACTCTACAAAAACCTTATAATAAGTCGTTACTGATCACTTCATATCCGTTTCGGGGAAGGAGAGTGTCCATGAACCAATGCAGCATCAGAAATATTAGGCGTCTCCCAGAACTGACTTATGACACGACTAAGATCTTCTCTGTTTTTAATAATTTCCGGTCTATTATTTTAATTTTTTATTGCATGACAATGGTTTTCATCTTCAAAATTTTGAACGATATGCTGCCTCGATATTTGTGTGATCGAATTGAAAGAGGAAGTGATGTTCATAGATACAATACAAGAAACGCGAATGATGCAAGAACACCCAACTTTATGTTTTGTAGGTCGCAGAACTCGTTGTTATATAAAGGTATACATTTCTTCAATTCGATGCCCAGAGAAATTAAACGTGCGTGGCCTGGACTATGTTAATGGAACACTGGCAGAACACTGATACATAATGAAATTTTTATGTGGGTCTGAAGTGGAAACTGGAATGGGGATAGCTCATTCAGAATTGTCGTAAACTATCTTTTTATAAGATGGTTATATCGAGTATTTCTGAATGTGGCAGATCTCTATCATGTTCTAAGTAGACACTTTTAGATATTGGGTTCGATTCCCAATCTGTGAAGGAACTTCCCGGGTTGGAAATTTTCTTGACATGCCTTCAAAAAACTTTGGGTCTGAAGTTGGGATTATCATTATGATAATGTCGATAAGGATAGGACCATTGTTTTTCTTTTAAAGTTTTTGCCTATTTATGATGTTCGATTAATAGAAATTCATGCCTGCAACAGAGTCAGTTCGCTGTTTTGTTTTATAATACTGATATCTTAATTTGGTTAAATATAAATATTATACATTAGATAAATCGGCCAGTTCAAACCTTTGTAGGGGTATGAGGTGGGTCATCATCATCATCATCATCAAATCAACCCCACCTCTTCTCGCCAAAACGTACTTTATATTCAACAATTCTTGAAACGCTACCGGAACCACGCAATAGAGGCGACCATTCTGGCCTTCGGGTGGCGAATATCATGCTAGCATTACTTCCCTTTGCCTGGTGACTGTCGTTGTTGACTATTCAAACTATTCAAAATTCTAATCACCTAAACTTGCACAATGAGAATGATTTGCTACTCCCAAGCGTCATTCTGTGTTCTTTGTGCAATTTCGCTGGTTCAGGTCAATCAATAAAGTTTTTTTTACATCACATATCTGAAAATTAGAGAGGCTTTTTCATAGTTTTAAGGTTATGATTTTTCAAAGTTTACCGATAGTTTGAAAAAAACAATTCTCCCTTCTTTCTACACTACAAAAATTCATAATTTTTGAGCTACTGGACCGATGATCGACTTATCAAATTGAAGCTTATGAGATAGTTTTCTTTCGTAAAATATGACTATTGCGAATTTTTTCGAAATTTGGATTTTCGTGTTTTGTAATTATTGATTGAGTTAGTTTTTCATAGTGTTCTCGGTTAAAGATAGAAGGGCGCCATGTTTTTTAAATATCTTTTTCAAATTCAACATGTTTTAAGTCTTCGGTCTTCGTTCAATATTTCTATGTGACTAGACTAGATCTAATCTTCCCGCAAGGGTGATTTTTCAAAAAGATTAGCTTATTGGCTTCAAATTAATATGTCGATCATCTAAATCGGTTCATTAGTTCAAACATTATGGTTTTTTGAAAAAAGTTATTTTCTGATAGAACTGGAAAATGCTTTTCCGGACCACCGGTTTATTTTGAAAAATCATAACTCAAAAACTCAAAAAAAAAAAGATTTTTGGATATATTATGTAACAAAATCTCAGCTTTCGAGAAAAATATAAAAAATAGGGCTCCCTCTAGTACAAAGCCATATAAACAGTAAAAAACAAATACAATCAATAATTGCAAAAACAATGTATAATATTGCAGGTACAACGTTTTTTCCGAGAAAGACTAGTTAATTAGCTTTAATTTGATATGTCGATCATTCGAATTGGTTCGGTAGCTCAAAAGTTCTGAATTTTGAAAAAAAAAGTCATTTTTAGAAAAAAAAAAAGCTGATTTCGAAAAACCACCCTGAAGTGAAAATGACCACCCTAATGAAAACATTAAAAAAATACGGGTGTAATGTTTTGCGATAAAGAACAAATCTACCACTTTTCACGAAAATCTGAGTGACAGTGTATCGATTTGACATGACTGTATATAGAAAAAAAATCTATTATTCATCATAACAAAATATATATGGGAAAAGGGGGGCAGTTTCGGATGGGGGAAGTTTCGAACAACGCTTGTAAAAATTAAGTGTTACAATTTTCAACCAAATTAAAAATATAAGTAAGTAAACAGCCCTTCCACCAACAGTTGTCATATGGTTTGACATCTCCTGGTCGTTTATTACTTACGAAAACAACACTGTGCCCTTTTTCATACACGTTTCGAAACATTTGAGCTTGAAGTTGTAAGTATTTCCCTAATTCCTTTGTGAACGATTTAGAAATTTAAGTACACCACCTCAGTTAGTAACTAATATGAAATGAAAAAAAACGTGCATACAACGGGGAAATAAAAAAATATTTTTCGCGGGGTACATTCGGACACTATTGAATCTCATAAAACTTGTGTCTGATTGTTGTTTACTAACAAACATCAGTTTAGTCTGATTCTTATACCTAATGATGGATCGAAACTACAAAAAGAAAACCGATAGAACCAGAATCAACGAAGATGAGATGGAAAGAGCACTCGAACTAGTTTCGAATAGAAAGTTTTCATGATTCTAGCTAACAGATGGTCCAACTGGGTCCATTGTCTTTGCTAATTTCCCAACTAACGGTTGCATAACGGAGAAACTGTTTCAAAATGTTCTGAAACATTTGAAAAAGGTTGCATAAAACAACGTAAACTAATCAATTTAAAAAAAATCAAAAATCAATCAAAAAGTAATTTGGAAACAAGTTATGGCTCCTTTCAAGCAAAAGCTCTCAGTTTCCCAGAACGATTGACTACTCAACCATTCTAGAAAAACTATTTCTACACACGAGGTATAGTTACATCGGCTTATAATGCTTCTTTCAATCTGAGTAATATCGTAGCTGGATTCAAAATGACAGGTTGCTATCCATTCTCAAAAAAGGTTTTTTTCGGACAAGGATTTTGAATGCTCAAATGATTTCACCTACTGGAGCGGAGGTAGCAACTGCCTCATCGGGTAGTACAACAATGCTGCAATTGCAATTGCGTCTACAGCACAGATACATTTTACTTTGGCAACTTTGTCCTCGGAAAATGTTGAACCTTTTCCAAAAACTTCGGCGCGGAATCTGGAAAACTGACCTTCATAGCAAGCAGTTTCCTTTCAGACAAATACTGATAAACAGAAAAATACAGAATATGCTGGAAATAAGAGGAAACGGAAGTAATTGTTGATAAACATAAAATTTTAATTTTTTGTTGTTGTCCGAAAGTGACCCTGGACTGTCCGAAATTGCCTTACACATGGGACACATTCGGACAAAAAGGCAATTTTCAAAAATTCGAATAAACCATTCGTAATCGCATCAACGCACACCTCTAACACGTTCATATGATATATTGATGTCCAAATGACAACCAGGATGAATTCTGGATTTTTTTTAAGTTTGCAAAAAAATATTAAAAATCAAGGAAAAAAGTGTCCGAATGTGCCCCCCCTCTCCCCTAGTAGTTGATTACACAGTGTCGAACAAAACATTGAACCATTGGTCGAATAAATTTATATCATCTGTAGTTTTTTAGAGCCAGTTCATCGTTTCGGCTGTTTTCTTTTGTTGAAAATTGATTGTTTCTTTATGGTATTTATTCATTTGTCCTTCGATTTACAATCGTACAGACTGAAACTTAAATTATTTCTTTAATCCTAGCCTTAAAACTATTCTTAGACATTCCAAAATCGTGGACATGGCAAACCGCGTTGAATGCTCTCAGACATGAGTTAAATGAGCCATTCTGTCCGTAACTGGTTCTGTGAAATGGCAGATTGATGACGGGAAAACTACGAAGAGTTCGTGTTGGTACATTTTAATTTATTTGTTGCAGCAGCTCCGAACAATCAATATTACTCTCTATGATATCGAATACAAACGTTTGTTGGAGTTTAAGTCGCCGAGCTGATAAGGTTTCCAAACCGATGAGCATGCAACGCGAAGTGTAGTCAGGCAAGTTTACAGGATCGCTCCATGGAAGTTGTCGTAAGGCATATCGAATGAATTGCTTCTCAACTCGCTTTAGCTTGGCAACTTGTACTATCTGGTATGGCGACCATATTGGAACTGCATACTCAAGAATGCTGCAAACCAGTGTGCAAAACAGTGTTTTGAGTGTGTATACATCCGTGAACTGAACAGTCTGTCTCCGAATGAATCCAAGCACCGCAAATCCTTTGGCTGTAGTGGCTGAGACATGATCTTGGAATCGTAGTTTTGAATCCAATGTGACGCCCAGATCGCGTATAGACTCGACCCGTTCCAACGTGTTGTTTCCGATTTTGTATAAATAATTGATTTTGTCGAGCCGCCGTGAAAATGAGATTATCTTACATTCCGTTATGTTCATTGCCATACCATTTTCACGGCACCACAGCATGAGCTCATCGATGTCGCTTTGCAGAACAAGACAATCGAGGACAGATGAAATCGTTCTATATAATTTTAGGTCATCAGCAAACATTTTCTTCGGAGACTTCAGTCTATAGCATAGGTTATTCACGAAAAGAATGAAGACGAATGGACCAAGCACGCTTCCCTGTGGCACACCAGACGTGATGGGAAAATTTTCGGAACAAACTGAGTTGATGCACACTGCAGCTTCACGGTTGGTGAGATATGAGTGTAGCCATCCAGTTATGTGTTCTGGAAATCCCATGTGTTTAAATTTCCCAATCAAGTACTCATGCGGAACAGTGTCGAATGCTTTGGAAAAATCGACGTAAATGGAATCAACCTGGTTTCTGTTCTCGACTTCATCAAATAGAACGCGAGTGTAACACAATAGGTTTTTTGTCGTTGATCTGTGCTGCACAAATCCGTGTTGTTCCTCTGATATCAGCGAGTGCGCAGCTCTGTACAGTATAGCATGAATCATGGTTTCAAAAACCTTGATAAGTGAGCATAGAATCGATATTCCACGGTAATTTTCGACGCGGTGAGTACTGCCCGATTTGTGGATCGGAACAATTCGAGCTGCTTTCCAAATCTTCGGAAATGTCTTCTCAAAGAGTGACTTGTGCTTTTCGTGCCTGGAAAGTATTTATCATGTAAACAAGAAGTATGTATGTAGAACTATGAATTATAGTTGCAGTTATCGAAAAATTGGTCGAGCGAATAATTGCACGGAAACACAGCGCAGCAATCAACGCAAAATCGTACTTTGAATGATCCAAAACCTTCGTGTTTAATGCCCTTCGGACAGTTTAGTGGCGGCAAAAGCCATCGGAAGGTCCCGTGGCTGACATCTAAAGGCGCGGTTGAAACTCGCGAAAGACCACTTCGATGGGATCGGTCCGCAGAAGGAAAGGCAGTGGCGAAATATACTGGGGTCGGATGAAACAAAGGTAAACTTCATCGGATCGGACGGAAAAACTTGGGCCCATTGCCCATTAGGCTGCGCTTACATGCCACAGTATACCACGAAGACATTCAAGCATGGAGGAGGGAACGTTATGGCGTGGGGTTTATTCTCCTGGTACGGGGTTGACTCCCTATACTGAGTGGATGAGATTATGGATCAGTACCTCTACGCCCAATCCGAAGGGATGTTATGCTGCCACACGCCGAGTGGGATATGCCCCTGAATTAACAGTTCATGCAAGATAACGATCCGATGCACACCGCCAAGACCAGGATAACAAAATCAGCGTCATGGAGTGACCAGCGCAGTCACCGGATTCGAACCCAATAGAGAACCTATGGGAGATCGTGAAAAGGACGGTGTACACGGATAAGTGGAAGAAGAAGCAGCAACGGTGGGATAGGATCCAAGCTTGTTGGTACGCCATCCCGGTCACCATGTGCCAGAAGCTGGTGGAATCCATGCCAAACCAGGTGCGTGAAGTGATGCGTAACAAAGGTTACAAAGGTTTTCATTCTTTTATTTTTTTTACCATTAAATTAAAACCGGTCTTAATTTTTGTCGAGTCATTTTAGTTGTTAGGTATGCTCAAAACGCATTTTTTAATGAATGACTTGTTTTAACTACTATTAAAACTGTTTTATTGTTTTAACTACAGATGTTATAAATGCAAATAAATTATTACAAATGGAATGAAGCACTGGATTGCATTATTTCTTCTCAAAGTTTTGTCACTTTCTTTTTTTTACTTGAGCAGTAGTCTTAATGTTTCGTCTGACACTGTATTGCAGTGTTTTACATTCCAAAATATTTTTTTACTTTCACTTCAAATATAAAAAAAATGATTTTTTTGAAATGATTGGACGATTTTTAGCCAAGTATATTGCAACTACGATCAAATAATAGAGACAAGATTTTTAAATCATGAAATGTGGTTCTTATTAACTACTAAAATTTAACAAAAAGAGGGGATCGTGAAAATAATATGGTAGAAAGGGGATTATTTACATGGTGTGGAAGAGAGTGAGATTGATCGCACCAATCAAAACACAATGTGCTTACCAAATAATTTATCAACCCACATCACGAGAAATGCAGAAACGCTGTCAGGATTTTTCTTGTTGCCGCCGTTTATGCTTCTACATAATCTCGAAAAAGCAAGTTATCCACCCCCGCATAAATAGAAGTGAATAATTTTTCATTCGACCCTGAGGTGTTCGTTCCACATGGTAGCAGCCTGGAAACGGGAGAAATTCGTCACACCCATCTCGATAGCAAAAAGTCGAATTTTAGATCAACCAGCCAATCTTATCATTCATACTGATTTCCACGTGCACGCATGACTCGGAGAAATACCATATGCATGGTCTACAATGCATGATTGGAAACATTCCATAGAATGAATATATTTTTATTTATCCAAAAATATATATTTTTATTAAGGCTCACACGGCGTCAGCCTAACGGGGCCGGGAGTTCAATATTTTTTTTGTTTGCATTACAACTATGTTAGTTATATGTAACCGATTACTCGCGGTTGGCTCGAGGTTAGTATTACAAGTGTTTTCGTAATTGTGAAGTTGCTGTCTCCAATGCTCTGTACGTGTGCCCGACACGGGATACTTCCTATTGGGATGCAGCTGACCATTAATCAACAATCCAGGATAGAATGGTCACTAGCCGGCGCAATCATCAGTTCGTGTAGAGTTGTCATGAGCGGTACAACCTTTGGCTCTTGTTGAATGATCAGTGGACTGCACAACCTTCGGCCCGTGCATCTGTAAAGAGTGTGTGTATGTATTGCCGCGACTAAGTAAAAGTTTATAGATCGGATAGGAGGGATATGAAACAGGGACACAACGAAGGAAGCATCATTAAACGTTGACATCGGCGTTTCTGAGGAACAGGTATAGATGAAGCAGAAGATCAGGATCACGGCTACCTAAGATATCCCGAACGGAGATATCCGATTGTCTGCCTTTTGCTCTCAGTGCTCTAGAGAGCTGAGAGCGAGCAGCATGGAACCGGATACACGACCAAACAATATGCTCGATGTCGTAGTAGCCATCGCCACAATCACAAAGATTGTTTGCTGCGAGCCCAATGCGATAGAGATGCGCGTTTAGGTTGTAGTGATTGGACATAAGCCGAGATATCACGCGAATGAAATCACGACCTACATTCAATCCCTTAAACCAAGCTTTCGTCGAAACCTTAGGGATAATCGTGTGTAACCAGTGACCGAACTCATCTTCACTCCACATGCGCTGCCAACTAACGAGTGTGTCCTGACGAGGAATGTGAAGAAATTCGTTATAAGCAATTTGCCTTTCAAAAAGTGTGCCTTCTGAAGCGCCCACCTTAGCTAGCGAGTCCGCTTTCTCATTCCCCGGAATCGAGCAATGAAAGGGAACCCATGCTAAAGTAATCTTGAATAATTTTTCGACCAAAACACTCAATAGATGTCTTATTCTTGTTAGGAAATAAGATGAGCGTTTATCAACTTTCATTGAGCGGATTCCCTCTATTGAGCTGAGACTGTTTGAAAAAATAAAATAATGGTCGATGGGCAATGTTTCAATGATCCCTAGTGCGTAGTATATCGCACCCAGTTCAGCGACATACACGGAACAAGGATCTTTGAGTTTGAAAGAGGCACTGGAATTTTCATTGAATATGCCGAAGCCAGTGGACTCGTTTATGAATGAACCGTCAGTAAAGAACATTTTATCAGATCTAACTTTCCCATATTTTTCCGAAAATATCGACGGAATAACATTGGAGCGTAGTGTAGAGTATAGAATATAATGATTTAGAATTTATCGTTCAGAGCTCCTTCGGCTGTAGAATAATCTAAAATAAAAGAAGAAGATATAAGAGAAACATGTCATGACAACGATGGGCCAATCAGAAGACGGTAAGGTGTGAGCCCTGCTATAAAAGCGCGAGCAATTCGGCGCAGCGGGCATTCTTACAACGGACGCGGAACGGATAACATCGGCAAGCAGCAGCAGTGGAAGCAGCAATCACCAAGGCGATAATTGAAGCAGTGGCAAACAGTAGCAACGGTCTACTTTTAGTGGCAGCAGTTACCATCACAAGCGGATCGTTTCGGGTACGCTCTCTCTGGCAGAGGATCATCCTTGGCATCGAAAAAGTGGAAGTGGCTTGTTGAGATTTCCCCACGGCAGCAAGAACGGATTTCAAGGCGAGCATTAAAAGCTAAGCGGCTTACAATCCGACTGTGCCTCACATCGATCTCTAGTGTCAACGACAGCAGCAGCGGTATCGACACCTAGCTGTGTCTCGCATCGGTTTACTAGTGGCAGTAGCAAACATAACGAGCGGAGCGTTTCGGACACGTTCTCTCTCTCTTTCTCTCTCTACTAAAAGAGTAAAAAGAAAAGTTTTCTTGGAATCCTATTTACGTTGGGCATCAATTAAAGAGTTATAGAAAAGTTCAACGTCAGTGCCCAACAACCACCAGTTGACCGTAATGGACGATCATCCTGGCAGTCGCGACACGTAGATGATCTGGAGTTCCATGGATTTTTTGTCGCATGGACAGATAAAAAAATTCAGAGGAATTGCAAAAGTATGGGAAGCAAACTTGGTTGGAGATACCTGGTGAAGGGTGCACGTCATGAGTAAGATACAAACATGTATAAAGACATAAAACTTGACTGAGGAGTCAGTTGGAGTAGATTTTCGATGTTATCAATCACCAATGGATTCATGATCTTGCAACGGATGAGAAATCTGTACTATAATTATGTGAACCGAAGAGTAAGCGGGGGTACTCTTGCCAAGACTTCGAGACTCATCGTATGTGTCGAATGCAAACAACCCATGGCTATACACAAGCAACTATATTGTATCCTCTCCAGCTTGAGAATATGAATCCTGGCAGCTGATCGGAAGCAAAAACTGCCATATTCTAACACTGATAATATCGTTGTGTTGTATAACTGAATGAGGTCTCCTGGATGGGCACCCCACCATGTTCCGGTTATTGTTTGGAGAAAATTGATTTTTTGCTGACATTTCTGTTTCAAATACGCAATGTGTCTCCCCCAGGTACACTTAGAATCAAAATATACACCCAGGTATTTGAGAAACATCGAGTGCCTGATCGTGCCTGACAGGTGAAGCTGGAATTGGGCGGGTTCGTGCTTCCTAGAAAAAACGACCATTTCGGTTTTCTCTGTAGAGAATTCGATACCCAGCTTGAGAGCCCACGTGAACAGGTTGTTCAGGGTATCTTGCAAGGATTTTTGCAGAACGGCGGGATTAGTACCCGTGATGGAAATAACTCCATCGTCTGCAAGTTGTCTCAGCGTGCAGTCTCTAGTTAGACAATCATCCATATCATTGACGTAAAAACTATACAAGAGGGGGCTTAGGCAGGAGCCTTGCGGTAGGCCCATAAAACTGTATCGAGAAGATTTCAAGCTGCCATGATTGAAAAACATGTGCTTTTCTGACAGTAAATTGTACAGGAAATTATTCAGAATTGGCGAAAGTCCACGATTATGAAGTTTCTCTGAGAGAATTCCCATGGAAACTGAATCAAATGCCCCTTTGATATCGAAGAAAACGGAAGCCATTTGTTCTTTGCGAGCAAATGCGATTTGGATTTCAGAAGATAGCAGTGCGAGACAATCGTTCGTCCCTTTACCTCGGCGGATTTGCGTATTTGACAGCAAATTGTTCGTTTCAACCCACTTGTCCAAACGAAGTAGAATCATTTTCTATAACAATTTACGAATACAGGATAACATTGCAATCGGCCTATACGAATTGTGATCGCAAGCCGGCTTGAATATTGTTGTTTTTAAAAATGGATTACAAGAAGTACAGTCAATGTTTTAAATCTATATTCGAACCAAAGAAAAATGTTGGTATTCCATGATGGAACATAGAATTAGTGTTCAATAATCAGTTCCAAGATTCGAGTAGTTTCCGAATATTTAATCGGAACATGATTTTCGAATCTCACGAAATTAGACAGAGGATAAGTAATTTTCTCAAACCAAAACTGTATCCAATTGATTTCCTGCATCCTTGGAACAGCATCTGGCGTAATTTCATATCTTATTTCCACGGCACAATCTTGGGGCCTATCAATTACAACCGAGACAATACAGTCTGGCCCAGATTGTTGTCGCTCGAAATACCAAATCGATAATTGCCAGCCCTTACCGATTATCTCCGGTCGAGTGAACTCATTTCACGGCCACAATAAACGATTGCATTGTTTCGTCATTTCTGGTCGCAGTCCGACCATGATATACTGATAAATTGCTGCTGCCGAACATTAAATTATCGAAACCTCAGGCAGTCTGATCATATTATGGCCCATCCCCATCGGCTACCGCACAGACGGATGGCCAGAAGCCTCGGCATGTTGTGCTGCCTCAGAAAGAAAATAGTATGAGCAGAATAGCAGAACTCACATCTTGTCGCTGTAATAACAAACGAGTGAAAAAAAACGTATAAAAATTGAATATTCCACGGAAATTTTATTTAATAAAAATCATTCAGTATAATGAACCTTTCGTTATGTTAATGTTGATGACAGGTCCTCAAAAACGATAAAAAAATTTCAATTAATTTCATGATGTTTGTTATCTGTCTATATGAGCAAGAGGATATCAATTTCTTCATCGATCTCATGCCTCTCGAGATATGCATTTTACTCTCGAAGTGATGCTGTGACCGTGGCCAGCCGTGAAGATGCAGCTGTTGCCGGTGAAAAACGAATGCAGAAACGCTGTCTTCATTATTCTCCGGCACCATGAATGTGTGTGAGTGAGTGCTCGTTTCATTTAATTGGGACCATGTTTTATGATTTTATTATGACCCAACCGCGGGAAGCAAAAATGCATCGTGGGGCGTATTCAATGGCAATAACATGAATGAGGTACGTTGTCTGATTAAACTGTATCACTTGGCAAGTGCCAAAGGGATTTCTTTTTGCACGAAAAGCATCGAATTATGCAATTGTGTTTTTTTTTTCTCCTTTTCTGCAATAACTTGACCCTGAACTTATCGAACAATTTGTGCATCGGTAGCAAAATTAAACGATCTGTTCCATTATTAAATTACATGTGAATAATGAAGTGCAGTAAATTTCAAGGAGGTCCATGCAATGTGAGCCAGCAATTCATTTGGTTTTAAGCCGTTTCGTTCGTTTTCAATGTGATATTTCTTATTTCTTTCACCAGACCACGCAATTACTCACCCCTAGCCCTTGTTTCAAACGTTTTTTATTTCATCTAATATTTTCATTCTCTCATTTTCATGCTGTGGCAGCGCTTAGAAACATATTTTTCAAACGCTTATTTTCAGGAAAATATTGAATTAAATTAATTTAATTTTTAGTTTGTTTTAATATATTTTTAGTTGTTGTTGTTGCTTCAAATATATATATATATAGCACTAAAACACATGAAAAAAAAACTATTTGTGCCATTTTAATCATAATATTGCAGTTCTCGAATACCTCGTTTTGAAAACTTGATGTTGATATACTTAAAAAAAAACAGGTACATCAGGCTAAGCTGAAATGCTTGATAAGTTAAAATGGAAGCCCTAACTATTGCCGGAACTGTTCATATGCTATAATTATTTTTCGCAGGAAACAGATTTTCTAAACACACCAACTGACTGCCATAACCGGAAGATTGAAGCGTCTTAACACGCTCCGTGACATTGTTTTTTTTTGACCTTCGTTAGATTCAATTCTAACTTTATAAAGCCAACTCAATCCGTACCAACAAAAACAAAATGCAAAGCAGTTTTCCTGTAATTCATAACTTTTCACTCCACGTCAAATAATTACTAGGTGTTGACTAGTTAATAAATCTACGAGAAAAAATGTCTGGCCTTCAGATTTCTGATTATTTTGCAGTTAACGTATTTCGTATTTTTCGCAGTTAACATATCGTCGGTCATTGGCGATTGTATTTTGTTTCACCGGCATAATTATTTCTCATTTAGTTTCCATTTCAATCTACCAAACGCATAAAAATAGCAACAATGTGTGCATGTGAAGTGAAAATACAAAAGCAATATTTACCAGGAGACATGAACACAGGTCACTCGACAATCCGGAGACTCGATTGTCCGGAATTTTAGACTCGATTATCCGGAGTATTTTAATTTTGATTTTCGGAAATTTTGAATAATTTGTATAATAATTCCATATTGAATGGCCAACATGGGTATCAAATGAAAGGGCTTGACTAGTAGAACACAGTTATTTATGAAAAATGCTAATCCAAGATGGTGGTCACTATAAAATAGCGGATTACCTATTTTCTCAGCACCCCGTCAATATAGTTATCAAATGGAAGGGTTTAAATAGTAGAACAAAGTTATTTATGAAAAATACAAATCGAAAATGGCCGCCAATACAATATGGCGCCATATACATTTTTTTCACAACCCCATCAATAGGAGTATCAAATGAAAGGGCTTGACTACTAGAACACAGTTATTTATGAAAAATTCAAATCCAAAATGGCCGCCACCACAAAAAGGGTGCCATATTTTCTATCACAGCTCCATCAATATGGGTATCAAATGAAAGTGCTCGACCAAATTGAATTTTTCAAGTTTTATAATGCAGTAGAATTAAAGGTATGTTCCAAATTTTAGATCAATCAGTAAACAGGAGCGGGATCAAATTTCTATTAATGTGGGACAATCCTACAAACACTCAAACATACACACAAACAGGGCAAGCTGAATGAAACTAATTAAAAAATAACTAGTTATTTGGGGACTGCGGTCATCTTGGATTTGAATTTTTCATGATCTGCTATGTTCTACTAGTCGAGCACTTTCATTTGATACCCCTATTGATGTGGTTTTGAAAAAATATATATTTTGCCATTTTGAATTTGCATTTTTAATAAATAACTGTATTCTACTAGTCAAGCCCTTTCATTTGCTACCCATATTGAAGCGGTTCTGAGAAAATATGTATTACGGCATTTTGTAGTTTTTTTTCAAGATCATGGAATACGCAGTTTTATAACGACACCAGAGATGAAGAAGTGTTCCAAATTTCAGATCAAAGGTCAACAGGAAGAGGGTTAGATTTCTATTAAAGTGGTACAAAAAAAGTTACAAAGTCACAAATATACAAACGGGTCCAAGCTGTTTGAAAACAGTTTAATAAATAAGTGCAAATCATAATTATATTACGTTTACCGAGAGAAAATTGTTTTTTTCTATGATTCGATTATCCGGAGTGAAAAAAAGAATCAATACTCTGGACAATCAAGTCCGACCTGTACTATATACTGACGAACCGTGGATCAGTGATTTGAAATCGATAATGGTGTAGGGAAAGATGGTTCTAAATTCACTCAAGATTCATCTCAGCAAAAAATAATAAAAATCAATTCGTTTCTTATTGCAAGACAGACTCGATTGTATGCAGCCTACAATTATTTTTACTGTATATAATCGAATCGAAAAAAAATTAGTTGTTTTAATACACATATTTTTTTTTTTGAATATAAAAGAAAAAAAAAATTTGATTCATCTCCTTAAAGTTAGAGAACACATATCTCGCATATGAATAGTACATTATATCAAATAAATACATAATTTAAAGAAAATGCTTCAATTATCATCTAAATTTATTTAATCGCAAAATCTTAGACGCGGATTTTTTTATTTCATATCAAATTTTTCCCATTTTTTCCACAACAAAAATTATTAACTTTCGAACAACTGAACCGATATATTAAAATAATGTTAAATCAAAGGCAATGAAATAGTCTTCTTTTAAAAAATATTTATTTGCGAAAAAATGAATTATGTTTTTGTAATTATTGGTTGTATTTGTTTTGTTAATTTACTCGGTGAAGGAAGGAGGGTGCAATATGTTTTAAATATTTTTTTCTTGAAAGCTGAGATTTTGCATAACATATCCAGAAATTAGAGAAGTGTTTTAGTTCAAAAGCAGTTCAAAAGTTATGACTTTTTTTTAAAAAGTCGCTGGGAAAAATTCGGTCGCTGACTAGGACCACTCCGATTTTTTTGCAACTGCCTAAAATCACAATTTTCATTGTCATATGACCAAATTTAATCACGACTGATTGTTCATAAGGGCCTATGCAGAAACATTGAAATATAAAAAAAATCGAAACTCGAAATCAAGATGTCTGATAAATATATTATGTACGGCAAAGTTGTTGGAGAATTATTGAAGTATTTATGAAAAATAACATGTTAAATACACGGTTGAAATATCTTACTCAAAAATTGGATTTAACGTTAAAAACTTTTATATCTTAACATATTACGGAACGCTCACGAGTTTTCTCGTGTTTCGCGTCTCATCTGTTACGGATGGATCACAAA
Organism: Toxorhynchites rutilus septentrionalis; assembly: GCF_029784135.1. NCBI lineage: Eukaryota > Metazoa > Arthropoda > Insecta > Diptera > Culicidae > Toxorhynchites > Toxorhynchites rutilus. The sequence goes on along the minus strand of NC_073746.1, from coordinate 124,944,221 downwards.
ATAACCCGTGTTTTCTACACATGAAGGTTAAATCAAATCAACTGGCAACACTGGCGTTGTTTTGTTTGGGACACAATATTTATCGTCCGCGTATTATTTACAATTAAATCGTGTTGTTCACTTTAGTTAAATTCCCAATATGTGTATAAATTGAATGTGATAACGTTATTTTTGCGAGCTATGTGTGTTTTGTGACGATATTCTATTAGAAGATGCATATTTCGAAGCAAGAGGATTCGTATTCTCGCTAACGCTTATAATATCCATTGTTCAGTGTACAACTATTATTGATCCTGTTTTGTTTGTGTTCTGCTAGTGTTTTGTTGCTGCTTTATGGTGAATGTAGGAATCCACGAGGTGTAATTATTCCGATTTGAGTAGAGGTTTATTGTGAGTACACCTATAGACACATTTTGAGTTACCGCATTTTCTCTTGGGAGCTTTTCGTGCTATCCACTTAAACGACTACTTGACAAGCGTTGAGCAACTGTTAGAAAATCTGTCTGGTGCGCTTAATGATCTTGCTCCTACGACAAGATCCGTGATACCTTCATCCACCTGACAGTTTGATGAGCGGATCGCTTTGTTTGTGGTTGAGTGGTTTAGTCTGGTAGGCTGGAAAACAAACTTCAAAAAAAAAAAAATGTCAAGGTCACCCTTATGAAGTTATTGGTGTTTATCGTCCACCTTCATTTGATTACATGGAACTTCACAACATTTTAGAAGGTTGGTTATCAATTGCTACTGAAACGAAGCCACTATGCTGGTGACTTTAATGTTCCAATAAATCTGCAAAATAATAATGTCGTGATCAGATATTCAAATTTATTGAAATCCTATGGCTATGTTTGCACAGATACGTTCTCAATTCGTCCAGCAAGTAACAATATTTTAGATCATTTTATCAGTCCGATCAATCTTGCTGAGAACCTACAGAATCATACTATTTACGGTGATATCAGTGACCATCTTCCTATTATTTCGTCTCTTTCCTTAGATAATGTGAAGAGTCAACATGAATTGAGGATGAACATCGTCGATCGTGCCGAACTCGGAAATCTGTTTTCCGTTTTTTTGAACGATTTTGAAGTAACTGATGACGTTGATGTTACTTTAGATACTCTCATCTCCAATTATAATAACATTTTAACTGAGTGTACCAGAACATTCACTAAAACTGTCAACCTGAAAAATGAGCACTGTTCATGGATGACTTACAATCTTTGGAAGTTGATACAGATTAAACACAACTATCTCAAAAAAGCGAAACTCAAACCCAATGATGTATGTATAAGGGGGATGTTAGTTTATGTATCAAAAAAGTCAAAACTCTGAAGACAAAATGTAAAAAAGAACATTATGAAAATTTACTCAATAGCTCTAGTTCTTCGAATGTGTGGTAAAAGTTGAATGAAACATTTGGTCGCTCTAAACCTAGGGAGCAAATTAAATTGAGAATTAATGGAAAAATTTTAGATTCAAACATTGATGTTGCCGAAGAGTTCATTTGTCATTGTACTAGCATTGGTAGTAATTTGGCAAGTAAATGATCTATTAATACCTACGATTATTTAAAATCTGTTAAAAGTATGAGTAGCTCCATCTTTCTGAGGCCCGCTAGCGTTAACGAAGTAAAAATCTTGATGAGTCAGTTGGACTCTAAGAAAAGTAAAGGTTACGATAATTTCCCAGCAGATCTAATCAAAGCTAACATACATCGGTTTTCTGAAATTATCTCTGTCATTTTCAATAAAATAATCATTACTGGAAATTATCCAAATGCTTTAAAAGTCGCCAAAGTTTCGCCAGTGTTCAAATCCGGGGACACCTGTGATCCTTCGAATTTTCGACCTATTTCTACATTATCGGTCCTCAATAAAATTTTGGAAAAACTTTTAACAAGTCGGCTTGTGAACTTTTTGTCTGCCAACAATTCTTTGTACAAATATCAATACGGTTTCCGGGAAGGCTGTGGTACAATGACCGCTATCACTGAGCTTGTTGATGAATTGATAAGTGAAATTGATCATAAGAAGATCGTAGGGGGATTATTCATCGATCTTAAAAAAGCTTTCGACACCCTGAACCATGAAGTTCTTCTGAAAAAACTGTATCAATACGGGATTAGAGGAGTTGCCAATGATCTGATAAAAAGCTATCTATGTGATCGAAAACAATTCGTTATAATCAACGGTATTCGCAGTAGCTTGCGCCCAATTGATATAGGAGTTCCCCAGGGAAGTAACATAGATCCTTTGCTTTTTTTAATCTATATCAATGACTTAGGAAACCTAAAGCTTCATGGTACACCAAGACTATTTGCGGATGAATCGGCTTTTTTCTATCCTCGCCATAATACTCAATCCATAGTAGCAGATTTAGCGTTACTAATTGAATACTTCAACGGTAATTATTTTACTATCAATCTTACCAAAACAAAGTATATGGTTTTCCATTCGCCATGCAAAAAAATCTTCCAACATCCTGATCCGTCTGTCTGTAGCTTAACGATTGAAAAAGTCGCATCATTTAAATACTTAGGGCTACATCTAGACTCACGTCTCTCTTGGGACACTTACATAAACCACGTATCGAGTAAAGTTTCAACTTTATGAGGTCTTATGAAAAGAGTACGATGTTTATGCCCAAAGAAGCGTTGTTGCGATTTTATTACGCATGTATTCATTCCATTCTTCAATATCTAATAATTGTCTGGGGTCATGCCAATGAACTAATGAGAAGCAGAGCATGCACGAACTTGGGTCTTAAACGTCTATAAACTACGGTCCATCAAAGTTTAATACACTTCCTAACGACTTGAAGTCCATAACTAACAGCAATATTTTTAAAAGTAAGCTTAAACAATATATAAACAAGAATGTGAGCGAATATTTCCTTTAAGTGAGCCAATCATCCAACCATGTAGTTCTATTTTTTTTTCTGCTATGTTTTAGTTTTTGTTAAACGTTATCATTGTTAAATCTTGTTTTGTATTTTTTCGTGAATCTCTTCAAAGGAACTATGTTCCACTGGGATTTCACTGTTTCTTTGTCTATAATTATACTCTCCGCGTTTGTTTTTTTAATGATAGTAAGTGTCCACTACCAGTGGGCTCTGCTGAGCCCATTGGTTTGGGGTCAGTGGAGGGTAAAAAAAATTAATAAAAAAGAAATTCTTGGTATGTCATGAATCTAACAAGGCCTACCGATGACTCGTCTTCGTCTCATCCACACCGAAGGAAATGATCTCATTTGTGGAATCCAAACAAATGAAGCGTACAAGTTTGCCTCAAAACGTGCGGTCCCAGGCGTATGTCTTACAGATTTCTTTGCGGTCTTTAATATATTAAACATATTTTTTATTAAACAGTAAATGGGCTCAACTAATTTTTATATATAGTGGTGTCATGTCATGTAAAATGCAGATAGATTCCATTTTTATATTACTTTTCTTAAATAGATTTCGCAAAGTTTTGAAATCTCATGAATTTAAAAAAAAAATCATATCTCTATTTCTAAGAGTCCGGCACCGCAATACTATATGTAAAAATGTTTGGAATTGTTTTCTAATAAAACGCTTTTATACATTTTAAAATATTAAACGAGGATGTGTTTTAAGATTCAAAAGTTTTCAACGTTCAATTCGTTTTTTGATTGAGATTTTTTTAACAGTGTATTTAAAAGGTTATTTTTCATAAATTGTTCTATAATTACCCAACCACTTTGCATCATATTCTAATCATGTGTCTGGTTTTTGAGTTTTTTTTTTAAAGAATGATACTACATGCGCTCTTCCAAAAAATCAGTTGCAATTAAAATTGGTCATATGATAACGAAAATAGTGATTTTGAGTAGTTCCCAGCACATGTAAAAGGTTTTAAAAAAATGGAAAGGGACGTGTCAAGATCTGCCATTTTTCGCATAGAATTGCTTCATATCAAAAATCGTAGAAAAAGCAGAAAAAAATAACTTGATATTAATGACGCTGTAAACAAAATAAATGACTGATCGCGCTCAAAATTGACATTGAGTAGTACCAACTTAAAAAAGTATTGAAAACTGTTCAGCGGGAAGATTCAAAATAACAAATTCCCGGTATATAGTTGGATGAATGCATATTTAAATGTACTCAGTTTAATGTTTTGTTTCAATTGAAATAATGTGGTAAACGTAGACACCGATTGCAGAAATTTACAAAAAAAATCTTACCCTACAATCATAACAATGAATAAATGGAATGAAATTAGATTGATGAATTGATAACACACTATATTTGCTAGTTAATCCAGACTCATTAAAGTCCGTCTGGGCGAGAGCATTAGAGAGTTCAATTAAAAATGAGAATAATTTCAATACCTTTCTGTAAAAAAAGTATAGAGCGTATTTTTTTTCTCACCGAGCTCTCTGGGCTCCCTAGAAACGGGTTGCTCGTTTCTTTGCACTCGGGTGCTGACAGTTCGATCAAAGATGGCGTCGAAACAACAAGCACTCCGCGAGCGCTTTGTACGATTCTTCGAAGCACGTGAAAGTCAAAGAAAAAAAATTACAGTAGACCACTTTCGGGCCGAAAATGTGCCGGTGAGCACTGTTTACCGAATCCTGGCATCCCGGAACGTCGAGCGGAGGACCGGTAGTGATCATGATGAAAAAGAAGAAGGAATTTCTGAAAAAGCTGTTCGACAACAAGGACGGTACAAGTTTGCATGACGTCGGCTGAAAATTTCGCTGTTCCCATTCTTACTTCCACAGAACCCTCAAGCTGGAGGGCATCATCTGTCGGAAGAAGACTAGTTCCCCAGAGTATACGGACGAACTGATAGCGACCGTGAAATCTTAGTGCCGGTAAATGATGAAGAACTATCGAGGGACGTCGTTCGTGCTGGACGATGAGAGTTATTTTCCGCTGCCAAAGTAGGGGGAGCTTTTGCTCCCACCGAAATGTGTTCTCTAACACAGACATCGAAATCAAGCTGCCGGGGGAAATCGGCATTGCAAATACATGAAAGTAGGGGGGGGGGCTTTTGTTCCCACCGAAATGTGTTCCCAAACAGAGACATCGAAATCAAGCTGCCGGGGGAAATCGGCATTGCAAATACATGAAAGTAGGGGGGGGGGGAGCTTTTGTTCCCACCGAAATGTGTTCCTTAACACAGATATCAAAACCAAGCTGCCGGGGGAAAACGGCATTGCAAATACATGAAAGTAGGGGAGGGGGGCTTATGTTCCCACCGAAATGTGTTCCCTAACAGAGACATCAAAACCAAGGTGCCCGAGGGAAATCGGCATTGCAAATATTGCAAGTAAGGTGAGTCACATAATTAATTCTAGCAAATATAACTTAAATTTGGAACTTAAATGTTGGTTGCTTCGTGAGATTTCATATCAATGACATATCGTGTATTGTGAAAAATTTAGCACAAGTGTAAGTGTAAAATTGTATATGGAAGCAGTTGTGTTAAAAATGACTTGAAATATGCACCGATTTATTTCGATTTCCATAAATAAAAAGCAAGGTGTGTTCCCGCTCGAGAACGGGTCGTTCGGAATAAACTGTCTGTTTTGTTGTGTTCCTTTTCTCCCAAGAAAAGTTCATGTGGCGAGAAAAATTTAAAAAATTAAGAAATATTAGAAAAAGTGATTTTCCATATGCTCTTGTTAGGTGTTGTTAGTCCAATTAAAATTCGCATTGGGTTGAATAAAAGGTTTAATAAACACTCAGAACGTAAAAATTATAAAAGAAAATTACTTTTTCCATACTTCTGTCATCGACACTCGGTTGTAAACACTGGTGGAGTGGGCGAAAAATACCCAACAACCAAACAAGATGGCCACCAAATCATTATCAAATAGTTTAACGATGTTATTCTTCAAAAATATCCTAAATTAGCATGCAACAGAAAGCCAAACGGAATCCTAGGTCAGCTATACGGTCGTGTCTCGGACATAAAACTGCTGTGACTTTTTTTAATTTTTTTTTACTACATCACTGAAGAAATTCTCATGTTTTATTTAACACCTGTTACGTATCTGATACAGGAAAGCCAGCAAAGGATCAACTTTCTCGAGTGGAGTGAATTAAGTCAGAACCACATATTTTCCACTGCTTGAGTATTCATGAATAGGTTGACTAGTTTCTGTAACTGCAAAGGAAATCTCTGTGTATCAAAACAAATAGTTTTTTTTTCGTGTATGTCAAAACAACAAACTTAGTGCTTCAGACAGAATTGTGTCCACAGTATATGTGTATGTGGATCACACATAGATATGGAACAAGTGCCCGTTTTGAGTGAGTGGAGTAAATAGAAAGTGAAAAACGAATGAGAGTACTGCGAATCGAGGTACTCGTAATCAAATGAAATGGGAGAACCACATTCAAATTAATTAAGAAATAGCTCTGAATTCTCCCGACAGCAATCACAGATCTCTAATCAGTCCCAATTTCATTATAACGATCTCTTTTGGAAGCGTAAAGTGTCAGCTAGACAGCGCTATAACCCAAAAAGAGTAAATAGCATCTTAAATAAATGATAAACACTGTGAACTTTTTACTTCTCAACTGGAAGTACTTCAGTCAACCCACAGTAAGTTTATTCGCATAATTTATGCAAATATTAAGATGTTTCCGCCGTTCCCACGGTTCATTTATCCTGGAGAACGTACTTCCTCGGAACATGTTGTGTGCGATGGAGACGAAACTCAGAACAGAACATCACCACAGTATTTCGTACTGTGGCATGGGAATGCATGGGTTTTCAAACTTCCGCTCAGCATTCCTCGAACTGTTTTTTTTTTGGCAAACCTACCCCAAGTGGATAAACTATTTTCACTTGAATAGGTGAGGGGGGTCGTTGGTTGTTCCGATTTAAATGCAAATGCAATTTGGATCACGTCCGAGCAGAGTTCCGTTTCCTGGAGCTGGTTTGGTAAACGCACCAGTAAATACGAAAATTATTCAAGCGAAAAGATTTATATACAGTTTCTGCTTTCTTTCAGCGCCCGGGAGAGGTCACTGTCAGTTGCCACCCAACCCACAATATCGAATCACTGCGCGTTTTTCGCTTGGTTGTGCAGTGCAGCGATTGGTTGCATGAAAAATATAAAATGACGCTCGGAATATTTGGAATTTCCGTGGGCAACCATGTTTGCATTAGATCAAAAGGAAAACGAATATGTCTCAAAATTGTCTCAGTCATTTTGTTTCAGCAGTGTTATTTCCCTAATTTGGAAAAAGGAGATTGTGATAGCATTGAAACTAAACATTCAAAAATATGGCTTCCATATCAAATCAACTTCGTCGTTTCAATATCGAATGTTAAAAAATAGATTTCAAAACAATTAGCGAACGTCAATCTAGCATGACATGGTGAGCTTAGCGGGGATTTCATCGTTCTTTGGAAACGTTCAACGTGGGGACACAACATTGTAAAATATTCTAAATATACCGGAGCAAGACACGCCCTACAGTCTAGCACATTCCGATTAGTCATACTGAGATTGGCTCACTGAGAAGTAAACCTGCAATGGAAGCGATCAAGCACATCCATTCCGCTTGCATGAACGATACATTAAGAAACTAATCGAACACATCAAGCGTTGTTGGTCGATCGATTCATCCATCCATTCATCCATTGGAGAAATACGATATGTGTCGGGTTAAAGTGTGAACGTTAGGTCAGCGATACGTAGTGTGACAGAGTCAATAAGTAATTAATCATCTTAGAACGACAGATACGTTATGTTTTGCACATATTTCCATGACTCGGATATATTTTAATTAAAAACAAATCTCATACCAGGAAGCTGAGCAAGTCGCAAGTATGTGGAACATCTTCAGTCAAGCTTGTTTATGTTCCTAAATAAAAAGTTGTGTTTTTGTCCTACTATGCCTCAGTCATATATGTCATACTATATCATGTACATCAACCACCAAACCACGAAGCATGTAATGATTCTAATTAATCACCCTCGTGTTATATCTGATTACATACAATTTTCACCACGTAGCCCACACTGTATTGACCGCAACGGTTGTATAAACTGCTATATAACTACCGGTGAATAAGAAACATTTATATATTTTTACCGACCTGCAACATAGCTCACCTATGGCAATACATCGAAGTATATGTGGCGAAGAAGGACCAATCATTCTTTTCTGTTAAAATTCATGATTTTACGAAAAAAAAAACTGTAAAGAAAGAAGAGGCTACTGCAATGAACGTGCTGTGCTGTGCATCAGGTGCATAGATTGATGAACAGATCCGCGACGCTAAGTCTGAGGATCGAGGGATGACATAAAACGCGGCAAAATTATGAAGGCGCTCGGAATAGACGGCATATTCAACCTGGGGCAAGAAAGACTCTCTAATGAAGCATACCGCTTTCTTACAACAACCTTCACGCGCTGTTTCCGGTTCAAGCATATTCCGATTAAGTGGAAGACGGGGAAAGTAATCCCCATCCTGAAACCTAGTAAGGCAACTTCAAGAGCACAGGCTCATGACGCTGATTTCGGGAGTTTTTGAGCAGTTAATTCTCATGTGAAAACTTTTTTCAAAGGAGTTCCCGTTGTGGATTTTCATGTAAATTCAAGCCTCCAAATGCACGTTTCCACCGGAGAGCCGTAAGACTCCGCTCTCGTGCTATCGACCCAACACACATAGTAATGCAATGCCGTCTGGTGGAGAGTGCTCCCGATTTTTTTGCATCAAACGCACACATTGTTGTTGTTTTGTTCATGCGTTGGCGTTGTTTTGTTCTGAATTGAAGTGATTAAGAAATGTGTCATGATGGTGCTAATGGAAAAACCGAACAAGACTCTAAAATGGCCTTTCTCAAGGTCGATGGCTAGAGCTTAACGTTAGTTTGCCAAAAATGCCTTTTTTCGAGGCTAGAGAAGAATCATCTCCAAATGTTCTAAGCCCTTATTGTTCGGACTGCAATGACGGAGGAAAAAACTTCTCTGTAACGGATGTGCTTAAAGGCGCTGAAAGCTATAACATATTTATTTTGTATTTTCATTTCAATAAATGATTAAGTAGCTCTTACAATTTTAGTTAAACACTAAGATCGGTTTGGGATTGACTTTAGGCTTGTAAGTGTAATAACCAACCATGAACTGATCTATTCACATGTAAGGATCTATTTTTTGTTTAATAAAATTTTTCCTCTATTTCAAAAAATCCATCTTCTGGAAGCTTCAACCAAGCCTACGTAATAGAGAACTCAATTGAAAAAAAAACAATCTTCAATAATTCTCGGGAGAACAAGAATGAACCATGAATCAATTCTCTTCAGCTGCTTCCATAAAACCTCGTATAATATGGGCCCTTTTCAGGGCCACTGATCCGGTGGTCGAGTGGTTAGCGTCACACATTATAAAGCTGGGGTTCGATTCCCGTTCTGGTTGGGGGAATTTTTCGCCAAAAAAATTTTCTCCGACTTGCACTGTGGTCACGCTTATTCTAGAGTGTTATTTGGCATAGCAATCTCAACTAAGTACTAATAAAAATAACGCAAGTAATACTACGTTGAGACGGCGAAGTTGTTCTAGGAACGCTAGAGCCATTTAAGAAAAGAAGAAGAAGGGTCACTGCAACTTTCGCCAAAGAGTTATTTCAAAAAGTTGTTTTTTTTTCCAAAATATATTTTTTATTAAGGCACATGTGGCGTAAGCCTGACGGGGCCGGGAGTCCAATATTTTGACAATTTTTGTCTTACAACTATGTTAGTAATATGTAACCGATTACTCGCGGTTGGCTCGAGGTTAGTATTACAAGTGTTCTCATAATTGGTATGTTGCAGTCTTCGATGCTCTGTACGTGTGCCCGACACGGGATACTTCCTATTGGGATGCAGCTGACCATTAATCAGCAACGCTCCCTAGTCTGTACCTCATATCTAGCGTGGTGCGTCTTTCTCGACTCGAGGAATCCAGGATAGAATGGTCACTAGCCGGCGCAATCATCAGCTCGTGTAGAGTTGTCATGAGCGGTACAACCTTTGGCTCTTGTTGAATGATCAGTGGACTGCACAACCTTCGGCCCGTGCATCTGTAAAGAGTGTGTGTATATATTGCCGCGACTAAGTAAAAGTTTATCGATCGGATAGGAGGGATATGAAACGGGGACACAACGAAGGAAACATCATTAAACGTTGACATCGGCGTTTCTGAGGAACCGGTATAGATGAAGCAGAAGATCAGGATCCCGGCTACCTAAGATATCCCGGACGGGGATATCCGATTGTCTACCTTTTGCTCTCAGTGCTCTAGAGAGCTGAGAGCGAGCAGAATGGAACCGGATACACGACCAGACAACATGCTCGATGTCGTGGTAGCCATCGCCACAATCACAAAGATTGTTTGCTGCGAGCCCAATGCGATAGAGATGCGCGTTTAGGTTGTAGTGATTGGACATAAGCCGAGATATCACGCGAATGAAATCACGACCTACATTCAATCCCTTGAACCATGCACTCGTCGAGACCTTAGGGATAATCGTGTGTAACCAACGACCGAACTCATCTTCACTCCACATGCGCTGCCAACTAACGAGTGTGTCCTGACGAGGAATATGAAAAAATTCATTATAGGCAATTTGCCTTTCAAAAAGTGTGCCTTCTGAAGCGCCCACCTTAGCTAGCGAGTCCGCTTTCTCATTCCCCGGAATCGAGCAATGAGAGGGAACCCATGCTAAGGTAATCTTGAATAATTTTTCGACCAAAACACTCAATAGATGTCTTATTCTTGTTAGGAAATAAGATGAGCGTTTATCAACTTTCATTGAGCGGATTGCCTCTATTGAGCTGAGACTGTCTGAAAAAATAAAATAATGGTCGATGGGCAGTGTTTCAATGATCCCTAGAGCATAGTATATCGCACCCATTTCTGCGACATACACGGAACAAGGATCTTTGAGTTTGAAAGAGGCACTGGAATTTTCATTGAAGATGCCGAAGCCAGTGGACTCGTTTATGTATGAACCGTTAGTAAAGAACATTTTATCAGATCCAACTTTCCCATATTTTTCCGAAAATATCGACGGAATAACATTAGAGCGTAGGTGATCTGGTATCTCATGGATTTTTTGTCGCATGGACAGATAAAAAATGACAGAGGAATTGCAAAAGTATGGGAAGCAAACTTGGTTGGAGATGCCTGGTGAAGGGTGCACGTCGTGGGTAAGGTACTCATGGTATAAAGACATGAAACTTGACTGAGGAGTCAGTTGTAGTAGATTTTCGAAGTTATCAATCACCAATGGATTCATGATCTTGCAACGGATGAGAAATCTGTAGGAGAATTCTGTGAACCGAAGAGTAAGCGGGGGTACTCCTGCCAAAACTTCGAGACTCATCGTATGTGTCGAATGCAAACACCCCATGGCTATACGCAAGCAACGATATTGTATCCTCTCCAGCTTGAGAATATGAATCCTGGCAGCTGATCGGAAGCAAAAACTGCCATATTCTAACACTGACAATATCGTTGTTTTGTACCACTGAATGAGGTCTCCTGGATGGGCACCCCACCATGTTCCGGTTATTGTTTGGAGAAAATTGATTCTTTGCTGGCATTTCTGTTTCAAATACGCAATGTGTCTCCCCCAGGTACACTTAGAATCAAAATATACACCCAGGTATTTGAAAAACATAGAGTGTTGGATCGTTTTGCCGGATAGGTGAAGCTGGAATTGGGCGGGTTCGTGCTTCCTAGAAAAAACGACCATTTCAGTTTTCTCCGTAGAGAATTCGATACCCAGCTTGAGGGCCCACGTGAACAGATTGTTCATGGTATCTTGCAACGACTTTTGCAGAGCGACGGGATTAGTACCCGTGATGGAAATAACTCCATCGTCTGCAAGTTGTCTCAGCGTGCAGTCTCTAGTTAGACAATCATCCATATCATTGACGTAAAAGCTGTACAAGAGGGGGTTTAGGCAGGAGCCTTGCGGTAGGCCTATAAAACTGTAACGAGAAGATTTTGAGTTGCCATGAGAGAAATTCATTTCAAAAAGTTTGATGCATTCCAATATAATAGGGTAAGTGTACCAATTATGGAGGACATATGTCACCAACTTGCAGAAATTGGCGAATAAATCGCAGTTTGAACTCTGTTTTTATAGATTCCCACCGATATTTCGATGAATAATTGACTGAATTGTGTAAAAAAAACGTGTTTGAAAATGCCACTTCCATGTATCCATTATGGTAGTAGTGTTCCTGGAGTTTCTTAATAAATGTACCTATTATGGTAATAGTCGATGTCACATGGAAAAAGTGTAAATAGGATTGAAATAAACTTCAATAATAATTTTTAAATAAAACTATGCCTCTAAATCTTATTCCTTGTATGCAATACTATGTCGTTGATTCTACACTCAACAAAAATTATGGAAACGGAGCGCGAGGTCGAACTTTTTAAGCTTCATGTTTTGAAATGTAATACTTGAATGTTTCTATCTTTTTGTGAGTAGACGTAGTGGATAACAATATTGGAAAGAAAAAATCGATTTTTCTGTTTTTTTTAAAGATTTTGTAGATTAACGCAGTGTTTTATTAACCAAGTCAATAGTGAATCCAATCAATATTATCAATCAGCATTCATTTGATTCCAAGAACACTCATGCATGTCATTTTACTACACGACAAAGTTCCGATAGAATGAAAAATTTCCCTTTTTCTTATGAATACTTTTTCAGTAATGCGATTATACCCAAATCAGAAGTCAGTTTTGAAAATTCCAATAAATTCTGTACAAGACTCAAGATAATTTATTATTCATTATTCGGCAATTTTTGCCTAATTTTTTTGCTTTTGCTTTGATTGGTTGACTTTCTCTTGGGATAACCTTGGCCTTCCAGACAGATTTTGTGCCACATAATTTCAATATGCAAAAAACATCAACCAATTATTTGTATTCAAAATTTAAAAAAAATAAGAAATTCCGGGATGATAATCTGAGAGTGGGTACACTTCATTAACTACAAATCAAAAAAGAATAACCAAGCATTACAAGTTCCGGTTAGGATTTACCTTCCGTTAATGAGAAATTATTGTTTTTTTTTCTAATATCCGGTATCCGGCCGGATACCAATTATTGACGGGATAGGCAGGATATAGAATATTTCATCGCTAGATTATACTGTTGTTATGTGCTTCCCGGTTGTAAAATAACTGCCTGCTCCTCGGTGTTAGGCTTCTGTGCAAGCTGACAGGAGAATCACAAAGACATGAGGGTTGTGATGCAGTTTTCGCTTCTCTTCAGGAACTGAACAAAAGATATTAACACCTAAGATTCAATTTTCAACAGAGAGGATCAAACAAATATGTTTCGGTCGAACACGCATAGTGCCATTTCACAACACCACTGAGCGTTCAAAAGCGCCCTATGATAAGCAATTACACAGCGTGAAAACGTGATGAACAACTATAATAGCATAACAACCATAACATAACAACGTATAACCATAATAGGAACAAGGCAGCTTTCGATATTACGATTTGGCGCGTAGATGTAAAATTGTACGAATTATGGTAATACAAAAATACATGTTTATTCCGAAAAAAAATGGTATAAATTGGTCGAATCACAACATCAAGAAGGTTGTAATATATGCGTCTACACTGTGTTTGCATCAAAACAGCTACTCCACAGAATAGAAATCTCATTATTTTGATCGCATATTCCTTAGTAAAATGCTAAGAATCAAGCTTCACTGGGACACACTATTTTCAAACTAGTTTTTTTTTAACAAAAGAACAATGTTTCGTATAGAATCAAGTACCAAAATCGATAAAGAAGAGATTTCTGATGTTTAAAAATGATATTAGAGCCTTTAAAAATAAGATATGTTTTCTAAACTAATAAAAAACTAACTCGTATTACCATAATATGTACTATTGCGGGTAGATAGGGTACTTTTACCCTATCTGAGTGAATTTATTTTTATAGTTTTGCTGTCGGGAGAGAGCTTGTGTAAATTAAGGAGTATTTTTGGACTTGATTGTGATTTTCTCCGATCAGCCATTCAATTTTATTTTTGAAACTATGAATTTGTACATTGTATCCGCGTTAGAAGTGGCGTCAAAGCGCAGCCCATTTCAAGCCACATTTCTAGCGAACAGGCAGTTTACAGGTGATGATTTTTTAAATGAAAAGTCACTGGTTTTGAATAAAACGATAACTAATGAGGAATCGCTGTGTTATACATATGTGAAGGCTGGTACCGAATGAGCTATTGTACAGGGTGGGCCATTTAAAGTGAAAGCATCAGATTAACAAATGTCATACCGCGTTGGAAGCGTCATTTCAGTACAATTTTAACCATGGAACAATACACACCTAAACAACGCGCTGAAATTGTTCAGCTGTACATTCAAAATAACTTCTCAATTGTGTTAACTAAACGTGCGTGGAAAAATAAAAATAAAGTTAAAACATCGCCTGGAGACAACAATACATGCGTCGATTATATGCCAAATTTATATCGTCTGGTAGTGTTGGTAATGCCAGTCATCTGTCCAGACAACGACCAAGACGTTTCGACGAGAATATTGATGCCGTTCGAGCCAGTGTTGCAGAGACTCCATCGACATCAGGTCGCCATCGTTCGCAAGAGTTAGGTATCGCTCGAACCACTCTCCGACGCATAATTCGTGTTGATTTGAAAATGTTTTCGTATAAAATTCAAATGGCTCAACAACTTAACCCATCTGACTTACCACGTCGACTTGATTTTGCGAAATGGACCATCGAAATGGCCAAAAATGAACGTGGCTTTTCGCAAAAAATCATAATGTCTGATGAGGCGCATTTCAACTTGAATGGAGGAGTGAATAAACAAAATTGTCGGTTTTATGCTACTGAAAACCCTCAATTCATCGAAACGCAACCTCTTTACGACCAAAAAGTTACTGTGTGGTGTGGCATTTATGCCGATAAAGTCATCGGCCCGTACTTCTTTGAAAACGAAAATGGAGCAACGGTAACCGTGAATGGGGAGCGTTATCGGACAATGATAACCGATTTTTTATTGCCATTTGTTCGTGAAAATGAATTGGACAATTACTGGTTCCAACAGGACGGCGCTACATGCCATACAGCGGCTGCCACGACCAAATTATTGCGCGAAATGTTCCCCGGAAGATTAATATCGAAAATCACCTGATTTGACGCCTCCTGACTTTTTTTTATGGGGATATTTAAAATCCAAGGTATACACTGGTAAACCAAGGACCCTGGCTGCGCTGAAAGACAATATCCGACAAGAAATTGCAGCCATATCGGCCGAAACATTGGGCAAAGTGATGGAAAATGCCGAAAAAAGGGCACATTTTGCGGTAAAGGCCAGAGGCGGTCATTTACTAGATATCATAATCAAAAAGTAGTTAGAACTAATCTCCTTGGACCAAAATAAATGAATTTCAAAAAAAAAAATTTAAAATTCCACTTCTTTACTTTGCTATTGCAAAAACAAATCCTTCCACTTTAAATGGCCCACCCTGTACTTGTCAAACTTGACATTTTGATTGCACATTTTTTTCCTGAGAATATTGTGGAAGGGATCATTTTTTAGTGGTACAAGTTAGATATGCCAGAATTAGGCATACAACCATACCAAATCGCCCTTCGATTTCTTATCTTCTCCAGTGACACTGCATTTCGTGTGTTATCTGATAGCATAGATCTAAAAATTAACGAATAATTATGTGTTTCTTATGCGTTTACAGGTCAATAATATACCGGAGATTGAAGCCACGACACCTCGATAACACTCCATAACGACAATATCTAAACTGTAAATCACAGCACGAATTAACCTGTCAACGGTATCGGATTTCCATACACATTTTAATTCGCTCACCTAATCCTTGACATCAATTATGGCCACCTTTTTCCGTCTGTCGTAATACAAATTAACTAAACTGTCACACTTTACAGAAGATCGCCTTGCTAAACTCGCATCCACCGATATGAGCGCGTTTTGGTGTTTCGCGACCGTTCACAAGAACTAACCGAAAGCAATGGAGGGCGTTACGGTGACCGGTGGACAGAACTAGAAACATGTTCGCGTTTAATTATCAGCATCCAGCCCCAGCGGCTAGCGTTCAGCATTAGCAGCCTGCTTTCCGCCACAGAGCGGAACAACACCATGTCACACAGGTAATCTGTAGGTTCCCTTGAGGGCATTCCGTTAATACCAACGCGACTGCACCGTACTTTGCACGGGACTTACTTTTCAAGTGCACCGCTGGCAAAACATACAAACAGTTATTGGGGTTTTATTGCGACATTTATCGTGGTCGTTTAATAATCCGAAAGGCTGACGTTTCACGCTGTTGACGGGTAATGTTTCATTCGCATGCAAATAACTGGCCAATGTTGCGATTGAGACCGATGGTACATAACTCTTCTGACATAGATTTTGAATGAACTTGAAGAATGTTTCTAATACGTTCAAAGAATATTATGAACATTAATTCGACAATTATCTCAACTGCGTATTTATTTATTCAAGACCACATTACAACTAAATTATTGCTCATTTTTTATTTCAAAGTGCAATGCATAGTGCGAAGAAAAAAACAATGATATACAACATCGGGTGTATCCATAAAAGCTTCGCTTTTCTATCCCAACCCGGATGCTTCCTGTAGAGTTAATAATTATACTAATTAATGTGATAATTATCACAGCTCCCTGCAAGCATCGCTTTATTTATACCACCCACCCCTTTAATTCCTTTTTTTTTCGTGCTAAGCTTCATTGTGTTGTGTGTAGCACGATACCATGATTCTTCATCCCTACCACGTAATCGACCGAATCACGTTGCTTTCCGGTGGGAATGTGTAACAGCAATAAGAACTAATATCATTGAACACATTAGGTAACACTTGGTGTAATTAAAGTTTATGAGATTATGTTTCAGTTTGTAGGTTCGGACTGTTTCCTCCGTTCTATACTAGTCGTGTTTGGAAAATCTTGCTCAATTTAAGGGGGAAGGTATCCACGAACAAAATTTAGTGTGAGAATAAGATCAATGCAAGCTTACAATTAATGTAAATGTCGTAAATATACAGGAATAGCTTATAAATCACGTGGCAACCGTAACACTGTGAGTAATGTTTTGTCCCAGCATCAACTTTTCACCACTGACCATTAGCCATTAAAGTGACTATGATTAAAACAACATTTCCGAACATTAAACTTCTGTATCAACAGAAATTTTTCACATTATCTTTTGCTCTATAGCGATGTGAGCGCAAAAACTCGATTTCAACACCTGCTCGGAACACCAACCGTACACGCTCGACAAATTGTTACACAGCTCCTCTACACTCAACGTAATTGTTTCCCAGCTTCCTGGAACTTTTGTGGCGACATTTTTCAAACGTCACACAGGAACTTTTTCGCGCGCCTCCCCTTGTGAAGGAAAATGCAAAATGTGTTAGTGTGTGAAAAATGTATAGAATTTCGTTGTGTAAACCATGTGGGTGACCGAGTTCACATACGACCGGATAAGAGTTCGGAGCTGTCGAAAAATCAATAACAATATGTATGGGAGTCATTCCGAGCGACGTTGAAAAATCCGCGACCGTAAAAACTATCCGTCCATCTCTGATACACAAAATCCAGCTACAATTGATTTTTATTGAATGTTATACACCGCGTTTCACAACTATAGAACCACTCATTTTTTATGAGTCTCCAGGGATATGTAAGAAGTTGGTTGAATTGAAGTATATAGTGTAGGATATGATAACTTTCTTCATTAAAAGACTGGCCATTTGAACTTTATTGTTGTGTTCAGGCGCGAAACAGTTAAAAAACTAAAATTCCAGTGTTTTATAACTATAGAACCAAATGGAAAAACTCTCACTCTTTTACAAAATTAACGTCAATTTCACATGGATTATAATAGGTTTCTAATTCGTAAGTCATCTTTAGTTCTCAATCAGTCCAAATAAATCATTTTTTGTGGTTTTTATCAAGCTGCGTCATGTTGTAGTGTATATCTCGTTCTACGCAGATACTGATACTGCTCGTTTTAGCTCTTCAAATCACTCATACTGCTTGTAAGCTGCATCTAATATTCGTACGATCACTCCTCATAAGTTCTTGATAGGGTTTTGATCTGGTATATGAGCTGACCAGTCCTGAATCTGAAGCCCTTATTCATCAAACCATGCCACGACCTTCCAGATTTTATGAATTGATGCCACATTACCCATTTATCCCATTGTTTTTATGTAAAAACAGCAGTAAATGATTCTGAAGTACTTTGTGCACTTCATTCACTTCTGACTGTTCATTCGTGTTGATGGTAAGCTACCTAAACCAGGCCTTTTTGAGAAAATACTATCCAAACCATAAAAACACATCTCCAAAGCCTTTCAAAGTTTTCCCATCGAAAACACCGTATTAATTGGGTAATTTGGCATCAATTCATAAAATCCGGAAGGTCATGATATGGTTTAATCAATAAGTGCTTCAGATTCTGGACTGGTCAACTTTTTTACCAGATCAAAATCCTATCAAGAACTTATGAGGAGTGATCGTACGAATAGTAGATGCAGCTTACAAGCAGTATCAGTGATTTGAAGAGCTAAAACGAGCAGTATCCTCTGCGTAGAACGAGATATATACTACAACATGGCGCATCTTGGTAAAAACCACCAAAAATGATTTATTTGGACTGATTGAGAACTAAAGATGACTTACGAATTAGAAACCTATTGTAATCCATGTGAAATTGACGTTATGTTTGTAAAGGAGTGAGGGTTTTTCCATCTGGTTCTGTAGTTGTGAAACACTGGAATTTTAGTTTTTGACATAGAACTACGTCTTTCAGGAAGGGTGCCAAATCAGAAAACAGGTCACGTTTTTGTGAAATAAAGTTAACGTTAATAACTATTTTCATTGTGAACGAATTCTCATGATACAAATGAAACACAAATTTCTGCATAACTCGAGAATTAATCAAGCAAATGGAGCCAGACTTGGGATGTGAGGGTTTTTGGGTACGAGAAATGTTTCTATGGTGGTATGACACCCTTTCCTCCTCTGGAAAGGAGAGGGGGTTCCATAAAAATAATGCACATATTTCAACCAAACATGAAAATTCGAAAAATTTAATTCGCATGTGTTCTACAATTACATATTGACAAGCGTTTTTAGTCCATTTGATGTTTGCGGTAGCATAATTGACCTTCGTTCGAAAGTGGAAATGGATTTTAATGTGATTAAAAGCACTCCTTTATCGTCTTCTATCTATCTATCAATATAAATAGAAATGGATCGCCGAATGTGTTGATAAGATCAAAACTGGAGAAAGGAATTGTCCGATTTAGCTGTCTTTATTCTATCATATTTTCTTTATCAAACATTTATTTTATGTAACGGAGAAGTATAATATGTTAAGGACCGTATCGTTATTTATGGGTACGCCTTAGAGTCTCCGTCTGAAAAAGACTATAGCTTGTTTTGACAGCTGTTTATTTTTCTCCTGTTGTTGACACAGTTAGCGTTCAGTTAGCATTGTTAAAAGATCGTTTTTTCCTAAAAGTGCAATCATGAGAGGGCTAACAGAAGAAAAACGAAAATCCATTGTGACCAGATACTGCTCCGAAACAGGAATATCAATGAGAAAATTGGCGAAGGCGGAAGGAGTAAGCGTCCATGCGGTCCAAAACGCTATCAAGCGATTTGGTATGTATAATACATTGAAGGATCTACCCGGTCGCGGCAGAAAACCTGGGCCATCCAAGCCAAACTTGGATAAAAAGATTTGCAGGCAATTTTAAAGAAAAAAGGAATTATCGATACGGGATTGCGCAAAAAAGTGTGGAACATCAATCGGTATGGTTCAACGTGCCAAAGAACGTAACTCACTGAAGGCATATAGAAAGCAAAAATGTCCCAAACGCAGCCAAATTCAGGCAAGTTCCGTGAAAACCCGTGCCCGTAAGCTTTACGATGGGATTTTAAGCAAACGCGAACTGTGCATCGTCATGGATGATGAAACCTACGTCAAACTGGACTACAAAACTCTTCCTGGGGCACAGTTTTACACTGTAAAGCAAGGAACAGATGTCCCGAACGCGGAGAAGTCAATTTTTTGCGAAAAATTCGGTAAGAAAGTGCTGGTTTGGCAAGCTGTTTGTCAATGTGGCATGAAATCATCTCCTTTCTTCACTCTCGGGAATATGAATGGTGAAATTTACCGGAAAGAATGTCTCCAAAAGCGTGTGTTACCGCTCATCCGAAAGCACACTGGTCCGACACTATTTTGGCCTGATTTGGCATCATGCCACTATGCACGTTTGACCTTGGATTGGTATCGCGAGAATAATGTCGATTTTGTGGAAAAGGAGATGAATCCTCCAAATTGTCCGCAAATAAGACCTATTGAAAAATTTTGGGCTTTGATGAAGGGACGACTGCGGAAGAAGGACAAGGCAGCCGATGACCTTGAGCAGTTCAAAAAGGATTGGATAAATGTGAGCAAACAAGTCGATGAGACGGTTGTCCAGAACCTAATGAGGGACATCAAGAAGCAGGTGCGATCATTGGCGCGAAAATCAGAATCTTGATTATTTTTTACTGTTACTCCTTTCTTTCATTCATAAGATACAATATTTTGATATCAGAACTGAAAAATAAATGCAATATTTGAAATAAAGCTGTGTTTTGAGCGTACCCATAATTAACGATACGGTCCTTATTTGCAAGTGGATGAAAAATCTTGCACGAGAATGGTGTCTGAAAATAATCTGATATTATAATGTCGAGTTTTGGTAGAAATACTGAACTTACATAGTAAAAAATAATTTTAAAGGGTAGATTAGAAGATCAATCAATGAACAGTTCTGCGATTGGACCCATTACGTGCGCTTAGTAGGAAAACGTGGAGCTGATAACAAAAAAATTAATTTTGGGCGGGACGAAGTTCGCCGGGTCAGCTAGTTGACCTATAAAATTAAAGCCAATGAGAAAGTTTTGTTTGAAAAATTATAACATTTGCAAAAAATATCGGATTTTATTTTCGTAATTATTGATTGTAATTGTTTTTCATAGTTTACATGGTTTCGGAACGAAAGGTGCCATATTTTTTATATATTTTTTTGTAAGATGAGATTTTTTCACATAACATATCCGAATATCAGAGATATATCTTTTTACATTTTTGAGTTATGATTTAACATGTTCTCATTCAAAGGTTAAGATTTTTTTTTAAATTAATTTTTGGAAAAAAGAGAAAAAATGATTTTCGGACCATGGATTAATTTTGAAAAATCAAAACTCAAAAACAAAATATAACGCCTTTTGATACATTCCTTTTAAATCAGAAACACCTTTCTTACACGACAAAAAATATTATTCAGAATCTCTCAAGAGGCTATAAATAAACATATTTGATGAAAACAAATCTTCTATACATGTGTTCAAATTTCAACAATGACAAAATTATAGAACTTTTTTTGTTTCGGGGTTTTTTGCCTCAAACTGGCTCTTAAACTGGCTTTAAAAGTACGGTACGGAAGACGATTCTGTTGCTTTCATTTGAAATATAAGAAAATTTAGTACATGATATACAGTGATAGACATTCGTTTAGCCGCACTTGAAAAAAAAAACTGGAAACACTTACAAAACAACTAGGAATGTTCTTTTTATCGGGATACTTATTTGCTGTAGTGATAGTATATTTAAGTCACTTTTATTGAAAGGACGTGTGTCACAATCACACACACACAAGGCGGCATCGGTGGATGTAAACATTCAAACGTCGTTTTTTCCCGAGACATACGTTTAGCTGCAGGGCATAAAAATCGAGTTTTCGCATAATCACCAAGCATTTCTGTGTTTTTTTAAAAAATACTTGGGAATGTTAAATTTACAAGATAAATATTAGATGTGCAACGTAAGAAGTTGGTCAGATTAGTGATTAACGTAGAATTTAAAGGAATGGCGAAAGGTATTCTATTGACGGAAAATAATAAAGATATTCAGTGAACAAAAGTTTTCTAATCGCTGGATCGCAACAAAAATTGGTCTATCTGAGAAAGTGGTACGGAATTTCTTTAAGTAGTGCCAGAAATATGGGATATAACGACCAACAAATGGGAACACCAAAGTAACTTTGCGTCTTAAAGGTCGAATAAGACACGAAGCAACCAGGAAACGATGTCCTGCTCATACATTAAGGCAGAATCGGTTGTTCCAGTACTGAAGAGGCATATTGCGCGCATCTTGAGTGACATCATGTGGAAGAAACCTCAAGGGAAGCTGAAACTGACCGCCACCCATAAGCAGAACCATCTCATTTTCGCCCGGCAATGGAATGGAAACTAGAATGGAGAAATGTTGTATTTTCCGGCGAAAAAAAGTTCAATTTGGATGGTCCGGACTGTTACAGTTGCTATTGGTACAATTTAAGTCAACGGCATGTCGTGAGATCGAAGCGAAACTTTGAGGGCGGAAGTTTGACAGTGTGGGGAGCCGTTTCCTATCACAGCAAGCTTCTCATTTGTTTCATTTTCACCCAAATGAACTCCGAAAAGTATCTTCAATGACTGGAGGGCGTTTTGATTGGCCATATTGAGAATAACGCTACCGAGGATGTCGATTTTTCAGCAGGATTATCCACGTTTCCAAGCAATCAAAGGCATGGTTTGCTGAGAAGGACATTCCGCTTCTTGAATGACCTGCTTGCAGTCGATTGCAATCCCATAGAGAACCTATGGAGAATCTTGGCCGAGATGGTCTATGCAAACGGATGACAATTTGACAACATTTCCAGTCTCAAGGCAGTAATTCAGGAATGTTGGACTATAATCATTATTGTAACAGTATAAAAGCTGTCTGACTCGATGCCAAATCGAGTTTTCAAAGTGATCCGAAATGGAGGTGGACATACTAAATATTAGCTACCGATTGGACTCAAAATT
Organism: Toxorhynchites rutilus septentrionalis; assembly: GCF_029784135.1. Taxonomy (NCBI): domain Eukaryota; kingdom Metazoa; phylum Arthropoda; class Insecta; order Diptera; family Culicidae; genus Toxorhynchites; species Toxorhynchites rutilus. The sequence goes on along the minus strand of NC_073746.1, from coordinate 124,921,271 downwards.
TGCCGCACAAATTTTCTTTTATTGAAATTTTAGGATGCGGCTAAAGGAATGTCCACCCTGATTCCACATATTTGAATTACTTAGAAAACAAAAAGTGAATTATACTTTTTTTTAGAATGAATTCGATGAAAATAAACAATAATCGTCTTTTATGAGCAAAACTGTACAAAGAATCGACTTATTTTTAAAAATATTGAGGAAAGCTAGGGTACGGCTAAACGAATGTCTACCACTGTAGTAGTGCCACTTCTAGATTAGTGGATTTAAATAACATTTTGGAAGTGAAAACTTAAAAGTTAGTAATTTTTAATATGTTATTATTAATTTAATCGTAAAAATTCATAACAAACTTGATAATTTCTTTCAATTAAAGTAAATCTCTCTAGCCGCTCTACAGTTTGTTCTATGACACCCAACTTCTATCTTTCTTAATTTCGCTGTTATTCCGTTATTTGTAATTCCATTTGAAGAAAAAAGAGAAGATGCTATGTGTGTGGAGGGGGCAAGAGGGTATGGTGTACCATGAGCTATCAAACGAGGTTAAACACTGCCGACAACAAATGATACAGTCAACAGAATAAAATATTCCAAACGACCCGATCCTAATCCTAACAAAGAAACGGCTTATTCTATCTTAACACTATACACTAGTTTACAAACTATATAACGATATAATGATACAGAAAAAACTAACATGGACCAGAAAAATCGGCATAACTGAAATTTGAATTGGTTAGCACATTAATGAATATATTCATTAACGTTCCAGAATACATGATCTTACTTTCAAAAACATTAGTTTTAGTTATTCTCAATTATCACTGGGAAGTATTTAAAAATTTAGGGACTTATAATAGAGTTTTGACCCAATAAATGGAATCTTTTTGTCAAATTTAGCACGATCAACAATATTATCGATTCTTTTTTAATTAACCTTTACGTTTTACAGCCTGCAAGATCCATTTAATGAAAAAACAAGCAGAACTCAATTGTGAAGTGGATGTGTCAGCGACAAAAACTGGAAAAAGCAAACTAGTGTGACGATGATATTATATAACAAAATAGTTTGGTTTGTTTTGTTTTGTTCCGTAAACGCATGGTAAATAAGTATTTCAGATGAACAATATATCTCAAAATAAATGCAGCTATAAAAGCATACTTCGAATTACCCAGTCAATCCAAATATTTCAATTACAGCCAAGTTTTCGATTTGCTTACGAACGACCTTGTACTGTCAATCGCTGTCAGCTTCTGGTCTAGTAACATAATTATCATTTCAAAATATTTCTGATAGCAACGATACACTTTAATCTCCTGTCGTTGCCTCATAAACGAATCTCTTGAAACTGATTTATCTCGGAGCTCCTGGTAATGGGTTTCCATAATCTTCTTGTGGCCACAGCTCAGTTAACCTAGCAGCTGCTATTACTCCGTAAGGCGCTCTTACTGTCGCATCACACCCGAGCTGGGTGTGCACCTGAGGCAGCAGAGATTGGCGCTTGTATCAAAGAGAAAACTGCAAGCCAAATGGTACGACCCGGTAGTTGGTCCTACTACCGATCTTATGCCGGAGTGGTTATAGCATAATGAATCTGACACCGGATTGCGTGGACACGATCAAGAGCACGCTTAGCTACAAATCGGTTCAGCCAGACTTATTATTTGTTGCTTCACTTCTGTTTACTTTTGATTCGTTCCGACTGCCATCGGATACCGCCTGAGGAGATTAATTTTGACGAGGCGTTAGCTTGATGGAGTATGTTATGGTGACCTGGTGACAGAATTTTTCGCTCATTTGTTTTTTTCATCATGTGTTATATCTCGTTTCCAATCATCAAGCCTTGATCAGCCCCGCGGAACTGCGTAGGAGACACAGAACACATTTGTGACATTTGAATGACATATATTCGTGTTTTTTTTGATAAATGAACGGGTTAACGCCATTACTTCCAAACTGGAATAAAATTTGATATTCCCACGGAGCAAAGTATCAAGTAGGCAGAAGATGTAAGATATGTGACCAGTTTTTGATAGTAGTCAAATCTGACTAAGACAATTTATTTATTTTCTCACATTTCTCTGCAATAAATCATCGAACATTTTATCAGTTGAGCATGCTTTAAATTTCTGAAAATGTGTTAATTTATTCCAATATTGGAATTGAGCACTCCACCGATTGCCGATTTCATTCACTCAATCACAATTAAGCTGTTAGTCATTGTCGATAATTAATTATCAGCAATAAAATCGAATGTCAGTTCGTCCAAATATTCAAGCCCTTTCGTGAACCAACAAATGGGAGACGCTAATTGCAGTGAGCCAAAGTGGGACGTGTTTTAAATTCTCCGCCCAGCCTTTCCTAGGGCAAACATACGTTGACAGCAGCCTTGGGAATTGATGTGACGGGCGATGCCAATAGCGCGAGCTGCAGGGCACATATTTTTTAAGCCCTGCATTCGCGCGAAACTCAGGCCTCGAGCCGTTCTGTATCACATTTCATTGTTGTTGAAAAATTCATCGAAAATACCTGTCTGGCACGCTCACTGGCATGATGACATGTGAGACCGAGTGTTTTTCGATAGAGCCCTTTCAACCGTACGGTGAACCACTTTAGGGATAAAGCTATGGCATTGGAAAGACACCATGTGTTTTGGTCTAAGGGAATTGGCCTTGACACTATCGTGATTGAACGACCAATTAACTTTTTTAATGTGTTTAGTAAATGGTAACCACGGCTGGGCAAGATAATTTTATCCAACAAATGTTGTATTGCCAATTACAACACAAGCGTTTACAAAATTAATTTTATAACATTGATGAAGTTCATTATTTTTTTATGCTTCATAAGCATTGAAGTTATCTATGTTGCGAATATTTGTTTAACATTTGTTTATTCATTACTATCAACAGGCCTGAACATGAGTGCCCTAATGATACCTAATAAATTAATAACTTATAATACTTAATCTACTTAAAACTATGCCTAACAGGAAAGAGCGGTCAAGAATGCCTTTCTTAAACTGGCGCGAGATAAGTGAAGGTCATAAGATAAGTAGCAGCGGTTAAATACACGATACATACTCGATACGGGTTTGTTGTAACCGGAGTTTGTGCGAGAGTGAGGAAGGCAGAGAAATGTATGTGAACGCAGATTACGAGGACGTATATTAAAGTCGATCGACTGAAGAAGATCAGCACAATCGATTTTCGAGGAAATTAGATCGGATATAAAAGTTGCCTTCGCTACATCTCTACGTAAGCTCAACAAATCGAGGATTTAAAACCATTCTATTGGTTTCGCACCAATCAGAGAAAATATCGAGTTGTTGCTGTAGAAATATCGCATCATCGACACTATTCACAGTGTAGAACAATTTAAAATCGTCCGCATATGCAAGTTTGGGACACTTTAGACAAAGATTAATATCATTGAGGTAAAGCAGGAATATATAAGGACCGAGATGACTTCCTTGAGGTACGCCCGATGTCACCCGAAAAGGAGATGAAACGGTATCGCCGATTTTCACTGACATCACACGATCAGTCAGATATGGGTGTAACCAGTTCAAAAGAAAACTATGGAAACCTAGACGCTGGAGTGCTGGATGAAATCCAAAACTATTATCTCAAATAGTTTGGAGATAGAACAAAGGCAAGCGATACCTCTATAATTTTTGACGTCCTTTTTACTGCCTTTTTTAAAAACGAAATAAACGAATGAATTTTTCCATGCATTCGGGAAAACTCCACAGCGTAGTGAGCGACTGAACAATAAACTTAGCGGTGACGAGATTATGCTTGAACACTTTTTCAATACGATAGAAGGGATGCCATCTGGTCCAGGATTCGAAGATCTCTTAAGATCCAAACACGCAAGCTGTACTTTGCTGGAACTTATAGCAGGAATAATACAGATAGCCGATAGGCAAGGTACACTACTGTCGGCTTCATAAATTTGCTCATTATGAAGTCTTTCGCTAACGAAAACGCTACTGAATTGTTCTCGGAATAGCTCACATATGCTCATTTTGTTTGAAGCATCCACATTGTTGCGTGTCATTATGGTTGGTAGTCCTGACTCCTTCCTCTGAATATCAACAAATCTTCAAAATTCTTGTGGGTTCTTTTTCAGGTTACTCTGAACACGGTCCAGATGAGCTCCAAATAGCGCTCTGTTCAATTGTTTATAGTCTTTGTTGATTTCTGAATAACGGGCTTTCAAAAAGGACAACGGAGATTGGAAAATTTCCCCAAAGTAGTCCAGGTCCATGCTTAATTATAAATTTTATAATAGCAGGTGGATAAGTCGGGCCAGAACTTTATGGGACCTTCGTGTAATCCTGATATACTCAAACTGCAGCCGACTTCTCACTCAGTGAAAGAATTCATTTGTCGGCTGTTGTCATTGCTATCAAATATTTGTATCAAAGAATTTTATTATTAAACTAGCTGACCCGACGAACTTCGTCCCGCCCAAAATAGATTTTTTAATTTGAATACTTTCAAATATTCACGTTTTCTTACTAAGTGAACGTTAGTGAGTCCAATCACTGAACTCTTCATTGATTGATTACCCTTTGACCCTTTACAATTTCCTTTTACTATAAATTGTCTAGTACTTCTACAAAAATTCGTGCTTATAACATAAAATTATTTTCAGACAAAATTCTCGTTCAAGATTCTTCAAGCATTTGGAAATAACATGTTTCTCCGTTGCATAGAACACATGTTTGATACAGATACAAAATAAAGATAGCTCAAATCGGACCATTCCTTCCTCGGTTTTAGGGCAAACCAACACATTTGGCCTTCCATTTTTGTTTATATAGATAGAAGATATAGGTATGCGTTATTCCGTCTGAAAATCCTTTTCCACTTTCGAACAAAAATCAATTTCGTTAGTGCCAACATCAAATGGACTAACAACGCTTAGCTAATTGTAGAACATATGGGAATTCAATTTTCCGAATTTTCCGATTTATCTCTCCGCTATATTGATCTACGGGAAGAGGCGAATACAACGAAATATAGATGACTCAAATTGAACCATTCCTTCCTCGGGTTTTGCGCTTACCAACACATTTGGCCTTCAATTTCTATTTATAGATATAAGATATGGAAATGCGTTATTTCGCCTTAAAATCCATTTCCACTTACGAACAAAGATCAATTTCGACAGCGCAAATATCGAATGGACTAACAACGCTTATTATAATGTAATTTTCGAACATGTGGGAATTCAATTTTCCGAATTTTCCGACCTTCCTTCAGAGTTATCACTATATTGATCTACGGGAAGAGATGAATACAACAAAATACAGGAGGCTAAAGTCGGGCCATCCCTTCTTCGGGTTTTCCGCTTACCAACAGATTTTGCCTTACATTTTTATTTATATAGATAGATATAAGATATGGAAATGCGTTATTTCGCTTGAAAATCCATTTCCACTTACGAACAAAGATCAATTTCTATAGCGCAAACATCGAATGGACTAACAACGCTTATTATGACGTAATTTTCGAGCATGTGGGAATTCAATTTTCCGAATTTTCCGACCTTCCTTCAGAGTTTTTCGAAAATTTTCCGATTTTTCTCTCCACTATATTGATCTACGGGAAGTGACAAATACAACAAAATACAGGAGCTTAAAATCGGACCATTCCTTCTTCGGGTTTTCCGCTTACCAACAGATTTTGCCTTACATTTTTATTTATATAGATTTCTTCAACGTTTGTGCTCGCCAAAAATTCCAATAATAATAAATTCATAGTTCTATGTTAACAGTGCTCTCGTGTCTTGAACATCATCCTTCCGCATTTATCTTTTTTTTTCTTTGTGGCCCGTGGCACCATGACTAACACGTGTTTGTGGCCTAAGTGGGTATCTGTGGTATAACCGCAAGGTTGACGTAGGACTACCGTTGGTTTAGTAATCATTTCATTTGTTTGAAGTGTACCTGAATCAATTCTCAATAAAAGGATGAATGAATATTTGTAGGGGGAGTTGGGTTTTGTAAAACGAAAGCGTTACGTTGGAGGCACAACATTTTGAGCCTCAATTTAACTGAACGAGTGACATGATTAAAAAAAATGTTTGTTTTTTTAAACGGGAAACCAGGATGAATTTTTTTTGAGATGGCAAAAAATCTCGACGTTTCGTGCAGTTGTAAGACATTTGGCACAAAAAAATTGAAAACCTCGATTTTCGATGATTTTTCGGTTTTCAAAAAACTCAAATTTTAGCGTCTGCAACACTAGTAAATGAATGAGCTAATATTTTGCATAGGGTATATTATCGTACAAATCAACATTTCGCTGTAAGTTCCGAATGAAAAATCCAGATAACTATTTTCATTGGTATTCTAAACCATACGTTTTGCCTCGTATTCCGAAAAAAAACAAGTCTCAGAGTGTCGATTTTTGAAAAAAAATATTTTCGAGATGACAGTAGATCTCGACGTTTCATGCAATTTTAAGACATTTGGCATCAACAATTTTTTTTCCGAAAACCTCGAGTTCCTTTACTCCTCCTTGGGTGATTTTACGATTTTCAAGAAACTCAAACTCACCGCTTGGCGCCACTCTCCCTTAAGTCCGATTGAGCTGATATATTGCTTAGGGTGTTTTTTCGAGGTGATGAACATTTTTATAATTTTTATTTATATTTTGAAAGAATTTCATCTTTTTGAAATTTGAGATGACCATTTTCATTGGCACCCTACTATACATTCTATCAAATATATACCGAAAGTTTGTTACTTCAAATCTTCCCACTGAACATTTTTAAATTTGGTTCAATTTGGTACTACTGTCAGTGATCTTAATGTCAATGTTGAGCGCGTTCTGTCATTTAGGTTGCTCGCAGCGTCATCAATAACAAGTTACCCTTTTTTGCCCTGCAATTTTAGGGTGACCGGAATAAATCGCCACAGTAAACAACTGCAACAGAAACAACCGCTTAGAAAAAGTGTAGTAGGCTAGAAATATTTGGCGCGGGAAAAACATCATGTGCCTCACATTTCTATTATAAATTTATTCTCTTGTTCTCGTTTTTCGAAATTTATTCTGAGGACAATGTAATGGGGACGAAGTCCCCATTTGGCGAGGATAAGGAATCGAGGCGGCCCATGCCGCCAAGATGACGCAATCCGAGTCCACCGCCGACCCGCCGTCGGAAGCGGCGGTGTCTCGCACGCAAACCTGGGATCCACTGATTGCCCGGTTAGTTTGAAACATAGGATACGATCCTTTAGCAATGTCCGACCGAGCTCTAGCGAGCGTCGGACGGTATACGTCTGCCCGGGGCGTTACGTTTGCCTGGGGCGATACGTTTGCCCGGTTAATTCTTGTTTTGAAATACAATACCGCGCCACAATATTTATAGCCTACTACACATTTTATAAGCGGTGGTTTCTGTTGCAGTCGTTTTCTGTGGCGATTTATTCCGGGAACCCAATTTTAGATATGAATAATTTGTAGATGGGATATTCCTAAAGGAACATATTTCATCGCACCATTTCATCATGCTTGCCTATCAAACTAGAGGTCTTCCAACCATAACTAACATAAACCAACCATTTTTTTTTTGACGTAGGACTAATGGTACCACTAAGAAGGCGACTAAGAAAGCACGAACATCGAAAAAGGTTTCCGCTTGAGGCATCGTAGACAGTCGTCACACGCACACACACACACGCGCAACTGTTTTCATTTGGTGGTCATCGAATCAGCATTGATTACTGGCCGACTTCGTGAAGAAGAAACCGAAAAAATGTCATCGTTGCTGACAAATAATCTTCCAGTTCTGCTTGGAACTATGGATTATGTTGAATCAAAAGAGTTTATCTTGTTTTCTATTCATGATATAATACTGCGACCAAATACATTTTGTTTTGTAATTTTTCTATCAAGTGCAATCAACAGGCAGGAAAGCTTCTGAAGATTATTCTTCCCCAACAGTAGAATATTTTCGTATTCCATATTTTGTTGTTGTGTTGAATTATAGAGACTTAAAACTTCTTCAGCACATTCGACTCTATCGATAGTTCGCTTACAAGGCATATAACTCGTAGACATATTATCTTTCGAATGAAGTAATAATCTTGTCACTTTGTTCAGTCGACAAAGAGGTATTGAGGCTCAAAACCCTGTGCCTCGAACGTAACGATTTCGTTTTCGAAACCCCGCTCCTTCCTCCAAATCCTCCAGTATTGATTCAGATGCATCTCAAACAAATAATCACTAAACCAACGATAGTTCTACGTCAACCTTGCGGTTATACCACAGATATAACCCACTTACTGTTTTTTTTTCATTTCTTCCAAGAGAAGAGTGAACCATTCCACGACATGGTATTTAGCATATAGCGGTCAGATAAATCGCTGGCATACTTATGTTTTCAAAAGTTAGCCTTATATCGTACACTTCAAAGTTATGTTTGAATCTGTCGTACCCATTCGACGGAATGTCGCAAATGACGACTCAGCCGGAAAAGGATTGACAAGTTTTTCAGATTTTTCCTAGTAAATCAATCGCTTAACAAGGCTTCAGTAACGCCACAGCTAACCGCGCCAACGATCGGAACAAGAAGTGTCGCTTACAAGGAACAACCGAAAGAAAAAACAACAAAATCATTCCATCGGCTCGGTGTGGGCATTTAGCCGCTGTAATAAATCTTGCTTATTTTCTGCTTCAGCCAGTGCTGCCACTTCTTGGAATTGATCAAATTAGTTCGCTATGGTGACTCAAGCTGAATCGGGAGGAATTTTCGGAGTGCCAATTGGAACTAATTGATTGAACAACATGAAAGAGCAATTTTCGATTGAATTGTAGCGGTATTTCAGAAGGTGCGAAGGTATCGGATGCCATCAATTACGCGCTACGGATTGTCTCGCCACATTGCCACCCTGATATGGAACAAGTGACGTGACATTATGATTGACCTGTTTGTTGGAGGGGGGGACGTGGTAGATTCACTGGGCCATGCTCCCCAGTACCATGTTTGTGTTAACATGATTTATCGCGTTGAGCAGCGCCGCAATTATTTTGCAATCAGTCATACATTGCAACTGCGTTTTATTGATGATCTTGATGAAAAGCTATGAAAATCGTTCATTATCTCATAAAGACTAATGCGCGAGATAATCGAGATCATCGGACTCCATTATCTTTAACCACCGCATTTATGTTATTCATTCATAAAAGTGAATGAGCAATAACCTAACGCAATATGAATATAGAGGCATGATTTAGCATAACATAATAACATGTATTGTACGCACAGTCAATCGCAAAATTGAGTGTACAAATGCTACTTGACGATACTTTCCATTTATTTTGTATATCATATTTTGAATATATTGATTCTTTTGAGGCATATTAATTACTCACACATTTAACTAGCTGTACGTGCAATAAAATTCCGCGAAAAATTATCTGCTAATTGTTCATCCATAAAAATTGAAAACAATCTCTTTTCTAGGCATCGCAAAATTGAGTGTACACCTTAAATTTCTCCCAACAAATTAGCCTTGTAAGTAAGATCTTTGCGAATTCGCGTTCTTTTTTTCGTCAGTGATTGGTGTCAACATTTAACACTTGGACAATGTTGGTTTTTGTTTTTTATTGATGTTTGAAAAAGTTTTTATCAAAATGGCAAGTTAGAGGAAAGACATATATATTGTTACGCGTACAATCATAAAAAGTATGAATTGTCGTGGAAAGACATTGCAGGAAATAGCAGCTATACTCGGAAGAACCCACTATACCGCAAAGAAAATCATAAGCAAGTGGAAATACGAAGGGACCATGGAAAATCTCCCTAGTAGAAGGCACAAACGTATCATGTCTTCTGATGATAAACTAGTAATTGTGCGAACATTTCGGAAGAACTCTTAAACAAACATTCCTAAATTGTAACCGGCATCAGCACAGACACTGTCCGGAGAGCAGTATACAGGAACAATCTGAGAGGTCGAGTTGACCGTGAAAACTCTTTCATCTCAAAGGTGAATATGAAAAAACGACTGTAGTTTGCTAAGGCATATGTAAACAAACCTAAGGAGTTCTGGAACAAGGTCCTTTATACGGATGAGATGAATCTTTGAACAGACAGATGGACAGATGGTATGAAGGAAACCAGGGTCGGTTGCCAGATTCAGCATTTGATTCCCACAGGAATCACGGCGGTGGCAGTCAGATGATGTATGGTACGATGGCGGCTTCTGGAACTAGAACCATGGAGTTTATCGATTCGGCGGTGAACAAGATGGCTGCATTGAACATCTTGAAACGTAACCTTCAGTGTCCCGTGCAGAAATTGGGTCTCTTTCGTGATTACTACTTTCAACAGGATAATGACCCGAAGCAAACTGATCTCATCGTGCGTGAGTGCCTGCTCTAAAATACCCCAATCAACCCAAAACCCCTACGCAATCACCGGATTTGAACGCTATTGATTGATTTGAGTCTATATATCTCCCAATTCAAAAGCATAATTCATGTTATTTGTGTAACTGAAATACGATTGACACAAGATGAGTTATACCTGTGTCTACTTAATGATTATGTGGAAGTCTGCTGTCTACACGAGCTGATGGCGGTGCCTGCTTGTTTGTACAACAATCGATCACTTTTGATGTATTGGTAAATGAAGAGTTTTTAGAAGGTAGTGCAATTGTGATAGCTTTTCGAAGTCCAAAAATGAAAATAGGAGTAATTTATAGGCCACCGCTTGCAGATTTAGCTGAAAGCATCAATTTCCTTGACAGATTATTAGAATCCTACAATGGGCTGGTGTGTGTAGGTGATTTTAATATAAATTTGGTGAATGAATTATCGCAACAGTACAAATCAATGGTAATGTCTAACGGTTTTTCATTTCTTAATAAAGTCGATGAAAATAATTTCACTTATAGTAATAGAATATGTAGATCCATCCTAGATCATGCAATAACGGATGTATGTAACTATGAATACTCGTTAGCCCTGCATGATGTAAGTTTTTCCGATCATAGAGCAGTTTTAGTTAGTTTGAGAGGCATCGAAAATATCACGTATTCTAATACGGATATTGAGTATCTAAAGTATGACTTTGATAGCGTATCGGTCGATTCAAGAGAATCAATAGACCAAGTTACCAATTTGGAAGAGTTTGGCAGTCTAGTAACTGATCTTCTGAGAAACAACAGCGAATAAAGATCAAATCAAAGAATTGTTCTAAGTTTCCATGGATTGATTAAATTGATTGAGGATTTCTCGATAACTTAAAAAAGGCCAAAATAATACCAATTTACAAGAAAGGGCCCAAAAATCTAGCTGAAAATTACAGACCAATTTCAATTCTCCCTGCCTTCTCGAAGCCTTTTGAAAAGGTTATACACAACAGACTAGCAAGCTTCTTTACAACTAATAATCTTATAAATAAGAATCAATTTGGTTTCCAACCTCGATCAAATACTTCTAGTGCTGTGGTTAGCCTAATAAACAATATCCAATTAAGTATTGATCAAAGAAAAACTTGTTCAGTTATTTTTGTTGATATATCCAAGGCATTTGACTGTGTTCAACACGGTATTCTTATGGGGATATCAATTGTGACAATATGTACTTTACTGATGGGTCCTCTATGAATAAGTCCACAGGATTTGGAGTGTTTAACGAACTTTTTTGGAACCTCCCACAGTCTTCAATATCCTTGCTCAGTGTATATTGCTGAATTGGCAGCGATTCACTCGGCGCTGGACAGCGTCGCCTCACGACCTGTTGAACACTATTACATTGTAACGGACGGATTAAACTTATGTAATTGAGCCTGTAAAAATAAACGAATTAATAAAAAAAAACACGGTATTCTGCTATTGAAACTCAACAGATACGGAGTACGAGGGAATGCGTAAAATCTAATACAGTCATATCTGTGTAATAGAAAGCAAATTGTTGGAATTAACGGTCACAGAAGTATAGAAAGTAGTGTTCAATATGGTGTGCCTCAGGGCTCCGGACCTCTATTGTTCAATGTTTACATAAACGATATCTTTAATTTACCATTGCGAGGAATACTACAATTATATGCGGATGATGTAGTTCTGGTTCACAGTACTGATGATACAGACCAAATGTTTATCGATATGCAATACGATTTGAACCTAATCAATAGTTGGTTCTTCCATAACGGATTAACGGTTAATGCCTTCAAAACAAAATTCATGATTCTTTCGAGTACTGATCGTTTCAGCAACATAAGATGTGAATTGAAATTAGGAAATGATTAAATAGAAAGAGTTAATATTATCACTTATTTGGGTTTAACATCACAGCAGAATCTAAAGTGGAATATTCACGTTAATAAGATCCACGGGAAAATAACTAAATTTCTTGGAATGCTTAGAAGATGTAGTTTTATGCTGCCATTTAAGCAAAGGAAGAACCTTTACTATGTTCTAGTTCATTCGCAGATCACGTGTCTGAATATCATTTGGCAGAATGCACCTACTTATGTCATTAACAAAATAGCTATAACAATCAATAAATTCATGCGAACATTTTTTTTTTTTTGAACAATACAGTAACCCAGATTCGAGCACAATAGATTTGTATAGAAATAATTACATGTTGAATTTTAATCAGATAAAAATTTTTGAAACAGTTCTGTTTGTTTATAAGATAAAAAATAATATACTTAAAAGCAATGTAAGTGTGCAAAGCAGAGGCGAAATTCACAGATATGAGACACGATCAATTGACCATCTTCGAGTGTCAGTCCCGAGAACAAATTATCTCAGACTGGGCTGTATCTACATTGTAATAACAAATTACAATAATCTGCCAGTAAATATAAAAAACATCCATCCACTTCCAAGATTTAAAAATGCTTTGAAGTTGTTCGCTTCTCATAACATTCCATGACATTCGTTATTCATAATATTGCAAAAATTTGTTTTCCATAATTATGTAATTAAAATTATTCTAAATTCTAATTCGATTGGATCCTTGAGTGCAAAAAATGGGTGGGTTATATCTATGATATTACCGCAAGGTTGGCGTGGGACTACCTTAGCTTAGTAATCATTTGTTTGTATTGATTAAATTTTTGATTGAATGAAACAATTTCCGAATTCAATTGAATTCAATATATTTGCGTTGTGAGAAAAAATTTGAACAAATGCAATGTCTCTAGTGTCTGCACGATCTTACCAGGTACCTAAGTTTAGAAGACCGTGTAAGGGAAATGCATTCTAGTCTGCACAAAGGTAAGCGAGTACAACAGTACTCGCAGTTTGCATGTATTTTCAATGCCGATTTCCCCAGACACCTTGGTTTAGAAGTCTTTATAAAGGGTGTGTCACATCAAATTGCATCACGGAAAAAACGCTATAGAAATTCGCCCAGTAGACCGATCCTTTTGAAAATTTTAGACAGTAAAATAAAAACTATTAAACAACTTTTGGCATTTTCTTTTTATTCATACTTCGAGCCCAAGCCCGTATGCTCGCACCTTCCTCTTTACCCCGTCCATAAGGTTCTGTACAACGTCAGGTTGCAGTTTTTTTTTGAACAGAAATCCATTTTTTCTTGAAGTCCGCCTCCGATTTGACAACTTTTGGGTTCTTCCGTAGGGCCTGCTTCATAATCACCCAATATTTCTCTATGGGCGAAGCTCCGGCGCGTTGGACGGGTTCATTTCCTTTGGCACGAAGGTGACCCCGTTGGCTTCGTACCACTCCAACACGTCCTTTGAATAGTGGCACGAAGCGAGATCCGGCCAGAAGATGGTCGGGCCCTCGTGCTGCTTCAATAGTGGTAGTAAGCGCTTCTGTAGACACTCCTTAAGGTAAACCTGCCCGTTTACCGTGCCGGTCATCACGAAGGGGGCGCTCCGCTTTCCGCAAGAGCAGATCGCTTGCCACACCATGTACTTTTTGGCAAACTTGGATAGTTTCTGCTTGCGAATCTCCTCCGGAACGCTGAATTTGTCCTCTGCGGAGAAGAACAACAGGCCCGGCAGCTGACGAAAGTCCGCTTTGACGTAGGTTTCGTTGTCCATTACCAGGCAATGCGGTTTCGTCAGCATTTCGGTGTACAGCTTCCGGGCTCGCGTCTTCCCCACCATGTTTTGCCTTTCGTCGCGGTTAGGAGCCTTCTGAACCTTGTATGTACGCAGGCCCTCCCGCTGCTTGGTCCGCTGGACGAATGAACTTGACAAATTATTGGTGACATCCCGGACCGAACTTCTCGGATCACGTTTAAACTGCTTAACTACGCGCTTGTGATCTTTTTCACTGACGGAGCATCCATTTTTGCCGTTCTTCACCTTCCGGTCGATGGTTAGGTTCTCGAAGTATCGTTTTAGTACTCTGCTGACCGTGGATCGGACGATTCTAAGCATCTTACCGATGTCCCGATGTGACAACTCCGGATTCTCGAAATGAGTGCGCAGGATTAATTCACGACGCTCTTTTTCGTTCGACGACATTTTTCCAAATTTACGAAAAATTTACAGTGAAGCATGGCCAACGTGATCTATACACTCTTATCTGATTATAAGCGAAAGCTGAAGATATAATTCCTAAAAATTCAATTTCTACAGCGTTTTTTCCGTGATGCAATTTGATTTGACACACCCTTTAGGTAATCAGATTTCAGTCGGAACAAAAATACTCCCGACCTGCATGAATTTGCAATCCCGATTTTCCTAGACACCTTGGTTTTGAAGCCTGTGTTGAGGAAACATATTTTAGTCGGAACAAAAATGCTCTCGACTTGCATGTATTTGCAATGCCAATTTCCCCTCGCTCCATGGATTTGAAGTCTGTGTTAGGGAAACACATTTCAGTCGGAGCAAAAATGCCCCCGATTGCATGAATTCGCAATGCAATTTTTCCCAAGCTCCTTGGATTTGAAGTCTGTGTTAAGGAAACACCTTTCAGTTGGAACAAAAATACCCCCGACTTGCATGTACTTGCAATGCCAACTACCCCACGCTCCTTGGATTTTAAGTCTGTGTTAGGGAAACACATTTCGGTGGGAACAAAAGCTCCCCCTACTTTCATGTTCTTGCAATGTCGGTTTCGACAATGCTGCTTGGTTTTGAAGTCTGTGTTAGGGAACACATTTCGGAGAGAACAAAATTCCCCCTACTTTCATGCATTTGCAATTCTGATTTCCCCAAGGCTGCTTGGTTTTGAAATCTGTGTTGGGGAAACCGTAAAGCGGGCCAATCAAAACGAGGCAGTAAGGGCGTTCAGATAACGCTTAACATTTTACAGTTATTCAATTATTTACCTAATGGAAAATAACAATTTATGAATTGCGATAGATGCGTAGAAATATTCCTCATCAATTGATGCAAACATCTTTCCGATTCAGTAGAAATTGTTCGAGTTATAAGCATTCGAAATCTTGCATTTTTTCCTGCATGTTCAGTGTTTATGTTATCATTTTACCCCCCATATATTCCGGTTAGACGTAGTCCCACGTCAAAAATGAATATAAAAGAAGGACCTCAATATCAGTCATTTTGACTGCCGAAGGTCTATTATTTTGAATGCTTATATTGCATATACAGGTCGGACTCGATTATATATAGTCGACCATTTTTTTCAACAATTATTTTCAAATCCTTTACATAATCGAATCGTAAGAAAACAATTTTTTCATTAATGTATGAATGTCAAACATTAATAGAAAAATAACTTTTTTGTGATTCGATTATGAATTGGATTCGAAGATTAACGTTGCAAGTGAAATTACGATTATATATAATCCAGTCCGACAGGGAACTGAAGATATACAAGTATATTGTAAAAATAGTTTAAGAAGAATATTGTACCGATTATATGCAGGGGTTTTTATGCCTAAGATGTAATATGAATAATGTATTTCCTCTGTGGCTTTTTCCCTTTTGAGAAGATGCTTATAAATAAAATAAATAAAATAAAAATCTATGGTTGTGAGTCAAGGAATGTCTGAAGAATAGAAATCCAGGGAACGAAGCAGAACTCAAAACAACGATTAAGGAGATCTGGGAGAGCATTCCGTTTACAGTGGCCAAAAATCTCGCCTCGGCGCTTGCAGACAGTGCTGGACGCCAAAGGGGGACATACCAAATACTAGGAGATTGATTGTTGTTATCTGTTAACATTTCTGAACTGATTTCAATTTTCTTACCAAGAAAAACTTGAACTGTACACTCAATTTTGCAACGTCTGAATTGAAGATTTTTTGTTTGTTTTTTAAATATGAAATATAAATGTGATCATTTGAAATTTTTCTTATCACTACATGAGAGTGAAAAGGATAAATTTAACGATGAATATGAGTCGCTTTTAATTATTTACTATTCAACCCGGAAGACTCTAAAATAACAAACGAACACGGGGTGTATACTTAATTGTGCGATTGACTGTATGTGTGATGCTCAGTTGTATGTACGATGTTTGCTATCGTCCGTCAAGCGTCCTGAACCCTCTCAGAAAATCTATTCAAATGTTCCTCAGTGAGTGTTGAAAAATACAACATCAAATTCATGTGATGGTACATACTCGAGTGCTCAGTATCGTAAAAATACTAAACATCCAAAAATCGTGAGAAGTAATGGATTCCGACGCATTTCTTCTACAGTATGTAGGGGTTTTTATAGGATCATAACATTGAATCGTTCTGCTATGTTGCATCAGGATAAACATTCGTTGCCCTTTGATCTTTTCTGAGATTCTCCCCATTCCAGTCAAGTGCTGTTTAAATGTAATGTAACTTTTTTTTCCGGAAAACTCATTTTCTTAATATTATTTACTTACTGTACACAAAACGGGTATATACCTCATACACCTCCGTGATAAGCATCCTAATTCTCGAAAGTTCATACTCTTCTAACTGTACACCAATCGCAAAACGCACATCCGTACCTTCCAAGCAACATGGTATTACACCCACAACATATGCTGCTGCGATACTCACCTCCACGAACTGATATTGATAAACATATCGTTTGCTGGTCTCGCCAACAACGAAATAATTTTAAGTGAGCAATTCAATCGAACAATGTCGGATCAAGAGTGGAACAAATAAAAGCAATAAAATGATTGGAAGGATGCAAGTACGAATCCGCTCCTTGTTCGTAGCCCGATTCCAATAGCTGGAAAAGACGGGTATGTGAGATAAACTTTCGCATGTAGTGAAACATATATTTTGTAGAAATCGTGTTAGAGTTTTTTTGCGTCGTATTTATGACTAGTCAACATGGCTATGATGTACCACATAGCTCAAAACACCTTTAGCAAGCTCTAGAATCTCTTCACCAACGAAACACACAGAAACAACAAGAGGAACCACTCGTGAAACAAAACGGATGAAGCAACTTTTTCCCGGGAGTGTGCCTGTCTAAACCATGTTTGTATCAAACTACACATAAAACATCCAGCTCGGACGAATTGACGGCAACGAATGAAAAGAAAACAACCAAAGGCATCACCAGCGCCAGATCTCACACCACCAACTGTGAGATGTGTGAGATCTCGTGTCGACCATCTATCTCGTCTGTCAGACCCAACCCGACCGCCATATACGTTCTTGCTCAGTGACACCACCGCTCGGTTGTTCTTTGGGCCACCCAATGATTCGCTCGTTCTGCTGGATGCTGGACCAGGATGCCAGGTGTAATGGATGGGGAGACAAACACTGAAAAATAGCCCTCACTGATTGTACCTAAGCGATATTGATGCAAGACGTGCAAGAGCAATCGAATATTGAATGTCGCAAAATTGAAAAAAAAAAGCATTGAGCAATGTTCATAGGTGATTGAAGGACTTACGAGAAAGCGATTAAAATGTTCTTACATTGTCCCGCACTTGACACTAGAACTGATTTGAATTATCGTGGACCCATCTGCTAGCTGATAACGAAATAATGTTCCTCTTTATTCACAAAGCCGGATTAAATATTAACTTTTGGAGGATTCATTGAAGTGATTTCAATATTGAATTGCTCGTGGCGATCTTAAGAGGATTAGCGGAGCTCTCGCCAACACTGCTATCTGAGGCGATTTCGAGGAAAGATACTTTGTAACGAAGTTAATGAAAAATGTTCTTCACGATTACAGTTTTTGATAATCGGAAAAGATATATTGACGAAGTCGATTAGTACAAAATGAATTGATTTAAGTTTATTTAAAAATGTTTAAAATGTCTCCGACATACTTTTTTTTGCATATTACAACAAATTAATATCTAATTTCTAGACTAGAAAACCTGTTTAAAACGGACAGCAATATTCCATTTCAAGAAGTCATGCACCATCAAACCAAATTTCAAATTATGTTTCTGGAATGAATAATTTTATTATGTACTAGGTGACCCGGTGAACTTCATCCCGCCCAAAATAATGTTTTTAATGTGAATTCTTTCAAACATTCACGTTTTCTTACCGAGCGAACGTTCGTGGGTTCAATCGCAGATGCCAGGATGCCATTTAAATGATCTTTACAATTTCTATTTAATAAGAGGAGTACCGATAAGTTTCTTCGTTGTTTTTTCAAAAATTAATGCTTTATTCTGCAAAAATGGTTAAAAATTTAATATTCAAAGTATTCCCCATCGCTAGCCACATCTTTTTCCCATCTTTCTGGAAATTCACGGATTCCTTTGTGGAAATAATTGGCCGGTTTGTCGGCTTACCTCGAATCGATCTAATCTTGGACTTCATCAAAATTGAAGAAGTGCTAGTCAACCAGGCCATGTTACATCGATCGAAAAAGGTAGTGATCGGACGGAGCAATGTCTGGAGAAACGACGGGTGAGATAGGACCTCCCTATTAAGCGTTTCCAAGTATGTTTTGACCGGTTTCGCGACATGCGGCCGAGCATTGTCGTGCTGCAAAATAACTTTATCGTGTCTTTGTTCGTATTGTGGTCGTTTTTCCTTCAAGGCACGGCTCAAACACATCAATCGTCATCGGTAGAGGTTCCCCGTAATGGTTTCATCCGGTTTTAGCAGCTCATAGTAAACCACACCCAGACAATAGACCACCAAATAGACAGCACAACCTTGTGGTCGTGAATATTCCGCGCGGCCATCGATGTTGATGCATGGCCGGCGTATCCATACATTACCCGACGTTTAGGATTGTCGTAATGGACCCACTTTTCATCGCCAATAACGATTTGATGCAAAAAACCCTTTCTTTCATGCCGTTGGAGCAGTTGTTCGCACGTGAAAAAACGGCGTTCGACGTCTCGTGGCTTCAATTCATACGGCGCCCAATGTCCTATCTTTCGAATCATTCCCATTGCTTTTATACGATCGGATATGGTTTGCTGAGCTACTACAAGTGTATCTGCAAGTTCTTGTTGTATTTGAGACGGATATTGGTCGAGGAAAGCCTCCAATTCTTCATCTTCAAACTTTTTTGGCGGTCCGGAACGTTCTTCGTCTTCCAAGTCAAAATTACCACGTTTAAACCGTGCAAACCACGTCTGACACGTTTGCTCAGTTTGAGCATGGTCACCATAAACTTCCACCAAAATGCGATGACTTTCCGCAGCCTTTTTCTTCATATTGAAGTAATGAAGTAACACTCCCCGTAAAAACACTCTCTTGGTACGAAATTCGAAATATTCGAAGTGGTAAAAAACTATGTTGTTTACGCTTCAACATATACTGTTGTTTACGATTTTGACATACACTGAAAAAGACGCGCAATGACAGTAGCTTTCCCGCGAATGTCTGGAAATTTGATTCACTGGAATAATAATCAGGTTAAGCCATCTGTTGTAAAACCGAAGAAATTTACCGGTACACCTAATATAAATTTCCTATCACTTGTACCAAAACTCACCACTATAATATAATATTATTTTCAGATATAATTTTCGCTCTAGACTCTTTTGGCTTCACATTAAAGGAACACGAAGCATAATTCCGCAAACGAGAAATCCAATTTCTTTTCAAAAATTCCGAAACTTTTTCTCACCATAACATTGATCCACGGACAGAGTCGAATACAACAAAATAAAGGCTCAAACCGAACCATTCCTTCCTCGGGTTTTGCGCTTATTCTCAATTTTTCTCAATTTTTAATTGCTCTTCACCAGACGGCATGAAAATTGGAGCGATACCTCCACCGAACAAAGTGATTCTGTATGTTCGCATCACTTGCGCACATTGTTGTTGTTGTTATATGTTGCTAAGATGATTTAAGCGGCTAAGAAATGTGGTATTATGGGGCTGGTGGAACAAATATATAGTCGCCTGTGACCGAGTGTCCCTCAACTACGAACGCGATAGCGTTCGCAAGGCGTGCATTGACATATGAAAATAGATTGCGACATATGGTCAGCTCTTATATTGTATTCACGTGACAACAATGAATAATCAATCAACTATCTTGACCGATTTTACAGAACCACGCAAACCATCGAACCGTCGAAGGGTTAGCAAAGCTTTTCACCAAAGTTAGAGTTATTGTCAAAATTTGAATACATTTCAAAATAATATCCAAAGCGCTGAACAATCGAATTGAGTAGATTTCTGTTGTAGTCCGGCATCAAAAATGCGGTCGAGTCTAGATCATAACCTCCTATAAGTTTCTTCTTGGATAAATCGGTACACATTGATTAGCAACGATTGTTTTCGCAATGGTGTGGATATTTTCAAAATTTACCTCGCTGGTAACCAGTTGCTTGTTTTGGTTGGCACAATTTGAGGAGCACAGATTGAAACAACCAGAACGTGAAACTTTCGATTGGATAATGCTTGACATTTCTCAATTGTTAAGTTGTTTGTTCAAACAAAATCCTTATTTTACTGTGATAGATGCTTGGAAATGATTCCAACCGATTGCAATAAACATTTCTGCGATCCGAGTTAGGAGCGTTCAATTTCTTCCATTTTTTCGATACATGTTTAATTTTGAGATTTTCATTTTAAACCCTATCTTTCCCTGTTGAACATACTTCTGTATTTTCATCAATTGATTGAAACTATCAATATCATTGAAATTATATTTTCGATTAGACAAACAATTTACGCATTTAGTAAATCCCACGATTTAATTGTCCAAAGTTCTGCTTCTTAAATTGTAACGACCAAAAGGAGCAACTAGAGCAGCACTATATCTTCTATCTATTTATCTATATAAATGAAAATGGATCACCAAATGTATTTCTAAGCCAAAACTCGAGAACGTATCGTTTGAATCGAACTGTTTGGCTGTATTTTGTTGTGTTCGTCTCTGCCTGTAAATGAATGTGGCGGCGGGAAAAATTTGGAAATTTTTTGAAGGAAATTTGGAAAATTCGGAAAAACTGAATTCCCACATTTCATTATTCCCAACTGTGATATCGTAATAAGTGTTGTTAGTTCAATTGATGTTCGTGTTGACGGAATTGGCATTTGTGTTCCATTGCACAATGATCCAGAAGTTGCATTTAAGTGGAACTTAGCATTTAGAGCTCGACAGTTATTCTCTAGACAAAAACTGTCTTCGAAAATGTTATTACATATGGTGAAGCGCTTATTTCAATGGTTTCAAAATAGGGTGACCAAAAATTTAGGTGAAATAAAAAATCTAACTTTCTTATCTTTATAGATAGAGAAAAACATAGTTCGACAATGTTGTAGCCCTAGTTATTTTAATCAACTTTGTAGAACAAAGCTTTTTTCTATCTTTTAATATGATCGATTTAGCGCTTTTTTCTAAGTTGCATTAAGATTCCATGAAAAAACGTTTTTTTTTTCGCTCTAACTTTAATGTTTAAAATTCTACATCAAAAATGTCTTTGTACGACTTTAGAGCTTATCAAGACCAACATTTTGCGAAGCAGAACCTGTCAATATCTGAATCCTACTAAGATTTATTGATGGTTTTCACCCATGATTTCAATTTTGATTTACTCAAATAAAAAAAACATAGTTTTGAAAATCTCTTTAGATCTCCGTCAGTTGTGAATGAAACGAAGTTCGCCAGGATGGATATTTTAAATACATAAATACCACTTCGCAAACAACCGTAACTATCGACCATGCATATGATTCTATCCAAGGGAACACACACTTTGGCGTCACTCTTGTCGGCCCCAGTCTCACACAAACTAGCGAGCAGAGATGAGTCTTTCCCAATGCAAAAATCAGTGTTAACAACAAATTTAAATTTTGTTTTTGTTCAGACGAGAGCCGTGAGCCTCCGCTATTGATCCGAACACATATCAGTGCTGCAATATTGTTCGGTTGTGACATCGCATTACAATGTGGAATAATGGTAATAGTGGAATAAAATATAACCGCCAAGAACAAGAATGATTCAAGCATCTTCCGTTCAGTTATTCTATGAAGCTCGATACATTCTGAAGCATTAATTAAAAAATAAAAAGCAAATTGATTTTTTATGTGTATTTTTGACGGGGGAGTTCTTGTTGAATCTAGGAGTGTTGTGGGTTTATTGGTAACTCATTCAATTCTCACAAATCCGTGCATTGTTTCCGGGATAGGATTGCCACATCAATGCAAAATCCAAATCAAATATGAAAAAGGTATTTTCCAGTAATGAGAGCTATTTCCTTTGGCTAGGTAAAAATTCATTAAAAAACCGAAAAAAAAATATTATAGTCAAAAACACATTTTCCGGGTAGATCACTTCACGCAAAAATCACATTATTCGAACAAACGAAAATAAAACAAAATATTTAAATTGACAGCCCTTGGTGTTGTTGTACGCTTCTTCGGTTATGTCCTCCAACATAACCCAACACTCTTTTATTAACATATATAATAAATGTTTCGTACTTTAATAACCGTCCCGGTGCTTTAGTGACAGAATGTACAACGGAACTGAGGGCAGCAAGTGGGCAGACCATACACTGCGTTTCACAACTATAGAACCACTCATTTTTTCTGAGTTTCCAGAGATATGTAAGCAGTCGGTCGAATTGGAGTAAATAGTGTAGGATATAATAACTATCTTCATTTATAAGACTGGCCATTTCAACTTTTTTGTTGTGTCAAGGCACGAAACATTCAAAAAACTAAAATTCCAATGTTTCATAACTATAGTGTTTCATACAACTCTCACTCCTTCACGAAACATGAACGTTCACATGAATTACAATAAGTTTCTAATTCGTATGTCATCTTTAGTTCTCAATCAGTTCGAATAAGGGGGTCTGAATATCGACGCCTATAAAATAAAACAAGTTCTTATTTGAAATATCTAAGATGCTCCATAAGTTGTGTTACGTGAACCAATCTGTTATAAGAACGATCCTGTAATTTTTTTCTGAAAAAATCTGTATATCTGTATTTTTAACAAAAAATCTGTATCCGAAAACTAACGGATAAAATGGTTTATTTTCATTTTGAAATTATTGTTCTTATTTGCTTAAGTCGTATCAATACAACAAAATAAATCATAAAAAAGTTTTCTCATAATATATTGCATCATGTTTATACATGGTTTTGTTGAACTTTGCTTTTCTTAAATTTTCCATCAATTTCATCCCTGACGCTTCTCCATGAGCCGATACATAGTTCTTTGCTTTCAAAATAAAGTCAATCATTGCCGAAGTCAACCGCTTTCAGAACTTTGTTTTGTTGGCATTGTGAAGCGAGACTATTCACTCAACACACACTGATGAATGTGGAATTATCAAAAAGTGTCCCAAAAACATCCTTAGCAGGAATGGAGAAGTGAGATGACATTTCATGTAATTAATTTATCATTTAAATTTGAATTTGAAAAAATATATTTAAATTCTGTATCTTTGCAGAAAATCTGAAATTCTATATATACAGATTCTGTATATGTGGCAACCCTGAGAATGAGTAATATCTTAGTATAAAATATTATTGCTGTTAATTTTAAAAATTCAAAGGGCCTGATTCTCGAATACACTACGAATACACTTCACGGAGGAAACGGAATGAAACGTATCCGCGATGACAACGGTCCGGTGTCGACATCTGGATGCGAGATTAGCTTCCCACTAAATTTATCATTATAATATCAAATTATCTTCAGATGAAATTTTTGTATGAGATTATCATATCACATGAAGAAAACAAAGTTTTCCACTCACATTGAGTACCAGTTTGATACGAAGAAGTAAATTTTCATTAATGATTTTTTATTTGAAAAGTGCTCATTCTGCCTGAAAACTCATTATTATCTTAGACACTTCACTAACTCATAAAACGTAGTTCAATGGCGAGCCGTTTATTTTGATTCCACCGTGAAGTGTATTCGAGAATCAGGCCCAAAGGAAGTCATCATCAAATTCATATCCAACCATGCTTCTTATATATTACTGTGTAACAAGTTTGCCCTTAGGTTGCAAGTTCATATGCGTTCTGAAATACGTTGGAGCTTGAATGATAATGAGATTACAAGGTATTTACATACCTAAATGAAGTGAACTAGAATAAAGTGATTGAATAAGAATTTACAAAATGCTTAATCATCTATGTGCATGGCGCAATATTTTTTTTTTATTTATTTCAGTGAACTTGAGATGGGTCGCGAAGAGGGAAAAATATAATTCAATTTATTATAGACAGATTTTTTCTCCAGCTGGACAAGTCTACATTACCCAGCAATAAAGCTCTGTTGTTAGGGTATGTTAGATATATTAAAGATGAAAATATGTGCGAAGAAATAATTTTTGCTACATATATGATACCAGAGGAGAATCGATTGTTTTTTTTACCGAAAAAGCTATTAAGTGGAAGAACATTGAATCTGATGGTACACCATCAATTGGTCGTCATCGTGGTTTCACAGCTCACTCAAAGTTACAACTGCGTATAGTACTGGCCATTCACTGCGTGTTACATAGTCAGCATTTAGTAGCAAAAAAAATTGAGCCCTAGATCGTATCAGTCTTTACTTTCAGCTGCAGGGTGACGATTTCAACTTGATTGAAACAATATCAATAATATCGGCCCTTCTGACAGAATTTTCAAAACAAAATTTAAGCAGAAGAGAATATTTTTTATATATTTTTTACAGTTTCCGCATTTGTCAAAACTATCACAGAAGCTTCAAGACCATTATATATATTATCATATGTCACTATATTAATATATATAATGATTATATTATCATATGTCACTCACTTGGACGCATTACACAAGGATTTTACTGAATTTTTTTTAGATCTTCAAAATTTCCAAATTCCTCAGTGGATAATAAATCAGTACTATATCACATCCGTGGAATGAGCCAAGGTGATAATGCAAGAAAAGTAAATTATCATTAGCACAGATGAGGCAGGAGTTCAACCAACGTTGTCAGGTTCTAGTTATAACGAAACACTGAAAAATAGTATCCTGCTGAAAAATATGTTCTCGTTTTTCCATCATCATACTTTGTCGAAAAAGGTTTCATTATGGTTACAAACAACTCGAAACCGAAGGAACCATCTGAAAATCGACGAACGCGGAGATTTAAGGCTTTAACTAACTAATATTGAACCGTATTTTGATGTTTTGGTAGCTGTGGATACATTGGTTTGCGATTTGAATGTGTTTGTAGTTTATGAGTAATTTGTATTTATAATTATTTATTACATTTGATATTTACTAAATTTTATCTCTATGTATTTTGTTGGATATGATGAGAAAAAATTTTTTTTTCCTGTATTGTCACTATAACACACTTTTGGCTGGTTTGTCACATTACTTTCAATTTTTGGAAGAATGTCGGGAGTGTGAATTGAACCCGTGACCTTTTACGTGAGAGGTGCGGATGTTACCACTATGCCAGATCGCCTCTGTGAGAAAATAATGTCAAGTTTATTCATTTAACCAACTGCAATGTTTTCAAATTAATGATTTTTCAGTAAAAAAAACTAAAGATAGGATTTTCAAAGAAATTTCGCTATGGGGGTCTAAGTTATGATACAATTCTGGAAAAGAGGTCTCTTGCCCAGAACAGTTTGAGAACCCCTGTTGTAGAGTGTATTTTGTTTTACGCAGAGGATACTGCTCGTTGAGGTCTTTCAGATCTCTCATACTGCTTGTAAGCTACATCTACTATTCGTACGATCACTCCTCATGAGCTCTTGATAGGGTTTTGATCTGAAAAACAAGCTGACCAGTCCAGAATCTGAAGCCCCTATTCATTAAATCATGCCATGACCTTCCGGATTTTATGAATTGATGCCAAATTACCCCATTATTACGGTGTTTTTGATGCAAAAACAGTAGTAGATGATTCTGAAGTACTTCATAGCACTTCTGACTGTGCATTCGTGTTGATGAAAAGCTATCTGAACCATTCCTTTTTGATAATATATTCCTCAAAACATAAAACTGCCGCTTGCAAAGTTACAAGTTGAAAAACTACATGACACATTCCGTAAGTACCTCCAGTATGAAGAAATTCTATTCAAGTTTTATTTCTTTTTTATCAGAGAATTTCTCCTGAAATAGTGAAACCCATGGGATCAGCTTCCACATTAGTTTTTGGACCGACAGCTATGGAGATGAGATTTTCATGGTTTTGACATGGATTTTCTCAGAGAGGCCTGGTGTAGATAGCTTACCAACAACACGGATGAACAGTTAGAAGTGCAATGAAGTACTTCGAATTCATTTACTGCTGTTTATGCATCAAAAACAATGTGATAACTGGGTAATTTTGCATCAATTCATAAAATCCGGAAGGTTATGACATGGTTTAATGAATAGATGCTTCAAATTCTGGACTGGTCAGCTTGTTTACCAAATCAAAACCCTGTTAAGAACTTATGAGGAGTGATCATATGAATAGTAGAGATAGCTTACAAGCAGTATGAGAGATTTGAAGAACTTAAACGAGCAGTATCCTCTGCGTAGAACGAGATACACACTACAACATGGCGCAGCGAAACCACATCGATTGTGTTATTTGAACTGATTGAGAACTAAAGATGACCTACGAATTTAGAAACTTATTGTAATTCATGTGAAATTGACGTTAATTTCGTAAAGGAGTGAGAGTTTTTCCATCTGGTTCTATAGTTATGAAACACTGGAATTTTAGTTTTTTGAATAATTCGTGCCTGTACCCGACAAAAAGTTCAAATGGCCAGTCTTATAAATAAATATAGTTATTATATACTACACTATATAGTCCAATTCAACCGACTTCTTACATATCTCTGGGAACTCAGAAAAAATGTGTGGTTCTATAGTTGTAAAACGCAGTGTAGCACTAAAGCAGCAATTCAAGAAAACAGACTGTAAAATGTTAGCCTTAATTAATTCCTCGAGGAATCGATAGAGATTTGACTATTTTGTCTATAAAATCCAACCTCTAAGACTTTTGAACATAATTCTGAGTGAATCAAATTCATGCACTACGGGTACATTGAGTTGAAGAACTACTTTGAAGCTTATCACGACAGTGGGCAAAACACGTCGCCTTCGTCTTCTTCGAGGTAAAGTTCAAAGAGGGACGTGTACTGTACTCTAAACGACACCTACCTCAGCTTGAGTGTTTGTATGCTGACGTTGAGCTAAGAGCTAAGAGACATCCTTTTGAAAACCGTTGATAAAGAGATTAACCAGGCACGAGCACCAACTGGATTCCTAGTGTCTGGCTACGGAATGATTGCCGTATGAGACACTCGAATAGACAGTTTAATGTTGATTACATCACATCGAAAACCTCTTGCCTGGGAAGACGAAGCACTCACGCTTTTGATTGCTCTGTGTGGTGACTCGGTGCGACAAATTCATTCATACCAACAACTGTGATTCGTTGCACCTACCGCTTATTTTCCTTCGGACGGGTATGAATCCTACACTATGCGAACATTTATGGGCAAACACTGCATCTGCACCGAACCATCAGAGTGCATGGTGGAGAGAATTAGCGCCACCGACGGTGACGATGATAAATGCGGTCGATCAGAAGTGCCGACAAAGTGTTGGAACTTTCCAAGGGACATATTCATTCTATCGTCGTACTGAAAATTCATATCAACTAGATTACATTTTCATTTATGTTTGAAACTTTTCAATTCATCCTACTCCGATGCATCTGTGAATCTCTAGACACGATTAAATTTCTAGCAATTCGAAGGTAATCCCATCAATGCATACCAACCACGACGATAATCCAGATCCGTTAGTCGCGAGCTACGCGACTGCACAGTCTGCTCGCACTTCCAGACTATGACAAATTGAAAAAGTAAAATTAAATTCTCTTCAGCGCCAGCAATGCTGAACGCGAAACGCAACACGGTCCAGAGCAGAGAAAGAGAGCATAATCGTATGTGGTAAAACGAAGCCAAAACCAGCATACAGCTCTCATCGCGGCCGACAGCCCAAACCGTTTTTCTCGGCGCGGTATGATCTACTATGTGACACTACTAATGCGTGTAAATAGTGTGCTGCTGGAGATTTGATCACGTGAAGCTGAAACGTTCCGGCAACCGTAAAAGGGGTGTGCAACGTGTGCGTCATTGCTTCTCGCACGTGGGGAGAGACTAAGTGGGTGGATTCGGTGGAGGTCGACAAGAGGTCGGTGTTACTCGAACTCGCACCACGTGAGCCAGGTGAGATGAGTGACAAGAAGGCAACAAAGGTGGGAGAATTAAAACCTCCGTTCGCTGCGAAGTTCGTCGCCGAGATCGATTCTATATGTGGTTTTGTTTGTTATGCTCCGATGGGGGGTTAAATTCTCTTTGGTAGTATTTTTCACTGTTTCACTCTTTTTTTTTACTTCTTGCACACGCATCCAACACACGGCAACGCATTCTGAGCTATATAAAGTGCGTCTACTGCATCGGAATGATATCAAAGTTTAGTAGACTCTCGATGTTTCAACATAATCCAGTCTAGTGTTTTTTTTCTGTACAGTGCTTTTGAGAACAAATTCTACAAAATGTTGTCCAAGGTAAAGTACCAAAGGAATATTCTCAAGCAGCTCGGATCGCAGCCACCGGACGGTTAACAGCAGTGCAGTGATAATTCGTAGAATAACCGCCGAGAAAGTTCGCAGTGCAAGTGAGAATAGTTCCTGCAGGAAGCAAACTACTTGTGCAAGCAAAAGGATCAACGCGATACTTCGAGACGAACTCAATTATTCAGAATAGTTCCCAAGGTTAAATTGTTCAGCTCGCAGGCGAAGTTTAGCTTGAATTTGATTGAAATTATCTCAATATTGAATAAGTTTTGGGGTTGGAAGATTTTACTGTCGTCTGTAAATTCGCGCGAACAAAGTGTTGATTTTCCGAAAAACAAATATTGGCCCGAATTACTAGAAGCTGACATTTTGGAAATGAACAATTCTTCTATTATAAATTGCAAATTATTTTGAAGGTTTGATTATTTTGAATATTTGATGGATTCACGTGCAGTTTTTATTATATTTACGATTGTTACCAAATTTAATTTGCGATGTAAGTCTACGCAAAATACATATGACTCCTTTTAAAGTGTCACCGACAGAATACCAGTTCAAAAACAATACACACACGATTTAAAATTCCAGTTGATGTACACCTTTGTGAGAGTACAACTTAATTGCCCTCAATACGCAGTGAGACAATTAAATTTCGGGACTGGTACTCCTACTGCATTTAAACAAGCCATATCAATTATTGTTGACTTCATTATTTAAAGGAGTTACCTCCAACTTCAGTACACTTTTGATATCGAATTTATAACGATTTGAATTTTATCTTTTAATCTTGCTAAATTATTTAGAAAGGAGTGCGAAATTAATTGAACATGGTAGATGGTTAAGAACACAATGGATTTTCCACGATCAGTGACTTGTGACTATGAGAGCCAATTTTCTTTATTGTAATATACGGGTAGAAATTGGTGAATTCGGGTGATCAAATGCTTCATAACTCTGAAATAACAGAGTTTTGGTCCAGTAACAACTTGACCAGGTAGTATAATTCGCTTAGTTGGCACATCCGTATGCCAATATATAGTTTTGGTTTTGGAACTTTATCGGGACAGAGGTGATAGTTTTTTGTCGATTCTGTGTAGAATTTCTTTTTTTTATAAAATTCTTCTTTAATAGCATCAACGTTCCTAGGGGAACTTCAACGTAGTAATACTTGCGTCATTTTCATTAGTTAGTTATTTGAGATTTCTATGCCAAATAACACTCCTTGATTGCATTCTGAGTGGCAAGCTCTAGAATGCGCGTGACCACAGTGCACGACGAGGAAAATATTATTTTACGAAAAATTCCCCCGATCAGATATACTGAAAGATACTAAAAATAGATTGTGTTTATTTTCAATAGAAAATGTACAAATCGAAATTTTTCATTCATTTTGCGTCACATTGGAACCTGCGAGATTTTTTCCTGAGCATTGAGAATTCTCACGCAATTATGAGAATCTCGCGACTCGGGTCTGCAATAATAAATTAACTGAAAAATCAATGAAAAATTCTGATTTTTAAATTTTCTAATACCGTTCTGAATCATATTTCGGACGCTTGAGGCATTTGATGCAGAAAACAGATCTAAACTTTATGCACAAGTACTATTTGGTTGATATTTTCACTAAATTAGTTTAAAAAGCTTTTAAGCTTTCTACTTTGATGCCTATTTGATTAAAAACATCAACAATTATTGAATAAAAATGTTTTTCAATTGAAGCGAATAGGAATCAAATTTCGGACACTATTTATGAAAAAAAAATCATATTTCGGACAGAGTGAATTCAAATTTCGGACACTCTGTTTGCATAACAGTTTCTTGTGGTTTAAGCTCAACTTGTATTTCAGTACAATTACTAATGCAATAAAATGATCAAACATGAGAAAAATGAAGTGTTCGGGTGTTTTAGTTATTGTTTAAGGTATATTTGAAGATTTTTTTTCATTTTTTGAGTGAACGAATAATCGGTATCTTGATGGTGTTATCGGTTCTGAAGCAATGGCGTGTCGCAGAACTAATTCCTAAGAATATTTTGAAACTTCAGGACAACACCTAAAGCGTTACATATGGGTTTTTGAAAAATATAAAAAAAAACAAAATGGTTAAATCCCTCAAAATGAGTCATTCCAACATTCCAACGAAATCGAATACCAAAAAATCGTTTTAGGACAAAATTTCCGAGGGCATAAGCTTCTCAAAAATGCAAAAAAAGCAAATTCGATTTTTTCAACCTTCCTGACCCCGGTCCCCTCTTAACCGCAGTAGAAGCTGTTTTGATTTTCATCTGTTTCGTTCGTCCCTCAAAAAATATATTCTATCACTATTATGTTTATTGATATTAGTTACAATATTACTTGTATATATTTATATATCTCAAATGCGCTCTCATCCATCCGCTTTGTATGTTGGCCAACACTGATTCTGAGGATTTCCTGAGGATTTTGGATTTTGAGTCGCAGCAGTACGGATAGACGATCCTGCTCTAATGTCATCCAAAGCGTCTTCAACTTTGTCCTTGTTGTACTTACGCTTCGCATTTATAATAAACCTGAAAACACACATTGTAACACACAAAATTCGAATCAAATTTCGGACATTTGATTTTATAATTTTTTGAAGAAAAATTACAATATACTTCATTATGTTTTATAACCAACTGTGAAACACTTACCAAGTAATAACAGTTAACTGATAACGATGATGATCAGGGATGAAACATGAGAGAAAGTTAACTATTAATAAACGGTTATATTCTACCTGCTCACGGTAAGCGAACGTCAAAAACAAACAATAATGAGTATTGTTGTTAGATTTTTGCCTACTATGTTATAATTTAGAAGTAAATCTAATATAAAATGTTGGTGAAACCAAGGGGATAATCTAAAGAATCAATTGTGATATTAATTTCACAGTTATATCATCAGGGCATTAAGCATTTCAAGATATTATTACAAAGTGTCCGAAATATGATGCTGTCCGAAATATGATTCAGAACGGTAATATAAGTACAATCAAAACAAATGGTGGATATGTTTCATAGAAAGGAGATTCTACACAGAATGGACAAAAACAGTCACTTCTGTTCCTATTCTCTTCGTTTTTTTTTTAATTAATGCATGTGAAATTATCTACAATAATGGCATTTTCATTTTCATAGAACCAATTATAATCAGTTTCTTATTATGACCTATCCAATCTGGGACCTGTTTAAAAAAACAAAACAAAACAATTATATACCGTTCTGAATCATATTTCGGACACTTTGTTCTAATATCTCGAAATGCTTAATGCACTGATGATATAACTATAAAATTATTATCATAATTGCTTCTTTAGAGTAATACCTGTAAGTGTTTCGCAGTTGACTATAAAATATAATGAAGTGTAATGTAATTTTCGTTCGAAAAATTACAAAATAAAGTGTCCGAAAATTGAATTCAATCTGTCCGAAATTTGATTTTTTTTATAAAGAGTGTTCGAAGTTCAAATCTTATTCGCTTGATTTGAAAAGCATTTTATTCGATGATTTTTTTATGTTTTCAATCAAATAGGTACCAAAGCGGAAAGCTTAAAAGCATATTGAACTACTTTTTTAAAAATATCAACCAAATAATACCTGTGCATAAAGTTTCGATTTGTTTTCTGCGTCATATGTCTTCAGCGTCCGAAATATGATTCAGAACGGTAGCTTGAAAACTACTTGTCTAATCAAAACTAAGCCATAGACAAAATTGTAAATAAAAATCAATTTAATTCTTTTAACATTATCTCTTTTTTTAACTTTATGTAACTGATCTAATTAAATGAATTGTGGCGCATCAATTAGAAAAAAAAATATTGTGACTAAATTTAGGAACCTTGTTTTGTTTTGAAATCAATGTTTTTTAACAACATGAATCGAAAAACAACCTTAAATATTTCTACCGAATAAACATTTATAAGTTCTGGCTTCAGAATTGGCCACTGAATATTCCAGCAGAGAAATGAAACCATTGTGGAAACATATTTATATATTGAATATATTTTATGCAATAGAATAACTTAAAATAAAGAGAAAAATATTTTTGGAACATGGGATTTGAGTAAATTCAGTACAGAACCACCTTTTTTATTTTTGATGTATAGTTCAATGAATTTACAAACAACTTTATCGTAGGTCACATTCCGAACAGACAAGTAGTTTTCAAATAATGATTTGCTGTGAACAAAGGTACTCAATTATGGGTGTAGCATAAAAATAACTTCAACTACACTCGACAGTAAAAATTGTAAGAGTAAGGATTTTTAATCGATTTTCGAAAGACTGTAACTTCGAGAACTCATTGATGTAAAATCCATAATTATTTGATTTTGTTAACACCTTGTAAATATGGTGGCAGGTACCTAAACGCACATTTTCATGGTCAGATGACCAATGTAAATCAAAAATAATTTTTTATAAGGACGTATTATATATAAAGTTCTATTCTTTTTTTTACTTTATCGTGCCCTTGTAAATATAATTTGTCATTTGATAATGAAAATTGTTATTTCAGGCTACCTCCTTATATAAAACAAAAATTTAAAAACGGAGAGAATCGCGTCTAGTTTTTCGTTTTGTAGCGCGTCATTATTTATTGCATTTTTCATTATCAATGACGAAAGGGCATTTTTTCATGTAAACAAAAAAAAATCCCTGTATTGAATCATCCAACAACAAAGTTGTAGGGATCAATAGAAAGCTGAGTGAAAAGGTTAGTTTTGTTTGCTATTGAATTAGTTGGCATAGAGTTGTTCTGGTACACGAAATTTAAAAAAAAAACAGATAGAAATAGATTTATTATTTTTTCCCGATATTTTTGTACACTTTTTCTATACACACCAAGATCAAAATTTGTTTGGGAATTTTCTAAAACTTTAAGGTTTAAGTTTTGAAAATATGTGCATTCTTCATGCGTTCAATTTTCACGAAGTTACAGCATCTCAAAAATCTCCTAAAAATTGCGACACGTAGCGTAGCGTTTTTTTAATTTTATATGAGTATTTGAATAATTTGCTATTTTTTTGCTATAAAAATTGAAAAAAAAAATAGCCGCCATTTTGACAATTTTTTTGATTTTTGAAAAACCGCTACGTTTCGCGACGGGGAATGCATTTGTATGTATTCCAGCTAGGTCTCCCGCATCCCATCTTCCCATCTTTTGCAAATGCCTATCGTAGATACCAAGGAATGCTTCCAGTAATACATTGACGCTTGTTAGATTTCCTGCGTTTCAATATTGCAGTAGCCTTATATGTCGAATAATTGAAATCGAAACTCTATATCATTATCATTTGCTATAAGTTCAACACTCAAAAAATCTGTACCTCTTTGCACTTCAGGACCAAAATCTGTAATATTCACCGTGTGGAATCTGTTTTTAAAAATCTGTACATTTCCAGATAAATCTGTACAACACTGATTACAACTTGTAGAATTACTAACCTGAATTAATAATTTTTTAACCTTAACGCTTTCAAAAGTTACGCTGGCTGGTGCCTTTATAACCTCGCCGTGTGTAATTTTTGTGCAAGAGCGGAGTATAAGTTGCAAATATTTTCGTACCCCCTGGTATCCTTGGTGATAGTACAAATACTGTGCTGAGCATGCATCCCGACAGCAGAACCACAATGGAATTGTGCGACATCTTAGACGACTCTGTTTGGGGAGCACAGACTGCTCGTGTTATTTCCAATAAGATAAAGCTTGACATTTTGGAATCATTCGATTTTTCATTCGTTTAGCCGCACCCTATTTTTCCTTAATATTTTTAAAAATAAGTCATTTCTCTGTACAGTTTTGCTAATAGAAGACGATTATTGTTTATTTTCATCGAATTCATTCTAAAAAAAAAAGTATAAATTCACTTTTTGTTTTCTAAGTAATTCAAACATGTGAAATCAGGGTGGACATTCGTTTCGCCGCATCCTAAAATTTCAATAAAAGAAAATTTGTGCGGCAAATTTCGAGTCCAATCGGTAGCTAATATTTAGTAGGCCCACCTCCATTTCGGATCACTTTGAAAACTCGATTTGGCATCGAGTCGGACAGCTTTTAAAGTGTTGCCATATTGATTATAACCCAACATTCCTGAATTACTGCCTTGAGACTGGAAATGTTGTCAAATTGTCATCCGTTTGCATAGACCATCTCGGCCAAAATTCTCCATAGGTTCTCTATGGGATTGCAATCGACTGCCAGCAGGTCATTCAAGAAGCGGAATGTCCTTCTCGGCAAACCATGCTTTCGATTGCTCGGAAACGTGGATCTATGCATAATCCTGCTGAAAAAACGACATCCTCGGTAGCATTATTCTCAATATGGCCAATCAAAACGTCCTCCAGTAATTGAAGATACTTTTCGGAGTTCATTCGGGTGAAAATGAGACAAATGAGAAGCATGCTGTGAAAGGAAACGGCTGCCCACACTGTCAAACTTCCGCCCTCAAAGTTTCGCTTCGATCTCACGACATGCCGTTGACTTAAATTGTACCAATAGCAACTGTAACAGTCCGGACCATCCAAATTGAAATTTTTTCGCCGGAAAATACAACATTTCTCCATTCTAGTTTCCATTCCATGTATTGCCGGGCGAAAATGAGATGGTTCTGCTTATGGGTGGCGGTCAGTTTCGGCTTCCCTTGAGGTTTCTTCCACATGATGTTTGGTGACTCATTCAAGATGCGCGCAATATGCCTCTTCGTTACTGGAACAACCGATTCTGCCTTAATGTATGAGCAGGACATCGTTTCCTGGTTGCTTCGTGTCTTATTCAACCTTTAAGACGTAAAGTACCTTTGGTGTTCCCATTTGTTGGTCGTTATATCCCATATTTCTGGCACTATTTAAATAAATTCCGTACCACTTTCTCAGATAGACCAATTTTTGTTACGATCGAGCGATTAGAGCGATTTTGTTCACTGAATATATTTATTATTTTCCGCCCCTCTTCCGCCGTCAATAGAATACCTTTCGCCATTCCTTTAAATTCTACGTAAATCACTAATCTGACCAACTTCTTACGCTGTACATCTAATATTTATCTTCTAAATTGAACATTCCCAAGCATTTTTTCAAAAAACACAGTTAAAGGCTTGGTGATTATGCGAAAACTCGCTTTTTTGCCCTGCGGCTAAACGTATGTCTCGGGAATAAACGACGTTTGAATGTTTATATCCACCGATGCCGCCTTGTGTATGTGCGTGTGTGATTATGACGCACGTCCTTTCAATTATAGTGACTTTAATATACTATCACTACAGCAAATAAGTATCCCGATAAAAAGAACATTCCTAGTTTTTTGTAAGTATTTTAAGTTTTTTTTCAAGTGCGGCTAAACGAATGTCTATCACTGTATAATATTTTGTTGTTTTAAAAGGTGCATGGAAAAAAACTCCAATCAATGATGAAATTCTTTCTGCACTTTTTCCAACTATTATAAGCGTACGATTTTGTTATGATTTTTTGCAAAAAGTCATTTTTGGATAAAGGGGGAAAAATATGTTTCGCTACCACCGGTCAAATTTGAAAAATCATAACTCAAAAACGAAAAAAATAGCATCTCTGATATCGAAATATGTTATGTAAAAAAATCACAGCTTTCAAGAAAAACTATTAAAAAATATAGCGCCAAAGCCATGAAAATAATAAAAGACGACTACAATCAATAACAAAAATAAAATCCATTTTCTTTGCAAGTTCAATATTTTTAAATAATTGGCTTCAATTTGATATGTCGATCATCTAAATCGGTTCAGTGGTTCAGAAGTTATGAGTTTTTGGAAAAAGTAATTTGTGGGAAAAAGAGGAAAAAAAATATTTTTCGGACCATTTTAAAGTGGAAATGGGCACCCTAATGAAAAAAAAAATACGAGTCTTATGTTTTGCGATAAAGAACAAAATTACTACTTTTGATGAAAACCTGACAACCACTTTATCGGTTTGGCATGGAATGACTGTTAAACAAAAATACATTTCAATTTCAACGATATTCAGCAATAAAAACGAGGAAAAAATAGCATTTCCGTATGTTTTACAATCATATCATGACAAGGGCTGTTACTCCGTTCAATGTTTGCGCTAACGAAATTGATATTTGTTCGAAAGTCGTAATGATTTTTCAGGCGCAATATCACATTCCTATATCTTCTGCATGGAAATGGAAGGCCAAATGTGTTGGTGAGCGCAAAACCCAAGAAAGAAATCGTCCGATTTGAGCTGTCCTAATTTTGTTGAATTCGTCTCTGCTCGTACATCAGTATTGGGAAGAGAAAAATCTGAAAATTTACGGAAAACTTTGAAGAAAGATCGGAAAATTCTAGTACTGGATATAATGTAAAAGTGTCCGAATTAGAAAGCCAAAAGCATTACAGTAGTCTTCGTACGTGTTGCCTAGTTATCCGTAAATTGAAGAGACATGTCACTAATTTGTCAGTACCGTCAGGTTATACAAACACGATGTGATGGGTAAATCATCTTCATTCATAAACATTCAGTTGGTGATGAACATACATTCCCATGCGTTTATATGTGTAATCTTTCGGCTGTATTCTATCAGCTTTCACCCAACCGATTGTGTGGGTAAGACTTGTGGTGTGTTGTTACACTTATTTTTGATGAAATTCATGATTTTATGGTATAATGTTAATTTTGATCCATTTGAATACACTCGACAGAAAAAAAAATTTCAATCGGATTTCGGAATATTAATGATTGTTCAATCCTGCTACCATAAGCATGGTTCATGGTCCATGCGGTATTTTGAAACATTTATCGCCTTGCATGGCAGATGGGAAATGTACACGATCTCAAGC
This sequence comes from Toxorhynchites rutilus septentrionalis, assembly GCF_029784135.1. Classification (NCBI taxonomy): domain Eukaryota; kingdom Metazoa; phylum Arthropoda; class Insecta; order Diptera; family Culicidae; genus Toxorhynchites; species Toxorhynchites rutilus. The sequence goes on along the minus strand of NC_073746.1, from coordinate 124,883,561 downwards.
GTAGGCGTCGAATATATCAATAAATAAATACTTATAATGGCGGACAATTATTCACAAATATCAACAACGAAGTCATTGACATTGAAAATCAATGAGTTGTACCATATTCGTTTCACCCGTTTTTCCACCAACGAAACAGCAATTGAACGAAATGAATATAAATTTCTTTTTTTTCATTTTGACGTAGGACTACGTCTAACTTATTGATAGGTTAGAAAAAGGCCCACTCCTAAGTTTCGAATGGCAAAAAAAATAGATTTTACATGTTAATATTTCTTCAATTAATGGATGGATTTTGGTTCTAAATACACAACTTGAATGAAAATATCCCCGAGACATATATAGTGAAAATAATAAAACAAGTAAACAATGTAGCGAATAAATGAGGTCGATTTTACTCGCGCATACTTCCCAATTCAACAAGCAGCATTCTTTCATTACATTCAATTCGATAGTTTGCATTCTGTACAATAAAAGATGCGTTTATTGAAAAGAATAATATAAATAGTTTAGAAAAGCTTTAAACTTTGCAGTTTATTCGCCTCTGAAATAGAATATGGGACTGTGCCAATGGATACTTTTGCTGCTTCTTTGAGAATATTATAAATGATGTTCATCATCATTCGCATCAAAATATTTTCGTGTGAATGAAAATTTTTAGTCAAAGCCTCAATAAAACAAACCGGGAAGAGGAATAATCAGAAGAAAATCAGAAGGTGTAGTCCCATGACTCTCCGGTTATTCACGACTTTACCCACCCGTCCTTTGCTTCTTTACGGCAAAATATATATTACTTAATATATTACATTTAACTTTTAGAAGATCAAACATGTCAGTTAATGAAATACATTGAATCGAGAAACATCATACACACTTTTGTTCAAATCGCTCATTCGTTCTTTTTTACCGTTAAAAATCTAATAGATCGTTAAAACATTCGAACACACTTACACACACATTAGTTATGTTTTATTTAACACCCAGAATATTCACTAGGAATAATTTATATGGCAAAACAACGTTTGCCGGGTCAGCTAGTAATGGATAAAAATATCGTGAAGGAAAAAAAAAACATTCTTTTCCTTCATAGATTTCATTGACTAACACATTTTTTTCCAGTTAAATCAATAGCAAATCGAATCAACCGCATCAACCAGCTTTAATTTGATCCCTATATTGTTCCTTTAGAACCATTCATTACAGATTATTTCAGTTTGAATGAAAAATTACCCCTTCGTATTTGATGATGAATAATTCAATAAATAATGATCGCTCCGCAAATCGAAAGTTTTGAAAACTGAAAACTGAAAATCTAAATTTTTTTTTTCAGGTTTGTACAGAGTTCATGTACAAACTTAAAAAAATAATAATTTTGATTTTGCATCGATATCAGAAAAGTACCAAAATAGGTTTTTTGTAGTGTTTTAGAAAATCTCTCGTAACAAGTTCACATGTTTGAAGTATTAATTCAAAGCCTAGTGTATCCCCTAAACCCCTGTGAACGTTCCACATTGATACGTTTAGTCTTTTTTTAGCCGGTCGATCAAAGTTTGGAGTAAATTAGAGGAGAACTTAATCACAAATTGTACCAGAAATACAAAATGCTATGCGTACTCTCGTAATGAATGAATCGGAACGTACGTTTTCAGAGTTTGTTCATCTATCCTAGAAAATAGTAAATCGAATTACATACAAAACGAATGTCAGCTTTGACAGCTCGCAGAAGTGTTCTATACCTCTATAAAACACCCATTACAAAGAACAATTATCGAAAAACTCTCATTCTAATTAAGCTTTGCGACCGTCGAAAGCTTAAAAAATAATCTTGATTTAAAATGGTTGAAATGGTTTTCGATTCTTGTAATCAACGTGTCACACAGAAATCTAAATGAACTTTTTCGTTCATTGAAAAAGTGGACACATCTGATTATTGAGACCCAGTCAGGAGCGTTTGTTCGAATCCGTTCAAAAATAACCATGCGACTAGACGAATCTTCTCAACTGCATACAAATGTGTAGGAGCTGCAAATATAGAATGAAAAATCAACACAGTACAAAAATATCAACGCGAGATGATAAGTAGATAACTCAATAACGAAACACTTGAGCAAACGTGGAATTTGTTTCTCAACATGATTTCTGAAAAACACGATGAAAAGAGAGTAAACTTCTGCATTATCTATATTATATTTTCTCGGTCCAATTTGCTCTGACAAAGATATGGACAAAGATCTTGCTATCCCCTAACACTCACGAGGAATTAATTGCTGTCGTTTCATTATTTCATGCATCCCTAAACTCCGCAAAAGTAATTTTTGTCGATTGCAATTCCAATCAATAACGATTATTTTACTCCGCCAATCCAACGCACCTGGAACGAACAGTTCGTAAATATCTCTGGTACAGTAAGGGGGGCTGTGTATTTGGATCAATCATCCCCGATGCCGCCTAGCAACAAGGCCGCCCACGCGGCGTTTCCCGCCGAACGTTCAATTTCCGGTCTTAGAAAAGCTAAATATATCCAATCGCAGTGAAATGAATGATTTCCACGATTGTCTCCGCCACAGCGTTCTTGTCAAACCAAAATTCGTATGGTTTGACAAATAAATCTGCAGCAATAATTCAAACGAACAAATGTTGGATGTAATACTGCCTGAAGACAGCAGAACACCAGGGTCGATACAATCGCGTAATACCCCAGAGCACGAAGAATAAGTACCAGCAGATCAACAATCAGAGCGGTGGAAAATTGCTTCGACGCGAAGAGATTCATGTCCTCGCTTCCGAGCATTACGTGACACCGTGTCGTAGTAATTTGCAGTGGCAGCTGAAAATCGACAACAAATTGCTCACCTCTATAGTATCGGAACATGTGTCTCAGTGGGGTGTTTCTGCATGCTGCGAAAGCGAACAAAGTGGGGTGCAAGTGGATTCGAAGTAATCTTATTTTTTACGCGAAAAACTCCCAAGATTTCCGTTTGTTCACTCACACTGGTTACCGATGTCACTGTTGCATAGCATTTCTTCAGCCAGAGATGTCCGATGTTTACGAGGTTGAAAATAGATCTGGAATTAGCTCCGCAGAATTCCGTCTCCCCCTTCTATTTCCAGCCTAGCCTAGTGCGGACCCACCGAGTGTGCTTCGGCTCAATGCAAAAAGGAAGAAACTTTTTGTTTACATTTTTGCGCGCAACAGTTTTATAGCTTCGGAGGTGGAGTTGAAAAACAGACAAGCTCGACAGCAGGCCCCATCCAGCAGGACACGTAGTTTGAGCTTTTTCTCAGGTCAACTATATTGCGAAACAGCTGGAGAATCAACAAGCGGAACGTGACATCGACGCTGGCATGATCCGTCCTGACCGGGTGGGTTTTTCACTTTGCAAAAAATGCAAAAAATGGATCTACGATTGGACTTGGAAAGTCAATAATGGGAAAGTTTCATCGTCTGTTGACTTCAATCGACTGCGCTGTGGAATGTGAATGAAAGATATGAATATCCGTTTCAACTTCACGGATCAAATTGAAGACGCACGTCAGCACAATAATCATATAAATGAAACCAGACTTGATTATTGCATCATCCGGGACTCCTTGTATGAATTTTGCCCCATCAAGTCTCTCTCTTTTCACGCTATCATCGGATATATATGCCAACCCGAATCTCTCCCCAAATCTGGCATTCATAATGAAGATAAATCCCTAATCAATTTCCATTTGCTCCAGGCACATTGACACCCGACGATTCTGAATTTGCTCTCGTGGGTGCGCACCATCCTCTTCCGCCCATCCAGGTGCGTGGCCCATAAGTGGATTCGGTAGGATTCAATCCGTGTTTCAGCTTGAATTGGATGCGACATAGAATTGATTTTTGGGAGTAAGAAAATTACGAGGGAGGGGGTCCGGTTGAAAGAAACCTGGCATATGTTCACTCGCTGCTTTACAAATATGCACAAATATGCTTCTATGAATGTCACTGGTGATGACATGTGTATTTCAGCTGCTCTAGACAACCGAGCAGAAGGTGTGTTGATTTCTGAACACACTGAACACACATTTGAGGAGGGAGTGGGGCACTTAATCTTTAAATCAGTGGGGTTGTATAACATTTGGATGCTCGATGTCGTATGATGATAGTCTTTGTTTGCGAACAATAAACGAATAATTTATCCATAACTGGATGATTGCAGTGGAGACTATAATCAAATCAAATCAAATTATCGACATTGATACGTTTTACTTTGCACGCAATGAATTCACCCCGTAAGGTTCTAGTATTTGTGCGCTTACAATTATGCCATGCAATTGAATCTCTAAATGGATAGTCCTGTGAACTGTGAGAAATAAGCTTATCGCCAACTACCATCGATTTTCTGTTAACACAAGCCGGGGACGGTATCGACAAGATAATCTTATAACTCATTAAAATCAACTGCCTTCCTTCCCTTATCCCGCCTCCCATTCAAAGTGCGATAGAATAGAGCTGATAAAAAGGTGTTGATTTCTCGCTCTTGGCCTATCGCTTGCTAATGAGCTCGCTCGCCATCGGAACGGTCCTTCTTCTAAGCCACCCCTTAATGGTCGAAAAAACTTTCATAATCTCTTCTTCGTCCGGACAACACTCTCGGAGATTGTTGATTGTTTCCGTGTAGCCGGAGAAGTTCATTAGAGAGGACCTTTATGGCTTGTTGCGTCCCAAAGCCACCACCCTCGCGCCCCCGGCCTTCGATGAACACTCCAATTTTGATATCGACGGCCGGTCACGGCACGAGGGCAAAAAAGTTTTATCTTTTACCCCTACAGTGGCACTGATCTATCCCCCTGTGTCTGCTCGGGGTGATAACACCAGTGCTTCAGACATGCAGGCACGTATTTCTTCGTCTACTTTCCATGAAAAAAAAAAAAACATTCAAATGTTTTATTTTCCAGAACAATGAGCCGGCCTTTCCTTACATATCATATAACAAAAATCAGAAAAATGTTTTCTCATGAATTTTTAAAATAATATTTTTTAAATAAATATTAAAAAAAGTTGAATTCGTTTCTGCTCGTTTTACGACTAATGAATAACATGAATTTCCTAGTAAAAATATTGAACTGCACACCATTCAAAATGTCGTATTTCTATGGTTTTTGAGGTTGAGTCCTATCTTTCGAATCATTCCCATTGCTTTTAAACGATCGGATATGGTTTGCTGAGCTTCTCCAACTGTATCTGCAAATTCTTGTTGTGTTTGTGACGGAGTCTCCAATTCTTCATCTCCAAACTTTTTTGGCGGTCCGGAACGTTCTTCGTCTTCCAAGTCAAAATTACCTCTATTGAACCGTGCAAACCACATCTAACACGTTCGCTCAGTTGAAGCATGGTCATCATTACCTTCCACTAAAATGCGATGACTTTCCGCAGATTTTTTCTTCATATTGAAGTAATGAAAAACGCTTCGCTTCAACTTTTTGGCATATACTGAAATAGACGCGCAATGACAGTAGCTTTCTAACGAATGTCTGGAAATTTGATTCATTGGAATAATAATCAGGTTAAGCCATCTGTTGTAAAACCGAAGAAACTTACCGGTACACCTAATAGATGTCTATAAGCATCACGCGGTTGTGATTCAGGTGTCTGACTCATCATGACTCAAAAATGGGAAAAGCACATCTCTGATTTTTGGATATGTTATGGAAGAAAATCTCAGCATTGAAGAAAAAAATATAAAAAAATATAGCGCGGTTGGTCCCGAAACCATGTGAACTATGAAAAACAACAACAATCAATAATAAGGATAACAAAAAACCTTTTTTCCGTCCATTATCGTTTCGTAGCCTAATTGGTTGCGTGTCCGCTACTAAGCGAACGATCATGAGCTCATAACTCAGGGCCCCTCAACTGACCATCTTAGTGTGTTATTCTAGCTACTATGTCCACGCAACAATCATCATGTGTCGGTAATCCCAGTCCCTTACCGCTCACATTTTCGGTCTGCTGCATCGGTAATTGGCACTATTAATAACGCAACTAAAGGCTGATTTAGACGATGCCAGTCAGCGCTCTAGTTGAAGTATCCAGTGAATAGAGAACAGACACTCTGTTCAAGTTAGAGGCCAATTACTTGTTCGATACTGGTACAAGTAACTTGAACAGAGTGTCTGTTCTCTGTTCACTGGATACTTCAACTAGAGCGCTGACTGGCATCGTCTAAATCAGCCTTAAGGAAGCCTCATATCAACAGTCCCGCTGTGAACAGCCCAACTGTGAACATTCGAACAATAGCAATATTCTACCGCCGAAAAAAGGCGACATGTGTTGTGCATCGATAGAATAGGAATTCTCTTGCGCCTAAACGGCTACTGATAAAGATAAAAAACAAATGTTTAGAGGCGAATGAACTGAAAAGTTTAAACCCTCTTAAAGCCAAAAAGAAGAAGAAGAAACAAATGTTTATCGATAGATAGCGAAACTCATAAGCCTCAAAAATGATAACAGTGTAATATACAACAAAAGTTATCCTAAGATAAAAAATGTACACGAATGAATTCGGCTCTGTTATCGCTGTATTGCCAAATGAGCCAGATAGAGCCTAATAAAAATAAACTGTTGGGATAAAAAAAAAATTGGTGTCTCTTAGTCTCAGAGTTATTGTTCATGTCGTTTGGTTCTCTTGCCTATACTAGACCATAGTTTGATTACTTACTGGCATGAAAAGAACGATGATCTTGATAATCAACGAATCTTGCGAACGGTATTTTTGCTGACTTGGTGATATGGTGATAGAATCCTGTTTTTCGTCGATTTTCCACACATTTTTTATGTGTGAAACCTGATTTTCTTCTACTACTGTTAATTTTCCATGGTGAGTTGTTTAGGAAGGTTCTAGATGGTCCCTGAATTAACGAACACCTTCCCATTGTATCCTCTCTTAATCGACCATCTCTTCTAAACGTCGACCTAGATGGAATTATGATCCGACCAATTGATACAATTATCAAAATGCAGTGTTTGTTTACTTTTCGCAACCTTATCCTGGGTCATCCTTGAAATTTACCTTGTCCGAACATCATTTGTCATCTCCAGTAGTCATCTAGTACTAATAGTCATTTCAGTAATTCAGTAAACCATCTACGAGTGCTGAGCTCCGCTTCCACCAAACACCCTTGGCTCCTCCCTACAGAAATTTTCGGCCTCTCTAGAGAACAATATCTATTTTGCTGGGTTTCTCTGTTATTCTCGGTTATTTGGAAGCTGAAATATTGTCGGTCTATGGTCGAAACTGTTAGATAAAGGCGGTTTCTGTCTCTTTTAATGGATGTTTTTTGTTGGACTAAAAACGCCATACAGAAATCCATACAAAGATCCATACAGAGATGCATACAAAAGCACTCCGACCCTAAAAAGTAGGTTAGCCACCAGCTCAAGAACCGCCTGAGTCAAAAAAAATCTTTTTTTCATGAATATACTGCCGTTCTACGCATAGTTGTCCCATGTTCAGCAACTGAGAAAAACTCATTCAAAGTTTTCTAGCATATATATTTGTTTACCAGAAGCTTTGAGCATTTCTGTTTAGCAATACACTGGGTTTTTTTTATAAGCAGAGAAGTATTGTTTAATGAAATGTGAAAAGATCCTCTCATTTGAACCAATCAATCTTGGTTACAGACTTAAAAATTCATGGTGGAACTGTTATGCCTAGAAAATCCAACATGGGACAATTGAACTTGATGTTGTTTTTTTTTTTTGAAATACTGGGAACAAACAATAAGTGTTTTGTGTTTTTATTTAGAATATGCATAAAAACATCATTTTATGAAGAAAGGAGTGAGCTGCAATACTTTGCAGGATATAAATCTCGTTGTTATTAGGCATTCGCTAACAAGGTGTACACGTCTTTTGTTATACTTTTTTTATTTGTTTAAGAATTAGTTCGTTTTCCCAAACCAGAAATTAAAAATATTAGCCCTATTGAAAGCGTGACATAGAATTCTTGTACTTGAACCGATTTATTTGATATGGATTTACAAAAAAAAATATGGTGGGACAATTGAGTTTGATGTTGTTTTTTTTAAAGATGGGAGCAAACTATAACTATATATAATTCCAACACACAATCCAAATCAATTTCGTATCATTCACAGCCATGAAAAGAGTTCATAACTTTTTACTACGTATACAATACTTTGGAAACATATCTCTGAAGTTCATTTTTTTATGTGATTCTCAATTAAATGTTTTGTAACGTTGTAGCCTATCAAATGAAAAATCACCACAACCTTAAGTAAACAGCTGAAACGATTTTTAGGGCCAAATCCAAGACAATTTTGCTAAAAAAACACTCAAATTGTCCAACATTGAAGGCTCAGTTGTTTTCTGACGGTTTAACAATTTTTTGCACGAACCGATTTGGACACTCTATTGCGATCTATAATTACAAAAAAAAACAATAGTTTATGTGTTTAAATAGAGTTGGAATGAGAGCATATAATTTTCCATATTTTATTGTAGACCGAAGGCGTTTCTCTAGCACGTGGTCGTATGCGATTGAGACATATCTGGTTCAAAGAGGTTGACATTTAATATGAAACAAATATCGTAACTTAATCTCACGTAAACTATGCGGTCAAGTCTCGGTCACAACCCTTCAACTTTTTGACATAGAACTACGTCTTACATTAAGGATGCCAAATCATAAAACAGGTCACGTTTTTTTGAAATAAAGTTAATGTTAATAACTATTTGTGCTGCGAGTGGATTTCAACGATTTGCATACCAATCGAATCGGAAATTTTCTAAGATGTTTTGATATGCTATACATTACAATCCCATAGTCTGTATATGGTTTAAATTGATGAAAATTGGAAGCATTCCCATTTCCCCATACATTTGTTCTGTACATTTGTGTGTTTTCCCGAACAGAGCTGTCAATAACGGGCAACTTATGCAGCCGCTAGAATAGAAACAACGAAGGGGGATAGCGAAAAGAGAATATTTGCGAAGTAAACTCCACCCTTGCATAGTAAGTAAACTGTCGCTAGCGTATAAGTATTGCATCTCCTCTGAGGAAAACTCTCAGAATCTTTTTGTGCAAGAAAACAACAAATGTCGCTTATTCTGCTCGTTTTGTGTTTTATGTTTCCCCTCGAGTTGTGAACGCTAGCGAATATTTCGTGTGCATCGGCTCTGTTTTGATGCAACAAGCTCCTAGCATTGTTGACGGTTTTGACCGAGAGTCAAGAAACGATTTTTCATAAACGGTCATTCTCGCGATGTTTCATTTTTATCGCTGCATCTGTGTGCATCTGTTAGACGCGTGTTTGATGCTTGTTGAATGGCGATGCACGGAAGATGCCTCTCGTTAAATACTCAGTGCAATGTGTGGGTTGACATAAAGAAACAAATTTCGACATATGATCAATTAGTGTATTGTTCTCGCAAAGGCAAGAAATAATCGTTGCTTCTCGAAATGATTCTGCAAAACTACGCAAGCCATTAAACCTTTTCAGGGCCCCGGAACTTTTTACTAACGTATTCGTAACGTAACGTAACGTATTCGCAAATAATATCCAAAATGATAAACCAACAAATAAAAAAAAAGATTGCGTAGTTCTACGTCCTAAGCGGTCGCGTCTCGGATACAACCCCTCGATTTTTTAACATAAATAATTTGCACTTCAAAAAAACGTGCTCAAAATTAATATTGATGGCTGGATAATTGTTTTGTTATCTTCAGTACTTTCAGTAAAAAAACATAACTTGGGGAATTCGCTTTGTTTTTGACAAAACCTTGACAGAAATTATTGATCAATGAATTCGACAAACTTCTATTTAAATTCACACTGAAACAATTATCTTCCAAATCTGGCCGAATTTGAAGCGCTAAAACTGACGTTTGTGGCCAATGGAACACGTACCTCCTAACACCATCTGGATAGCTCCCAAGCATGATGATTACGAGACAAAAGTGACTATGAAAGCGGACGTTATGCAAATTGCTCTCGTTAAGTGTCCGTCCGTAACTCGACGGAAGGCAGCAGGAAACATATTTTGAACACGTGCCAGAAGGAGGAGAGCATTAAGTGAAAACACTTTTTTTCTTGTTGTTGTTTCGATACAACAGATTATTCAGCATCTTGGAAGGCCTATTACTTCCGGTCAGCATTAGCTAGTTGATACCGGAAATCTTTCTCATCCCGACCGAAATTGCGCCAGTATTTTTTTTTTGACGCCGTTTGAAGGGATTCTCGAATATGTTTCCATATTCTCCTAAACAAACGTTCGACCATCGTCCTTTTTCATTCGACGAGACAAAGAAAAAGTGATGATTTTAACTCAAATTGCTATAGTTGTGAATTTCGTATTGATCAGAACATCATCAATTTTCAGTCATGTTTCAAAATACTACAACATTGCGGAAATTTTCTTCTCTTGGCTGCGTTTAGGCAAAATTCAATATCGTCCTTAAATTTGATCCGCAAACTTGTAACACACGATATTTGCCTGTGCCAGCATTTTCATCCGTTCGGAAATGTATGACACAAGCATGTAGAGTGCAACGCTATTTTCGAACAGGCGAACAAAATGATCCAAACGATTTGATACTGGTAACAAGAAACGATTCACAAGGTTTAGAAGCAAGCGAAAAAAAAGTCTCCGAACAGGAGCTCCGAATACTTCTCTGAAAATTGAATTTGGGCGGAAATTTCCAATCACAGCTGACTTGTGCCGTCATGCGCCCCCACCTCCCACAACGGGGCATCCTCCCGTTGATCACACCCAACACGGTTGTATTGATAGGAAATTCCAGCTGAGAAAACGGTGCGATAGCAGTAAATTTGAGCTCTCGCACACGAACCTGGTCGGAAACACATAAATCGGGGCCAGTTCGTAAAACGGTATCTGTTCTGGTACCCCGGAGTGCACCAATGGAAGGCCGAAGATTGAAATAACTCATGCAGAACATTGTCCCTTCTGGCGAAGAGCAGAATGAATCGGAAACCAGATCCAATCGCATTTTCTGGATCTCATTATTTCAACTCCAGAGACAAGACAATTTCATTAACAAAATATCGAAGCAAGGTCGACACATTAAATTCGGTTTAAATTATACACAAAGAGAAGCAGAGGGTAAATGTTCATATTTCACGAGAATGAAACATTGATAATACTTTTGAAATTTGAAAAAAAAAAGAAACATTTATCAGCAGCCAAAACTCGGATGCTGGAGAACACAGAGTCTGACAATTACAAAGTGATTCACATACACATTTATCGTAAGATCAACGTTTTCTTGAAAAAAGAACAAGTTTTAATGTCAATATTCTTATGTTATGTTTTATTGATGTATTCAATTTGCTAAGTATATTACACTTCGAACAAAATCTATTTTTGACATTTTTAAACATTACATTCACGAGCTCTCCGAATTTCCTTGTTCATGCTTCCTTGCGCTTCTTCTGAAACAATACCTATAAGCGTCGAGTCATTCTTAGACTGAAAATCTCTTCTCCAACTAAATATTTTGCGAAGGCTTACCGACCTTCACTTAGGATTCCTATCGCATATGAATCAATAAGTTGTATATTCTTGTTGGCATATGATAGCAATTGTATAGTGCCTCATAGCGAAAGGCGGTTTCTGTTGCCTACACTTCAAATTTTCTAGAGTCATTCTCTAAATATTTCTTATGATATTCAAATCGGATCAAAATTCTACATTGATGCCTGTTAGATTGGGGAAGTCTCTGGGATTCAACATTGTAGCGGCCTTGAGGGTCAGATTATGAAAAACTAATTTATTTCTCATCTGCTCGATCAAACCTACAAACAATCTGTGACAGATATTTTTGAAATTTATCCACCATTCCTATTCCTACCGTTCTTATAATTATTGCTTCTACTCCCTACAACTAATTTTCAAATTCAGTAACATGTACATTGGACATTTATCCTACGATAGATTCCCCGCAGATATTGGGAAGAATCCCTAGATAAATGTCTTACAGCTCTTCATGTAGCCATGGAAATTTTGTTGATCTGAGGCTAAATGTATACCAAAATGCATCAGAAATTCAGTAATACAATCTTTAAAAGTGTGAGTATTCTGCAAGCGGTCTAGTGCATTAGTCACAGTTTAACAGAAACGACCGACGAGAATTTTTTCATCCGATCCATGTAAAGGATTTCAATTTTATGGAACCGATTTTTTATCACATTATATGTAGATGTTTATGACAGATACTTTTACTTCAATTTTAATTCATTCCAAGGTTCTTTTCTTCTGGGGGTCTTCGTAGCCACTTGGTTACGCGTTCGCTTACCAAGCGATCGATCGTGAGTTCAAACTCAGGGCCCTCAATTGACCATCTTTGTGTTGTTATAGAATAACTACGTCCACGCAACCATCATCAGCGATGGAAATCGATCCACGGTCGAAATAAGATCGATTCATCCATACAACTGCTCTGCTCTGCAAGAAACATCGGGCTGCTGTTCTATAAATAACTCAACAATGATCAATATCAACTGTCTCCGCTGTTCCGGTCTGCTGAACAATGGAAGAACAGAAAGAATACCCTTACGCCTAAATAGCTACTACTGTGTAATTTACCATAATGTAATGGAACAGAAAACTTAACGCCTAAATGGCTACTACTAACTACTGTGTAATTCACAATTTATAGAAACTTAAACATATGTACGTGTACACGATTAAACCCGGCTCTGTTACAGCTAAATGCTAATGAGCCTAATAAATAAATGGGATAAAAAAAAGGTTCTTTTCTAGTAATCTCGAGTAAAATTTAAAAAAAAACAGTGTTAAAAACTATACATTTATAAAAATTTGCACTCTGGGGGCGAAAATCGGAGAAGTGACTAACACCGATATGTTTTTCTATATTTCCTATACAATTTAGACATTTTTACTAAAAAAAAAGCTCAAAATTTCAATGTTCTGCTAGGGCCTGAAAAGGACCGGCTTCTTCGCACATTCTTGGATGTTTCGATAGTACACGAAGACCCTGTTGATTTTCTGGACTTGGATCCTATAAAGTACTTAGTCTTACGAAGACAGTTTTTTATGTATAACAAGCTGACCCGGGAAAATTCGTTCCGCCCAAAATGGATTTCTTTTAATTTTTATATTTCAAATTCTTCATCGAAACTCTCTTCGGAAATCTTTTAGATCTTATCAAGATAAACATTTTGCAGTGCAGATCTTGTCAATATCTTAATCCTACTAAAAGTTGTTGTTTATGTTTTATTCCTGAAATCTCATGATTCCAGATTTAGTTTTCTCGAATACAAAAAATAACATATTTTTAAAACTTTCACAAACCTTCAGTCAAAAGTGCCCTTTGGAATTATATATAAAACAAAAGGTTGATATTTTTTAATGGAAACTAAAATAATTTTCTACATTTCATTCTCTAATCATCATTTCGTAGGTCTTATAGGTTTTGAGTTAGGATTTTTCTCAAAAAAGATGGAAAAAAAACTCAAAATTGAAAAAAATTGCTCAAAAACGATAATACCTACAAAATGTTATTTAGAGAATGAAATGTAGGATATTATTTTAGTTTTCATTAAAAATAAAAATAAAATATTGAAAAAAAAATTTCACTGAAATTTTTTTTTTATTCCAATTAATTTTTCTCAAAAAAAATTTTTTTTATATTCTGAAATAAATAGATTTGAATAGCCCTTACAATTGTCCAACATGTTGTCCATACATCGGAAAATGGACACTTTTACAGGGAAAGAGTTTTTCCAACAACAACTTTTATATGTTTCAAAATTTGGTCAAAATTCCTTGTATAGCTCTAGCTCTCCAGCGCAAGTTTGTTTTTGTTGGTGTATTTTGCGTAATATGCGATTCTGTACTTTTGAACATTCCGTTTTGTCTCAAATTCCGAATACCGAGGCTTTATTGGCCATTAAACAGAGTCTCATTACTCAATACGGTACTGTCTCAGGAAATTAATTTGCTTTATGGATATAATAGAGCCGTTTTTCCCTTGACTATAATAAAATAAAATTAATAAAATTGAAAATATGTTCAATTACATTTATCTCAAATTCTAAACACTATGTTTGTCAGTGTCTCAAATTTCGAACACCATTAAAATACTAATGTTAATGAAGATTTTTGCATGAAAGATCATTTGTTCATCCATTTATAGTGGACTCTCACATTTTTAGCGCTCAACATGAAAACAGTAAACAAAATACAAACCCCGTTCGATTTTGGCACGGTTCGATTTTGGCAGATGTGCCAAAAACCAATTTAAGCTCAATTTAGGTTTAACCAATAAGGCAATTTAGGTTCAACCAATTTAAGCTCAACAAAAGAAAGATAATATGATTATGTTGCCAATATAAATGGTTGGAAACGGTCAACTGGTTCCGGAATGTGGCCGGAACATGTTCCGGTAACATAATGCGCATGATCAAAGTAGTACTTTTGAATCGTACTATGCCCATCATGTGACACCGTCATGTGACGTAATCTAATTTTGTATTGATCCCTTTAATTATTCGGTATTTAAAAACTAGCCCATTGGTGGTCATATCTAGTGTCTAGGTCGTCATAGGCCAAATGCGGACCTGCTCCTGTTGCGTTCCGAATACACCCGGAAGGTAATTCTCTTATTGTACCTCTAACAACTTGAAATTCAAAAAGTAGTCAATTGGTGAACATAATAGATGCATACGACATTTCTGGCCTCATCTGCATGTGCTCCAAACCCCTTGGCAATCCATTGTTTTCCCCCTTGGTATCATTGGAATGTTACTTTCTTAAGGTGAAGGTCGATGCAAACCACATTATTCAAAATTAAATTATGAATTTTAGTTTCCTCCAATATGATTGTGAAGACATTCGAAGACATTTTTCCGTACCATGTGAAGACATCTAAAAAAATCACCTGGCATCCCTGCCTAGGACTAATAATGACCAAGGCGCCTAGAAGTAATCCTAAGGTGGGCCAATATGCTAAAACCACTCTGCAGCCATCTTGGAAGTCTACTGTGTTTTGTTTGTAAACAAAACACAATACGCCTGTGCCCAGGCTCGTTCGTGATCAGCCTGTCTCTCTCACGCTTCAAGCAAATGATTCACCCTCTACTTGCTTCCGTACTGTTTTCATATACCGTTCCTGCTGACATGCTCTTTCCCGTTGACTTATTTTGATGATGTAACCAGCTATATAGAATAACGAGTTTTGTTCTGTTCTGTCGAGGAAAGTTTTCGCTTCATCGATGGTGTACTCATAGTCGAATTCCTGCCACCCCACATTTATCGAGGTACACATCTCAACAAATACAAAACGTCTCATACCTGAAATTGTTAATCCATGTATGCTTCCCTGCAGCAAGCTATGAGAAGTACGATGTTCACCGAAATCGAATCTTCGTCTCCTTCTTCCGTCATCTCCTTCTTCCTCTAAGCAGCCTTTGTTGTCTTTATTCAGTACCAGAGCGATAATTTTCGCGTCTGAGTACCGTTCTGAATCATATTTCGAACGTTTAAGGCATATGATGCAGAAAACAGATCTCAACTTTATGCACAGATATTATTTGGTTGATATTTCTAATAAATTAGTTCAATATACTTTTAAGCTTTCTATTAAGTATCTATTTGATTGAAAACATGAAAAAAATCATCGAATAAAATGCTTTTCAAATGAAACGAATAAAACTCAAACTTCGGACACTAAATCAAATTTCGGACAGATTGAATTCAAATTTCGCACACTTTATTTTGTAATTTTTTGAACGAAAATTACATTACACTTGATTATTTTTTATAGTCAACTGCGAAACACTTACCAAGAAATCACAGTGAACTGTTAACAATGATGAGAAATGATGAAACACGGGAGAAATTTAAATATTTATGAACGGGTAAATTCTACGTGCTCACGCTAAGGAAACGTCGAACACAAACGATAATGAGTAGTGTTGTAAGATATCTACCGATTATGTTATAATTTAAATGTAGTTCTCATGTGAAATGATAGTGAAACCAAAGGATTACTCTAAAGAAGCAATTGTGATATTAATTTGATAGTTATATCATCAGTACATTAAGCATTTCAAGATATTAGAACAAAGTGTCCGAAATATGATTCAGAACGGTATTCATCTACGCAAAATTCTTCCTCGGGGTTTTCCGTTGTTTCAACTGTGTCGATGTCCATCTGGGAATCGAACAAAATACGCAAATGAATGTCGTCTTCGTGCAGCAGTTCCAACTATCCAGCTTATATTTTTCTAAGATCGTTCAATTACTGTTTCGGAGACATTCACCCATGCCTCATGCAGCCAAAAAGGAATAGTCTTTAAGGTTGATTTCTTAATCCGTTACTTAAAGTAAGACTCATTGGCGTTTTCAAGATATAATTTGTCTCGGATTGTTTTGGTAATTTGAATGACCTGTTGGTCCATGGGCTGCAGTAAAGGGGTCAAATTTTGCGGTAGAAACTTTACCTCTATCAAGCCGTCATCTGAAATCAGCTCATGCTGGAAATGATGGACTGTACAATAGTCAAGAAGGAGAACGGCCTTTGGTTCGATTCCCAGTCTACTGGAAAATTTCCGATTATTTGGTACGAAAGACTCGTGATATGTCGTTCATGCATTTTTCGAAGCGGCATATTCAACAGGAATTTAAACGCTTTTAAAAGCCCTATGGGCTCTTAGTTTTTCCAATTATAAACATCGGCAATTTGTGAGTACCCGTAGCATTTGCGCATGGCATAAATGTTATTCTCTATTTTGCCATCTTTAATCTTGGAGTAGTAGACTCTTCAGTGTATACCATAGTGTACCCGAGGAGAGCAAAATCTAAAATATTCGCGTAATCTAATTTTGTATTGATCCCTAAATATTTTTAACCACCAAAAAGTTAAAAAAAAACAATATGAAAAAAACCGTTCGTTTTTGGCAACACAAAATATTCTGGCGTGTTGCCAAAATCGAACTGGGTCTATAGTTGAAACAAAAAAAAACTGAAAAATTGACGATGCTTGTGTATTACGGATTTTTCTATCGCGAACATCTTATCACTGATTTTGACAGCCACTTTTTTCGCAAATGCTTAGTGTTATGAATTATAGGATGTATCGATAACTGTTAAAATGTTAAAATGAAGCCTATACCACAAAGAATGTCAAAACTTTCATTATTCAATCATTCATAACATTAACGTCTAGTAAATTTACATTCAACAATGAAGCGTTCGGAATTTGAGGCAGAACGGTACTACGACGGGGTTCCAATTTCGCAGGCCGGCTTCCATTTGGCTGTCGAACACTAAAAATTCACATTCGCTGCACGTATTGTTTCTTGAAAATAATAGTTTTTTGGAAAGATCATCTCCCGATATCGTTGGATTCTGCGGTCGTACACACAAAAAAAAAACAATATTCAAAAAATTATTCCTTTGGACTTATGTACTATGGAAAATGTGTACGTTATATCGAGGTAAAATGTATGTTATATCGAGGTAAAATGTATGTTATATCGAGGGTACGTTGTAACGAGGGTACGTTATATCGAAGTTTCCCTGTAGATGGGTCTTTGGGAAGGGATACCAAGCATAGAAATGGCAAATAAATAAATTTGAACTGTCATTGGTTAGAATTTGAAGAGTACATCGTGAGAGAAAGAAGTACATGCATATTTTTTTTCTAATTTTGTACTGTCAGAGAATAAATTCTGCTATATGATGCAGTAAACTTGGAAAAGCACAAGTAATGTTAATCTGCAAATCGCTACCAGAGTACATGTACTAACCAGATTGCATCTGCACGAATCCAACTCTGAAAAACACCTCCCGGCTCCCAGCTTAATTCCATTCGCAAACACTTCCTTGCGCTCGGGCGATAATCATAAACCAACATCAAGCTTCCATCCACAACCAGCTGCACACCGTCCGGTGGAACAATGTTTCGAAACAGAACTCGATTGTACACAATGCGCCAAAAAAAGTGTGATTTACGAAATGAAATACCACCGGTGTTCCTCCGCAGGCGGTGCCCTTCCAAACAAAATTCTCAACACTTAAATCTAATCCATTTCTTCTCGCTTCTCGGTTCTCGCACCACATGGAAAAATCCGGATCTTTCACAACACAAATTGCGCCGATGATGGAATTGCGCCTCGTTCCACACACCTCTGGCGTTCAACCTGCTGCCATTGTGGCATCGGAAAATACCTACGTCAATCAACACAGGTCTTCGTCCTGCTCGCCGCCGTCGCCGTTGGTGTCAACGCCGTCGCAATCGGTGTTGTCGCTCCAGCCGCTGCCGTATTGAAGGTAGGTTGAACATTCGCTCCCCCCTCCCCCGTGGAAATAAGGTGGAAGCAGTGCTTGGTAATGGGTCTTTCAGCTGAGAAAGCAAACGGAGTTTAATTAATTTCCATCTGCGTCTTCGCCGCAATTTGGTCCTTTTGTGCTGAAATCCTTCGTATTCATCCCACTGGTCCTGGGAGAAATTCAACAATTGCATGATGAGCTAAATTATTCAATAACGTCGGGTATCATCCGCCTCGCAGAGGATATTTTCGAGCATAATTCAAATAGACCATCGGATAATTAGCAATTCTTGCCTTTCGCACGAAATTCGTTCAGCAGCGATTTTACAAGAAACTCATTTTTTTTTGTTTCAGACTGAAGAATACGACGCCCACCCGCAATACAGCTTCTCGTATGATGTGAAAGACTCGCTCACCGGTGACAACAAACAGCAGCACGAAACCCGTGATGGAGACGTCGTTCAGGGACAGGTACGTAAACTTTAGCTGGGCTCGGGAATGAACTTTGCTCGTCTGCTTGAATAAGCGGTTAACCAAACTTTGCTATAAGTCGAAATAAACACACAAACAAGTTTACTGCGAAGCTGATGTGCTACACCAAAAATAAACTTTCGTAACTGAAACTATGCAAAAATGCTGACTGCCTAAGTTTGTTGGGAATTAAATTGTTGAGTTATTTTTCATGTACCAAACTATGCAGCGCAGCTGCTTGCGGAATTAGGAAAGAGAAAGTTCGAGACTGAAAAAGTACATTTTCGCCCAATTTTCCTCTAAGGCAAAATGCAAGTGTGCAAGTTATCATTTTCTTACGCAGCGTCAAATTGTACGAAAATGTATACATTCAAATTAATAACTCGATCAACTTTAAAATGAGGTTGGAATATGTTCAAGTGAAGAAACCGTTCTCTACATGTGGGCTAAAATTCTTTTTTTTTCCTGGAATTAAAAAAAATTATTTCACTGATCATGCCAATGTAAAATATGCTCTCAAATTTCTAATTACTTGCAGTACTCCCTCGTCGAACCTGATGGTTCCCGCCGCACCGTTGACTACACAGCTGACCCCGTAAATGGATTCAACGCCGTCGTGAGCAAATCTTCGGATGCTGCCATCGTGAAGACCGTTGCCGCTGCTCCTGCTCTGACACTCGCCCATGCTGCCCCTGCCTATGCTGTCCACCATGCTCCAGCCCTGGTTGCTCATGCTCCAGCAGTCGCGGTACATCATGCCCCAGCCCTGTCCATAGCCCATGCTCCTGCTTTCGCTGTGCACCATGCACCGGCCGTCGCCGTGCACCATGCGCCTACTATCGCTTATCATGCCCCGGCCACCGCCTTGGTGCATCACGAACCACTGCTCTCCCATGCCACCCTGTATCATCACTAAGCGGCGCAGCGCATCCCGAGTCAGAAATTTACTCAAGACTTACACCCACATATATCTCGGACTAGACAGCGATGATTTGAACTATGAGCGATTATGAACGAACTGTACGGTCGTAGGTTTCAAGCAATGACTCAAATTTGTTCTGTTTTGTTAATACGTACACACGGGCAAACACATACACACTGGTTGCAACGTGAGATGAGATTATTGAATAAAGTATTTCCCTCTTGTACAATTAGTAACCTAGAGTTAAACATAACCCAAGGATTTTTGTTATTGCATCGATATCCGAAAACGAAGGTGCTTCAAAAAACTTAGAGTAGCGAGGGGCAAAGGTGCGCACCTGAATATTGTCCAATAACTTAACTAAAGAAAACCACATGTGGGTCGGTTTTCTTACCAAATAGTAGCTATAGTGCATGGGCTGAAAAGTCCCGGGATTTTTACTGAAAGTAATCGTTTTTTGTGTTCATTCCTCTACATAGATTTCTTCGAGGGCAATACGCTACTGCCCATGTTTGCATAGGAGACGTAATCACCAGCACCATTAGTGTTGGGAAAACGCAATTTTGTAGTTTTTTTTTGCCTACAAGCGTAACCATACAAAGGGCCTGACCGGGTAAGAGAGTAAAAAGTGCCCTCAAACCAAATCACCGGCTGTATGACAAATATTGTATAGGATATTAAATAAGAAATTTTGGCGATTTTATTGAACCCCTATGTGGTTTAACATAGGATCTATAGTGAAAAACGTACTTTTTCGTTTATTTCACGCCATCCTCAAAAGCTTCGAGATAAAAATTTGAAAAAAATACTGAATGTGCATCTCACTATGGTGTATCAAGAAAAATTATCAAAAAAAAATTCATCAAAAATTTAGGTACTAAAAAAATATTGAAATTTAAAAAAAAAATTGGGATTAAGAGATTCAGTACTACTCTAATTCCTATTTAAATGATTTGAGGAGCTTAGAATGAAAGGGGTGTAAGTGATTTGGTCGATTTCTCTTCATCGACTCTCTCTTTTGGTCATAGCTTAGCTGCAAATACATTCCCAGCTGTATTTGACATTGTAGAAGATAGGCCAGAACCTCATCTATCGTATTCTATAGCAAACTTAAATTGGATCGTATTTACAGTTGAGTTATTGACTAAATAAAAAGTGACAGGAGGGTTGTGTCCCGACACGACCGCATAGTTGATGTAGGATTCCGTTAGACTGTCGATTTTGGAAGTGTTGAAAAAATTACATCGATAAATTCTTTGATAATGATTTGGTGGCCCTGAAAAGGGCCGTTAGGTTTAGTTGTTCGGTATTGTTTGTTCACTCCACCAGTGTTTACCGAGTGATGATGATAGAAGGATGGTAACAATCGTTGGATGGTGCGTATCAGATAAAATATGCCGAAGTGGAACGAGATATGATGAAAACCGTTCTCTGTAATCCTAGACGAGGTCCCTTCTGTGTTATGTATAATGAAATAAAGAAAAAAAAACTCACCAATGTAATATAACATAACATAATTATCAATTTTTCTCATCAGTAAAAACTTGTTACTTTAATATAAAGAAAACATATTTGAAATGGAAAAGGTACCTTCCTCTATATATTTTTTTCTTTCTGAGTGTAAACACTTCAATACGAATTTGAATTGGACTAACAACACAACTGCTACCATATACAATTTTACACTTATACTTTTGCTGAACTTTTCACAATCACGATCGGTTATTGATATGAAATTTCACGAAGTAACCAAAGTTACCGTTCCAAATTTAAATTTGATTTGCTAGAATTAATCGTATCACTCACCTTACTTGCAATAAAAAAAGGCCCCGACTTGCATATATTTACAATGCTGAGTTCACTCGGGCAGCTTGGTTTTGATGTCTCTGTTAGGGAACACTTTTCGGTGGGAACAAAAGTTCGCCCTACTTTCATGTATTTGCAATGTCAATTTCCCCCTGGCAGCTTGGTTTTGATGTCTCTGTTAGGGAACACATTTCGGTGGGAGCGAAAGCCCCCCTTCTTTCATGTATTTGCAATGCCGATTCCCCCCAGGCTGCTTGGTATTGATGTCTCTGTTAGGGACCTGCCGCATGTGTCGTCAATTTCGACCAACCAGAAGTGGGTATTTCCGTTAGGATAGGGGTTGAAATTTTTCAATTGTTCGATAGTTAGTTTCATGACATATATTATTTTATTCAATTAAAAAATTGTTATGGAGTGCCGAAATCGATTGACGCAAAAATCTTATCAATCCATCATGAAATAACTGACCAATAAGCGTTTGAAATTGGACATTGTTCACGATGCGATCGACTTTCGTTTTTCATTTTGTACTCCCATTATGTTCTCGAAAGACGTACTCCCACATCAAAAGGTTAACTCGTTCTCAGTGACACTGTAAACAAACTAAATGACAAATCGAGCTCAAAATTGACATTAAGATCACTGACAGTACACCCAAAGTTAATTTTTAGCACATGTTCTGGCATCCCGATTTATTACATTAAATGAACTGAAAGATAACATAAAATGTTCTACTCCCCAATACATGTATATCATTTGTATAATATATATGCTAGAGCCAATATGAGGGAGCGAAACAGGAGACGCATTGAAATGAAAGCATATGAAAGCTTTTCGTATAGTTTGCCAAATACACGGCCCAGACAGAGAAAGATATATTCTCGTTCATGTTCTTCTTTGTCGGCTTAGAAAACACCTTCCAACTTCATTTTATGATGAGGTGCAATATTATCACGCTTTATAATAGCGTCGTGTAAAGTAACTTTGCATTTCAGCCGGCCTTGGTTCGATCCCCATTGACGTCGTATGGGCTTTTATCTTTGCACAATCCCAAATGAAAAGAGAAAAGAAAACAAAAAGAGATGTCTGCTCGCATACATACAAACCATTTTTAAGCTTTTAAAATAGCTCATTATTTGCGCATTTGACTCTCATGAACAGGCGATTCCATGGAAGATATAAAAAAACATTTGCGATGTGGTTCCATAATTCGTTATAACTGATTTATTGTATGCTTATAGAAAGTTCAGTGATAATTATAGTGATAGATAGAAACAATTTTATAGCACTTGATCGATTGGTGAATTTGGCACCACCAAGTAGTACCAACTTAAAAAATATATAAAACATGGAAACTTTCAGCGGGAAGAGTGAAAATTACAAATTACAAATATGTGTTTGACAGAATGTAATACACAAGAAATAAGGAAAGATTTGCGGTCGCAAATGTAACAGAATTTTATTATGTTGACTTTATTTTGAATATCTAATTAGCAATTCTACTCGTTACTCGTACAATGCTGAATGCTGAATGCTTGAAGAAAACTTATTTAATCGGTTCATCGAAAGTGATACACTTTTCCAAATCAAACAAACTTCATACCTCATACATCACAGAACGACGTCTTGGCAAATAGTTTCTAGCTCATGATTTTTTTCTCGCAGCAGCAAAAAATCGCATCTCATCTTGTCCCATTGCATTTGTACCGTTGCACACGCAAGATGAAGAGCGTCTCGCTCGCATGCATATTTAATCAAGTTCTCTTTCGAAAGCGACTCGAGCATTGGAATGAGTTGGTGCGAATGTGAGTGCGGCTTGAAGCATGCGATACTCATTCCACTCGAGAATATGAGTACCCACTTCCTCCCGCTCGTTCGTTCGTTGCCGTCCTCTGGTACGAGCAGAAGTTCTGTGGGCGGCTGACTACTGCAAATATTGTTAAAATATGTATGGACCATAAAATGAACACTGTTTGGAAAAAACATCGCCGGCTCTCGTGAGCTGTGAATATCCTCGTTTGTGTAATCATCATGGAAGGATAATAAAGTAGAAATAAAAACGGAAACTTTTTTGTGCACAAAGCTTGGAGGTGTTTTGGTGGTTGTTTTCACTGTCCGTCAGATGTGTGTAGGAATACTATATGTGGACATAGCCATATGAACTATGTTAGGATTAGAATTAGGTTATTCTGAAGCATTTGCGACATCAGTGATTAACAACAATGTTAATTGGGTGGATTTTTTTAACGCAGAACTATGTATTTCAGGAAGGTCACGTCAGGTCACGTTTTTATGAAATAAAAATCACGTTAGTAATTATTTTCATATCGAACGAATTCTGATGATTTACACACCAATCGAATCTGAAATGCTCTAAGATTTGTTTGATATGCTATACATTACAATTCCCTAATCCCTAATGGGTTTAAATTAATGAAAACTGGAAGCATTTCCATTTTCTAGGCATCGCAAAATTGAGTGTACACCTTAAATTTCTCCGAACAAATTAATCTCGTAAGTAAGTTTCTTTGCGAATTAGCGTACTTTTCTCATCAGTGATTGGTGTCAACACTTAACCATTGCTTGGGCAGTGTTGGTTTTTGTTTTTGTATTGATAATTGATTTTTTTTATCAAAATGGCAAGTTAGAGGAAAGAAATAGATATTGTTATACCTACAATGATAACAAGAATGAATTGTCATGGAAAGACATTGCAGGAAATAGCAGCTGCTGTCGGAAGAACCCACTGTACACTACAGAAAATCATAAACAAGTAGAAATACGAAGGAACCATGGAAAATCTCCCGGTAGAGAACGCAAATGGACCCAGCATACATGAACAATCTGAGAGGTCGTGTTGACCGTGGAAATTATTACATCTCAAAGGTGAATATGAAAAAACGGCTACAGTTTGCTGAGGCATATGTAAACAGACCTAAGGAGTTCTGGAACAAGGTCTTTTATACGGATGAGTCGAAAACCAATATCTTTGAATCGAATGGAAAACAGATAACGTGAAGGAAACCAGGATCGGTGCTTCAGATTCAGCATTTGGTTATAACCGTAAAACACGGCGGCGGTAGTCAGATGGTGCATGGTACATTGGCGGCTTCTGGAACTGGAACCATGGTGTTTATCGATTCGGCGATGGACAAGATGACTTAATTGATCTTCCTAAAACGTAACCTGCAGTCTCCCGTTCAGAAATTCGGTCTCCCTCGTGATTACTACTTTCAACAGAATAATGAACCCGAAGCAAACTGGAATGCCTGCTCTATTATGTCCCAACTCAAAACACCTCCGAAATCACCGAACTTGAATACTATTGAGTATACATGGTGGGTAATCAAAACCATCCATCCATCAAAATCCAGGGAACGGTGCGGAACTTGGAGGTACTTCCGTCTACAGTGACCAAAAATCTCGCCTTGGTACTTGCTGGAAGTGCTGGACGCCAGAGGAAGGCCATACCAAATACTAGGGGATTGATTTTTGTTATCTATCAACATTTCTGAACTGATTTCAATTTTCGTTTTAATAAAAACTCGAACTGTACACTCAATTTTGCAACGTCTTAATTGGAGATTTTTTATTTGTATTTTAAATATGAAGTAGAAATGTGACCTTTTTAATTTTTTTCTTATCACTACATCAGAGTAAAATGGATCGATTTTACGATGAATATAAGTCGCATTAAATTATTTACTTTTTAACCCCGAAAACAATAACAAACCAGCACGAGTTGTATACTCAATTTTACGATCGACTGTACATTCGTTTCGGCCTGTTTTCCAACTTATTTGGAATAATTAAACCATCTGCGATTCGAAACCACAGTTGCGAGCGAACTAGCAAGCACATCACAACGAGTGGACATCATTAATGCCTAATGCTGATTTCAAACATATAGAGGAGATGGGGGTAAGACGGACATGTTTAGGAAAACTTCAATTGTATCTTTGGAAACTCATGTTTTCAAAAATTTAAAAGCAGTTTGTTACAGTTAAATATACTGGTTTTCGAAATAACTGGCCAAATGTTTTATAAAAATGTGATTTTCCATGTTTTATACTGAAAATAAAACAAGCCGAAAAGTAGAACATTTTAATCGGTGCGGGTATAATATACATGTAGTGGGGGGAATATGGACAGGTTCATAATATACGAAGCGTAGAGGTTTAACGCTCGCGAGAGGAATAATTTCACTCTCTCTCAGTGTTTGTGCGTCCAGTAACTGAAATAGAACAAAAAGAGAAAGCAATATAAAAAGACTTCAATATTCTTCCATTCACTTTCTATCTTGCATTGGTTGTGATAATGGATGTGACTGTCCATTCCAAACCCCCCACCCCAAGGGCAATTATTACAATAATTTAAATTTACCACTTACGAATGAATTCGCTTTTACGTACATACCTTATATCGCTTCTCTGTCAACTCACAAACCGAAATATTGGGTTGGGGGCTGTCCACATACCACGTAGACAATTTTAGGGGGGTAGGGGGTATGAAAATGTTCTCGCTTGTCAACGGAGAGGGGGGAGGGGGTATAGACTATGTCCACGTGGACACAAAAAATAAATATTGTTTTTCAAATATAAACACCGATACATTCTAAATTAAATGAAAACTGATCCATTTTCAAGGATTTCAAAACTTTCCGCCCATCCTGAGTATTCCGTATTTATCAATAAACGGATTGAGCTGCCGTGAGCACTCTCACTTCATATATTTTTACTAATATCATTGAACTTCTTCATTGAAATCTATATTCTGAAAATAACTCATGTAAATTGCGAGCGACAGAGCTATTTTGTATGATCCCATAATTTCATAGTTGCGGGCAGTCTTCCGAAAAACACTTACACATGTCCACGCGATGTGAAAATTCCATGTTTTTGTTTGAATTCGAACATGATTCTCGCTAGTGTTGAGTGTCTATCCCCAACACGAACAATGATACACAAACATAGACATGTGAAAACAAACACGATGTTTATAATTCAAGAACATCATGTACAAACATATCACCCGATGTCGCAGTATTCATTGCTTTCGTTTCGTTTCTTTTCATACACGGAAAGAAATTATTCATCCCAAAACATTTCTTCGTAGAATACTTTTTCACAGAAACGAACCTGAAATTTAGTTCGCATTTCAAAAATTGCACGAACTAAGAGGCTATAAGTTCATGCACCAAAATATATATTTCTATTAAGGCTCATATGGCGTCAGCCTAACGGGGCCGAGAGTTCAATATTTTGACAATGTTTGCTTACAACTATGTTAGTAATATGTAACCGATTACTCGCGGTTGGCTCGAGGTTAGTATTACAAGTGTTCTCATAATTGGGATGTTGCAGTCTTCAGTGCCCTGTACGTGTGCCCGACATGGGATACTTCCTATTGGGATGCAGCTAACCGTTAATCAGCAACGACCCCCTAGTCTGCACCCCATATCTAGCATGGTGCGCCTTTTTCGACTCGAGGAATCCAGGAAAGAATGATCACTAGGCGGCGCAATCATCAGCTCGTGTAGAGTTGTCATGAGCGGTACAACCTTTGGCTCTTGTTGAATCATCAGTGGACTGCACAACCTTCGGCCCGTGTATCAGTAAAGAGTGTGTGTATGTATTGCCGCGACTAAGTAAAAGTTTATAGATCGTTCATGCACATTTTGCAAGTCTGATTAAATAATACGTAGTTTCGTTTAAAGAAAACATTCTCTGAATGAAAAGAAGCTTTCTATTTTTTTTTTGCGTGCATGTTGGCAATTAAAGTCTGGGGAGCCGACTGCATAGCGGGCGACGTCGTACAAATTCTGACCAAAAAAATAAATACCCAAAAATTAGTTTTAGATGCAACCTTCAGTGGCACACAATAGAACCAGCAGAGAAATTTCAGTGGCTGAAACACACCATTAATTTCTCGATGTTATCACAAACTGAATGAAGGAAAAAACTAAAAGCTACACTTACACTGCACTACATATGCTATGTGTGCATGCGATTGCATCATCCTTTCTTCTCCTATTCTCCGCTCGTTTTATAGCTCGAGTCGCGATCGTCGCGAACAAGCAGTATTGGCCATTTGTATTCAAAGATCCAGCCAAAATTGTTGCTCCCGTGGTCGAGTGGTTAGCGTAACGCCTAACATGTCACTGCTGAATAATTCAATTTTAGTACTTGTTCAAATAGCTAATAATAGCGAATGTTACATGAATTCAATATATAAATTTATGCGTGCACTAAATAATGATATCAAATGTGAAAAACTCTTATATCAATCGATGTTTATTTTGTTCAGAACAGAAAAAGAGGTTTATTTTATTTGCCCAATATTTTTGATGAAGCACCCATTGTCTTGAAAGGAAAGCATTTTTTCCATGTCAACATACCAACACACCACGCGTTGAGTGGTGGTGGTGTGGTGTCCGATTCGCTTCTTCTACTCTACGCACTGCCGGTGCTTGGGGTGAAAATGCAAGAGAAACTGTACACCATGTTCGAACATCATGTGAAACATTGGGATTAAACATCGTATGTCCAAACATACCACGAATACAAACATGTCACATTTTCTAACATAGGTACGAAAAAATCATGTTTGTACTCAAACACAAAACTGTGAACAGCAGCGTGGACATGTTTATTCCGGACGCAGTGTTTTTTGTGAAACATGGAAGACTGGTTGCGGGCTATATATAGACGTTCAAAGCTCAAACCTATAAAAAATAAACGATTCCATAATGGTTAAGTTTTCACTATATTACACAAATGATTTTTTCATCAAATATAATTTTCTATAGATTTTGTTCTAAAGGGTGTGTCACATCAAATTGCATCACTGAAAAAACGCTGTAGAAATTCGCCCAGTAGACCGATCCTTTTGAAAATTTTAGACAGTAAAATAAAAACTATTAAACAACTTTTGACATTTTCTTTTTATTCATACTTCGAGCCCAAGCCCGTATGCTCGCACCTTACTCTTTACCCCGTCCATAAGGTTCTGTACAACGTGAGGTTGTAGTTTTCTTTGAACAGAAATCCATTTTCTCTTGAAGTCCGCCTCCGATTTGACAACTTTTGGGTTCTTCCGGAGGGCCTGCTTCATAATCGCCCAATATTTCTTTCTTTCAATAGATCCGGCCAGAAGATGGTCGGGCCCTCGTGCTGCTTCAATAGTGGTAGTAAGCGCTTCTATAGGCACTCCTTAAGGTAAACCTGCCCGTTTACCGTGCCGGTCATCACGAAGGGGGGCGCTCCGCTTTCCGCAAGAGCAGATCGCTTGCCACACCATGTACTTTTTGGCAAACTTGGATAGTTTCTGCTTGCGAATCTCCTCCGGAACGCTGAATTTGTCCTCTGCGGAGAAGAACAATAGGCCCGGCAGCTGACGAAAGTCCGCTTTGACGTAGGTTTCGTCGTCCATTACCAGGCAATGCGGCTTCGTCAGCATTTCGGTGTACAGCTTCCGGGCTCGCGTCTTCCCCACCATGTTTTGCCTTTCGTCGCGGTTAGGAGCCTTCTGAACCTTGTATGTACGCAGGCCCTCTCGCTGCTTGGTCCGCTGGACGAATGAACTTGACAAATTCAGCTTATTGGCGACATCCCGAACCGAACTTCTCGGATCACGTCTAAACTGCTTAACTACGCGCTTGTGATCTTTTTCACTGACGGAGCATCCATTTTTGCCGTTCTTCACCTTCCGGTCGATGGTTAGGTTCTCGAAGTATCGTTTTAGTACTCTGCTGACCGTGGATTGGACGATTCCCAGCATCTTACCGATGTCCCGATGTGACAACTCCGGATTCTCGAAATGAGTGCACAGGATTAATTCACGACGCTCTTTTTCGTTCGACGACATTTTTCCAAATTTACGAAAAATTGACAGTGAAGCATGGCCAACGTGATCTATACACTCTTATCTGATTATAAGCGAAAGCTGAAGATATAATTCCTAAAAATTAAATTGCTACAGCGTTTTTTCCGTGATGCAATTTGATGTGACACACCCTTTATCTCGAGAACAGTTAGTCTTAGGATAATAATGTCTATATAATTTTTCATGCAGAATTTCGTGTAAAATTATTCTCACGCATTACTTTTCTCAAAAGGGTAGAATTTTTCAAAGTATTATTCCGTCATTTTCTAGGAAAGTATATTTACATTTGCGTGAAATGATCCATGCACCACTAGTCGTCAAACTTGAATCAGTTGACCCAGTATTTTTTTTTTTCAGAAAATCTCGCATATAATGCAATTGTAAAACATTTGAATTAATGGATTGAAGTACCTTTTAGAAGTTAAAAAATACCTAAAATTTTGCGTTTTTCAAGGGTTTTTATAATTTTTTATAAATATTATAAGAATAAACTTAATAGTTTCTATCAACAAAATTAAAGCTCTCCAACCCTTCTACAATTCCTTCCTCGACACCACAATGATATCCCTATTGTTATCTTTCACTATTCAAAATGTTCCACAACAGAAAATTTTCTCATCTTTCAAATGAATGCAATTAATTTTTTCTAAGTAGCGTAATTTTGAATTGGGGTCAATTCAGAGCAAAAAATGAGTCTCAAGAAAAATTCAACTTTCATAGTTGAGATTTGAGCTTGATTCATAGTTGGGAATCAATGTATCGTGAGTTTTTTTTTTTTTATTAATCCGTTTATTTTTACAGGCTCAGTTACATAAGTTTAAAGGAGCCATACTCCTGACTATATTTCTACTAGCATATATTAACATGTTTCCCTAATTCTATGGGTTATAAAATAGGAAACCGATTACTCGCGGTCGACTCGAGTTTAGAAGGGTGACACATTTTCATTAGGAAAAGGATGGGATGTAAGGAGATGTGTTAACACTCACACTCACATTCACATTCACATTCTCATTCACACTGACACTTCACACTCAATTCTTAAAACTATCCTTACATCTAATATGTATTTACCATTTAACTTATTCTAATGTTAGTAGGATGGGAGCCGATAGCTCGTGAAGAACAAAAAGGAGGGGAAAAGGATGTATGAATACTCACACTCGAAGATCGATAGCTTTAAGGAAAACATATATTTGGGACATGTAATCAAGGTCTAACCAAGCCAACACATCCATCACCGGCACATTGAGCTGCTTCCTCTAGCCCGAAGGGAGTTTCCTAAATTCGATCTGGCGACAAGATATAACTCGCACGACCAAACAACGTGTTCGATGTCGTGGTAACCGTGGCCACAAACGCAGAGATTGCTGTTGGCAAGATTAAAACGAAAAAGTAGCGCGTCTAACGAACAGTGATTAGACATGAGTCGGGAGAAGGTGCGAATAAAGTCTTGACTCAAGTCCAGACTTTTGAACCACGGTTTGAGGCTAACCTTAGGGATAATTGAGTGAAATCACCAGCCCAATTCATCTTCGTTCCATCTGCGTTGCCAGTTAGCGATGGTATTTTTACGGACTAAAGAATAAAATTCATTGAAGGCGATTTGACGCTGATAAATGTCGCCTTCAATCGCACCAACCTTTGCTAATGAGTCAGCCCTCTCATTACCCGGAATCGAGCAATGTGAAGGGACCCAGACAAAGGTAATGACATAACAGCGTCTGGATAAAGCACTCAAAATTTCTCGTATTCTCTCAAGGAAGTACGGCGAGTGCTTTTCCGGCCTCACTGAACGGATAGCTTCGACAGAGCTAGGACTATCCGTTACAATGTAATAGTGTTCAACAGGTCGTGAGGCGATGCTGTCCAGCGCCCAGTGTATTGCTGCCAATTCAGCAATATACACTGAGCAGGGATTCTGAAGACTGTAGGAGGTGCTAAAAAATTCGTTGAACACTCCAAATCCTGTGGACTCATTCATAGAAGACCCATCAGTAAAGTACATATCATCACAATTGATACGCCCATACTTTACATTGAAGATCGTAGGAACGATCTCCGATTGATGATAATCTGTGTTACTTTTCTCAATTTCATGGATTTTCTCCTTCATGAACAGATCAAAATGTACAGAGGAATTGATGTAGTCAGGAAAACAAACACGGTTGGGAGTACAGGGAAACTTCGATATAACGTACCCTCGTTATAACGTACCCTCGATATAACGTCACTCGATATAACGTACACATTTCCAAAGTGCAAAGGAAATTTTTTTTCAATATTTTTTTTCTGATAGAACAATGAATTATCTGTACTGTGATGCTAAAACAAGTTTGTACCTTCAATCAATCCCGTAATACAGCTGGTTTTGTGATTCTGGATTCTAAATGAATCAAGTTTTAATCAACAGTACGAAGGAACATCATGAGAAATGCTGGCTTCGTCTTCTGATTGAAGTTAGTCATTAACTTTACTAAAACAGCAACACAATAATGTATTATAGACTACGTTTGTGAGTACTTCATTATGCTTCGATATAACGTACAATTCGATACAACGTACAATTTTGAAAGTGAAATGTACGTTATATCGAAGTTTACCTGTATACGAAGAAGGATCAACCTGCATGGAGACGAATTCATGATATGAGCTCATGAATCCAGAATGAAAATTTAGCTCGATAAGCTGCTCAAAATTTCCGATCACCAATGGGTTCATAACCTTACACCGGATGAGGAACCGAAGAGATAATAAATTGAAGCGATCTTTTAGTGGGAGTACGCCTTCCAAAACCTCGAGGCTCATGGTATGCGTTGAGGGCATACATCCCAACGCAATACGGAGACAAAGATACTGAATTCGCCCGAGTTTAATGAGGTGTGTTTTGGCAGCTGATTGAAAACAGAAACTGCCATACTCCATCACTGAGAGAATAGTTGTTCGATACAACATTATAAGATCTTCGGGATAGGCTCCCCACCAGGTGCCGGTAATTGTACGGAGAAAGTTTATTCTTTGTTGACATTTTTTACTGAGATACCTAATATGGGCCCCCCAAGTACATTTGGAGTCGAACCAGACCCCAAGATACTTGAATGAGATAGCATGAGTGATCGGTTTACCCAAAAGTTGAAGCTTTGGTTTTGCTGGTCTATGCTTCCTAGCAAAAAAAACCACCATCTCTGTTTTCTCCGTGGAGAACTCGATCCCTAGCCCAATGGCAAAGGTTGAAAAATTGTTTGAAGTATCTTGTAAGGGTCCTTGCAGGTCGGATTCGTTTGATCTTACGACAGACACCACTCCATCATCTGCAAGTTGTCTTAGACTGTAATTTTGTGTAAGGCAATTGTCGATGTCGTTTACATAGAAGTTGTACAAAAGGGGGCTTAAACTTATGTATCGTGAGTTGTCTGATGTGATTTTTCCCCGCAAGCACTTTAAAGGTCATCTAGACACTCAACGCGGAATGGCCCATAAGCATTTGAAAAAATAATAAAATATTTTAAAACGCTTTTAATACCCTCTGCAAATTCTCCGAACTATGGCGGAAATGGTTTTGACTTGCGCTACCGACTAAAGGGAATCGGAAATCCAGAGTGAAGATGAATCGGCATTTACTGTGATCGATCATATTCCGGAGTGGGCAAATATTCGTTTCGTCTAAAATTTTGAGTAACACTGTAACTCTGTTATAAAACAATGCATTTGTCAAAGCAATAACTGGATCTTGTATAGAACATTTTCAAGTTTCCACAATTGGCCTTCGATTTGCTGTGCGATCGTTATATCATTAAATATTCATAATCCAAAATGAAAGGATAACTTTTCATTCGATCGAGAATATCTCTGTAGTAAAAGGTTCCACTAGAATTCCATATGAACCAAATGAAAGCATAATAATCAAGTTGACTAGATTATTACTGGCGTCTATGTGATATCAACACATTTATTTTGCAAGTGTTTAGAAAATCGTGAACTAAAAATGATTTTAAATCCATTAATTTCTATTCGATTGACGCTTGCAAACTCACTTAGCAAAGCTCAAGATCAATCTTTGAAGTTAAGTAGATTATATTCAGATGCAGATTGTTCCTCACCTGGTTAACTGTACATTGCGTGTTTCCGTGTTAGCAAACCAGATAGCCTTTATATCTTCGCTGATAATGGAAAAACAAAAAATATTGTATACTCACAAGCAAGGATGGAAAACAAGGGAGCATGATGTGATTTACGATTAATCGCAAACTGCACAGATCGCAATCTGTGCAAACTGCGACTAACTATTAATCCTCACCCATCATAATCAAATGATTTTCTTTTGGTAACTCTGAGTTGACCAAAGCATTGCTAGACTGAAACTAGTTCGAATAATTGAGTTACTCTCCCTCCTCGTTTTGTTTACAACTCCTAACAACAATATGCTCCATGGGAATGAGTGTCTCTATGACGTACGCTTAACGATTCTCGCTCTCTCGTCCGGGCGTTCAATTTTCCTTTCCGAGCCCGTTTACTTCGATGAAACTGGGTAAAATAAAAAAATGCGCTACAGCAGATAGGACGACTTTAATGTTTAATGTTTCACAGAGGATTTCTCAGATGGTGTTTAAATTAATCTACAAGAGACTACAAACAATAATCCCCCTCAAATCACTAATTTTATGAGTTAATGTGAATGCGTTATTGGCCAAGCCTATTACGACATCGAACACGTGGTCTTGCGAGATATATTTTTCCGCCAGCCCAAATACAGACCTCTTTTTTCGGGCCCGAGTAAACTGGTGGTTAGAAAAGACCTTGATTACCTTGAATTAATCAAAAAACATAAATTAGCGCAAATATGTCAACATGTGTTTTTTTTTTGTATAAGCACGTACATATTTGCTCATAAAATTTTTGGATTGTGGAACTCTACATAATTTGTATGCAGATAGACTATCCACAGTTTGTGGGGGGGGGGGGGGAATACTCATACAACTCAAATGGATAATGATTCTCTGCTATCACAAAGCTGAGAATTTTTTTGACGTTTTGTTTTACTATTGATTCATTCAAAAAAAAAGCTTTATTTTTAAATGTTTTCTTATCCTGAGACTGGCTCACCATATTGCACTGCTACTAAAACCGTAGCCTAACTTCAAGGATATTTTTTATTCATTTTCGGCGAATAATCAATAGAGTGCCGTGTTATGAAACATCAGAATAGTAGCAAAAACAGTATTACGATCATAAGGTGTTGGACAGGTTATTCCAGACGACATTGGAATATATTTCATCTGATCATCTTTAGAAAGTTTAATGACCTTCAAAGGATAAATTTATCTTGGGAACATTGAATTGATGTTCATGACTTCCAGTCGGGTGTTGATCAGCTCTGATAATAATTGTGTGGTCCTCACAAAGCATATATTCCAATGCCGTCAGTACACTGAAATTCTTCGCATACCGTTTGATGATAAGGTAGGATGTTGATAATCATTTGCTGCGATACCTATTGTTCCAACAGTATTCATTCGACAAAATGAAGACTGAATACCTGAAATTAACCAGATTTAACCATGCAAATCTGCGGTCAAAGCAGTATGTACACTTGAGAGATGCAACAAGTTAAACATTAGTCGTTCGATAAATCTACTGCCAGATATATCGGAAGTCCACGATATATGAATAAAATACATCCATACTAATTCATTACATTTATTCGCAACGAAGAACGTAGCCACACAGAATTGAATTAATCAAATATGTGATCCGTTTTATCTACAAAAAACAGGAAGTGGGTTATATCTATGGTATAACCGCAAGGGTGACGTAGATACGGAAATATCCTACTGATGGGGAAGAATAATCTTCATCCTGTTAATTGCGATTGATTGAAAAATCACAAAATCAAATGTATTTGGTCACAGTGTTACATGGATAGAAAACATTCAAATAAACTCTTTCACATGAATGTATTTTTAAATTCCCAGAGGAACTGGCAGATTATTTTCCGGATCTTTCTCGATGCTGAATGGCATCCAAACGGAAAGAATTTCGCGCGTGTATGTATGTGTGTGTGTGTGTAGCGGCTGCTTCGAGATCTTCCCGGGGAACCGTTTGTGGCATCACTCTCCTCCTGATGGATTCCCTTCTGGCGTAAGGTGCACAAACAGGCTCTTGGTGACACCGTTCATCCGCGCTTTCATGATAAATGAAGAGCTTCACCACAACAGCGACAATATGCTCCAATCGCTGTTCAATTAGAACTGAGTGAATTTCCGAGCGGCGCTCGCTTATATACCGATTGGTGATTTCAATAGCCTGTTTTGAAAGCAAATTTAAGACTATTGAAACAAGTTTTTGGATCAGAAAGTAACAAGTATAGAACGCGTAGACATTTTATCTTTCGAATGAAGTGTTTATCATACCATTTCGTTTAGTTGTTTAGGAGCTATTAACACTCAAAATCTCGGTCTCCGGCGTAACGCTTTCTTTTTGAAACTTTGATTTTACACCCCGGTATAGAAATGAAAGACGTAGTCCTACGTCAATAAAAAAGGGTCTGAAACTCAATCGAATTCGAAAGGTGTTTCGTGAAGTCACTAATTGAATTACTATTGGAAAAATTATTTGGAGAGAACTGTGAATGTTCAGAATTATGGGTATCTAAAAAACGATTTTGGGCGGGATGAAATTCGCCCAAATAAAATTAATCAATTGCATCCATTACCCGTCTGCTGTTCATCGGGCGGGAGACGACAGCAAAATAAAATCGACACGAGACTGAGTCAGCCACTCACTGCGGACAATGCAATAGAGAATTAAAAATCCCTCGACGAGTGTCGTAAGATTTCAGTTGATCGTCTCTTGTTACACTTTCCGATCAAGAACTCATCATCCGCTCTATGGAATGGGATTAACCGTTTGTGGCTTGCACTCACGATATAACTTGAGTAGTAGAAGTAATGCTTCGAGAGTGCAAGCAGTGGGGATTCCGCTTCATATTGCTTTTTTGAGATCTTGGTAGCTCACCGTTCCAAGTATTCTCTCTGTGTACTTATGAAGAATAAAAGAGCATCGCCTGCTGGGGGTGATTTATAAATATCCGACTAGAGGGATATACTTATTCATTGATCGTTGAATGTGATTTTTTACCATCCCTGCTCACAAGTGTTTCAAAATTAAACTCACAAGAAACATGTGCTTTGTTATGCCACTCATTCCTCTTCCATACAAGAACAATGGGCCACAACAAGGCAGGTACAGGGTACAGCAAGTAAAATTTGAAATAAAAACAACTTAAATGAAATTAAAATGGAATTTAGGCGCAAATCAGTTGTTTCCTTAATTATTTTCATTTAAAAAGGAAAAATGTCCAGGTGGACAAAGGGAGTGTCCACGCTTGTCCACGGAGGGGGAGGGGGAGTCTAAAACCGTGCTTTTTCTGTCCACGTGGTATGTGGACAGCCCCTTGGGGAAAAAGAAATGTCGTATATTGTCAATATATGGCAACACTTAAATATATCTTGTGTTGTACTTATCGCAGCGGGTCAACTATACGGCTATTTAAAGACGACAATCTGTACTACAAGTGTCGTTTTGACAGTGTTGTGGTTGTCCTTTTCAGTCTCAAGTTATAGCGCGTCAAAGATGGAGTCCACCAAGCAAGAAATTCGCCATATTTAACGCTACTAGCGGCCCAATTCTATGTTTTAATAAGTTTACCGCAAAGTCATTGGAATAGCTTTGCTGTTGCACTCAAACAGACTCTCGCAACTTATTTTCTTTTCTTTTATTCAATGTTTCTTTTTTAGTCCAAATATCTCTATGTCTCGAACATCTACTCTTTCTCTGCGATCAATTGTTGCTCTTCCAATTTTGACTTTGAATTTCAACTCTCTACTCTTCATTTCCTACTATCTACTCTATACTTTGTTCTCTCTTCTCTCTACTCTCTGCTCTTTATTTTAAACTTTCCACTTTCTCTCCACTCTCACTACTCTCTACTCTCTACTCTTTCTACTCTCTACTTTCTCTAATCTCTTTACTCTCTACTCTCTCTATTATCTACTCTCTACTCTCTACTCTCTCTACTCTATCTACTCTATCTACTCTATCTACTGTCTACTCTATCTACTTTCTACTCTCTCTACTCTCTCTATTCTCCTTACTCTCTACTCTCTCTACTCTCTCTACTCTCCCTACTTTCTACTATCTCTACTCTCTACTCTCTCTACTCTCTACTCTCTACTCTCTACTCTCTCTATTCTCTACTATCTCTACTATCTCTACTCTCTACTCTGTACTCTCTCTACTCTCTCTACTTTCTACTCTCTCTACTCTCTACTCTCTACACTCTCTACTCTCTACTCTCTACTCTCTCTACTCTCTACTCTGTACTCTCTCTACTCTCTCTTCTCTCTACTTTCTACTCTCTCTACTCTCTACTCTTCCTACTCTCTACTCTCTACTCTCTACTCAGTACTCTCTCTACTCTGTACTCTCTCTACTCTCTCTCTCTACTCTCTACTCTCTACTCTCTATTCCCTACTCTCTACTCTCTACTCTCTACTCTCTACTCTCTACTCTCTACTCTCTACTCTTCCTACCCTCTACTCTCTACTCTCTACTCTTCCTACCCTCCCTACTTTCTACTCTCTCTACTCTTTACTATCTCTATTCTCTACTCTGTACTCTCTCTACTCTCTACTCTCTACTCTCTCTACTCTCTACTCTCTCTACTCTCTACTCTCTCTACTCTCTACTCTCTCTACTCTCTACTCTCTCTACTCTCTACTCTCTCTACTCTCTACTCTCTACTCTCTCAACTCTTTACTCTATTTACTTTCTACTCTCTACTATCTCTACTCTGTGCTCTCTCTACTCTCCCTACTCTCTCATCTCTCTACTCTCTCTACTCTCCCTATTTTCTACTCTCTCTACTCTCTATTCTCTCTACTTTCTACTCATTCTACTCTCCTTACTCTCTACTCTCTCCACTCTCTCTACTCTCTCTTCACTCCTCATACTCTCCCTACTCTCTACTCTCTCTACTCTCTATACTCTCTACGCTCTACTCTCTACTCTCTACTCTCTCTACTCTCTACTCTCTCTACTCTCTACTCGCTCTACTCTCCACTCTCTCTACTCTCTTCATTTTCTACTCTCTACTCTCTACTCTGTGCTCTCTCTACTCTCCCTACTCTCTAATCTCTCTACTCTCTCTACTCTCCCTATTTTCTACTCTCTCTACTCTCTATTCTCTCTACTTTCTACTTATTTAACGCTATTACTACCTGCGAGGTAAAACTGCAACGAAGACGGCCAAAAAAAATTCGTGTAGTTTATGGATCCAATACTGTAACGATTCGCACAGCACAGCGTTGGTTTGATCGATTTCGTTCTGGTGTAGTGGCTGTCGAAGATACACTCCGTACTGGTAAGCCAATCGTCGTGGAAAACGATAAAATCGTTGAAATCATCCAAGTATGCTCTCATCAACAATTAGGATTATCTATGATCTTTGGATTCATATTGCTGCTTGTTCCCAAGAACAACGCTGTCCTAAATGAGTTTTCATGAATAACTAGCAGACCCGGCGAACATCGTTCCGCTGAAAACAAAAATCGTCTTGATTTTGGTTTCTTCGCATGTTCGTTATTAATACTAGATGACACCACTCAAAGTTCAATTGACTATTGAAATTCGATTGACCTGTTTTCTGATTTGGCACCCTTAATGTAAGAAGTAGTCCTACGTTAAAAGCAGCAAATGATTCGTGAAAGGATTTTGTTCATCCACTTACAAAATCTTGTGTTGTCGTATCGCGTTTTGAGAAAAACTGATGAATGTACAACAATCGACCGTCTCAGAAGGCTTTTGCCGTTTTTGAGACCGCACGATCAAAAACCGTCGTTTAGTCCCGATGAATTGGCTTCATGCCACTTCTCCAAAACTGTGCAGAAGGGATATGCGACTAATTCTGTGGATTTTATGCCGAATCACATGACCCACCAAACTGTCATGAACTCCGTACGATCGAAATCTATAAGGCAACAGTTTGAAAATGAAACTATGGAAAAAATACTCAAATTTCATCTCATTATTGTGTATCGTGACAAAAATATTTGCAAACAAATTTGCGAGCCATCGCAATGCAAAAGAAACTGTGAAGAAA
Source organism: Toxorhynchites rutilus septentrionalis (assembly GCF_029784135.1). Taxonomy (NCBI): domain Eukaryota; kingdom Metazoa; phylum Arthropoda; class Insecta; order Diptera; family Culicidae; genus Toxorhynchites; species Toxorhynchites rutilus. The sequence goes on along the minus strand of NC_073746.1, from coordinate 124,844,013 downwards.
TGTTCCGAAAAATCCGAAGAATCCCTGCTTCTAGAGCTGAATAAAATTCCAAGTTAGAGTAATCGATAAAATATAGATTCTCAGTGAAGTTCATGTTATCTGATCCCAAAATATTGGTATTAAAAATTATACCTTCTAACTGAAGCCATTATTTCTAATTCTATCTCAGCGCATGTAAATGTTCTTGTCTTCGCTTGATTCATTCTGTCTCAGACAGCAATATTTTATCGCTGCTAACGCAATAAAAAGTAATCATTTTGCTCAATCCGTACCAACATATACCGGCAAATGGCGCGTAGGTTTGGCAGCATTCTTCAACATCCGCCATCCGCCTGACAAGGGTGGAAATGCTGCTCCTATTTTGGAACAGACTCTCATGATCTCTCCAATTATGTGTTTTATAACAGTGATTGAGTTGGGTAGACAGAACCTTCCTGATACAGCGAAAATTTCATGGTTTCTCGCCTCTATCGTTCATTCATTTTTTTTTTGCTGCTGACAGTAGACAGGGGACAGGGAATTGAGCTGTAGTATCGTTTTTCTTTTGTGGAAAGTTGCTTCCACGATGTGAGCTGAGATTCGTTTGAGAATGAGCTTCAGAAAGGCGTGAATTGATGAGTGGACCAGATAATAATAGAATATCGGATTGAAAGTGGAATTCTTCACGCCAATGTATGTTTCCTTCTGCGTTATCAATATAGTCATCTATATGTGAGGAATATATTTTTAAGATTTATATCATTTATCCCACGAAGCGGTAATTTGAGTTTCGGAAATAGAAAAAAGTCCCATCCATGTCTCGTCACCAATAATTATGCATTGGACGAACGAGAGATCAGAATTTGTTTGTTCAAGAATGTCTTCAACCACTTGATTGCGATGAAATTGAAAAAAAGAATGAGCTCTTTTGATACTAGTCGTGCTGCAGCTTTCCAATGTCCAAAACATCAACCAAAATACGACGAACGAAATATTTAATTTATAGGGTAGCTTTCTCAAGCTCAAATAACAATTTACGAGCACCATTCCTTTTATTGTGTGGATGTTTTCATCAGTTAAAGAGGGCAAATTTCGTTCATCTCTTCTCGGCCGTCTTTGTATGCCTTATACCTTTCATACACTAGTGTTTTCAACATAGTCTAGTCACCAAACGTATTCTGCAACATTTTCAACGTTTCGGGACAAGACATTTAGTTTGGCACACAAAAATTTCAAACAATATGTTTGACCAATAGAATAATCCATATCAAAAATCGCCGAGCAAAAAAAAACTTGTTCTTAGTGTTCTTAATGACGCCGTACACAAACTAAATAATAGATTGCGCTCAAAATTGACATTGAGACCACTGACCGTAGTACCAATTTTAAAAAATTGGAAAATGTTCAACGATTAGATAAAAATTAATATTTTATTAATTTATGTAATAATTAATAATTAATTTGACAGAATGTACTTGATCTTTTGAAATAATTTATCTATATATACAGCCATTCCATGTCAAACCGATATAGTAGTTCTCAGATTTTCGTCAAAAGTGGTAGTTTCGTTCTTTATCGCAAACTATTAGACCCGTATTTTTTTTTGTTAGGGTGCACATTTTCATTTTAGGGTGATCCGAATTTTTTCCCAAAAATGACATTTTTCAAAAATTCATAACTTGTGAGCTACTGATCCAATTTAAACGGTCGATATATCAAATTAATGCTAGTCATTCTTATTATAATATTTTTAATATAATTAATATAATATTTTTTTCAAACAAGACTAGCTTGTTGGCTTTAATTTGATATATCGATCATCTGAATCGGTCCAGTAGATCAAAAGTTATGATTTTTTGTCGTGGAAAAAATAAGAAAAAAAAAGATTTTTCAGACCATCGATTATCTTTGAAAAATAATAACTCAAAAACAAAAAAAACGCCCCCCTGTTTTCGAGATATGCTATGTGAAAAATTCCAGAAAAAATATAAACAAATATAGCGCCTTTGGTCCCAAGACCATGAAAGCTATAGAAAAAAAATCAATAATAACAAAAACATAATTCGAATTCTCTGCAACTGTAGTATTTTTCCAAAAAAGACCAGCTAATTGGCTTTAATTTAATATGTCAAATGCCTGAATTGATGGTTCGAAAGTTATGAATTTTTATTTATTTTTTTTTTATCTGTATTATAGTGATTTTCAACTCATTTGGCTGGTTCGTCACTTGTACTTCCATTTTTGGAAGAATGTTGGGAGTGAGAATTGAACTCGTGACCTTCAGCGTGAGAGGCATGGATGTTACCACTACGCCAGATCGCCTCCTTATGAATTTTTGAAAAAAGTCATTTTTGGCAAAAATGCGAAAAAATAGATTTTTCGAACCACCCTAAAATGGGAATGGTCACCCTAACAAAAAAATAAAAAAACCGGTCCAAAAATTTGCGATAAAGAACAAAACTACCACTTTTTACGAAAATCTGAGAACCGCTATATCGGTTTGGTATGGAATGGCTGTATATATATGAAAAAGGATTTCTGTCTGTCTGATTCATATGGACTCGCAAATTACAAAGCCGATCAACATGAAAATTGTTATGTAGGGGTTTATGGGGCCGAGGAAGGTTCTTATGATAGTTCGGGACCCCTCCCCCCTCTTTTAGGGGTGGCTGCCATACAAATGAAACACAAATTTCTGCATAACTCAAAAAATAACGAAGCTAATGGAATCAAACTTGGCATATAGAGGATGGATAAACGATTCTATGGTGGTACGACACTCCTCTCCCCTCTCTAAGGGTATGCAAATGAATACAAATGAAACACAAATTTATGCATAACACGAGCACTAATCAAGCAATTCGAGGCAAGTTTGGCATGTGGAGGTTTTAGAGAGCATGAAACGTTTCTATGGTGAATCGACACTCCTCTCCTTCTCTAAGGAGGGAGGAGGTGATCTGCCATACGAATGGAATACAAATTTCTGAACTGAATAACTCGAGAACTAATCAAGCAAATGGAATCAAACTTGGCATATAGAAATTTTTAGGATCGATAAACTTTTCTATGGTGGTTCGTCGTTCCTGCCCCTTCTCTAAGGGGAGGCTATCATACAAATGAAACACAAATTTCTGCATAACTCGAGAAATAATCAAGCAAATCGAGAAATATTTCTATGATAGTATGCCACCCCACCTTCCTCTGGAATGGAGAGGGGGTCCCGTAAAAATAATACACATATATCAACCAAACATATTCCAACCAAACATGACAGTTGATTTTTTTCGGGACTTTGAAGGAAAAGTGGACAATGGGAAAATTCGGAAAAGTCAATTCCCATATGTTCTTCAATTACATCGTATATAGGACCCATGATTGTAAGTAACAAAACATGAATGTTTGGAGGTATTGATAACAAAAAATCCATTTTGGGCGGGACGAAGTTTGCTGGGTCAGCTAGTTAAATATATTCATGCTATGGAATACATACGGCTAACGACTAGTAATACGATAAACGATTGAAAAAATTGTGAAGGGTTGTATCTATGACACGACCGCATATTTTTGACGTAAACTACGTAAATATATTTATGCAATCCACTTGTTTACCACTTCGAATATTATTTTAGAATGCATCGAAATTTTTGTAATAGATTATGTTCTTCGTTACAATTAAATTTGATGAACGTCGTTTTACGTTTGATACGATGCCTAGGACTACCAAAATATGTGATCGGAAAAATTGTCAAACGATCATTGTATTTTACATTTCCCTCTGAAATTATTGCACAACTCATGTTTACGCAGTTCTCGTACCGAGAAAGTTCATCCACCTGTAGTATCTGAAATGACGATTTTCTCAGGCTTCTCAGTTTAAAAGTACGTTTTAGGGAAACATATTCCGGTCTGTACAACGACAAGCGAGTACAAAAGTACTCAACACCAAAAATAGCCCCGACTTGCATGTATTTGCAAAGCGGATTCCCCCAAGGCACATTGATTTTGATGTCTGTGTTAGGGAAACACAGCTCGGTGGGAACAAAAATACCCCCGACTTGCATGTATATTTGCAGAGCAGATTTCCACAGGTACAATGATTTTGAAGTCTGTGTTGGGGAAACCGTAAATCGGGCCAATCAAAACGAGGCAGTTAGGGCGTTAAAACGCTTGACATTTTACAGTTATTCAATTGTTCATCTAATGAAAAATAATATTTTATTAATTGTGACAGACGCGTAGAAATATTTCCTATCAATTGATGCAAACATCTTTCCGATCTGTTGAGAAATGTTCGAGTTATAAAAATTCGAAATACGGGTAGGGTTAGTACACAAATCGGCAGAACAAATGTATGGGAAAAAAGAAGTTCTTCCAATTTTCATGAAATTAAACCGTTTAGAGATTAGCGAATTGTGATGTATAGAATATCAAACAAATCTTAGAGGATTTCCGATTCGATTAGTATGCAAATCATGAGAATTCGTTAACAGTGAAAATAGTTATTAACGTTAACTTTATTTCATAAAAACGTGACCTGTTTTCTGATTTGGCACCCTTCCTGAAAGACGTAGTTCTACGTCATAAATGATACATATGTTCAAAATACACCCCCAGAAAATGTAATCCTATGAAAAACCTATTTTTGTATGAGTGAAAGTTGCTTTTCGAATGCGGGTATCACTGAATATTTAAATCGCCAATTCACGTAATGATTCCGGTAGCTATAAAGTAAAGGGTGTGTCACATCAAATTGCATCACGGAAAAAACGCTGTAGAAATTAAATTTTTAGGAATTATATCTTCAGCTTTCGCTTATAATCAGATAAGAGTGTATAGATCACGTTGGCCATGCTTCACTGTCAATTTATCGTAAATTTGGAAAAATGTCGTCGAACGAAAAAGAGCGTCGTGAATTAATCCTGCGCACTCATTTCGAGAATCCGGAGTTGTCACATCGGGACATCGGTAAGATGCTGGGAATCGTCCAATCCACGGTCAGCAGAGTACTAAAACGATACTTCGAGAACCTAACCATCGACCGGAAGGTGAAGAACGGCAAAAATGGATGCTCCGTCAGTGAAAAAGATCACAAGCGCGTAGTTAAGCAGTTTAGACGCGATGTGAGAAGTTCGGTCCGGGATGTCGCCAATAAGCTGAATTTGTCAAGTTCATTCGTCCAGCGGACCAAGCAGCGGGAGGGCCTGCGTACATACAAGGTTCAGAAGGCTCCTAACCGCGACGAAAGGCAAAACATGGTGGGGAAGACGCGAGCCCGGAAGCTGTACACCGAAATGCTGACGAAGCCGCATTGCCTGGTAATGGACGACGAAACCTACGTCAAAACGGACTTTCGTCAGCTGCCGGGCCTGTTGTTCTTCTCCGCAGAGGACAAATTCAGCGTTCCGGAGGAGATTCGCAAGCAGAAACTATCCAAGTTTGCCAAAAAGTACATGGTGTGACAAGCGATCTGCTCTTGCGGAAAGCGGAGCGCCCCATTCGTGATGACCGGCACGGTAAACGGGCAGGTTTACCTTAAGGAGTGCCTACAGAAGCGCTTCCTACCACTATTGAAGCAGCACGAGGGCCCGACCATCTTCTGGCCGGATCTAGCTTCGTGCCACTATTCAAAGGACGTGTTGGAGTGGTACGAAGCCAACGGGGTCACCTTCGTGCCGAAGGAAATGAACCCGCCCAACGCGCCGGAGCTTCGCCCAATAGAGAAATATTGGGCGATTATGAAGCAGGCCCTCCGGAAGAACCTAAAAGTTGTCAAATCGGAGGCGGACTTCAAGAGAAAATGGATTTCTGTTCAAAAAAAACTACAACCTGACGTTGTACAGAACCTTATGGACGGGGTAAAGAGTAAGGTGCGAGCATACGGGCTTGGGCTCGAAGTATGAATAAGAAGAAAATGCCAAAAGTTGTTTAATAGTTTTTATTTTACTGTCTAAAATTTTCAAAAGGATCGGTCTACTGGGCGAATTTCTACAGCGTTTTTTCCGTGATGCAATTTGATGTGATACACCCTTTATAATACATCAAGCAGCCTCAGCAATAATCGTTGAACAATATCACTTAAATACAAATTTATTAGAATGTATGTTTTATTTACAAAATGTGAAACTTCATTGATCCTTCTTGTCATTAACAACATACCTTTCAAAATCCACTTATCGTTGATTGTTTAATCCTCATAAACAGTAATGGTTATCCCTTGTGAGCACAGGTCCTATTACCATTAATAGCTCTCAAAACAACTTAAAATCACTTTCACTCAAGTACGGTGAATCATCACTATATCGCATGGGAACAAACGTGTTCCTGTCAGAAGCCGAACGTTGACTATGTCGGCATTCGTTCGAAAGGATGCCACACCACGATGCTTACCACAACTATTCACCTGACAGCCTGATGGTAATCGATAATCTCATCACGACCTAATTTATTTTAATCAACCACAAAATTTACTAACACTCTGTCGCACTGCCCAAAAACGTGAATATCATAAAAACAATTAACCATCGGACACCCGCTTTTTCCAGCTCTCAATCATCACCGCCTGCAGGGATAAAGCCTCTCACGCGAACACCAAAACGACGATTTCGTTGTTAATAGCTATTCCGCAAATGATCCCTTTTTAATGTCGTTTTTTTCGGGGCCCTATATCGAAGCAGCGAAAACGTTTACAACAACGTTCCCACCATTCTGTAATACCAATTTTATTAACTTCTCCCCGGCACTGTCTGTTTATTCAAGTCGAACGCTTCATCTGTTTGTAATTTCCACCCGAGCGCAACAAAAATACGGCACCGCTTCGCTCCCAAAATACAAATTCGGAACCTGCAAATAGCCTCAGATCCTGGTAGTTCCAACAGGTGCAGAAATTCCGCACAGAAACACTTCCTGAAAACGCTTTCCCATCGCCTTGAACTAGTGAGCTTCACAGCTGAGTGCCGACTAACGCTGGCGAGGCTGCTGGCGACCCTTCGACACTGCTTTAAAATAGCGGATGAGAAAGATACGCGTCCCGCTCCAAACAATCCTGGCCACCGACTAAGCGAAAATGCTTCCGCCCCCCCACTGACTAAAGATGGGAAGAGATCCTAGACACGCGGCAGACCTGGGCAGGAGACGAAGCGTCTAGCACTCATTTTTCGCTGCCGTGGGTGAGGTTCGGGTGGCTCGTGTGTTCGTATGCGGGAAATGTGCCGCGTGCTCTCGTGGCGCTCTCCAGGATGAATCACAGGAAACAGCTGTTGAATCGGTGCTCTCCTGAACTTGAATCTTCCGGATTCCAGCCAGGCAAGCGAGATGCTCGCTCTCTCTCCTGGCGGAAAGATGAGTAATTTCGGATGCCAAAGGATGGTATATTGTTTCGGGGAATTCGCCGAACTCGTTTAGGAGTGGATTTAAATTTAAATTTAAATTTGATACGTTTGGAAGGAACAGAATCTATCTGTTCATGAACAGATCGGAAATTGGATATCTACTTATTTGGATCTCTGGTAAAATTTTGATTAGACGTCTCGTCGTACCAATTTTAGAGCTTGATGTTTAGACGTCGAGTCAAGGTACTCTCAATTAACGCCTACGTGTTCACACTTACAGCAAAAATTAGTTCGACGCTCAAAACAATCTAAATTAATTTGTTTACAATAACTCTATACAAAATATGATTATATAAACATATTAATCAATCTAAGCTAATCCATATCAACACGGGAGAGAAACAAAGAAAATTAAATGAGAATATGTTCGTCATCATGAAAAATCATACTCCATTTTTCATAACGTTAGAACAATTCGATTTTTTTTTAGTTTCCAGAGTTATGTAAAAACTTGGTTGAACATATGTATATAGTATAGACCATAATATCAATCTTCGTTTGAAAATTCGGCGATTCGGCGACTTTTTTGATTCAACATTATGAAACCAGTCGGAAAACTATCACTCCTGAACAAATTTAACATCTCTAAATTGCAACAACTTACCAATTGCTACCACTTTCCGACGTCATCCTCCATCACTTTGGTGGGACAAGGAGTGATCAAAGGTCTACCTTGAAAAATCATCCGCTTTCAAAAAATTCTGGAAAACTGGATTAGTGGAATGGTTTCGAAAGTACCAAGCTCTAGAAGCCAAACTAAAAGGTTTGATTAAAGCAAAAAAGCGTGGATATTTGCGGAAATTCGTTAATGGTTTGTCAAGGGAGACCGCTATGAGCACTCTTTGGAATACGGCTAGGAGAATGCGTGGCTGGAACCATACAAACGAAAGTGAGGAATACTCTGACCGTTGGATTTCAGAATTTGCAGGAAAGGTTTGTCCCGATTCTGTCCCTGCACAACATATCGTACGCGATATACCGCTTCAAAGCGATTATGAGAATTTTTCGATGGTGGAATTCTCTCAATTGCACTTCTCTCATGTAATAATTCAGCTCCGGGGTCGGACAAGATTAAATTCAACTTGTTGAAGAATCTTCCCGACTTGGCAAAACAGCGTTTGCTGAACTTGTTCAACAAGTTTCTGGAGCTGAATATTGTCCCGCATGACTGGAGACAAGTGAGAGTGATAGCCATACGAAAACCCAACAAGCCGGCTTGCGATCACAACTCGTATAGGCCGATTGCAATGTTATCCTGTATTCGTAAATCGTTAGAGAAAATGATTTTACTTCGTTTGGACAAGTGGGTTGAAACGAACAATTTGCTGTCAAATACGCAGTTTGGCTTCCGTCGAGGTAAAGGGACGAATGATTGTCTCGCGCTGCTATCTTCTGAAATTTCAAATTGTATTTGCTCGTAAAGAACAAATGGCTTCCAAAGGGGCATTTGATTCAGTTTCCATGGAAATTCTCTCAGAGAAGCTTCATAAGCGTGGACTTCCACCAACTCTGAATAATTTCTTGTCCAATTTACTGTCAGAAAAGCACATGATTTTCTCTCATGGCAGCTCGAAATCTTCTCGTTACAGTTTTATGGGCCTACCGCAAGGCTCCTGCCTAAGCCCCCTCTTGTACAGTTTTTACGTCAATGATATGGATGATTGTCTAACTAGAGACTGCACGCTGAGACAACTTGCAGACGATGGAATTATTTCCATCACGGGTACTAATCCCGTCGTTCTGCGGAAGTCGTTGCAAGACCCTGAACAGTCAGTTCACGTGGGCTCTAAAGCTGGGTATCGAATTCTCTACGGAGAAAACTGAAATGGTCGTTTTTTCTAGGAAGCACGAACCCGCCCAATTCCAGCTTCACCTATCCGGCAAAACGATCAAGCACTCGATGTTTTTCAAATACCTTGGAGTATATTTTGACTCTAAATGTACCTGGGGAATACACATTGCGTATTTGAAACAGAAATGCCAGCAAAGAATCAATTTTCTCCAAACAATAACCGGAACATTGTGGGGTGCCCATCCAGGAGACCTCATTCAGTTATACAAAACAACGATATTATCAGTGTTAGAATATGGCAGTTTTTGCTTCCGATCAGCTGCCAGGATTCATATTCTCAAGCTGAAGAGAATACAATATCGTTGCTTGTGTATAGCCATGGGGTGTTGGCTGGAGTACCCCCGCTTACTCTTCGGTTCACAGAATTATCCTACAGATTTCTCATCCGTTGCATGATCATGAATCCGTTGGTGATTGATAATTTCGAAAATCTACTCCAACTGACTCCTCAGTCAAGTTTTATGTCTTTATACCATGAGTATCTTACTCACGACGTGCACCCTTCACCAGGCATCTCCAACCATGTTTGCTTCCCATATTTTTGCAATTCCTCTGTCGTTTTTGATCTGTCCATAAGACAAAAAATCCGTGGAATCCAAGATCATCTACGATCCAATGTTATTCCGTCGATATTTTCGGAAAAATATGGGAAAGTTAGATCTGATAAAATGTTCTTTACTAACGGTTCATTCATAAATGGGTCCACTGGCTTCGGCATCTTCAATGAAAATTCCAGTGCCTCTTTCAAACTCAAAGATCCTTGTTCCGTTTCTTTATTATTTTTTTTCTTTATTTTTTGAGACTTTCAGCCTCCTGGGCTGGTTCGTCTCAGTTCCTTGTTCCGTGTATGTCGCTGAACTGGGTGCGATATACTACGCACTAGGGATCATTGAAACATTGCCCATCGACCATTATTTTATTTTTTCAGACAGTCTCAGCTCAATAGAGGGAATCCGCTCAATGAAAGTTGATAAACGCTCATCTTATTTCCTAACAAGAATAAGACATCTATTGAGTGTTTTGGTCGAAAAATTATTCAAGATTACCTTAGCATGGGTTCCCTCTCATTGCTCGATTCCGGGGAATGAGAAAGCGGACTCACTAGCTAAGAAGGGCGCTCCAGAAGGCACACTATTTGAAAGGCAAATTGCTTATAATGATTTTTTCCACATTCCTCGTCAGCACACGCTCGTAACTTGGCAGCGCATGTGGAGTGAAGATGAGTTCGGTCGTTGGTTACACACGATTATCCCTAAGGGCTCGACGAGTGAATGGTTCAAGGGGTTAAATGTAGGCCGTGATTTCATTCGCGTGATATCTCGGCTTATGTCCAATCACTACAACCTAAACGCGCATCTTTATCGCGTTAATGATGTTTCCTCCGTTGTATCCCTGTATCATATCCCTCCTATCCGATCGATAAACTTTTACTTAGTCGCGGCAATACATACACATACTCTTTACAGATACACAGGTCGAAGGTTGTGCAGGCAACTGAACATTCAACAAGAGCCAAAGGTTGTACCGCTCATGACAACTCTACACGAGCTGAAGATTGTACCGCCCAGTGACCATTCTACCCTGGATTCCTCGAGTCAAGAGAGATGCACCACGATTGATATGAGGTACAGACTAGGGGGGCGTCGCTGATTAATGATCAGTTGCACCCCAATAGGAAGTATCCCGTGTCGGCCACACATACATAGTACTGGAGACTGCAACATCCCAATCATGAGAAACTTTGTAATACATACTAACCTCGAGCCAACCGCAAGTAATCGGTTACATATTACTAACATAAAGGGTGTGTCACATCAAATTGCATCACGGAAAAAACGCTGTAGAAATTCGCCCAGTAGACCGATCCTTTTGAAAATTTTAGACAGTAAAATAAAAACTATTAAACAATTTTTGGCATTTTCTTTTTATTCATACTTCGAGCCCAAGCCCGTATGCTCGCACCTTCCTCTTTACCCCGTCCATAAGGTTCTGTACAACGTCAAGTTGTAGTTTTTTTTTAACAGAAATCCATTTTCTCTTGAAGTCCGCCTCCGATTTGATAACTTTTGGGTTCTTCCGGAGGGCCTGCTTCATAATCGCCCAATATTTCTCTATTGGGCGAAGCTCCGGCGCGTTGGGCGGGTTCATTTCCTTTGGCACGAAAGTGACCCCGTTGGCTTCGTACCACTCCAACACGTCCTTTGAATAGTGGCACGAAGCTAGATCCGGCCAGAAGATGGTCGGGCCCTCGTGCTGCTTCAATAGTGGTAGTAAGCGCTTCTGTAGGCACTCCTTAAGGTAAACCTGCCCGTTTACCGTGCCGGTCATCACGAAGGAGGCGCTCCGCTTTCCGCAAGAGCAGATCGCTTGTCACACCATGTACTTCTTGGCAAACTTGGATAGTTTCTGCTTGCGAATCTCCTCCGGAACGCTGAATTTGTCCTCTGCGGAGAAGAACAACAGGCCCGGCAGCTGACGAAAGTCCGCTTTGACGTAGGTTTCGTCGTCCATTACCAGGCAATGCGGTTTCGTCAGCATTGCGGTGTACAGCTTCCGGGCTCGCGTCTTCCCCACCATGTTTTGCCTTTCGTCGTGGTTAGGAGCCTTCTGAACCTTGTATGTACGCAGGCCCTCCCGCTGCTTGGTCCGCTGGACGAATGAACTTGACAAATTCAGCTTATTGGCGACATCCCGGACCGAACTTCTCGGATCACGTCTAAACTGCTTAACTTCGCGCTAGTGATCTTTTTCACTGACGGAGCATCCATTTTTGCCGTTCTTCACCTTCCGGTCGATGGTTAGGTTTTCGAAGTATCGTTTTAGTACTCTGCTGACCGTGGATTGGACGATTCCCAGCATCTTACCGATGTCCCGATGTGACAACTCCGGATTCTCGAAATGAGTGCACAGGATTAATTCACGACGCTCTTTTTCGTTCGACGACATTTTTCCAAATTTACGAAAAATCGACAGTGAAGCATGGCCAACGTGATCTATACACTCTTATCTGATTATAAGCGAAAGCTGAAGATATAATTCCTAAAAATTAAATTTCTACAGCGTTTTTTCCGTGATGCAATTTGATGTGACACACCCTTTAGTCGTAAGACAAAAATTGTCAAAATATTGAACTCCCGGCCCCGTCAGGAAAAAAAAATTGCAACAATCATGTGCTCCCGTGGCCGAGTGGTTAGCGTCACACATTATCATGCCGGGGGTTCGGGTTCGATTCCCTTTTTGGTCGGGGAATTTTTCGTCAAAGGAATTTTCTCCGACTTGCACTGTGGTCACGCGTATTTTAGAACTTGTCATTCAGAATGCATTCAAGGCGTGTTATTTTGCGTAGAAATCTCATCTAAGTACTAATAAAAATGACGCAAGTAATACTACGTTGAGACGGCGAAGTTCCTCTAGGAACGTTAGAGCCTCTCAAGAAGAAGAAGAAATTGCAACAAATTCATAATTCGTAGCTCATCGTTAGTTCCAAAACAATACGAAACAAACAATTCTGCGTACCCAGTTGTGCTATGTTGAAACTTGTACGCTGATAAATTGCTCATTTATGCTTTTCAACACACCCATTTTGTTTGATTGATGCATCTATCCTTCGCACAATCTGGAAATATGCTGACTTGTGACAACTTTTATTTGGCACTCCTGGAAATTTGGTAGGTAGGGCCATTCCAATGGTCGATGTAGGGAACGGACCATCATTTTCTATGGTTCATCGATTTATCTCTCAAATATGCTCTCCCCACACTAGGTCTCTGGTGTTGAAGAGAACAACGGTGTTCAACGTATTACCATATTTATATTAAGAAAATTTTCAAAATAAGTCGATCCTGCCAGGAGTCGAAAATGGAATCTTCTGATCCGTATTCGAGATATGTTCAATCGAGCTTTTATATAACTCTGGAAAAAAAAAATCGAGTTGTTCTAACATTATGAAATAGGGTGTATGATTTTTCATGATGGTGAACATATTTGCATTTAATTTTCTTTGTTTCCCTTATATATTATTCAGCATCTCATAAATTCCACGTTAATTGTTGATTGAAAAGACGAAATGGAACATGTCAGGATGGCCGAGCGGTCTAAGGCGCTACGTTCAGGTCGTAGTCTTCTCTGAAGGCGTGGGTTCGAATCCCACTTCTGACAAATGTTCATTTTTAGAATCTGTACACTGTGCTTTTCATAGCGATACAGCACAACCACTCTTGATTATTCGTTTTCCATGCGTTTCCCTAAACACGCACCCTAAGCGAATGATGACAATTGATGAAAAATATATGTTTAGGAGTTACATTGAAAAACATTTGAAACATTATATGAATAGCGTGGTCGTATTAAATAGCTTTGCATTCCAACCGGCCTTGGTTCAATCCCCATTGACGTCGTATGGACTTTTTTTTGCACAATCCCAAATGAAACGCGAAAAGAAAACAGAAAGAGATGTCTGCTTTGCTCGCATACATACAAACCTTTTTTAAGCTTTAAAACATCTCATTATTTGCCCATTTGACTCTCCCGAACACAAAATGGCTTTATTTCTGTCAAAGATGAAATGTTTTCAGCCAAAGATAGTTTGGGTGTAGCGATAATGTTTTCCAACGTAATATTTAAACATATAGTTTTACCATAATGATGTATTTGGAAAATTTGTTGTAACTCATAAGCAAATACATAAAATTTCATGAACATGGCGGTATAACACGACAAACATATTAAACATAAAACATAAAAAACAATAAATTTGAAATATTTTTTTAAATATCTTGAGAATAGCTGCATTTAGAAGGAGATTGATAAAGAGCTATTTTGTTTTGAATCACATCAGAATTTATAATTTGTGGCTAAAAATGATTGTTAATATACGAAAATTCGAAGTGTAGAAAATTCGATGTTCCAAAAAGTTCGTCAAAAATAGTTTTACCACCTTGGACTACTTTTTTAAAAATTTCTACATGACTTCTATTTTATAAAAAAAAATACATAATGCATATATAAATTTAAAAAAAAATTAAAATTGAAAAAGCCAATAAATTAGAAATGATTTTTCAAATATCTCGAGAATGGCTGCATTTAGAAGGAGATTTATAAAGAGCTTTTTATTTTAAATCACACCAAGATTCATAATTTGTGGTTAAAAATGTTAACAAACAATTATTTGTATATATATACAAATATTCGAAGTTTCTAAAATTCATAAAAATTCGATGTTCTACAAAGTTTGTCAAAAATAGTTATACCGTCTTGTACTCATTTTGACGTAGGATTACGTCTTTCGGGAACATATTGGGGTACAAATTGAGAATCGAAAATCGAGCACATCGTGATAATTGTCCAATTTCTAACGCTTATTGCTCAGTCATTTCATGATGGATTGATGAGATTATTGCGTCAATCGATTTCGGCACTCCATAACAATTTTTTATATTGAAGAAAATAATATTTGTCATGAAACTAACCATCGAACAATTGAAAAATCTCAACCCCTATCCTAACGGAAATATTGGTTTGGTTGAAATTGACGACACATGTGGCGGGTCCCTAACAGAGACATCAAAACCAAGCTTCCTGGGGAAAAACGACATTGCAAATATAAGCAAATCGGGGGCACTTTTATATTGCAAGTAAGGTGAGTGATTCGATAAATTCTAGCAAATAAATTTTTAATTTGGAACTTGAATGATGGTTGCTTCGTGAAATTTCATATTTCAATTTCAATCGTTCATTGTGAAAAATTTAGCACAAGGGTGAGTATAAAATTGTATATGGTAGCAGTTGTGTTGAAAATGACTTGATATATGAAACAATCTATTTCAATTTTCATAAATAAAAACCAAGGTTTGTTCTCGCTCGAGAACGGGTCGTTAGGTATAAGCTTCATTGGATAAACACTCAGAAAGTAAAAAATATAAAAAAATACTCTTTCTATTTCAAATAAGTTTTCTTTACATTAAATAAAAATTGGTGATTTTTTTTTTATTTATTTCATCCATACACAACACAGGAGCCATCTCTAGGATCACAGAGGGCAGTTTTCATCATATCTCGTTCCACTTCGGTATCTTTTATCTGATACGCACCATCCAACGACTGCTTACCATCCTTCTGTCATCATCCACGGTAAACACTGGTGGAGTTAACAAACAATACCCAACAACCAAACGGCTCTTTTCAGGGCCACCAAATCATTATCGAGGAGTTTTACGATGTAATTCTTCAAACATATCCAAACTCAACAGATAGCCTAACGGAATCCTACGTCAACTATGCGGTCGTGTCCCGGACACGACACTCCCGTGACTTTTTTAAAGTTTCTTCATGACTTCTATTTTATACGAAAATTTGAAAAAAAAAAATAAAAATATATATATATATATATATATATATATATATATATTTCTCCGCCGGAAGATGTCTCAATTTTGGGAAAGGTATGACAAATTTATTTAACATCGCGCTTCTTCTTGGTTGCTTTTTGAATTTTATGCTATCAACATAAATTTTACGGAAATTCTCACAGGCGCTTATTCCAATGCAATTGAGTAAGTATTACCAGGGCTACGGAGTCGGAGTCGGAAGGGATTTCATTGTATTAGGAGTCGAAGTTGGAGTCGAAAAAATTTTACCGACTCCGACTGGTAGTTATATGACCCAATAAAATCAAAATATTTAGCTCAATAAACAAAATTTTATTCCAAGATAAGGAAACTTTGATGTTAATTCTGTGTATTACTATTATGTTCAGAGATTCCTAATATCCAGACAAACACTCTATTTTGCCTGATTTTTCAGGAATGATTCTGATTTTTTTTTGTACTTTATACTTTATCAGAATGAAAACTATCCGAGAAAAAAATAGGATTCCTGTCAATGTATAGTGAACATATCTATTATTGAATCAAATAACATCAAAATTAAAAAAAAAATCAACGATTCATCCACTGTTGGTACGCTTTGTTAATTTGGTGAGTAAAAATTCAATCCAAAGTATGGACGTTGAATCAAGAGAAAGTCTTAATATTGATTCCTTTCTAATTTACTGAAGTGATGTTGTACATTATTGAGAAGAAAAATAAATGATAAAAGAATCCCTGTAAAATCATCTCAATAAATAAAACTTCAGCTCTATGACCAGCACAAACATACGAGAAAACAAATACGTTCTGGGAGAATATAATTTTATGGCTTCGTGAGAGATGGCTGCCTATAAAATCATGCTTTTGTTTTCTCAGAAATCGGCATGAACTTTTCGTACTTTTCGGACCCAATATGAGCCATCCTTATTTCTTCCTCATTTTAATATATTTAATTGACAACCCTAATCATGGTTAATAATGCGAACTAAATGGGAATAATACTTAGCAAAACCACCGCAGAACAGCAAAATTATCAATTATCCATTTCTTAATTCAGTTTCAAAAATTCAGGTTGACGTCAGTAAAATCGAAAAATTGCTTCTATGACCGCTACATTCGATTTCCGTTTTTATTATCTTATCAATATTTCATCAATTTTACCGGAATATAATGCATTTAACGAATATTTCACGTGACTGGCTATTACTGTATCAGTACCATAAACTCTACTCATATTAACAGGCGCCTGGATCGTATTTCCGGCTTTATCGAAATAAATTTGTAGAATATAGCATATTTAATATTTGCTGGAATCACGTTTCAACGCGTGCTCAAACAGCTGTGTTCAGTAAACAATTTCCAAGCGCCTGCAAATTGTGCAATCTTTTTTACGAAATCGATAGTTCAATTCGAAATGGTTTGGTTTCATCGGGCTCTTCGTCCATTCTACGGTCGACATAATCGTCTATCAGAACAATTAATTTTAGCAACTTTCGAGCTGTTTCAAGATAACAACATCTTTAATATTTTTGACCAACATAAAAGATTTTTCAAACCAGTCGCTGGCTGCACGCTCGACTTCAATCGGCATTTCGTCCAGAATTCGGAGGATCACGACCATGAACTGGGACAATGTAGACACTTTTTGCTCGCTTACCTTCGACAACATGTAATCCTAGGGGTTCAAATAGGGTAAGAAAGGAACTAGATGAAAAAAGCCGACGCATTTGAATATAACATTCCGTACGTTATCACTGATATACGGCCTTCATTGCTGCAAAATGTCGAATATCTGAAATCGGACCTAAATTGAACTCCCTTCTAGTCAGACGAGGTAACTATATGCTGGAAATCATATTCAAAATAAAATGGCAGGTTTTTTTTCAAATAAAGCCTAGCTTGTGGCATTTAACACTATTTATCTGAATTTTATCCTTATTTGTAAATCTATACCTCTTAAAAGTACCATGTATCAACCACACCAGAGGTAATAAGTTTACGAAGAATCCAGAAACTAGAATAGAGTTATGATTGGGGCTCATCGCTATAAGCTATGTGGCGTGGTGTTTGATCTGAATCGATTAACATATTTATTTATGGTAAGAGAGTTTAAAAATTAAGTCGATCCTGCCAGGAGTCGAACCTGGAATCTTCTGATCCGTAGTCAGACGCGTTATCCATTGCGCCACAAGACCGGTAGAAACAAACAGTGACATCCTGTAACCTACACAAAATAGTATCAAACATCTCGCAAATATACATTTTTTCTGCGAAATTGTTCACTCATCGTAAATTGCTGTTCAAACACAGTCAAAAGAACATGTCAGGATGGCCGAGCGGTCTAAGGCGCTACGTTCAGGTCGTAGTCTTCTCTGAAGGCGTGGGTTCGAATCCCACTTCTGACAAAACGTTCATTTTTGCGCCCTTATAATCAAAATGATATTGTTGGTCACATGAAGTTTGATATATAACATTCCGGCTAAAAAGTTCATAACGTGGACGTCAAGAGGGGGGGGGCCCTTTTGCAAAAATCTACTTGACTATCACAAAGCACCATCTTTCAATGGATACGTGTCAAAATTTGACAGCAATCGGACGATTGATTCGTGAGTTACAGCATTTGAGAGTGAAGCAACATTTTTGTTATTGTGAAAAAAATGTAAAAATCACAAATCAATGGAAACGATGGCAAAATTGCATGAATTGGGCTTCGATTGCTTCCGCATCCACCGTATTCTCCAGATTTGGTCCCCAGCGAGTATTTTCTGTTCGCAGACCTGAATGCTCGCTGGCAAGAAATTTAAGACCGATGATCTGATCTGAATGAGCTATATCTGAACACTTTCCTGGCCTAGTGTACTAAATCTTTCTATTTCCACCAAGTATTGCAATACAATTTTTAACATTTCGTTGAATACGCGTAAACAGTGATACTATTTATCGGAATAGGCAGAGTCAGATTCACACAACACTTTCTAAAACCATGACAATATTTTTCTCTAATTTTTTCAATGAATTTTCTAAGATTTATACAAAAAAAGTGACTTGTTAATAGTTTATATCATTAGTATAAGACCAAATTCTCGTTCAAGATTCTTCAATCAACACAAAAATCAATTCCCTCAATGCAAAATTTCAGTTGGACAATGGATCACGATGTCATTGCAGAACAAATGGGAATTCAATTTGAATTTTTCAACTTTCCTTCAGAGTTTTCCGTGAATATTTAATTTTTTTTCTTCGGATTTTGCGCTTATCAACACATTTGGCTATCCATTTTTATTTATATAAATGGCGATGAACCTCGTCGCTTATCTCTTGAAAACAGGATTTTTTTTCTATAGAGAAGGAAGGATAACCAAAAACTCATTTGTAGAAAAACTAAAAAAAATTCCATAAAAAATGTATACCAAATGTAGAGTGATTTTTTTTAATTTGGAGAAAAAATACAAAAATAGACCGAACATCAAAAATTTTAATAAAATTCTTTTCTTAATACCAAAATCCTTATATCGTAGCAAAACGAAGAAGTGGCATATATCCATTTGTTTTATCGGTATTTTTCTTCCAGAATATGGTTTCATCACTCAGACGTTTCTATCCAATGGAAAAATTGGAGCAATATTTATTCATTCAATCATATTAGGCTGTCGAAAAAGTCCTGCGGTATTTTTTTTGAATTTTCATTTGTTCATAAAATTAGTAACAATCATCTGTTTTAAGTCAAATATGCGCCGTTTTGTTCGATGACTTGTTCCCAACGAGATGCCAACTTCATAATACCCCTGTTATAGAAGCTCGCTTCCTTATTGGCAAAAAACTCGGATAGCCAATTTTCACAGGCCTCTTTTGTGGCTAACTTCTGACTACCTAGCTCGTTCGCCATGGACAAAAACAGGTGGTAGTCACTTGGTGCAAGGTCCGGACTATACGGCGGATGCAAAAGAACCTCCCATCCGAGCTCCCGAAGCTTCTGGCGCGTCACCAAAGAAGTGTGTGGCCTGGCGTTGTTCTGATGGATGACAATGCGGCCTCTGTTTATCAAAGATGGCCTCTTTTTCATGAGTGCTACCTTCAAGCGGTCCAGTTGTTGGCAGTACAGGTCCGAATTGAGCGTTTGGCCATAGGGAAGCAGCTCATAATAGATTATTCCTTTCCAACAAGCTATAGTATGATTCGATACAATGAATACAACTAGAACTACGCGCTTACAACGACGCCTCGCGGAAATACCGCAGGACTTTTTTGACAGCCTAATATTTATAAGCATTTATGTTTTTTTAATGATTTACAGTTGTATCATAAAAAGTTGTATCATAAAAAGTTGTATCATAAAAATAAAGATAGAATTATCAGAATGAATATTGTTTATTTTATGAAACACTGATCTAAAGTTGAATTTTTGTTCGTGCGGTATCAAGATTTTTGAAACAACAAATGGAATAGGCATATGAAGTACAATGTTTACATTTAAATGTGTTGTTTGCGAATGTTCAAAAATCACTAAAGTATTTAATTTCTGAAATCAACTTGATAGTTTTATTTTCGAACATGCATTAGCAAATTCTGACCGAGCCACGTAACAATTTCTGAAGACAAATATCGATGCTTCAAATCAACAAGGGAAACCAACACATCAAAACGCATTTTGACGACGACTCGTTTGACTGAATAGCTTTCGAGTGGTTGCGTCAAACGACTGTGATATTCGTTGTGATCGGTTCCTGTAACACCGAAACGAACGAGATAAGCGAAGTAACGTTGACTTGTCTTATAGAATAAGGTACATATATTTTTCATGAATCTTGGTTGACTGCAAATTATTTCATTTTAAGTTAGTCATTTGTATATATTTATACTGGCAAAGCGATACTTTTAGAACTGAACACCCGGTTTGCTTGACTTGAATAACATAATCAATTCTTGTTATTTGTAAAACAATATAAATTATTTTATCATTAGAGTTTCATTAGAGTTTTCTGATGCCTATTCGGACATAACTATTATTTTTTCTAAATTATTAGTCAAACATTAAAAAGATACATATATTTGTCAGAAGTGGGATTCGAACCCACGCCTTCAGAGAAGACTACGACCTGAACGTAGCGCCTTAGACCGCTCGGCCATCCTGACTTCTTGTCCAGCAACTTGCTACTGCTGCTTTATTGAATTAAAGAGGCTTTAAACTCTCAGGGTTCATTCGCTTCTCCCGCAACTTTCGACCATACAAACGCGATATTCTCGATGAGGGTTTGATTATTTTATTTTCAAAATTAAACTTAACCTTATGTATTGATTTTAAGTATTTACATATCTACGTCGTTTACGTTGATATTTGTAAGTGACGAACCAGCCAATTGAGTTGAAGGTCACTATAATACAGATAGAAAAAAAAAAGTTTACGTTGATATGTGATGCAGCATTATTAGTTTTCGTCTCTAGTGTATCTAATGTTAATTTTTCCTATACTGATCAATAATTTATAAATTGCAACTTTTGAACCATGGAAGTGATCGTCAACTTTGGACACCACAGCTTCTTATTCAACGGTTGAATTATATTATTGTTAGTTTTGTTGACTGTGTGCACAGGTCCTGTGGCGCAATGGATAACGCGTCTGACTACGGATCAGAAGATTCCAGGTTCGACTCCTGGCAGGATCGATCGTTTTATAGGTGGACTAATTTGATATGGAGAAATCTCACTTGGATGTTTTTAGTTCTCAAAGACCGAATAGAAATGTATATTTATTTTCATATCCATTGTACGCTAGCTACTAAATATACCAATTGCACAAAAAAGATCAAAATAGAGTAGGAAGTTCGAATCTATTATCGTGACTGATAAAAATAGAACAACGCGGTGCGGTGTTTTACTTTTGTTGACTTCAGTTTTCTCATTCGTATAAACGGTTTGTCGTGGTTTACACGATGTCATGTTTATTTTCATAATCAACTACTGATTCAGAATGTGTATATCAATAATGCGCTTTCGTGCACTAACTGAGTCAAATAGATATAAGATAAAAATGTGGAATGGTAGGACAAACTTTAGCCGATACACCTTTGTGTCAGCAACCAAAATTGAAAATTGAATACTAAAATAAAATAAATGTAATACGCAATGAAAAGCAACATTATACCTTGCGTTCTGGCATTAGGAAGTATATTTCATCCTCCGAAAGCAATTCCACATTGACTCTGCAATCAACCTAAAATGCGCAAAATGCGGGGGTATCCTGTGAATGAGATGCAACACATCGCAAACGCTGTAACAGGTGATGGTTTCGGAATAGATGAGAAATTTAGTGCGAATATTCTCTGAGATCCGATATCATGCTACGAGCAAAACATGAAACGAGAATCCTGGTGGCACATACTCATGTGTGCACAAAAACAGTCTGTTCAGTTTTGAATGCAGTGTCAGGTGAGCTGGTTATATGTGATTCGAATATTAGATTACCTGCAGCTATGGACCGGGTGTATTGACGAAATAATGTTGTGAAGAAGATCTAATCTCAGAACGGGGTGTAGAAACATTGTGGATGAATAAATGAGCACGAATCGATAATTCAATCTCTCAGCGGTTCTCGTGGTTCATTAGTTCAAAAATTCAATTCAATCCGAATTTCGGAAAGTTTTTTTAAATTTAAGGGGGTATTCTAGTGTAGAGGCACGAATAACGGACGTTTTTTTGAGCTCCGAAGCAATAAAATAATTTTTTTTACTAACCACTACATCATCATTTGTTTATCTATCTACAAAAAGTGATTAAAAAAAATATTTATTATATATACATTATTAGCATAGTTACAAGCTGATGAAGTGAGGGGGTTCAAAAAAAGTTGTGCCATCGCGTACTTTTCGTTCCAGCTTTTCTGGTTATCTGAAACAAAAATATAGAACAGATTCCGAATTAGCGAAGATGCCGCTATCGCATGAACCTCGGACTAGTCAAAGTTTTTTTTGACTAAATAGCGGCCGCTTCATGAAGAAAATGGTGTTTGAAAAATTTTTTCTAACGTTCCCTGATTTATTAGGAATAGTAAAATGAGAAAAAAACACAGTTTTTATTGGTTCATTCGATAGAGAGATGCATACAGATTACGACATAAATCGGTTCAGTAGAACTTGGGATATTATGTACGCCAATTTGAAAAAAAATTGTTTCGAGGAAAATGCATTTGAAGTTAATTGTTATAGCAGTAATACACTGCGTTTCACAACTATAGAACCACTTATTTTTTCTGAGTTTCCAGAGATATATAAGAGGTCGGTTGAATTGAATTATATAGTGTAAGATATAATAACTACCTTCATTTAAAAAACTGGCCATTTGAACTTTATTGTTGTGTTTAGGCGCGAAACATTCAAAAAACAGAAATTCCAGTGTTTCATAACTATAGGACCAGATGGAAAAACTCTCACTCCTTTACAAAATTAACGCCAATTTCACATGAATTACAATAATTTTCTAATTCATAGGTCATCTTTAGTTCTCAATTAGTTCAAATAACCCATTCGAGGTTTTGACACTATTTCCTACACTATATACTTCAATTCAACCTACTTCTTACATATCTCTGGAAACTCAGAAAAAATGAGTGGTTCTATAGTTGTGAAACCCAGTGTAAATTAGACACCGCCTTACTAAAATGACTGTAACGCGGAAAACAATGGATTTTTCGAAAAAAAAATTCTAGGGTTATTCTTGAATATTTGCTTTTGGATGTATATTAATTGAACTAATAATAACTAAATAGAATAACTCTTGAACGAAATCAAGGAACGTGGTCATAAACAACATATGTGACCTAAATCATCCAACAATCCGGCTTCAATGTGAAATTTTATGTGAAAAATACAACTAGTAACAGATAAGGTTCCTGGTGAAGAAAAAACATATTTAACCGAATAACTCCAAGTTTTAATATAAATAAAAACGATCATACCATCAATCTAAAAATTAGCGTTCTAATTAAAATTCATAGCACCCAAAACCACCATTATCCCATCCTTGCTCAGGATCGTCGCACACAGCCATATAAACAATTGTAGCGTAGTTAGGAATGATTTTGGCCGCAACGTAGCGTTTTCGGTCGTCGGACCAACGGTAGATTTGTTTCACTTCATCCTTCATTGGCTCAAGTTCACTGTCCTGTAGAAAAAAAAATCAGGAAAATGCATCAAAATGTATGAATCTTTTGTGAAATTCGGATGAAACTGCGAAAGGCACGAAAGGCACACCACTTCGAGTATAATTGTACCAATGCGACTATCAAACTGAAGTCTAGTATACGCAAAAACAATATATACAGGGTTTTCCAACTTTAAATTTCGAAAGTAAATTGAAATAAAACACACTTAGAATTCGAATTTCGATGAAACTTTTATTTCAAATTAAAGTTTGGTTTATGCCATTATGTGTGAAATACAACATCATTCAAATGTCCACCTAGGGCTTCCTCGCACACCTTGATCCGGAACAGGTAATTTTCGATGAGTTTTCGGCACATATGGGGCGGTATCTCGGTCATAACTTCACGAATGTTGTCTTTCAAATGTTCAAGAGTTTGCGGAGAGTTGGCATAGACACGGTCTTTCGCATAACCCCACAAAAAAAGTCTAGCGGCTTCAAATCGCATGATCTGGACGACCAATTAGCATCACCAAAACGCGAAATTATGCGTCCCTCAAATTTCGTTCGCAATATGGCCATGTTCGGTCGTGTTGTGTGGCACGGGGCGCCGTCCTGCTGAAACCACATGTCATCCGTATCCATATCTTCAATTTGTGGCAAAAAAAAATCGGTTAACATGCGGCCATAGCGCTCACCATTCACAGTTACCGTCTCGCCGTCCTCATTTTCAAAGAAATACGGCCCGATGACTCCACCAGACCATAATGCGCACCAAACAGTGACTTTTGGCGGATGCAATGGCCTCTCAACAATCACGTGTGGATTTTCTGAGCCCCATATACGGAAATTTTGGGTGTTCACATAGCCACCGAGCTCGAAATGTGCCTCATCGCTGAAGAAAATTTGATGCGAAAATTCAGCATTTTGCTGCTGTTGTTCGTTCACCCAATCGACGTATGCCCGACGCATTCCATGGTCACCACGCTCTAATTTTTGTACCTGTTGGACTTTATATGGATGTAGGTGCAAGTCCAAATGCAAAAATTCGCCACAATGATGTGTTTGACAAGACCAATTGCTGAGCACGCCGTGGAATCGTAACATTCGGGTCATCCTCCACACTGGCAGCAACAGCAACAATATTTTCGGCCGAACGCACATTACGATGATGCACAGGTTTCACAATATCCGCTACGGATCCAGTTTGTTCGAATTTACGCACTACATTAGCGATTGTGTGCTCTGTAGGCCGTCCATGACGACCAAAATCCGTCCGTAATGCTCGAAAAACATTTGCCGGTTTTTCATCATTTTTATAGTATAATTCAACTAAATTAACACGTTGTGCGATGCTAAAACGATCCATATTGTAAAATGGCAGACATTCAACTAACGATATGACGCTTTGGTTGACAGCTATGTCAAACGGTTGTCAGCGCAGGGCTGTATACTTTCGGAAGCCCGAAATGGAAAACCCTGTACATATAGCGTAAATAAGAGAGAGATTACTTATATGTTTAGCTTAATGGTAGGTAAAACCAGTAACTTGAGCTATTTTAAGCTCATAAATCCTACTAATGAATCCATCCCATTGATCATAAAATGTAATTGATGACCTATGCAAAGTTTCTTTGTAAATGCTGCAAATCATATAGAAAAGGTAAGATAAGTGATTTGGGTTTGTCCAGTCGAAAATATGATCATGGCTTGTCCACTTTTTAGAATGCTCTAATTCAGCGCTCCTGTGTCAAATAAGGTATTCGAACGTTCCAAAACATCTAAATAAAATTGTCTTTTCCATTATTTACAGTAGTTCTATAGTATATTTTTACGGAAGGATTATAAAATACATCTTCTATTGGTGTCAATGCGCCCCTCATTTCGCACGTATTCAGACCTTTGCTAGATTATAACACTTACAAATATTGTAAACATCATGCTTGCACACCATTTGTATCGGATTTACATAGCTAAATCACTAAATTAACGCATTTCAACGACCTCAATTCATATATTTTGTCGCCAGATCGAATTTAGAAAACTCCCTTCGATCTCGAGGAAGGCAGCCCAATGTGCCGGTGAGAGATGTGTTGGCTCGGTTAGACCTTGATTACATGTCCCAAATATATGTTTTCCTTAAAGATATCGATCTTCGAGTGTGATTGTTCTTACATACTTTCCCCCCCATTTTCTCCTCCTTTTCGTCCTTCGCGAGCTATCGGTTCCCTAACATTAGAATAAGTTAAATTGTTAATACATATTAGATGTGAGGATAGTTTAAGAATTCAGTGTGATGTGTGAGTATGAATGTGAAAGTGAGTGTGAGTGTGAGTGTGAACATGGTTACAATCTCCTTACATCCCATCCTTTTCCTAAAGAAAATGTGTCACCCTTCTAAACTCGAGTCGACCGCGAGTAATCGGTTTCCTATTTCATTAACCGTAGAATTAAGAAAACATCTTAATAGTAAAAGTATAGTTGAGAGTTTGGCTTCTTTAAACCTATGTAACTGAGCCTGTACAAATAAACGAATTATTAAAAAAAAAAAAAAAAAAACGACCTCAATTCTGATCATGAGTTGTCCAATTCACTAATGTTGTTTTGTCCATATGATTTCTATGGCAACCGCTTGGCGCGCTGCAGTTTGTTTATTGTGTCCTTCACGCATAGCAGGAATAAAGTTTCTCTGTGATGAGAGTGTTGAGGTGGACACTTTTCAAATTCCTTAATTATGAATGGATCAATATGATGACAGTAAACTCAAGCAATGATAAATGCAACATCTACTTGTGAATTCGAATAGTTTCATTCAAAAATGGTGATTTCTAAAACTGGACAAACCATGAACATTTTTTGGGCAAATCATGATCAGAGGTGGTCAAACCATGATCATAATTCCTCTTTAAGGAAAATCGTTGAAAAACATAACACCTTATGGTAGCATTAGCAACTAGAAACTTGGGGCTTTTCAACAAACCCAAACTCGTATCGATTAAGTGTGATTTTCATGAAGAAAAATCGATTTGCATTTACTAGTTGCCCTATTTACCCTAAATTTTGTTGAAAGACTACATGGAATTATTCAAATATTAAATTTAAAAATATTAAAACTATAAAATATTATAAAAATAATAAATATTATATTGATTTTCTCACTTCCACGTTAGGCCATTTCCGTAATAAAAACACTGATACCAACGTATCATTCGGCTTCAGTTCTCGCCCCTATTTTTTTCTACTTTTGATTTTTATGGCCTCCTTTATTTTCGTTCAATTAGAGAAAATGGTAGCGGGGATATTAGATGTAAAATCTTCAAATTAATTCACCCAAAATATCGATCCTGCCAGGAGTCGAACCTGGAATCTTCTGATCCGTAGTCAGACGCGTTATCCATTGCGCCACAGGACCTGTTGAACAACACAAATCGCATGGCAAAAAAATATGAACTAAATAATGTTATATACAGATAACTTATTGCTCATTGTTGGATATTAATTATAAATATTTTGAAAACAAGATATTTTCGAAATACGATGTAGGCATAACGACTTGGAGTAACGAAAATATCGGATGACGCTATAAACAACTAAACAAAATTGTCAAAAATCGACACACTTGGACTTTTTTTTGACGTAGGACTACGTCTAACCGGAAGATATAGGGGGTGAAATGGAAATCTAGGCACTGAACAAGTAGGAAAAAATGCAAGATTTGGAACGCTTATAACTCGAGCATTTCTAGGCAATTGATAGGAAATATATCTACGCATCTATCATAACGAATAACATTTCATTTTTCTTGAAATAAATAATTGAATAATTGTGAAATATCAAGCATTGTCAAAATGCACTATGTGCCCATTTTTGATTGGTCCATTTTGTGCTCCTCAAATCGTACCGACCAAAACGGGCAACCAGAGCAGCAGCGAAATAGAATGAAGCACGATTGGAAAAGAAAAAGAAAAAAATTAACGAAACATTGGTCGCAGTCTCACACATGCGTAATTCTCGAGCCAGCCAGTCAGCTTAAAAATCCCCGCTCCGCTGCCGTAACGATCATTCTTTGTGTGGACACCGACTGGACAACATCGTTGCTGGACGAGCTGGACGGCGAGGGATCGAGTGCCTTTCTCAAGGCAAGAGGGCGGAGGTGGTAGCGCTGGAGTAGAGTAGAGTTTTCAAAGGGCCTTTCTCAAGGCTAGAGACGAATGAACTGCAAAAGTTTAAAGTCTCTATAATTCAAGACCTTCCTTCCTTCCGTAACGATCATTCTCATTCAAACCGTACACCACATCAGTTCGCATCACAACACATCAACAAACCAACCCAAGCAGCCATGTCTGGACATGGCAAAGGAGGAAAAGTGAAGGGAAAGGCAAAATCCCGCTCGAATCGCGTTGGTCTGGAGTTTCCCGCAAGGGTAGCTAGGCCGAGCGCGTTAGTACCAGTGCACCAGTCCACCTAGTCGGCGTTATATAGTTTCGGCCGCCGAAGTGATCGAGTTAGCTGGCAAAGCTGCTCGCGACGATAAGAAAACCCGCATTCGGAACAGAACAAATTCGGTTCGGTGGACATCAAGACAACAGGCAGTTGCAGCGAGTGGCGAGTGGCAAACGCAATCGCAAAACGGCAGCAGGTAGCAGAAGAAAAAAGTTTGTTCTTGGTGGCAAATCCAGAACAAGGCGGCATCGAGGGCGTTCGAAATGTTTTTTTTCAAAACCACGAGTACTAAGTTTTCTAAATTGGAACCATTCCATAAAACAAGGCGCTTTTCAGGGCCATTAAACCTTCCAAAAAAGAGTTTAGGAAATACAGTTCAATGCTTTCTAAAACATTATCCAAAATAATAATAAAACACAAATAATTGATGATACTGTTAAATGATATTGTTTCATCATTTGTTTGCCAGGATCTGATGAGTATGTGAATTTGGCAGTTGTTCTGAGCTTATTGATAGTTGGGGACTTTCCTGATTATTCAATTTTCACCAATTCTTGAATTGTTTCCAGATTGAAAGTACAGTAATTTACAATTAGTTCGACATTTAGCTAATTGGACGGACATGTAATGCGACTTATTTAGTTGGACATTTTTGTAAACATAGAGATCCAAATTATGACCCCACATTGAAAGTCGACACTGTACCACTGTCATCGCAAATGTTCAATTACAGGTTAAAATCGCCTCCAATGCGACACTGAGTGGCGCTTCGGCACGTCGCATTGAATGTAATTTACTGTACAACATGTCACAAAGCTGGATGGGAAGAAATTTTCCAACTGTGAAAGCTGTGGCGAGTGGCAATAAATCGCTAAACAGGAAGGTTTAGCCGAACAAGATGGGAATGTCGTGTGATAACAAAACAATAAACTCTTTAGATTGAAGATAATTTTGTGATCCTGAAAAGGACCCTTTTTAGCCTGCATGTGAATCCAACGAGCGAACAAATCGTAATGAATGTATTTTTCTTTCCATCGATGTATTTTTTTGCCATCGCTCCCTTTTAACGCTCATTCGTTCGTCTCGTTGGACTCGCCCCTCTGGCTGAGTCTGCCGATTTGTCTCTATCCTGTGAGTGTGCACCGCTAGAGTATAAAACACGCGGACCCCAAAAAAATATCTTATTTTCTTTCAAACCGTAAACCCGCGCGGTTGTACGGCATCGGCATCGTGGACGTAACAAAGGAGGACAAGTTAAGGGAAAGGCAAAGTCTCACTCGAACCGTGCAGGTCTCCAGTTCCCTGTTGGTCGCATTCACTGATTGCTCCGCAAGGGTAACTAGGCCGAACGGATTGGTGCCGGAGCACCAGTATACCTAACAGCGATTATAGATTTTCGGCCGTCGGAGTGCTCGAGTTGGCTTGCAAAGCTGCTCACGACAATCAGAAAACCCGCATCAAGAACAGAGCAGCTTCGGTTCGGCGCTCATCAAGGCAACAATTAGTTTCAGTGAGTGGCAAAGTGTTTCTCCGGCACGTCGCATTAAATGTAATTTACTGAACAACATGTTCCAAGCTGGATGGGAAAAAAATTTCCAACTGTGAAAGCTGTGGCGAGTGGCAAACGCAATAGCTAAACAGGAAGGTTTAACCGAACAAGATGGGAATATCGAGTGAAAACAAAAACACAACACCAAAGGTTCTTTTCAGAACCATCAACATATTCATAAAGAGTAAACAGTAAACTAATCCATTTTTCAGGTAGATAGGTAGGTATTCACGTAGGAGAGGAAAATAAAACAATATATTTAAAATATATATTTAACAAAAGCTGTCCCCTTTGTATAGTCCTACGTCACTCCGGTTATGTCCCCGACATTACCCACCCGTCTTTTTTTGAAGTACGAGACGAAACGTATGGTTTTAAGAGCTAATATTTTGCAAAGGGTATATTATCGTGCAATTCAGCATTTCGCAACAAGTTCCGAATGAAAAATCGAGATAACTATTTTTATTGGTACCCAAAACCATACGTTTCGTTTCGTATTCCAAAAAAAAACTAAGTTGCAGAGTATCATTTTTGACAAAAAAAATGTTTTGAAATGACATTTCAAAAAGTTACCTCAAACAAAATTTTCACCTCCTCGAAAAAACACCCTATGCAGAATTTCAGCTCATCGGACTTTGTTTTCGAAAAAAAAATGGTGCCAAATGCCTTAAAATTGCATGAAACGTCAATATCTAGAAATATTCATGCGTTATATTCCAAAACTAGTTGCTTATAGCTATTATTTCTTAATATCAAAGTTACAGCGTTTCAAAAATCGCTTAGAGATTTTGATGTCACACTTGGCTCCTCTAATATTTTATCGGGTGTGTATTAACTTACAAGCTAATCTTATTTCAAGTTGAAGTTTCTGAGATACCCTGTGTTGTACAATAGGTCCTGTGGCGCAATGGATAACGCGTCTGACTACGGATCAGAAGATTCCAGGTTCGACTCCTGGCAGGATCGATATTTTAGTAATTAGTTTTAAGGTGGGCTTTTCCTTTCAAAACGTTAATAACACACAATAATAATAATATTAAAAAGAAGCAGAGGAAGAAGAAGAAGCAGAATATAAAATAAATACGTGATTGAATTTAATCATTTTTATATGATTTATATGATGATAGAGAAACATATTATCAGCACATGAAAACGATATTGATAGCCGCTAAACATATTAATTCAAACCCAGCCGATACTTTAGGATTTGGAACAGTAGTCAAATAGTCTCGATTACTATTGAAACAAGTGGTAAAATTCAATTTAACAGAAAATCACCACGAAATATAATTTTTGTTTATCACCAGGCAACTTGAATTTCACTCGAGATAACTCTGCATCCAAAAACCCACTAATCTAACAGTACCATTATATCAATCAACTTCAGGAGTTATCATACTGTTTGTTTAGTTATTCATCCTGCGCGCGGGAAATATTTGAGTGTTGTTTAAACCAACATAAAAAGTTTTATCTTTGTTCAAAATGACTCGATTTTACCAAAGACGGGTGGGTGCAAGAACTGAAATTAAATATTTATCCTCAACAGTTGAAAATGCGCTGTTATTATTCCAATATATATTGATGTCTCCTGGATATGTTCCGGATGAGGTTTCCGAGGGAAGCGAACTCTTTATGACCAGAACCAAAACTCATAATGCGACTTATCGAACTTCAGAATTTGTCAAAACTAGAACATTGGTGACCATTTCAAGGATTTTAGGCCACATTTGGATTACATGAATGGTTTCCGTTCAACTTATAAATTCGGTTTCCGTTCAACTTTAAATCGAGATACGAAGGCGCGACCACGCCTTTAGGTTGATTAAATTAAAATGTGGTATCCAAAAACCCATTTCAATGTCCGAAAACAAAGAAATCGGCATAGAAATCTCAACTAAGTACAAATAAAAAATGACGCAAGTAATACTACGTTGAGACGGTGAAGTTCCTCTTGGAACGTAGTGCCATTCAAGAAGAAGCAAAGTAATCGGTGAATCCATCTACATTTTTTCTGCGAACAACACGAGAAAACCCAGCTGGCGTCGTTGGGATTTTCTGAGGCGAAAAATCTCTGGTTACGTCTTCCTTCGGAGGGGAAGTAAAAGAAGTTGGCCCGGCTCATGAGTTGTTGAGTCTGATAGGTAGGAACAGGTGGAGTCGCCTCCCTGTTGTCGGTGATTGGCACTAAAGTGGCGGAAATAGGCCGACGAAAAATAAGCGAAGATAAAAAAAAAACACGAGAAAACCATGAAAAAATAGATTGATCAATTTTACTCCAAAGCTATGTTTTAAAATTTTCCGCTAAAAATTTTTCAACAATTTTTTTATAACGTTTTGTGACCTTAGCACGAATACTAGTTTAAAAAATAATTGAATATGAATTTAAAAAGCAATTCCGAAAATAGTTGCATTTTACCGAAAATCGTGACCAATGAAGTTCAAAACAGTTAAATCCAAAATTTGTAAAAAATTGGTTAACAGCATTTCAATCGTTGAAAACATATCCTAGTTACCATAATATATGGAACTATCTACGATAATGCTGAATATATAAAAACAAAGTTGGATAGAGACGACAACAAATACATCTTGGGATCACAAAAACCACCTGGATTAAATTATATAGAATGATATATTTACACTCGCACAAGACGAACACCCCTGATCATACCTCTGCAAACCACCCAACGATAAGACGGGCGACTTCTCAATACCTACCATTTCAACATAGTGCAATTGGTTCGCTATGGTTGCTTCCACCACTTTCAGAAAGTAGCGGAAGAACTCATTACGGTAGCTTTTGGCCGTATGGGTGGTGTTGCTCATCCGGCAGCAGCGCGTTATATACTTCGAGCATATTTGACGATCTACCGAAAACGGGAAGAAGGATTTTCCAGAGATGAAATTAAACGTGTTGGATTTGTTTCGTCTTACCAGCGTGGGTTTTAATTTTCGGAAGCAGCTGTCTAGCCAGTTCCAGATAATGAGCAAACTGCTCATCGAGTATATCGATTGGCTTGAAGCCGGTCGACCGAGAGGGAGAGCTTGCTTCTAAATTTTCCATGTTTTGGCAGATGACATGAAAATTACTAGCGGAGGCTACTCAGTTAGGGTGCTCATACACTGTTTGACCGAAGCCAAATATTTGACTCTTTTTGACAGATAAAATTTGGTCAACGTGTACTGATCAAATATATTCTACACAAAACACGACAAGCAAATATTCAATTATTGGATGCCTAAAATATTTTTTCAGTCTGTTCTTCGAACCTGTCGGTATATGGTTAGGTTACCTTGGATATTTCAGTTGATTTTTTTCCATGTTCGGTGTTTGATATTGTTTACTACTGTTTAAAATTGAAGAGTGGCAAACAAAATAGTGTTTGTACAGATATCAAATCAAACCTTATCTGTCAAAAAATATCAAATATTTGACCTCCGGGCAAACAGTGTACGGCCACCTTTAGAAGCTAACCAGTAAGGGTGCTCATACACTGTTTGACCGAAGCCAAATAGTTGACTCTTTTTGACAGATAAAATTTGGTCAACGTGTACTGATCAAATATATTCTACACAAAACACGACAAGCAAATATTCAATTATTGGATGCCTAAAATATTTTTTCAGTCTGTTCTTCGAACCTGTCGGTATATGGTTAGGTTACCTTGAATATTTCAGTTGATTTTTTCCATGTTCGGTGTTTGATATTGTTTACTACTGTTGAAAATTGAAGAGTGGCAAACAAAATAGTGTTTGTACAGATATCAAATCAAACCTTATCTGTCAAAAAATAACAAATATTTGACCTCCGGGCAAACAGTGTACGGCCACCTCTAGAAGCTAACCAGTAAGGGTGCTCATACACTGTTTGACCGAAGCCAAATAGTTGACTCTTTTTGACAGATAAAATTTGGTCAACGTGTACTGATCAAATATATTCTACACAAAACACGACAAGCAAATATTCAATTATTGGATGCCTAAAATATTTTTTCAGTCTGTTCTTCGAACCTGTCGGTATATGGTTAGGTTACCTTGAATATTTCAGTTGATTTTTTCCATGTTCGGTGTTTGATATTGTTTACTACTGTTGAAAATTGAAGAGTGGCAAACAAAATAGTGTTTGTACAGATATCAAATCAAACCTTATCTGTCAAAAAATAACAAATATTTGACCTCCGGGCAAACAGTGTACGGCCACCTTTAGAAGCTAACCAGTAAGGGTGCTCATACACTGTTTGACCGAAGCCAAATAGTTGACTCTTTTTGACAGATAAAATTTGGTCAACGTGTACTGATCAAATATATTCTACACAAAACACGACAAGCAAATATTCAATTATTGGATGCCTAAAATATTTTTTCAGTCTGTTCTTCGAACCTGTCGGTATATGGTTAGGTTACCTTGAATATTTCAGTTGATTTTTTCCATGTTCGGTGTTTGATATTGTTTACTACTGTTGAAAATTGAAGAGTGGCAAACAAAATAGTGTTTGTATAAATATCAAATCAAACCTTATCTGTCAAAAAATAACAAATATTTGACCTCCGGGCAAACAGTGTACGGCCACCTCTAGAAGCTAACCAGTAAGGGTGCTCATACACTGTTTGACCGAAGCCAAATAGTTGACTCTTTTTGACAGATAAAATTTGGTCAACGTGTACTGATCAAATATATTCTACACAAAACACGACAAGCAAATATTCAATTATTGGATGCCTAAAATATTTTTTCAGTCTGTTCTTCGAACCTGTCGGTATATGGTTAGGTTACCTTGAATATTTCAGTTGATTTTTTCCATGTTCGGTGTTTGATATTGTTTACTACTGTTGAAAATTGAAGAGTGGCAAACAAAATAGTGTTTGTACAGATATCAAATCAAACCTTATCTGTCAAAAAATAACAAATATTTGACCTCCGGGCAAACAGTGTACGGCCACCTTTAGAAGCTAACCAGTAAGGGTGCTCATACACTGTTTGACCGAAGCCAAATAGTTGACTCTTTTTGACAGATAAAATTTGGTCAACGTGTACTGATCAAATATATTCTACACAAAACACGACAAGCAAATATTCAATTATTGGATGCCTAAAATATTTTTTCAGTCTGTTCTTCGAACCTGTCGGTATATGGTTAGGTTACCTTGAATATTTCAGTTGATTTTTTCCATGTTCGGTGTTTGATATTGTTTACTACTGTTGAAAATTGAAGAGTGGCAAACAAAATAGTGTTTGTATAAATATCAAATCAAACCTTATCTGTCAAAAAATAACAAATATTTGACCTCCGGGCAAACAGTGTACGGCCACCTTAAGAAATGTAAGGAATCATTGATGAAAATATGTTCGTACCAACTGTCAAACACCCACATTTGCGCTCCTTTGGCAACTGACAAAGATATACTGACTAATTTGACTAACAATTTGCCACTGTACAAATTGTTGTGCCAAATTTCTCAATCATGACAACACCTAATATAATAAATGCTGCAGTGGAATAAATGTAAAAGTTTCTAATAAAAAAATTATGTTTCTCGAATTCATAAATGTTTACCAAAGTGCTGAAACGACGCTAGGTACCGTTCTGAATCATATTTCGAGCGCAGAAAACAGATCTAAACTTTATGCACAGGTATTATTTGGTTGTTATTTTTAATAAATTAGTTCGATATGCTTTTAAGCTTTCTACTTTGGTACCTATTTGATTGAAAACATAAAAAAATCATCGGATAAAATGCTTTTCAAATGAAGCGAATAAAAATCAAACGACGGACACTAAATCAAATTTCGGACAATTTATTTTGTAATTTTTGGGACGAAAATTACATTACACTCGATTTTATTTTATAGTCAACTGCGAAACACTTACCAAGCAATTACAGTAAACTGTTAATGATGATGAGAAATGATGAAACACGGGAGAAATTTAAATATTTATGAACGGCTAAATTCAACGTGCTCGCGCTAAGGAAACGTCTAACACAAACGATAATTAGTAGTGTTGTAAGATTTCTGCTGATTACGTTATATTTCAAATGTAGTTCTCATGTGAAATGATAGTGAAACCAAGGGATCACTCTAAAGAAGCAATTGTGATATTAATTTGATAGTTATATCATCAGTGCATTAAGCATTTCAAGATATTAGAACAAAGTGTCCGAAATATGATGTTGTCCGAAATATGATTCAGAACGGTATATCATCGAACTGAATTCTTTTGGAACAACACCATAAAACAGTATAGAAAGAAAATCAGGAGTCATTGTAGTTAGAGATGTTGCCTTTCAAACATTGAATCCTGAAATTGATCAACACCTCTGGAATCATTTAGAATTTAGAATAGGATTACATCTTTCGGGAACGTATTAGGGGTACAAATTGAAAAACTCGCATCGTGAAAAATGTCCAATTTCAAACACTTACTGCTCAATAAATCGATTTCGGCACTCCATAACAATTTTTTATATTGAATAAAATAATATATCATGAAACTAACTATTAAACAATTTAAAAATCACAACCGTTTATAAAAACAAAAATACCGCGTTCTAATTGGTCGAAATCGAAGATACAAGCCTATTGATGTACTTAAAATGTTGCTCAGTTTGCATTCATTGATGGATTTATGAGATTTTCGCATCAAACGATTTAGGCACTCCTCAGCAATTCATTACAATGAATGAAATAATATGTTTTATGAAACTAACTACCAAACAATTTAAAAATCTCAACCCTTCACTAAACGGAAATATCGAATTCTGATTGATCGAAATCGAAGATACAAGTTCCTCTTGTACTCACAATTATTTCTCAGCCATTTCCTGATATGTTCTATATTTCGTGTTAGGTGTTGTTAGTCCAATTGAAATACGCATTGAGGTATATAGTTTTGTTTTCCGTTGGTTTGAAGCAAAATGGCAATGGGCTGAATAAAGAGTGTCCCACATCAAATTGCATCACGGAAAGAACGGTGTAGAAAATTCCATTGGGTATTTTCTTTTGAAAATTTGGATAGAAGTAGTTTAGAGTGTATTATTTACATCAGTTTTTCGAAAATTGGAAAAAAATGAGTCGCCCAAAAAGCAACGTAGCGAATTGATTTGGCGCAACCAGCTGGAAAATCATCAATTCTTTTCGGGATTGCGATTTTTAAGTTCATACACTGCGTTTCACAACTATAGAATCACTCATTTTTTCTAAGTTTCCAGAGATATGAAAGAAGTCGAGTGAATTGAAGCATATATGGTAGGATATAATAACTATCTTCATTTAAAAGACTGATCATTTGAACTTTATTATTGTGTTCAGGCGTGAAACCATCAAAAACCCAGACCAGATAAAAACCCTATCAAGAACCCTATAAAGAACATACGATTACTTCGTATGAATAGTATGCAGCTTACAATCAGTATGAGTCATTTGAAGAGCTTCAAAGAGCAGTATCCTCTGCGGAGAACGAGATACATACTATAACATGGCGCAACTTGGTCAAAACCACCCCGAATGGGTTATTTCAACTGATTGAGAACTAATAACCTACCTACGATAAACTACGAATTAGAAACTGAAAATAATTCATGTGAAATTGACGTTAATTTTTTAAAGTGGTGAGAGTTTTTCCATTGGCTCAAAGTACGCACGAAAATTTGATTGTACTATAACTAACGAAGTGATACAAATAATTTCTTTCTTCCAATTTTGATCAATTTAAACTTTATACACTGCGTTTTATAACTATGCAACCTATTATTTTTGAGTTTCTAGAGATATGTAAGAAGTCGGTTGAATTGAAGTATATAGTGTAGGATATAAAAAGTATCTTCATTCAAAAGACTGGCAATTTGAGCTTCATTGTTGTGTTCAGGTGTGAAACATTAAAAAAACTAAAATTACAATGTTCAGGTTCAGGTGTGGGAAATAGTAATCGGCCTATCGGTGAATAGTGAGTTAAAAAAATTTGGCAACGCGATAGCAACCGAGCCATGTGTTGCTATTTTCAACAAATGTCAAACATCTGTTGTGGGTTTCATTCGTCTTGTGTTCGTTTTTTGTGATTTTGCTCTGAAGTATTATTTCGGAAGTGTATATATTACATTTATCTACCAAAAAATCAACGCGACGAAAAGAGAATCAACTGACACTTGTCATTTCTTCTAGTAATAGCAATCGTATTTAGCAACCTGCGGTGTGAAAAAGAAGTGATACTATAGTAACCGCGATAGCAACGACGGGTTGCGCTTATCGACGAGTTAATAAATTGGCAATGGCTAAAACTCGAGACTAAAAGCCTTGAATAGTAACGCATTGGTGCGGATGCCCTAAGGTGGGCCAACTTGCTAAACCCACTCTTCAGCCATCTTGGAAGTCTACTGTGTTTTGTTTGTAAACAAAGCACAATACGCTTGTACCCAAGCTCGCTCGTGATCAGTTTGTCTCTTTCATGCTTCAAGCAAATAATTCCCCTTCTGCTTTCTTTCGTACTGTTTTCATATACCGCTCCTCTAACCAACATAGCGATAAAATGGGCTCACCTAGTAACATAGACCCGTCTTGATTTTTCCCGCTTTGAGGTTTGTCCCAGCCCTGCATCATCCAATCACGCAGCATGAATTCTCGGCCTCTTTCGTATTCTGTCAGCAGTGAAGGTGAGTCGTGTGTTCTGCGGCTAAGAGCTAAAGCATCTCAGATATGGCCACACTAAGGCTGATGTCACATTAGGCGGATTCGCCACCGCGGATATCGCTACGGTTTTTTTTCTCCATTTGAAATCGCTTCCAAAACCGCCCCGTTCTGTGTGACATGGCTCATTCACAATACACTGTAGATCCTCCGCTGCGGTTTTACTCGCGGAATCCGCGGCGGTGAATCCGCCTAATGTGACATCAGCCTATGTCAGGTCCGGGCGGTTTCCATTTAATATCCGCATTCGTGAACGAAAGAGCTCTCCCGCAAACGAGCCCGCGCTCGGATCGCGTTCACTATGTCCTCGACCTAAGTTATTTTCACATTAGGCGGATTCGCCGCCGCGGATATCGCTACGGTTTTTTTTCTCCATTTGAAATCGCTTCCAAAACCGCCCCGTTCTGTTTAACATGGCTCATTCACAATACACTGTAGATCCTCCGCTGCGGTTTTACACGCGGAATCCGCCAAATGTGACATCAGCCTAAGGCTGATGACATAGTAAAAGCGGTGCGGTGCGATGCGATGCGGAGAGATGAATTGGAGCTCATCGCGTGCTATGACATACTGATCGCTTCAGATCGCGCATTTTTTGATGTTTCATTCCACTCAATTCCCCATGTAAACAACCCAGCACAAGGATGCCAGATATGTTTTTATCTGTGAACATGGTAAATGGAAATCCCTTAACGTAACATTTTCATTATGTGCATTATGTAAATAAGAGTAAAGTTTGATAATTCATCGAACAAAACGTAAATAATAATTTAACAACTCAATCATTATTTTCGTTTTCGTTCGATGAGTTCGATTGTGAAGATATTTATGAAAATCGTCTGGCAACCACCACTTGCGTTCACTCGCGGCAAAACACACAGTTCCGCCGCATTTCAATCGTGTTCGCATCGCGTTTACTCTGTCAGGTCCGGGCGGTTTGCATTTGATTTCCGCATTCGTAAACGAAAGAGCTCTCCCGCAGACGAGCCCGCGCCCGCATCGCATCGCGTACACTATGTCCACGACCTAAGAGCGTATGAATTATGCATTAGCGTAATTCGCGTCAACGGTTTTTGGTATTTTATTTTTATTTTTTTGAAAAATATGCATATAAAAGTAAGCTGGCTTGTAGGATTAAAATACGATGTACCGCGCCTTCCTCTGGTAGCATACACAAAAGAGCAGTAACAAGTTCATTTGATATGTGATAGTCAGTAATAGCTACTAAGAGATTGATTTGAGCAATTTTGACTTTTTGGTTATATCACGATACCTGCCGTAAATACCTATTGTAGTATGTTTACCATCAACTGATTGTTGCCGGCTGAACATTAGCACCACGTTTACATGTTTAGGTGAAATACGAAAAAACCAAAATTTGTTGTGTGCTAACGTTTCATTCCATCCTTTGAATTTTTTCAAGCATATAACTCCAACCGAGTCGTTGTAATTCTGGGATCTATGATCCAGATGATTTGAATTATAGACAGACCTTGGTTTAGCTCTACGTCTCTCCAGTTGTGTGCCCGACATTACCTACCCGTTTTTTAATGCTCTAGTTCAGCGCACCTGTGTCAAATTAGGTATTCAGCTGTTTCCAAACATATAAATAAAATGATATTTTTGATGATTTATAGTAGTTTTATAGGATATTTTTACGAATTCACATGTTTTCAAGGTTTATAAAGACCACCTTCTATTGGTGTCACAGCGCCCCTCATTTGAGCTAACTTTTAATCAACTACCAGATGAATGTTTGGTACGTATTCAGACCTTTTCTGAATTATAACACTTACAAATTCGATTTGAATTTACTAGCTGCATGGAAACACCCTAAATCGGACAAACCAACATCATTTACCCTGCTTTTATTTGTAATGAATCGGCAAAATGGATGGAAAAAAGGCGAAGAAAGACGTAGTGGTGGTGCCACGTTGGCTGAAAAGCCGCAAAGTTTATTACGTGTGATGGTGAACAAATGATTTGTAACATGGACAACGGTAGTGGTAGTACGTGCACTTACATACAGTGGAAGTTAGATATATGTAATATTATACGACACTTTCGAACAAAACACACCGAAAATGCCAACAGCGAAGGATTGCAATAGGAAGGGAAACCGTCTTCAAAAAATCCGATCATAAGGGCGATTACACATTATCCGGTTTCTGCCGGACCGGTTTCAAAAAGCGCCGCTGGGTTTGGACGGAAAACCGGACAACAATGTGAAAGAGACCTCGCGCTACACAAAACCGTACATCTCTCACAAACACATATATGCATTTGTTTATATGTGGATTTGACAGATAAACATCGCTGCAAATATTCGGTAGGATTTGATTGCATACGGAAAATATCGATAAAAACAAAACACGATAGCTGAAATATATTCCGGACAGTAATGCCTATTTTTTGAACAGTAGAGTTCCGGTCATCAACGAAACGATCGAGCTAGTGAAGAAAGCTATCATTCGTAGAATCAATAAAGTGAGTAACAGAATAGTATTTAGTATTTTTCAGAGATGGTGGTCATGTGCTGAGCCACACTTTTCACCTGGCGGATTTAAACGCTCGCGGGTTAAGCAAGCTGTTTTGGATTGTGATTTTGAATATACAACCATTCTAGGAATATTGTTTGAAAAACGAACAATATTTGGAAGCGCAGAGATCGCAACGGGCGCAGAGTATGTACTGAGTGTAAACAGAAACTGCCTACACGACAAGGTCTCTGGCGGAGCTAACGGGAAAAGAGTAAACCGTTTTAACACCTTGGTATTCTTGCCGATGGAACGGTCGTTGCGTAATTCAAAGCGTAAAAACCACATATCGCTGCTGCATTAGTTAAGAAAAACTGTGAGAAATTTGAATCTAAAATTTGTTGGCTATTCACATAATTTATTTTAAGGATTTTTTCAGCGTCTAATTTCATCCTGATTGGTACTAATGAATAGGAACCAAATTATAGCATTGATGCTCTATAATCGTCATAGAAAAAGAAAACATTGCGAACGAAATGTCTGGGTGCACAATATTAATAAACAGAGAGAGAAGTTTGGCTTATTTCACACCTTGTTTGAGGATCTACGGAAGGATGAACATAAATTTTTCAACTATTTGCGGATGAATATTCACACGTTTGACGAACTACATGGAAAACTTAAAAATGCTCTTCAGCGCCAAAATACGCAGTTCAGGAACTGTATACAACCTATCGAGATGCTGGTAATAACGTTGAGGTAAATACAAATATTATTATGGAAGTTGAAAGAAAAAAAAACAACGAAAATTAACTTATTTGATAATTTAAAATACCGTCAATGGGGGTGAAATTGACGCAGGTAGTTTTCGAAGTTTTTGTTGAATAACTATCTTAAATTAGAGTAAACCACAATTCTAATTACGTAGAAATGTTATCTAACGATGAACACTCGTAAGTGTTCAAAGAATTCTTGAATAATATTAATTTTTACTGACGATTAAATGAAAGTTGACTCAATTTCACCCTTTAGAAGGGATGACAATGGGTCAAAGTAGTGAAAGTTACTTTCCTTTCTATTAAGAATTGTGTTTAGGAATCAATTTCTCAATAACTTCAAGATAATTTAACAACATATAAGTGTCTTGAATGATTATTTAAGCTAGGAAAGTGTCAACCCACCTAGAAGTGCGATGGAAATATTTATATAGAGTCATTCCATGTCAAACCGGTATAGTGGTTCTCAGATTTTCGTGAAAAGTGGTTGTTCTGTTCTTTATCGCAAAACATTAGACCCGCATTTTTTATCATTAGGGTGATTATTTCCATTTTTCGGTTGCCCAAAAAATGACTTTTTTTTAATTAATAGCTTTTGAACTACTGTACCAATTCGGATGATCTACATATCAAATTAAAAAGGTGACCATTTCCATTTTAGTGTGGTCCGAAAGATATTTTTTTTCATTTCTTCCAAAAATTACTTTTTTTAAAAACTCATAACTTTTGAACTGCTGCGCCGATTCAGATGATCGACATATCAAAATAAAGCTCTCTTTCAGAAAAATACCATACCCACAGAAATTTTGGATTTTGGCATTGTAATTATTGATTGTATTTTTTTATAGTTTACATTATCTCTGGACCAAGGGCGCTATATTTTTTTATATTGACGTAGGACTACGTCTAACATTTCAATATAGGGGCCCATTTCAATATTACGGTTTGAAAAAGTGTTCAGTTTTTGAACGCTAATACCTCCTCAATTAATAAATGGATTTTGGTTCCAAATACACATATTGATAGGAAATATCCTCAGCAATTGTTTATATGCTACATATTACGATTTTTCAGCTCATATAAAGTTCAAATTGATGACAAATTGGAAGAAATAATTCCCTACTCTCCCATACATTTTGTCTGCGCTCTGGCAGCAAACAGCTATTTATTTCAAGCAACTACGGATACGGGCGAAACGTATGGACAAGGTGAAGGAGGGAGACAAAAAAGAGATTATAAATAAATATAGGCGGTATGATTTTTATTGCTAAGCCAACGGTAGTCCTACGAACGTACTTCTAGTATTTTCGTACTTTCTAGTATTTTATGTTTCTTCGTAAAACGAAGTGAGTTAGTAATTCCAATTATAGCGAATTCATTTAGGGTAAACTCAGTAATTATGGCAAGTGCCCAAACAGTCGTGATCCACTGGATTTGCT
The DNA here is from genome assembly GCF_029784135.1 of Toxorhynchites rutilus septentrionalis. Lineage (NCBI taxonomy): Eukaryota > Metazoa > Arthropoda > Insecta > Diptera > Culicidae > Toxorhynchites > Toxorhynchites rutilus. Next base: position 124,800,929 of record NC_073746.1, on the reverse strand, counting down.
GGCTTTGATTTTTCTTCTGTATTTTAAAAACGAATCCCGAACATTCGTCCACATCCTTATTACATTTTTTTTAATATTTTTCTTTGCAGGTATCTTGCAAGCGGTTGCACTTTTACCGATCTACATTACAATTATCGAATCGGTATCTCGACAGCAAGTAAAATTGTGAAAAATGTTTGTGTGGCAATATGGACTGTATTGAGAGAGGAATGCATTCCAATACCAACATCAGAAATTTGGAGCTCAGTCGCGTCTGGCTTCGAAAACAACGCTAATTTCCCACATTGCATCGGAGCAGTCGATGGCAAACACATTCGCATTACTTGCCCGTCCAACTCTGGCTCAATGTACTTTAACTATAAAGAATTTAATTCTATAGTGTTAATGGCTGTAGCAGACTCAAATTATAAATTTGTTTATGTTGATGTGGGGAGTTATGGGAAGGACTGTGATTCCTCAATTTTCAAGCGTTCCAGTCTATGGCAGTCCATTCTAAACGAAACACTACAACTACCGGAAGAAAAACCTCTTCCAGGAACGAATGGTCCAAACATGTCATACTTTTTCGTCGGTGATGAAGCTTTCGGGTTACACAAGCATTTGCTGAGACCATTTGGAGGAACGCATCTAACAGTTGAAAAAAAAATTTTCAACTACCGTTTGTGCAGAGCAAGGAGATACGTTGAATGTACTTTTGGTATTCTGTCCAACAAGTGGCGAATACTTCATCGTCCGATTAACGTAGAAACGGATTTTGCAGTCACGATTGTGAATGCTTGCATTGTATTACATAATTTTGTAATTGAGAGAGAAGGGTGTAATAATATACATACGATGCCTATCACAACACTAGAAGATCTATCAAATGATAGAACCACAAGAGGAGGATTTGCTGCAAACACAATCAGAAACATATTCTGTGAATATTTCGTTTCCGACGTCGGAAGTGTACCGTGGCAATCATCAAAAATATAGTAATACATTGTAAAATAAAAAAAGTAAAAAAAAACTTTCTATGTTAAACGGTTTCATTCTAATAAAACATAATAATAATACAGATAATGTACTAAAAACTATAAAATAAATAGGCAGGTAGCAGTTAGTAGTTATCACACCCCTTCCTTTAATCTAGGACATTGATGAAACTAAAATAAAATCGTGGGGCACATGATGAAACTATTTGATATGGATCACGGAAATTCAACGTGCCCCACGATCTTATTTTAGTCTCATCAATGTCCTAGATTAAAGGAAGGGATGTAATAACTACTAACTGCTACTTGCCTATTTACTTTCTAGCTTTTAGTACATTATCTGTATTATTATTATGTTTTATCACAATGAAACCGTTTAAATTAATTTTTTTTACTTTCTTTTTATTTTCTAGTTTTTAGTACATTATCTGTATTATTAGTATATTTCTCTACAATAAAAACAGTCCAAAATTTGTTGGATTTTTGCTTATTTTTTTGAAATGTTTTCATGACGTATTGTATTCTATTAGATAAATCATTTCATTTGACGCCAATAATGATGAGATTGCAAAAATCCCATTTTGTGCCGGCGTCCTTTCTGAATATTTGTTGCTCATAATGTAGTTTATATATCATACTAGCTGACCCGGCAAACTTCGTCTCGCCCAAAATTTAGAATTAGAGAGGGGGAGGAGTGTATTCACCAAACGTTTCGTGGCCCGTAAAACCTTCACATGCTAAAGTTGGCTCCATTTGCTTGATTAGTTTTCGAGTTATGCAGAAATTTGTGTTTCATTTATATGACAGCCCATCCTTAGAGACCGGGAGGAGTGTCTAACCACCCTAGAAACATTTATTGCACCCTAAAACCTTCACATGTCAAATTTGGTTGCTGGATTAATTCTCGAGTAATGCAGAAATTTATATTTCATTTGTATGGCAGCCCCCTCTTGAAGAAGGGGGTGGAGAGTCTTACCACCATAGAATCATTCATTACACCCTTAAACCTCAATATGCTCAATTTGGTTTCATTTGCTTGATTAATTCTCGAGTAAAGCAGAAATTTGTGTTTCATTTGTATGGCAGAGAGAGAGAGAGAGAGAGAGAGAGTTTGAGACCCTTCCCCCCTAGAGAGGTGGGAGAGGTCTCAAACTATCACAAAAAAACCTTCCCCGGCCCCAAAAACCACTACATACCAATTTTCATATATATATATATATATATATATATATATATATATATATATATATATATATATATATATATATATATATATATATATATATATATATATATATATATATATATGTTATGTCCCCGATAAAATCCAGCATTTACTATCGACGTAACAAATTCTTAGCAGTCCCACTTGTGATTGATATCAAAACCCTGGGCGGAACAGAAAACGGAAGAAAACTCTCATTCGAAACATTGAAAGACACCAAAACAAACTGCTACTAGCCGATAATAACTCGAATATCGTTCATCACATGATTACCAGCCAGATGGTATTTCTGATCGAGTTGCACGCCGGACCCCGCTTTCGATCGGTGTCGAAATTTATGTCCAGCTGGTGGATGTTCGTTTCACGCAGCGTTTGGGTGCAGAACAGTGCCCAGGAAACCTGTTCATGGATCTCGTTCAAATGTATGAATGTTAAATCAAAATACTCTATGAGTTAAAGGAACAGCAATGTACAAACGCAATGAATCAAACGTATGTTTGTATTTGCATAACTTTACTTAATGTGAGAAAAAATCGCTGTATTTCACTTTGCAAAAGAAAAGATGATTCCCGCGGGAAAACTTAAATGAAATAAATGTTTTAGTTTGTGTAATTCATTTTTTTAAGTTATTTTAATAAAAGAAAAATGTTAAAATAATAAAATTCTACCGTTCAGAATCCTAACATTTGGTGAGAAGTAAAATTGAATTGTAATTAGGTTTAGAAAATCTCGATAATACTGCAATTTCATTTCCTGCCAAAATATCAGTTGAATCCTTATCACTTTTAACGCTAGCATTATTTGAATAAAAATGCAGTTTATTAATATTCAATAATTCCATTATTTTTGCCTTTAACAATAATGCTTTCTTTATGTAGTGGATACTTGAAAAAGTAACACTTTTTCCCTCCTGATTATTGGATCTCTTACGACATTTTTATTGGATTTTTTTGACAACCAATTTAAACCTATCTGCATGACCCAGGTTTCGACATTGGGACGTAAAACGCACACCTAACATCGTTCTGTACCAGTAAAGAAAAACTGTTTCATTGATTTTTTTAGCGCTTGCATGAAATTTTGCTTGGTAATAATGAATCGCAAACAAATAATAGCATTGATACTCTATAATCGTCATCGGAAAAGAAAACAACGCAAACATAATGCCTTGGTGCAACTTATCAATGAACAGACAGAGAAGTTTGACTTTTTGGCTTTTTTACACCTAGTGAATTACACAAAAAAAAACTGAAGAATATACAACCAATCGAGATGCTGGTAATAACTTATAGGTAAATTGAAATACCAATATTATTATGGAAATTGAAGGAAAAAAAAAACAACAAAATTAAACTCATAAATTAATTCATAGATTTATTATTAAAATTCTATACATGGTCAGTTTCGCTTGTATCAGAATCAACACTGTCTGCATCTGAGGATGCTATTGGAATTGGAAAATAAATTGAATTTTGGTTCTGAGAGAAGTCAATTAGTGAAGAATCCTGTACTTTTCTTTTTTCATTAATGTTTTCTATCAGTTTTAAACTTCCCAATTGAAACTGTAGGAAATCCTCATCATTGAATTTTTTAAGATGATGCATAAGGCTTTGTAAGAAAGCCATTTTACCACATGGCTTCTCTCCTTCTACTGCTTTCAAAATTCTCACTTCGAATTCATCAAGTGGCTTTCCTTTTGTTTTATTTTTCTTCGTTTCCGATGAAGCAGACGCACTCGAGTTTTCTGTGAAGTCTTGCACATTCATGCTTTCTGCTTCTTCTCCATCCTGTGTCTGGATTGGTCCCATACTATCGACAGTGTCTCGTTCATCACACACTTTACACAAGAACTGTAGTTGATCACTATATATATATTTTTTATATTGCAATGCCCCAGATCCACTGGATTTGCTTGCTTTAATTTTTTTTCTGTATTTTAAGAACGAATCCCGCATATTCGTCCACTTCCTAATTACTTCTTTACCTAAAATGAAATAAAAGAGGTCAATTTATTATATTAGGTGGTATTAGTTTTATATTTTTATTTTGCAGGTATCTTGTTTGCACATTTACCGTACAAGTACAATATAGAATCGGTATCTCGACGGCGAGTAAAATTGTGAATAATGTTTGTGTGGCATTATGGACTGTATTGAGAGAGAAATGCACTCCAATACCAACATCAGAAATTAGGAGCTCAGTCGCGTTTGGTTTCGAAAACAACGGTAATTTCCCACATTGCATCGGAGCAATCGATGGCAAACACATTCGCCTTACCTGCCCGTTTGACTCTGACGCAATGTTCTTTAACTACAGTTGAACCCCGATTATACGCGGAATAGTCTGGCACGTCACCTCGGATAAGGAAAATCGCGGATAACGCGATAGCGGGCTAAAAATAAAGTGCCAACGCGAAAAAAATATATTTCAGAATGTTTTTTTAATGCAGAAATCAATAAACTATCCATCTGTGTATACCAAAGGACAGACAATGTGAAAGCCATGACAAAACAAAATATCAAGAGCATACCATTCACTGCTAATTTTCGGAAAGCTCTATAGAATTACTGTAGAACTAGCTTCGGCGGATAATCGGGGTTCTACTGTATAAAGAATTTAATTCTATAGTGTCAATGGTAGTAGCAGACTCCGAACATTAGTTTGTTTATGTTGATGTGGGGGAGTTATGGAGAGGACTGATTTCTGAATTCCCAAGCGGAGCACTATTGAGGGCATTGTATCCAATAACAACTGTTGGTTATCTATTGATGGATGTTTATCACTCAATGAAAATGTTATACACCCACACCTCGCTCTACGGCCTAGATACGTTCCACGAAACTTGGCCGCAAAACGAAAAGCCGTGTAAGCAATCAATTATTCTAATACAAATTCACACAAATTCAATCGGATTGGTATAAATTTTCATTAGAATGATTCCTTATACGGCTCTTCGTTTTGCGGTTTAGTTTCGGGGTACCTATCTAGGCCATAAAGCGAGATGTGGGTGTATAACATTTTCATTGAGTGATAAACATCCATCAATAGATAACCAACAGTTGTTATTGGATACAATTCCCTCAATAGTGCTCCGCTTGGGAATTCAGAAATCAGTCCTCTCCATAACTCCCCCACATCAACATAAACAAACTAATGTTCGGAGTCTGCTACTACCATTGACACTATAGAATTAAATTCTTTATACAGTAGAACCCCGTAAAGATATAATTTTACAATCCACTCACCAATCGAAATTTTGTCGCTGTCATTAAAAGCATGAAAGTCTGGAAATAATTCCGCGCAAACTTCCTGCCAAGCACTTTTCGTAGCATTCCTATCTTTGTATGAATCACTAAATTTGTCCCATAGCACAGACCGTTGCTGAACTAACGAAATTAAATTTTCGGCATCCATGTCGCTTGAATTTTTGAGAATAAATAAACAAACGCCAATAGCACACTCATATTGATACATGAGACGAAAAATTGTCTGAATCGTACCAATACTAACACACATGACAAGCATACTGTCAATTCGCCTAGGTGGCATTGAACTACGTGCTCCGCTTTTGGGGAATGATAATAATTATGGATTTCCTGGTGCAATAAGCCCGTATACAAAATAAAAATTATGAATGAAAATGAACTTTTTTTTAACAAATATGTTATTTTTGTAATAGAGTAACACGTTCTTTTGCAAGTAGTGAAAGAATTCTGAACAAAAATTGTGTTTGATAAAAATTGTATGTTATAATGAAGTGTTTTAGCGAAAATATCATTAAATTTATATAAAAATGGTTAAGTGAAAGTCAGTTTTACGTGTTTTAAGTAATCAAATAACATGTAGTATAAATTTTCATTAAAAATTTAAACAATATAAAACTGTCTTAAGTTCGGATAATCTTATAGGGTATGATTTGCTTTCCCAAACCGATGTCTCCACCAGACGTCGACACAATGCTACTGTCATGCTTGTCCGGTCACCGGACATTGCAGTCGCAGTAGACGGCTGCATCACGGGGCCGTAAAGAGGTTGGTACGGTCGAAATTTGCCATTTGGGAAATTTGCCGGTCCGGCTGAAACCGGATAATGTGTAATCGCCCTAACTCGTTCGGCCATGCGCTATGGATGAGCGACTAATCGTTGAAGCGTTAGTGGAGCTGGTCGCAAATCATAACCTTTCTGTATCTAGCATGAAGTGGGAATTCATGCGCCTGAATTTCGATCCTCTGACAACAGCGGTAGGAATGACAATGAATACCCGGAACCTCGAGGGTCACCTTAAAGTCGGTGTGGAAATGGTTGAAGATGCGATCACTAGCGAAATGAAGGGATCCTTGATTTCGTTAAAAATAGATTCCGCGTCATGACACAATTTTGGCTAGGTATCTAGGTCAAAGATAAAATTGTCTCGCGGGCCTTGGGTTTGTACCATACATAGTACAGCACGAACTTGCTAACTTTACTTTTATTACCTCCAGGAATCATTGAAGTCGCCATGCCAAAGCTGAAGCAGGAGTTTGGAGCCTACAGTTTCACTGTATGTGACGCCACAGATGATCCTATCGAAACCACCATACAGAGCGATAAAGATCATTCAGAACAGCAGGAATCGCTTACAGCGTCATTGAGTGACCAACTGCAGGAGCATCTCAATCTCATCCGCTCCGCAGTTCATACACTACAGTTGGCCATTTCGGATGTGGTCAATAAGTGCAACGATGGAGATAGAAAGCTCACGGAAGTTGCTAAAAAATACGAATCGGTGAAATAGAGGTAGTTTTTTAAGCTTCATGGTGCCAGTTATCCTCCGGTGTGGAGACAAAAGCGTTGGGGTGAAATCTATTCAATAATTTCCAATTTTTAGAGCAGCGTTCGTTTCTCGATGAACTTTTCGAGCAATTTCAGAAGCTAGATAATGTTTCAACTGCTCTTCTAATCATTCAAATCATTATTAATCTTTTTTACAGATCACTCTGATAGCTGGAAATTTATCGAACCATGAAGAAGCTTTCGAACCGTTGTACATATCGACTAAAGACATGCAGACATAACATGTCTCTTTGTGTGATCTCTATCTGCTTGTGGCTTGTGGCTACGCAAAAAATCAAACAAACCGAACCGAACCATTTTGCTGGTGAAATGGTTGCTAACATGAATAATCGTTTGCAGAACTCGCGGAACTCACGAGCGTCCAAAATGGCCGTACACCTAGACCCACGACTAAATTATGCCGGTTCAAAGCTTTTCACCAACGAAGATAAGGAAGAGATACATTAAAGATACACGATGTTCATATATTTCAAGATTTGATATTTGTAGAGAGTAATTCCATGCACCCACTACAATTTCTTAGCTGGCCTGAATCCAACGCAGTTGTTCATTTTGATATAATGTTAGGGTCACACATGCCTATGCCTACGCATTGTTTACTGTTTTTCAATTACTTAAAATAATTTATTTTCAGCTTACATCGTTGGGATACTACTCAATATATTCGTTTCCCTGAGTAAAAATCTCGCAGAAGACGGAAACAATATCTTCATCACGCAGCTTTTTGGAGAATCTACAGCAACCACACCTATTGGACAAAAGACCGGTTCAATACAACAACTAAGAGCCGTCGATGTTAAGTCAAGACGAAGCTTCAGTTTTGATGTGTGGAGGTTTCGAATAGAGTGGAAGGGAACCCACCCGGGACTCAGTGCTATAACTTCGGTCCTACTGGCCACGCCGTCCGATCAAGTGTCAGTTGAACGTGTGTTTAGTGCTTTGGCACTCTCGATCGACACTCTGGTGTTAGTGAAGCCGAACTGTGAGGTATTCGATAAATTATTACCAGTTATTTGTAATCCAATAATTTTTGTATCTCTTGTTTTTTTTTATTCTCATTTTTGACCTCAAATATGACTAAATAATAAGTATGAATGGGAAAAGAAATGAATAATTTTATGTTGCAAACCAAATCTCGACTGTAAAGACATAGGTTCGGATTGATAGTAGAACTAGTAGAACTTTTCGTGATGCTGGCTTTGTTGAAGTGGACATCTATTGAGACATTTCTTCGATTATTCCATTCCATTCTTGTATCGAGCTGTGTATATATATATATATATATATATATATATATATATATATATATGTATATATATATATATATATATATGTATATATATATATATAAATTTCTTTGTGCTGTGTTCGCTCACTCGTGGATGGCTTAAGGTGAAGGTGGAAGCTAGTCATTGTAGTAGTATAGGTAAACCCTCGTGTAAAAATGGGGTAATAGTGTTTGTGAGAGAAGAGCAAAGCACACGTAAATAGATCAATTCGCTTATCAGACTGTGTGGCGCTTCATTCACACGAGTCTTTGAATACATTTGAAAAAAAAGACGGGTGGGTAATGTCGGGGACATAACCGGAGTGACGTAGGACTATACAAAGGAGACAGCCTTTGTTAAATATATATTTTAAATATATTGTTTTATTTTCTTCTCCAACGTGAATACCTACCTATCTTCCTGAAAAATGGATTAGTTTACTGAAAAGAACCTTTGGTGTTGTGTTTTTGTTATCACTCGATATTCCCATCTTGTTCGGCTAAACCTTCCTGTTTAGCTATTGCGTTTGCCACTCGCCACAGCTTTCACAGTTGGAAAATTTCTTCCCATTCAGCTTGTGACATGTTGTTCAGTAAATTACATTTAATGCAACGTGCCGGAGAAACACTTTGCCACTCACTGAAACTAATTGTTGTCTTGATGAGCGCCGAACCGAAGCTGCTCTGTTCTTGATGCGGGTTTTCTGATTGTCGTGAGCAGCTTTGAAAGCCAACTCGAGCACTCCGACGGCCGAAACTCTATAATCGCTGTTAGGTATACTGGTGCTCCGGCACCAATCCGTTCGGCCTAGTTACCCTTGCGTAGCAATCAGTGAATGCGACCAACAGGGAACTGGAGACTTGCACGGTTCGAGTGAGACTTTGCCTTTCCCTTAACTTGTCCTCCTTTGTTACGATGCCAATGCCGTACAACCACACGGGTTTACGGTTTGAAAGAAAATAAGATATTTATTTGGGGTCCGCGTGTTTTATACTCTAGCGGTACACACTCACAGGATAGAGACAAATCGGCAGACTCAGCCAGAGGGGCGAGTCCAACGAGACGAACGAATGAGCGTTCAAAGGGAGCGATGGCAAAAAAATACATTCATTACGATTTGTTCGCTCGTTGGATTCACATGCAGGCTAAAAAGGGTCCTTTTCAGGATCACAAAATTATCTTCAATCTAAAGAGTTTATTGTTTTGTTATCACTCGATATCCCCATTTTGTTCGGCTAAACCTTCCTGTTTAGCGATTTGTTGCCACTCGCCACAGCTTTCACAGTTGGAAAATTTCTTCCTATCCAACTTTGTGACATGTTGTACAGTAAATTACATTCAATGCGACGTGCCGAAGCGCCACTCAGTGTCGCATTGGAGGCGATTTCAACCTGTAATTGAACATTTGCGATGACAGTGGTACAGTGTCGACTTTCAATGTGGGGTCATAATTTGGATCTCTATGTTTACAAAAATGTCCAACTAAATAAGTCGCATTACATGTTCGTCCAATTAGCTAAATGTCGAACTTATTGTAAACTGTACTTTCTGTACTTTCAATCTGGAAACAATTTAAGAATTGATGAAAATTGTATAATCAGGAAAGTCCCCAACTATCAATAAGCTCAGAACAATTGCCAAATTCACATACTCATCATATCCTGGCAAACAAATTATGAAAAAATCAATTTGTGTTTTATTATTATTTTGGATAATGTTTTAGAAAGCATTGAACTGTATTTCCTAAACTCTTTCTTGAAAGGTTTAATGGGCCTGAAAAGCTCCTTGCTTTATGGAATGGTTCCAATTTAGAAAACTTAGTACTCGTGGTTTTGAAAAAAGCCATTTCGAACGCCCTCGATGCCGCCTTGTTCTGGATTTGCCACCAAAGCAGTTTGTATAAAGATCAAACTTTTTTCTTCTGCTACCAGCTGCCGTTTTGCGATTGCGTTTGCCACTCGCCACTCGTTGCAACTGCCTGTTGTTGTCATGATGTCCACCGAACCGAATGTGTTCTGTTCCGAATGCGGGTTTTCTTATCGTCGCGAGCAGCTTTGCCAGCTAACTCGATCACTTCGGCGGCCGAAACTATATAACGCCGGCTAGGTGGACTGGTGCACTGGTACTAACGCGCTCGGCCTAGCTACCCTTGCGGGGAACTCCAGATCAACACGGTTCGAGAGGGATTTTGCCTTTCCCTTTACTTTTCCTCCTTTACCATGCCCAGACATGGCTGCTTGGGTTGGTTTGTTGATGTGTTGTGATGCGAACCGATGTGGTGTACGGTTTGAATGAGAATGATCGTTACGGCAGCGGAGCGGGGATTTTTAAGCTGACTGGCTGGCTCGAGAATTACGCATGTGTGAGACTGCGACCAATGTTTCGTTAATTTTTTTCTTTTTCCTTTCCAATCGTGCTTCATTCTATTTCGCTGCTGCTCTGGTTGCCCGTTTTGGTCGGTACGATTTGAGGAGCACAAAATGGACCAATCAAAAATGGGTACATAGTGCATTTTGACAATGCTTGATATTTTACAATTATTCAATTATTTATCTCAAGAAAAATGAAATGTTATTCGTTATGATAGATGCGTAGATATATTTCCTATCAATTGATGCAAAAACCTTTGTGATCTATCGAGAAATGCTAGAGTTATAAGCGTTCCAAATCTTGCATTTTTTCCTACTTGTTCAGTGCCTAGATTTCCATTTCACCCCCTATATCTTCCGGTTAGACGTAGTCCTACGTCAAAAAAACAAATAACAATTCAATACTAAAGTAAAATGTATGAACGATATGTTCCGATATAGAAGGTGCATTTGCATATGATTCTGATTATACGCGAGCGTAACATGAGCAAATTTATAACACATGCGAATTGGGGCTCTTTTGGTATTAACAAGTTCTTCCGCATAGTAACTCGATGTTGATAATTCCTTAATATTTTCCTTCGTTGATCGTATTATTTTCACATATTCACGTTGGAAAGCCTTAACCCTTCTCTTCGTTGGCCGAGGCATTTAGATTGAATTTAATACTTTTCCGTTTACTGTTTTTGAAAGCATAGGCAGCCGTGGCAGTGTTCCGAGCTCTGCAATACAATTTTCTTACCCAATGTTAAAGTTGCTAAAACTTACATTATAGACCCATGTAACGTAAAAATAATAATTGTATTGATATCAACACAATTTTATTCTATTGATTTTCATGACATGGGACGTTATGACTCCGGAATAACATTTTATTGAGTGGTTTTTATAGCTGTTTCGATGATGTTGTTTGGCATCAGTGTCGAAAAAATAACGATGCTTCCACCAATACAAACAAAACCATTGCTGAAGATTGAAAAACGAAAATTTCACTTTCAGAGCACTTGCTCGAGTTTTCCGACGTTCTTCACTATACGGTGCGAAAGCAGATGAAAATTTAATATCTTGTGAGTAATCGATTCAAGTTTGGTTGATATAACTTGATGGGAAGTGTGCGAAAACGATCATTTTCTTCACACTGTTTCGCAAAATTATTGATTTTCGGGCGAGGGGTGAGGGAGGGAGATGAAAGAAATGAGCGCCATTGTAGCAGCCATTTGTGGCTAGCTTCCACCTTCACCTTAAGGCAAGGCGCAAATTGAGACGCATATAGCGCGAGTAACTTGGCGCGATACAGCGCCTGTTTTTGAGGCTAATGAAAACAGATAGAACGGCGCAAATTGGCCAGATGACGCGATATGGTGGAGCGCTCGTGAGACACGACTCGCGCGACGCTGTGGCTGAACCACAGTTTCTCGTGCTGGTCATGCCGGTTGTGGTAGTTGTGTTGGTGAACAATCATATAGCGCCGTGGGTTTGACACTGTATGGCTGTACTGGTCGGGTGATTGTGTTAGTAAATAAATATATCGCGCAACTCTGTGTTAATCAGTCATTGTATGCGAGTGGCATGTTATTTACACCAAACTGCGACTCAATATGCGCTCCACCACGCTACGTTTGTGGCACGTATGAGTCGTGTTGGTAGTCTCACGTTCGCTTACGAGCGCTATACGCTTCTCAATTTGCGCCTAGCCTAATAACGAGCAACTAATACACTCCGTTTCGCTCGTTTCCAACTTACTTGGTATAAATAAGTTGGAAACGAGCGAAACGGAGTGTATTAGTTGCTCGTTATTGACGATACGGGTAGGAAAGCACACAAATCGGCAGAACAAATGTATAGGAAAATTGGAATGCTTCCAGTTTCAATGAATTTACACCGTTTAACGATTAGAAAATTTTAATGTATAGCATATCAAACATATCTTAGAGAATTTTCGATTCGATTGGTATGCAAACTATCAGAGTTCGTTCGTGGTGAAACTAGTTATTAACGTTAACTTTATTTCATAAAAACGTGACCTGTGTTCTGATTTGGCACCCTTCCTTAAAGACTTCCTTAAAAATCGGTCACAATACAAATGCCATCTATCAAAAAACAAACAAGATTTGCAATATTTCATTAGGATTTTGATTCAAAACATAATGAAACCATGAATATTTTTAACGTTGTTTTGTTCCTTCATATACGCTACTCCACCCTGACACGTACTTCGTTGCCCGCATAAATAATCTTATTTTAGCGTCCATATAAAGTGAAACGAAAACATTATTCTGATGCGAAAAAGTAGTTACACCATTAATGGATGGTTTTATTTATGACCAGAGACGCCAACCTTCATTATTTTTCAGGATTTCCCAGACCTTTTGACACGTTCCCTGAAAACCTGGCAAACACTCAATTTTTCCTGATTTTTCTTAAGTGATCCTGATTTTTCCTGTTTGAAATTGTTTGTAACAAATATACTGAGATCCCTGTCAAAGTTTTCCTGATTGGAAATAATAACTGTAATAAAAGCCTACATGAAAAGGATCCTAAGCGAATCGTGTTATCGAGTGTACAATGTTGAAACTACCATGAATAAAAAGATATATTTTTCACGTTTTGCGGTAAAAATGTTTCTCTATTACGCAGAATAAATCCTCAAAATATTCATTCATTATTTTTATTTTGAAAGTACGTTTAATTCACCTCGACGACATTCATACAGAATAAGCAGATAAATCGAAAAATAGCTTTTAATTTTTCAAAGATCGATTCTTTGGTACCGATTTAATTAGTGGATCGATCCCTACGCGGTTTGGAAAATCGATTTGACAAGATCGATCATTCCATACAGATCGCCTGAACGAAATTTAAATGATTTAATGACTTTAGATACACCCTATACTTCAGTAGAGCTGTCGCATGTCAAAATATAAATAAAAACAAAAAATGCTCTCTCGATAGCCATTCGGCCGTAGTTCTGTCCGCATGGCATCTAAGGAATTTCTCGTGAAATGTAGTTTATTCAATCTGATATGTTAGACAAATCATCAGTTTGGACGACTGTTCACATATTCTTGGAGAGCTGAACAGATATTTTCTTTAATCTCAGCGATTAATTTGCATAGCACTCACTTTGATGTTTGGGGGCAAAGTGGTCATAGATGAACAACGACTTACAATGTTCTGTTTACTAAAGCTGATATACCTCATCGCATTCTGCTCTTGAAAAAGATTCTTTTGTGGTTTTGACCCTAGGAAAATATGCCACTCCAACTAAACCAAGCCTAATTATGCGGAACGTTATGTGTTTCTTACAACGTTTTTGTATGCATGAGAAAATTTAAAATGGTACTATAGGTGAATAGGTCAAGCTTATTTCATACATGTACCTACTATATCAAATATGATTTGTACAAATTTGGACGAAAAAACGCATAAATCTATCCCCTTTAGCTTAATATGTAAGAGTGACCACTTTACCTCCTAGCAATTAAAAAGATCGATTTTGACGTGGGACTACGTCTAACCGGAGTATATGGGGGGTAAAATGAAAGCCTAAACACAGAACATGTAGAAAACAATGAAAGATTCCGAATGCTTATAACTCGAACATGTATTACTGGATCGGAAAGATGTTTGCATCAATTGATAGGGAATATTTCTACGCTTCAATCGCAATTAATAAAATGTTATTTTTCATTAGATAAACAGTTGAATAACTGTAAAATGTTAGGTGTTATCTAAACGCCCTAACTGCCTCGTTTTGATTGGCCCGATCCACGGTTTCCCTAACACAGCCATCAAAACCAAGCAGCCTTAGGGAAATCAGCATTGCAAATACATGAAAGACGGGGGTATTTTTGTTCCGACTGAAATGTGTTTCCCTAACATAGACTTCAAATCCATGTAGCGTGGGGAAATCGGCATTGCAAATACATGAAAGTCGGGAGAATTTTTGTTCCGACTGAAATGTGTTTCCCCAACACAGACTTCAGAACCAAGGTGTCTGAGGAAATTGGCATTGCAAATTCGTGCAAGTCAGTGGCATTTTTGTTCCGACTGAAATGTGTTTGCCTAACACAGACTTCAAAAGCAAGATGGCAAATAAATGCAAACTTCGAGTACTTTTGTACTTGCTTGCCTTTGTGCAAACTAGAATATGTTTCCTTAACACGGTCTCCTAAACTTAGGAACCTGGGAAAATCGGCAGACACTAGAGACGAAAGAACTTTCAAATTTAAATCCTTTATTTATAAGAAGTAGAAGTTGAAGTTTTTGATTCATGCAAGCCGGGGGTACTTCTGCACCCGCATTTTTTTTTGCACTCCGAAAGTGTTTTCCTAGCATGGATTACAAAAACGGATACGAACACAACGCTTTGGCTGGGTTATTCATTATTGCATTGGAGGATATGCCTTCATATCTCCGGTTCACTTAATTTCTACGCATACCATTTGATGATTAAGCAAAATGTTAATTTGCTGCGATAACGCCTATTGATTAAAAAATATGCGTTCGACGTACATATCAAAATCGGAACTGAGTGCCTGAAGTTCATCAAATCAAGCGAATTCGTGGTTCGAGAAGTACGTACACTTGAGAGATGCAAACTTCAGAAGGAAACGTAAAATAAAATAATCGTGTGATAATTCTTCCGTTCACATATTATGTCATAGGCATCATACAAACCGTAAATAGACTGTCATTAAATTTACTTGTAACGAAGAACATTATAAATCCCAATGCATGAATTGACCTTAAATGGCATTATAAAATCTTTTTACTCACAAAGCATATATATCGAATTTCAATGAATTCGGGAATTGTTTCATTCTATCAAAAATTTAATCAATACGAACAAATGATTGCTAAGCTAAGGTAGTCCCACGTCAACCTTGCGGTTATATCATAGTCATAACCCACCCATTTTTTTCACCTTTTTGACGTAGGACTACGTCTTTCATTTCTATACCGGGGTGTAAAATCAAGTTTCGTTTCGAAAACGAAAGCGTTACGCCGGAGAGAGAGATTTTGAGCGTTAATAGCTCCTAAATAACTGAATGAAATGGTATGATAATCACTTTATTCGAAAGATAAAATGTCTTCGCGTTATATACATGTTACTTTTTGACGTGGGACTACGTCTAACCGGAAGATATAGGGGGTGAAATGGAAATCTAGGCACTGAACAAGTAGGAAAAAATGCAAGATTTGGAACGCTTATAACTCGAGCATTTCTCAATAGATCGCAAAGGTTTTTGCATCAATTAATAGGAAATATATCTACGCATCTATCATAACGAATAACATTTCATTTTTCATGAGATAAATAATTGAATAATTGTGAAATATCAAGCATTGTCAAAATGCCCTATGTGCCCATTTTTGATTGGTCCATTTTGTGCTCCTCAAATCGTACCGACCAAAACGGGCAACCAGAGCAGCAGCGAAATAGAATGAAGCACGATTGGAAAGAAAGAAGAAAAAAATGAACGAAACATTGGTCGCAGTCTCACACATGCGTAATTCTCGAGCCAGCCAGTCAGCTTAAAAATCCCCGCTCCGCTGCCGTAACGATCATTCTCATTCAAACCGTACACCACATCGGTTCGCATCACAACACATCAACAAACCAACCCAAGCAGCCATGTCTGGACATGGTAAAGGAAAAAAAGTTAAGGGAAAGGCAAAATCCCGCTCGAACCGTGTTGATCTGGAGTTCCCCGCAAGGGTAGCTAGGCCAAGCGCGTTAGTACCAGTGCACCAGTCCACCTAGCCGGCGTTATATAGTTTCGGCCGCCGAAGTGATCGAGTTGGCTGGTAAAGCTGCTCGCGACGATAAGAAAACCCGCATTCAGAACAGAACACATCAAGACAACAACAGGCAGTTGCAGCGAGTGGCGAGTGGCAAACGCAATCGCAAAACGGCATCAAGTAGCAGAAGAAAAAAGTTTGTTCTTCGTACAAACTGCTTTGGTGGCAAATCCAGAACAAGGCGGCATCGAGGGCGTTCGAAATGGTTTTTTTCAAAACCACGAGTACTATGTTTTCTAAATTGGAACCATTCCATAAAACAAGGCGCTTTTCAGGGCCATTAAAACTTCCAAAAAAAGAGTTTAGGAAATACAGTTCAATGCTTTCTAAAACAATATCCAAAATAATAATAAAACACAAATTGATTTTTTCATAATTTGTTTACCAGGATATGATGACTATGTGAATTTGGCAGTTGTTCTGAGCTTATTGATTTTCACCAATTCTTAAATTGCTTCTAGATTGAAAGTACAGTAATTTACACTTATCTCGACATTTAGCTAATTGAACGGACCTGTAATTCGACATATTTAGTTGAACATTTTTGTAAACATAGAG
Organism: Toxorhynchites rutilus septentrionalis; assembly: GCF_029784135.1. NCBI lineage: Eukaryota > Metazoa > Arthropoda > Insecta > Diptera > Culicidae > Toxorhynchites > Toxorhynchites rutilus. Next base: position 124,783,897 of record NC_073746.1, on the reverse strand, counting down.
TTCGGGGTCCAAATTATGACCCCACATTGAAAGTCGACACTGTACCACTGTCATCGCAAATGTTCAATTACAGGTTAAAATTACCTCCAATCCGATTCTGAGTCGTGGTAATGCGACGTGTCATTGAATGTAATTTACTGTAAAATATGTCACAAGCTGGATGAGAAGAAATTTTCCAACTGTAAAAGCTGTGGCGAGTGGCAAATGCAATCGCTAAACAGAAAGGTTTAGCCGAACTAGATGGGGATATCGAGTGATAACAATACAATAAACTCTTTAGATTGAAGATAATTTTGTGATCCTGAAAAAGACCCTTTTTAGCCTGCATGTGAATCCAACGAGCGAAAAAATCGTAATGAATGTATTTTTTTTTTCTTCTTTCTTTGATTTTAAGAGGCTTTAAACTTTGCAGTTCATTCGCCTCTAAAATGTATTTTTTTTGCCATCGCTCCCTTTTAACACTCATTCGTTCGTCTCGTTGGACTCGCCCCTCTGGCTGAGTCTGCCGATTTGTCTCTATCCTGTGAGTGTGTACCGCTAGAGTATAAAACACGCGGACCCCAAAAAAATATCTTATTTTCTTTCAAACCGTAAACCCGTGTGGTTGTACGGCATCGGCATCGTGGACGTAACAAAGGAGGACAAGTTAAGGGAAAGGCGAAGTCTCACTCGAACCGTGCAGGTCTCCAGTTCCCTGTTGGTCGCATTCACTGATCCGCAAGGGTAACTAGGCCGAACGGATTGGTGCCGGAGCACCAGTATACCTAACAGCGATTATAGAGTTTCGGCCGTCGGAGTGCTCGAGTTGGCTTGCAAAGCTGCTCACGACAATCAGAAAACCCGCATCAAGAACAGAGCAGCTTCGGTTCGGCGCTCATCAAGGCAACAATTAGTTTCAGTGAGTGGCAAAGTGTTTCTCCGGCACGTCGCATTAAGGGGGTATTCTAGTGTAGAGACACGAATTTCGGACGTTTTTTCGAACTCCGTAAAAATAAAACAAAGAATATTTTTACTATCCATTATATCATTATTCGTTTATCTATCTTTCAACAATAAAACAAAAATAGGACGGAAAAAAAATATTCATAATTAGAATAGTTACATGCTGGTGAAGTGAGGGTGTTCAAAAAAAAGTTGTGCCATGGCGTACACGATTCCAGTCCTTCTGGTTATCTGAAAAAAAAAAATCGAACAGATTCTGAATCAGTAAAGATGTCGCTATGGCATGAACCTCGGACAAGTCAAAAACATGGGTTTTAACAAAATGGCGGCCGTTTGAAAACAAAAATGCTGTTTAAAACGTTTTTTTTGCGTTTACCGATTTTTTAAAAATAGTAAAATTAAAAAGTTATAATTTTTTATTGGTTCATGCGATAGAGAGATGTATGCAGATTATTTTCATATAAATTTGACATAAATCGGTTCAGTAGAACTTGAGATATCGTGTACGCCAGTTAGAAAAAAACTAGTTCCGAGAGAAACGCGTTTGAAGTTCATTGTGATGGCCGTAACAGGTTAGATACCACATCACTAAGATGGCTCTAACTAGGTAAATAATAGGATTTTCGATAAGTCCTTTCTAGAGTATATTCTTGAATGCCTAAACTACAGAAATATGGTAAAAAAAAAATTTCGATTTTTTCAGATTTCTAGACTAGAATACCCCCTTAAATGTAATTTACTGAACAACATGTCACAAGCTGGATGGGAAGAAATTTTCCAACTGTGAAAGCTGTGGCGAGTGGCAAACGCAATAGCTAAACAGGAAGGTTTAACCGAACAAGATGGGAATATCGAGTGATAACAAAAACACAACACCAAAGGTTCTTTTCAGAACCATCAACATATTCATAAAGAGTAAACAGTAAACTAATCCATTTTTCAGGTAGATAGGTAGGTATTCACGTAGGAGAAGAAAATAAAACAATATATTTAAAATATATATTTAACAAAAGCTGTCCCCTTTGTATAGTCCTACGTCACTCCGGTTATGTCCCCGACATTACCCACCCGTCTTTTTCATCCAGATACTTGTTTCAATAGTCTTAAAATTGCTTTTAAAACAGGCTATTGAAATCACCAATCGGTATATGAGCGAGCGCCGCTCGGATGTCCACTCAGTTATAATTGAACAACGATTGGAGCATGTTGTCGCTGTTGTGGTGAAGCTCTTCATTTATCATGAAAGCGCGGATGAACGGTGTCACCAAGAGCCTGTTTGTGCAGCTTAGGCCAGAAGGGAATCCATCAGGAGGAGAGTGATGCCACAAACGGTTCCGTTTGAGACATCGGAGCAGCCGCCGCACACACACATACACGCGCGGGACTTTTCTCGTTTGGATGCCATCCAGCATCGAGAAGATTCCTGACCTGGAACGCATTCAGTTTGGAACTGTGAGGGAACGCAGAAAATCCGATTCATCAGAAGAAGAGAAGACGACCGAGAGAGTATCAGCATCTAAAAACGGTTCCGTTTAAGACATCGAAACAGCCATCTGCCAGTTCCTCATGGGAATTGAAAAATACATTCATGCAAAAGAGTTTTTTTAATGTTTTCTAACATATAACGCTGCGACCAAATACATTTGGTTTTATGATTTTCCAATCAAGTGCAATTAACAGGGGCTTATTGAGTTAGCATAAACCACTGGTGGGCATCGAAGAGAATCTGGGAAGTTGTAATTGTTGCTGAAAAATAATCTGCCAGTTCCCCTGGGAATTGAAAAGTACATTCAAGCGAAAGAGTTTTTTTAAATGTTTTCTAACATATAACGCTGCGACCTAATACATTTGGTTATGTGATTTTTCAATCAAGTGCAATTAGCAGGAATGCTTCTGAAGATTATTATTTCCCATCAGTAGAATATGTTCGTTTGCAATATTGGATGCGCGCGCAACGGAAAATGTTTCGCATAGTGAAAAACATAATTTTCAATCGATTATTGCTCAGTCGCCGAAAGTTTCAAACTCAGAGAGTTCATTCGCCTCTAGTTTGCCTTCCAAATTGCCATCGTAAACCACACCTTCTTTCGATTCAATCACGGACAAAAAGCATACTTAAGCGATATTCTGGTGGTGAAACGCATTCATTTTTCGTGAGGACATCGACAAGACAACATCGTTATTGAACGAGCTGAACGAGCGGAACGAGCTGGACGGCGAGGGATCGAGGGATTCATCACCTGGCCTGACCTGACCTGAAACGCATTCAGTTTGTTTGGAACTGTGAGGGAGCGCAGAAAAGCCGATCCATCAGTAGTAGAAGAGAAGACGACCGAGAGAGTACCATTATCGAAAATTGGTTCCGTTTGATGCATCGGAGCACCCACCACATACACATACCCATACACACACATTTCCATAGATCTTTTTACGACTCTATTTATACTAATTGTTTCGTTTCAGATCCGTACATGGGCTCACCAATCAATCCATCCGGCAGTCACTCATTTCAGGTCCTCATAACACCAAATCGGTTCTTTTCAGGACCACTTCACAACTTTGAAAGAGTTCAATTGAAGTTTTCTAAATATATATGATAATTTTATACATATACTCATCCGCTCACAGAGTTAAAAGAAACTTTCAGCAATCTTGCAATTTATTCATTCATCCATTCATTAAAAATTGATTCAGATGCAACTTCAAACAAATGATCACTAAATCAACGATAGTCCTACGTCACCCTTGCGGTCATACCACAGATATAACCCACTTCCTGTTTTTTCTAATGATGAAAAATGTACTATTTTGAATTTTTATAATAAAAGCCGTTTGCTATCTTGAACAACAATGAGTTGAACTATAATATTCTTCGGGAAACGCGAATTGACGCGGTACGTGGACACCGGAAATAGGCATATTCCTTAGGGTGACCACTATGTCCCCACTTCCCCTACGGTAATAGGATTGGAGAAAAAATCAATAACTTTCTCTGAATGATAACCAGAGCACGGTGGGATTTCGGATTATCACAACACCAATTGACACCAGAGGAATTTAGCAACAAATTATTTTTTATTTTTATAATATTCATATATAAATTATCATATCCTTTTTTTGTTCATTTATTATTTGCATTTGCCTTTCATTTATTAATGGAATCAGTGTTTGTCAGTGTTTTATCTCCCTTCTGCTTTTTGTTTCAATATCATCAACGTTTCCGCACTTATTCTCTTTTCTGCAGTTCTGTGATCGTATATAACTTCATTTTTTTTTCGTTTAGTCTGCGATCATCTGTTTTCACTTTCGAAGGGGATAGAATTTGTGAAGGAAAAATACGTCACTTAAAGTACGAAACTTTGATGTAGGTTGTGTGTGTGTGTGTGTTTTATAATTTTTCAAAGATACGTGTCTAAATATAATAATTCTTTGAATTGGGATTCTATTGAGTAATCAAAATGAATGTGAGACTCTTCACTCGTAGTTTGTAAAACAACGTGAGTATACTGAATGGTATGTTAGCAAAAAAGTTGCGTATCTGCGTGAGTTCTGATTTTTAGTAACAAATCAAACACGATGATTATGGTTTTCTTTTCGCCCAAAAATGTCATTGACCAAACGTGATTCTTCTCTATAAGCTGTCGATTTTTCTCCCCCAATTATCCTTCTCACTATTACTATTTAATTACATTGTATTTAAAAATCACAGTTATCATAAATATCATTCCATAAACATAATCCATGCTTATGATGCAGCTGTAAAGAATAAAATTGCAATACAATCTGGATGAAAATGAAAAATACTCTGAGCGTAACGCTAGCGCCATTTTGCTCAAATTTGATCGAAATTGTATGCAATTCGGCCGCTACGAAACGGCGTGTGTCTTCGCTGTGGCTAACTGCGTTACGCTAGTTCGTTTTCGTTCACAACTGTTCCAACTGTTCGAAACAACTGTCGTTGCCGGATCTCAGAAACAAGAGTGATGTTCAAATTATAAAATTAAGAACGCTAATATGTATAGAGTTTCATCGAATAGTTGACATGTTTGTAACCCTGTTTGTAAAACAGCAAACACCGTATCGTTCGTGTTGTAAGGCCCGAAGAATTCTCCAATATGAAATATATTGTTTATTATTCGTATACAGAGGAAAATTGAGTATACTTTGTAAATGTATTTCGGTGAAGCCGACAATAGGGACAAATTGTCGCTATTCCATGAAATCTATCACGCTTCTCTCTGCAGGAGCATTTGGTGTGAACATAAATCAAAAGTGTGAACCTCATTCTAGCCGAGGATGCTCAATGCTGATCTCTACAATGATGTCATTTCCAAAAAAGGGTCAGTTTATCTTAAAGACGAAATTCGAACTCAAACTTTATGCTGTTCCGATTTATGATCGTTTTTTTTTTTTGGATTGATGTTGTTTTATTTTGCGAATGTGTGTACGAGTAGTTGCCGAAAGGTTCCAACCAAACACTTCATCATACTACAAATATTAAAGTTCTAAATCTTAAGTTTACGTATGTTTTTTTCTTTCTCTTCCCATTCTGTTACACTTGTGCTTTTTCAAACCTGAATACTTTCGCGAGATATTTTTCCTCCAAATCGGTGTAAAGTTCCAGCTCTCACGTAATAATATTGCAGTTTCCGTTCATTGGTATGCATACCATCTGCTTCTGTTCCATATTTTGGATTTTGTTTTTGTTTTTTTGTAGTTGTCTTACAGTACACTTCACTTCTACGCTTCGTTAATGTAGTTCTCGCATGATCGCCATGTTTTTTTTTTCTTTTATTTTAATTTTAATGCTTCATTTAATTTGAACCCTGAAATTTTGTACTTCCGAAAATGTGTTGTTTCAGTGTAAATTTTGCTCACTTTTTCACTTTTTTGTTTGTAATTTTTAATGACAATTTTGTACTTTTACCTTCGATTGTGACTCAAAATGTACTCGGTATGCCCAGTGGTTACCACTATACTTGACCGGAAAAATATCATTACATGAGTTTGTTTTTGGTTTTTCTCCTGTGGAATACATGCTGTTCAACTGATATACTCGGTTAGTGGACTTTCTGCCGCTTTGGATGAAGTAACGAAAGGAGTTGCGTGGTGGAGTAGTAGTGTTCGGCTTGCTAGAAGAAACTATCTTATCTTAATTTTATGCTCACATTGTTCATGTTTGTTCGTTCTCTTCCTTTTGTCAAACTACATCGAAACATCTAAGGGTTAATTTTTACTTTTAAATTTTGTCTTCTTTTTTCTTGGTTTTTAGATTACTCAGATACACACATTTTCATTACGATAATTTCTAACAATAATTTCATCCTTTAAAGTTATGATTCTTCATGTGGTATACCATTTTTAAATCGTGAACTGGTTTGTTTGGATTTTCCTAATGCCTTGCTGATCGTATCTCTCGAATGTGTTTCGTTTTTGTTTTTATTTCTTTGGGGAATTTCTCACGCTACTTTGCAAACTGGTATGATGCCCATCTTCTACGAAGGATTTTATACTTTAGACGCTAACCTCTAATTTCGATATAAATATAAATTAAAATACTAGTCCAAAATCGCGTTTCTTCTTTTTTCTCTTGCGTTATAATAAGGTTCTGAACTTCGTCATACTTCATGTTTTTTTTATGTTTCGCTTAGTAGTATATCTAAAGGTAAGGTTTAGTAAGAGCATTGCCAAAGTCTTACTTTAGTAATGATTAATTTTTAGAGTTAGTTTTAGTTATCATGTAGAGATCGTATTGCTGCGTTTTTTTTTTCGTGTGTGTGTGTCTCTCCCTCTGTGGAGCAGTTGCTACGCATCGGAACGATACGAGCTCCTAAATCCCTCCCTCACTTGTCGCACACACCACCTTCCACTTGTTTAATAATCAAGAATTTTTAATTCTACTCCGACTGCTTCCTTTAACATTTCGACGCATTCTGATGGCGACTATTCTCTATAAAGTTGCTTTTGCACTCGCCCTCCTTGTTGTGTCTCTATATGTACAGATGTAACATAGTTTGCAGGTTGTCAAACTTTGACTTACCTACAGCCCCTTTTGTTCTGTTTTATATTTAATCTTAATTCTCTGGTGCATTATTTTCACTGCAGTTTTGAATTGGTTTTGTTCTGGCTTAGTTAGTAGATCAACCGAGTGGTGGTTAGAGAGAAAAGATGTATGTTCTTAAATTAAATAATCTTTAACCTTAAACATTACATGGACGGCTAGCACTTTAGTCTGCTGTGTACTGTTTGGTCGTGTCTGTTAGTCATTCTCGTTCATTCATTGTTCTTGATAAAAATAAAATAAAAAATGTAACAATCGATTAAAAGGGACAATCGATAGAATAGAGATCCCCTTCAGTTGTTATCAGATATCAACTACTGTAAGACGTTTTGTAAAGAGTCCCTAGCGTTCATTATTACGGTTTCGAAACATTTTCGTCGAAAATTGATTTAGCATTCAAAATTGTGAGAGTTTGCATAACTGAACGCAACATGTCTTCTTGAAAGTCTATCTAGCTAAGCTTCGTCGAATCACAAACCAGTTTGCGAACTAATTGAGTCCAAGAATTCACGAGGGAATTCCCGCTTTATCAGATCCCCGGCCACTATCTGCAAATGCGATCGTTTCCGGATCTAGCAGCTGCGCAAATATAAGTCTGATGCTAGCCGATACTTCAGGCCCATTACTTATCCCAAGGCATGCCAAGAAAATTCCCAATCCGAAAAACAAATTATTTTCACACTAAACTGACTTACTACGTACAATTTTTTTGAGAGATACTCTCAATTGTATATATTACCCCATAAATTAAGTACGACCAGTACTAATTCCAGAATTGCCCTCTTCAAGAATTTTCATTTATTCCAGGTGTTATTATGAATCTGAATCGGTGAAAAGATTCGCAATAGCGATCGTTTGCTAGCACAATGAATTGAATGGAAGAAGTGTTAATGATCATGCTTTTTGCCTATAATGCTTTTTGAGCAAACCAATATCTAGTAGCGTTCTCGTGCTTAAAAAATGTCTAACAAATGTGTTAAGCTGGAGTTATATAAATTCGTGCAAACTGATCTGCTCCAAAAGAGACATCACTAATAACATTTCAATTTGATTTCCAGGACATACCCTTTCAAATTTCATACAATGTCTGCTACCGAGTGATACAGGGTGACCCATAGTGGCATACATTTTTCAAAGAACTTTTTCTCAGACATGCAACGATGGACGAGAGGGTGTCTTAACCGGAAAAACAACAAACGAGAAAAACCAATATCGTTCGCTCCCAAAAATATCGTAGCAATCATATTCAACATGATGCCAATGGACCAATCAGAATGCGGAATTTTAGTTCAGATGAAGCTTGACATTTTCAATTATGTTCGTTTTCAAAGAAAATACAATTATCTGCTCTGTTATGGTTGAAATATTTCCGATCGATTGATGCAAACACCTATGCGATCTTTTAATAAATGATCGATTTATAAGCGATCGAAATCATTCATTTTCTCTTTACAGATTTTCTTTTTACACCCTGTATCTTCCTGTCAAATGTCCTACGTTAAAAATATGATATCGTAACATATATATTTTGGCATATTTTGCGCACTTCGAGTATTTTAATTGAAACTTTCAAGATGTCACAGAAAGTAAACTTTGAGTTTGGAATGGAACATGGAAACCAACCTTTCTTCCGGTGAATACGTTGCTCTCTAGCAGGATGGGGTGCCTTGTCATACGTTAAGTCGGACTCAATGCTGGCTGATGGAGTTTTTTTTTTCAAATTCAGGAATCGCCTCGTCGAGATGATTGACAGAAAAAATGGCAGTCATATCGAATAACTTCCTTACCCAAGCCAAACAAACATTATTTAACTCAAAACCTTGGATAAAAATGGATTGAATAAATGAAAATGATATTTGACAATGTCTAAAGGTACAAGTTTTATATGCGAACCTTGTACAAGTTTAGGGGAAGTGCGGGTAATACGGACAGTGGTGGTAATATGGACAGGTGGTTGATTTGTATAGTTACATTTTGAATATCAAATTTCTGTTAACGGGAACCCGTTCTACATGTTATTCCATAATATTTAAACCAGGCTTCGACAATGTATACTGATCAAAAGTTGAAAAGGGAAACAAATGAATGGGTGGGTTATAGCTATGATATAACCGCAAGGTTGACGTGTGACTACCGTTGATTTAACATGCATTTGCATTTCGGTGGGAACAGAAATGCCCCCGGCATGTATTTTCAAAGCGATTTTGATTTAGAAGTTTATGTTGGGGAAACCGTAAATCGGGCCAATCGAAACGTGACAGTGAGGGCGTTTAGATAACGCTTCAGGTTTCGCAGTTATTCAATTGTTTATCTCATGAAAAATAACATTTTATTCATTGTGATAGATGCGTAGAAATATTTACTCTCAATTGATACAAACATCTTTCCGATCTATTAGGAAATTTTCGAGTTATACACATTCGAATTCTTTCATTTTTTCCTGCATGTTCTCCGTTTAGTTTTTTATTTCACTCTTTTTTCGCTTGCTTTTTCTGTTTGTTCTATATCTGTTGGAGAACAAACAAACGATGAGAGAGAGCGAAATTATCCCTCTTGCGAGCGATAAGCCTCTACCCTTTGTACATTATTACCCTGTCCATATTCCCCTCACTATATGTCACCATGCCACTATTTCGGTCTGTTTGAATTTCAGCAAAAACATTGAAAAAAAACACTTTTTTGTAAACCATTTGGCCGATTATTTCGAAAAACAGTATACAGGCAAACCTTTTTTTTGTCCGGGGGATAGGGACCGCACAAAAAAGTCGCATAAAAAATCGTGCAAAACTTCACCAGCAGCTTTAAAAAATCGTGTTCGGTACACATTTTGAAAAAAACTTTTTTTGTGCGGTAGATAGGGACCGCATAAAAAAAGTTTCCCCCAAGAAAATAACTCAAATCCACGCCATTCACCGTTCAATTTCCTTTTGTTTCCCTGCTTTGCGATGGGACACTTTGCCTTTTCGGTTGCGCGTGGCTGTTTTATGCTTTTAGTTGCATGTCGAAACGAGTTGCTGTTAGACATCATGTCATGCAAAAACTTAGAAAAACTTAGAGCATTTGATGAGAGGAGGAGAATGATTTCAGAAGTGGATGATTGAGACGCAAATATGCTTTTTTCGCACTGAAATGCATATAAGCCATCGAAAAAAAACAAAATGGACGATAACTTCGTCAAATATGCTTCTTTTCATACACCGCACAAAAAAAATCGCACAAAAAAAACTGCACAAGAACAGAAAATCGCACAAAAAAAACCGCACAAAAACAGGTTTGACTGTATTGAATTGCACGAAACTGCATTTAAGTTTTGGAAAGCAGGAGTTTCCAGAGATATAGTTGAAGTTCTTCTTAACATGTACGTATTACCCCTACCTCCCCTTATGCACAGGAAAAAATGTAGGAATTCGGAAAATTTATTCTCATTTGATAAACAACTTGTGGATACCACAAAAAGTTGGATCAGACATCGCTCGATCTGTTCATAGAAAGATATATGCATGTATTCTTGTGATAAGTCCATCAGATTTTATGAGTCGCCACTCGGACGTTACGCGCAAACAGGCCTCTTGAGAGGCCAACGGTTTGTTCGCTGTTTCTATGTTACATGTAGCATCTGTTTCCAAATTTCCAAATATTAGTCAAATATAATATAAAATATTCAGTTCAACAGTTGTTTTTTTAAAGCGAATGGATGTGGTCGCAATCTTTTAACCAGTTCCTGGACTACTGGCAAGTTCGAGAAACCTATAAAACAGGAAAAGATGTCGAAATTTCTGAGGAAATATTTTGTTTGGCAGTTGTGGTCTGATGAGTAAAATTTTCGTTGCTTCGTTCAGGCAAAATCAGCGTTTTACGAGAATCAAAGCTTAAAAAAAATTCATTCGATCATTCGAGAGCGTTTTTGAAAGTTTGACTATTTAGGTTTTATTTGGCATTTTACCATCACAGTAAGAAAGCGACGAATGGTACGAGGGTCGTTTGAAAAATCCGTGCTAAATTGAATACTACTCAATTGTTTGGGGTTATCTTTTTTCCACCATATTGTCTCCTTTTAGGCTTATACACTTCGTCCAACGCTGCTGCGTTGATCCTTTCCGAACAATAGAATTTGTATAAGTCTGATAATAGCTTTGAATAAAATCTTTTTCCCGCCAGACATTTCTTCAAATTGGGAAACAAAAAGTAGTCCGAGGGAGCCAAGTAGAGAGATTACGGGGGATGTGAAACAAGTTGGACCCCTATTTCCTTTAATTCTGTGAAAATTGAAATTTGGAGTGTGTGTTTTTCCAAAAAATGCTACCAACTGAACATAACGCCAGTAGCGCCATCTCTCTGACTTTACACGGGCTTTTCAAACGACCCTCGTACACTGAGAATAATATCCATATTGTACCACAGAAGTGCGATTCATCAATTTCACCAGAAGTCCGGTACTCACTGGGCATTGGTCGAGGGGAAATACAATGCAAGAGGAAAAATGCCTTCAAAAGCGTGACAAACGAGACTATGAATTAAATTCCTAAAGGAATAATTCACTCAATTGAAATTATTTTTTTTCTGAAACGTTTGTCGTTTACTCACAGTTGATCGAATAGAACAACGCTTTTGAAAATTTTTGAAAACTGTCTTGAAAAATCAAAAAGGCAAATGTCTACTATTATTTTGAGATGTACATGATATCTTCTACATGAATTAGGTTGGAAAAAAAAATCATCCTTAATGTCAATCGATAGCAACATTTCAAGTTGACACGAGACTGGAGAAACCGAGTGTTCATCAATGACGAGAATTGGTTTTGTCCATAAAATCCAGAGACCGATCGTCGAAATCATAGCAAAATGTCGCAATCGGAAGTGAAGTGCATGATTAAATGTATTGCTGGTTTCATGATGTATAACGCGACTCCTTTATTGTTATGTTATGGATGATTATGATAGATAATGCTACTCCATTCTCAGAACATGTCCTAACTGTGGACGGAGTGAATGAGCAAGCGTGCCCGTTAACCCCTTAGCGTATGATTTAATTTTCAAAAGAGCGGACCAAATGCAAACGCATCGATGGGTCACACATCGATTATTTTACTACTCTACTGAGCGTCTTAGCGTCTTGTGATATGCAAGCGCACTACGAGAGATACTCGATATTGTACGTTTTGGCACAATCATTTCGCATCGAGTGAGAGAGTTAAACTTGTTTAAAGTGCTATGAAAAAGAATGAAGGAATGTGGGTAGCCTATAGTAGCGATCTTGAATTTAGTAAGCCTTGAATTATCAGTCAGTACTCTTCAGTGAGACTTGCCCTTTGATTTATCCATCGATTGCGCCGAGAGCTCGCAAATTGGGCTTTGGGAATGTTTACCCCATAATGCATTCTCAGATTATGCACGAAATATGCATAGTGCAGAGACTCGTGCACTGACTCGCAGAAGCACAGTAGAATAGAAATACTCACGTCATTTCGTCTCCAATTTAATAACAGTCCTTTCTCAGTTCACTTCCAAGTCTTAGAAAGAAATTGCTTCGGTAGTTTATTGTCTATGAAAGGAATCACACCGCAGTGCGGTTTTTGATCTTTTTTGAACTTTTTGCTTTCATAAATACGGTGGAGGTTCGAGGTAAATATATGACGTACCGCGTACATTTTTGTTTTCATGCGTAGATAATGGTAGGTAGATAATGGTGGTGGCGGGATAAATATAGAAACACCTATGGCTGGATAAATATAGAAACACCTATGGCTGCAGTCGTTGTCTAGAAGAAAATATGCATACTGAGTGTTCCACGTGCATTGCCAATGAGGACACAAATCTCGCGAGAATAAAAATAAATCTTGAATCAACCATCTTCAGCTGCTTCTACAAAACCACGCAAACCATTGGTCCTTTCAAAGCTCAGCGAATCATTCTACTAAAGTGTTATAGCTTCGATGCATTCTGAAATAATATTTTTGGAGATGACGATGATGTTTTGTGCTGCCTCTGGTCGCCAGCTGGATGACTGATGCGTCGTGAATGACTAATATCGGTCACATTTCTCCGAACAATCATTCAATTTTCGTGAATTCAAGCGTTGTTTCCGGGTTGAAAGAGGCGTCAAAGTGCCGCCGCCGCGGCCCCTCAACCGATTTGGATCGGATTTTCGGTCGCCGTTCTGCGATAGGTGCTCCATAGCGTAATTTTTGGATTATTCTTGAAGAAAATTGTGTTTTTGGGAGCGTTGGAGGGACAATTTTGCTTCAGCAAGCTTCCTACAAAATGTAAATAACTCACCGGTTAGTGGCGAATCCACGACAAGAGAAAGGGATCGTTTAAATACCAATCATAAATGTACGGTTGTTATGAGAAAAAGTAACAGATTGCGTTGAAGTGCAATTCTCGTTGGGAACAGTTGTCGTCCATCGATTGATATCTCAGGCACATGCTCATAGAACTGGAATACACATATTAGGCTGTCAAAAAAGTCCTGCGGTATTTCCGCGAGGTGTCGTTGTAAGCGCGTAGTTCTAGTTGTATTCATTGTATCGAGTCATACTATAGATTGTTGGAAAGGTATTTTTGCGCGCTATAATATAGTTCTTGACAGTGTTTTGTTTGGTTAAGTCATTCGTGAGTTATAGTGTCGCAAATATGGAGAAAAATAAAGAGAAAATCTGACATATTTTACACTACTACTATGACAAAGGCAAAAATGCATCTCCATGCTAATAATGCTGCCAATAAAATTTGTGCAGTTTATGGACCCGATACAGTTTCCATTTCCACCGCACAACGATGGTTTCAACGTTTTCGTTCTGGTGTAGAGGTCGTCGAAGATGCGTCATGCTCCGGAAGGCCTGTCGTCGAAAATTGCGACAAAATCGCTGAATTAGCCGAGAAAGACCGGCATAGTAGCAGCCGTAGCATCGGCCAAGAGCTGGGGATAAGTCATCAAACCGTTATTAACCATTTGAAGAAGCTTGGATTCACAAAGAAGCTCGATGTATGGGTGCCACACACGTTGACGCAAAAAAACATCTTTGACCGTATCGACGCATGTGAATCGCTGCTGAATCGCAACAAAATCGACCCGTTTCTGAAGCGGATGGTGACTGGCGATGAAAAGTGGGTCACTTACGACAACGTGAAGCGCAAACGGTCGTGGTCGAAGCCCGTTGAAGCGGCTCAGACGGTGGCCAAGCCCTCATTAACGGCCAGGAAGGTTCTGCTGTGTGTTTGGTGGGATTGTCAAGGAATAATCTATTATGAGCTGCTTCCGTATGGCCAAACGCTCAATTCGGACCTGTACTGCCAACAACTGGACCGCTTGAAGGTAGCACTCATGAAGAAGAGGCCATCTTTGATAAACAGAGGCCGCATTGTCTTCCATCAGGACAACGCCAGGCCACACACTTCTTTGGTGACGCGCCAGAAGCTCCGGGAGCTCGGATGGGAGGTTCTTTTGCATCCGCCGTATAGTCCGGACCTTGCACCAAGTGACTACCACCTGTTTTTGTCCATGGCGAACGAGCTAGGTAGTCAGAAGTTAGCCACAAAAGAGGCCTGTGAAAATTGGCTATCCGAGTTTTTTGCCAATAAGGAAGCGAGCTTCTATAACAGGGGTATTATGAAGTTGGCATCTCGTTGGGAACAAGTCATCGAACAAAACGGCGCATATTTGACTTAAAACAGATGATTGTAACTAATTTTATGAACAAATGAAAATTCAAAAAAAATACCGCAGGACTTTTCTGACAGCCTAATATTAACCATTTGCGATCGGAATTAATTTCCCTTGAAAGAGATCCTCTTATCTTTCCACGCTAATAATCCTTTGTTTTCACCGAGTACCGTTATTTATTATCCATAGAAACTGTATATTAATTCGTGAAAAAGTTCGTTTGACATTAAAATTCGTTTAGAAAAATTGTTAACTATTACATATGATTGGATAAAGTATTTAGTATAATTCCTCGCTGGGGTGGCTCAGAGCAGACATACGATCGCATAGGGTTAATAGATCCTCATACGTTACGTCACACATCACTTCTGCATCCATCGGATTGTGGACATATTAGAAAAATCTTAAGCGCAAAAAAATCAAATATTGACCCCGGTCAACTGTACACATGGACGACAAGGCCAGGTCACTTGTAAAAAAAGACAATGTTGTGCGTTTTCTGGGATCGATGTGTGATCTAATACAACCTATTGAATCCAATGATCCGAAATGTTCGAGTAAAACCAGGCTCTGCTCCAAAAGAAGAGCGGAATATGAAAAAAGCCACACAAAGTAAATTTTTATGACTTTATTCTTCAAAAATATTCAAACCAATAAACGTGTATTTTTAATGAAAAAAATAAACGGTTTCATTTGGATACGCTTGATGCTGTGCAGAGCAAATTGTTTTTTTTTGTTTTTGCTTAATGAGAAAATCTCAGAACTCGTTGTCAGCAGTTCGCAAGCCTGCTCGGAAGTAAAAGTTAGTGGCATTTGTGAATCGTATCCTTTAAAGGACCAATCAGAAATAATGATTGAAAGACTTGAACTTGACTCGAACTCATGACTCTGCTCTAGGGAATATGAATCATTTCATCTTCCTTTTCATTTTCCTTGTTTTCATACGCATGGAAATAAACTGGAGCGCTTTTCATCATAATGAGAATTCAGATGAAGTAACCTAAAATGGACCTCAACGCTTAATTTAACGCTGGAAATATTGTCATTTTCGGATAACATCAGAAAATCCATTTCCTTTTCCTCTGTAAGCCATAAACGTTCATCGAGAGCAGAATGTGTTACAGAATAACCAATCAACATCATATTAACGCGAAACTGAAACTTACAAACTGAATCACTCAGTTAACGAACGGAATAGAGGCGAATGAAATGCAAAGTTTAAAGCCTCTCAAGTACAAACGAAGAAGAGAAACGAACGGAAGACACTTAAACTTAAAACTAATAAATAAAAAAAAACTCAAGCTTGATTATCTGATTTTCTGTTTTATATTTGTTCTTTAACGTTATAAAATCATGTAGTATCTGTGTTCCATACACTGTGCGGGACCCCAAATGAAAATAATCAACAACTCGATTGGACTCGATTGCAGCACCACTTTTTCGAATATATAGCTTCCAAACAGCCAATGATTTTTTTTTTCATTCGGTTACGCACACATATAAAAGAAAACTTAATTATTATCGACAAATCATAAACTTAAAAACGAAGAGGTAAACTTACAAAAACTTAATAAAGTATAATGTTAAAAATAACTTATAAAAAATGGGTTTCGTTTTTTTTTTGTTTTCAATTTTCATGTTTTAAAAAGCAGGGGAACCGATCATTATGCTCTCGCGGTTCCTCTTCCAGTTAATAACCCTCTCGCTGGTTCGTAAATGTACGGCCTTACAGCTAGCGTGTTTCTACCAGCACACAATGTATAATAGTTAAAGTTTGTATCCCTTTCACTTATCGATTATGGTTTACTTGTTTTAGTTTAGACTCCAGATTCAAATGATCTCATTGGAGTATCGCTTAGCCTAATCTGTAGTACGGGTTATGAACGGTTGACGGCGGGGTGACGCAATACTAAACCTAAAGTTGTTTTTACACTGACGAAAAAAAAAATCGAGATATTACATATTTCCTTCTTACCCCATTTTTTCAATTACACACATCCAGTTATTGAACGCTGGTATTTTTTTTTGCATTTTGTACTTTACAGTTCGAGCGAACAATGTTCATCGCAACCAGCATTTTAATAACTGAAAAATGGAAATGCAATATCTCAGTTTTGCCGAAAATACGTTTCAATTCCATTTCCATCACAACTACAACAACCATTCCGCTATTCATGCATTCTGTGTGTGTCCTGTGGGGGTGGTATTTGTGAAAAACAAAAAAAAACTTTAATTGTGTTGTAATCCGTTTCCGGTTTGTTCGAAGAGAGCGCTTCCGAACAAAAACAAAAAAAAAAACGCGGCGGGGGTGAATATGAAAATGAAAACGGAATCAAATTTGTTTGTTAACACACTAAACCATTGGCGTTCGTACTTTGTGAGCTGATTTTCGCTGAGGAGAAGTAAAAGATAATGTTTTTTAAACTATTTCAACTATCAATTAACCGGTGGGATCCACACTATTCGCTAGATTTTATTTTATGTTTTTTTTTTCTATTTTTACTTCACTGAATCGTCCTTTCTACCTCTCTCGAAGGAAAAACAAAACTACTAAGTAAAACGCGGTACTCGACGAAGGGGATGGGATGAAATATGCGCGCGAAACAACACAATTAAATTTAATGTTTTTTTTTTGTTTGCTTCATTGTCTGGTTTAGTCTAGTCTAGTCGATGGATGTCCAATATCCGTTTGGGTGTTTGTGGTCTGTCGTATTGATTGATTGATTGATTGATTACTTGCTTGGGTTGGATTTGGGTGTATGTACAAATAAATAATGATTATTTGTTTAAACTGATATTACACGTGCCTGTGTGTGTGTATGTGAATGTGAGCTAAAACTAACTGAGTTCTCCAGATCTTTCACCTTTCTAGTTCTATTTCTCTCGAGTCTCGAGCTCCAGTATCGGGGAGTCGACGAACCTCAATCGGTTGTTTAATAGTATTAACAATTCAATACACGTCACTTTAACTATTATTAAAGCAATCGTTTGCTGTGTTTTTTCTTTCAATCGGTATATCCTTTCATACTATTGCTGCAAGTAAGGTAAGTTATGTTTTTTCTCTGATTCAACAAATTCTATATTTGTTTACATGTTTGAACAAGATAAATCATCTTTTTGTTTTTATCTGCGAGTGTGATTCTTGGTTTGTGTTGGTATGGTTGCATTTTTTTTTTCTTTTCTGCTCAGAACAAAATCCATTGACAGTTCTATTTTGCGGAGATGGTGGGTTTTCGATTAAAGAATATGTGGAAGCTGCGTTTGTTGATTTGTTGATTTGTTTCTCTTAACTATTGTACAAAAAATGAACTATTGTCAGTACTGTATAAGGGTACTGTTAACTGTTTCCTTTTTTTTGTATATGGTTCTATCTGTTTGTAATTAGAAATATTGTAAATATTTATCAGTTTGTAGATTCTGTTTTCCATCGATTGAAGAAAAAATGCAGTTATTCATAATAAATAATTCGCCTATTACCGTTAATTTCATTCCATTCCATTATTTGTTAAACTTTTTTCGTATCGATCAACTGTTCGTGCTGTAACTATTGCATCTCGTTTGGATTGATCATATCTCAATCGAAATAATAAACATATTAGATAAACAAGGAATACTGAGCTTAACTCTAAGTCAACTGTTTTTTGTTCTATGTTTCATATTTTAAACTATTTAAGTTCTTTAAGGCTGTGTGATTCGGTCCTGATAGCCGCGCACTCGTTTGACAGTTTCAGCAGTGCGTTCAACACGCACACACATACAGCCACCACCGTGTTGACAGTTCCGTTGGACAGTGAGCTTACACTAAAAAGTTTGTGGTTAAAAAACAAACTATAAATAAGTAAAAGCTATTGTAATACACACAAAATGAGGTAACTGTTATCAGCAGTCTTTCAGGTTTAGAATTAATCTTCGATACACATATGTATATGTTATAGCGGTCGGTATTTCTGTTTTATTTCAATATTTCGTACACTGTCGAACCGTCATCAGCAATTGGTGTGGAATTGACGTATAGCATCATTCACACAAACTAGTTCATGGCGAGCAGGACCGTATTCAATTGGGGGGTTGGGGGGTTCTCATGTAGGGGTATATCTCAAGGATTGTAGAACAAAATTAGACTAGCTTATTGCGTATAGTTTCGTGTGCTTCCAGCAATGGGAACGGTAGCGCGGGAGCACCCTCCCGCTTCTGCCACCATAACTGTGTAACAAATTAACGGATCAACAGGCTGCCAACAGTGCTGCCAGTAAAGCCTCCAACGCTCGTGCCGCCGGAAAGATCTATGGACACAGAGTGAAATGTAAGCCTCTAGGGTAATATTTGGCGTCATCATTCCGCGATAGCCTCGAGATATTAGATAGCTTCTGTATGTAGGGGGGATCTTTGCCTCGTCGAGTTCCGTGTCTTGACAACGCTTGAAGGCAGCCGTGAATATTTTAATGATTGTGTTGTGGGAACAGTTTACAGCATGAATGTTCCGCCTTTTCTATAGGCAGCACTCCATTCCAGACAACTGTTCCCATTATGGGCATGCATCGTGTCCTTCCTAAATGTGTTGCTTCCAAAAAATGAATCCTAAAGTCAGTATTCCGAAAATGAGTGCCGGAAAAAGGTGTTCGTCATGTTTAAATTTTTGCATTTTGATGTAGTTGTAATATATAGTCGCGAATTTCGATGAAGTTTGATTTCAATTTCGAATTTCTCCAAGTGTTTTCACCACTTCAATGAGAGCTTCAACGGCTTTTACGTATTTCTGTCGTTAAGTATATTCCTCTTCGCTTCGCTTACCCTAAATCTTAGCCTACTATGTCGCTACACGTTTATATTTGATGTTTGTTTTTTTTCTTGTAATTTTTGCTGTGTTTCACTAATTTTACACATTCTCTATTTAAAACAGCCTGCACGGTCTAACTTAAGCATTCGGACACGAAACGGAACAAAATGAAAAGAATAACAAAACATAAATTTACGGCTATCAACGTGTATTACATATTTTATAATTATGGTTTTTCTTACCTTCGAAGATTTTTTTTTTGTTTGCTCATTGCAAATTTTAATTCTTAATGTTAAACGCTTACGGTTGTTTGTAATTTTTTTTATTGTACCTGAGTGTGTTGCACGTGTGACTAGTTGAGTTTTTTTTCTTCTTTTACATGTCTAAAACTTTACACTTCTATGCAAAAAAGATTTCCATCTTGCATTTCAACGCATATATTCACAAAGAACCGAGGAGAAACTGAGGTAGTATACAAAAACACAGTTGCAAAACGATTGGTTTCTTCGTGAAAAAGGCTTAAAATGTGACCCTCGATAGTGTTCGGGAACATTCCGAAGCTGAAAAATTGTAATTTAAAAAACTCTGGTTGAAACATGCTTTCTGTTCGCGTGATCTTCTCTCGCTAGTGGGATTCGTATTATGCCGAAAATGAAAAAGTCCGAAAAATGTCAAAACGCCAAAAGCTTGTTTTTTTTTCTCTCTCTTCTCACAAATACTAATGTAAATTGGTGACACACACTCTTCTACTTCTTCTGCCTTGCTATACTTCGTTCCGATCGTGCTTTCTTCTTCCTGCTAATTTTTCTCTCCAAAACAGCTCTTATACCTTAAAAATTTCCGTTTTTCCTTAAATTTTCAGTTAGCCCAACAAAAACAGCAACGTAAATTGTATTTAGAATTTAGAATTTTGCTTATAAATTGGTTTAATTTTGAAAACGTTTTGCCTAAACTTGCCTAACTAAGTTTAATTACGAGTCCGAAACGATTTCTGCCAAAAAATGTGTACGATCGCATCCTCTCTCTGTCACGATATGAACGAACGAACGAACGAAAAAAAAAACCGCTAACTCAAACTCTCGCCTAGTTCCGATTTCTTTTTTTTTTTTTTCATTGGGAGGGATCCAAAGTTTTGCTTTACACTATTTAATTTTTACGCTCAGAATTTAGCCTAAAGGTTGTTTTTTTTTCTCAGTATGCTTGCCTTTCCTGCGCACAACTCTATTTACACATTCCTACAGCTCTCTTTTTGTTTGTCACCGCTTTACATTTTCTCTTCCTCTTTTTTGAATTTTTAAGTATGATTTTCTGATAGTTACATTTATGTCACTGTATTGATTATATTTTTTTCTGCAAGTAATTTTTAAATCTAAAGTTATGATTACTTAAATTTTATCATCAAAAGATTTTTCTTTATTCTCTAGACATGATTTTTTTTCCATGATACGGTTATATTTTTAATTTTGCTTCCACATTTCGTTCCACCTTTTTTCAAATTTAATTTCATTAAATTTCAATTTTTCAAGCTATTTTATAGCTTCTATTTGCTTTGTCTGTCACTGTGTAATATTTGCTGTTTTGTTTCACTCGTTAGCTTAACATCTACGCATACATACTCTGTTATGTGTGTAATGCTCACCTTGCTTTTATATGTATATGCGTGCGCTCTTCTACGCCATTCTTCGCTTCTCGTCGCCGTAGAAACTATTTACAGGAGATTTCGAAGGTGTATACTTTCTCTCTCACGTTTCTGTAAGCCTTTCACGCGCTTCCAACCGGAGCCGGAGCGCGGAGAGCGCGGGGAGCTCTCTTCATTCGCTCTGACCGGTTATTAATAATTAAACTTTTAAAGTGCTCGCACTTGATTCTCTCATCCGTTTGCTTTGTTTTTTTTTTCGTTTGTCCAAACATGTGTGTGCTTTTCGCCATTTTTTCCTCCTTGCCGTGTAGTTTATGCGGTCTAAAATTTGCCTTATGCTTTTTGTTTAAACGTCCGAAATTGTTTTTACCCTTTTCTCATGCCCAAAAGTTGTTATTCTTCCTCGCTTTTTTTTACTCACGTGTTCTTGCTGATAATAATTTTGTTTCAAAATCCGAAATTTCTCTCTTTTTCCTTCTCTTACTGTCACTGTTTTGAGTTTTTGTTTTTGTCCTCAAAAAGCTCCCTCTCCAAACCTGTGCTTCCGCTGCAAACACGTTAAACTTTAAATTATTATGCTCTATGCTTATGTCCTTCCGTTTTCCCCCCGGCAAAGGGATTCTTGTTGAATGCAACGCAAAACGATACAAAAAATGATTTTACGAACAACGAAAGGTGAAACCCAAGGTGCGCAAGGTGCGCATTATGTTTTTCGTTCGATGCGTCTCGATTACCAACGAAGGATTAAACGAATTTCCTATTGCAGTAGAAGTGCTTTTTTTTGTTTGTTTGTTTGTAAATGCTTTCTCACTATATCATGTTCTATGTTTTGCTTCATGTAAAAATGGAGGTAGTTGATTTCAGCGATCATCAATCTTGTATGTTAGATCTTGCTTGATTATGCTTGTGTTTTGTGTACTATATAAATGGTTGCTTTCTGTAAACATGAAGGAAGAATCTATTGGATCCAGCTATTGTTTTGTATTTGTATTTTGGCTATCAATGGCAGTTGTTGTGTTCCTTGAAAATAAATCGCCGGAGCTATCGAAACAAAATGTTGAAAATGTGTTACTCCACTCCCAAATCAAATAGGTTCTTCCTTCTGGTTGTATTTTATTCTCTACCGCAACTATCGGAACTGTTTGCAGACTGTTTGTTAAGCTGTATGTTCTGTATGTTCCAGTTCTGTTTCCCACTTTAAATATCACTATTATTGTTCTATTTCACTTATTCAGCTTCTGTTTATCTATGAGTGGCTCACATTCTTCAACGCGAAGAGTTGAGCCTTTGATGGGGAAGCTTGGTTGCTTGGAGTTAACAAAACTCACCCAAAACCGGATGAGTTTGTGTGTGTGTGTGGCTTAGATAAATTAAATGCATAAATAAACCCGTTTTATGTGTCTTGGTATTGCGGTGCGCATTGCTTCTGATTCTAAAAATAAACTCCCTTTCGTGTGTACAGGCTGCCTACGCGACTTACAACTTAAACCGAAGAAATATAAAAAATGTGTTTTTTAGCATCTCCACAATGCGAATAAAATTCTTGCCATCTTGGAAGGTAACTTTAGTTGACATGTATTAACGTAACGAAATAAAAAAACCAAGTAACGGAAAAGGTGTTACTCCAGCTTCCTCCTTTTTTTCTTCACTTGACTTTGATGTGGTTTCATTTCAGATGTTGCGGAGATAGATCCGGTCGGGATCTCTATTCCCCTTTAGCGTAACATGCTTTCTGTTCTGCTTCAAACTTACATATTAATATGAGCACATTAGTTTTGATTTGATTTTGCTATTATGTTTTTTTTATCATTTCTACGCAAACAAAAACTCAGAAAATAACAAAGTTCCGGTTTCGTTCGGTTTGTTTGAATACAATTTTCTGTATTGTTACTGAAATGGCTACGTTCTGAAATGTTAGTATTTCGAAAATTTTGAGATGTATTTTTCGCAAAAAAAAGATTATTATTTTCTGTGTGTGTGGATAAGAACAGCAAACTTTAGAAGAAATTGGCAACACCAACTGGATTCTGGTAGCGAATTCGTTTTTGTTTAGTTCCAACCAAGATTCGCACGAGTTCCAACCCAACTACTGTCAAAAGTTTTTTTATTCGCTTAGGTTTTGATCCTAGTTTCGCAATAGTTCCAACCCGAAAACACTGATGGGTTCGCACTGTATTGTTTCACGGGTTAGCGATCGGCTTCACCAATACAGCTACACCTCTGAACTGTCGAGTGCGTGTTATTGTTCGGAATCCGATTCTAACAAGGCTGGTTCATTCGATCCCGTCGAAATATTTGCCAAAACATTGTGTTGTTTGTTTGTCAAGCTTCATTTTCGATATCTTGAGAAAGGTATAAACATGGAATATTTCCGAACTATGTAAATATTAGATGATATTAAGCATATTATTCGATCCAGATTTACTCCAACAACAGTTAAACTCGGAGGAGGATCACTGCTCGTGTGAGAATGTTTTTTCCTGGAATGGGGTGGGTAATCTTGTCAAGAACGATAGAAAGATGATTGGTGAGCCTACGTCAAAATTTTGGAGAAAAGTTTAAAGCCATCATTCAGGAAAATGAATATGAAAAGCTATATTTTCCAACAGAACATTTCCAAGCACACTTCGAAGGTTGCCTCAAAATTTTGGAGAAAAGTTTAAAGCCATCATTCAGGAAAATGAATATGAAAAGCTATTTCCAGTCCAAAAAGATTGAAATGATTGAGTGGCCACCCCAATCCCCAGACCTCAACCCCATTGAGCATCTAAGGACAATACTGGATGGAAAAATCAATTGTATTCGCGGAGAAATCTTAACGATTTATGATTGGATATGCAAACAGCGTGGAATGCGATTCCTCAACAAATGTTGCATAATTTGGTCGAAAGTATGCTCAAACGACTCATGGCAGTAATGGAGAATCATGACGGACATACTAAAGATTGGAATATATTATCCACGAGCATCGCTTCATTTACAATGCTTTGTTTTTATACTGTTTACTTTTTTATTTCCTAAGCTGGATCACTGATACTAGAAACAAAAACGAAAAATTTATATTACAAATTTGAAAATGAATACAAACAATGGCTTGTTAACATCCTATCCATTGTTAGAAATACGTTCTCCGCAATTTGCATACAAATTGCAGTGAATTTTCAAAACTGTTTCTCCTAAATTTACGATCGCTGATTTGACAACCTCGAAAGGCATCCAATGTTTATGAAATTCGTCAGGTGGTTTTTGATTAGATAAAAATCAAGATCGAAAGAAAAAGATCGATTTTCGCAATTTTCTGGAGTTAAAAGAATCGATCCAAAAAATCGGAAACCGGAAAAAAGATAGAAATTGGAATATATGAATTTAAGTTAACTTCTCCTTATCTAGCTTGTTTTCTATGTGTAGGATAACACGATTCATGTATTCATATTGATGATAAACATCGCACAATTCCGCACGAGTGACGCGTGAAAACGCTGTAAAAATACCGATTTCAAGTTGAATCGTTTCAGTTTCTTTATAAGTGAATGATGAATGTGATACAAAGACGACCGTCTTTGTCCGCGATCTCGAACATTCCAGGAAAACCAACAACTTTCATCAGGGGACTAGATCACTAGCCCTATTCTGTATTCCGACGGATTTCCATTTTGTTCGAGTTATAATTTCGCATTCCCTATTTCGAACGTTTTGCCCATTTAATGTTCAAAGAGAAACAGATCGAACGAAATGTAAAAACAACACGAACGGAATAGAGAATGGAATTTTATGAAGTCGTTCGAAATGTTTCGAAATGTTGTGCCCTCATTTCATTCTACAGCACGATGCTCGGAGCCAATTCAGTGTTCAAGTACTGCCTGAACTTCACGGAAATTCCTCCGGCGTTGTCATTTCCATCGCATGGTTGCTTTCAGCCACAATTGAATTGTAAATCATCCACAAACCGTCGGAAGTGGTATTTGAGTCTGGCACAAACAATTTTTGATCAGATTGGAAGGCCCGAAGGTAATTTGAAAATATTAAATGTTCAAATCGAATTAAAATGTCCACATAATATTATTTGATTACTTAAAACATCGCGTCCTGACCCTTGCTTCACTATTTGTCGACACATTTACTGATATTTCTTCAGTTCTTCATTATCATATAAAAACATTGTCAAACGAATATTTTGTTTAATGTTTTTTTTTTCATAATTTGCGAAACAGGAAGGAAGGAAGGTATTGAATTAGAGAGACTTTAAACTCTGAGAGTTCATTCGTCTCTGGGTTGCGAAACAACGTTTTTCTTGATACGGGAAAGTTAATTTTCATTCATATTTTTTTAAATGTGTTCATTTCGCCTGGAAATCCATCATTTTCATTGTTGCTTCCCAGACTCGAAAAATGGAGCCCAATGTCGTCAACGCGAATGAGAAAGGGAAAGTTCAGTGACAAGAAAACATGCAGACCAAGGTAGAATTGTCCACTACATGGTACATTCCATATAATAAAAACATATCTAGATAAAATTTAAACTGAATGCTCTTGTTCACGTTCACGTTCACATTGAATGTTCGCCTGTAAACGTGAAGCAAATAAACATCGAGCTTCAATAAATTAATTCGGATAAAGTATACAGTTGTTCACGAAGCAACCCGAAGCAACGAAGTTTTGCGACCCGTGCGGAGATTCGATTGAATGAAATTGTCTCCATATGGAAATTTTCACTGAAAGCTCGACTGTTGCTCAACATATCATTTTACAGTTAACGGCGAAATAATTTTCAGAATGCCTTGGAGCATTCGAACGTAAACATGAGCGGGGAAATATTTTGACGTCTATATTCACCACTGTTTTCGCGTTCACCGATGCCGACGAACTACGGAGAATTCACCAACATCTCGATTCCACGGTGGAAATCCAGAATCGTTGTGAAATATTGAATTAATCCATATTTATCAATATGAATTGTGTTTAAAAATGTTTTTCCATTAAAACATGTTTCTTTGTATCGTTTCAAGATGTTTTGCTCGCGGTTTATATATTGACTGATAAACTATTAACATGAAAGTGTTTGTTCACGTTCACCAGCCTTCAGGTTGGAACTAACATAGATTCAAAAACGAATTCGCTATAGGGTAGATTGGGGATGTTTTCAATTCGACAAGAAATAGTAAAACCGGTTGTCAGTTGAGGCTGTTGGTTAAATAAATGCTTCCTTCAAAAATGAAATCAATCGGATAGTAACAAGTAACTTATGTGTTATTGATTTCACTATTTCGGTTCTTCTCACTCTATCACTGCGATAACAGAGCGGTTGTGTTGTAGGTATAGTAGTAGCAGCAGTAGTAGTACTAGTAGTAGTATCTTCTCGCTTATAGGCACCCAGTTTTATACTGTATTGCAGCATACGAAAAACTTGTTCGTTTCTTCTAATGTTCGATAACTGTGAGGCGAAATAATTTGTTGAAAACTAATGAACCAATTTTCTTCGTTCAGTTTTGCTATGTTTCCTCGGTTTCTGTTTTGTACAATTCATGTATTTGCATTACGCTTAATTCCTTCCCTTTGCTTGCTACTAAATAATTGAAAAGTCTTTTTATTTATCAAGTAGTGCTGTTTAAGTTGTATCTTCTGTTTTACTGCAACCGCGTTTACGTTACAATAAAGTTAAATATTTATCCATATATTTATATTTAAATATTTCTCATTAATCTATGTTTTCTTATTATCAGCAGGTACTTTGTATATTCATTATTTATCCTTTTCTATTAGTTTCCATTAACTTTCATCTTCTATTGTGTGAGGAAAATCATCGCTCATTGATATACATCTCTGGGTAGTTCATATCTCGGAACAAAAAATCAAACTCTAATGCTTGCTTGTCTATTTATCAGTTACGTTTGTGTTTTGCTTTACTTCAACTCTATGTTTTCTTTTCTTCATTAAATTATTAAATAATGACACTTGTGGTGATTATGTTTATCATTCTTTATGAACATTGAAATAAGTCACCAGTCCCCTCCCGCAATGGGAGGGCTTGCAACTTGAGAAAAGAAATTCAGGTTCAATAGTTGTAAAAAGAGGAACTTCGATGAAAAAAATATAAACAAAAAAAAAACAATGAAAAGCTTCAGAACAAAGCCAGGATTGAAAAAAAACATAAATATTGCATTCGATTTGCATCCGGTAACATTGGTAGCCTAACTGGATAGCGCGGTTCGGTATCGACCGACAGCACCAGCTATTTATCACTCGAGAGAATAGCGTGAAATACATCTCAAAATGTGGGACACGGTCCCCCGCAAGCTGTTTCGATAAACAGCACTGCCAATTTCGTACTTTTTTACGATTTATTTCAGAGTTTGTTTGCGAAATAAATTTCGGATTTCAGCTTTTTTTTTCCTTTCTTCCTATCACATGCTCGCGAGTTTCAAATGCTGCCGATGGTCTGCTGGCAGTCAATGGTCGTGTGTACATTTCGGTTGTCAGCGCAGCGCAGCGGAACACCTTAG
Organism: Toxorhynchites rutilus septentrionalis; assembly: GCF_029784135.1. Taxonomy (NCBI): domain Eukaryota; kingdom Metazoa; phylum Arthropoda; class Insecta; order Diptera; family Culicidae; genus Toxorhynchites; species Toxorhynchites rutilus. The sequence goes on along the minus strand of NC_073746.1, from coordinate 124,756,317 downwards.
CTGTGCAGCTGGTTCGGCATGAACTGCGTCTGCTGCTTGTGTTCCCGCGCTATGTGCCGACGGACCGTGTTGTTTCGAGTGAACGTTCGACTGCAGTAGGGACATGGCACGCGGATACCCTGATGTCGCTGGCGGATGTGGGCTCGCAGGTTCGTTTCGTAGCCATACTGGCGATCACAGAGCGGGCACTGAAGCTTTTTGCCTGGGGGAAGAGAGCCTGGGATTAGAGAGGAGGTTTGGGTTAAGCCACTTTCTAATCTTATCCTCGGTGCCTCGGAGATTCTCGGGAGAGAGATATGTTAGTAGAGCGGGTTCGACTTCTACTTACCGTCAGCAGTGGTCACACTCTCCCGCTGGGCACTCAGCATACTTAGCATGTCAACAGAGGGCATCGTTCCATCCAGTCCACCCGGCAGGCCACCTTTCACGTTAATGTATCCCACTGGTGTAGTTGGCGTCGGCGGTGCGGAAGAGGTCAGCGGCGATTGTATCGGTCGGATTTCCATTTTCACTCGTAGATCTTCAGCGCCAGCCTGAAAAAAGAATTGATTTAGTTGAATGGTTTGAGCAAATTAGGAACGGTCTTCGGATTCGTTCCAAATTGGGATACATACCTCGTTTCCTTCCCTGCTTTCAACTTTGAGTTTGACCTCAGATAACGCCCGTTCGCTTTGTTCATCCCGATCTAGCGTGTTCGATGAGACAGGTCCGTTTCCGTTGCCGTGATGTGTTGTGCTGGGGCTGTGGTTCTCGTACCGACTACAACGAATGAGCAAAATTTCACTTAAATAGTGAGTCACTCAAAATGTATCGGCGATTATTTGTCACTAGATAGTGTTGATGGTCATAAATCGAGTCACTCTAATTCAATATATCGGGCCGAAGAACGCGTGCCTGAACGATGACATTTGGCTAGAGGCGAATGAACTGGAAAGTTTAAACCCTCTTAAAGCCAAAAAGAAGAAGAAGAAGATGACATTTGAGGTTATGTTTTTTTGTGAACAAAGTTTGGTAATTTACCAATCGTGTCAAAAGTTATACTGATTTGAAAATGAATGAAATTTCCGAAGAAATGCACAGGACGCAAGAAAAGTTTGTTCGATTTCAATCTGTAAATTTCATGTCAAAGATCAACCTCGCACTGGTTGGCAAGTCACTGGAAAAGGCGATGAAATTTTGCAACTTGTCGAGCAAGATCGCCATGCAAGCTGTCAGGAGATAGCGGAGACGTGGTACACAAATTACGTAACGCTAAAAATACGGTTTTTGTAACGGCTCTCCCTTCCCTACTCTGTGTAGCAGTAGGTAACGCTCACCCCCCTCCCCTTAGGCTGCGAAACGCTAACATAGCATAATCTATACACTATGTCGAAGTCATTTGAAAATTTTTCATAACACTTTATTTTTTTTAAGTACATAACGAAAATGTCATCGCAAAATCATACATCTGGCCAAATCGGATTGGATGTGACTTCGGAAGAACTTTTGACAAGTTCATAGAATTTCGAACAAACAGAGATGGAATAATAATGCTCGCATCTGTTGGGTTTGGTTCTTTCAAACCATCTGGCGTTTAACTCAGAGGAATGGGCTGGTATAAATTGATGTTGATTTACGCAAAAGTAACCACTCCTTGGTTCAATGCAGCAGTTCCTGTCGTACCATTCCACTACTTGCAAAAATTACTGGGACGTCCTTATGTGACGAGTCGCTTTATTTGGGATATCGTTCAACTCGGTTGAAGGCACTGCCTTCTGGAGCATTTGTAGCAACGAATTTTGCATCAAGATCCAATTTATTAAAATGACAAATCAAAAATATCCATGATCTTTTTAAAAACGAAGGTTCTCGTCTGGTGCTCCATCCATATTAATTTTGATTACTGACTTGATTATTCCTTGATACCGAAGCATCTCCAATTCAGGCAACTCGCACACCCTTTTGACTTCGACCCATGAGAAAATGCGTTCGAAAAATAGTGCCTTCTTTTAGTTTGGCTGCCATCCAGCATCGAGAAGATTCCGGAAAGATGCCATCGTTGCTGAAAAATAATCTGCCAGTTCCCCTTGGAATTGAAAAATACATTCAAGCGCAAGAGCGAATGTTTTCCATCCATATAATACTGCGACCAAATACATTTGGTTTTGTGATTGTTACGGCTTCTTTGGCCGGCCATGGAAAGCTCCCTCGGCGAGAGCAGTGAACCATTTAGATGGATCACGATAAAGAAGGATGATTAGCAGATTAGAAAAAAATAAGAAGAAAATTAAATGTCAAAAAATATCAAAGAAAAACAAAGCGTAATCAGAGAAAAGATAACGAGGTGAATTTACTGAAAAATTGGGAAATCTAAAATTGTATTATCTTTTTGCTAGAAGGAAGAAATTGTTGGTCAGATAGAACGGATACGAAGTCTTTTAGCTGTGTCCAACAATGGATTGCGATCTGCTTAAAAGATCCTGAAAATCTCGCCAACAGTGATTTTTCAATCAAGTACGATCAACGTGCAATGAATCTGAATCTTAAGAAGGAATTCCCGCTCTACGCGCACTGGCAAACGATGTTTACTCAACAATTTATCAAACGAGAAATGGGTGTTGTGAGAAAGGGAGCGAACGCAAAAATTATGTAGACTGATTTGATGCAACAGACATTTTGTCTATTGGAAATGGAAGGAAGGAAGGAAGGTATTGAATTAGAGAGACTTTAAACTCTGAGAGTTCATTCGTCTCTTGGAAATGGAATACAAATCATATCACATTACATGCAATGTATTATGTATTATACAACTTTTGTGCGATTGCTTCTTTTGCTGAATATTGTGCCTTCAACGTAACGCTCTCGTTTTCGAAATCCCCCAAACATTCATTCATTCAGAATTAATTCAGATGCGACTAAAAATAAATGATCACTAGAGCAACGATAGTCCTACGTCACCCTTGCGGTCATATCACAGATATAACCCACTTCCTGTTTTTTTTTTGAAAAGCTGTATTATTCGACGTTAAAAATTTCACGTTGATCTGTTTTGTTTTGAAAAAGTTGTGCAGGATGGAAGCCGATAGAATAAATTTGATTTTGGACACCCACATCAGCAATCCGTGGCGAGGTCGGGTATGATGTGCTGGAACGTATCCATGAACGTACAACTGTTATACGGATGGTTCAGAGGACGCATCGTGGTGGAATTTACGATCGGAAGAAGGTTGGAGGTTGAAGGTATTGAGCACAATTGAGGCAAACCCGGGATTCTCGGACTACGACGCTGAAACAAAATCTGTTGACCAAATGAAGCGCTCTAAAGTTTTTCAACAAGGTCTTCTGGTTCGATTCTTGTTTTTAAGGGACTTTAACCCAAAGGTCATTCGTCCCTGTGAAATTCTATGAGAGCACTGTCAGAGGAGATATCCCCAGCAAATTTAAGTTCGTCTTCGATAATAAATTTGTTAGGAAGTTTTCGATTTGGCAAACGATTTGCAGCTGTGGACAGAAAACAAAGGTTCTCGTCACAAACAAGACAATGGATTCGTAAATGTATAGGGAAGAGTGCCTGCAGAAACGTCTGCTTTGATTTATTAAGGCCCACAAAGGTCCGGTGAAGTTTTGTCCATATTTGGAAAGCTACCACTATAGTCGAGTTTAAGTGGCAATGTGGTCGATTACAATGAAAAAGACTACAATCCTCCCAATTGCTCCCAATTCCGCCCAATCGATAAATTGTCAAGCGGAAATTGAAGAAGGGTACCAAAGTGACTAGGAATGCTGCAGACATGAAAAGATTGTGGAATAAAAAGGCCACTGAGGTTAAGTTCTACGAACTCGGCAAAAAATTCAGTCAAAATTGATGACGCAAAAGGACTTCGTTCTCTTTCCTGTGTCCTCAACATCAAGGATTCAATGACCCAACGGGATAACGCACAAAAAAGGTCAACTGTACCCACCAGTACATGTGTAATACATTAAAAGGAGTCAGAATAAAGTGTCGAAAGAAGACAAAAGCCCCGGAGTACACTGAGAAACAGATTTCGACGCTGAAATCCCAAAGCCGCTGGTTGATAAATAAAATATTCCGGAAAATGTTTTGTTTTGGACGAAGAAAGTTATTTGCCTCTTTCGAAGACGCTCATTCCCGAAAACGATCGATAGTATTTCATGGATAGTTCTACTGCATCTCCGAACATAAGACATAAGTTTCTGCAACAAATCTGCCTCAGTGTCGCCTAATGGAATATTTATTCGGGGTTTTGAGATCATTAGTGTACAAAAATAACTGAACCGTCACGAATTACAAACAGTTTATTGGCAAAGAGTTTCCCACATCAAATTGCATCACAGAAAAAACGCTGTAGAAAATTATCCATTGGGTATTTTTTCTTGATAATTTAGGTAGAAGTAGCTTAAAGTGTATTGTTTATACTGTATTTTTTCTCGCTGTCAGTTTTTCGAAAAAAAATTTAAAAATGGCGTCACCCGAAAGGTCCGTCGCGAAATTATTTTGCGCATGCACCTGGAAAATCCTCAACTCTCTCATCGGGACATCGGAAAACAACTTGGAATCGCGCAGTCAAGGGTGAGTCGTGTGAGTAATATTACTACGAAACTCTGATTCTCGGACGGAAGGAGAAATGCGGTCAGAATGGATGTTCTATTAGTGATCAGGATCACAAGCCTGTCGTGAAAGCGTTTAAGCGGAATCTCAATGCTTCGGTCTGGGAGCCAAGGACCGGGAGGAACTGCATACGTACAAAGTGCAGGAGAATCCAAATCGTGACGAACGGCAAAATACGGTGGGAAAATCACGGGCCCGGAAACCGTACACTCAGATGCTGACGAAGCCTCATTGTTTCGTCATGGACGTCACTAAGGAAGCATCCCGAACGGGTCAAATCCGAGGAAGACATGAGGAAAAAGGGGTTTGCGTACAGAAGAAGCTGCAGCCAGATGTTGTTGAATGAAATAGATATGCAAAAGCTTACTGTAGGGGCGCTGGTTCTTCGGATTGGTGATCGTTTCATGGCGGAATCTGGTCCGTTGGACGGTGGAATGTTACCGTAATAAAATGCGCGAACAGTATCACGTGGTACACTATAAATGCGAGAGAATTATATCTCCTCTTACTACTCTCCTCCGCTTTGCGTCATGCTTAAATATACTTCATTTTTTTAGTCGGAAAATATTGTACAATTTGATACTTTTTGTTAACCTGATTCACGTTAGATCATTGTTCAGTGTATTCTGTGAGACTTATCGATATGCTCAAAAGCTTTGTTTCTAAATTTCGAGTCCATTCGGGATAATACCAACATCTGGTTTGTGTTTTACTGACATGTAAAATACGTCCTTATTTTTTTGTAGATGACTCGTGTTTGTGTTATGACAAAACGACTAAGCTGAATTGGTATTCAGCTTTAAACATCCAGAACCAACGTTGAGCAAGGCATATCAACAAAAACAATGCCAGACCTCGCAATATCCCTCGATTAGCGGTCATCGGCCACATTTTCGGTGGATGCTCAACTAAACACGCGTGTTTACTTCGGACCAGGAGCAGGAGTTTGTTCGTCTCCTGATCTTGAGAGCCGTTTTTGTGAGATCCTTATTGCTGATATCTGTTGTCTGGCTTTTGAATTGACGAAAAAACAACGTGAAACACCCTTCCATATGAAAAAAAAATCTGGCTGAGATTTCTAGATCGGAATTTGAACCATTCGTTCCGTAAACCTGATGTTGCATGTACAGCGAAAGCTATGGGGTTCTCAATCAGCCAACAGTGAAAAGATTTTGTGTGTAGTCGAAATACATTAATTTGTTTGTTTTTTTTTGTCATTTTATCATTTGCAACTATTTTTCATGGCTTACAAGAGTTGCAACGGACGAGTAAACCGCGAGTATTCGGTTGAATCCTACTAAACATAGCAATTAGTTGAAACTTTGTATAAACAAACCTTGAATTAGCGGCTCCGCAACGCTTATGCGATTGAGCCTTACAAATAAATGAATTGGAAAAAAAAGAGTTGCAACGGCGTATTTTCGAAGGTTTACACATTTCTTGAAACGTCGTCTCATAGACGAAATAGAATCAATCAAAAGAAAAGCTCAGTCCCGTCAAACAACTACTCACTTCGATTGCTGCGGGGAGTCCCGATCCGTGTGTGCCGTGTCCGCTTCCGTGGGTGCTGCCGATGATCCACTGCTCGAAGGTCGATAGTTTTTGCTGCCACTCACTGGACTGTCGTTGCCAACGCTAGCCTTTCCGTCCCTCAGCACACTGCCCCGGGTAGCTTCCTGGTGTTCGTAGAATGGACTGCGTATCGAGCGTTTGCGGGAGTTTGCTTCATATGGCTGGGGCATGTACGTGGGCTGCAGGTAGGCTGAAAACATTGGCGTTGCGTTGCCACCTCCGCCACCTCCACCGGTGCCTCCGTTTCCGGCCTGTGGCTCACTTTTGACGGACCGGTTGATGGATTCGAGTGAAGCCGACAGGGAGTTCCGCTGCTGCCGACGGGCAGCTGGTGATGGCAGGTTTATTGGCGTTTCGTTGAACGATGGCTGTGGCTGTGTGGCATTTGCGCTGGCAAATCTGCCGTGTTCTGTCGTGAGACCTTTGACCTGTGAAAATATGAATAAGATCATGAACCACGGATCCTATCTACAATGGTGTGCATTCAACTCTGACCTGCAAGTTCTCAGCGGCCTTCAGAAAGCTTTCCAGCGCTTTCTGTGACACGTGCACTTCGCCCTTGTACATGAATTCCAGCAAGGCGTGCATATTGTCAGCTGATGTGGCCTCCAGCATGACGCAAATCTGTCCTGTGCCGACCGGAGCCCGCTCAAACAGGTCGGCAAAGTTTTTCGAACATGCTGCCAGAATCACTTTGTGAGCGCTAAATACCGTCGCTGTGAAAGAGAATAGAAAAAACCAAAATTAGATGAAACACCAAACGCATTTTTGTATTTCACCGACCAGTCTGCCGGTGTCCTAATTTAGAGGCAATCTTGAATGGAACACGCTCAAAAAAAAACATACGCTCATCATTTATCACCGCGTTCAGCGGCACTGGGTCAACAAATATAAACCCATCTCCCGGAGCAATGCAGTTTGTTTCCGACACTATTTTTTATATGTTATGCTGCCGATTGAGTGGGGAATTCAATCGTATTGTTACCGCCGCTCTTTCTTCGTCGTAATATTTACCATAAGCTACGAATGTTGTTGGTGGTGAGACCTTGAAATGGAAACTGTATGCGCAAGCGTGCATCTTGTTGCGCGCCAAACCGGTGATGTCATATTGCGCTTTTGGCTTATTTGGGGGGGGGTGGTTAATACTTCCTGGAATATGAATCGCTTATCTGGTTCTTTTTTTTGCTACTTCGTTGAGTAACACAGTCAACATGTGCACATCGAATATGTGATCACACATTGTTGTGTTTGCATTATTGGCGCCGCTGTATGCTACTGCAAACAATCCGAGTCGTTGATACGAAATGATGCAAACGACTGACTCAAGTAAATCGCCGAAAGTTAGGCTACCATTGAACGATGTTTCGTTTTAGAAATGTCAATGTGATTCTATTCTTTTGTTTTCTCGGGAGCATTCACATTAAATTAACCGTTTCCTATGTTAGTCAGCCGGTATTGTCAACGCGTCATTTTAGTTTCTGGGGGTCAGTTAAAATAACGGGTTAGAGGCTAATTAGAACGTTTTATTGATACACGAAACGGCGCTGAGACTCGAATACTTCAATTCGGACATATTTCCAAATGTTTGGCACGTTTTCTTTTGTAGAGTAAGCAGAATAATGCAAAAATGAGCTGCGATTAACCCTAGCGATTATCATGGTAGAGATATTTGTTATTAGAGAGGGGTAAGAATCAGGGTTCACTGAGATAAGTGATGTGATCATGTAAACACTAACTATCGATCATTCGACGAAACGAAATTCCGAAAATCATATGTGTCACTACCAGGGTTGCCAACGTTTCAGTTTATATTGAATTCTTCCAGTGTTACTCTCTCGTCAAACAGTTTATACAAAAATTTTATAGTCTTTGTTTTTAATATTATCCAGTTTTATCCAGTTTTTTATATGTGTGCTTCAGTTTTACTCATTATATGTAAAATAACTTTCCAATGTATAAATATTATCCCTACCTCACCCTTCCTATCCATTGGCCAAGTAGATAGATCTTTTTTTCTAACACACTCCACTCATTATTATTTTTCTCCTGCTTACACATCCAAATTCAATGCGGTTAGCGCGCAGTGCGTGTGGCAGCAACGTGTTACATTCTAATTGTCATCTTAAAAAAAAGGAAAGACGATTTGCTGCGATTTTGTTTGGTGCCACATGAATTATGGTAAAGAAACTATATCAGGGATGGCCAAGCGGTACTCCGCGGTCTACCGGTCGCCCGCGTAGGTATTCCAAGGTGCCCGCCAGCTAGTCTAGGTTAGTGTCACCTCCAGAAGCAATGGATTAAATATCCTTCCACTTATTGCCGTGTTCGTTTCATAAGGTGTTTATACTAACCTCAATAAAACATATTAGTTGGATGAGTAGATATTGCTTCGGTAAAGTTTCCGTTTTAATATTTTCATTCAGATTGTTAGTTGTTTCATATTAACGCATCAAGTTGTTCGACCATAACTAGTGATTAGGCAACAAATTGTCACTAGGAACAATTTAAACAATGTTTTCTCCAGGCATATAATTTGTTGAATGACCAATTGAAAATGCTGGAAACACTCGGAAACAAGAACGATTTTGTTTTTATTGATTCGAAACTTAGAATTAAAATGAGCCTAAATTTATTCTGGCTGTAGTTCAACTCTTACATTATAAGAATGAAATTTTATTTCAGTCATATGACCACCACGGGCCCGTCTACAGCGATCGATCCGTTAAAACCCAATTTTCCACTACTCGGCCACATATTTCGACAGGAATGTTGCGAATTTTATGGTGGATGTTGTCTCTGAGCTCTTCTAAAGTTGCATACCCAACCCATTTCTTAAGAACACCGTGCAATTGACTTATTTGGGTTGGGGCGGCTTTTCGTCCACGGGACACGGGAACATCCAACTAAAATTTGGTTACTAAACTTTGCGTAGCCTGTCGGCTGGGACGATTAATACGGCTGAAAACTGCAGTAAGCGCTCTTAAAGTTACAACCACTGACTCCGAATTTCGGTAGTAACTTTTAACAATTACTAAGCGTTGCTCGTTCGTGGAATTCACCTAGTTGAAAATGTTGATTTGATTAACGTTTTGACATTGACAGATTGTCTCCGCCTAGATAGGTTCTAAGCGGAGATCCAGAGTGTTGAGATGAGTAGAGTAGAGAATCCTGTCTACAGCGCCAGTTTATGTCTCCGCCCAGAGAGGTATCTGAGCAGAGTTCCGAGGAGTGGAGTAGAGTAGGCTGGCTACCCGATGATGTGGTGAGATCGAATATAGTCAAGACGCTTGATCTATACTGATCGCTAGTTTATTCGAGACTGACTCTGTTCTTAACATTTCATGCCCTATTTATATCATTGGTCCCGTAGTCCTCTGAATAGCCTAGAATTGCGATTGATTCTTTGGTTGGGTTCCCTCTCGAATGTTCGCTATAAACAATACGCTTTGTATAGCGGGTTCGTTTCCATGCGTTCTCTGTTTCGTGACAATTGGGATGTTATTGTTTACATGATTGATTTGATTGTTATGTTGTCATCATGGTGAGTATTTTGTGTCGTCCAATTATGTGTAATAAATAATTATCTTTTCAGCTGATTGTTTCCAGATATCTCTCGACGATGCGAAGGTAAGTGACAATAAATATTGACCTAAACATATGCATAATGATTGTTTTGGTTTCTGGCGTGTGTTTAGTGTTAAGCATTTTATAGTATATTTTATGTGTTGAATAAAGGGTTTATGAATTAAAGAAAATGTGTGTTGTTTTCAATTTTTGCCTGTCTGGGCCGTAACACAGATCATTAAAATATTTTAAGGGTTCGTTCACACGAATACACAAATCTGTCAAGTCGCTAACCCTTCACCTCTAGGTAATTGAGGAATATAATAATCATCTCGGGTCTGTTTTTATGGCAAATAATTGCTCTGTATGTTCATAAATAACGATTTCCCTTAAAAAATCAAAAATTTTGATTGATGAAACTTTACAGAAAATAAAGTAATACTTATCAATATCCGATAATTATTTATATTATTTTTAGTTTTTTTATTTAATTATATTTTTTTTTGCTTTGAAGAAAATTTCGTATTGCAAGATTACAGAAACACGCACAGTCTGCGACATACAAGTTAAGATTTGGCGCACGAGTATAGGAGGACAAAACTATCTTTTCTTGTCTAGTACTACATTCATGGTAGACCGCGGCCTAGCATTTGAGCAATTAGTCGCCCGTAATATCCAAAAGTTTGGCCACCCCTGAACTATATTAACTGAATTTCACTAAAACTCAACGTATCGACCTGAAGCAAATCATCACGGGTGGAGAAAAATTGGTAAAATACAGGAGTACTGTTCGCAGAAGATCATGGGGTAAGTGTAGCGATTCACCATTGTCGCCAAATAAGGTGATGCTTTGGGACTGGAAGGAAGTCATCCATTGTGAGGTGCTTTACTGTTCAATCAAATTCAATGATTTGTAAGCATTGGTCATTTGTAAGTCTTTCCATAATTCAATTAAAACGAAAGCAATACAACACATTGCTCATATCACGCGTTATCTGTCAAAAACAATGTGCTAAAAAATCAAACAGCTAAAAAGTCACCCGTTATAAACATTCACTTTGGTAAATGTAGTAATCTTGCAGTCTCACTTTTTTTGACTTCCTGATGAAACCAGATGCCAAAAATACCTACATATAATGACAGGATGGTTCATTTAACGTGATAATATTTCTAATCATTTTTTTTACATTTATTTATTTTTCCGAAGTTTTTGTTGCAACTTCGCTGATTTAGACCGATCACGATGCGCCACTATGGTTGTGATCATATAGTTAGATGCCATCAAAGATAAACGTTTAGATGGCGAACAGTTATGACAGAAAAACCGCAACCCAAATTCTACTGACCACGACAGCTGATTCTATACAACCGCCATCGGACATACGCAACAATTTCCTGCTAAAACAAACCGGCAGAGATAGTGAAAGACGCAGGGTTTCCCAACTCGCTTCTGTGTTGTCCAACTGCATAAAATATGCGTTCTCACATACTGCTGCTGTTCACTGATGGCTTAATTTGTAACTTCCCGGTCCCGTATCGGCCGGGCCGTGAGTACGATCTATTGCAGCAATGTCTAAGCATTAACCCAGCGAACGCATCGCGGTGTTTGTGGGTTTTTGTGCGTTTGACCTACTTTTGGCTTTCGCCATGAACGACAGTTTCTGAAACGCATTTTGTACCAATTTCGGGAAGCCCCCCGAAAATTCGTGCATCAGACGGCTGCACGCTATGCTGGCTTTGTTTATGTATGCGTTGACGCAGCGAATAGCAGGAGAATAAATAAATAAATATAGAATGAAGGCATAGGCAATTCAAAATTAGGTCACGACGTTTGCTCTCTTTTTTTGTTCGTTCGATGCTCGACTGAGAATTGGGGAGCATAGAGCTTGGAATGCAAGTTATGTTTACGAGCTGCTAAACACAGCGCTTAGTATAGCAATGATCATATGCTGAACAATCCAACCAATCAGCATTCGGATTGACGTGTGCACGCACTTTGTTACTGTTTGTACAAATGTATGTGTGTGTGGGTCAGACAGCTCGAGTAATCGACGCTTTGCTGCCCATAAAACAAGTTGCAGTGAAGTGTTGTCGATTTCGCCCCAAACTTATTTTTATGCTGCGCCGCTGGGAACCTCCGCGCATTTGTAAGGGTTTTCATTTCACCAGAAGTGACCGAGCGGGAGATTGATGTGGTTTGTTGGTCAACAAGTCGTGGCATTAGATACGAACGTAAGCAAACCCACTCGAGGAGACCGACCGAGTGAGTGGTCCTCCCAGGAGCATCGAGCGTTGAGATGACGTAAAAATCGATATGCTTTTCGGCAAAAGGTGTAACTTTTCCCATTGCGAGAGCGTTTCTTGGGTCGAAGCGGTGTTCGCGGGAAGGGAATGCAGGCAGTAAATGCTAATGCCAGCCGGGTCGTTCGTATGAAGCATCTCCGCGCTGCAGTTACTTTTGTTTGGGTTTTGGATGGTTTCGCCAGCAGCGTAAATATATGTGCTCCGAGAGATTGGGAAACGTCATCTGTTTACTTGATTTCGATTTCAGTCGGTATGATTTCACTTTCTGTCCGGGGTGATAGGGGCTTCTGCCCTTCTATCCCGATTAGATTGAGATAGATTTAGTGTGAAATTTTTATAACAGGTGAAGCGATGTTTACGTGCGCTATAAACATCGCCTCGAAACTGTGTCAGGGACGAATTGTAAGAACATTATTTTTGAAAACTTCTTAACACGTTAAGCCCAGCTTCGGTCCCTTGAGCTTTTTGGTAGGAAAATGCTGGCTGAATGGGACTGACATTTACAAAATAATAAAATAAAAATACATACGGTTTGTTTTCGGATGTTTTACAAAATATGACTACTTTCTAGTCGAATAGCTGACTATTTTCTATTTATACAATAAGTATCTTTGGGAACTGAGACCGACACTGATATTGTGCAAACGCTCTTGATGCGCGCTGAATGGAAAGCGCAGCAAGAAAAAATCGGGGTTTAACGGGGTTAACTGAGGGTTCATCAATTCATCATTGCATGGTTTTTCAGTCAAAATATTTTCCGAGAAAATATTACACCTGAAGAAAATTTGGATTATGTTTTCGTAACTCATGATTACATTTTTTTTTTTTTTTTTATTTAAATCGTTTATTTTTACAGGCTCAGTTACATAGGTTTAAAGGAGCCGAACTCCTTACTGTATTGTTACTAGTATATATACATTTTTCCTTAATTCTAATGTTAATAATATAGGAAACCGATTACTCGCGGTCAACTCGAGTTTAGAAGGGTGACATATTTTCTTCAGGAAAAGGAGGGGATATGAGGATATGTTGACATTGATCACACTCACACTCTCAATCACACTCATCACACTCAATTCTTAAACCTATCTTATATCTAATATGTATTTACATTTCATCTTATTCTTAAGAAGGGATCCGATCTCTCACAAAGGAAAAGGAAAAGGAAAAACTAAGGGTATAAGGACAATCACACACGAAGATCGATAGCTTTAAGGAATACATATATTTGGGACATGTAATCAAGGTCTAACCGAGCCAACACGTCTCTCACCGGCACATTGGGCTGCCTTCCTCGGGCCCGAAGGGTGACTACTAAATTCGATCTGGCGACAAGATACAGCTCGCACGACCAAACAACGTGCTCGATGTCGTGGTAACCTTGGCCACAAACACAAAGATTGTTGTCGGCAAGATTAATACGAAAGAGTAGCGCATCTAACGAACAGTGATTGGACATGAGTCGGGAGAAGGTGCGAATAAAGTCCCGGCTCAAGTCCAGACTTTTGAACCATGGTTTGAGGCTAACCTTAGGGATAATCGAGTGGAGCCACCGGCCCAATTCATCTTCGTTCCATTTGCGTTGCCAGTTAACTATGGTATTTTTGCGGACTAAAGAATAAAATTCATTGAAGGCGATTTGACGCTGATAAATATCGCCTTCAATTGCACCTACCTTTGCTAATGAGTCAGCCCTCTCATTACCCAGAATTGAGCAATGTGAAGGGACCCAGACAAAGGTAATGACATAACAGCGTCTGGATAAAGCACTCAAAATTTCTCGTATTCTCTCAAGGAAGTACGGCGAGTGCTTTTCCGGCCTCACTGAACGGATAGCTTCGACAGAGCTAAGACTATCCGTTACAATGTAATAGTGTTCAACAGGTCGTGAGGCGACGCTGTCCAGCGCCCAGTGTATCGCTGCCAATTCAGCAATATACACTGAGCAAGGATTCTGAAGACTGTGTGAGGTGCTAAAAAATTCGTTGAACACTCCAAATCCTGTGGACTCATTCATAGAGGACCCATCAGTAAAGTACATATTATCACAATTGATATCCCCATACTTTGCATCGAAGATCGTTGGAACGATCCTCGATCGAAGATAATCTGATGTTCCATGGATATCCTGCTTCATGGACAGATCAAAATGCACAGAGGAATTGATGTAGTCAGGAAAACAAACACGGTTGGGAATATACGAAGAAGGATCAACCTGCATGGAGACGAATTCATGATATGAGCTCATGAATCCAGAATGAAAATTTAGCTCGATCAGCTGCTCAAAATTTCCGATCACCAATGGGTTCATAACCTTACACCGGATGAGGAACCGAAGAGATAATAAATTGAAGCGATCTTTTAGTGGGAGTAGGCCTGCCAAAACCTCGAGACTCATGGTATGCGTTGAGGGCATACATCCCAACGCGATACGGAGACAAAGATACTGAATTCGCTCGAGTTTAATGAGGTGTGTTTTGGCAGCTGATTGAAAACAGAAACTGCCATACTCCATCACTGAGAGAATAGTTGTTCGATACAACATTATAAGATCTTCGGGATGGGCTCCCCACCAGGTGCCGGTAATTGTACGGAGAAAGTTTATTCTTTGTTGACATTTTTTACTCAGATACCTAATATGGGCCCCCCAAGTACATTTAGAGTCGAACCAGACCCCAAGATACTTGAATGACATAGCATGAGTGATCGGTTTACCCAAAAGTTGAAGCTTTGGTTTTGCTGGTTTATGCTCCCTAGAAAAAACCACCATCTCTGTTTTCTCCGTGGAGAATTCGATCCCTAGCCCAATGGCCCAGGTTGAAAAATTGTTCAAAGTATCTTGTAAGGATTCTTGCAGGTCGGATTCGTTTGATCCTACGACAGACACCACTCCATCATCTGCAAGTTGTCTTAGGCTGCAATTTTGTGTAAGGCAATTGTCAATGTCGCTTACGTAGAAGTTGTACAAAAGGGGGCTTAAACATGAGCCCTGGGGGAGTCCCATGTAAGAGACCCGACTTACTGCCGAATCTCCGTGAGAAAAGTTCAAATGTTTCTCACAAAGCAAGTTATATAACATATTATTCAATAGAGGCGGCAGACCCCGAGATTGTAATTTGTCTGACAAAACCTCTATTGAAACAGAATCAAAGGCCCCCTTTATGTCCAAGAATACTGAAGCCATTTGTTTTTTTTCGGCGTAAGCCAGTTGAATTTCTGAAGAAAGCAACGCAAGACAATCATTCGTCCCCTTGCCCCTGCGGAACCCATATTGTGTATCTGAGAGTAGGCCATTCGTTTCAACCCATCGATCAAGGCGAAACAAGATAATTTTCTCCAACAATTTCCGTATACAAGACAGCATTGCTATTGGGCGGTACGAATTGAAGTCGGACGCGGGTTTTCCGGGTTTTTGAATAGCTATAACTCGTACTTGTCTCCAATCATCTGGAACAATATTATGCTCCAGAAACCGATTGAATAAGTTCAACAAGCGATGTTTCGCCACATCAGGGAGATTTTTCAGCAAGTTGAACTTAATTCTATCCGATCCCGGAGCAGAATTGTTACATGAAAGGAGAGCAAGAGAGAATTCTACCATCGAAAACTCGGAATCAAGATCGCACCTATCTTGTGGTATATCTCGAATAATTCTTTGCACTGGAGCGGAATCGGGACAAACCTTTCGTGCAAAATTAAAAATCCATCGATGTGAATATTCCTCGCTTTCATTGGATGAAGAGCGATTTCTCATGTTTCGAGCCACTTTCCATAATTTTTTCATTGACGTTTCTCGTGACAAACCTCCCACGAAATTTCGCCAATAAGCACGTTTTTTCCCTTTGATCAAGTTTTTAAATTGATTTTCAAGGTCCAAATACTTCTGAAAATTTTCAGGGGTTCCACGTTTCCGAAAAGCTTTAAATGCATTCGATTTATCTCCATAAAGCTTGGAACACTGGCCATCCCACCATGGATTGGGAGGCCTTCGACGAATAGTGGAACCTGGGATGGGTTTCGTTTGAGCGCGAACCGCGCTGTCATAGATCAAACGAGAAAGGAAGTTATACTCCTCCAATGGAGGCAAACCATCTCTGGAATTGATGGCTAGAGCAATCGCGTCCGCATATTTTTTCCAGTCAATGTGTCTTGTGAGGTCGTATGCCATGTTTATTGATTCAGAAGAATTCAACCCATTGGTGATAGAAATTTTGATTGGCAAGTGGTCACTACCGTTGGGATCCTGGATTACATTCCACTTGCAATCTAACGATAGTGAATTCGAGCAAAGCGAGAGGTCAAGAGCACTTGGTTTAGCAGGAGGTTTAGGTACACGTGTTGTTTCCCCAGTGTTCAAAACGGTCATATTGAAGCTGTTACAAAGGTCATATATCAACGATGAACGATTGTCGTCGTACTGTTCCCCCCAGGCAGTTCCGTGAGAGTTGAAGTCTCCCAAGATTAATCGTGGCTCAGGAAGGAGTGAGCACATGTCAACAAGTTGCTTGCGGCTAACCGCAGCTCTCGAAGGCCAATACAAGCTGACTATACAGAGGTCTTTGCCTCTGATGTTTGCATGACAAGCAACAGCTTCGATCCCTCCAGTAGGTGGAAGGTCAATTCTAAAAAATGAGTGACACTTATTGATCCCCAATAGTACCCCTCCGTATCTGTCATCACGGTCCAAGCGTATTATATTAAAATCGTGGAAAAAGAGATCATTTTGAGAAGAGAGCCAGGTTTCGGATAGAGCAAAAACATCACAATTGAGTTTATGAATTAGAAATTTGAATGTATCCAATTTAGGGATAAGACTACGACAATTCCACTGTAAAACAGTGATATCTCCGACCTCTCTATTTAAATTAGACATCAAGAGAGATAATCATTGCAAGGAGGGGCCATGTTTGCATCAATTGCTGCAAAATTGTCTTTAGTACTGGAAGCATTGCGGTGACAATGGTTCTGATGGAGTCGGAAACATTAAAACACGTGAAGATTTGATTCACAAGGTCAGACAACTTTATAAATCCCGATTGGGAAGTTGAACTTGACGGAAAAACAGGGACAGTTGGGGTTTTTGATGTCCCCTCGAGTGCTGGGTCGTTCGAAGGTGAACTATTACCACGGAGGCCAGGAGGGACCTGATTTTGCTTATCCGCTGCACTCGATTTTTTGGGCAAGCTAACAGGGGGTATCACCGGAGGGACTTGTCCTTGAACTTTGGGAGTGGTCACATTTTTGCGCCGGGGATTCCCTTGAGAAATAAACGGCGTGCCCCCGTTAGTTGTATCCGCTTCCATTTCGTCAACTGGCAACGTAGCGAAGACATTGTGTGTATTGATTGGTTGTTGTTCTTGAGCCAGTGGAGAAGCGCCCTTCAAAATTTCTGCGAAAGTGCGTTTAGAGCGTTCCCTCAAAGAGCGCTTCTGTTTCTCCCAGCGAGCCTTGTATGTTTCACAAGCTGAGAGCACGTGTGGGGATCCCCCGCAATATGGACACTTATGCTCAGTCGCACTGCAGGATTTCCCCTCATGTTGTTCTCCGCAAGTGGCACATCGTTCTTTATTGGCACAATAAGCAGCCGTGTGACCAACTGACTTGCACTTTAGACAAGTCATTGGCTTTGGAATAAAAAGTCGCACGGCTAACCTCAATTTATCTACCATCACGTAGTCAGGGAGAGCTGAACCAGCGAAGGTGACTCGAAACGAGTTGGACGGCGTAAATTTCTTTTCTTCTCCTTCATGGGAGACTGTTCCGAGCTGGCGGCAACCCAAGATCTTAACAGTCGTCGAGGGCAGTTTTTTAAAACGGCCGGTACCTTCACTCGTAATGTATTCGCACGTCAAGCCCGTTTCGGTTATCACACCCTCAATTTCGACTATGTGAGAGGGTATGTAGACCCGATACTCAATTGTAAAATGCTGATCGACAACAATCTTGTTTGCATCTTTTCGATCATTCACGACAACTCGCAATTTGTTTGGTCTAACCTTCGAAATTTCCGAAACGGAGGTATACCTTGCCAGATCTTTCGCGATCTGCATGACTCTCAACGCCTTTCCATTTGGCTTAGGCCTGGAGAAAACAACCCAGGGACCAGTTCCGGGCGCATCTTCTGGATAGACCTTTACACGGGGAGTGGGAATAACAGGGGGGGAAGGCGAGGACGGGGATTGAGAGTGGGAAGGCGAAGGTTGAGAAGGAGCGGGAAGAACAGAGGGAGAAGACGAGGTTGAAGGTAGAGTGGGATCGTTAAGGGCAGATGGGAGATTTGCTAGTTTTTTGGAGGGAGGCTTGGTAGGGTTAGCTGACTCGTCCCCAGAAGAAGTATCTTCCGTATTTGGAACACGTTTGAGTGACTTTTTTTTATCCGTTAGGAGGGAACTAGAGTCAGAGACCTCCATATCCGAAGGTCCCCCACTCTCTGCCATTTTAAATTTTCACTTATATTCTAAGTATTTTTTTTAAACAATATTTCACAATAAAATAATTCACAAAAACAAAAAAAAAAAAACTTATAATTATTAAATATTTTCTCTCAGTATATTCAATCTTATTCACCTATGAACGCACTCCAGTGCAGATGAACGGGAGCGTGCTGAAAGCTCGTTGGTGGTGGGAATGTGCCTACGACACCACTACACACAGTCGTCGGTGAAAGCTTACCCGCACTGTCACTGTTGGCACGATGACTCGGCGAAATCTCCAATGTCGGCGAAGCAGCGACAAAACAAAAACCAATGCTTGGCTTTCCGAGGATGAAAGCCTTTATCCACTTGCAGGCAGGGCACTTCACTCACTATCCAGATAGTGAAATGAACTCTTCAGCGGCAAAAAAACAACAATCACGCGGTAACCGATAACGGAACTTGGACGCGACTTTCCTTCGTCTGGTTACTTCGGGCAATCGGCGAAGAATGATGATGATTACATTTGTTTTTTATAGATTACATGGCCCTCTAGTACAAGAGGACGTTATATTTTTTTTACCATTTTGGGGAGAAAAAAAAATTTCGGACCATCGGTTAACTTTGAAAATCATAACTTAAAAACGATATAAATCACATCTCTGATTTTTGGATATTTTATGTAGAAAAACCTCAGCTTCCAAGAAAAAATATAGTGCCTTCTAGTCCGAAGCCATGTAATGAAAAACAAATACATTCAAAAACTACGTAAATTATATCCATTTTTTTTTTTGGCAAGTGCAATATTTTTCCATAAAATACCAGTTAATTTTCTTTAATTTGATATGTCGATCATCAAAATGATTTTATGCGATATAGGTTTAAAAGTTTGAAAATAGATTTGCTTTACATTTGCTTTCGTAGGTTGGAAATCTTTGCAGTGTGATGCATTCGTTTAGTCGTTCTGTATGAAATAATCTTTTGAGTTTTTTGTCATTTTTCCATCGTGGGAAATGGAAAACGCTAGGACGTAATCCGAATATTGGAGGATTCAACCTGAAACAAAACTATCGAACATACAAAATCATGAAATCATTAAAAATCATCTGAATCGTTGTCGGACCTTTTATTCATCTGTTCATAAATCAAGAATTAATTGAGTTCTTAGAGTAATAGCATAATTGAAATGGATGAAAACAAAGTCAAAATCGAAGCTCGTCAAACATGAGCATTGCAACAAAAAATGAGCATTATTGTAGTTGAATTGCTAGCCGAAGTCCTGGCCCAAACGAAAAACTTTGCGGCTTTAAGTGTATATACACTTAAACTTAAGTGTACACTGTGTTTCACAACTATAGAACCACTCATTTTTTTCTGAGTTTCCAGAGATATGTAAGAAGTCGGTTGAATTGAAGTATATAGCGTAGAGTACAATAACTATCTTCATTTATAAGACTGGCCATTTGAACTTTATTGTTGTGTTCAGGCGCGAAAAATTTAAAAAACTAAAATTCCAGTGTTTCATAACTATAGAACCAAATGGAAAAACTCTCACTTCTTTACAAAATTAACGCCAATTTAACATAAATTACGATGAGTTTCTAGTTCGTAGGTCATCTTTAGCTCTCAATCAGTTCAAATAACCCATTCGGGATGGTTACGACCAAGCTGCGCCATGTTATAGTGGGTATCTCGTTCTACCCAGAGGATACTGCTCGTTTAAGCTCTTCAAATCACTCATACTCATTCAACTCATACAATTCAAAAAATCTGGAAGGTCATGGCACGGTTTAATGAATAGAGGCTCCAGATTTTGGACTGGTCAGCTTGTTTACCAAATCAAAATTCTGCCAGGAACTTATGAGGAGTGATCGGACGAATAGTAGATGCAGCTTACAAGCAGTATGAGTGATTTGAAGAGCTTAAACGAGCAGTATCCTCTGGGTAGAACGAGATACCCACTATAACATGGCTCAGCTTGGTCGAAACCACCCCGAGTGGGTTATTTGAACTGATTGAGAACTAAAGATGACCTACGAATTAGAAACTCATCGTAATTTATGTTAAGTTGGCGTTAATCTTGTAAAGAAGTGAGAGTTTTTCCATCTGGTTCTATAGTTATGAAACACTGGAATTTTAGTTTTTTAAATGTTTCGCGCCTGAACACAACAATAAAGTTCAAATGGCCAGTCTTATAAATGAGGATAGTTATTTCACTCTACACTATATACTTCAATTCAACCGACTTCTTACATATCTCTGGAAACTCAAAAAAATGAGTGGTTCTATAGTTGTGAAATGCAGTGTATATACGCAAACGGACGCTAGTTCGGCAATCCAAAGCACCTCAAAACATGCACACGGAGGTGCTGGAAAGAAATCTCTCTCAAATCTCGTCAACAAAGTAAAAGTATTCGTTCAATTTAATTGATTGATTTCTTCGATGTAGAGGCTTAGAGGCTTCAACCAACGAAGTTATTGAAAAAGGCCAAAAAGAAGATTAATCAATGAAACGTCTTGGGATTAAACTCACAACCGTCCGTTCATTAAGCGGACGCAAAATCATCAAGCTACGAAGTTCCCTAGTTTCCGAATCCCTACTTAATTCAACGAGATGTTCTGAAACTATTGAGAAAAAAGGAGTCCTCAAACGTCAACTAACTGAAATTATCTGTGAATGTGACATGTTTTTTTTTAATCTGGATAAATTGCGTTTTTAAACTGAACGGCATTTCGAACAAAGCTCTTTGTATGCATCCAGGCAGTAAGTGAACCATCAATATCCATATCTTTGCCGACAAATCAACGTCACCAAGCTCTCGAAATAGACAAGATACGCCGGGTACAGATCCATCTCGATAGTTTGCACAACACTGACTTGATTCTGTTCAACCATGGTCGAATACGAATTGCAGAGAATTGCGGTTGCAGACTGTTTGCTTGATATTTATTTCGATTTATATTCATTTTTCATTTTTATGGTGATATATGGGTTTCAGTATTGGTTTTCCAATGCCTGGACGCACTCGAGTCCTGTCCGGGGCGGAACGAGCTAGACCTAACAACATTTCCATCCTTTTGTCTCGACAAAAGCAACCGATCCCAGAATTGCCCACATCTCTTCCCAGAGCAAATTCGAACCCATGCTCACCGTTATCTGCGTTTTTTTGCGAACCCATCCCCCGGCACGCACAGGATGCACACATATTTCAGCTCGGTTTTTCCAGTCAGCTCCCCCGGCCTATTAGCGAAGGGAAATAGTTCGGTTGACTTTCCACTCGAATCTGCGCACGTTCTGTCATACATCAACCAGATTGACGTTATTGAAAATGGCCAATATTGTTACGGACGGGATGCACACTCCTCTCCGGTCGTCGTCGTCTGAGGAAGAAAAAAGACGGTCCTACACACACACACACACGCACACGTAACTTCACGGTCCACAAATTGAAATTGATGACTATTTGTAAAATGCTAATTTCATGTATATTGCCGCTATCTGTCATTCATTTGCGTTTTCAATTCCATCAGTGGCCCGCCCGAGTGAGTGTTTGATTTGCTCTGGCCGATGCCCAGTATGTGTGGTGTCGTGTGGGCAGGGAAATGGCGAAATGCTTTCAGCATCTATTCATTCTAGACAAAAATTCCTGTTCCCTCCGGCACCGGCGGACAAGTGTCGATGCTCCGAGAAGTCGACGCGCTGGTGGATCCGATTCCGATGGTTCTGCTGAGTGTTTAATGAATATTGATTTATAGGTGCGCTTCAGAATTAGATTTTCAGTCCATCCCTCCCCCCAGGACCCACCAACCACCTGGGTCGACCAAAACCAGGCGGGGTAGAGGTGAGAAACCCGACCGGAAGATTGCCTACCCATGCAGGACATATTGACAGAGACACGCTCCACTGGTAGCAGTGCAAACATTATCATCGCATGTATCAACAATCATACCTTTTCACGGCACAGAAGGAACGGAAGGATTCCGAATCGTCCCTCGTTAAGGAGAACACATTTCACCTGAGTCGCGTATTTTGAAACACAGGGAGAAAACTACACATTTCGCCGTTATCCCATTGTGGAAGATGAAATAGTGAAATTGTGATTCGATTTTTAACCCTCCACTTCTTTTGTCGCAGCAAAGAAAACTGCTGGTTGCCATTTGAATTTCAATTTTAATTTCGTTCGCGCCACGTTTTTTTTTGTTTCCATTTCGCCGTCATTGTCTACAGCGGGATTTGGATTTTTTTTTCCGGTTGATTCAAAGCGGTATGCGATCCTCTGTTTCCGTCGATGCAGGCCAGTTGACGAATCTAAATGCGTCAGCTTTTGGTGCAATATTTCCGAAGTGATATCCTAGTTGACGGATGACAATGCCCAATTTGTGTGACTGTGCGAGTAGATGTATGATGCTCACGTCGTTTCATTAGTTTGCTATGTACGTTTTCTTATCGGTACTGGGATGTCAAGCATGATATTTCGAACCTAGAGCACCTTGAGACCCTTCGGCAGCTTATGAGCAATTTTGGAAATTAGTACAGAGAGAAATGTTGAAAATATATTTCTCTTTTTTTTGACATTGCTTCAACGAAAGAATCAGATTCAATGTTCAATGACCAAATTCAATGTTCAATGACCAGATGATACAAACTGGGAAACTGGCTTCCGAAAGTATACAGCCCTGCGCTGACAACCGTTTGACATAGCTGTCAACCAAAGCGTCATCGTTAATTGAATGTCTGCCATTTTACAATATAAATCGTTTTAGCATCGCACACCGTGTTAATTTTGTTAAATTATACTATAAAAATGATGAAAAACCGGCAAATGTTTTTCGAGCATTACGGACGGATTTTGGTCGTCATGGACGGCCTACAGAGCACACAATCGCTAATGTAGTGCGTAAATTCGAACAAACTGGATCCGTAGCGGATATTGTGAAACCTGTGCATCATCGTAATGTGCGTTCGGCCGAAAATATTGCTGCTGTTGCTGCCAGTGTGGAGGATGATCCGAATGTTTCGATTCCACGGCGTGCTCAGCAATTGGGCTTGTCAAACACATCATTGTGGCGAATTCTGCATTTGGACTTGCACCTACATCCATATAAAGTCCAACTGGTACAAAAATTAGTGCGTGGTGACCATGGAATGCGTCGGGCATACGTCGATTGGGTGAACGAACAACAGCAGCAAAATGCTGAATTTTCGCATCAAATTTTCTTCAGCGATGAGGCACATTTGAGCTCGGTGGCTATGTGAACACCCAAAATTTCCGTATATGGGGCTCAGAAAATCCACACGTGATTGTTGAGAAGCCATTGCATCCGCCAAAAGTCACTGTTTGGTGCGCATTATGGTCTGGTGGAGTCATCGGGCCGTATTTCTTTGAAAATGAGGACGGCGAGACGGTAACTGTGAATGGTGAGCGCTATGGCCGCATGTTAACCGATTTTTTTTTTGCCACAAATTGAAGATATGGATACGGATGACATGTGGTTTCAGCAGGACGGCGCCACGTGCCACACAACACGACCGAACATGGCCATATTGCGAACGAAATTTCAGGGACGCATAATTTCGTGTTTTGGTGATACCAGTTGGCCGTCCAGATCATGCGATTTGAACCCGCTAGACTTTTTTTTGTGGGGTTATGCGAAAGACCGTGTCTATGCCAACTCTCCGCAAACTCTTGAACATTTGAAAGACAACATTCGTGAAGTTATGACCGAGATACCGCCCCATATGTGCCGAAAAGTCATCGAAAATTACCTGTTCCGGATCAAGGTGTGCGAGGAAGCCCTAGGTGGACATTTGAATGATGTTGTATTTCACACATAATGGCATAAACCAAACTTTAATTTGAAATAAAAGTTTCATCGAAATTCGAATTCTTAGTGTGTTTTATTTCAATTTACTTTCGGAATTTAAAGTTGGAAAACCCTGTATTATATAATACTAATGATATACATGTATTGGGGAGTAGAACATTTTCTGTTATTTTTCAGCTCATTTAATGTAATAAATCGGGATGCCTTAACTAAAAAATAACTTTGGGTGTAGTCGGTAGTAATGTGTTCTATTACTATAATTCCTCTAATTAGACTGATCGTATTATTTGTTGATAGTTTGTACTTCATGTTAGATACTCATGAATGCTTGTTTCTGTAGCTAACGGGACAGGGTTCTCTAACAATATTATTTAATAAAACCACTCATGAACTACAACTTCCTTCCAATAGAATTTATATTTCATGATTGAGTCACATTTACTCGTTAGGTAGTTACCCGAACGACATTCACCCGAATTCCAATCATCCAAAGGAACATATATTCGGATGCTATATTTCATTAGAATGTATTTTCATATTTGATTCTGATAAGCGTTATTAAAATGATCACATTTATATATCAACTGGTATTCAAAAACTCGTATATTGAGCGAGTAGAGCAAAAACGAAAGCGGCATTGCGTACTATATTTAAGTTATGAAAATGATATATAGCACCACTTTTTTAATTAAATTATTATTTTTGTATAAATGACGATTAAAAACATTATCCAGTCATTTCGATCACTTAGCCCATACACGTAGAAGAAAGCTGTCAATTCTAGCACCGTAAAATTCATAGAATGAGATATTGAAATCTGTTAAAAAACAAATAAGAAAAAAAATACAGCTAAAAGATCAGTTTTATAACACAGCGGGATTCTAGAACATTTACAAGAATCAAGGTCACTCGAATATAATTTATATTTTTTCGGCATTTCAGGATTTAATCCCCCAAAATTATATCCTTTTTTTCCATTTGGGAGAATTCTACTCCGCTTCACTCACATCGAAGACCTGTTTGACGTTTATAGTCTTTCTATATCGATATCTATCTATCTAGTATAAACACACAGAAGTATGGTATGGTGTTTTTTCACTAATTTGCTTCCCTATCATTGATATTCAGTTCGATCAGGAAAATTATGCCAGTTTGGAAAATGTTTATGTAGGTGCTGCTATCGAAATGTTGATCAACGAATATTTGTCAGCATGTAAAATTTCGCACAACGCCGTAGCTAATTTCAAGACCAATTCGCAAAATTTTAGGTTAAACTGATTGAATATAATTTATTATAAAAAGTTTTAAATTCAATGATTCTGTAATCATCAACATGGCGATAATTTATCCAACTATTGTCATAGGAAGGAAGTATATGTCAATTGTTCCCCTTCTACAAAATCTTGAAAATATTTATAATTGGAAATAGTATTACAGCAACCCTGATTTTGACACTTTCCTCAGCAACCGTTTTTTACAGTATACAATTTGAATAAATTAAAAATAGGAAGTAGTACAGGAACGAAATCTATGCGAGGAATTCTAGCTTCCGAAAACTATGTAGAAATGAAGAATAATGAAAAAAAAGGGCAATTTCAGTCTGTCGCTGACATCGCCCTTTTTTTCGAAACATGCCACTTATGACGGAAGCTACCCAAAATCACAATATTCATCATCATCGAGGGCGTATTCAAAATCATTGATCTTATTTACAAAAAAACCTAACTCAAACTTCAGATGTCTGATTGAAATATGTTGTTTGACAAAGTTGTTGGAAAATCAATTAACTATTTACGAAAGTAACGTTTTAAATGCAGAAAATCTTACTAAAAAATTGAATTTTATATTAAAAACCTTTATATATAAATGGAATTTACATGAAATTCGACATAAAAAATTATATATAACGTTTTATTCTAGGACCAACCGTTCTCGAAATATACATATTTTTTATATAATAAAAATAGTGTTAGTGAGTATGCATTTTCTAATGTTCCACAAACATGATTTCCATTATACAGTAATTCGCCCCCAATTGGACAGGCCTGTAATGCGACACAAATGATTGGACATTTGATCTTCAATTTGTACATTTTTGTAAATATATCTTTGTGCGAGTTTCTACAACACGATAAATTTTTAGCAGTGTTTTCAACAATTTTCCAATAATTTATGGTGTTACAACCAAATTTTTATTATTTTTATTATTTTTTTTATACTTTCATAATATTTTTTTTTTATCCCATTTATTTATTTAAGGCTCATTAGCATTTTAGCTGTAACAGAGCCGCATTTTAATCGTGTACATGTCACATGGTTATCATATCTATAATTAGCACATTACACAGTTGCCATTCGCCAGTATTCCTCCTATACCATTACACATGGTACATCACGGAGTAGCCATTTAGGCGTAAGAGTTATTCTTTCTGTTCTTCCATTATCCAGTTGGACCACCGGACAGCGGAGACAGTTGATTGATCATTGTTGAGTTATTTATAGAACAGTAGCCCGATGTGTCTGGCAGAGCAGAGCAGTTGTATGGATGAATCGATCTTATTTCGACCGTGGATCGATCTCCATCGCTGATGATTGTTGCGTGGACGTAGCTATTCTGTAACAACACAAAGATGGTCAATGAGGGCCCTGAGTTTTGAACTCACGATCGATCGCTTACTAAGCGAACGCGCAACCAATGTGGCTACGGAGACCCCCTCTTTCATAATATCATTCACTTAATTCCTATCAACTGCTGTTATTTTTCAAGAAGGCGAATTCATCATAGCAGTCTCCGAGAGATGAGTTCATTTTACTAGATAATATATTTCGCACACTTTTGTAATGGTTATTTGTTAGATTTTCACCGATTTTTCAGTTTTAACTCGTTTTCCACACTGTGTTTTTAGTTTGTGTTGTGTTTGTTGATATGTCCAATTACAGGTCACAATCGCCTCTAATGCGACATTGAGTGGTGCCTCAGGATATCTAAAATAAAGAATATGCCATATGAACTGCAGTTTGAAATGTTACTTTATTACTGAATTTGCAACAAATTTTTCAAAAATCATATTTTAACACCTGGATTTTGTGTTACAATTTTTTGAAAAAAAGAATAATGATTTTGAATACGCCCTTTTAAAAATCAGTCGTAATTTAAATTGGTCATAATGAAAATTATGACTTAGTGTAGCTTCCATCATAGGTACCAAAATTCAAATCGAAGAGGCGTCGAAGTTTGCTGTTTTTCGACTGATTTGGCGTGGAAGTACTCTAAAACAAGATCAGGATCAGTTAGAATAACACAAAATGTACAACAAAAGTATAATGTATATACAAAAGTATGATGTATATTCACAGGTAAATTAAAAATGCTGATTACTTACTTTGTCACTGTATATCGTAACTTTTATTACTAATATTAACAAAATTTTAAAAAAATGATTCTTCCAGCTTTTTTTAATTTTTTTGTTTTTTTCCAGCTTTTTCCAGTTTTTTTTTCTAGAATTTTTCCAGTTTTTTCAAAAATTTGGTTGGCAACTCTGCCCAAGATAGCTTATTCGTACTCTATATTTGGTATTTTATTCGTAAATATGCATGTTAACATCTGTAACATAAACTATCATATGAACAATTTTTCTCTAATCATATTTAGTTTAGCAAATTTACATTTAAACAGTATTCGGAATTTAAGACAAAACGGTAATAGATTCGATCTATTCATACAGAGTATTCATGAGGATCGTATCCATGGATCGAAGAGAACATAAACGTACACGCCGTTTTCTAACAACGATAAAAACTCGGATTTTATTGGTAAAACTGGTTGAAAACTGGTTAGAAAATATTTTCGAAGCCGAAAAATCGAAAATTTAAATTGAATGGATGTGCGAATATACCAATGTAAAACAGTATTGCACCCCATTCTGTTTATTAGAGCCGGAATCAATCTTGTACTTGTTCATCTTACCGATACACATGGCAACTTAACGAATATGGCCTTTTTGGTGAAAAAATATTCGTTTTCGTCCATTGTTCGATTCGACCGTTCAGCGGAATAGTTGATATGAGACTGTTTTTGTTGCGTTATTAATAGCACACATAGTCCGATGCTTCGTACTACATACAGCAGAGCTTATGTGAACGGAGGGAGGCTGCATCTCGATTACTGATAATTTTTGAGTGCATTTAGTTATTCTGCAACATACAAATTACAACATACATTCGCTAGTGAGGGGACAGACTTTACTGGACTATTGGGTCAGATAGTTGATGTGAACTTCCTGTCAACGAGCCTCTCGAAGAGCGACTAGAAAGTAACCGTAAACATCAGAAAACCAACAATGTTTTTTTATATTTCCTTTTTTTTTAACCGTCAGTCCTAATGATCAACGTTCTTCTAACGAAAAGCTCAACGTCAGTCCCTAGGGACCAACACGGGACTCAACGTGTTAGGTGAAATATTCTGTTCATTCGATAGCGCGAATTCGTACTACTTGCGGCCTGAGAAATCGTAATGCAGTACACCAAACCAAATAAATCTTAGAGGAATTCGAATTCAGTTGATACGCAAATAATCAACGGACTAACCACAGAAAGAGTTATAATTGTTAAAACTATTCCATAAAAGTATGACTTGTAACATGTAGGCCTATGTAAAAAAATAAACAAACAAACAAAAGGTGAAAAATAGGGCACCATCATTTGTATGATCAATGCATCTAAGAACATAAGCTTGCAGAATTTTCAAAGGGATACTAACAGGTATGTACTGAATAGATGTGACAAAACATTGAAAAAAGTCTCTAAAGAGTCACGAGAACCAGGTATGGGCAGAATCGCATCGAAATTCGTTCAACAACACTCATCCACAGACAAAACTCCCCCTTCTATTCTTCGTGTGAGCCTCACTTTATTTGAGACAGAAAACATTCACCTATCATCTTCGCAAAGTTCATTCTCGATTAGAACGGAAAAATACTGTCTCGATTCTGCTCATCTATTCTCAGAGAGTTTCACATTCCCTCATTTGCCTCTCGGAATGACGATAGATGGTGATAGAATCAAATTGGAAACTTTTGCTTGAGTCAGCGAGTGTCTCTGTAAAATCATTCGTTTTTCACTCAAATAGCAATTATTGAGCCTCGATCGCGGAAGTAAAAAATAGGTAGATAGTTGAAATTGAGTTGTTGCTATTGCAATGACTTTTTTTTTTTTGATGAAACGATCTAACCCAACGCAAAAGACCATATTAACGCAAGTTATTGGTGAGCGGGAAGATTCATATGCACTTGAAGGCTGTCAAGGAAAAGAGTACAAGGGAAAATAGAATGATACATACAAGCAGATCCAGTCTATTTTGACTCACTCGTTATTTTGTTTCGTGCGATCCTTCCAAAGAAGTACTCATTCATTGAATGTTGTTTTCCACTCTTTGTTTTGTTATGTTCACTATCAGTCCCGAAAGAAGATGGTCGGGAAGTGTAAAATGATTCATCGTGCAATCTCACGATTGCTTGCTGCATTCTTTTCGCCATGATTATTCCAAGCAGATATAACTAGGTGTGAAGAAATGAGCGAATGAACTTTTCCATACTTGATGAGAACACATCACTAATTTCGCTGAAATGTTTGGTGCCGCCTGAAGTCAGTGCGTAAAACTCAGCCCAGGAAGACCTTAAGTTTTACCCAAATTGATCCATAAAAAAGATCACTGCGGCACGATCAGTTACTAATTCATCCAATATGAGACCCGTTGAATCATGAACTATAAGCACTAGGTGGATGCCGATCATGCGCGAATCAGGAAAGAATGTGGCATGGCAATGACTCAATGACTAAATATAAATTTATTTGACCAATTAATATGTAATCTTGCGGGAAGTGTGCGACGAGGTCAGAAAACAAGTGTCTACAAGTTTCCTGATTCCTGAATCGATTATTGCCATTCATATAATCCCATGTAGGCTCCGATACGCTATGGAATATATAAAATTTATTTGCAAATACTCATACTATTGAATTGTCCCCAGTTTTTGAAAATGGAACCATTTGAATGGGTGGTAACGAAAAAGCTCTCTCTGAAGAATCTTGTGTTATGATTTGTTACTAGAATAACTCATCAATCCTTTGAGTGGCAAACTGTAGCGAACTCAACGGTCCAATGCGAATAACTATTGTAAACAGATAAGTATTTCTTTGCCAGATATCATCTTTGTCACTCATTGTCTATGAAAAAACATTGAGCACCACCCCTTTACGTTTTAGCAAAGCGGAAGATTTTTTCCTCCCATCCTTTCAGAAACTTGACTCAAATCTTAGAGGAAACGAGAATACTCCAGTTTCGGCGAGAAAGCCCATGGCATTAAAAAACAACCAAGAAAAAGAATTTTCGGCATGCTTGGGCGGTAAAAAGAATTGATTAATTTGTTTACAAGCACGACCCACTGCGTAGGTATGTCGGAGAGATGAACAAGAAGACTAAGAAACCGGCTCGACTCGGTGGGTCGTATATTAGTGTCAGTGTGTCGATTTCGGCTGCTTCCGCTTTGGCACTCTCCTTCTTCGGTGGTGGTTTTTCACGGAAAGGATCCTCTCTGGCGCGCGTCTCACACCCTCATTCGAGGGGATGGGCCTTGAGGGGGTGGGTATTTTTTCTGTCTCCCGACGGAGGGTTTGGCTTCCACTTTATTACTCTGCCTTCGCGCCACTTTCGAGGTCACCGTCGCCAGCTATCACCAAGTGTACAAGTCGTGTGTACAAACTCCTCGCGGAACTGCCTCCCCTTCCCCTCCCCCGCAGCATCCCTGTTTAGGGGTAAATTTATGCTTCTTCGGGTTTATTTTTTTTTGGCTCGTGCTGGCGGCTCCTTAACCGTAGGGTCGTCTCGTATGATTTCTGCCGGTGCCGCCAGTCGGTTGGCGTTATTGTTGTCGGTTTTATGATGAAAGCGTGGTTAGATTTAATTATGCTTAATGAGATTTGTCTGGTTTTCTCCGGGCGTTGGAAGTGGAGAAGAAGCGCATTTGATGTCGCGGAAAGTTGTTTTTTCGCTCTCTCCCTTTGTATTGCTTCGCTATTTGGGAAGTGTTTCGAGGAAGGATTTTCACGAAGACAGCTGCTGGGAAAAGTGCGTATCTTTTTTTCGCGCCAGGTTGACGGCATAATTTGTTGAGTTAGGTGAAGGTTTTGTTTTGTTTGGGATTTTTTTTTTGTTTCGGGCAACTCGAAAGGGTTGGAATTATGTCTAGCATTATTTTTTCACCTCTTTCAGGGTTACAACTTTTTATTTGTAGGTCAAGCTGTTGATCTTAATGAAGAAGTTCGTACTGCGAATCAATATTTCCCTCGCTGGTGGAAGTAATAGTGATATTTTTGTTGCTTTAATAGTTGTTTTCCTGTAATTTGTCATCTAAATAAATAAAGGTTCATATTTTATTTATTCATGCGAATAACGAATTTGTCATTCTCAATCAGTTCTCCCCCATTAAATATCACTGAATGTTATCAGAACTCCGAGACAGCAGCAACAACCGAAAAAAATCGCTCGTGAAATAAGCGCTAGACAATGCGATGCCACTCCGGAGGAGCTAATTAAAAGTCTCAAGCTATTGTTTGCATTAGTCACGTTTCCTAATCGAATCCTCGCTATGCAAACAGACAAAAACGTTGCTTCATCAAATCGGTAAACAGGAAAAATCATTCCTCACGTATATGCAAGCATTCTCAGTTCTCGAAAAAACCATCCACACACTCGCTGCTACCGTTCTGTACCCAACCCAAAGTTCACTACTCAACCCCATCGCGATTGGTTTCATTTGTAGCGACAGTTCGCTTTTTTTGTTAAACCATTTTCGTCCGTTTTCTACGTTACCCACCGCAGTGAATCCTATCAGCCGGTCAACAGTAAGCACTGGAAACAAAGCAAGAAGAAAAAAAAATCGAACTCCAGTTGTCGTCCCGGCCCGGCTTGGAGGCAGGTATCCTTTCCTTTTATTCCAGCCGGCAATGGGGCTCTAGACAGCACTGGTGTGGGCCACGAAATACGATTTAGGCATATACTCATCGGAGCATGAATATCTACTACGGGAGGACTACAGCAGCAATCCGTCGCCGGGACCGGAGTGGTTCGCGACGGTTCACGGAAAACGCAGGTCGCGACGAAGGGCCTACCGGTCGGTCATGTCGATTTGGCGAAATTCAAAGAAACTCCTTCAAATTCGCTGGTCGGTTCTGCGGGGGAGGAAATAATAACAACAAGGCAGGCAGGCAGCAATGAGCCGCCATCCAGCAAATGGAAATGGAAGCAAAAGGTAGCAGCGGCGGTCCGTCGGTCGTCATCCAATATTCTAAAATATTTATCATTGTTTTCGCTTTCGACTCGCAACGATCGGCGGCAACCGACTGGCAGAGGAAAATTTTGCGCGGTTCAATGAGCCACAGACCCGCGTATCGATGGGCGAAGGGACCGATTTCACTCACTCGATATTAAATTGGAGTTTTCGTACGCCCAAACACTGGTTTCTATGTTGAGTTGGAAAACATGAAATCATAAAAGCAATTATTACGCATTGTAAGCGTCGACTCCGTCGATATTTCTATCAGCCAGATATAAATAAATGAAATTGAATGGATAATATAGAGCAATACCACCTTAAATCAGACGAAAAACAGTAAATTTTGACGAGACTCTCTCCGATTTTGTTAAAATTTGGTATACTTGATGGAAGCTACCCAAAGGGCCTGGCCGGGTAAGGGAGTAAAAAGTGCCCCCAAACCAAATCACTAGCTGTATGGCAAATATTATAAAGGATATTAAATAAGAAATTTTGGTGGTTTATTTGAACCCCTATGTGATTTGACGTAGGATCTATAGTGAAAAACGTACTTTTTCGTTTATTTCACGCCACCTTCAAAAGATCCGAGATAAAAATTTGAAAAAAATACTGAATGTGCATCTTACTACGGTGTATCAAGAAAAATTATCAAAAAAAAATTTCATCAAAAATTTTAGTACCAAAAAAATATTGAAATTTTGAAAATTTTTTTTTTGAGATTTAGAGATTCAGTACTACTCTAATTCATATTTAAATGTGTTCCTACGGCTTTTCTAGATATGTGTGATTTTTTTCAAATTTTTTTTAGTGTTGCGCGGCATCAAAAATTTTTTTTTATATTTCCAAAGAGTGGTTAGGTAAGGGAGTAAAAAGTGCCCCCAAACCAAATCACTAGCTGTATGGCACATATTGTAAGGGATATTAAATAAGAAATTTTGGTGGTTTATTTGAACCCCTGTGTGGTTTGACGTAGGATCTATAGTGAAAAACGTACGTTTTCGCATATTTCACGCCTCAATAGATCCGAGATAAAAATTTGAAAAAAAATACTGAATGTACCACGGTGTATCGGGAAAAATTATCAAAAAAAAATTCATCAAAAATTTTAGTACTAAAAAAATATTTAAATTCTGAAAAAAATTTTTTTGGGCTTTTGAGATTCAGTACTACTCTAATTCATATTTAAATGTGCTCTTACGGCTTTTCTAGATTGATAAATATCATATTTCGAAAATTCCCCTCCATTTTTTTTGTATATTTTTATTGGAAAGTCCTTCCGTTTAAACAAACTTTGACGTACAGTGGTTCCGTGGTAAACTCACCAAAATGGTTGTCAATCCAATACAAACGTTCATCCGAGGACTAACCGTTCCATTTTTTTAAAGAGAAAAATATTTTAGTGAAATAGTAGAAAATGCGTTTTTAATATTAAATTCAATTTTTGAGTAAATTTTTTAACACTACATTTAAAATATTTTTTTCTAAAATGCTTATATCAGACTTTGAGTCATGATTTTTTTGAAAAATATAATTTTAATACGTTGTCATATGATGATAATGAAAATTGTGATTTTAGGTAGTTTCCATACAGTACCAAGTTTAAAAAAAATCGGAACGGGTCGGGTCAGTGACCGGCTGATTTGGAGTGGAGTTACTCTATAGATAAAATGGAATGTAAACAAAAAATATAAAAAATTGGAATATTACGTTTGTTTTTAATTCTACTATAGTCGGATTTAAAAAAATCTTACGAATCTATAAATCATTTCAATTATAGATCGCTGGTTATCCAATTATTTGCCGTTTGATTGATACCTATGTATTTAAGAAGGAGAAGGTAACCCATACTGTTTTAAAAATCAGAGTGGCTTCAAAATACACCTACCAAGAGAATTGATATCAAACACTTCATTGTTTACTAAAATTATTTCATTTTACTATACATCACCTCAGTTGAGCTTAATAGTTCGTTGCGTAGCTATTTGATTTGATTGTAGCATAGCGAGCATGCATTGAGTTAACCAATGCAATAAGACGGTTTGAGGTTGCTCCTCCCACAAATGCACGATCCGAATACCACTCCAAAACGGACACATTATCCTTTGAAAATCATGATTTGATCAACTTTGAAACAATTTTAGGGTCGTTTGATTGCTGAGGAGTCCACCCTTGAGGCATGTGTTTATTTGCTTATGAAAACGTGTTGTTATCTAACATTATTTTGTACACGTCATAATATTTTGAATACCACGCCCCGTTCCGAATTAAACAATCTTGATAAATCGTCATTAATACAATTATTAACTAAATTCACATATATACACTTGGCACAAAAGAGAAACAGAGTGCGCAGTCGAAATTTTTAGGTTATTTTCGAAATGCGTCAACTCTCAAGTTTTACAATATTTTTTCGAACATATTTTGATGTGGGTGTATGTAGATATAAAGAAAGCGAGAAATGAAAAAAAAAATTATCTGTTTTTTTTAAACTGCTTGTAGAGATATTTTTTGCTAACTAAGTCAGTAACGAATCCAATTAACCCTATCAATCAGCCTAGAACTAGAACGTTCCTGTAGCACGTTTCCATACAGAGTTTTTTTTTCGATTTTTCGTTTTCGATTTTTTTTATAACAACAAAAAAAAAACAATTCTCTGACCCGAATACGAGAGAAATAAAAAAAAACTTTTCTGTCGCTTTTTTCTGACATCTCCTTAATTATCATTAACCAATGAGCGTTACAGTTTTAGTAAAGTCATTTATAATTTACCATAGAAATTGCGTACATGGTAAATTATGCATTTGCATTTTGCATATGTGCATTTTTTATATACAATTTTTAAAACAGGTTAATACAAATGTGAGTGACAATTTTCAATGATTCAAAGAATCGTACTGAACTGAAATGAAAACAAACAGAGTGAGAAAAAACAGAGCATCTTACTCCAGATGGAATAAGTTATGCCCGCTTATGAACGATACCAGTCAGCACTCCGGTTGTAGTATCCAGTGCATAGAGTCTCCCCACCAATCATTGAATTGCATAAAATGTCAAAATCGCCTCCAATTACATCCATCTACACATACATCCAAGACGCAGTTGGGTGATATATGATGCATATAACAGGCATATACATGCAAAATTGGAGGCGATATACGTATAGAAAGCAGTAAAACGTATATACGTACATTATATACGTATAGAAAGCTGTATGTGACGATATTACGATGCTTGTTACACTGATATGTGATTTAACTCGACAATTACATGATATGACATAATATATCCACTTCCGTAACAATATGTTACCTCGGTTTTGGCTTTTCATTGTTTGCTTCTTCAACAAACATAAATTTTAGTTATTTAAAAGCTGTGGAAATTATTAAAAAATAGGCGACCTCGAATTAACGGAGAGTGGCGCAAAGCTGTCAAAGTTTGAGTTTTTTGAGAACCGAAAAATCACCCAAGGGGGGAGTAAAGGAAATCGGGGTTATCGAAAAAAAAATATGTCTTAAAATGACATGAAACGTCGAGATCTAGTGTCATCTCGAAAATTTTTTTTGTCAAAAATCGGCACTCTGGGACTTTGAAATACGAAACGAAAAGTATGGTTTTGGGTGGCAATAAAATTCGTTATCTCGATTTTTCATTCGGAACTTGCTACGAAATGTTGATTTGCACGATAATATACTCTATGCAAAATATTAGCTCAATATTAGCGGACTTCATTTACTGGTGTCACAAACGTTAAAATTTGAGTTTTTTTGAAACGAAAATCGAGGTTTTTTAAATAAATAATTGATGCCAAATGTCTGAAAATTGCATTACTCGTCAAGATTTACAGTTATCTCAATTTTTTTTTTGTCAAAAAATGTTTTTGGCACTTGCTCATTTTTGAGTTGAAATTTGGCATAGGGTATTTTTTCGAGGTGGTGAACATTTAATATAGGGAAACTTTTTGAAATTTTAGGGTCAATTTTTTCCCATACATTCATTGGCACCCTAATGAGCATGGAAATGTTTTGATCTATCGGGATGAAAACGTAAAAGTGATACACGAACGGACAGCTTGATCATATGTCAGATATCTCCAGTCAACTAACTACGGCGGTGGAAATACAGGGTTTTCCATTTCGGGCTTCCGAAAGTATACAGCCCTGCGCTGACAACCGTTTGACATAGCTGACAACCAAAGCGTCATATCGTTAGTTGAATGTCTGCCATTTTACAATATAAATCGTTTTAGCATCGCACAACGTGTTAATTTCGTTAAATTATACTATAAAAATTTATGAAAAACCGGCAAATGTTTTTCGAGCATTACGGACGGATTTTGGTCGTCATGGACGGCCTACAGAGCACACAATCGCTAATGTAGTGCGTAAATTCGAACAAACTGGATCCGTAGCGGATATTGTGAAACCTGTGCATCATCGTAATGTGCGTTCGGCCGAAAATATTGCTGCTGTTGCTGCCAGTGTGGAGGATGACCCGAATGTTTCGATTCCACGGCGTGCTCAGCAATTGGGCTTGTCAAACACATCATTGTGGCGAATTTTGCATTTGGACTTTCACCTACATCCATATAAAGTCCAACTGGTACAAAAATTAGAGCGTGGTGACCATGGAATGCGTCGGGCTTACGTCGATTGGGTCAACGAACAACAGCAGCAAAATGCTGAATTTTCGCATCAAATTTTCTTCAGCGATGAGGCACATTTTGAGCTCGGTGGCTATGTGAACACCCAAAATTTCCGTATATGGGGCTCAGAAAATCCACACGTGATTGTTGACAGGCCATTGCATTCGCCAAAAGTCACTGTTTGGTGCGCATTATGGTCTGGTGGAGTCATCGGGCCGTATTTCTTTGAAAATGAGGACGGCGAGACGGTAACTGTGAATGGTGAGCGCTATGGCCGCATGTTGACCGATTTTTTTTTGCCACAAATTGAAGATATGGATACGGATGACATGTGGTTTCAGCAAGACGTCGCCACGTGCCACACAACACGACCGAACATGGCCATATTGCGAACGAAATTTGAGGGACACATAATTTCGCGTTTTGGTGATGCCAATTGGCCGTCCAGATCATGCGATTTGAACCCGCTAGAATTTTTTTTTGTGGAGTTATACGAAAGACCGTGTCTATGCCAACTCTCCGCAAACTCTTGAACATTTGAAAGACAACATTCGTGAAGTTATGACCGAGATACCCCGCCCCATATGTGCCGAAAAGTCATCGAAAATTACCTGTTCCGGATCAAGGTGTGCGAGGAAACCCTAGGTGGACATTTGAATGATGTTTTATTTCACACATAATGGCATAAACCAAGCTTTAATTTGAAATAAAAGTTTCATCGAAATTCGAATTCTAGGTGTGTTTTATTTCAATTTACTTTCGGAATTTAAAGTTGGAAAACCCTGTATTATGGTTAAGGCTGTTTCGCATGGTTTCTAACATTTGACTCAAATTAATGGGAATATAATGGCGTATCGACATCGTAAATCGTATATCGACATTATTTTGGAGAATCTGGAACGGTCGATACCAAAAACGGGACTGCAAGATAATAACTCCTTCCAGCAGGATAATATACGGCGACTCACTACATCTCCAGCTCAGAAAACATGTAACGATTTGGCGAAATAATTCTACATTAATAACATTTCAACCTAAGCTAAGCTACGGGCCCTCGTGCTGCTTCAATAGTGGTAGCAAGCGCTTCTGTAGGCACTCCTTAAGGTAAACCTGCCCGTTTACCGTGCCGGTCATCACGAAGGGGGCGCTCCGCTTTCCGCAAGAGCAGATCGCTTGCCACACCATGTACTTTTTGGCAAACTTGGATAGTTTCTGCTTGCGAATCTCCTCCGGAACGCTGAATTTGTCCTCTGCGGAGAAGAACAACAGGCCCGGCAGCTGACGAAAGTCCACTTTGACGTAGGTTTCGTCGTCCATTACCAGGCAATGCGGCTTCGTCAGCATTTCGGTGTACAGCTTCCGGGCTCGCGTCTTCCCCACCATGTTTTGCCTTTCGTCGCGGTTAGGAGCCTTCTGAACCTTGTATGTACGCAGGCCCTCCCGCTGCTTGGTCCGCTGGACGAATGAACTTGACAAATTCAGCTTATTGACGACATCCCGGACCGAACAACTCGGATCACGTCTAAACTGCTTAACTACGCGCTTGTGATCTTTTTCACTGACGGAGCATCCATTTTTGCCGTTCTTCACCTTCCGGTCGATGGTTAGGTTCCCGAAGTATCGTTTTAGTACTCTGCTGACCGTGGATTGGACGATTCCCAGCATCTTACCGATGTCCCGATGTGACAACTCCGGATTCTCGAAATGAGTGTACAAGATTAATTCACGACGCTCTTTTTCGTTCGACGACATTTTTCCAAATTTACGAAAAATTGACAGTGAAGCATGGCCAACGTGATCTATACACTCTTATCTGATTATAAAACCAAAGCTGAAGATATAATTCCTAAAAATTAAATTTCTACAGCGTTTTTTCCGTGATGCAATTTGATGTGACACACCCTTTATATATCAAATCATCATCTCTATTACACAGTCTCCCTCCAGTCAGCGAGCAGCCAACAGTCCTTTCTTACCACTGCGCATCAAGGGCAAATTCATTTTTTGAGCGGAGGCATGTGAATGGATTTGATATTGCGAACAAAATTACGCTGCTATATGAATTGATTCACCGCTCAAGTTTTAATATCGTCTGGTGAAGAGTTCTTGTATACTTTGCATCACCTAGCTAAATGTTTGTTTTTCTACGCACCATAGAGCTGTGTTTTGTTATTAAAAATGTGGAATGGTGGAATAAAAATATATTCGCCTATGTTCGTCGTAGTTCGTTCTGATTTTCTAATTGGATTTTTTTTTGGATTTGATTTTTCCAACGTCCCCCAGCAGCGATCGATAGAGAATTCTTAGGCGAACTTCAAACGGAGGATCTACTCAAGTAATTTTCTGGCCAAAACGGAGAATCTGAAGAACGGGTCAACATCTATTTTTTCAGCAGTTACAGTCACAGTCTTTCTCAATACTGATGCCATACACAGCGACTCAAAAGTTAAATCATTTCTAAGGATCAATATTGTGCTGTGAATGAATGATATCACATATATCGATTAAATGATATGAAAACCGATGCGCTGAATCACTTTCATATATTCAATGATTTTCCCAAATCATTTTTTTTTTAAATAAACGTATGTCATTTTGGATACCAGTTGATATAACTACTAAATAAAATGTTTTGCATGGATAAATTATTGTTGTTGTGAGACAAAAAATTGACAAAATGTAAAAATCATAATCCTAAGCTTTAAAGATCCACTTTCTCGTATACAGACAAATCATTTGAATGTCTGGCAAAAAAACAAGAGAATTTTCTCCGAAAAACACCCGCAGAAGAGAAACATTTCATTCATACCAACAGCTCGATTCTGACAACTCATCGGCAGAAAAACATCTTTTTTCACTCTGCACATCTCCGTGCTAACCGTATCAATAAATTTGTGTGCGATATCACTGTTCCGGCCCGTTTGACTGACCGGTCTCTGTTTTGATGGCGATGCTCTACGCTCGTATGAATATATAAGCAGGAGGGAAAAAAGCGCAAAAATTGGTTCCAGAAGCCCGCGCCCGCGTCTTCAATTTGGTTTTGGTGCTCTTCGAATGCTGCTCTCGTTTGTGTTCATTGATGTGCGTAGAGTTGTATCGCTTTATTCACGTTTTTATGCTTTTCCACCCGCGCCGACCTCGGCGTCAGTGTCTCTCCCAACAACACCCACCACCACCCACGCGGCACCATCCCCTCCCTCTTCACCCAGGGAAAGGAATGTTTTTATCCGATTTTTCGTTCTCCGCTTTATTATTCCTTGAGAAGGTCCGGGAAGACGAAGAATTTTTATATGCGTGTGTTTGGAATAATGAAGCCACCACGGAGAAGATTTTATCGCCTTTGCCGAAAGTGCGTGGTTGTGGGAGTGGCTGCCGCTTCTGCTGGCAGCGGTGGTGGTGGTGGTATTGGTTCTTTTTTCCGGAATATTGGCGGAAAAGCTTCCCACGGATGTGTCTTGAGCCATATGATTGTCTTTTACTGATGCGCGGCGGGTACGCGTGAGAGGAGAGGCGGGGGTTGTACGACTTCGGAGAAGTAGCAATTTTTACGCCATCGATTTACATACGCACGCCAAGACGCGACGCCGCCCGGACGGTTTCCGAGTGGTGTGAGTGTTTGGGTTTTTTTTTGTTAGACGGGTATCATTGAAAAACAGCGAGAGTAGCGAAAAAAAACAAAAGACGCCTAATCAATTTGTCTCAAGAAAGCAGCGTAAAGAGCTTCCTTCGAATTTGGGTCGTGCTTTAAACACTGCTTTGTTCGTATGTTTTGCTTACCAGTAACTTAGGGAGTTGCAAGGACTCTAGAACGATAATTTACCTGTAACGAGAGTGAGAGAAAAAAATGTTATTCTATGTGTATTCACTAAACTGGATTAAATCGTAATTAAAGGTAACCAGTAACGAGGATATATTTTCAAGCACCACCACCACCTTTTGGGCCCAAGTTCTTAAACCGTACCTCAACTACTTGTACTCATAACCCCTAAAATAAAGGATACGAAATATTATAGAAGGACTGTAGGAAAAAAAAAGTCCGCTCTCCCTATTCGTTTTTTTTCTGGTTTCGCGCTCGTCGTATCACTGTCAATTGTAAAGTCAAACATCGATTGCCGGTCCCCGAGCGACCGGGACTGACTGGCCGGATGCTCAATTGCCTGCTAGTCCGAGGGATTCCCTACCGCAGCAGTGGCACTAGTACTCTGCCAGCAATGATGATGGAGAGCACGCAGCGCGAATGAATGGAATCGATTTTCCCGGACTTGGCGCTCTTCAGCGTTCCTCTCCCCCTTCGCACTAACTTTCCCAGTTTCCTGTTGGTTGAATCGTTCTTTATGCGGAGAAATCCCATCCATTCGAAGTCTCTGGTGGGTGGAAAACATCCATCGGACCGGGCATGGAGCCAAACATTGACGCAAAATTGAACGAGTAAGGTCTTTTTTTTTGCGCCAGCGGAAAAACAGGTTTGCTCTTATCAAACGCATTTTTCCAGTATTGCCTGATGAGTTGCGAGTGGTGGCACGGGAATCGTGCAGCCCCTGACAGCACACAACGTAGAAAAAAAAACAACTCTAGCCCCCGATGAAGATCAGCCTTCTCGGCTTCTTCTGCGCCCGGACAGAGGAGGTCCGCTCTCGGAGGCCACATAACGAAGCGTTATCACGATTTCATTTTTCTAAACACACTCTTCCACTACCGTTCACAACGAGGAATCTCTGGGATGGTCTTTGTTGCGAGACTCGTTGTTGCGCTGACGTTGACTGACTATGGCCACAGCCTGCCGTAGTCCAATGCCTCAGAACAATCATTATTCCGCACAAAATGAAAATCTGCCACTACTTCCCCATGCGAGAACTCGGGCTGCGAAAATGGAAGCCTGGTCGGATTTGGTGTTAGCTGCTGCGTAGGATAAATTAGGTAGCAACAAAAAAAAACAACGTTGCTCTAGAAAAAAAAGAGGAAATGTTTACGTTGATGCCGTCTGCCCTGGACAAATGAAACACGACGTCAAGTGAAAGAAGGAAAGGATTAATTCCATTTTTGGCGAATTCATTCCTAGTGCGTTCAGAAAGTTCTCATTCTCTCGGCGAACTTTTTTTCCGATTGTGTTACCGATTTTCGTCAGTCAGTCTCGGGTCTTAAGCGGAAAACGGAGTTTTCAATTATCGGAAGACCGTACAGTTCGAACGCAACTAATTTGGGTATGATGCAAGAGAGTTTTTTAGGTGTGATGTGGAATTTAGCAATGTGTGTATTCCATCCAGAGTAAGAGTTCATATTCGTTCGCTCGAACGTTGACAGCATTGCATAGCTGATTCGTGAAAATAGAAAAGTGTTCACATAATGAAAGTTCAGTGTTTGATTAACCATAAAACTTTGAAATGTTATGTTTATCGAGTCTAAAACACACAGCAGGTTTATGAGTCACAATTTTTTTACACATGAATCTTATGAGGAAAACGTAATTTTGCACGACGCCTTAGATGAACTTCATGATTCTTAATATACTCCAAAGGTATCTGATTACAACTATTTACCTTATTCTACGCATATATTGGGTTGGGGAAAAATAAATGTCGTATATTGTCAATATATGGCAACACTTAAACATATCTTGTGTTGTACTTATCGCACCGGGTCATGCTATACGGCTATTTAAAGACGACAATCTGTGCTACAAGTGTCGTTTTGACAGTGTCGTAAGGAAGGTTTTGCTGTGTGTTTGGTGGGATTGGAAGGGAATCATCCACTATGAGCTGCTCAACTATGGCCAGACCCTCAACTCTGTTCTCTACTGTGAGCAGCTTGACCGTTTGAAGCAGGCGATTGACCAGAAGCGGCCAGAAATGATCAATAGGAATGGTGTTGTTTTCCACCAGGCCAACGCTCAGCCTCACACATCTTTGATGACCCGCCAGAAGCTACGGGAGCTCGGATGGGATGTCCTATTGGACCCACCGTATAGTCCGGACCTGGCTCCAAGTGATTATCATTTCTTCCGGTCCATGCAAAACGCTCTTGGTTGGCCTCAAAAGAGGCTTGCGAAAACTGACTGTCTGAGTTTTTTGCAAATAAGGAGGGGGGGGGGGGGTTTATAAGGGGGGGGATAATGAAGTTGGTTTCTAAATGGCAACTAAATGTTTGCGAACAAAACGGCGCATATTTGACTTAAATTCGATAATTTTATGTATGTTAAATAAAGCGTCAAATTTCGATCAGAAATATGACATTTCTTTTTCCCCAACCCTATATGTCAATTTAACACTATCGAAACGTAATAATAGATTAATAAGTAGAGTTGATCATTAAAGGTACGGATCAATTGTTATTCAGAAAGAATAACAATTGATAAGCCAGACAAGCATAATTGTTTACTATTTAGACTGTTCATTAAAGTAATAGTACACTTACAATTAGCTACAATTTGAGTTATTGTCGTCCTTCGTGCATTCGGTTGATTGCATCCTGATGTTGATTTAAGTTGCAAATTGAGTGTGAAAAATTCAAAACTTTTACGGTTTATCACAAAATGGAAAGTATTTTTACTGCAAAGCATCATGCCACTGTGCAGAGAAAAAAAACAGTTCCTTGGAGGTCACTGAGAGGGATTGCCAAAGAGGAACATATTGGTGTTCAATAAATACGTGCAAAAATACGGGCAGAAGATTTCATTCGAGGACATGCGAAGTGAACGCATAAATGAACCGGTGAATCCAAAATTCATACAACAAAATAGGTAAGTTTTTGCTAATCAAAAATGGATATTAGTTCGTGTGGAGCCTCGAAGCCCCACGTCGATT
Organism: Toxorhynchites rutilus septentrionalis; assembly: GCF_029784135.1. Lineage (NCBI taxonomy): Eukaryota > Metazoa > Arthropoda > Insecta > Diptera > Culicidae > Toxorhynchites > Toxorhynchites rutilus. Next base: position 124,712,254 of record NC_073746.1, on the reverse strand, counting down.
GTGCCATCGGTCGGTTGAAGCTCATGACCTATAAGAAGCAAAAGCATTCGATAAGAATCTCCCCAAGCAGGTTTTCAGCGTAAAACGAAGGTCTCGAAAAATGTGTGATACGATTTCTGTCAAGAATAACTATTGGATCATAATGGACGGCAAGACATTCAACAAATTGGACTATAAATTATCACCAGGATACCCAAATTACATCCTTACATTCTCACTTCGCAGATAAATCCATTTATAAAAAAAAAAAAAAGATAACGAAGCGATGGTATGACAAGCATTTTTTTCCTTTCATGTGAAAGTAACATTATCAGAATGCATAGGAAACAATCACTACCTGCTTCACGTTCCCTGAATTTCGGATGTTTCAATAGTTAATCTTCTTATATCTTGGTTATCGGACAATCGACTTCTTCTGCTTTATAATTTCTATGGTAAACCATTCACTCTAAATATTTCCTGCAAGTTTCAGTGGATCGCAATCGAGGGTCAATAGGAGGATATAACTCTGTGGTCCTACTTCCAAAGTTTTAGCGTTACCTAATTTATGAACCATGAGTTAATAAATAAAACTATCTTTATTTTGACGAGAGCGAGGCTCTTCGTTTATTGAACAATAAAAAGGGACTGATCATTATATCTATGCTAGAGTCTTACAAAGCCTGGCTCTAGCATTATCTCATTTTTACACATTATCTCGTCTCGTTCTTATCGCATCTCTTTCGTTATCTCCTTCTGGTAACATGTGGCAGGGGTCTGGTTTTTATAACGGGTCGTTATTCCAGGATGCGTGCTGACGGAATGGTACAGTACCGATTGCTGCACTGTGTGTTAACTCATGTCTTTCATAAAAAAAAATTTAACCAGTTGTGTCGAGCACGCGACCGCATTGTTCACGTTGACACATTATTTTATTCAAATCGCTTGTTTATCACCTCGGTGCTTATCTTAGTATGTCATAAAATCTTAAAACTATCTTTCTAGTAGAAGTTGTAGAAATGTATTAGAATCATCAGAAGATGATTGATTAATAATTCATCCTTGCTCTCGCGAGAACAATACACAAGCGTGCCATACATCGCAATTTGTATGCCCTTGTCAATGAAAACACTGCACTGAGTGTGCAACGCGAAAGTTCTCTTATTTTTGTACTTATTTTATTTTCTCTGTTTACACCCCATTGGTCACAGCCGATTATATATTTGTTTCCTCCTCACCATTATGCCATATTTTTAATAAACAAAACAGAAAGCTATTATATCAACTCCAATCATCTTCTGGCTGTTTAAATATTTTCCGTCGAAAAAATGTACTTTTATTCTTTCTGCTTGAAACTAAGTGTAATGCAAAAATCTACTTTTTGAAGAAATTTTGTTATAAAAATTAAAAATCAAATTGTTACTGAGTTCTTTAAAATTCATAACTAAAGTTCACTAGAGAAACGGGATACTGCCGTAATCTCGCAAAGTGACGCAAGCGCGAAAATTTACATTTTCCTTTTTTTTTTTTGTTATAGATTGCTAAATAATACCAAATACTTCCAAAAATCTGCGAGCTTTTACCGAAATGTGATAAAATGACCCCGTGAAAACTTGAAAATGGAGTAACATAAGCGCCATTTTGACTGTGATGCGATGTTATTTTTTATCTGATCTGATAGCATAGGATGAACGAGCTGGGACATTGAATTTCACATAACAACATCTTTCGTAATAGACGTTTATCATAATGAGGTTAGTAAAAAAATCCATCTCCATGCAGTGCTACATTTATGATTGCAATGTTGTTTAAGAAATACGAACCATGTGCTTAGATTGTCTCTGATTGAAAATAACGTAAAATATTTAAATTTATAAAATCAAACTCAGCCTAAAAGAATAATTTATCTAGATTGAAGTGTATTCCTGTTATCACATATTGCACATAAATATTGCAAATAAATAGTTAAAACTCATCAATTCTATTTGTTCCCACAGCAGCCGAGAAAACAATAACCTTGACGAAAGATCCTTTTCGATCAGAGGAGGCCGACACAAATTTCGCAAAAGCACGTCAACTCCGAGAGCAATCTTTCAAACGGTATGCTGAGAAAAGACTTGCGAAACACTTTTGTTAATTGTTAGAACCATAACCGGCATTCGATAGATGCTAATAAGAGAGGAGTAATTCGGAGCATATCTACTATATCCACTGAATTGTAAGTTATTAGCAGTACTTAACTTTAAAGAACATTAGTATCATACAATGTTAAATTATAGTTGTGAAGCTCATCAAAAATAAAGCTGTCAGAAATCAGTGTCCTGCTCACGATTACTTCCTCGATTCTCAACATTCTTCACAAAATTCAACATGGATAAGCGTTCGCAGTCCTCCAAAGGAATGAACTACAAAATCTCCCATTCCTGCGTGTGCTGTGATCGTCAGGTTTCGGCCAATGATTTTGTATGCTGCTCTAAGTGTAACAGGATATGGCACATCTCATGTGCAGGTGTAAGCAGTTTAGTAGAAAACCGCGATTGGGCGTGCGCGAAATGCCTCCACATTCCCACGGAATCGGTCTCAGTGTCAACCATCTCATCCACCCGCAAGGCTAGAGTCGAGCTCCAATTACAGCGACTTACGGAGCAGCACGAGCTAGATAGAAAGGCTCTGGAATTGGAAAAGCAATATTTGGCAGCCAAATACCAGTTACTGGAGCAATCTTTTCTTGAAGAGGAAGATGAACTTCGCAGTATCCGAACGCGAACTAGCAGCAACGAATCGGTGGAACGAGTGCAGAAAGGAGCATATAGGTCCCAAATCGATACACAATTGGAAGAGGTAGCTCCGCAAGGGACGACAACAGAAATCAAAGCTGTTTCCGATGTTGTCAGTGATCAAGGTGATGGAGGTGCAGTATGGGGAAAAAAATGCAAGGAGTATACTCGCCACCCAAAACTCATCCGAGGAAGTATATGAAAAAGGATTGTTTCTGTGAATCGGTGAACATGGAGGAACTTCTAAATCAGCTCCGAGAAAACCAGCTGGGATCACGGACCATTTTCAAGCAAATATCTGAATTACAAAATCTAGTGGAATTATGCAGATTACAAATCGCTACGTAATCCATACCATTCCAAGGGTGCTAATTCTAAAACCGAAACAATACGGAATGAGACAGGAAACCCACCGTCTCTAAAGAACATTCCTTTGAACTTAGAGAAGAACTTTTCCATCAATCCGTTATTGCAACAACAATGCAGAACTGACGCGAAATACAGCGCACTGAGGCCGCAGAAGAATACCACACTTAATCGACGAAACAATCGCGCATTTAAGCAGCTGGAAAACTACGCCACTCGGCAGAAGCAGAACCTCCCGCCGGAAATTGTATCCCTTCAGCCACTAAACGTTCTGACTACAGTATGTGAACGTGATCATCTTCGAAACTGGGGGGAGTCCCCTCTTGAATCGGAATTCCCGCAGAAGTGTCACGCAAGAGAAATTCAACGAATATTTCCACCCTCTGTGGAAGTTCCAATCGAAGCCTCGCAAGGTACGCATGGAAAGACATCTCGTCAACCACTCGAAGTCCATCACCATGAATCTGATGGCGAAAAAATTCGAAGAATTCCGAGTCCAGTACAACCGCCAGCTTCAGGAGGTATATTGATTCGAGAACCAACACCACAACAATTGGCAGCTAGACAAGCTCTTCCACGTGAATTGCCTACATTTTCCGGGAATCCAGCGGATTGGCCAGTATTCATCAGTAGCCAGTATACATCAGTAACAAGTACACTACCGAAGCATGTGGTTACAGTGACGGCGAAAACATGATTCGCCTTCAGCGTTGCCTAAAGGGTGCTGCATGGGAGTCAGTGCGGAGCAGATTGATTTTACCAGCGTCAGTTCCACAAGTAATCGAAGCGCTGAGAATGCGTTATGGCCGTGCGGAATTGCTAATCGAATCTCTTATCGATAAAACCAAGTCAGCACCATCGCCACGATCTGACCGGCTGGAAACGTTAATCGAATTTGGAATGATGGTCCAAGCTCTCTGCGATCATATCATAGCTGCAGAACTTCCGGAACATTTGGCGAATCCAACATTGTTAAAAGACTTAGTCACTAAGCTTCCGACTGATTACAAAATGCAGTGGGCGAGTTACCGCAGACATCAGGATGTTGTGAACTTGAGACCGTTTGGCGATTTCATGGAGGAGATTGTACACGATGCTTGTAGTGTCTCATCAGTGCAAATTCACGAGCCAGCCACTAAGTTAGACCGTTTGAAAATGCATGATAGGCACCTAGTTCATTCCGAGATTGCAGGAAATGACCCGGTAAACGAGTGCAGTCCTGCTACTTCAGAAGACGAAACGACGAAACCAACCAAATGTGCTATATGCCAAAGGGAAGGTCACCGTGTAAGAGATTGCAAAGTTTTTCTAACACTTTCAGTTGCCGAACGTTGGAAAAAGCTTTAAGATCTAAAATTGTGCCGAACATGTCTTTCCCGACATGGCCGTCGAGCATGCCGTAATATTCAATGGTGCGAAGTTGATGGGTGTCAAGCACGCCATCATCGTCTTCTCCATTCATTTACGAACTAGAGAGACAACAATGCTTGGAAAGCCTAACAACGTGCAACACCACATCCCCAAATCCATTATACTTTTCCTATTTTTCCGCATTTTCCTGTAACCCTACATTGTGGAAGCCTGTTGAAGTTTTGAGTTTTTATTAGACGAAGGCTTCGAAAAGTTTGACGGCTGAATCGGGAATTACAGGATGTGTTTAACCCCTGTGTCTGAAGTAGATTAGTAATGTCACCCCTGAAGAACCGAGCTCCGAATGTGTTAAATTCGAAATCTTCGACGCAGAAAAGAGTAAAATGTTCAAGATGAGAAAAGTTGGTATCATTGAATCGTTGATTTTGCCAATGCAGGAAGCATCGATGGAAAACTGATCAAGTGTCACAAGCATCTAAAGGGCCTAATGATTAGAAGTTATCGGAACGCTATTCGGTAGCTTTTAATAGGAGTAGACAACTTGCGGCTGATCGTTCCACTCAAGGTTTAGGAAGGAGCAGAAGGAAGTCCGATTGCGACAAAAACACGGCTAGGCTGGTGTATATAGGACGGTCAAGGAAGCACAGAATATTAACCACGAAATTACCACGTTTGCGAATAAGGAAGAGAGTCGGAGTTCACCAAGGCAATCAAGAAATATTTTTCATACAAAGAAACTGGCGTCAAATCAGTTACCAGCCTAGCGTCAGAAGTGTATAAACGGGTTTTGTGCATCATGAAACAGACAACTGTACGCGTGAAGGACTGGTACGAATCGGGCCTATTATGGAAGTTTGACAAATTCAAGTTTCCTGAAAGTTACCCGATGGCATATAAACGGCTGCAATGTTTGGAGAGACGTCTGGCGAAGGACCTAACATTGAGAGAGAACATCTAACGAAAAATTAAAGAGTATCAGGCTCAGAATCAGGAATACAGGCTCGTCTTACCGCATTTTGAAAACAATGGGTTTGACAATACTTACTCACTATAACGAAGACAACCAAGTGGTTTAGTTCAGTAAATAACCTGGAAAATGGAGATCTTGTTCTAATTGTTGAAGACTCAAGACGTAACGGATGGACGCGTATTAGAATTGTTGACAGCCAATGATCAAAAGGATCGATCGACCAAGCGATTGTTCAAACCACCAACGATGTATTAGATGCTCCTGTCTCCAAGCTAGCGCTCCTAGATGTGACAGATGTAGATGGAACCGAATACAAATTCGTGTTCCACCGGGGGGAGAATGTTGCCACAGCAGCCGAGAAAACAATAACCTTGACGAAAGATCCTTTTCGATCAGAGGAGGCCGACACAAATTTCGCAAAAGCACGTCAACTCCGAGAGCAATCTTTCAAACGGTATGCTGAGAAAAGACTTGCGAAACACTTTTGTTAATTGTTAGAACCATAACCGGCATTCGATAGATGCTAATAAGAGAGGAGTAATTCGGAGCATATCTACTATATCCACTGAATTGTAAGTTATTAGCAGTACTTAACTTTAAAGAACATTAGTATCATACAATGTTAAATTATAGTTGTGAAGCTCATCAAAAATAAAGCTGTCAGAAATCAGTGTCCTGCTCACGATTACTTCCTCGATTCTCAACACTATTGTTGATTACAAGGAATTCAAAATAGTATCGTTTATCGTTAAGCATCCATGGATAAAGCTTCTTGGCGATGTTTACTTTCCCCGACTGCTCAATTCCTTTTTCGGATGAATTGATGCTGAGTGTTGATTAAAGGGTGAATGTTCGTTTCTTCAATTCTTTCAGCTGCGATTGGGCGAACAGTCGCTAAACTCAAAACATCATCGCATGAATTGTATCTGCTTTTCACATGTAGAATATTAGGGACGCGGTAACATTCTTTTTAACACGGATGGCTTCAATTACATTTTGGATTGTAAAAAATCGGTGCAGTACATAGTTGTAACAATCGGCTTCTCAACTACGTTAGTCTGCTCGACGCATGCTACAAAGTCGAAAAATGTGTAAAGTTCTCCTCCCTGATGCTTCCTCATGCTTCGCTCAACGGCGGCATGTTGAAGAAAATAATTTGATACAGATTCTAGTAATCTTCGATGGATTTGCGTCAATCGGTTGTGGAAACAGCAATTGAGATTTGCTATTTCCACACCAAACTGACGTTGGCAGCATACATTTTTCAAACATCAAGCCGCAATGTTTTTCCGTGAAGTTCAATGTTTTGCTGCGTATACATGTAATTTTAAGAAAAGTCGTGTACTGAAAATTCTGCCCTGTGGCGTTTACGTCAAACTGCTAGATTACGGCAGTGTAGCGTTTAGTTATATTTGATGGAGTATGTTCTGTATGTGACAGTTTTGCTCCGAGGTTAAAATGAATATCGAGCAGAGCCGCTAATTATTGTTATACAGTTCCGAAGCCTCAGTTATAGTGTCCAGCAGCAGTATACATTTCATTTTATTTTATGAACATCATTTTCAATTTATAAAATTTGTTATATCCCGAGAACGGCTGGTTCCTGGATTGCATGGAATGTTTTTCACACAAAACTGCATGTAGTTTTTATTTTATTTTTTATATTGCTTTTCTTCATTGGTTACGATTTCACAGAATCGAATTTTCATAGTCAACTATTCATTAATTGCTTCATATCTAGTAGGTTTTGGCGCATAACGCAGTTACTAATGGAATGGAAGCATGAACCCTGAGTGGAGGATATCAAAAACCATGGATCGATATTCTCATTTCTACGTATGATCCACACAAGGAAAATTTAAAATAACAAAACATAAACATCTCAATTCAAACGTTAGGCATCTTTAATTATTCCCTCTTAAGCAGTATTCCATCAAAGAAAATAATTTTCAAATTAATCGTTGTGGTGCACAAAAAAGGAATTTTAGAAACTTTTTTGTATTTAATATTAATTTGTAGGCATGTATTTGTGAAACCGATCCAGCGTTGTGTATACATCTGTCAGTGATCTGTCAGTCTTTTATTTATTCATTTTGGCTTAACGTCTTTACAACATGGCCTGATTCACAATTTTTCTCCAATTAACTCGATTCGTGGCTATCTCTCTCCAATTCCGCGGGCACTCCGTGCTCATGCTTCACTTGGTCTAACCACCTTGCTCGTTGCGCTCCTCGTCGTCTCGTACCAGTCGGATTCCCGATGAACACCATTTTTTGCAGGATAGTTGTCCGACATTCTTGCAACATGTCCTGCCCAGCGTATCCTTCCAGCTTTGATCACTTTCTGGATACTGGGTTCGCCGGTGAGTCGCGTGAGCTCGTGGTTCATCCTTCACCTCCATACGCAGTCCTCCCGTACACCGTCGAAGATGGTTCTTAACACCCGTCGTTCAAAGACTCCGAGTGCTCGTAGGTCCTCTTCGAGTATTATCCAAGTTTCGTGCTCGTAGAGGACAACCGGTCTTATGAGTGTTTTGTATAGGGAACATTTCGCACGACTGCTAAGTCTGTTTGACCTTAAATGTTTGTGTAGACCATAGTAAGTACGTCTCCCATTGATGATACGTCTCCGGATTTCACGACTGGTATCATTGTCAGACGTTACCATTGAGCCAAATACAAATTGGTCCACTACCTCAAACTTATCGCCGTCGATCATTACACTACTACCTAATCGGGTCCTGTCGTGCTCGGATCCGGAAGACAGCATGTATTTGGTTTTAGACGTATTGACTTTCAGTCCAATTCTCTCTGCTTCGTGCTTAAGTCTGGTGTAATGTTCAGCTATAGTCTCAAATGTTCTGCCGACAATGTCTACGTCATCTGCGAAGCAGATGAATTGACTGGATCTATTGAAAATCGTACCACGAAAGTTAAACGCCGCTCGTCTCATAACACCCTCTAGCGCAATGTTGAACAGTAGGCTAGAAAGACCATCACCTTGTCGAAGCCCCCTGCGGGACTCGAATGAATCAAATAATCCATCCGATATTCGCACATAGCACTGTATTCCATCCATCGTAGCCTTAACCAGTCTTGTCAGCTTCGCGGGGAAACAGTTTTCGCTCATGATTCTCTTTTCGTGTACTTGAATCGTATGCGGCTTTAAAGTCGACGAATAGATGGTGCGTAGGGATTCTGTGCTCACGGCATTTCTGGAGGATCTGCCGCAAGGTGAAGATTTGGTCAGTAGTGGACCGACCTTCGATGAAGCCAGCCTGATAACCCCCCACGACTCTGTTTGTCAGTGGCGATAGACGACGGAAGATTATTTGGTAAAGCACTTTGTAGGCTGCATTCAGGACGATGATTTGCACGAACAGTCTAGTTTGTCCCCTTTCTTGAAAAATAAGCCCATCTTTCCACTCCTGCGGTAGCTATTCTGTTTCCCAAATTCTGGCAATCAGCCGATGCAGATAACTAATCAACTTTTCCAGGTCCATCTTGATAAGTTCCGCTCCGATGCCATCTTTGCCAGAAGATTTGTTGTTCTTAAGTTGTTTGATAGCATTCCTAATTTCACCTATCATTGGGGGTGGTATATCTTCATTATTTACAGCACCAAAGTAATCAGTTCCATCGTCATCTTGATCCTCTGCCTGTACGCCATTCAGGTGTTCATCAAAGTGCTGCATCCACGTTCGTTCGTCAGTATACTCCCATCCTTATTCCGACACTTTTCCGCTCGTGGCACGAAGCCTATTTGGGATACATTGACTTTCGCGTCTCATGAGAACGGTGCAGCTGTTCTAGTTCTTCACACTCCTCCTCTTCCTGGCTACGATGTCAAATTTGCGGTTTTTCAATAGTTCGAAAAGCACACGAGTACTTCCGATGAAATTAAGAGATCGACAATTCCACGTCCCGAGTCTACAATCGTTAGTCCGTATTCGTCGCCTGGGTCTGTGTCGATTAGTCCGGTTAAAATCTTCTTGTGTATCGTTCGTTGCTTGGTGTTTTAGTGGTGCGGCTTGCAAGGCCTGCGACCAACCCCACTATCTCGCAGGAAGACCATCGTGATACTGCTGCGTGATACACCCCTTAACCAGTGCAAGCCAGAAAAACGAAACGAAAACGATTACCCGTTGGATTTCATTAAATTAAAAATTATTTAAATAAAAATATATTTGAAAATAGATAGGTAAATGTTTTGTCTGGAAATATATTCATTATGTTATTTTCCTATAAGGTTCATTGACTTTCCAACAACTTTGACGAACAATATAGAGCTGGATTTTGAGTTACGATTTATTGAAAACAGATCAATGATGCCTTATAAAACAATCAGTCGCAATTAAAGATGGACAACAAAATTTGTGGTATATTAAAAATTGTAATCTGGTTAAGTATGCTTTGCGTCTTTGTACTTCAAATTATCAATACTATGATGAAAAATGGATTTTTTACAGTTTCTTCCCACTAAGCCAATATATGACTTTCAAAAGAGACGTAAGCGTCTGGACAGAAGTAGAGTTAACAAATTGCTAAAATTCATAAAAACAATTTTATACTATCTTAGTTTGCGTGCTAGTTGAGAAAATCTGCTATATGATCTACTATTCGAAGCATCCAACTAATTATTATTGATTGCTGAGAAGTTTCCGAAAAGTACCGCAGCAATACACACATTCCCAGGTACGCTTCTCACAAGCCACCATGGTTGGCAAGTTTCGCTGAATGGCGAAATGGTTGCTTTCGCAGCATCGACTTTCGTTCATATGTGTGCACAACACAACATACCAAACCGAGTCCAACCAACTAGCTCAGCTTTCATTGTGCCTCCGAGCGATCCTGGAAATAATATTCGGTGAATTTCCACATCAAAAGAAATATCACATCTCTCACGAGCAATAAACGGTATCAATGGAAATCCCGCGGATCAGCGACGCCAATCTTGCTGCTGCTGCTGATGGGTACTGCAGAAGCCGATGACGATGACGATGACGACGAGGATGACGATAAAGAAGACAAACAGACCCGAACTTAGAAATGTGCGTTCCAATCCTGTCGTCGGCAATTGTCATTCTCCAGGAATTTTGTCTATAGGCAAAAATATCGAAATTCACATTCTATTTACAAGTTTCATGCCGAAATCATTCCGTTTTTGCCAGTGCCAGTGGCAGTGGTTAGGTTGGATGAGCACTCGGCAAACGACAATCTATTTACCCCTTTTTGCGTGAAACACAGAAGAAGGTCCTTTCCATCTCCCGACCCGCTAGTTTGCTGGGTTGGTCGGATCAGGAGGAAGGAAGACCTGCGTGTATTAGGTACCAACCGTTCCGAACGCATGCCCCATCCCCGACCCCCCTTACGGAGCTCTGCTCTGTGCGCTCGCTCTTTGAAGAGTCTTATTTATTCGAACGTTATTGAATTTATGTGTATTCTCAGGCAACCCCGTCTTCACCCGCTCGCCTTCGTAGCCTTCCGCATATCGAACCGGAAACTGAACCCGGTGGCTGATGAGTGAAAGTGAAAGTGAGATCCTCCTGACACCACCGCGTGCGGATACAGCCGGTGGAAGGGTTCCCGCACCACTCAATGGGAGTGGGAGTAGGGAGGATTTGAATTGTTTGTTGTTTTCTCTACATTTTTCCATGTATAAAATAATTATGTATAGAAGCACGCACTCGCTTCATCTTCCCCCTCCTTGCCAGGATGCTGCTGGCAACGAGTGCTCTAATGACTGATAACGCAGCGCTCTTGTGTCGGAGTGGAAGCAAGTGGGTGGCTTTGAAAACTTTGCTGGCGAATAGGGATGAGGGTCCTAATGCGCATTTCATGAATTTTCAGCGAAAGTCTCAATCGCAACCAGGCAGAGAATGTTGAAGCGATGAAAACTTTCTCCTGTCGTTGTCGCATGACGAGTTTTTTTTTGCTGTTGTTGGGTGTATATGACGAGAGGAGCTTCATCTCATTTTGTTTGTGCGCCGGAAAATAGAGCAACATTTCAAACGGATCCGGTGACGATGACGGCGCGGGGATCGGAAAATTGCTCCCGAAGCGGAAGGCGGAGGCGGAAAGATAGTGGAACAAGTTTAGGCACGGCCAAAGTTGGTAAATGGGTTTTGCTATAATTTTTCGGGGATGATGCTGAAAAGTGTACCGAAAAGTTGATCTATATAATGAGAGTGAATAATTTAATATGAACGAACCAGTTCATAACCAGCTGATTGGGCAAATATGAATCGAAGCGAGCAGTATGGGAAGATTGCTTCAAAATTTAATGAAATATAATTTGATTTTTCAGAATATAAATGCACTTAAATACACGCACAAACATTCTTAATAGTCCGTAAAAATCATAAGATTTCTGAAAATACAAGAATACACTAAAATGTTCAACCGATTATACAACCAGGTAAAAAGGTAAACCAGGATCACGCAAAAGCATCATATGGTGAACGAAATCTAGGTCTAATTTCTCGAAAAATTACGATAGATGTTGTTAGGAATAGTGTAGGAATCATTCCGAATTGTTTCAAACCCTCAGAAGGCTGTAATATGGGCATGCTTACCGTAATGCTTTTCAATCCGGACGACTTTTTAATCCGTATACTTTTTTACCATATTCAATATCATACCTAAACCATAACATCTTTTGCGTGTTGAATTAATGTGACTGATGGTTACTGTTGTATTAATTTAGCAGGTACCAAAGCACCTATGTGTTGACACAACAAATGTCAAAAATCAAAACAAATATTTGTGTTTTACAAACTCATGTCCGAAATAAAGAACACATAAGAAAGATGATTTTAAATCCAAGCGGATCAAAAATTAACGATGAAATTTGTTATTGAAGGAGATGCATAAGAGTATGTCACAAGCCTTAGAAAGTATATGGAGCCTAGATTTTCGATTTGGGAGACTGCAAAACTCTTCGATATACTAAAGTTCGTAAGATATTATCAAATGATAAAACTAGCACGCAAAATCATGCTATCAAACTTGGGTTTATTCGGTGCAAGGAATTCTTATAATACCTAAGGATTCTAATACACGAGGATAAAAATACTTAGAATGTAGTAACACACGTAAAGTTTTTGACATTTATATCTTCAAAATTTAATGACATGCGTGCCAATAAATAATTTAAAAAAAAGTGAAGGCTAGGTTATAAAACAAATGTTGACAACGATAGAATAAATGTTGAATATTTTTATACACGATAACGAAATTGTTTAGTGTTTTGTAGCTCACGCGTCGTAATATAAATGACGCGATGGTGTTTAAGTGTTGAAAATTACGTATCACACAAAGCTAGGGTATATTTTGAATACTTTATGAGGAAAAAAAACAGAATACACGCATGTATTCGATGGATTCGAATGCCGTATCGCATTTGAGCATATTCATAACAAATCGAAAGCCTAAAACATATCCCATTATGGTTGAGAATAATTTGATTACGATTGAACATTCTTATACGCGACGATAAAATTCGGAATTCGTATTCATTGGATTTTTTTCGGATATTTTGCATGGCGATTTAACAATTTTAGTTGATAACACGAGATTTTTTTCCGCTATACTTACGCATACGGCCTGACAGACCGAAAATCAATCAGGTGGCTGAATTAAAGGACTATTAAAACTGAATGAAGTTAAAAAAAATAATTTCTGGAGTCTTTTTCATTCAACTATATCTTTTTCTTTTGATAAATACCAATAACGCCTGAGCACACACAATGGCAATATTACAGAGACATGCACAATCTGTGAGTATACGAGTTACGATTTTGCGCGTGAGTACAGGATGGTTAATAAAACGTGTATTCTCTCGAGTATTGTTAAAAAGATCCATTAATAATATTCTGAAAAATAGAACTCAAAATTGAATACAGATATCAATACAGATTTTCTGAGAATATTTGAATAACATTTTTTGAACGAAATTTCATATTTCATTCTGGCAACCCTGGTTGACAAAAACCTATTGTGCTGGGTAAGAGCAGAAAAATGGCTTTTACGACCATCTGCTGAATCGTCGAACGATTATACGTTGAAGGTTCGAATAGTAAAAAAAATATTCAAAAGCATACCCGATTAATTTGGTTTGAATGAAAAAATTCTATCCGAACTTGTCCAAATGCTAAGCATATGATTCCTTCGGAACTTCATGTATTTTTTTCAAGCTTTGAGATTTCCCCCGTTTTTTTTATTGCTACCTTATAATACCACCTTCTAATTCATCACAACCATTTCTTTTCTGCGTGCACAAGAAACATGTTATAACAAAGCTATTTAAATAACACAATGTCCTGGTAACCGTGTAAAATTCCATCAAACCTCAACGGAGCATTCCATTTTTATTACAGTGTATATGCAATAATAACTATGCCAATCAATGATAGCAATATTATGTTTCAAAATTGGACTCATAAATTTAATACAGATTTTTGGGGGAAAAACTACGATGAAGAGATTTTTTTAAACCAAAAACACAGATGACCGTTTTATTCGGGGGATTTTTTAGCCAAATTTTCCAAATAACCAATACAGTACAATGCCAGCCGCCATCGTTAAATAAAATTAAAATCTTACTTTCACTAGTTTGTTATTTCATTGGAGAAGAAGTGAAGCTCTGTGGTCTCTGTCGCGAGTGTTTTAAGACTAGCTAGAATTGAGGTCAAATCTCCCTAACGTCGAAGATTGTCTTAAAGCAATGCGAAAATCAACAGAATCTTCAAGTGAAAACGCAGTGAATGATTCATTTTTTGTCGTTCGCTAAATTCGGTTGAAAGCTTCTACAATTTAACACACCTGCTCTTTCATACTCTCTCTCTCTCTCTCTCTCTCTCTCTCCTTCTCTCTCTCTCTCTCCTTCTCTCTCTCTCTCTCCTTCTCTCTCTCTCTCCTTCTCTCTCTCTCTCTCTCTCTCTCCTTCTCTCTCTCTCTCTCTCTCTCTCTCTCTCTCTCTCCTTCTCTCTCTCTCTCTCCTTCTCTCTCTCTCTCCTTCTCTCTCTCTCTCTCCTTCTCTCTCTCTCTCCTTCTCTCTCTCTCTCTCCTTCTCTCTCTCTCTCCCCTTCTCTCTCTCTCTCCTTCTCTCTCTCTCTTTCTCTCCTTCTCTCTCTCTCTCTCCTTCTCTCTCTCTCTCTCTCCTTCTCTCTCTCTCTTTCTCTCCTTCTCTCTCTCTCTCCTTCTCTCTCTCTCTCCTTCTCTCTCTCTCTCTACCTCTCTATACCTATACGGTAGCGCGTCCGCTTATTAAGCAAACGACCGTGAGTTCAATCGCATCTATTCATTGATCTGCTAATAGGTCTTTTTCAAGACTAGAGACGAATGAACTTCGTTATTCAAAGCCTCTATAATAGATAAATCAATCAATCAATCAATCAAACGATAGGAGCACATGTTCCCAAGCGAAGAATATGAAAAAGAGTTCGCCACGAGTAGAATGAAGTATGTAGTGACAACTGCGGCGTGTTCTGCTCAATGATATTTAAAATAAACGTGTAACAAAGAACCTAATGTGATTCTACGTCTATTATGCGGTCGTATTTCGCCCACAGCCCTCTTACTTCTTTAACAATAGAACATTTGGCAAATTGTCGGAAAAACAACATTTTAGTTGAGCCACTTTTTTGCAAAGAGAAACTGCAGCTATGATTTCTGTTTGAACAACTGTATGATCATGTAAAAAATCACGATTTAAACAGCTTTGTGCGGTCCAAAAGTAGGCAACAACAAAGGTAGGCGCATTGGACAGTTTAAAAAGTTTGAGGACGATTAAGTAGAAACATTTCTTTATCAAGACTCGCGTGGAACGCAAGAACAACTTGCGTGACTTATACAACGATTTAAAAGCGTTTCGATTCACTTGAATTCTTCCAGAGTTAAGGAGAACCTCGACTGAATCCAAAAGATGATCCGAACAATGATGTATACTCGAAATGCTGCTTGAGCACTATAAGCATGAGTCGTGCTGATGGAATCATTAGAGTGCCATCCGATTATGAACCGCTGAAACCGGGTCGAATTACTACTGGAGAGATATACAGACAGCAATTGATTCGTTTAAAGTAAGCATTGATCGAAAATTGACCAGAATAAGCGACCAGACATGAGGTTGTAATATTCATCCGATTTAATCAGTGGCCAAATACGGTTAAATCTGTTTACGGCAATTCGGACACAATTGTAAAGACACTATAATAGAGCTATAAATTAATGTGTAGTGATGCAAAGTCATATTCAACTGAGGATAGTCAGCGGACTATGAAAAAAGTCGCCTTCGTATTCAATTGGAAATGGCTTCTTCCAGCAGTTTCTCCGTCAACATGACTCAAAAGTCATTCGGGCGTTGAGTTGCTATCTCAGACTACGACACGACTATCGCATTTCATTCTTCCCCGTCAAATGAACTTCAAAGCATATTGAAGTGACTCCCCCCAAAATGAATTCGTATCTCTCTCATGTATCACGTATGCATGCATCGATTTTTGAGTTCAACGTGGTTTGACACTACACAGCTGAGCTAACTTTTCGTACACGAAAAAGACTCACACTCACGAAAAAGACTCACAGACTCACGTACACGAAAAAGACTCACACATATAAAATAGTGTGCAGTGTTGTATTCAGAAACACTGACAAATTTGTGATTTTTGTTGATATAAACCCGTTTTTCTGTATGTTTTCTTTCACAAAATTGAACTCGGAGAAAAAGTGAACTCAAATTTTGTTTAGAATTCCTCCTAATCTGCACGCTATTTTGCACGCATACCTGATAACTGTCTAAGTTCGTTGGTTTGAGTTCACGGTATAATAAACCGTCCATTAATGGTGTAACTTATTTTTTTCATCAGAAATCAAGTTTTCGTTTCACCTTATATGGACGTAAAAATAAGATTGTGTACGCGGGTAACAAGATTCATTACGGGGGGAGTAGAAGTGTGGATTAAAGTCAAGTTGAATGAAGAGGCAGATTTGTATTCATTAGACACGTCAATTAGAATAACCATTGATTAGAATAGTTCATCAGTCATCCTCGCTCTCAACACTTGTCAGTTTATATCCTAGTCAATTCAAATTATGTTGACGGCGAATGCCGAAGTAGTCCTAGTCGAAGTGAAAGTACTGAGAGGAGAGTCTATTTTCATTTTTCATCTTCGAAGATTTCGGGCCCTGGTAATCATACACTGTGTATGGTTACTACATGTTTAATACTGATGGTTAATGTGTATGATACACTTCAACTTATAGCTCTATTATAGCACTAATCCAACATCTCTAATGTCATATATCAATACATCAATTTTTTTATGTTTGTTGGCCTGATATCAACCTTGTCAATGCATATAAGCATTAATGAGAATTATCATTAATGGAAGCTTTATATGCACATATAATTCGCGAAAGCTCTAAAAAAAATCAATAGTTCTGTTTTGAGGATGCTGAATTAAACGACTATTAAAACTGAATGAAGTTGAAGGAAAAATATTTTCTGGATTTTTTTTTCATTCAATTATATCATTTTCATTCAGAAAATACCAATAGCACCTAAACCGTACACATAGCAATGTTACAGAAACACGAACGGTCTGTGACACCGTGTGCGAGTATCTTCTTCTTCTTCAATGGCACTAACGTTCCTAGAGGAACTTTGCCGTCTCAACGTAGTATTACTTGCGTCATTTTTATTAGTACTTAGTTGAGATTTCTATGCCAAATAACACGCCTTGAATGCATTCTGAGTGGCAAGCTCTAGAATACGCGTGATCACAGTGCAAGTCGGAGAAAATTTCTTTGACGAAAAATTCCCCCGACCAGAACGGGAATCGAACCCGAACACCCGGCATGTTAGTTATGACGCTAACCACTCGGCCAAGGGAGCGAGTATACGAGTTATGATTTTGCGCGTGAGTACAGGAGGGTTAATGCAAATATGAACTTTATGAAAATATTTGTTTTTGTTGTTCTATATTTGTATAACAATTACTGGTTTTAACAAGTATCACTGTTAAAATCAATAACTGTAGCATTTTTAAGGGCTATATTCATGGCCTTTTTAGCATTAAATATACCCTATATGAGCATACAAAGGGAAGCAAAAATTTATTCAGTGTGCTTTATGTTGATACATTGTTGATTTAGGGCTTTCACTTAGTGTTCACCGATTACTTGGGGTTGCACTCTAAAGAGAAGATTGAGCCCGATGGCAACTTACTTACACGACCAAGGCGTAAAAGCAAAATAGTTGCAATTTCTTTTAACCAGTTTTGTAACAAAAACAGCAAGCGACTAACATCATTTTGAAGTTTCCATAGTGTGTGATGTATGAGTGAAATTATGGTGTGATTAAATCAAAGATCACAATGAAATGAAACGAAGCATTGGTTTTTATGCCACTTAGAGGAGAACGCTTGTGTATTTTGCATCACACGTACACTTTGTTGTTGGTTTGAGTGTTGCCAAATGTTGATTGGAATAATTACCATTAAGCAAGTTTAATGTTTTGTTTATCAGTGGAATAATGGTGGCGATGAAATAAACATGTAATCGTCTGGGGACGTGAGTATATCAACTAAAAAAATATCGCCAAGTTAACCGTTTAAGCTACAATATCCAGAAAATGCTTGCGATGCTTGGTCATTATTCTCGCGCTCGGCGTATAATTATCGTGAGTGGAAGAATGAATCACGACTTAACCATCTTCAGCTGATTCCGTAATACCACGGCTCTTTCCCAAACCACTAAAACGTTCTGCTGAAGATTCATTTCAAAAATTTCGATGCATCCGAAGTGATAAACAACTGAGTTATATAACTTAGTTAGGGTTATATAATATAATAATATAATAATATAACCTTGTAGTAATACGTATTTTTTTTCGGTTTCTTCAGAAGCCATATATGATGAGCTTGAGCTTGAGCTTGGGTAGACTGGAAACTTTGATTAATCTGAACCAGCGAAATTGCACAAAGAATACACCGAATGACGTTTAAGAGCAGCAAATCATTCTCATTGTGCAGGTTTCGGTGAATCGAGCTTTAAATAGTCGATAAAGACGCCGGCCACGTCCTTACAGTCACCAGGGGAAGGGAAGGAATGTTAGTATGATATTCGCCCCCCGAAGACCAGAACGGTCGCCTTTATAGCGTGGTTCCCTAGCGATTACCAGGGAAGGGATAGTTGTTAGTGGGGGGAGGTAAGAAACAGGATTCACTATGATGAGTGATGTGATTAGAAGTTTATCCATTTCTTTCTTTTCATAATAGCCATGGATAACAGCTATTACAACCATTCTCCTTAGCGGCTTCGGACCCTCTGCTCTGGATCTTAATAGTTTCAGGTTTTTTTCGGAATCTACCATAGAGATCCGTCAATCGCAGGCGGACTTTGTTCAGAAGCCATATATGATGTTAATAATATTTGCATTGGGCTTTTCGAGTTTCGAGACCGTTAAAAACCAATCATAAAACAAGAATACCCAGATAAATAATTGTTGAATGAAAAATAATAGCAATGTGAACATACAAACGTGGAAACACATTTCATGTGCAGTTTCTACAGCAAAAAGATCATGCCAGTTGAGCTCAATCTCAACAAAAATTTGAAAGTTGTTCAGTTGTGTATTTCTCATTTAAAATGCAAAGATCCATGGGATTCACTAGTGATCCACTATTTTATTCTGCTTATATTTTTGTTATTGAAATATTCAGCAGAAGTATTAGATTCGAATTATGATAGACCAAACTAAAACGATTTTGTATAACTCTGAACCTTCATTTGAACGAAGCTGATTCATCAACAAATCCTCGAGAACCAGAAACGATGCACTTCAATCCAACCTCACGTCCTCTATCTCTCGAGCACAATCCATATCTGGCGGAACCCAATCGCAAACGTGGAACCAATTTCTCCGGAAGTAGCCATTCCAGCCAGGCACATTACCGGCTGATAAGCCAGCCCAACCATGCGCTGGTTAGATATTTAAAACCAGAACACTTTCCCCTCTGCACGCCCCTAACTGTGCTACGCGCACACACTCAGACGCACACACCAGCAAAAGGTTGTGACGACAGCAAGGACTTTGCAGCAACAGCAGGGCAAAAACTTGGCTAATTTATTTCTCAAGTGCACACGCAGGAGATGAAAAAGGCATCACCATCATTAATTCAGAGCAGCGGAACACAACTGCCACACGGCTGGCCCGATAAAAGTGAAACCGTTTTTCCGTGCGCTTCCTCTGGCACCTTTTTCCATCATCCCTTCCAGCCTGCTGTCGGGTGGCGTCACGGCAATAGATGTGGGACGTCGTCTCATGAATACGCATTTTGAACCAGAAATTTTCCCGCTGCTTTTTCCACTACTAAGCAAAGAGGAGTGGTTGAGATTAGATACGCAAGTGGGTTCGGGCTGAAGTTGCGGGGAGGAGGAAGTATGGAAAAGGGGGAAATGGAAATTTAGGTGAAAAGTTTCCGACACGCCAGAAGACTGCTGCTGGCTGAGTGCGCCTTGCTGGGAAAGCTTGCCGGGATCCGCGATGAGTCGTTACCGAAAGAACAGGCAGTGTAATATCGGTAAAAGTTTCTCGTTTGAAAAATTTCTAGTCTTACTTTTGAATAGATCTTTGAAATGCCTCTGATGAAGATGGAAAATTTTAAAATGGTACCCCGTCACCGGAGGAAAAATCAACGGCTGAGCGCGGCGAGATGATTGCCATTGACGAGAGAGGTGAAATCAGCGGAGGGATTGGTTGGATTAAAACTTGAATTCAATTTAGAAAATTAAACCATAGGAAGAAGCTGCAACCGGAGCTGAAGGCTTCCTCTCCGCTGCGACACCAGCAGCACTCGCTAAATGAGGGCTTTGTATTCCTAGCTAGCTTTTTACCGGGGATGAGATGTTTTCTCGTCCTCTTTCAACTAGAATGATTAGAAAGTTTTCCTGCTCCCTTGCGTGTTCATTTTCATCCCCCGTCCGGTGGAACTTTCTTCGTCATCCGTGAAGAATAAGAGCATCGGTAAACTGCCGGGAAGAATGCCAGTTTACCATTGTTACCAGCGACCAGTTATCCACGAGATTTATCAGAAAGAAATCGCTGAAATTGCTAAAATTTCCAGCATTCTTGGCAGGAATTACGAGCGAAACAATCGAACGGTAGGCGGTTCTTTCCGGTGTGCAACGTCCTCCGCAGCGTTGCCCCGCGCTCATAAATTTCGCTTCCCTCGTCTAAATCATTGTAGCAGAAAATTGTTTTCCAATCTCGCCTTGTCTGTGCGCGCTCTGTTATTCTCTTGCCGCTACAATTCGAAACGGTGGCGGCTGCGGCAGGAGGGCACGATCCATGATATCGGAAAATATTTCCCGCAAGCCATCAGGAAAGTTCGCACGACGCTGGGAAAATTTATTTGTATATACACGCACACTACGCAGAAAGTAGTGAAGTAGATTCTTGCTCCCGCTGTGATCGAGCAGGAGCGAACGAAATCTGGTTTTTAGGAAATATTTTATTTCTTCTTTAGGCCAGAAAGCGTTCTTTGGGCAATCAATTTCAAATCAAGTTGAAACATTGCACAGAGCCGGTTTCTGGTGGTGGCGCTGGTGGTTGGGGGCAATGGTCGCTGCAAAAACAGAACTGTTCTCTGGATCGCAATTCCCACCCAATAAAGCAGCAGCATCAGCATGGTTTCATTTCGAGCTTAACAAGATGGAAAAAATGAAATACCATCCGTCCACATTGCTTTTCCTTTAAGGGTTATGGGTTTTGTTTTGCGCAACGATGAAACAACTTGGAGCTTTACAGCGAAATGACAGCCATTATTCTCAATTTTCATAACATACATTCTATCGCTGTCACGTCGTTTGGTGGCAACTGAAAGACACACACATTATTAAATTTTAATCCTTTTGGCTCTATTCGGCGAGGTGCCAGGATCATCAGGGTAGACTATACTCCACTCGGGGTCGCGATGACCAGTTGCAATCTAGACTGATAGACCGGATGGAGAAAAAAATCATGTCCATTCCAGACGTCAGAGTCAGACTAGAATTTTGATGGAATGTTTTTAGAAGATTGCAAAATACATTTTGTTTTGAGTGGTTTGTTTTTCAACTTAAAATAATGCATACAAGCATACCAAAAAGTGCATTTTTTTTGTTTGAACCAATAATTTGGTGTCTGCCATTTACTTGTTGAAGATTATTTCATGAAAATACAAATAAAGTTTACGAAGATGCTGATCTGAATCAAACAATGCCGTTTTTACGTCTGTGAATAACTGCTTCCGCGGCAAAAAAAAGAAGATGTTTCCACATCGCATCGTGGCGGATGATGAAAAATGAGTTCGCTACAGCTACTCAATGAAAAAAAAAGTCATGGCGAAGCCAACTGAAACCATCACTGGGGAATGGTATGAATTTCAATTGAGGTGATTGAATCGAGCAATGCGCGAAAAATACTCACAGTACAAGCAGTAGCCTGAAAAATTGATTCTGCAGCATGATAATGCTCGACCTCACGTTGAAAAATGCTCTAAAACTTTGGATACACTCAAATGGGAGGGATGCATCATCAGAAAACACCCTGTTATGGAAAAGTTTATACGTTGATAACTTCCGGAAGCATTTTTTTCATACATATTTATGATTATCTGTGCATTCAACAATAGCGAAGAATATGCAATTGGAGTGATTGCTCTACAGACGCAGAGAAGAAAGCGAAGTAAAACTTATTGCAACGAGCGAAAAAAAAAGATATCAATCGTTATTTCAATTCCATATTTCCATATTGCTATAGCCATCCAACTGTTAACACGTTCGTCGCCCAAAGCGACTTTTTTGAGTTTCTTGCGGAGCCCAACTTGCGGATAAATTATTAAATGAAAATCAAACATAGTTTGTAGACAACTTTTACACGATCTAGCAATATTTAATTTATCTTGAAGATGAATTGACAACAATAATACATTCCAAAGTCATATTATATGGGTTTTGAACTTTGTCTGGTATATTGATCGAAAGCAGCATGAACGAATTTTGAAAAGCCTGCATTCAGGCACTTTCGTTACTGTCAACAATTTCAGGTGATTATCACGAACGTTAAGTTGATCTTCATCGCTTGCAGTGAATTTTTATTGAAAACGTGTTTGATTTTTAAATTTAGAGAAAAATAAAGGACCAGGAATACGGAAACGCAACATTAGTTTTCGTTGAGTGTTGACCGTTGTGCGGTGTTGAGCGGTTGAACGACGTTGAGCGTTCCGTTTCCATTTCCGCTTCTTTTTTCATTTTTGGAAGTATTGCGGGAATGAGAATTGAACTCTCAACCTTTAGCGTGAGAGGTAGGGTCCGTTTCCGTTTCCGTTACTGATTTCTATGCTCTTTTACTACCGCCATTTTGCTCTAACACGATCTTAGTTCCTAAATCATTCTTTGTCTGACTCCACTTCACTAACTCCATTTTCGGTCTTCCAGGGCCCTTTTTAATGAACCGAAAGCCACCATCTTCTTTTCCAAAATGGCATCGGAATATGATATTAGACTTCTGCTGTTGAAGCCCTTTCATCCAATACCCATATCGTTGGGGTTTTATATCATTACTGGTCATTTAGAGCCAGGATCAATAAACCGGAAACCAAAACAAGATTATGTTCGTTTTCCGCTCGTGTGTTATTGTCACCCATTGCCACTACAATTGGGGGTGTATGCCATTTCCGGCTAATCGGGAGTAGATTCATAAAACATAGCAAGAGTTATACTATACATTCCATTGCCGAAGTCACCAAAAACAAGAATATTTTGTGATGAATGGTCATCTTTTACCATTAATCGATTTCACTCTCAATAAGTTGACGTTGAATTTTATGCTGTGATTTTCACTAACACGCGATTATCTTCAATTTCGACGTTACGAATATCATGGCGAAAACGAAGATGCAAACAAAAAATAAACTTCATGGCAAGCTGATGTTATTGTTCATTCCACTGGTGTTCGTTGATAGTGTTGTTCCATATTTATCGACTCTCGCTTGAGCAGTAGATTATCAATACAAGGCAGGCTGAAATTCGCCGTATTCATGAACGTGAATATTTTCGGCACTGGTCATGAAAGCTGTTCGAAATTGGTGGAAAATTATTGTGTACACATAGAAATTCTCGTTTTTATAAAATGGTCCTTGTAGTATTTTTCAGCCAAAAAGGTCGCATCAAAAACGTCACTTTGCTAGGTAGGGGAGGTGGGGGTAAAACGGACATGTAAAAAAGAACTTCAATTATATCTTTGGAAACTCATTTTTTCCAAAACTTTCTTGCAATTCAATATACTGTTTTTCTACCTAATTGGCCAAATATTTTACAAAAAAGTGTTTTCAATGTTTTTTTAATGAAATTAAAACATACCAAAACGTGCAACATTTTCTTCGATGCGGGTAATATGGACATATAGTGGGGGTAATATGGACAGGTTTGTAATATATGGAGCGTAGAGGTTTATCGATCGTGAGAGGAATGATTTTATTCAACCAAGATCTGAACTCATCACGAATGACCGTTGAATGATGAAAAAATCGAATTAATCCACCTAGAAGTGATATCGTGCTTTTCAGCAGTATAAACGGACAGACTATTTTGCTTTTGGTTCCAGTCAGCTTCTAAACAGTCCACATTTGGCGATTTGATTTCCATTCATAGACGCAGGGCATTCCTTAGGAATATATTAAACAAACTTTTCACAGTCCATCTCACTCCCACTGGTAACTGTCCGTTTTACCCCACCAGTACAATTATTTCAATAATTTAAATTTTTTTAAATTTCCTCTCAAAAATGAATTTACTTTTCCGTACGCACCTAATATCGCTTCTCTGTTAACTTACAAACCGAAATATAACCGTCAGCGAATTGAATTTTGATATTAAACCACTCAAAATGCTTAATATCGAAGCAACTAAAATTACATCCACACGTGGAATCATGTATGTTTTTCGGTTTGTGTTTCCCTTTTTTACTTTTGATCAGTATTCATTGCCATAGAGTGGCTTAAATATTATAGAATAACATGTAGAAAGTGTTCTCATTAACAGAAATCTGAAATTCAAAATGTAACTATACAAATCAACCACCTGTCCATATTGCCCCCACTGTCCGTATAATCCGCGGTTCTCCTACTTAAAAACTTGAGAGTTTTTGTTTTTTTTTGTTTTGTGTGAGAAAATGGAGACATTGGGACCAATAACGTCTGTTTTGCGAAAGTACCTATTGTGAGGATGCTTTTAGTGGAAAACGTGTAACGAATGGTTTCAACGCTTCAGAGGTGATGATTTTAGTATCGAAGACAAGGAGCTTCTCGGAGAGGTGAAAACGTTTGAAGAATCAGTGTTTGAGACACTTCTTGATAGAGATTCAAGCTAAACGCAACAGGAACTAGCCAAATTATTAGGCGTAACCCGACAGGTAATTTCATATCGTTTGCGACCATTAGGGGTGAGTCACTTGCAAATTGAAGCCGAAATTTTCCGTTGCCATTAACCAAAATCAACGGCCAAGCCACAAATCCGCGATACAAAGCTCATGTTGTATATTTTGTGGGATCACCACGGCGTGGAACATTTCTACTTCTCTCGACTAACGAAGTTCATTGTTCTTTTAACTTTGTTAATATGTAACCGTACAGTCTGATTAGAAACGCTAGACATTTTGTCTATTGGGAATGGTACACAAATTATATCACACACAAAGGGGGAAGGAGTTTGAAAGTAAGTGAAAAGCAATATATCATGTTTGCCCTATGAATTTTACACCAATGAAGCGTCATTCCTTTTTTATTATTAACTTTGCTGAATCTTTTGCCTGCACTCTTTCATTTATTTTCCTCAAAATTAAACGTTATTTCCCGGCCTTAAGAAAGGCCATTTGGACTCCATCGTCGCCGCCGCCAGCTAGCTGGATGACTGCCAAATCGTAATTGCCGCAAAAATTGAAACCGCAAAACGGACAATGCATATCTTTCCTTCTCTCAATGCAAGGTGACATGTGCGAAATCGACTGTCAAATCAAGATAGAAGCATCAAACGAATATTTCATTACACAAAATAGTTCCACTGAGCGGGTACAGTAGCAATATGCCCAAATTAACTCTCAGCTTCATGGTGTCAACTGATCGCTGTCTGGAGAGAAACTAAATTTGTACCATCATACAAATGCCATACAAATGAAACACAAATTTCTGCATTACTCGAAAATTAATCAAGCAAACGAAACCAAATATGGCATGTGGAGGTTTAAGGGTGCAATAAATGTTTCTATGGTGGTTAGACATTCCTCCCCCTCTCTAAGGGGGGCTGCCATACAAATGAAACACAAATTCCAGCATTACTCGAAAATTAATCAAGCAAAACATGTTTCCGGATGCAATAAATGTTTCTATGGTGTATAGACACTCCTCCCCCCTCTCTAAAGGGGGGCTGCCACACAAATGAAAAACAAATTTCTGCATTACTCGAAAATAAATCAAGCAAGCCAAACCAAATTTGGCATGTGGAGGTTTTGTGATGCAATAAATGTTACTATGGTGGTTAGACACTTCTCCCTTTATCAAAAGGGGGGGGGGAGAAGGGGGTGTGGGCGGGACGAAGTTTGCCGGGTCAGCTAGTAGTAAATAAATTAGGATTTCGTGTTTTAGCCGCGATAAAAAACACTTTTAAGATATGCATGAAACAGTTTCAAATCAATACTGTATTGAACACTCATATTGTGGAAAAATTATGAAAAAGATCATTTAAGTGATTGTTTACAAAAGTTTACAAAACTTCTAAATATCGTTAAAATTATTCTATTTCATTTCATTCATTTCCACTATGATACTGTGTTCAGTGTTCAGATTCACAGTCGAATCCGCAAGCTTCCACTTATAAACTCTGATCCCTCCCTGGTGAATTCACACGAAATGAGAAAAAACAGTAAAATTAATTTCCGCGAGTGTCAACGTCTCGTAGCCTCTGTATGGTGTCGTATGTCGCGAACAGCAACACCCAAACAAAGAACTGGACCACTCTTCAATCGAAAAATACAACCAAAACCACCGGCAATTGCAAACAACGCGAGCGATACGACCGGACCGGGAAAGCGCGATGTATGAAACATTCTTTCCAAATTCAACTTCGCGATGACAGCTCAGCAGCATCCGTTCGGTGGGACCAATTCTCATATTCATACCCTCCGACGTGGTGCCCGATAGCCACTCATGGGCACACACAATAAAATTTTAAATAAATGTCTAATCCTTCGAAAATCCTTTTCTGGACGATTTCTGTTTTTCCTCGAAGCGCGTGTAGTTGCGAGTTTCCGCGAAATTTGCGGGAGGGTTGCTGCGAGTCAAATTTCGAACACCAAATCCGGTCGAACGGTGTGAGTCTGTTTTTTTCCCCGGAAAGGAAAGCAGGGACAGGCTTTTATCTTTGCGACAAGACTTCAAAATCAGACCGCGCGCGTCTGGACCGGATGTGGCATTTCTCGCATTGACTCACGCTTAGCCCTCACCGTTTGACAGATCATCAGCGGCTCGGCCGGATATCGGCGACCGGGAAGCGGTTACCTGAGAATGTGTTTATTTTTCCGAACCACCACCCAAGTATAGAAAGTTTGTGACAGTCTCACCTCCTGACTCACCTCCACAGACCAGCGTGACGTCTGTCAGTGTGGCTGAGTCGAACAGGTTGGAAAAGGCCGCCGCCAGATTCGACGAGTAGTTGCTCCATTTGAGACAGTACTGCTGCTGATCCATTTTGATTGTTTGGTGTTGGGGTTTCAGCTTGACTTTTTGTGTTCACCCTCTCTCTCTCACTCTCGGGGGAGGTTGCTTGCTGTTGCCGTTTACTGGTGACAGCTCGTTAGATGCGAGGGGCTGTCAGGATCTGGAAAATAAGAGAGAAGGTGTTCGCTAAAGTAATTTGAGCAAATAACGATGTTGCAATGAAAATACACTGAAGGCAATAATTATAAAAAAATAAATCGCATATTATATATCTCGTTCCAAAAACAAGAGCTTCGAACGTGGTGTACCTATAATAATTAGAGATAAAAAATAGCGTTGTTGATCTGCACAGTTATCGAAATGTATAAAATATTCAACCCGAAGCCAGTTTCTGATTTGCCCCACGGCAAGGCCAGACGCGCTGTTTCAATCATACAAATGAGGCCCCAGGAAAGCAATTTTGAATACATTGAGAGTCAGTGCAGACTGCGGTGTTGGAGACCTTGAACGACCTCATCCAATTTATCTACGTTTAGCACCGCCAACTGACTGACTGGGCTACTCCAGAGGAGTGCTATTCAGAGGAGTGCCTTCGATTGGGACAATTATGCAATCGAATCTTAACTCTCGTGATTTTTTTCTTCAAATTTTTCGTATTTCAAAAAATTCTGTAATTCTCTAGGTTGAAGTAAAAAAAACAAAATCCTATACCTCTGAACATTCCTCCCAGAACGGGAAATTAAAGCAGCAAAACTTCGGCTTCGGAGTGGAAACTCGTTATTTGGGATTACGGTGGGAAAGCACCAAATCAGTTCTGCGGATTAATGACTGATTGGAATAGCAGGAGCAGCGGCGGACGAGGCAAACCTAAGACGGAGAGATGAACGTAAACGATGCAGCAGGAGGAAAAAAAACTTTGACGAACTACTGTTCGTCCCCACGGTTTGATCACCACCGACCGCCGGATTAGTGGCCACAAATTGGATTGGAAGAGCAGGAGGAGGAAAAAAAATGTATCCATGTAAGTCGATGCTACGCGGTTAAACGGAAGCAAATATATCAATGTTGAGTGTAGGTATTGTAGATATCTGACCTACTGAACGAGATGTTCTCCAACGAACAATTATGGGGAGATATTTGGAAAAGGAAACCAATTTTATGCCAAGCATGCGGTCATCGGTTTCAACAACATCATAACTACTTCAATGCCTCATATTTGCGTTACCAAGCTAAAAGAGGCGAGGATTTTCTTAGATAATATATCAGTTGAAAGACTGTGAATAAGTTTTGAATATAATGACTTCAAGTCAATTTACAAGTGGTTGTTTTTATGCCCCGAAAACTCCTGTTTGCTTTGGAATGCACCTTGTATATCATCCATCAATTCAAAGCGCAGGTTTCTTACCTTCAAATAGCACCATTGACTCCAAAGCAAACGTGAAAAGCTCCACAAGGGTGAAATCAACTCCCCGCAACAATTCAGCAGTAGCACAATAACCAAGAGCCGCTTAATTGCAACTTTATAGAGCACCCCGCTGTGAAAACGGACCTGAAGACCACGCACAAAACTACTCGCACAAAAAAAATTAATATTTATAAACCATTATGTCTAAAAATATAACTCGTTAAGCTCAGCTGCGTTAAAAAATAGCGAGAAGCGAGGTTTGTGACACCAATATAGCATCGGAAGTGGTGCGACGCAGGATGACGCGTATCGGCGAGAAACGCAGCTTTATCGAGGCCGCCGCCATCATTGTGTCTGTCCAACCGGCGAAACGCATAAAACGCACCGTTTTTTTGTGTTTTTTTTGCTGGTCCGCTCTGTTGGTGCTTCCGGATCAATGGTGTTGCATTGTGCAGATTTTAGCTCCAAGCAGTAAATAAGCAATTGAAAACTCACACGCCACAATTGTGCGGAGGAAGCCTTTGGGAAGCGGATCGGTATGAGTGAAACTGGTTGAGCCATTTATTAATTAGAGTGAAGGTTAATTCAATCGATGCGTTTCTTCGGCCGTTTCTGCTCCACAAACGCACTGTTTGTCGAGGGGGGTTGCGGTTTCACCATTATGTTTGTCCCCTGTCTGCCATCCCGCTACGCTTTTTTATTTGTTGGTGGGATCCAAAAGAGAGGTGAAAAAATGCAATGATCGGAATTACTTTATTTAGTAATTAATTCGCACTGTTAGGTGGTAAATTTTGGATGTGACAATAACGTAGCCCATAAGAGTATGCGAAGGCAGTTTGCTCGAACGAAATCAGATATAATGAGGGTAATATTGAAATTGTTGTTGAAATTGAGTAACACCTTCACAATTTTGTTCGTAGTTACGTTTGTCTTGGAGATAACAGATCTCCTAATTCAGGCATTCATCCTTCAAATCACTTGATTACTGTCGTGTGAGCATGAATGTACGATTATGTATTTATGTTTTTGATCTTTTTTAAGGTCTGCATGAATATCAGCGCATCTTAGAGAAGTAGTTCAAGAAAATAGGAATTACTGTGCACAGTGTTGGGACAGGTAGTGAAAATGGTCAAAAGATTTTTTTGAAATAATTTGTTGATTTTACTATTCAAAGTAGTTTCCCCAACTTCGATACACTTTTTAATGGTCTTATGCTCTAGCTTATTTTGATAAACACCGTTCAAATGACCCTGATGTCATAAAAAAGTACTTCAATATTTGCTTATTTTTTGGTGAAGAAAAAAAGTCACAGAGTGCCAAATCATGTAAATGCGGTAATAGTTTTAGAACATTTACGCGATTTTGGATCAAAAATTAACGATAAGTGACTTGTGGCTCAGCTCATTGTTATCAAGTACTAACTCACCTTACAGAAAACTCTCGTCTTAGATAGATAATCATCGCCATACACATCTGACCCATTCCAGCGCGACGTGACAACGGTTTGACTCACTAAAAACAGTTTTTTCTCGTTTTCATGTATTAATCATACGATTTCCAAATGGTAAACGATTTTAAAGTGAAATTGAGAAAATGTCCTAAAAGAATCTTCAGTTGGAGAATATTTTGCAGTTGAATTCGCTTGTTGCCAACCCAATACTTTTGTGACGTGACAACACCTGTCTTTTTGCGGGTTCCGACTTTTGAACATTAATGTTGTATTTTCAGTTCCGTTTCAAAACATACAAATAAACTTTGTTCTATAATTTGTCAATGAAAGATGAACGTAGATTCCTACGTACTCAGTTTTTCGAAAAACTCGTAAGAACCTGCATTTCGACGGCATGCATTTTGTGACGTGACAACGCGCTCTATGCGAATAAACAGTCTCCACGAAGAGTTGTCACGTCACACAATCAATAGGTTGTATTAAATAAGAATTTCATCGTATTGTAGCAAGCTATATACTATTTTTCATGTTTTTACTACTCTAAATACCTCTCACATTCCTCTGAGATCTGTCCTTCCCCTTCCAAAGGTCCATCCTATCGGGGAATGTGGCCCTAACGTGACCGGTGATCCTGAACCTACCCCTCTTTGTATCTCAGGAACGGTACGTCCTATCGAATTTTCAGTAGAATCAAATGAAAGGTGTCATAACGCTGACAATTTGATAGCAAGATGACTTTTTTTTGGCTCTCTTCATTTTAGCTTTTTTGCGCCATTTTGCGTTTTCATTGCTTCAAAAACAGAGAAGAAATATTTTTGACCTGTATGAAAAATGAGTTCAATGTTCAATTAGATTGTGAAACATTGCGAAACAAGGCAATTGTAAATGCTTATGGTATGTTCATCAAAATTAGCTATATAAATTGAATCTACATGTTACCTATAATACACGGTATGTCTTTATTTGGAAAAAAGCCAGGGTGGTCCTAAACCGACCTTCAGTTTTTATATCGTGATTGTTTAACACGTTCACTCTGGCGCTTGCCATCAATAGCTCACTACAGGGAGACGCATTTGATTTTGCTATCAGATACTTTGTATGCATCCGCGCACATACCTGTGCAAGGGCTTTTATGTTTGCGTGCTAAAGATGACTTTGACTTTGACGTTGACTTCGATCGTTGATTGATCATTGATGTTTGCGTGTGCATTTGTATGTGCACTTTCTTTGTATAACTCCACACACGTCGCTCTAAGGCTGAATTCTTTCCACTCAAACATTATCTCCTTCTCACTTAAACCCTATCTCTCACTATCGAATATTATTCTTTTTTATTTCTCTCGCGCACTCATGGATATATGCCAACATTACCATTCACGATCGTATTGTGGGATTTCATGCAGTTCCCTGTCTTTTATATCCGTTCTTAACGAACCGCAAATCACCAACCTCGATTCCATAATGGCATCGGAATACGATAGCCGACTTCCGCTGATAAGTCCATATCGTATGGGGTTTCCATATTTTTTTAACATTCAATACTTACCATCAACAAACCGGAAGTTGAAATAAGATTACATCTTACAGGGTTTTCCAACTTTAAATTCCGAAAGTAAATTGAAATAAAACACACTTAGAATTCGAATTTCGATGAAACTTTTATTTCAAATTAAAGTTTGGTTTATGCCATTATGTGTGAAATACAACATCATTCAAATGTCCATCTAGGGCTTCCTCGCACAGCTTGATCCGGAACAAGTAATTTTCGATGACTTTTCAGCACATATGGGGCGGTATCTCGGTCATAACTTCACGAACGTTGTATTTCAAATGTTCAAGAGCTTGCGGAGAGTTGGCATAGACACGGTCTTTCGCATAACCCCACAAAAAAAGGCTAGCGGGTTCAAATCGCATGATCTGGACGGCCAATTGGCATCACCAAAACGCGAAATTATGCGTCCCTCAAATTTCGTTCGTAATATGGCCATGTTCGGTCGTGTTGTGTGGCACGTGGCGCCGTCCTGCTGAAACCACATGTCATCCGTATCCATATCTTCAATTTTGGCAAAAAAAATCGGTTAACATGCGGCCATAGCGCTCACTATTCACAGTTACCGTCTCGCCGTCCTCATTTTCAAAGAAATACGGCCCGATGACTCCACCAGACCATAATGCGCACCAAACAGTGACTTTTGGCGGATGCAATGGCCTCTCAACAATCTCGTGTGGATTTTCTGAGCCCCATATACGGAAATTTTGGGTGTTCACATAGCCACCGAGCTCAAAATGTGCCTCATCGCTGAAGAAAATTTGATGCGAAAATTCAGCATTTTGCTGCTGTTGTTCGTTCACCCAATCGACGTATGCCGGACGCATTCCATGGTCACCACGCTCTAATTTTTGTACCAGTTGGACTTTATATGGATGTAGGTGCAAGTCCAAATGCAAAATTCGCCACAATGATGTGTTTGACAAGCCCAATTGTTGAGCACGCCGTGGAATCGAAACATTCGGGTCATCCTCCACACTGGCAGCAACAGCAGCAATATTTTCGGCCGAACGCACATTACGATGATGCACAGGTTTCACAATATCCGCTACGGATCCAGTTTGTTCGAATTTACGCA
Source organism: Toxorhynchites rutilus septentrionalis (assembly GCF_029784135.1). Taxonomy (NCBI): domain Eukaryota; kingdom Metazoa; phylum Arthropoda; class Insecta; order Diptera; family Culicidae; genus Toxorhynchites; species Toxorhynchites rutilus. Next base: position 124,679,555 of record NC_073746.1, on the reverse strand, counting down.
CTACATTAGCGATTGTGTGCTCTGTAGGCCGTCCATGACGACCAAAATCCGTCCGTAATGCTCGAAAAACATTTGCCGGGTTTTCATCATTTTTATAGTATAATTTAACAAAATTAACACGTTGTGCGATGCAAAATACCTGTTCTTCAAATGCTTGTTTCTCATAAATTACAAAATGAAACGTAGGTCTACCTACTGCTCTTCAAACAAGCATTTAATCACCCATTCAATGCTATATAGAAACCTAAAATATTTTAATTATAATTATGTAGTTTTTTAAACTTGTCTTTCTCAAAGGTTGGTGTATAAAAAATAAATTTGTTACAAAAAAATTACGATATAACTAGTGTTTATTCAAATAACATTTTAATTTTTCTCCTAAAACTAGATTTGAAACCATAATAACCTGCATAACCTCATGGAATGGGTCATCTTCCTTCGTTTTCAATCTCTCCGATGCAAGTTTGTCAAGCTTCGCATTGAATTTTACAACTGCTCTTTGTTCCATGTCGAGATTTCCTCGAAAACTTAGAAAACTTTCTTAGAAACATACTCATGTTATTGAAATTTGAATATCTAAACAAAAGAAATTCGGTAGATGATGATTAATATCTCAATATTGAATGTATCAATACATAGATGACATCCCTCGTCGCTAAGACATACAATTTATATCCCAGAACTTGAATGACACGCTGTGTATGTGTGGATTCCCCAAAATGTAACAACTTATTCTGATGTGATGAACATATCGTGTTGTGAAATAGTAATGATAGAGATGAAAATTATTTGTATTATACCACAGGAATTTTATCTATTTTATATATAAAATACATGTGAATAGCTGTTGGATAAATATCCATCTTTATTCGAGGATTGTACTGTTCTGTTTATTGCAACAAAAGAGTTGAATTAAGTCGCGGAACATTTAAAGGAAGTCATCCCTTATTCTCGCTCAGTAATTTAAATAGTAATAAAATGTTAGTAAGACTATATAAATGCTCATATATTCAGCAGACCTAATATTTATCATTAATTTGGAAATCTACTTGAGCCAGTTAAACGAGTTAATGAAATTTAAAAAAAAATAAAATAAATTATAAACAACAAAATGACTTTTGAACAAGAATTCTATCGTAACCCCCTGATAGGAATGACACCAAGGGGTTGCTAAGGTGGTCGCCTTTTTGTAGCCAGCGTAGAAAATCATGAGCAAAGAAATCATAACCTAAAATTAAAAATGAAGCGCTTCGTGCGATTCTACTGCAGTATTTTAATCGCAAATCGCTAAATAAAGCTTCCGGATGGGTATACAAACATTTAAGAACTATCCAACAGAATCATTGTACAAGCCACCGCAAATGCTGAACATATTTGCATAAATATTAACTCCAAACAATAAACAATGCGTGAGTCCTGCGCGAGCCCTAGCTTTCTGCTGTCTAAGCTCAATTTGTATTGGTTGGGATAGGGGTGCCAGGACTCTTTGTTTCACACATTCGTGCGACATTCGACATTCGTGCCTGTGCAACATTTAATTTTCTATTATTATGGTAGACTCGAAGACAGTTTCAAATTGTTAAAATGTCAATGAAAATTATTAGTTGATTCTATTTGAATATATGAAACATGTTATACTGACTCTTACACAACTGTTTTTATATGATTCTTGAAGTATTATATTATTTTCTATAGTACTATAATGTAAAATCTCTTTTTCGCCAGATTTTGTTTTTCAAATTTTTTTACCTGCTTGCTGCTTGTATAGAGTATAGCACATAGAATCAGTGTTGCCACATTTTAATCTGTACTAGAGGGGTTTAAAATCTCTCTTATCTGTACTTCTCTTCCAAAAATATGTACAAAAAATCTGTACCTAAAATATTCGTTATAGATAAAAATCTACTTTATTAGCATGAAAAAAATACTCATTTATTTCCTACAAATACTACATTTATATTTGCAACTCATTCGTTTGTTCGATGATGCTTATAAATACACTCTGTCCAACTTCTATAAGACCAGGTGATGATCTTGCTGCGTTGTGTCATTGTGAATAAACAATGCTTCAATTTATATTCTAGTGTGTATGTATTGGTGACTACCATACACTGCATGATTTTCATATGTGTGTGTACAAGCGCTCAGCGTAAACGAATGTTTTCGTATTTTCAACTATCAAGTTTCTGTCAACTGTCAAGTTTGTGTCCAGTTACAGCTTCCGTTGTTTTAGTTGTTTTGATCAATTAAATCTGGAAAATACCGAAGGGATAAGTCCTCACGGAGAGAAATTTCACCAAGAAAATGTTGGTATCAGATAAACTTCTCGTCGGGTTGGACGATCCCATCAAGTAGGGCTCAATTATTTGGCGAATCCTCAAGGACACGGTAAGAAGGGCAGAGCTCCACGTAAATCGAAGCTCTCTGACCACGATAAGCGTGAGACAGCTAGAACAGGTTCGAATACCTCAAAATCGCATGTGCAAATAAATCAATATTTCAACTACTCAACTGTTCGGGTGACAATTTGTCAAATTTTGGTTAAATATCCTCACATAAAGAGGGCTTAAAAGGTTAAAACTCCTCATCTTACACCATCTCATATCGGAAGAAGTCTGAGTTTTATCAAAGCTCACATGAACCGACAGTGGGACATGATATGTTGTGACAAAGAATGTTTCCAAAAGAAAACATTTTGCTATATACCATAACGAAAAAATCTTCACTGACGAAACAAGTTCAATTTGGATGGTCCTCGTGGTTTCAACGGGTACTGGCATGATTTACGGAAGAAGGAACAGTATTTTTCAAACAGGAATTTTGGTGGAGACTCGTGCATGGTTTGGGCGGGATTCTGTGCAACCTGAAAGCTCAAGATAGCTTTCACATAATTCGAGGATTACATACATGTTCTGGAATCCTCTCTACCACCGTTTTTGCGTGGTTATCGTCACAAAAAATTCACATTCCAGCAAAACAATGCTACTATTCATACCAGCAAGTAAACTAAACAATGGATAAAGGACCAAAAACTTTATTTTTTGGACTGGGCGGCTCGCTCTCCAGACTTGAATCCTGTTGAAAATCTTAGGGGGGAACCTTGTACGCAGAATCTACACTGAGGGAAAGTGATACACCACGATTGAAGAGCTCAATGCCGCAATTTTGGAAAAATAGAAAAAATATCGAGAAATCCGTTCAGCAGAATTTTGTAAACAGTATTCCAACACGAATTTTCAAGGTTATTAGTCAACATGGCAAGGTTACCAATTATTGATATGTAAATCAGTCGATCGTTTTGAATTTTTCATTGATAATACTTATGAATTTTGAAGTGGTCTTATAGAAACTGGACAGCTGAAATTATCATATTTGAGCACAATAAATAAACAAACAACTCTATTGAACGAAATTGACGTTAAATATACTTTGTTCTAAGCATTCAACAATGTATGAATGTATCTTGTTGAAATTCTAACTGTTTGTGTTGCAACGAAATAGAATCAGGGTGGTCTTATAGAAGTTGGACAGAGTGTAGTTTTTCTGAATCTAGATTGCTGCCACCACGATGTTTAAACAAATCTTTTGATCTCAAAAATGCGTTCATCGTATCGTTGCTGAGCTGATTTAGAAACAGCTTATTTTTGTTCTGATTATGCTTACAATTGCTCGACAGTTGTCGAAAAGTGAGGCGTTGTGAGAACGTTACAAACACGGCATCGAAGCGCCAAAAATGCGAGCGATTCGTCAATTATTTTTAGACATCAATTTTTTGTCCACCAATTCTGCCCATGTTCGTTTTCTGAAACTGTGATTTCCTTACGGAGTAATTTTACCTTAAGGAGACGGAATTCATTCTCCAGATCTTGTATATTCCCATCGTAGAGCCCTGAAAACGCCTCTAACACAACGAATTTCGTCCTTATGAAACTGTTCAATTATTGCATTGTAAATGTATTTATGCTCAGCGGCATCAAGCGGAACTGCGGCGTAAAAGTCGTCATGTACCTTATGTTGCTCTGTTCAAATGAAATAAATTTCACACGCGGAAAAAAATCTGTACCAATCTGCACTTTTTGACGAAAATCTGTACCCTGTACCGCACAGAATCTGTACCAAAAATAACAAAAAAAAAATCTGTACCTTTCCAGATAAATCTGTACGTGTGGCAACACTGACTGAGATTATTCCTAACCTCATTACAACGAACTTAACACTTGATTTGATGTTTGGAGATTTAAGAAACAATGTTTTCAATCACTATCACTATACATAATCTCGGAAATCGTTCCAATTTTAATCGAGTTCTGTTTTTTTGAAGGATTGAATTATTATTTAGAAGAATAATTCTTGATATTTTAGCGACGTAGATCATCAGCTAATAATAAAAAAAAACATAAAAAAGAAAAAAGTTCTCTCTCTCTCTTACGTTTTTCAGGAACTAATCAAATTGAAAGCTACAAATATGAACTTCCTTCAGATTTCCTTATGTTATATTTTTTTTATTGTGAAAAGACAGCTAAGGAGAAAATTATGATAACATTTTTCATTGGCGTTCAGTATCCTTATTTTTGTTGAGATTAAATGAAGCCTCAGTTGAACGGGACGCCACTATTAGCCTGTATATTTATATTAGCAATTTTCAGTGGAACAATACAATAAAGGAATTTTAAATTTACGCATCAAAATAAAGCAACAAACGCGTGGAAAAGTTGGATCTCTGTGTGATTTGAGGCGAATCAAGAAGTAGGATTTTTTAGCATATCTTGGAAGAAGTTATAGGCCTGAAGTATCTGAAGGAATAAGGCTTGGGTTTGTTCAGCTCTCTAGGTTTGGAAGCGATCGCACTAGCAGAACGTTATCAGGAATCTAGTAAAGCAGAAAAACCCTTGAAAAAGCGTGCTCTCTGCTGACATATATTTGATAAGGTTTCAACTTGTGTTTTCATAGTTGAGTTTTGATACAACCAGTAGTTCGATGTCCCAAAAAATAATTTCCTTCATATAATTATCCACAAGATAACTCGTCCAGCCGTTTGGAGGGTAATGAGGTTGAACCATCCTCATTTTTGAAAGATGTCGACCTCCAACTGGTGTAATTAGGACAGCAATGGATCCCAATTAAAATATCAATGTCAAGTCGAACACCGGTTGTTAGCTTGTGCTCTTTTTCCTTTATTCAATGTATTTGAATTAATGCCAACTACTGAATATTTTCCAAAACTGCTGCATTCAGCATACAACAAAAATTCAAACAAGGAAACCTCACATCAATTGTATTGCTTTTCCGCTTCTCAATGACACATATTAGTAAGAATACATTTGCATACATAAAAATAAATGTACTTCACAAGCAGCGCTAGTTGCATTCGCCAGTGGGAAATGCCATCCATTGAAGTGGCCAAGTTCGTAATTAGTGCCGATTGTTGCGCGTTTTGGTGCTCCTTTGCCGATTAAAGAATGCACTGTTCGAAGTGCCGATTCAACAATGTGACAAACCAATTTCCTAATTAGCACAGAATGCGCTTCCAGGTACTCAAACTAAGTGTTTGTTAGAAGTTTATATAAGAAATACAACGATAAGCTTATTTTGATCCACCGGAATCAGTTATAAACTTCGAAGATCGGACACAGGCCTTCGGAAACAAAAAAAAAACAACTATTCTCAAGCGGCAGATGTTGACAAGATTAATATTCAAAATTATGTCCAGTTCCAATTATTGGAATTTCCTCTAAACAAAACCGGTCGTACAATAACAATGACTAAAAACGCACCGGGCGCCGCTGCTTGTGCATTGGACATACACCTTTTTTTTAAACACGGCTCGGATAACGGTTCTTGGCCAAAACAATGCTGCCATATCATCTAAGAGGGCAACTATTTTTGGCGTGCATGTTGTGTATGTTTGGTACGCTGTGAATTCATAATTAGAAGGGACAAAAAAAAAGCTTTGCTGCAACTGGCTCATGATGTGAAACGGTGAAACGCGACGCGAGGAAGGGTTAACGAAAAAATGCACACGTGCTATCGACGTGTGTATATGGAACATTTGAAGCGAGATTGCGGTGCTGCGTTTGCTGACGCCAAAAACTAGTTGTGTACGCAATTTGACAGCCCGCTGGCGGCGACGCCAATGTGGGTGCAGTGCGTTCTCCCCCTCTTTTCTGCAATGGACACAAGACAACAAGCGAGGGGTGAACCTTCGATTTGAAGCTTGTGTACGGGGTTGGAATATGCGACGTCAATTTTTCGACAGAAACCGGTTCCCTTACTGATAACGGAGCGCCCGTTTATAGTTGGTTACCGTTGTCATTACGAGTTGGCACTTAATTTAAAGCATTCGTTATGATAACAGGGGGTGCGAAGGCAGACAACGCGTGCAATTGATGGAGATAAAGTGCCCGAATCGCGTTAGGGGCTCCTGTAAAGCATGTAGTGTTTCAATAGTGAGGTGTGCGATACTCTTACCACTTATATACGACATCCTAGAAGGTATAGAATGAATGTAGAAGTTCCACTCGATTTGCAGACGTAAAAACGGAAGTTTTGAGAATAAATTTTTAATTTAATATTTTCGGAACACGTTTGAAACGTTTGAAGGTACAGATGATTGAGAAATCGGAAGAGATGCAGTGATCAAGTGGTAGAATTTAAAAACATTTGACAGTGTTTTACTCCTCACGTTCTGCCTCGACGAGAAACGAATTCAAATAGAATTGGAGAACCTCTCTTCAGTCGAGCTGGTGTTGCGTAGAATGGCTACCTAGCCAGGCAAAGTTTCGCTTTGAAATAATCTATATAGAAGAAGAAGCACCTCTTAGCTTATCGCTGCTTAATGGACCTATGTTTCTGTCTATGCCTTTTGCTCTCTAGCGCAAACTTTCTATGAACCACAGAACGTGGCTATTCTCCGCATCAATCGATACCATCTGAAGAATCTAGCCACTTCGATGACTCCTGTTCTAAAGAAAGGGTGCTCGGAGTTTCTTTGTTTTCGAGTTCGAGTTCTCGAGATTTGTGAATTCCCTCCAACGGCAAATCGATCAAATGTCTGATATTTGATATCAGAGTTATTTTTTTTTTTAATAATTTTGAACTAGACTTGCATTGAACTAGCTCTAACTGCAAAAATACGGTAACATACTTCTAATCAGTCTTCGGAATGGAACGCGGTGCTGATGTGCAACTTTTGACGTAAAACTACATCTTTCATTAAGAGTGCCAAATCAGAAAACAGATCACGTTTTTATGGAATAAAGTTAACGTTAATAACTATTTTTGCCGCGAACGAATTCTGGCGATTTACATACCAAACGAATCGGAAATTCCCTAAGATTTGTATATACTATAAATTACAATACCATAGTCTGTATATGGTTTAAATTGATGAAAATTGGAAGCATTCCCATTTCCTCATATATTAGTTCTGTCCATTTGTGTGCTTTCCCGAACAGAGCTGTCAATAACGAGCAACGAAGGGGAAATCGTAAGATGTAAAGTCTCCGTGAACGAAGGGGTATATTTGCCTAGAGTATAAACAGTTGATCACGCTGAGGTAAACTTTCATTCTTCGTGAGAAAATCGACTGTACAACATCGTTGCTGGGCGAGCTGGACGGCGAGGGATCGAATGCCATTCTCAAGGCAATGGGGGTGGAGGAGTAATATGATGGATAAAGTAAAGTTTTTCAAGGGTCTTTTTGAAGGTTATAGACGAATGACGAGTGACCTGTTTTTGATTTGGTACCCTTAATGTAAGACGTAGTCCTACGTTAAAATTGTTGTTTATCTTTCCTATTTTTACGTGTTATATATCACTGCTCTTTCAAGGATAGATTAATTCCTATCAGGACAACACTCATGTCTGAATTTAATACGTCCGCAAAGGGCTAAATTCCTAGAAGGTTTGTTTTCTCAGACAATACTGTCGTAGTCTTACATTAACAATGCGATCGTGTTTTGGAAGCAGTGTTGCCACACGCACTGATTTATTTGGAAAGATTTTTTCGATTTTTGTAGTACAGACTCTGTACGGTACAGATTACAGATTTTTGTAAAAAGGTACAGATTTTCTGAAGAATTCAATTAATAACACGTGGAGTTGGTAAAACAGATAAGGTAGAAATTTGATTTCGATGATTGGACTGCTGCAATGTTAAATCCCAAAAACATTCCCACTAACAAGCATCAAAGAAGTATTGCTCCGTAAAGATCTCTGCTGGACAAAATTCGGTTGCATGAAAGAAATGACAGTTCGCTCGCATTTCAATATTCTTGCTATATCTCACTCCTCGGCAACTGTCGAATGATTTTTTCTGAATATAACAACAACCAAACTAAACATCTAAATCGACAAAGCAACGATACGATAATCCCTATTCAACATAGAGCAGCTCGAAACTTTTAATAATTGATGCAGTTAACGTTTAGCAAGAATGTGTATAACAATCATCAAGCAATTGCATAATTTGAGGCTTGAGTTTTTTTTTCAACAGATTTTTCTATGCAACAAATATTTTAAATGATCGGTATCATGGGATACAGATTTTTGAAAGAAATAGTACAGTTGAAGAAGGTTTCAATATAACTGTAACAAAAATCAAACTGCTTGCAGAATATTGACTATCCTCAAAAATTCAATGACATTACCTCTATTACTTATTCGAAGTACATTTTTCCCCAGATCAACAGATTCAATTGTTTGTTTCAAGCTAAAAAAAAACCTGAATTCACGATGAAGAGCTGGAAGATTTTTGTCTAACCATTCTCACTTAAATCTGCGGGGAATCTTACGTAGTTTCAATGTCCAATGCTACTGAATATCCATATTCATGTAGATCATGAAAAATGCGGCAAGAATATTTATGTTGGGATGACAGTAGTAGAAACTACCAGAACAATACATAGTAAAGGCAGATAATTTTGAAGGATATTTTTATCAATTTGGAGCTGATCAAGAAAATGTGAAAGAGTCGAGTTTAATGATCCGATGCTCCAGGCTACTGCAATGTGCATTCCCAGAAACTTTTCCAATTTAAGAAATAATGTGCTACAGTAAGCGTTTACAGGGTTCTTCGATGGGTTTTACTAGATCTGGAGAACGCATTCCGTGCCCTAAAAGTAAAATTGCTCCGGAAGGAAATCACCGTTTCAGAAAACAAACATTTGTAGGATTGGTGAACAAAAATTAGATGCTAAAAAGCAGTCTTCAGAATGCAACGCGGTGCTGATGTGTGATAGGTTTTTTGTACTCAGTTGAGCTCCCACTCTTTTTATACACATGAGCTCTGGCTCTAGCACGCTCCGAAACACAGATAAAATGTTTTGTTGTCAGCACCAGTGTTGCCACACGTACGTATTTATCTGGAAATGTACAGATTTTTTCGTTATTCTGTGCCAAATTTATTACGGTACAGGGTACAGATTTTCATCAAAAAGTACAGATTGGTTTCTCCGGGGGTAGAAATTTCTTACATTTGAACAAAGCTACATTAAGGTACATGATTACTTTTACGCCGCAGTATCGCTTGATGCGGCAGCTAAAAACTTTTAATAAATGATAGTATGCAATATAGATTCAGAAAAACTTTGTATAAGCATCATCAAACACACGAATGACGAATGAAACGTAAATGTGATATTTGTAGTAAATAAATGAGTATTTTTAATGCTAATAAAATCGATTTTTCTCTACAACAAATATTTTCGATGGTACAGATTTTTGGAAGAAAAAGTACAGATGAGTAAGATTTTTGACCCCTCTGGCACAGATTAAAATGTGACAACAGCACCGTTTTTGCACCGAGTTTGAGGCCGTGTTTTGCGCCGTCCTTCGCACCGTATTCCTATACCTTTTTTACACCGCGCTTGAGTCTGGTTTGCTTTCTCTGTTGAGTTATTTTTCTTCACACAAGCGTATACGGTTGGTATGGAGGCGCGCTATTGTTTCTAAGGATGACCACTACAAGATGGCGCCATGTATATATGTTTTCAAAATCCTATCAATATGGGTATCAAATGAAAGGGCTTGATTAGTAGAATACAGTAATTTATGAAAAATGCAAATAAAAGATGGCGGCCGCTACAAAATGGCGGATAACATATTCTCTCAGAACCCCATTAATATGGGTATCAAACGAAAGAGTTTGACTAGTAGAACACAGTTATCGATGAAAAAAGGGAATGGTGGCGGCCATTCTGGATTTGCATAAATACTATAAGTTTTATAAATAACTGTGTTTTACTAGTCAATCCCTTTCATTTGATACCCATATTGATGAGATTTTGAAAAAAATATGTAATCCGCCATTTTGTAGTAGCTGCCATCTTGAATTTCCTTTTTCCATCGATAACTGTGTTCTTCTAGTCAAGCCCTTTCGTTTGATACCCATATTGATGGGGTTTAGAGAAATAAGAAATCCGCCATTACATGGCGGCCGGCATTTCATAGCGGCCGCCATTTTAGTATTTCAAGATCATGAAATACGCAGTTTTATAATGACTGCTGACATAAAGGTGTGTTCCAAATTTCAGATCAATTGGTCAACAGGAAGGGGGTTAAATTTCTATTAATGTGGGACAGCGCTACAGGTAAAGTTACAAAGTTAGCTACGTACATACAAACGGGTCATATAAACGACCCCGTCCTGTATACCGAAGAGTTTTGGAGTTTCCCGGATCGAAAATCTTTCCACACTCCATACTCCATACTGAAGATTCTAACATACCCTTATGCAACTCCTTCAATGAGAAATTTAATCGTCAACTTTTGACCGTCCAGATTTAAAATGGATTTCTGCTTTTTATTCCGAACATGGGTTTGTGAAATTCACATCGATTGCACATTTTTCATTTTTTTTTTTTTTTGTTAACAGCTAGGTACTATAATTGACACCAAACTAAATTGACACAATAGTAACTATCAGTCACATTAATTCAACATGCAAAATGTCATGATTTTGGCATGTCGGGACGCTTTTTTATCCGAATACTTTTTCATTGCATTCAGAAAAAGTATTCGGATAAAAAAGCGTCCCGATTCAGAAGCATCACTGTATCTAAATTGTGCGCCGTGTTCATACGGCTCTCCAGTGTTTATGAATTTGGTGCACTTCGTACCAAGAGAGAACACGTGTTTGTTACGAACGAGCGCTGATGAAGATTAAACTGATCTTAGAAAGATTATGTTCAAGCATAATCAAACGCACGAGGGATTCGATGCTTGCAAATGTTAATGTACATTCAGTATTTGTAGTAAGTAAATGTAATATTTTGTAGAAAATGAATGAGTATTTTCTATGCTAATAAAACTGTTTATTCTGCAACGAATATTTTCGATGGTACAGATTTTGGGAAGAAAAAGTACAGATGAAAAAGATTTTTACCCCTTCCGGTACATATGAAAATGTGGCAACATTGATTGGTAGTGTCTTCTAATTTACCCCAGGATCACGATAGCTTGAAGAAACAGAACGAATACCTGAGGTTCATGACTTAGATATGAATGCCTTACAAGATTAAACGGTAAGTAGAGTTTTAATATAAGAAATCGTAAAATCACTATTCTGATTCGCCAAATTAAAAAAATATATTATTGAAAATATGGTGGTGCTATTTAATTTATGTATTACCTGGAGATAGTACTGTGGACTTGAATCGAAGGTGAATGTAAAGTCCTGTTTCCGAGCTGCAGACAATGCTAATTCCACATATCGTGAAGGGAGCATCGGGTGCACTTCCCACTAAGACTTTTGGATTTTTCTATTAAAAGAGCTTCATCGAAGTTACCTTGGTATGACCATGATATTGATCTTGCCACCCAAAAATACAATCGAAGATTGTTATACATCGAAAACGTGATGAGGAAAAGTTCATCTAGGAACGTAAATGAGGTTCGAGAAGAAGTACGTTGCTGAAGTGTACCATGTGACTTGCGAAAAACTGAAACTGAATAGTGAAATTTGGAACCATTCTTGTTAGTCCTTGTTCTTGTTCCCAGTGATTTATGTTCCATTTCTTCACCGAAGAACCTTCAAACAGCTCGATCTCATATTTCAGATAAATTCCTACTTCATAAAAATCCTAATTACACTCCTCTATACGCCTCGGCTATGTAATTTACCTGCTTTCAACTAGCAAACCCTAATCTAGCCCCCTCTATCTGGCATTGCGTGTGCAGTTGGTGTTCCTCCGGAAAAAAGAAACCGAACTATGGCAAACAAAGAACCGTTCTTCGTCTTCTGCGTTCGTCCCACAAAGGGGCACCACGAACCACACGAACACACACAAACATACGCGCACACGAACTCACGCACATCTAGCTCGAGCATTCATTCCCCATAAAGGCCCGAAAGAACCTTGAATGCGTTTCGTGTGCGAATGATCTTACATCACGCAGTGCACGTTTCTCATCGTCTGGGCGGTAAGGCCATAATGTTCTAAGGCGAGCACATTCGTTTCGTGGCAGCCTGGTCTATGTGCTGCTATGTTGTACATAGAAAAGCATTGCGAGAGCGAGAGACAGAGACAGAGAGCGAGTGAGCACAGGCGATAAAAGGATGAGGGGGGACACTAGGGAAAAACTGCTGTGCTGCGACTAGTGTCGTTTGGTGGGAAAGCCGAGCGCGGTGGTTAGGTAAGGGAGGACCGACGGAACCAGAAATGGAATGGGAAACGCACTCTCTATTGCGAATGCGTTCGAAATGCGCATGAACCGATAAAATGACGCACAGAACAGCACCACCATTGCCGGGAGGCAAACCATTACTATTTCGGTGCGTATCGTCAGCCCGGCCATTCGAGCGAGAGTGCGTTTCACAACTCTATTTCGCAAAATCACTGGGAAAATGGTCTTCCATCTGGGATGCGAGCGGGCGAGAATGCGGAAGTGGTTGGGTTGAGTTGGGTGTGAGGGGGGAGAGTGGTGGGGTGTGATAGTGGGGTGGAAATTTTAAATTATATTCTATGTGCGTGTAACAACGCTCCGCTGGCACTGGTGGTGCTTGCTGATTTTGTGCGTGAGGAATAGGTTTCTGGCTTGGCACACTTTATGTAATGGCTTAGATGTATTGTAAGGAAAGCTTCTGCGAAGCCGAAGTTCTGCACTCGAAAGGCATGCGATTGTGGCAAGAATGACAAGCGAGCCCGAGCCCCGTTGTTACGCAACGTGAAGCCATTGTAGCTGGAAGTCATTAATTTTGGAAATTGAATGAAATCAAGCAAATTGCAAGATGCTTTATGGCGTGTTGAGGCTCTATGTTTGAATCTGACGTGGGCGACGAATGTCCTCTGTGTGTGGAATGCTTGTAGACAGGGAGAGTCGTAACGCAAGTTTTAATTGCAGAATAGGGAAGACACCAATTATTATTATCACCGATTATACACGGTACAACCGATGGCTCAGGGAAACAGTGTGGACAATTTACCCAATCATCGACAGAAGTGTTGCTCTGTCCGTTCTGAAACGCACTATTCCAAGGCGAATCGGTTTGTGGCTGAGGTCGTCATTGTCATTGTCGTTGCGTTTTGTTCGGGTAACACTTTTTATTTCATTCTTCCTAACTGCATAAAACCCACGAAATGAAACACAAAAATGCTACTACATCCACTGGAAATGCGTTTCTAACGCGTGTGCGTGACCTCCAACAAAGCCGCGTTCACGTTCAGTCCAAAAGTGCTAAGCTAGCCGCGTTTTTTTGTTTCGCCTGTCACTCGTAGCTCTGTGCTTAGCATTTCGTTGGTCGCGCGTTGTAATTTTTGCCGCCAGGCACAAAGCGCATAAAGAGCACGTTTAGGGGTTTGTCCCCCCAACGGACACAGACGCATTGTGTGGCCTTCGGTGGGGTTTCACACTACGACTGGTGTACCAGCGATCAAATATAATATGCCATGAAAAAATTTACACTAATTGCATGCTAGAGTTGATAAGTAACAAGCTAAACCAGTTCAATTTAGTCAGAGCATCTATCGGATTAGGCATTGATGAAAGAAAAGGGCTGCAAGAACAGGATCTCCTGTAGCATTCCCTAATTATACAGATAAACACGTGCTACATGTGGTACGGTGCACATATGACCCCATATACAGCATGTGCTCCGAATGATTCATGTTCCTGAATACAGCAGCGCTTGCTTGCAAGCCAAGGGAGAACTAATACCTCCGAACAACGGGAGTATGTTCAAAGAAGGGTTGAGCTAAATTAATTTATTCAAAATTACCTTTCTCCTAACTTTCACGCAGGGCGCACGGGATATCCTTTCGCATTTAACCCTTCCCTTGCAAAAACTGTGCGAGCACGTTAGAGCACGTTGTTTGTATGCAGATAAAAGTGAAATCGGTTTGCATTGGGAAAATTGTATTCACTTTCTCCCCTTTGTGCTGCATATTGAAAGGGACGAACCGTGGTACTGCGGGGAAATGTGTGATTCCGGAGGAAATATTTTCTACATTCAAAATTAATCAATTGTTTATGTTTCTCAGTTGCGTATAATCACCAGCAGACCGTTTTATAGCCAACTAAGGGAAATCAGTGGCGACAATACAATGAAAGGAAATTTTAGTCTGTTCTAAAATATTGTTAATTTTATTAATTTAATTTTGTGAATCATATTATGTTCGATATATTACTCTGTTATAATTGATCCAGTGTCATTGGATGTAGGGGAGGTGGGGGTAAAACGGACATGTTAAGAAGAACTTATTTATTTATTTATTTAAATCTTTATTTCATCTGACTATTTGTTGTCATATTGAAAAATCGGTGGGCAAAAGCCAAAGTGGCGTAAAAACCTCACATATTCTCGTCATACATTGATAGAAACACATAAAAACACATTGTGGTCAAAATATAGAACAATATAAAAAAACGTAAACATTTATCACAACTCATAGTAGGATGCGACTTCGTCCAGTAATCATCCTTGATCCGGCGGTCCACGTTGAATCCGACCACGGAAAGCTTCAGCTGATAGATTGAAGTCGAACAATTCGTAATACATATTGAATCGTGCTGACATAAAGTGAATTGGGTCGTGTGCGCCGTAGTTCGCCAAACGTGGTCCAAGATGAAGAACGCTTCTAGACCGAAGGACTCTCTCAGGTGCATAGATGTTCATTTCAGCAAGAATACCAGGGCTATCTATTTCTCCCAACAGCACTTTGGCTGCAAACATTGCCTGGCTTACCATCCTTCTTTTCTGAAGTGTCTCGAGACCCAGTAACTGGCAGCGGGCCTCGTAAGGTGGAATATTGATTGGATCATTCCATGGGAGATGACGTAAGGCATAACGGACGAATTTTCTCTGAATTGATTCGATCCTATCAACCCACAATGCTTGATAGGGGCACCAAACCACCACGCCGAATTCCAGAACCGGCCGAACAAGCGCGCAGAATAATGCTTTCAGGCAAGTGGGATCTCTAAATTCATCAGAAATTTTGAAGATGAATCCGAGAAGCTTATTAGCCTTGAAAATTATGTCCGAGTGATGCGGCTTGAATTTTAAAGCTGAGTCATACGTAATTCCGAGATCACGTATTTTCTCTACGCGTAGCAAAGGATGCAGATCGATCAAGTATGTAAATGTTATCGGCTTGAGTTTTCGGTGAAATGTAATGACGTTGCATTTTTGTACACTCAGTAAAAAGAAATTTCTTAGGCACCACTCACTGAAACTGTTTAGCAGGTACTGTAGTCGCAGACAATCAGCCATTTCTCGAACTAAAGGGTGTGTCACATCAAATTGCATCACGGAAAAAATGCTGTAGAAATTCGCCCAGTAGACCGATCTTTTTGAAAATTTTAGACAGTAAAATAAAAACTATTAAACAACTTTTGGCATTTTCTTTTTATTCATACTTCGAGCCCAAGCCCGTATGCTCGCACCTTCCTCTTTACCCCGTCCATAAGGTTCTGTACAACGTCATGTTGTAGTTTTTTTTGAACAGAAATCCATTTTCTCTTGAAGTCCGCCTCCGATTTGACAACTTTTGGGTTCTTCCGGAGGGCCTGCTTCATAATCGCCCAATATTTCTCTATTGGGCGAAGCTCCGGCGCGTTGGGCGGGTTCATTTCCTTTGGCACGAAGGTGACCCCGTTGGCTTCGTACCACTCCAACACGTCCTTTGAATAGTGGCACGAAGCGAGATCCGGCCAGAAGATAGTCGGGTCCTCGTGCTGCTTCAATAGTGGTAGTAAGCGCTTCTGTAGGCACTCCTTAAGGTAAACCTGCCCGTTTACCGTGCCGGTCATCACGAAGGGGGCGCTTCGCTTTCCGCAAGAGCAGATCGCTTGCCACACCATGTACTTTTTGGCAAACTTGGATTGTTTCTGCTTGCGAATCTCCTCCGGAACGCTGAATTTGTCCTCTGCGGAGAAGAACAGGCCCGGCAGCTGACCAAAGTCCGCTTTGACGTAGGTTTCGTCGTCCATTACCAGGCAATGCGGCTTCGTCAGCATTTCGGTGTACAGCTTCCGGGCTCGCGTCTTCCCCACCATGTTTTGCCTTTCGTCGCGGTTAGGAGCCTTCTGAACCTTGTATGTACGCAAGCCCTCCCGCTGCTTGGTCCGCTGGACGAATGCTCTTGACAAATTCAGCTTATTGGCGACATCCCGGACCGAACTTCTCGGATCACGTCTAAACTGTTTAACTACGCGCTTGTGATCTTTTTCACTGACGGAGCATCCATTTTTGCCGTTCTTCACCTTCCGGTCGATGGTTAGGTTCTCGAAGTATCGTTTTAGTACTCTGCTGACCGTGGATTGGACGATTCCCAGCATCTTACCGATGTCCCGATGTGACAACTCCGGATTCTCGAAATGAGTGCGCAGGATTAATTCACGACGCTCTTTTTCGTTCGATGACATTTTTCCAAATTTACGAAAAATTGACAGTGAAGCATGGCCAACGTGATCTATACACTCTTATCTGATTATAAGCGAAAGCTGAAGATATAATTCCTAAAAATTAAATTTCTACAGCGTTTTTTCCGTGATGCAATTTGATGTGACACACCCTTTATCATAAAAACTTTAACGTCATCAGCATAGAACGATCGACTACCAATTGGGAGGATCAACCCAATCTCATTCAAGAATATAGAAAAAAGCAACGGTCCAAGGTTGCTGCCTTGAGGTACTCCGGAGCTGTTAGTGAAGTTTTCCGAGATATCCGTTCCAATTCTCACACACAGTTTCCGATTGGTAGGGTTCGACCTGAACCAACGAGTGAGCCTTGGAGATACACCAAGCTTCTCGAGTTTGACCAGCAGTATGTTGTGATCAACTCTATCGAAAGCAGCCTTGAGGTCGGTATACACAGCATCCACCTGCGCCCCCATTTCCATATTCCTGAGGCAAATCGAAACGAAAGGAACAAGATTCGTTGGAACAGATCTCTTTGGATAGAAACCGTGTTGATCAGCAGAAATATAGTTTTTGCAGCAAGAAAAAATGCGACGTTGATAATGATCTCAAATAATTTTGAACAGGCGTTAAGCGATGTGATCCCTCGATAATTTTCGACATTCTGCTTGTCACCTTTCTTGTGAACCGGAAACATAAATGAATATTTCCAACAAGTTGGAAACACACCCTGCTGTACCGATATATTGAACAGTTTAGACAGCGGTCATATAAGCTCAGAAGAGCAGTTCTTCAGTACGCAGGAGGGAATTCCGTCAGGACCAGCAGCGTTTAAAAATTTCAGTTTTTTGATGGCAGATTCGAAATCCTAATGATATTAAAATCGAAAATGTTTCTGGGAGTATCCCTTATCGCATCTCCAATCTGTATAGACGAAGCGGAGCGATCGTTAAAGACACTTCTGAAGTGCTCGGCCAGGAGTTTGCATTTTTCAAATGGGGTACAGGCAATTTTGTTGCCCAGGTGTATTTACAATGGTAGTCCATCCTCCTTCCTTTTTGTTTCAACGAACGACCAGAACTGCCTTGGATTACGCCGTAGATTGTCCTGAATAAGCCTAGTATACCTTTTGTAAAGGAAACGATTGTACTTTCGGTATTCCTTGCTGGCTGCTGAAGGCAAATATTTTGCGAATTACGGCTGTTACAGTACTTGCGAAGCGCCCTCGATCTCAGTCGCTTCAAATAACGTAGTCGCTTAATCATCATCTATCGATGCGCAGGAATCCAGGAACTGCCAATCTGCCTGGGCAAGTAAAAGCCTCAACGCAACAAAATCGGTTCTTCGAAAGTTGAGCTCATGCACTTCAACGATATTGTCGAACCGGACGGGTATCGTTAGATTAATATGTATTTCCAAGGCAGGATGGTAATTGTCAAGATCGATCAAGGGTTCAAGAGCTTCAATTATATTCTTGGAAACTCATGTTCAACCAAGGTCTGAACTCATCACGAATGTCGGTTAAATGATGAAAAAATCGAATTAATCCACCTAGAAGTGATATCGTGCTCTTCAGCAGTATAAACGGACAGACCCTTAAATATTTTGCTTTTGGTTCCAGTCAGCTTCTAAACAGTCCACATTTGGCTATTCGATTTCCAGTTATAGACGCAGGGCATTACTTAGGAATAGATTAAGCAGACTTTGCACAGTTCATGTCACTTCCACTGAGAACTGTCCGTTTTACCCCACCAGTACAATTATTTCGATAATTAAAATTTTTCCACTCAAAAGTGAATTTACTTTTCAGTACATACCTAATATCGCTTCTCTGTTAACTCACAAACCGAAATATAACCATCAGCGAGCTGAAGTTTTATATTAAACCACTCAAAATGCTTAATATCGAAGCAGCTAAAATTACATCTTCACGAGGAATCATGTATGATTTTCGGTTTTTATTTCGCTTTTCCACTTTTGATCAGTATTCATTGTCATAGGGTGGGCTTAATATAGTAGAATAGCATGTAGAAGGTGTTCTCATTAACAGAAATCGGAAATTCAAAATGTAACTATACAAATCAACCACCTGTCCATATTACCCCCACTGTCCGTATTACCCGCGGTTCCCCTAAGTAAATTTTGAAACGATTTATTCGTCACTGCAAATTAGACTACTTTTTTAAAAGGGTCAAATAATTATTATTCAAAAACTATAATATCTACAAAATACTGTTCGAAATATGCGATGTAGGAAATTATTTGAGTTTTCATAGAAAATACAAAAGTAATTAAAGTAAAATTACACTGAAAAAAAATATTTTGAAAATTGAAATTCATTTTTATTAAAAACGTTTTATTAAAAATTATCAAGAACATTATGTGAAATTACTTCACAATTCCAAACAACTTCTAACAACTAATTTTTAATGTTTTCTTTGAACAAATTGGAACTACAGGTCGGACTCGATTATATGTGGTTCGATTATATGCAATTTTGGACTCATACATGTATAATCATACATATACAGTTTGAAAAAAAATATTTTTTTATGTTTCAAATATGCCTTATTTCACGAAAAAGTAGTACCTTTCAACATTAGGGTGAAATTAAAGTGGCTTTTATATGTACAGTGTGGTCAAAATCGTGATTTTTGAAGATTTTGCTTAAATTTTCAACGGGAATTGTTTATATCTATATTGCAGCGAAATAAAGATAGTTAGAAGTTAGGTGTTAAAGAACAAATTGTAGAGCGGTTAGAGAGCTTTAATTTATTTGATAGAAACAATCAAGTTCAATATCAATTTTTAGGATAAAATTAATGATAACACTTTAAAAATTACTAACTTTAAAGATTTTCCCTTCCAAAATGTCATTTAAATCCACTAATTTAGATTTTTCATAAATATAACTATATATGTTCCATAACTATAAATTCTCTCATCTTTCTGAAGGAAGCAACAGAATCATTTTCTGTTGCGTACTTTTTAATGTAGCGCCAGTTTGAGGCAATAGAGCCCTATACAAACAAAAAGTTGTATAACTTTGTCATTGTTGAGATTCGAACATATGCGTAGAAGGATTTTTTTTTATCAAATATGATCCTCTATCATCTTCCGAATGAATTCGTTTTTTTTTATATGAGAAAGGTATTTTATGACTTTGAGGGAATAATCAAAAATTATTTTTTTCTTTTATATTAAAAAAAATGAAAAATATATGCATAAAAAACGATTAAAAAAATAATTTTTTGACTCGATTATATACAGGATTCGTATATAACAGTAAACATAAATCCGAAACTGTATATAATCGAGTCCGCCCTGTAATCCTAATTTTGTTGACAGTCAAGATAGCGATACAGCAACAAAATTTTAGATCTTATTAAAATATTTAATTTAATTTATTTCGTATCGTCTTCGACTTTAAAAGTAACTTTTGTTGAAGACATAAACTTTCTATCTCTAATAGTTTCTGGTATACACGGCATTTTTGTTTGGAGATAAAAGAATTTTTACTCATAACATTTTTGTGTGTAAATTCTCGCGTTTGACATGTTCTTGACATGCTTCTTAATAGGAAAAAGATTGCAGAACATATTCATATCTATTTTCTTCAGTTTAAAAGAACACATTTGTAAAAAAAAATAAATTTTAATTTTCGAAATATTTATTAATTAAATTTTATTTTAAAAATTTGTTTAATATTTTCTAATGAAAACATAAATAATTTCCTACATTTCATTTCTCATCAACATATGTACATATGTTTATATGTCTTATAGTTTTTAAGTTAGGATTTTTCTAAAAAAAAGTTGAAAAAAAAACTCAAAATTTCAATACAACGTTCGTCACATAAAACCTATAAAATATTGGTTAGAGAATGAAATGTAGAAATATATTCAAGTATTTAGTAAAACATATCAAATCTTTTTTTTTTAATTTCATTCAAAACAAAATATCCTAAAAATTGAAATTCATTTTTCTCAAAAATGTTTTTTTTTTCAAATTCTCAAAAAAATTAGCCCTATCAATTTCCAAAAAGTCACTCAAACATCGAAAGATGGGCACTTCTACAGGGAACGAGTTTTCTCAACAACAACTTTTACATGTTTGTCGAATACGCCATATCGCTATCTTGACTTTAAGCAAAATATTATTAGTGGTAATTTAACAACAAAACATAAAAAAGTTGTTGTTAGGAAAACATTTTCCCTGTAAAAGGCCCATCTTCCGATGTGTGGGTGACTTGTTTGAAATTGTAAGGGTCATTCACATATTTTTTTGAGAATTTGAAAAAATACATTTTTGAGAAAAATGAATTTCAATTTTTAAGATATTTTTTTCAGTGTAATTTTTCATTATAAAATTTTTGGTATTTTTTTTTATGAAAACACACACAATTTCATACATTTCATTTTTTGAACAGAATTTTGTATTTACTACTTATTTTTCGGAATAGCCTCAACCGATTGACAATATTTCTGATCAAAAATGTATTTTGCTCAAATACTTGTGAATTAATATAAAATGATTCCACGCCTTTTTTTCATTTTTTTTTTTTTTTAATTAGTGTGTTTGAATTAGGGTGTCCCAAATCAAATTGCATCACAGAAAAAACGCCGTAGAAAATTATCCATTCGGTATTTTCTCTTGAAAATTGAGTTGAAGTAGCTTAGAGTGTATCGTTTACACTGTATTTTTATTGCTGTCAGTTTTTTCGAAAATTGGAAAGAAAATGGAGTCACCCAAAAAGCATCGTCGCGAATTGATTGCGCGCAAGCACCTAGAAAATTCTCAACTCTCTCATCGGGACATCGGAAAACAACTCGGAATCGTGCAGTCAACGGTGAGTCGTGTGATAAAACGTTACTACGAAACTCTGAGCATCGAACGGAAGGAGAAATGCGGCCAGAATGGATGTTCAATTAGTGATCAGGATCACAAGCGTGAAGGCGTTTAACCGGAATCCAAATGCTTCGGTTTGACAACATTGGTCAAAATGTTGAATCTGTCATCCTAGTTTTTCGTTCAGAGAGCCAAGGACCGGGAGGGACTGTATACGTACAAGTTCGATGTCCCGGAGGAAGTGAGGAAGCAGAAACCTTCAAAGTTTTCCAAAAAATGCATGATTTGGCAAACGATCTGCTCATGTGACAAACGGAGTGCGCCGTTCATGACTACCGAGACTCTAAGCGGGCACCTCAAGGAGTGTCTACGGAAGCATCTGTTTCGTCTGTTGAAGCAATACGAGGGCCCTACGATATTCTGGGCGGATCTAGCTTCATGCCACTATTCAAGGAATGACCTGGCGTCACTGTAAGTTTATAAAAAGTTGCCTCAATTGGCCTTTTTCAAGGCTAACGACGAATGAACTGCAAAACTTTGATATCTCTATAATCAAGCGCTCATTCACTCGTCAAAGCATCATTCACGACTCAACAGTCATCCAGTTAGCAGACAGTAAATGAAAGTTTCCTCGGTTTATTCCAAACGCACTTACTGAAACAAATGAAAACGGTCGATGGTTGATTAATATATCGCAAACAGTTTTTTTGTGCTCTCAATATTCATTCAATTACGTTCACAACTACGTTATCACATCCAGATGTTTAATCGAAAGGTGCAATACCTCCGCGTTGATTCATATCTCACAAGGGCCGAACCCAAATCCTCGAATCAACAGAATTCAAAACGGAACGTCTACCGCTTCGGGTGGCCCCAACGCGCGTTCACCTTCACCACATTAATATTACATTCCACTGCAAAGATCGGACCTATCCGAACCAAAACCCAGGCCGGACTTTTCCCTCTGCTTCCGAGACTGCAAGACGTAAATCTTTTCCGCGAACGGAAAACCAACAACTTCCATGAATATGCACAGCCATGCCAATGACGCTTGAAGAGGGGAACGGGAGAAAAAGCCAAAGACGGCGGTACCCCAAATTAGTATGCTCTCCGGTCGGTCGATGTGTGTGTACCCACATAAAACATGCAGCCGCGGCGGCATAACAGGGCGACAAGGGATGTATTTGTTGTTGCTCGCTGCTGGCTGCATCGATCCGCTCCGTTGCCCTTTTCTTGCTCTTTTTCGGGGGCTCATGGGGTGACCATTGGGGTGGTGGTGAACCCTGGTTCATATTCAGAAAACTCGCATTATGCAGCAAGACACAGTGGCAGCGAAAAGGGATACATTCCAAGTGAAAGTGAAAATCTACGAGCTTAAGGATACTGCAGCAGAGTAGTGTAAGAAATGGCAAGACGAGGGGAGCCCACCTAATGCGGCGTAAGTCTGCGTTGAGCCTTCTTTGCGTGTGCTGTATGGTGTTTCCTTCTGCATTCGGGTAAACAAAACATGAAGAATACCACTGGTGCTCCAACCCTCAAGAAAACAAACTTTTTTATGCCTGTGAGAACGAACACAACCATCGTTGCATATGGATGAGCTCAAGCGAGGCTTAGGAAAGGGTCGAGAACGCATAAATCTCAATTTGATATCTATATCATTCCGGTCCCGTTTCGAATTCGGTATCGATCTATTTTTTTTTTAATTTTGGGTACCCAGTATGACGATTCTCTTCCACATTGTTGTCACTTGCAGTTTTATAACTCGTTTCGGTCACAAAAGGGTTATCCCATTTGCGATAGCAAATGCTGGTCTCCAGAACCCAACGTACCTATATCTCGAGGCCGAAGCATTTTGTAATAAAATTGCATTTTATCGCCTGTACTTGAATGCGTTAATTTTATAGCCTTGTCTTCTCGCGGTCCGCAACAAAAGCATCGCACCCCTCCCGGCCATGCCGATAGTTAATGGCGCGTCGAGGGCTGAAACGAGTTAAATTTTAGCATCATTTACACCTCACCCCAGGCCGGGCCTGGGCAGGCTAACCGGGCTAAAACCGGGACGCGAATGCGAAACCCGCTGCGGGAAGGCGACCCCACATCCCGTCATGCCATGAACGCCGTTAAGACGCGCATATATACGCATTTAGTGCCGTTCTCTGCGGCAGCATCTGGAGATATAAATGGGCTTTCGTGAGTCAAGAAAACATGGTGCACCAAGATGGAGTGAGATTTATCGCGTGTCCTGTGTTGAGTACCCTGCGTGGGGATCTGCTTGGTGCAAAGAGAACGTTGCGAATGGTGGGAAAACAGCGGTGGAATTACTGCAGAGGTTAATGGTGCTTGGCTTTAGTATCGATTTTTAATGCAAGTCGAAGCGGTTTGCTTACTGATGTGCTCACATTTTCGATAGTACTTAGCAACGATTAAAAATCGACCCCTTCGCACAGATTTGAACGAAAGATTTCCTCATCTCAACAATTATATTTAACTCTGCGGCAGTAAAACAGATAACTCAAAATTGATAAATAGAATATAAAGGGTGTGTCACATCAAATTACATCACGGAAAAAACGCTGTAGAAATTCGCCCAGTAGACCGATCCTTTTGAAGTTTTTAGACAGTAAAATAAAAACTATTAAACAACTTTTGGCATTTTCTTTTTATTCATACTTCGAGCCCAAGCCCGTATGCTCGCACCTTCCTCTTTACCCCGTCCATAAGGTTCTGTACAACGTCAGGTTGTAGTTTTTTTTGAACAGAAATCCATTTTCTCTTGAAGTCCGCCTCCGATTTGACAACTTTTGGGTTCTTCCGGAGGGCCTGCTTCATAATCGCCCAATAATGAATCGCACAATCTCTATTGTGCGAAGCTCCGACGCGTTGGGCGGGTTCTTTTTCTTTGGCACGAAGGTGACCCCGTTGGCTTCGTACCACTCCAACACGTCCTTTGAATAGTGGCACGAAGCGAGATCCTGCCAGAAGATGGTCGGGCCCTCGTGCTGCTTCAATAGTGGTAGTAAGCGCTTCTGTAGGCACTCCTTAAGGTAAACCTGCCCGTTTACCGTGCCGGTCATCACGAAGGGGGCGCTCCGCTTTCCGCAAGAGCAGATCGCTTGCCACACCATGTACTTTTTGGCAAACTTGGATAGTTTCTGCTTGCGAATCTCCTCCGGAACGCTGAATTTGTCCTCTGCGGAGAAGAACAACAGGCCCGGCAGCTGACGAAAGTCTGCTTTGACGTAGGTTTCGTCGTCCATTACCAGGCAATGCGGCTTCGTCAGCATTTCGGTGTACAGCTTCCGGGCTCGCGTCTTCCCCACCATGTTTTGCCTTTCGTCGCGGTTAGGAGCCTTCTGAACCTCGTATGTACGCAGGCCCTCCCGCTGCTTGGTCCGCTGGACGAATGAACTTGACAAATTCAGCTTATTGGCGACATCCCGGACCGAACTTCTCGGATCACGTCTAAACCGCTTAACTACGCGCTTATGATCTTTTTCACTGACGGAGCATCCATTTTTGCCGTTCTTCACCTTCCGGTCGATGGTTAGGTTCTCGAAGTATCGTTTTAGTACTCTGCTGACCGTGGATTGGACGATTCCCAGCATCTTACCGATGTCCCGATGTGACAACTCCGGATTCTCGAAATGAGTGCACAGGATTAATTCACGACGCTCTTTTTCGTTCGACGACATTTTTCCAAATTTACGAAAAATTGACAGTGAAGCATGGCCAACGTGATCTCTTTTCTGATTATAAGCGAAAGCTGAAGATATAGATCCTAAAAATTAAATTTCTACAGCGTTTTTTTCCGTGATGCTGTTTGATGTGACACACCCTTTACGTACATACATGAAGTCATAACCCTGGATCGTATATGTTGCTGTCTTTGATGGGCTGCTAGTAAATGTTGTATCCATTTCTACTAGAGCTTCTTCATGAACTTTTATTTCTGAAAAACGAACGTCACCCGCTGTGAATTATCAACGATCTTTTTTCTCTGGAAATAAGTTTTTTTAAATTTTGAATAACCAGAAATTGTGTATGTCAGGTTACTATATTTTTTTCACCCTCTGCTCTGTAGCTTTTTTTTAATTTTGAAATTTTTTTCGTTTAATTATTTATGCTTTCTTAAAGATTAGTGAACGAAAAATAAAATAAATATTAATTGTTGTATTTGTTCCGAGCTGC
Source organism: Toxorhynchites rutilus septentrionalis (assembly GCF_029784135.1). Classification (NCBI taxonomy): domain Eukaryota; kingdom Metazoa; phylum Arthropoda; class Insecta; order Diptera; family Culicidae; genus Toxorhynchites; species Toxorhynchites rutilus. The sequence continues at coordinate 124,653,659 of NC_073746.1, read as the reverse complement.
CGCCAGACTCAAATAACCCCTTAAGCCACAGTATTTTTCTGGTTCTTGATTTTTTTTTGCAAAAGATGACAATATTTCATGTAACCGAACCGAACATAACCGCACGCTTGGAATCCAGATGCGATATTCGTTCTACGGACACTGAGAAGGAAGGAAATATTTCAATTGAGGCTCCGCCTTTTGGTGACTTTCTCACACGGTCTGGGCGTAAAATCAGAACTGCCAGCGAGCAGCTAACATTAGTGAGTCATGTTGCGAATGAAATAGTTGGTTCGCAACATCAAATATAAGATAGATCTCGATTGAAAGACGCAGAGTATCGCTTTTCACGCCGTTCATATTTGGGCCGAATAATATAATACCCGAAGAGATAAGCAAGCGGATTGAATAGAAAAAAAAATCACAGTCCTACGTCGGAAATGTGGTCATGTCGCAGACACAACTTCCTAATTTTTTCCATATTATTGATTCATGATCTAACCAAGAATATTTTGCCAAAAAAATATCGATTTTTTTATTGCCTTTTGGTTCACTTCAAACATGCTTTATGTTTAAATCTAAATATGAAAAAAAAATCATATAAATATAAACTATAAGGGTGTCAACGAATGTATGGGAAAAAATCGACCCTAAAAATTTCAAAAAGTTACCCTATACTAAATGTTCACCACCTCGAAAAACACCCTATGCTGAATTTCAACTCAAAGCGCAAAGCGGTTAAACCTTGAGTTTTTCGTAAATCGAAAAATCACCCAAGGGGGGAGTAAAGGAAATCGGAGTTTTCGAAAAAAAATTTTGATGTCAACTGTCTTAAAATTGCATTTTGCATAGGGTGTTTTTTCGAGGTGGGGAACACTTTTTATGGGGTGACTTTTTGAAATTCGAGAAATTCGACGATTCAAAAATACAGGTTCGTATATTGTCAACAAAGTGATAGGGTGTGCAACGAATATCCCAAATCCGAAACGTCATGAATCATATGGTAAACAAACCACTGGGACAAATTAGTGGATTTGTTTGTGATCGTAATTTGCGAGAATTGTTGTTTTTTTTTCTTCAATTCTAAGGAAGTGGCGTCTGAGACACATCTATAGCTCCAAAAAGTTTACAGAATGCTGCTCGAAGTAAAACAACGCGCCGTGATAGGTTTCGTTCAAAGAAGATGGTTTTGATATTGACAACGCCTGAGTAAAGGAAGACCAAAGCCATCCGAATATTCTGAATTGGATGCATTGCTCGATCAGACGATCAAACGAATCCCAAGTGATTGTATGCGATGGAAATCATTCAAATGCTAGGAAGTTGGGTTCCTTATGGTTTGAAGGCATGGGAGGTTCAGCGTCATTTTTTCGCTTGTTAACAACTGCTCCTGTGGCAAAAAGGAAAGACTTACCTCATCGCATCATGATGGGCGATAAAAAATGGGTGCAATACAACTACCAAAAGAAAAAAATGTCATGCGAACTGCGCGGCCCAAGGTCGTTCAACCAAATATTTACGCTACGAACATTGTTATGTTGCGTATTGGGTTGAACCAAGGCGGAATTATTTATTGTGAGCGGTTAAAACCAAACGAAACCATCACTGGGAAACGGTATCGAATTTAATTGATACGATTGAGCCGAACAATACGTGAAAAACGACCACGGTACGAGCAGAAACAGGACATAGTGATTTTCCAGCATGGCAACGCTCGGCCCAATGATGCCAAGCTTGTTAAAACTTTCCTTGCAAATATTAAAATCGAAAGTTCTATTCCACCCGCCATATTCACCAGATATTTTGCCGTCCAAATATTATTTTTGGCGTAGGATCATGTCTATGATTTTTATGTAGAGGAGTCACGACCCACTACAAACAATGTTTCGGATAACGTAGAAGCAAAAGGAGAAAATGGTGTTTGTGCCCATGATATATATCTGTAATTATATTGGGTTGCCCGACAACTTATTGCCTTTTTTTTCATTACAAAAGAAATAAAAAAAAAATTTTCATAGAATGAACCTATAAAAATGGGATGTGCATCATTTAGCTTAAACCCTCAAGTTCAAGAATATTTGGCGAACAAAGTTTCATCTTGGTGTGTGTGTAGATGTAGGGAACAAAAATATCGGGAAGAAATAAAAAAAAACTCAATTTCCTCCTGTTTTTTTCAAAAAAAAATTATGGACTAACACAAATTTTAACACAATTAGCATTATCAACTAACTTTCACTTGATTCCTAGAACGTTGAAGTTTTGAAATAATGTACACCCCATCATCTATGTTAAAAAAATATATTTTATTTGTAATGAAAAAATCGGCAATTACTTTTCGAGCACCCCAATAGATTAACTGGACTCAGATTTATATTTATATACAGCCACTCCATGACAAACCGATATTGTGGGTTTCAGATTTTCTTGAAAAGTGGTACTTTTGTTCCTTCTCGCAGAACATTAGACACGTATGTTTTATTTTTTTGTAAGGGTGACCATCTCGATTTTAGGGTGGTCGGAAAAATCAATTTTCCCCACTTTTTCCCAAAAATGACACACCGAGTCAGATTATCAATTTTATTTGATAAGCCAAATAACTAATCTTTATTGGAAAAATAATAAATTTGCAAAAAGTTTGAATTTTGTTTTCGTAATTTTTTAATTTACAGGTTTTTCAGTGCAAAAAATAGAGGGCGCTATATATTTTTTTAAATTTTTTTCTGAAAGTTGAGGATTTTTTACATATCATATCCAAAATCCACAGATGTGATTTTTGTCGTTTTAAGTTATGATTTTTCAAAATCAACCGGTGGTTAAAAAAATATTTTTTCCTTTTTTCCAAAAAAATATTTAAAAAAATCCATAGCTTTTGAGCCTCTGGGCCAATTCAGATAAACGACATATGTATGTTAAGTCAGTGAGCTTCTTTCAAAAATATCACTTTTGCAAAAAATGGTTTGGTTTTTATAATTATTCATTGTAATCGTTTTTTATAGTTTACACATAGTTTACAACATAGAGAACGCTATGTTTTTTAATATTTTTTTCTTGAAAGATGAGGATTTTTTACATAACATATCCAAAAATCAGAGATGTGTTTTTCTTCGTTTTTGAATTATGATTTTTCAAAATAACCTTCGTTCAATATTCCTATACGAATACGAATAGACTAGATCTATGCGACTATGATCCCATTTTTTTCGCAAGTGTAATTTTAGTTTTTCAAAAAGAAATAGCTCATTGGCTTTAATTTGATATGTCGATTATCTAAATCGATCGAGTATTTAAAAAGTTATGAATTTTTGAAAAGATCATTTTTGTAAAAATGGGGAGAAAATGATTTCTCGGACCATCGGACCATGGACCACTTTGAAAAATCATAACTTCAAAGTGATAAAAATCACATCCCTGAATCTTGGATATTTTATGTAAAAAAACTCAGTTTTTAGGAAAATTTTTTTTAAAAATATGGCGCTCTCTAGTCCAAAACCATGAAAATAACAAAAAACAAATATAATCGAAAATTTCGAAAACAAGATTCACATTTTTTGGATGTATAATATTTTTCTTAAAAAGATTAGTTAATTGGATTTAATTTGATATATTGATTATCTGAATTAGGTTCAGAAGTTCAAAAGTTAAGAATTTTTGAAAAAAGTTTTTGGAAAAAAGTGAGAAAAATTGATTTTACGGACCATTCTAAAATCGAGGTGGTCACGTCAACGAAAAAAAAAATACGTGTCTAAAATTTTGCGAAAAGGAACAAAACTACCACTTTTCATGAAAATCTGAAAACCATTATATCGGTTTGGCATGGAATAGCTGTATATTTATGTAAATCTATTCTATTTAAACATGTGTTTAAAAATTCTCTGATAAATGAGCGCTCCTTGACCAAACGGTTTTTCCAGCGCCTTCATTTGAAGTATTAGAAGAGTAAAATTTACGGATTTCAGAAAAATAAAAAAAAAACTCAATTGTTACGTGTTATGTTAATCATCAATCGAGGAATCACTGAACTTACTAGTGCATAAAAGACGCTTACATAAAGAGTATTTTCACAACAAATGACAGATTCGCTTGATTCAAGCGTATTCGATTCGAGTTAAACTTTCGACGTACATTTGGCTTACGAGACTGAGTATTTTCCACAAATATATTTTTTCACTCAAGAGTCATTGTGTGTATGCATTTTAGCATCAACCTTTTTTTTATTTGTAGCTCAGAAACCGTGATTGTAGCCGCAAACTGCGAAAAAACGAGCTATATGGAAATAATAATACCTTTCGAAACAAACATGCGCTGAAAAATAGATTTTTTTTTGAGAAAATTAAAATTCATACTAAATTTGAAATAGTTTGAAAACCATTATATTTTCCTTCATATTTGGACGTGAAAGCCTAAAATCATAGCCGACGTTTCCTTGAAACTCCCATGATGGAGAAATTAAAGCTAAAAAATCTTCAATGTGGATCTCAATTGTTCCAAAAACAAACGTTATCGAATATGTAGTCTAATATTATTTTATTGTAGAATTGTAATAATAATAGGTTATTTCCTAAAGTTCATAGTAATAAACCTTCCATGAGCATTCGTTTCAGAAATATTTCAGATTTGACAACATTAACCTTATTTTTTTCTGAAATTAATCCAGCTATGATTTTCCATTTCCACTATAACATGTTTCGATCAGGTTTTCCCACACCAAATACGAATAAAAAATGAATGGTTTTTGAGTCATTCAAAATTTATCTAGTGATATTTTTATATTTCTCTAAATTCTTTTTCTCAACGTAATTTTTTCACAAAGTCTTCTTAGTTCCCAACAACTTTTTCCTATTCAGTTTTTTTATGCAACCAAAAGTTATCAAGCTACCATTTCGTGGTGAAAAACACACGCCCTTTTAAGAAAGAAGAATAATAAAAATTATTCTACTCGTGGAAAATACCCAGACTTCTGAAACGAATGCGTTTGCAATCTTTCATTCAAGTAAAAAATCGTCTCCAAAAATCGCATTTTCAGGAAATTCTGAATAGAAATGCTCTCAAAAATAGCTTCATAGAACTATAAATTGCAGATAGAATCAAAACTGAAGAAATCTAAATCTTATTGAACTTGTCCAATCGTTCGAATTTCTTCGTTTGCAACGAACGTTACATTTCGAAAGCTTTAGGAGAGGAAATAATAGTTTTGCTCATGAAACATGATCTCCATCCAATCGCACCAACCAATTTCAATATAAAGTTTAGAATTTGGTAAAATAAAAACATAAACACATAGTCTAAAACTTAAAAAGTTTAAGTTTTCACTTCTAAAATTCTGATCAAAATGTTACAGTTCTCTAAATACCCACTTTCTAAAGTTGAGATATGATGTGTTTCGAATATTTATGAATTTACATGCTCTCAAGTCATACCGCATTATTATTTTGTCCTAAGACTAAATTTGAAATTCAATTGGGGTGTTGAATTCTTATAAAAATTGTTCCAATTTCTCTAATAAAAGCATCGGAAAACCAAAAAAAAAAATTTCTCGCAAACGTGAAATGGATGAATACCCGCGAAAATTATACTGCTACCGAATGTCCACAACGTTAAATGTGTCTCCAACACTTCCTGCTTCAAATAAATATGCATCCGATATTGTATATTCGTTTGAGTGGCGCCTACTGAAAACATAAATCAGCTGTGATAATCTACCGATTCATTCCAAAACGAACACACTCCAAACGGAGCAAGTAATTTGAACCCGAGATACCAGTGTTCACCGAGGGAATGACCCGAATTATTGCGTGCACGTCAAATTTGTTGAACTTCGGAAACCAAATGAAAGAACGCACCCGAAAATGCATAGTTAGTAAAAGCAGCGAAAAAAAAAAAGTTTTCGCTGTGCACTATTTACAAATTCAAACAATAACATTCGAACGCAAAAAAAACACAACACCAACCAAAGGCGCGCACGCTGCACGCATGCATAGGCATGCGACAATTGGCTCATGCATTTTTAATTGCTCATTAATTTCCATAAATTGGGGCCACAGCATAAGGCAAAATAAGCAGCCGGGCAGACCTTGCAAACGAAAACCAAAACCAAAAAAAAGTAAAAACAAGAAAATAAAGAGATCCGAACGCAACTTAGTCACTTTGCGCGCAACGTTGACTTTGTCGGTTCCGCCGAATGTTGCATTTGCGTGTGCGATGACAGAAAAAAAAAACTGCTTTGTAGGTCAAATTCGTTCCGTGGATGCGCTTTTTCGACAATTGAATTCAATTGGGCCATCAAAAGAAGAGCGCCCGCACACACACATACTCGTTTCAAAATTCAACCACTGCAATTTCCGACGTCCGCTTCCACTTGCGGACCATTGCCGGATTCGGCTATTCTTTACTGATCGGAATAACAATACGTTCCAAACTGCAGCTGACTGAATAGCCATTCAGAATGACCACCTATCGGGCTGATTAGATGCATCCCATCGCAGTGTACCAAAAGGGAAACGTTCCCCCTTGGCTATGCTCATCCTGGTCCTAGACAAATCATTCAATACCTACAATCGGGGCCCAATTCATAACTGCGTTTGACTCGCGGCCAACTGCGTCGGCAAAGTTTGGCTTCACGTTCGTGGGGTCAACGAATTGGAGCTTCCCAGAAGCGGTTCTAGAGTTCAACGCAAACGGTGTTCCTCTGACGGGGTAACGAGTATGTTTATCGGAAGAAAATCACCTTTGAAGTGGTGGATGGTTTGGAAGTTTTCGCGAAATTCAGTTGCTGCAATCAGATAATAGAATCTGTTCGTTGCTAATTGCTGTCTACCATGCATTGCAGGATTGTTTCTTCTGCGGAAAGGCGAAAAGTTGATTTTTAATTACTCTGCCCAGTAGTTACTAGTGAGCTGAAATAGATGAACATGTTTCGCACTAACAAATGCAGAAATTTCTGCTTCCAACGAAGATTTGTTATCCCTGTTTTCTGCAATAATTCAAATTATATTTTCAGCCAATTCAACGTGACAGCAGTTCTTCGTTCGTTCAAGATCAACAGGATATTCGACCGAAACAAGCCCAAGTCAATTAAACCCCCTGGCCGAAGTCCCCAATTCTCCATCTTCGATAGGAAATAAGTTGATCGAACAAAAAATAATATGACTTTTCGAGGACCTCTCGTAGTACGTGGCGAATCTAGCACACGATAAAAGTGTCACGAAAGCGAAAGAAATGAAAAGTGTAAATTGCTTTTTTACACCATCGCCCGCCCATCACACGGGTTTTCGGGGTGGGAAATTTAACCGCAACACGAAGCGTGCACCAGTGAAATTACAGCGAAATTCAAAGGCTCAGGCTGCGGGTAGCCAGAAACAACACGAATCACAACAAGACCCGCCGAATGCCGGCCAGAAGACGTCCACGTCTTGTTCTGTGTGTAATCTCCGATCTCTTATTTTGACTTTATTTATTTCCTTTGTTAATTTGCTTGGTCACGTTTGGTAGAATCACTCATGAGATTTCCCAGTTCTAGTTTCTTTTTTTGTTGTTTGGTGGTGCTGCGATAGGATTTTTGGCGAACGACATATTTGCTGACCATTGGTGGAATTTGATTAGGGTCCTTGTGACGAATTCTCATTTAAATCAACCGGTATAGCGAACAAGAACACATTAGAAATGAGAAAAAGAAACTGCTGAGCTTAGTTATCGTGCTCCTCGTTTAGTTTTTAGAACTTACCTCTTCAGCGTTTGTGAACAGAAGCTGTAAAATGGAAGAGGAGAAAAAAGTATGAATTAATACGCTTGTGGATTCAGATACATATTCGGTAATTTTTAGCTATAGTAATGGGATCACCATCGACGTTTATAGAAATAGCAAATAGACTCGCAGATAGAATTAGAAAAATTAATATGCATAGAAAAAAGCTTCCAGTATGTATATATTAGGCTGTCAAAAAAGTCCTGCGGTATTTCCGCGAGGTGTCGTTGTAAGCGCGTAGATCTAGTTGCCAGCCTAATATATATATATATATATATATATATATATATATATATATATATATATATATATATATATATATATATATATATATATATATATATATATATATATATATATATATATATATATATATATATATATATATATATATATATATATATATATATATATATATATATATATATATATATATATATATATATATATATATATATGTCAATATCTATATATATATGTCTATATCTATATATATAAAAATGGAGTGATGTCTGTCTGTCTGATTCTTATAGACTCGGAAACTACTGAACCGATCGACATGAAAATTGGTTTTGGGGCCGGGGAAGGTTTTCGTTATATTTTGAGACCCCTCCCCCCTCTCTAAGGGGGGCCTGCCATACAAATGAAACACAAATTTCTGCATTACTCGGAAATTAACCATGCAAACGAAACCAAAGTTGGCATGTGAAAGTTTTAGGGTGCAATAAATGTTTCTACGATGGTTAGACAGTCCTTCCCCCACTCAAAGGGGGGGCTGCCATACAAATGAAACACAAATTTCTGCATTACTCGAGAATTAATCAAGCAAATGAAACCAAATTTGGCATGTGGAGGTTTTAGGATGCAATAAATGTTTCTATGGTGTTAAGATACTCCTTCCCCCCCTTACAAATGAAACTCAAATTTCTGCATTACTCGAGAGTTATTCAAGCACATGAAACCAAATTAGGCATATTGAGGTTTAAGGGTGCAATAAATGTTTCTATGGTAGTTAGACTCTCCACCCCCCTCTCTAAGGGAGGGCTGCCATACAAATGAAACATAAATTTCTGCATTACTCAAGAATTAATCAAGCAAATGAAACCAAATTTGGCATGTGGAGGTTTTAGGATGCAATAAATATTTCTATGGTGGTTGGACACTCTTCCCGCTCTCTAAGGGGGGCTGCCATACAAACGAAACACAAACTTCTGCATAACTCGAGAATTAATCAAGTACAATTTGGGATTTGAGGGTTTTTGGGTATGAGAAATGTTTCTATGGTGATGTGACACCCCTCGCTCCTCTGGAATGGAGAGAGGGTCCCATAGAAATATTACACATATTTCAACCAAAAATTTCCCAATCAAACATGACAATTGAAAATTTTCGGAAAACACTGAAGGAAAAAGGGAAAATTCGGAAAATTAAACTCCCATATGTTCTACAATTATACAGTGACAAGTGCTGTTAGTCCATTTGATTTTTGCACTAGCGAAATTGATCTTTGTTCGAAAGTGGAAATGGGTTTTAATGTGATGAAACGCACTCCTATATAATCTTCTATCTATACCCAAAAAAAAAGGATCGCCGGATGTGTTGATAAGAGCAGAAGGAAGGAATTGTCCGATTTAGGGCTGTCTTGATTCTATTATATTTTCTGTATAAAACATTTATTCCATGTAACGGAGAAACATGTTATTTGCAAGTGGTTGAAAAATCTTGAACGAGAATTGTGTCTGAAAATAATCTAATATAGTGATATAATGATGAGTTTTGTTAGAAATAATAGAAATTTTATAAGAAAAAGTAAATTCAACGGGGTCGAATAGAAATTTTATAGTACAAAGTAAATTCAACGGGGTCGAATAGAAAATCAATCAATGAACAGTTCTGCGATTGGACCCATGAACTTGCCCATAGTAAGAAAACGTGAATATTTGAAGGTATTGATAACAAAAAACAAATTTTGGGCGGGACGAAGTTTGCCGGGTCAGCTAGTAGGGGATAAACTGTGAAAAATAAAATAAAAACATAAATATCACAGTTTTATTCATGAATTTTATGAATACATGTTACATGATTACAATTATGATTACACGAAAAATGCCCTGTGAATAAGTATGACAAAGGAAAAGTAGTCTTTCTTCGAGAACATGGAATAACCATGGCATCAAGATCGGTAGGAGCAAGGATGTGATGCATAATTAGGTGCATATGGGCGAATAGTATGTCACAGAGAAGAGTTCTGTGCATTCGTCCATCCTGATGTCCTGAAGTGAAAGGGAAATAAAAACGATTGTGGTTCATCAGAAGCTCTATTCGGTAGTAATCAAGATTTAAAAAGCCTGTCGGTATCTGTCCGACGGGTTTGTCAGAATTTAAGCAATGATACCAATATTTTCTTCACTAAAATGTCGCCTGTACCACGACCCGTTTCACATTCACCGGAAAGTACTAGTTCTGAGATGAGGAATGGTCATATATGGTGTTTAGTGATAAGAATAAATTTAACCTTGACGAACCAGACAATTTTAGCAGCAAGAGGCAAGGGAGCCCAACAATGAAGAAACCAAACTTCGAGGGAGGAACGGTGATGATCTGGACTGTTATTAGCTGGTATAGGCTGAAAAAAAACGCTTCTTTGTTTCAACACGGATGAATTCGGACATGTATTGCCTGTTAGAAAAATTTATGATTCCATTTCCCGAAACGGCGTGGATAAAAACAGCAAGATAATACCGCCTGTCATGTGTCCAAAACATAAAATAGTTGCTGACCCTCCACAATATAACTATATTGAAGTGGCCAGTCTGCAGCCCGGATCTAAATCCAATCAAACCAATTTTCTTGGGGGTTACTCTCACGTCATATCGCATCAAACACGAAAGAAATTACAATATGATTGCTCAACTGAAAAGGCAATTCAAGAGTGGTCTAAACAGGATCCGAATGTTATGAAAAGACTCATAACTTCTAAGCCACGACGATTGCAAGAAGTCGTGGCTTAGAAGTTATCAAAAAACACAATGTCTAAAAGATCGCGAACAATACGATTGCTCAAATTTTTTGGAAGGGAAAAAAAGGATTGCCTCATGCTCACAGAGTAAACATGACGTCCTTCAAAGTCAAGTTATCAGACAGGGCTATCTTAAAAAAAATACAGCAAAATCCAGCTTTATCAGCTGCTAAAATATCAAAACTGAGAGTGAGTTTTTCATCTAGTTGATAGTTCGAAGAGTATGAAATCGACTCCATAAACGAAGTTTCGAAGGGGATGTGGCATATAAGAAACCATTATTATCTCCAATGAATGTTGGAAAAGAGCAGTATCGGATACGAGATAACATATTTCTAGATATTCGATAACTAGAAGCAAGACATTGTTTTCGGACGAGAGTAAAATGATGTTTGTGTTTGCCCATACACGCAGCCATTTGTTTAGTCATCAACCGACTAGATTCCATCGTTTGATTTGTGAAAAGTGTTAAACAAAGTAAAAGTTTAAAGCACACAAAATGTCTGGGTTATTTACAAATTACGTGTTAGAATCAGCACTTTCCCCAAGAATCTATTTCACGAAACTATGTTCGATATCGTTTTCTGCATTTCGTGATGTTCGTATGCGAGGGGTATACCACCAAGCTATTAAGTAGGGCTTACTGCAACGGAATTTCATGGCGATACTCAAAAACGGAAGTAGAAGACGAATACTTTTCTTCGTGAAAACACTTCATGTAGACAATATAAATGACAATAGATTGAAAGAATCCTTAACGATTGCACGCAACAATAGTTTGCCAGATAAACTGAAGCCTAGGACCAACCGGCGCAAAACTTAGTCATATACAATCAACAACCTTTGGGCTAGATGTTTCGGTTCCAAGACATGCGACTAGAGAGTGAGAATTGGAGTAGGCAAAAAAGCGAAAGGAAAATTTGCAGAAATTCCCATTTGAACGGGAGATGAAACAGAGCAAGTCATATGGTTTGAAAGAGCTATATCGTGCTACTGATACTAGAACGGCTGAGAAGCTATCATCGAACTACTGCGAAGATATAGGGTGATGAGGACGGACACCTCAAGTAAACGATTTTTCGTGAATTTGAATTGAAATTTAACAAATAGCTTTTTATAATCAAATTTGTTTTTGAGACAGAAATTTTGCAAAATGAATGTGTCCGGCATCTTTGAAAAAAAAGAATGAGAAAGACTTGACGGGAAAGATGACCTCGATAAGCTTCGGACGTCTTCAAATAGGCCTTAAAATGATCTAAAATCACCTCATTTGCCAAAATATGTCTGTTGATCGTGCGTATACAGAAAAACATGATTCCAGAAACTAGCAATAATCAGATTCTCAATGAAACGATCCCACGAGATTATTGAGGGCCTCACCCTATCCTGTTGAAGACGATTCAGTTTGCACAACTATATCAACTTCTAGCAAACGTTAACTATAAAACTGGCAAAAAAAAATCATGCAATTACATCGCATTTAAACAAGCAAAGCTATGAAAATGTTTTCCCTAATGTTTGCCCGAAATGCGCATTTATGGAAGTACCATCATTATTGTTCACACATCCGAAACCTGGTTCCATAGTGTGGGACTCGGTTTAGAATAATCCTCCTCCAGGCCCGGATATTGAAAATCCAACCTCAGGGGATTTTCACAAATTTAGATAATGAATCTAAATTTAATTATCCTTGACGCCACACTCTTTTCACTAGTAGAGTCCGGTGGCACAGCTTATTTTTTTGCTTGCCACTAGTGGAACAACTAAAACTGATATCCTTGTATGGTAGCCTCATTCCCCCGTTTTTGTTCCCTTACTCTATCACAACTCTTACCTGTTAGAGCAGTTTTTAATGATGTCCCATTGTTCGGAAAGGTTAATGCGTTTCAAAAATAGTCCATTAAAATTATTTTTCACAGCAATGGCTAGCAATTGCTACTCCCAGCGTCGGACCCCCTCCCTCCCTTCCTTGGAAAGAAGACTTGAGACGATCCTCCGGACAGAGTAATCCTTTTTCCACGAGATATCCCTCGGAAGCCTCCGAGTGGAGTAGTTAAGAATAATTTTATTACCCAGAAATGCTTTTAACAGGAGCCAACGGCAATAACAAAACTCTGCGCAGCAATCGCTAAAAGCCTGAAGAATTTTGAAAACATTGTTATTCCAGTGATTACTTTTACGATTATTGATTATGCTGGCACACTAGCGAGGCGTACTGGAAGAGCGAAAGTTAACTCTGGCGCACTGGCTGGTGAGATTCAGGACCTCGCTGGTGAATACCTCGGGGATCAAATTAGGAGGAGTCCACCGGTCAAACGAATCGTAAAACGATGTTCAAAATTAGCTCCTTTCGATTCACTAAATTTGCTCGCCATTTCGTGTGATTACGGATCGCTGCTCGCTTGCTGATAACTTGACTTGTTTTTTAGTGGCGCCGGAAAATTATACGTTTCGACGAAAAAGTTCGAGCATGAATAAACAACTGTGCGTATACACACATATTGGCCAAACAAACAGCAGCGCGGGAACGGTTCTTCTTGTGCGTCTAAAAAGTTGGCGGAAAAAGTTTTCCCCTTTCTTCCTTTCCGATAGGCCGCGCGCTATCGAGAAATATGTATCGCAATAAATATTAAAAGTTTTATAATATTTTTCCACCGACTTTTTGCAGCTCAGCGCTTTTTTGTGAATGATGATTAAATGAACCGGTTCGCCTGTTGGCATAGATGTTTTTAACTCGATTTAATGTTTGTTCCGTAGCAGTTCTGGATGTGCAACAAAAAGTTTGCGTCGTGACTTTTACGATTTTGAGCCCCGAAACGCGTCCTTTTGCTAAATAAATAATTGCAACACGAGCTTTCTCCTAGTCGTAGAAGATCGACCAACGCTCCAGTCTTTAAATGACGTACTCATAATATTTGATCATTCCAGATAATAACATGAAAGAGCTCTAGCATTTCGAAACGACATTCGAACAGAGGGCAAAAACAACAACAAACCCCCAAACAGCGGCAGCGATAAGCTACAATCGCTCCGGCATGAAGGATGGAAACGGCAGAAAGCACCTCCGTTTCAAGCTGCTGTGGGGAGGGGGGTTGTGGGTGGTATGGTGGAAAAAGGTTGGCGGCGATTCAGATAAAGTACATTCCAAGCGCAATGGCACCCGGTTGCTTTCGCTTTCACTTTCACCCAGCGCGCTCCCCCGAGTGGGTAGTATAACCGGAGGTCCTATGTATGAAATGTGTGTGCGTCGTCTTCGTCGTCTCCGTCCGTATCCTGGTGGCATTAGGGCATGGTACAATAGAGGAAAACCGGATGACACTCGACTGGCTGGAGAGGGTGAGAATTGCTATGTAGAGTTGGCTCCAGCAGGGGAGATAGAGAAAAAACGTGCGCTGATTTTAGTTCAAGAGCATCGCATACACCGATACACCCGATACATGGTATCCAAGCGAGCTCTCCATCGCAGTGGGTGGTGATGGTGGGTGGCAAGGAGCTTAGCCGACTGCTCGGTAGACTGGATTGTTTTTCATTCATTCGCTATATACTGCTGCTGCTGCTGCTGAGCGACCCATACTTGGGCACGGATCCAACCGGCAATCCGATATCGCAGCACAGTGAAGTTTGTTTTCCTTTCCGCATCCTCGTCGCACAGCTGCTTTTCACAAGCTTCCGAGGGGTGGTGATGGTAAACTCCACAAACCTCTGCACAGTCAAACAGGGGGGCGGGGGCCGATGGTATCACCGAGTCTGCTTCGGGTGTGTGCGTTTGTTGATAACCAGCACACCAACACGAATCCGATGATGAACGAACCAACACATCCTCGAAGGAACAGAGAGTACCCGTGATGTATACGACGACGTTCTGGTTTTGGGGTGGCATTCGGTGGAAAGTGAAAGTGATGCAGCAAAAAAAATGAACTCGGAAGAAGCAGCAAAAACCATCGTCCTTGTGCCTTATTATGCTATCTTCGCGTGGTATGATTGTAAGTTTCTTACTGCTTCGTTGGTTTGGGTTGCGATTCGAACCATATATTATAAGTTTGTCTTCTCGAAAAAAAGTGGGATAACAGAGCGAGAGAAAGTGTGTATGTGTGTGAGCGTGTGGCGCACACATTATTTACTTTTACTGAAATGCAATGCGACACAGTTTTTCTTCCGATCTGAAATGAATTGCTTGTCAATATTGTTATCAGCATAGTTCTCCAGGGAATTGTCTTACATCGTTAACATTTCTATACAAGATCGCACGAATTGAGCCACCAAATACGGAAAATCATAAGAATAAACTATTCGAAAAATTAATTCATTTTAATTTCATTTTTTTATCCCATTTGTTTATTTTATTCAGATTTAGACTTAGTATTTTAGCTGTAACAGATCCAGATTTAATCGTGTACATGTTACATATTTATGGTATCTATAAATTGTACTTTACAGTAGCAGGGACCGAAATCTTCGAAGAAGGAAAATGAAAATCGACTCTCCTCTCAGTAGCTTCAGTTCGACTAGGACTACTTAGGCATTCGCCGTCAGCATGCCTTGAATTGACTAGAAATGAATCGACAGGCGTTGAGAGCGAGGATGACTGATGAACTATTCTAGCAAATGGTTATTCTAATTGGCGTGACGTGACGTGAAATCTACCTTTTCATTCAACCTGCCTTCAATCCACACTACTACTCCCCCTGACACGAATACCCGTGTACACAATCTTATTGTAACGCCCATATAAAAAGAAACGAAAACTTGATTTCTGATGCAAAAAAGTAGGTACATCATTAATGAACAGCTTCATTAATTACCCATCGTGAACTCAAACCAACGAACTTAAACAGGTACCATGTATGCTATGAATGTCCTCACGTTAGTACAGGTCGGACTCGATTATCCGGAGCAGGGTTGCCAACTATTATTTTAAATCAGAATCAGGAGAAATCAGGATGTTCATATTGTGTTGTCCGGAAAGTACCAACCTTTTTTCGGAAACAAATATATAATTTGATTCTAATAATGTAAAAAGTACAAAATCAGGATCATTCCAGAAAAATCAGGTAAAATTGAGTGTTTGTCAGGATATCAGGGAACGTGTCAAAAAGTCTGGGAAATCCTGAAAAATCAGGAAGGTTGGCATCTCTGATCCGGAGTATTTTATTTTTGATTTTCGGAAATTTTCAATAATTTGTATAATAATTCCATATTGAATAGCTAATATGGGTATCAAATGAAAGGGCTTGACTAGTACAATACAGTTATTTCTGAAAAATGCAAATCCAAGATGGCAGCCACTACAAAATGGCTGATTACATATTTTTGCAGAACCCCATCAATATGGGTATCAAACGAAATGGCTTGACTACTAGAACACAGTTATGTATGAAAAATGCAAATCCTAAATGGCTGCCACCACAAGATGGCGCCATATATATTTTTTTCACAGCCCCATCAATATGGGTATCTAATAAAAGGGCTTGACTAGTAGAACACAGTTATTTATGAAAAATTCAAATCCAAGATGGCCGCAGTCCCCAAACAACTAATTACGTTTTAAAAAGATTTTATTCAGCCTGACCTGTTTGTATGTAGGTTTGAATGTTTTTAGGGTTGTCCCACATTAATAGAAAATTGATCCCATTCCTGTTGACTGATTGATCTGAAATTTGGAACACACCTATTTCATGATCTTAAAAAATTCAATTTGGTCGTCGCTAAAAATGACTCGGAGAACATGAAACATAATAAACAACATAAATTCAAAAAGGTCACCGCCACTAAATGGTCAACTGTGTATATTTTGCAATCCCCTCAATATTGGTATCAAAAGAAATGATTTAATTAATGGAATACAGTACATCATGAAAATATTCCTTAGATTTAAATATTATGTTTACCGAGAGAAAACTGAGAGAAAATTGTTTGTTTTTTGACTCGATTATCCGGAGTGAAAAAAAAAAATCAATAATCGAGTCCGACCTGTATAACCTGTATAATCGAGTCCGATCTGTATTAGCAAATAGCGTACAAAATAGCATGTAGTTTTGGAGAAATTTTAAACAAAATTTTAGTTCACTTAGTCTCCGAGTTCAATTTTGTGAAAAAAAAAACATACAGAAAAACGGGTTTATATCAACAAAATTCACAAAATTGTCACTGTTTCTGAACACAACACTGCACGCTATTTTATATTTGTGGCATTTTCACTGAAATGAACACCTGTATCCTCAGTTCTATGCCTAAAGTGAGTATACAGTCATCACTCACCAAAGAGGAACTATGCGCTTTCCCCTTTCACCGGCGAATATATAGAGATCCAGTGTGCGCTAGTTGGGAGAATTCTTGGTGCCGGTGAGTCGTACTCTCTCACACTCTCTTTACTCTTGGGAGTTAGAGTGTGCAAAAACCTGTGGCAAGCACTGAAGCGCGCTGATCCGCACTCCGCCACACTGAAGAGTGCAATCTCATTCGACATATAATCCACACGCATGTTTCACCTCGGTTCACTTTTTTCAGCGAACCACAATTCTAAGTAGTCGAGTCGTAGTGTGCGATAGCAACTAAACGTCCGAATGACTGTAGTGTCATGTTAACGGAGAAACTGTTAAAAGAAGCCAAAACTCATTTCCAATTGAATACGGAGGCGAATTTCTTCATAGTCCCCTGACTATCCTCAGTTGAATATGGCTATGCCGAGCCCTGCACAGTGGCCGCCCAGGCATAAGAGTATTCTTTCTGTTCTTCTATAGTTCAGTAGTATTAATCGCACAACCGCCCTATATTTTTCTTGTTGCAAGCAGAGCTTGCATGATGATTTTTGTGTGGACGTAGTTGTTCTATAACAATACAAAGATGGTCAATTGTGGGCCCTGAGATTTGAACTCACGATCGATCGCTTAGTAAGCGAACACGCAACTAATGTGGCTACATAGACCCCCCCTTATGGAATTGTTGTGCGAAATAATGCGAAAGTATACCATAACTGAACCGACTACAGACGACCTGAAGAAAAAAAGTTGAAGTCAATTAAACAAATTGCTCAGCGTCAACCGCGTCAATAGGATTGGTACGTTTTCTCGGAATTCAATTTAATGTGCTACATGTTAAACGGCAAACCTTCAAAGAATATTTTATATTATAAAGGTTTACTTGACGAAGCACTGTAAATTTGGTTTCTACAGAAACGTAAATGTTTTATTCCTGGGAGACAGGATTTACTGACAATTAAGGTAGCAAGATCATATGAAAAGTTGTACAAAAATAAGCAATTCAAAGAAAGTCGTAGATACATCAGATATCTAGAAATCGCTGGTAAAAAAATTCAAACAATGCTGCAACCATTGATTATTACATTGGACAAAAAGATCTATCTTCCAGCCGAATTTTTAATGCAGACTAGAGAGGATTTTATTTCGAATGCACTGGTTTGTAAACATTCGTCACAATGGAAGAATCCGGCGGTTATTTAAGGATTAGTTTTGCAAAGTGTTTGTTCCCAAGTTCACTGCATCTCGGGAAGGTACTCAACAACCAAAACATAATTCGAATGGTCAAGTATAGCCATAAGTTCTGTCAGTGAAATCGCAACTGTTGCAGCAGAGAAATGTTCGGATTCCTGGCAACGATGAAGATCGGTCTTCACGAGAAGTTTGTGACAACTGTCGCGTTATTTAAGTGCGGAAAGAGATCTACGAGCTGCCCAAACCACTTACTATCAATAAACGACTCGTAATGCGGTACACTACAACGGTGAAAAGAACCTGCCAAAACATGATGTGCAAGATAGACCCAGAGAGTGGCGTTCGAGGTGAGTACCGCTACACAATGACATCCATGCCGATCGTTAATGCGTTCGGTGCAATCCTCTTCGCAGACAAAAGCGTCTAGCAGTCGAAATAGACGAAATAGACGCTGCACATGTCGTATCTTACATTTAGATTTACAGCTTGGTGCATACAGGCGTTGTGTGAGCCATTTATGGACGCCCAAATTCAAACAAATACGATGCAAAAATAACCTCGGTTCTCGGTTCAAAACGGTCCACGTGGCTAGCAGTTGCCCTACCAGACTTCATCTCCACAAATGACTGACCATCCCAGCCCATACCACAATCCAGTGAGTAATTATGATTGATGATTGGCCCAAGCGTTTACGATTCTACACCAAAAACATATTTTTAACACATGTTTGGGCATCCTGATTTATTACATTCCACACTGGTATAGCATTTGTATAATATATATGTTATAGAAATATGAGAGCAATATGATCGAGCAAGACAAGAGACACATTACAAATAAGCACGCATTATAGCTTTTCGCATACTTTACCGTATACACGGCCCAGAGCGAAAAAGAAATAGAGACACGTTTATCCTCTTTTTTTACTCTTGGAAAACGCTTCCCAAATTAATGTTATAATGAGGTGTAATATTTTCTCGCATTTATGCAACAACACCAGTGGCTATGTGGATAGCATGGTCGTGTAAAACAGCTTTGCATTCCAGCCGACCTTGGTTCGATCCCCGTTGACATCGTTTGGACTTTTTTTTTGGGTATCCAGAAATACGCGTGTACCAGTACAGAACGGAAGAACTTTCTTTGACGAAAAAACCTCCGTCCAGAACGGGAGTCGAACCCGCACCCCCAACATTATAATTTGTGACGCTCGAGAATCAGCAAAACTTTTAAAATTTTGAGATTTTGTTCAAGGAATGTGTAACACTCGGAAGTGGCAGACCGGCAAAGTCAGCATATTCTAAAATAGATGCGGAAGAGTATAGCTATCATCGAAGGAGGCGGCGAAAAATGCAAATATTTTGCATTCAAACATCCAAAGGTCCAAAGGTGTGTGCGGTCCGAAATGCAACACAGAATTTGGAGCACATAGGTGTGCTCGAGGATATCGTACGAAAATTTACTAACAAAGTATGATTGCGTGGTTATGGAAGCCGAAACTTTCCTGGGAATTTTATATTTTATACCCTGGTTACTTTAGTAACGGAACAAATTTTCACTTTCCGTTTTCAACCGAAGAACACAGCTCACGCCGTATGAAACACATTCTTCCCATCGACTTGCTGCATTTTGAAGTCATGTTTAACCCATGAAACAATGTACGGCTTGCCAAACATTGAATTATTGATCTGAAAAAGTAACCAATAAGCAGACACTCCCAAAAAACAGTTACAATCCTAAATTCACACAGGCTCAGGCACAGGCACAGGCTCTCCCAGCAAAAAAAAAATCAATAAATAATAAATTTCAAATTAACACCAAGCTTTGACACGTGATACTGGCTGAACGCTATCTAGAGTGAAACTAAAAATTGAAGAGAGAGAGAGAAATTACAAAGGTTTAAACTTTTGCAGTTTGCAGCCTGGAAAATTTTCAATTTAGAGAACTTAACCTAAACTGTCAGCTTCAACAAAAGTCATTTTGGACGCTCTCGCCGACGCCGCGGACCGTTTGCTAACCGGATGACTGCCGAATATTAATTGCAAACGGGACAACAGCAATATTTCCAAATTAACTTTCAGCTTCAACACATGTTGTTGGCTCATCGCTGTCTAAAGCTAAGCCAAAAATCGAAACTGAGTAACACAATTAAGACCTCTTGCTCGATGCTATGCGGCACCGGGAAATAAAATCATACCATGTAAGCTAATGCAGCTAATGTCATTGCACGCAAGAATGTTACTTGTTCCATTGTTGATGAATTTTAGCGGCGAGTGAACTTGGAAAACCGACCTTTTTTATTTGTTACATTGTTTAGTTGTTTTGTATACGAAAAGAGATATTAACATTAGTAACCTATACATTTTTCCACACGGAATATTGGAATAGTGGTCTATATTTTGAAAGGTTAGACGTAGTCCTACGTAGTCGAAAAGTGATATTTTTGTCATATACGGCAACGCGCTTGGTATCGAATGGTGTATTTACTAATATCGCTAGTTGGTTGAAGAAAGTGTGTAGATGGAAGTAATCCATTTATATATGAATGGGTTCCATTACCTCAGTTCAATATACCCCAATATCAACACTATTGCATTCGAAGTGACGAGTAGTCACCAAACTGACCAAGTCAACAACCTTGATATTCATAAATAAGGGGCTCCGAAGGAAAGGGTGTAAGTGACTTGATCGATTTCTCTTCATCAACTTTTTCTTTGGTTAATAACTAAACTGCAAAAACGTTACAATTTGAGTTTGCTATAGAATTTGATAGGTGAGGCTCTGACATATCTTCCACATTGTGAAATACAGCTGGGAATGTGTTTGCAGCTAAGTTATGACCGAAAGAGAGAGTCAATGTAGAGAAATCGTTGATGTCACTAACACCCCTTCCATTTTGAGCCCCTCAAACATGGTCAGTTCTAATTTCATTTTTTTCCATGAACCATTTTTACCGATCGATACCCTTTCACTTCACCGCGTTGCTCCCGATCAAGATAAAAGGAATCAAATCACCGTTTTGATCATAAAGTTTAATTGATAATCACTCAATATTTGTCATGCTAAAATAAAAATCGAAGTTCTTCCAACTGGTTTATGTAACATATCTTCATCGGCGCGTGTTCAAATACGTATTGCAAAACATCTGATTTCCTTTATATTTTAACTGATACATTTTTTTATTTTTATTTTTATAGAGACTTTGCCTAAATTGATCCATTACAAAGCAATCAAATGAGCAACTATGACACCAGATCCAAGCAACCATTTACTTTATCTTGAAACCGTTCAAAATTGAAACAGAATGACGGAAGATAAAATACAATTTTTAGTGCAACTCCTTTTTCAACAGCGGCAGCTTATGTCCCAAATGGAGGCTGAAATTGAAATACTACGAGAGCAAAAAGAAGTGCTCAAATCTTCAACGGTCGACTATCGTATGAGAAACAAACTTCAAGATCAGTTTGGTTACCTAGAAACCATCATGTGAGCAAAGTCCAGTACTGTTCAATCGATTTCACCTCAACGTAATCATTCTTTTTCTTTCTAGCGAAGACAGAATACTGGAACTTCCTCTCGCCAACGATCGATTCAATTTTGCAGGACTAAGAAAAAATAAGCGCACCCCCAAAATTACAGTTCGAAAGTACAAAATTTGAAAAACAATGACAAATAAAGTCTTCCTCGGTAATGTTCAAATGGTTGATAATACAACAACATATTGTTTTTCAAAAATTCAAAGGTTCAAATGTTGAGTTGATGTAGACGTATGCATCAAAAAGAATTTCGTTCCGTTTACAGTTTGTCAGAATTAATTTGAAAGGTAACCTTATTGCTACGAATCACTTTAAGAGTACCAACACCAAACCCTCTCCGAATGTGCCCGGACGTCGCGAATCCCACCGCGTCATGTAACTTTCCGCCGGTCATTAAATACGCTCCCGAGCGTGCAGCACTCCATTAGCGGCGACGAAAACTCAGCCAAATTTTCATCGCCCAAGTGCACGCGTTCGGTAGTGTGGCACTGCTGCTCCTAGAAGCCTAGTTTTTCCTCCCCATACCATGCGAGCGGAGCACCGGATGCTCGCAGTTGCATGGCGCACCACATTTTCGTTGCGTTTCGTCCTCTCTCGCTTTCTCTGGTCCATCATCGGCAGCTGCGTTCGGTTGGCAACACGCGCAGAAGCAGAAATTGCATATATACAACGTGCGCTCTGCTCGCCATACAACGTCATTCGACCACATTGGAATGAGGCGGCAGCAGGAGCAGCACCAGCTCAGAATGTATGTTGTCGTTAGCAGCGCACTACATCCAAGTCCGAAGGACTCGCTCCCAGAGCCGCACCAAGACCGATGACGGCTGCTGCTGCTGCGGGTGGGAATAAAGTTCCAGTGCAGTACGAAAGAGTACGATCATCTCGGGACGATTTCAGCTGGAGACGCAAGAATTTCCATTTTTCCTTCCGATAGCATAAGAGCGAGACGGCCGATTCGTGTTCGATGCCTTGCCGGGGGTTTGTAGTGGTGTGCATGGGAATAAGAAATAACAAACGATGGTCTGGGTTGCTATTTGGGGCTTCTCCGTACGATGCGAGTCGTTGTCGTGCTGCACGAACCATCGCAGGACCCAACAAGGGGGAAGAGGGGGAAGGACAAGGACGAATTGCAGCGGGGGGAGCGGTTGGACGACAGGAAGCAAAATTGAAAGTGAAAGTGAATTTTCGGGTTGGTAATGTTCCTTGTCAGTTTGGGTTTTGGGAGAGGCGGAAAAGCAGGTACCGCCGGGGGGAAGTGGTAACGCTTCGGCTGGAATGCTGGAGCGAACATGGTGGCGGTGGGGGGAAACACGCTGGTTATATGCAACAGCAGGGTTCGTATATGTATGAAATAAAGCTAGTACTGTGGCACACAAGCTGAAGTGTTGTCCCAGTGGGAAAATATAGCCGACATAATGGCTTGCGCCCAGTACCCGCAATGGCAAACGGAAGGAACCCGCTTGGTGGGCAGGGCAGGGCAGCAGCGAGCAGTAGGTGCAGCTAACTGAAATGCGAAAAAATCGATTCTTTCGATGCTGATGACTCGAGGTATCGCTCCATGTGGGAAAAGCATTTTCGAAGGCAAACAAATTGTTCCACATTTGGGTCTTGATGTGTGAGGAAATGTCCAATATCA
This sequence comes from Toxorhynchites rutilus septentrionalis, assembly GCF_029784135.1. Lineage (NCBI taxonomy): Eukaryota > Metazoa > Arthropoda > Insecta > Diptera > Culicidae > Toxorhynchites > Toxorhynchites rutilus. Next base: position 124,630,300 of record NC_073746.1, on the reverse strand, counting down.
TTAATTAATGCGTTTCTCGCAAATTTCTAGAAGAGCCACAGCACTTATGACTGAAGTGAATTAACTTTCGATTTGAACTTGGAAAATGCATTGTATCGAACGAAGTGCCAATTGTAAGCTGTAACTTTACTTGCTGACGGTTGGCAACGACGAACATACTTGAAGATCCGGTTTATTGAAATCAAAGATACATTATCCATTGTTGAAAAATATTAATGAACATCTGAAAACGGTCCGTAATCGGCTATTCAACGAAGTTTCCGTTTCGTGCAGGAACAGGAGCGCTGTCCGGTCTTTTTGTTAACTTTGCGAATGCGTCTCTTGATTCTACCAATCAACTGTTTGCAATTCGTGACTCATTTATTTTTGTACACCAAGGAGCTCAAAATCCCAAAAAAATATTTGACACTGAAGCAGATTTGTCGGGTTGAGATCTTTGGGTACAAAGGTGATCGAATGGGTATTCAGTTTTTTTTTGTTTTTTTTGGCTTAATTCGTCGTTCAAAACAAAACATTTTCCGGTTATATATCTGTAAGTCAGTGAAAATATTTGCAAGTGATTGCGAGTTATTCAAACAATCGTGCTGGTGTGATAAGACGAAAAGATTCTTGTGGGATAATCAAGGCCAGTGAAATTCTAGTTATCCGAAGAGCATCTTTCTTTCTTTCTTTCTTACTTTCTTTTTTTCAATACATCGATTTGTTTACATTTAAACTGACAGACTGACAAATGGAAAAAAAAAAATATGTTTCCGAAAGGGATGAATTTCTAAACTTCACATATCACATTACTTGTACTTTCCACCCTCGCCATATAATCGTTCCAACCACACCTCAAAATATGTTTGATTTGTTGTCCGGTCGTAAAATCTTTGGAAAACACTTTTTTGTGAAACAATAACCCGATTAATTCGAAAAACAGTATAATGAATATGAAAAACATTTACAATCAAGGTTCTTCTTATCTCATCTGTCTTGTTCCCAGCTCAACTTAAAATAAATTTATTCAAATGTTAGAGTTAAATTATCAAATGAATCTTCATTGCACGTGTTTCCATTTTCTGACTAGAAATAGACAAATATCACGGATCACAGAATATGAAAATCTTTGTTCGGAAATTTATGTAGTGTCCACATACGTGAGGTCAAGCGTTGTGATACTCTATTCTGAATTTGGCCATATTTGGCCGAGCCGACGACATAGAACCATGAGCGGCCAATCCCCGTGGCTTTCATTCCTTTGTGTTAATTAATTTTTTATCATCTGATCACTTACTTTTTTTCCACTGGAGCAGTTGTTCACAGACGACTCCTTGTTCATTGTTTCCAAATCCCAAGTGCCTTACCTTCGAATCAAACCCAATGTATGCAATCGCTTGACAATGGCTTGACGGGTGACTTCGAATGCTGAACCAAGCTCTTCTTACGTTTGACCGAAAGTATATTAAACCAATACAAGAACTGCAATAGATCAAAACGGTTTGTTTACAGTATGTCTTTTGGTTCTCAACCTTTTGGATATGTCCGAATCAACCAGTACTTGTTACTGGTGCAACAGGGCGAACTTAGTAGCGCACCTAGTAACAGCATCGATCGAAAGTTGATGCACGATGCACTGCACAATAGAGTTGAAAATATCTGTTATTTGTTTGGATATAGTTAGTGTTGATACCATTCAAATGCTAGAACTAAAGACAAGTGATCTTAAGACTGTTTCATCGAAGCCATATATTTGACATTTTTTGACAGACAAATTTATTCAACGTGTACTGATGATACTAAAGGGTGTGTCACATCAAATTGCATCATGGAAAAAACGATGTAGAAATTCGCCCAGTAGACCGATCCTTTTGAAAATTTTAGACAGTAAAATAAAAACTATTAAACAACTTTTGGCATTTTCTTTTTATTCATACTTCGAGCCCAAGCCCGTATGCTCGCACCTTCCTCTTTACCTCGTCCATAAGGTTCTGTACAACGTCAGGTTGTAGTTTTTTTTGAACAGAAATCCATTTTCTCTTGAAGTCCGCCTCCGATTTGACAACTTTTGGGTTCTTCCGGAGGGCCTGCTTCATAATCGCCCAATATTTCTCTATTGGGCGAAGCTCCGGCGCGTTGGGCGGGTTCATTTCCTTTGGCACGAAGGTGACCCCGTTGGCTTCGAACCACTCCAACACGTCCTTTGAATAGTGGCACGAAGCGAGATCCGGCCAGAAGATGGTCGGGCCCTCGTGCTGCTTCAATAGTGGTAGTAAGCGCTTCTGTAGGCACTCCTTAAGGTAAACCTGCCCGTTTACCGTGCCGGTCATCACGAAGGGGGCGCTCCGCTTTCCACAAGAGCAGATCGCTTGCCACACCATGTACTTTTTGGCAAACTTGGATAGTTTCTGCTTGCGAATCTCCTCCGGAACGCTGAATTTGTCCTCTGCGGAGAAGAACAACAGGCCCGGCAGCTGACGAAAGTCCGCTTTGACGTAGGTTTCGTCGTCCATTACCAGGCAATGCGGCTTCGTCAGCATTTCGGTGTACAGCTTCCGGGCTCGCGTCTTCCCCACCATGTTTTGCCTTTCGTCGCGGTTAGGAGCCTTCTGAACCTTGTATGTACGCAGGCCCTCCCGCTGCTTGGTCCGCTGGACGAATGAACTTGACAAATTCAGCTTATTGGCGACATCCCGGACCGAACTTCTCGGATCACGTCTAAACTGCTTAACTACGCGCTTGTGATCTTTTTCACTGACGGAGCATCCATTTTTGCCGTTCTTCACCTTCCGGTCGATGGTTAGGTTCTCGAAGTATCGTTTTAGTACTCTGCTGACCGTGGATTGGACGATTCCCAGCATCTTACCGATGTCCCGATGTGACAACTCCGGATTCTCGAAATGAGTGCGCAGGATTAATTCACGACGCTCTTTTTCGTTCGACGACATTTTTCCAAATTTACGAAAAATTGACAGTGAAGCATGGCCAACGTGATCTATACACTCTTATCTGATTATAAGCGAAAGCTGAAGATATAATTCCTAAAAATTAAATTTCTACAGCGTTTTTTCCGTGATGCAATTTGATGTGACACACCCTATAATCAAATATACTTGATACCAAACATGATAACATGTAGTTCTTGTTTACTTAAACTTTTTTATGGGGTTGTTCCTCAAACCATGTACTGATACCGTCACCGTCAAATTAAAGTGCCTACTTTACTGAAAACCACATTTCACCTCTGAAATCATAGGTAAACTCATTCAATCCGATTGATTTTTTTTCTAAGCTTGATAAAAACATTTTAAGATACATGTGCATTTTTGCAATTATCGATAGACATTTTTGAAAATATTTTTTTTATCTGATAGCGTTGTAAAATTGGTGTATCATAATGGCCACATACAAATTATTTCATATTCATGTAAATTTCTCATTGAACTACCCCTCGTTCTTTATTGTTTTGACACTTCCAAGTGTTTGTTGATCTAGTTGCTGGTTTTATTTCTCGTCCAGAAATATTCAGTACGAATTATCTAAATAGCCATGGATAATACGTCGGCAAACAGAACTATTCCCTTGCAGATCCGAAAACTTGTTATTCGTGACATCGAGAAAGGTGAATCACATCATAAGATTGGTGAAAAGTATGGATGCAGCAAAGTAGCGGTAATCAAACTTTGGGCAAAGCTCAAAACCTAGGGTTCGGTAGCTAATCGTCCAAGAAGGCGAAGGAAGATTCCCGAACCGACACGAGAATCATTCGAGAAATTCAGAAAAATCCGAAGGTTACCCGATATCGGACAGCACTCTACGAACACGGTATGAAGAGCAAGTTTTGTAACAAGTTGCCATTTATTAGCAAAGTAAACAAAGTGAGCTGGCTCAAATTTGCTATAAGTTGATAAATTTGCATGTTGATAAGAATGTTGGAAGGCTGTTTTGTGGACTGCTGAGTCCAAATTCGAGTTGTTCAACGTAAAAAAAACGAGTTCGCATGTAGCGTAGAACTGGAGAGGCTCTCCATGAACGACATATCCAAGGCACAGTAGAACATGGTGGAGGGAGCGTGATGGTGTGGGGATGTTTTTCTTGGACCGGTGTTGGTGCTTTGGTAATAGTTGTGGGTATTATGACGGGAGACTCATACATTGGTATATTACGTGAGAATTTGGAGGTTTCGTTGGTTAAATCTGGGTCGCAAAACAAACTTGTGTTCCAGCAAGTTAACGACCTGAAATATACCGCGACGAAGACGAAGACATTTATCCGTTCCTGCCATATTAAACCTATGGAATGGCCCCGCAGAGTCCAAATATGAATCCAATAGAGAATTTTCCGGGCCATCTTGGTTTCATGAGTTGATAAGACAGGGGTTACCTACAAGCCTAACTATTTTCAAACCCTTGAGAACGCCAGGGAACAAGCAAACCATTTGTCATGACAATTGTCATGCGTAAATGCGAAAACAAGAAAAAAAGTAAAGAGAATAAATTCACGTTGACCAAGAACAATTTTGATACTGTCGTCATCTTCGGATGAGAATGACCATCAAAAAGCTTAAATTTGTGCTGATGGAACTATCTGCACAATACGCTGAATGCACTCCAGGAAGGATATAAATAAACAGCATTTTCAAAAGTATAATTGGAGGGGTATAGTGTGTGTGTGTATATGTGAGAATACATAAGTATATGTGTGAGTATCATCACTCCTTACAATCGTCATACCCACAAACGCATAAAAACGAAAGTTGCGAATCGTTCATTTCGAGGGTGCGCAAAACATCTTGTAATTTTATTTTTTTTTTATCTTCGCTTATTTTTCGTCGGCCTATTTCCGCCACTTCAGTGCCAATCACCGACATCAGGGAGGCGACTCCACCTGTTCCTACCTATCAGACTCAACAACTCATGAGCCGGGCCAACTTCTTTTACTTCCCCTCCGAAGGAAGACGTAACCAGAGATTTTTCGCCTCAGAAAATCCCAACGACGCCAGCTGGGATTGAACCCGGGCCGATCGGATTGTGAGGCTGTTACGCTAACCACACAACCACTGGCGCCGTCTATCTTGTAATTTTAGTACAGTGTGCTATGAAGTGCTCTAATTTACTCCAAACTTTAATCGATCGGCTAGAAAAAACGACTGAATGTATCAATATGAAATGTTCACAGAAGTTTATGGGATACACTATGCTAAAACTTTACCTGCTGATATTCAAATTTATTGCAAAATTACAGAAAATTTTCTAAAATCGATGCAAAAAAATTCAGACATGTTTTTTTTCCCAAAGCAACAAATTAACTTAACACAAAATTTGTTGGAGTTTTCAAAATTACCTATCCGTTTGCGGTGCAATAATTATTCATTGAATAATTTATCATCTAATATGAAGGGGTAACTTCTCATTCGAACAAAAATATATTTGTATGGAAAGGTTCTACAAGAACGTTATATTAATCAAATGAAAGCTGTTTAGTAATTGTGTTAGTTTACAAAAAGTTCGAAAAAAACAGAAAAAAAATATTTTTTCTCCAGATATTTTTGTCAACTACATCTACATACACCCAGATAAATCTTTTCATAACATATTCCAAAACATGAAAGTTTAAGCTTCAAAATGATATGCATCCCATCTTCATACGATGATTTTTCACAAATTTATAGTATTTCAAAGATCACTTTGCACTTTGCACTCTGTTTCTCTAACTTTTTTGTCGAGTGTATATCTAAATAAAAATACAAACTAGAATACAATATTTTATGCAAATGTGTGTATCTATCACTTGCAATACTAGAATGAAATATTATTTATTCTCTGTAAAAAAAAATATTTGTTTTATATTTTGACAACTAAACATCACACCGGTCAAAATGACCGGTTTGGTAGAAATAGGTATATAACAAATGTCGGTAGTTCTAGTGTTAAAAGGACTAAGTTTTTTCATAAGTTTTTATAAAAAATTCTAGCTCAACAGTTTAAAGACATACAAAATTTTCATAAAAGAATGAAACATAGGAAATTGTTTAAGTATTCCTTTGAAAATATCAAACCAATTTAAAAAAAAAACTAATCCGAGGAAAAAATATTTTTTTAAATTAAAATTCATTTATCTCAAAAACGCGTATTTTCAAGTTCTAAAAATCAACTTGCTGATTACTATATGGGCTATTCGAACATTTGGTCCAAAATTTGAAAGGGAAACTATTTTTGAAAAAAATGATTTTTGATTTTAAAAATATATTTTTCTAAATTTTTTTTTTTGCATTATTTTTATATATTTTATATATTATTTTTAAATTGATTTGATATTTTAAACTAAAATTCAAACAATTTCCTACAATTTTTTTTATCATACTGTCATACTGTCATACTGCACTTCGATCACACCAGCCCGATATGTCCCAGTGTCCCAGATAGTGTCCCAGGTTCACCGCAAGACGCGAGGGGCTGCCTGCCCTTCATGCCGGGAACATAGTAGAGAAAATGTGTCGCGATGAGGGCACCTGGAACGCTGTGAACAGTGTAATCATACACATCATGTCCGAGCTACAGCGGAAGTGGAGGGCCGACCAGCGTAGTAATAACCCCTGACCATAGAAGAGGAACAAATGCGAGGGCTGTTGCAAAGTGTAGTACCCCACGAGAGTCGTTGTGACGGAGTGCGCGTTATGTTGGAGGGCACTGCCTAATCGGCGCTCCGTTGGGAAGAGAAATCCTGCGAGGGTGGCTGTGACGGGGCGCGCGTCAAGTTGGAGGGCGCTTCCTAATCGGTTCACGTCTCGACAGGTGAGAAACCCCGCGAGGGTGACTGTGACGGATTGCGCGTCAAGCTGGAGGGCAATTCCTAATCGGTACACGTCTCGACGGGTAAGCGGAATCTGGAGAGCAGGGTCAAGAAAATGCTGGCAATGCCTGTTGGTGGATGGAGAGAGGAACATTGCGAGGATCGTTTCGGCGGAGCGAGAGCCTAGGAGAGCATCATCAAATCGGCGGGTACCCCACGAGAGTTGCTGTGACGGAGTGCGCGTTATGTTGGAGGGCACTGCCTAATCGGCGCTCCGTTGGGAAGAGAAATCCTGCGAGGGTGGCTGTGACGGGGCGCGCGTCAAGATGGAGGGCGCTTCCTAATCGGTTCACGTCTCGACAGGTGAGAAACCCCGCGAGGGTGACTGTGACGGGTTGCGCGTCAAGTTGGAGGGCAATTCCTAATCGGTACACGTCTCGACGGGTAAAAGGAAGCCTGTGCAGCAGATGTGCGTGGCGGAGTACAACGGAAACGTAAATGAGATGTATAGAGAAAAAGGGAAGGATCAACGCTAGTTAGCGTTGAAAACTCGTGAAGTGCATGAGCACAGCCGCCCCCTGAAGTAGTCGCCTAGATGTGGTCCCGGGGGGAATGAGGCTACGAGTAGAGGGCTTGGTTTTTGTGGGTGCGATCCCCACTCGACGTTTGGGTTATCCCTTCCCAGATAAGGCTGGAAGAGCGTTCCTCACCTCTATAAAAAAAAAAAAAAAAAAAAAAAAAAAACCAGCCCGATATGCATACTTTTCGGCGCAGTGCTCCGTACAGCGGTAGCACTCCGGCGAAGCACACTGCCGTATTGAAAGGGTTAAGAAAAAAAATTTACTCTTTTCTCAAAAGGTTGGCTGGTTTTTTTTTCTAGATTTCAAGTACAGGTATATTTAAAAAAATAGTCTTCGGTGCACAGTTTGAAAAACCTTTTTTTGCGTGGTAGACAGGGAGCGCATAAAAAAAAGTTTCCCTAAGAAAATAATTGTTGCTATTAGAAATCATGTCATGGATAGATGGGAATGATTTGGGAAGTAGATTATTTAGACGCAAATATGCTTTTTTTTAATTTTTTGACAGTCATAAGGCAAGTTGGCATGAAATTCGTTTTAGTTGCTTCAAAAATGAGAAAATTTGAGTATAAATAAATAGCAAAAACCATATTTGACAGACGTAAATTAGTAAATTTACGTTGTTCAGAGCTGGAAACCATGAATGCAGTTGAACCCGTGATTTTGAGGCACGTATCCATATACTTCAGTCGAGTTGCTTAAATTTTGTACAACACTGTACAGTTTGTGCAAAAATATATAAAGGGTTAACAAAATTTAAGCATAATGAGAAATGTGAGGGTGTAGAATAAAAATTAAATAAGGATCTTTTGTGGATAGTTTAATTCATTCCACGAACTTGTTGAGATATATTGAGGAATAATATCATAAATATTTTCCAGCAATTGTTCTGTTCTTCTCTAATAGGGATAGTTGAATGTAACATACGAATATTGTCGATTATAGATTCAAAAATTAAAACGAATGAGAAAACAAATACAATATCTTTGTTTGATTGGAAGTACCCCTACAAAATATCCAAACGTCAGTTATTCACGTACTAGCATACTAAGAACTCAAATTTGTTTTTTTTTTTTGACTGAAATGGCTAAAATAAATTAAGTAAAAAAATAAAATTTGAATCCACTGTGTTCAATTCATGAATCATTGTAAAAATTTCAATGTTTTTCGTGAACTATTGAGCTGTATTGAGCTAAAAATTCCATGTAAACATACTTTATCCTTTTTATAAAACCGAAAAACATGAACATCATATGAATATTGTCGATTGAAGAATGTTGAAATAGGGGTAAATGATGAAACAATTCCTACATCTTTGTTTGATCGAGAGAACAGTAGCAATTGATTCGGTTCATGAAATAAATACCAAAACTTGCCACTGGCACTGGCAGATAAAAAACCATCAAAGTGTGTGAAAACTCAGATATCACCAACCGTTTCGAATACGTTGACGTCAGTCAGCGGTGAACGACGCTGCGCTATCACAATGGCGCCATGTCGGATACCAATGATTGACACTGAACGCCGACTTTGAAATTGTTCAAGGCTGTGCAACGCTGTCGGTTACTTTTCGTGCCAACTGCTGCCATTAGAGTGAACAGAATGAGCATATTCTTGTAAATTATCAAAGAAACAGAATCCGCTGAATTCGGCAAGAACATCACAATCCAGTAGGATGGGCTCTTCTGCACAATAATGCGCCGAGTCACAAGTCACTCTGTGCGCAAAAACATCCGCATTTTCACCTAAATTGGTACCCTGTGACTTTCCTCATTTCCCAATAAACTAAGGTTTAATTAGAAGGACGACATCGGGGCCATTCGAACGGCTCCAACCGAATCGTAGAATGCTATTTCACAAGATGAGCTAGTGCAGGCAATTGACTCATAGTTAAATCGAAATGAAAGTTAATTGAAGCCAGAGAAACTACATTGAGTAATAGAATTAATTTAATATTTTAATACAACGTGTTTAAAAGTTGGTTCTTACTACTAGTTCCGACTCTTAATTTACACACACAGATATAAATCTTTACTATACATTTTACTGTTTTCAATATATCTATGTTATCTTTTTTTATGTTTAGGATGGTAATGCGTAACACATTCAAAGTGTCGATAAAATATGATAATCATAAACTTAGCTTTATTATTGCCATCAAACAAAGATTTTTTTTCGCTGCACAAGAAGCTCTCATGGAACGAAAGAAAACATAATTGGGCAATAATAAATAAAAAGCTGGATTAACCCGATTTTTCGGTTAATCAAGAAGCTTGCATCAATAATTGTTCCCGACTCGAACAAGGTAAAATATTAGTACTTAATATGTATCTCATTTCCTGAACAGATTTTCAAATCAATGTATTCTAAGTCTGGAGCATCTAAACCTACACACGCAGTTCACGGAGCCCCCAAAACAGGCAAGTATTCACCGGTCGCGTCTCGAAACTGCAGCGCATCATTAGCTCCAAAATATGTATATATCAGGTATCGATTTTCCGTAACTAATTCATTCAAATTAGCCCACCTTGAACCGGCGCTGGAGGTAAAAGACACTCAACAGACGACCACCTCTGTTCCTCGTTTGCCCGTTGTTACAGCTGAGGGAACGCACCAAAGCTGAGCGATATAAATTCACTCGACCGGGGCCGGAAATGGCCACAGCCCCATCATCATCGGGCCGAAAAAGAAAACAAACTCACCCTGGAAGCGTCAGCTCTGGAGGGGGTGGAAAATCAGGGAAATCGATTTCTGACACCGAAAAGCCTTTAAATTCCCACGAAAGGGCACTATTCCACGATAACGAGAGAGAACAAAGGAGACGCTTCATCCATTATTCAACGAGCGAGCGAACTCGGCTCGGCTCATCGGGATGAAAGTTTTCAATGTCCTCTCCCAGGATAGACAAACTGACATCAGGCATGAAACATGTGAATTTTTAAGGCCAAAGAAATAGACACCGCGCGCACGCACACAGCAGACGCACGATGTCACTTCTGGGAGGGGGATGGGTGGTGTGAAAGTAGGAAAAATTCATGAATAAATTAGAAACTTTAACTCGGTGTAATATTGATGAGATGCCTTTCGGGACACTACTAGGGTTGCTAGTGTTTTGAGAGATAGGATATTTGTTGGTGATGAAGTAATATTTGGGGCGGAATAAACAAATTCAGACAATAGTTCACCTCTGCAGTCCCATTTTAAACAACTTTCACCAATTATCACGCTTGTGAAAGCAATTGGTATCACGTGCGGAGATAATTCACCATATGACTGCGTGCAATGAAAAGGGGAACACAAAAACGCATTTACATAAAATCGATTTCCTCTACTGCAGCGCGGAACGCGGTTGTGTACTTGTGTACACAAGTGCTTCAGATGCGGAATACTCATTTTTATTACATCCTCATCTCTTGGAAAACATCTCCCTTGAATACAGCAACAACACCAACTGTATGCATCAAAAAAGCAAGCGAAATGATTCTGCTGCTCCCGCAGTGATTATGTGCAACGCTTGGGTTTCCCTATCGATTTTTCCCTAGCTGCCCTTATGTAATGTCAGTAGCAGCAGCAGCAGCGCAATGTGACAAAATGTCCGGATGCGACGTAGGAAGGAGCGAGAGCGCGGATATTTTACGTGTGTAAAAGGAAGTCAAGCGAGATGCGAGCACTGGCGGAAAATGCGAGTGAACAGCAATCCGACAGGCGACGAGGTGACGGGCGAGGACGTTCCAACACCCACCACCGGGAGCCCTCGTAGCCCCTGGCGTTCTCGATACTGCAGTTATGTCATGTCAGCGCCAAAGTGAAAGTGGGAAGGGATATTTACTTTCACTTTCAATTTCTGATGTAACTCAAGTCATTGAAGCTCGTTATGGCCCAGAATGGGAGTGCATACTCGACTGGTGTTTGCTGGCTTTGCTGGTAGTTGTGGAGTCCGTTTTGACACACGTGTGCGACGGAGCTCTTGAGAGAAGCCAACATAAAACGGGTAGCTGGGTTTGGGTGGGTGTTCTGGGAGAAGAGGAAAATGTTTGTACTTGCAGCGCTCATAATTGAAGAAACTTTACTTAATCCTTCGCGAAATCCGTCTTCCGGTGATTGACTTACCTGGAAAGAAAACGAAGAAAAGCATTAATATAAGCGATCAACAACAAAGATATGATGTAATAACAGTTAAAATATAATGATAATCTCGTTGCCTGGCTAAACTCGCAAAACAATTACCCCCATTATCATGGCATTCGCCAGTGCAACCAAATATTTCCGGCTGGCGCGAATCATCTTCACACCCCGTCTGAAGATCAGATCTAGGTTAAACTTAAAAATAAACGCTGAAGCACGAATATATATTACGCGCATTCATCGACTTTACGTAAGCCTTCGTCCCGAATGCATTCATATTTTTCCTGTCAAAATCGGATTCAGTAACGCAGAGCGTGACAGACACACAAACTGCAAACACATTAAACTTGACCATGAAATTCGCAAATTCCTCCACAGCACCCCGCCAGCCAGGAGCCAAGCCCCCCACCACTTCCTGCCCACAGCGTGAAACATGACGACTCAGTTTATCAGTAAAAATGCATAAGACGTCCGTTAGTACAGAATTGGGAGATCGCTTCATCTAGCAGGGTGCAATTGGAATAGAATCCGGTCAAAATTTCAATCAAGTTTCGTGAAAGAATATGTCATAAGGACTCGATTTCTGTGCTTTCTCCAGGATTATAAAATGATGAAAAAAATAAGAGGGTCACAAGCGCCTCAATCATTCTCCATTTTGGAGAACGGTAACGATGGACCTGGTCTCAAAATGCGCAACCGAACTGCACGGCAGTGCAGAATTAGGGATGTCCGCAAATCGTTTGATTAATCGAATACTTTATACAAAAATCGATTATTATTCGAACGAATATTATGCAACCAATAATCGAGCCGAACGAATAATTTACGTCGATTAATCGAACCAAATTCAGAAAAAAGTGACCTATGGCATCTGCAATTTTAATTGTTTTAGAAGTGTTTTTATTGTATTGAATTTACAATGTAATGGCTAATTTGACCTAGTAAACACCTAGGATTGCATGTTTTTGTCAGTGCTTTTGCTTTTGCTTTGTCATTCATAACTTTGTTTTATCAACTTTTTAGTTCAGAATGTTATTTTGGATAAAATTGAATGTGAGTAAAAAAAATTAAAATCGCTGACCAGTAAATAGGAAACTGCAGGCAGATCTACTTAAAGGGTGTGTCACATCAAATTGCATCACGGAAAAAACGCTGTAGAAATTCGCCCAGTAGACCGATCCTTTTGAAAATTTTAGACAGTAAAATAAAAACTATTAAACAACTTTTGGTATTTTCTTTTTATTAATACTTCGAGCCCAAGCCCGTATGCTCGCACCTTACTCTTTACCCCGTCCATAAGGTTCTGTACAACGTCAGGTTGTAGTTTTTTTTTTTAACAGAAATCCATTTTCTCTTGAAGTCCGCCTCCGATTTGACAACTTTTAGGTTCTTCCGGAGGGCCTGCTTCATAATCGCCCAATATTTCTCTATTGGGCGAAGCTCCGGCGCGTTGGGCGGGTTCATTTCCTTCGGCACGAAGGTGACCCCGTTGGCTTCGTACCACTCCAACACGTCCTTTGAATAGTGGCACGAAGCGAGATCCGGCCAGAAGATGGTCGGGCCCTCGTGCTGCTTCAATAGTGGTAGTAAGCGCTTCTGTAGGCACTTCTGTAGGCACTCAAGGTAAACCTGCCCGTTTACCGTGCCGGTCATCACGAAGGGGGCGCTCCGCTTTCCGCAAGAGCAGATCGCTTGCCACACCATGTACTTTTTGGCAAACTTGGATAGTTTCTGCTTGCGAATCTCCTCCGGAACGCTGAATTTGTCCTCTGCGGAGAAGAAAAACAGGCCCGGCAGCTGACGGAAGTCCGCTTTGACGTAGGTTTCGTCGTCCATTACCAGGCAATGCAGCTTCGTCAGCATTTCGGTGTACAGCTTCCGGGCTCGCGTCCCACCATGTTTTGCCTTTCGTCGCGGTTAGGAGCCTTCTGAACCTTGTATGTACGCAGGCCCTCCCGCTGCTTGGTCCGCTGGACGAATGAACTTGACAAATTCAGCTTATTGGCGACATCCCGGACCGAATTTCTCGGATCACGTCTAAACTGCTTAACTACGCGCTTGTGATCTTTTTCACTGCAGAGCATCCATTTTTGCCGTTCTTCTCCTTCCGGTCGATGGTTAGGTTCTCGAAGTATCGTTTTAGTACTCTGCTGACTGTGGATTGGACGATTCCTAGCATCTTACCGATGTCCCGATGTGACAACTCCGGATTCTCGAAATAAGTGCGCAGGATTAATTCACGACGCTCTTTTTCGTTCGACGACATTTTTCCAAATTTACGAAAAATTGACAGTGAAGCATGGCCAACGTGATCTATACACTCTTATCTGATTATAAGCGAAAGCTGAAGATATAATTCCTAAAAATTAAATTTCTACAGCGTTTTTTCCGTGATGCAATTTGATGTGACACACCCTTTATTGATACTACAAGTTAGCTCAGATTAAAAAATTAGGTCTAATCCGTTGCTTTCTTCTGATTTGGCATGGTATTATTATCCACTACTATCCACTGATTATAATACTTAAGCGATTTCTTCATCCTGGTGGAATGAATGGTTTTCTACTATCAAAAGCAATGGATGGATCGCTCCCAGTTTATATCTTTATGAATATCGAATACAGGTCGGACTCGATGATATACAGACTCGATTATATGTGATTCGATTATATACCATTTTGGACTCGATTATATACAGTTTGGAAAAAAATACATTTTTTATATTTCAAATATGACTTATTTCAAGAAAAAATGTAACCTTTCAACGTTAAGGTGAAATTTAAGTGTCTATCACATGTACAGTAGGGTAAAAATCGTGATTTTTAAAGATTTTGCCTGAATTTTCCCCAGGTATTGTTTAGATCGCTATTGCAGCCAAATTAAGAAAGATAAAAATTAGGTGTCCAAGAACAATTTGTAGAGCAGTTTGAGAGCTTCAATTTAATTGATAGGAACAATCTAGTTAAAAAATTCAAGTTTTTCACTTCCTAAATGTTAATAAAATCCTCTAATTTAGATGTTCCACTACTGTATCCTAAATTTTCTCATCTTTCAAATGAAAGCAACAGAATTATCTTCCGTAGCGTACTTTGAGCGTACCAGTTTGAGGCAATAGAGTCCGAAACAAAAAAAAAGTTCTATAACTCTGTCATTGTTGAAATTCGAACATATGCGTACAAGGATTTTTTTCATCAAATATGATCTTCTATCCCCTTCTGAGAGAATCTGGATAAATTTATTTTTTTCATATGAGAAAGGTGTTCTCTGACTTTAAGGGGATGAATCAAAAATGAAATTCTTCTCTTTTATACAAAAAAGGAAAAATCCATGCGAAAAAAAAGGAATAAAAAACTTACATTATATACATGATTCGATTATATACAGTGAAAAGAAATCAAGAATTGTATATAATCGAGTCCGCCCTGTATATATATCGAATATCGAATATATACTATATATCAGATTGGGGAAAAATGTTATCCATTATTTTTGCGTGAAATACTAAACTTTTTTTTAATATGTTTAGGATTACCCGATTTGGGTCAAAATGCACCCTTTTTGTTGCAAAATTTATTGCCATTCTAAAGGCAGCTTCATAATGCCTTTCCTATAGAAGTCTTGGTCCTTATTGGCGAAAAATTATTGCAATAGATTTTAACAATCTTCTCTTGATCTCTATTTCTTATCACTCAGGAAGTTTTGCAATGCTATAAAAAAAAATGGTAATAACTTGGTGCCAGGTCCGGACAATATGGTGGATGCATTAAAAACATCCCAATCGAGCTCCCGGAGAAATGTGGCCTTCCGTTGTTCTGATGGAACACAACACCTCTTCTGTTGAACAATTCTGGACGATTCTGGACGTCAATCGCTAGCTACAAATGGTCCATTCGTGGACAGTAGAAATCTGAATTTAGTGAATTGATTGCACCAAAAAAAAATTAAATAGAGTTTATTTAAAAAAACAAATTTAAAAAAACAAACAAATTTCACGTATTTTACTGCTACAGTGTCGACACCATAAACACCGTTCACAATTTCAGCGGTCACATTTTCACCTTTATAAAAGGAAAAGTTTGAAATGTACCGAATTTTCTCTTTGTTGACCTCCATTGTTAACACCCTGTATCTCACAGCTAAATGGAACAAACAAAAAATAGCAAAAGATTTTTTCTTAGTGTAAAATGCCCCCTCGACAACGACCCTAAGCTTCAAATTGTACGATCATTATAACGCGAGATATTGATCACTAAAGCCAGCTACCGAGAAAATAATGAATTGCTTTTTCCCCAACCTGATATACAATAATGTTCTGTTCGTTTATGTACGCATCAAAAACTAGAAATGTTCTGAACCGATTGAGCTCAAAGTTGGACACTATATACAATTCACTTCAAGGAATGCTGTCACGACATAAAAAATAAAAAAAATAGAGAAAAATAGGAAAATAATTTTTCATATGGTTATAGTGCCTTTCTCAAATTGAGCTTCGATTGAAAATCGACTAAAGGGTGTGTCACATCAAATTGCATCACGGAAAAAACGCTGTAGAAATTTAATTTTTAGGAATTATATCTTCAGCTTTCGCTTATAATCAGATAAGAGTGTATAGATCACGTTGGCCATGCTTCACTGTCAATTGTTCGTAAATTTGGAAAAATGTCGTCGAACGAAAAAGAGCGTCGTGAATTAATCCTGTACACTCATTTCGAGAATCCGGAGTTGTCACATCGGGACATCGGTAAGATGCTGGGAATCGTCCAATCCACGGTCAGCAGGGTACCAAAACGATACTTCGAGAACCTAACCATCGACCGGAAGGTGAAGAACGGCAAAAATGGATGCTCCGTCAGTGAAAAAGATCACAAGCGCGTAGTTAAGCAGTTTAGACGTGATCCGAGAAGTTCGGTCCGGGATGTCGCCAATAAGCTGAATTTGTCAAGTTCATTCGTCCAGCGGACCAAGCAGCGGGAGGGCCTGCGTACATACAAGGTTCAGAAGGCTCCTAACCGCGACGAAAGGTAAAACATGGTGGGGAAGACGCGAGCCCGGAAGCTGTACACCGAAATGCTGACGAAGCCGCATTGCCTGGTAATGGACGACGAAACCTACGTCAAAGCGGACTTTCGTCAGCTGCCGGGCCTATTGTTCTTCTCCGCAGAGGACAAATTCAGCGTTCCGGAGGAGATTCGCAAGCAGAAACTATCCAAGTTTGCCAGAAAGTACATGGTGTGGCAAGCGATCTGCTCTTGCGGAAAGCGGAGCGCCCCCTTCGTGATAACCAGCACGGTAAACGGGCAGGTTTACCTTAAGGGGTGCCTACAGAAGCGCTTACTACCACTATTGAAGCAGCACGAGGGCCTGACCATCTTCTGGCCGGATCTCGCTTCGTGCCACTATTCAAAGGACGTGTTGGAGTGTTACGAAGCCAACGGGGTCACCTTCGTGCCAAAGGAAATGAACCCGCCCAACGCGCCGGAGCTTCGCCCAATAGAGAAATATTGGGCGATTATGAAGCAGGCCCTCCGGAAGAACCCAAAAGTTGTCAAATCGGAGACGGACTTCAAGAGAAAATGGATTTCTGTAAAAACAAAAACTACAACCTGACGTTGTACAGAACCTTATGGACGGGGTAAAGAGGAATTATGAATAAAAAGAAAATGCCAAAAGTTGTTTAATAGTTTTTATTTTACTGTCTAAAATTTTCAAAAGGATCGGTCTACTAGGCGAATTTCTACAGCGTTTTTTCCGTGATGCAATTTGATGTGACACACCCTTTATTTCGTATTGAATATGTGATCTATGTGATGGAAACATTTGTTTTTCTCTAGTGTTTGAAAAAATCGTGAACTAAAATTGTGTTTCAAAATGATTTAAAATTTATCTATTTCCATTATTTACAGAAATTCCACGCCAAACCGATACAGTGGTTCTCAGATTTCTGTAAAAAGCGGTCATTTTGTTCCTTATCGCAAAATATTTGACCCGTATTTTTGACTTTTTTCAAAAACTTTTTAACTTTTGAACAGCAGGACCGATTCCGATGATCAACATATCAAATTGAAGCCATTCTTCCTGATAAAATATTATACTTGCTAAAAAATGAATTTTTCGGACCATCCATTAATTTTGAAACATCATAATACAAGAATAAAAAATATATAAATATATATTTCATGTAAAAACAAATAATTAAAAAAAAATAGTGAAAAATATAGCACCCTTAGTCCCAAGACCATGTAAACTATAAAGAAAAACAAATACAATCAATGATTACGGAAACAAAATCCATTTTTTTAGGAAGAATAGAAAACTGCCACTTTTCATTTTCAAAATTCGAGAAATTGGAGGTTTGGCATAGAATGGCTGTATACAGTGACCCAAACTAGTAATCGTACCTCATCATGCAGATCTTTTTCCACCACTTTTGAAAGTCGAAAATAAGCTTTCGAAAAATTCTATTAGGATAATGATATATACATAATTTTAAAGCTTAAACCTTCAGCTTTTGGAATATTTCACGAACATATTGTTATCTTGTGAGTAGATGTAGTGGACACAAATATCTCTCTATGGAAAGATCCTACATAAACGTTATTGGTATCAAATGAAAAATAATTAATAAGGGTAATTGAATTTGCTATTAAGTTGGTTAGCAAAAAATTGGGTAAATTCACAAAATTTATATAAAAACAGAAAGAAATCAATTTTTTATTGCTTTTTGATATTTTTGTCCACTACACCCACACACACCAAGATAAAAATATGTTCGTGAAATTTTCCAAAATCTGAAGGCTTGTGCTTTAAAATGATGTATATATCATTATCCTAATAGAATGTTATGAAAACTTATCTTCGACTTTCAAAAGTGCGAGTACGAGTTTGTGTCACTGTATTTATAAATTTTCTGTTCGTTTGTATACGAGTCACAAACTCGAAAAAATCGGAATCGATTGAGTTCAAACTATGATACAGTGTACAAAACAACCTACACTTCTAGAATTGTTGTTACGACATGAAAAATTGAAAAATTCTACTCAACCATGCAAATACAATGTGCCACAGAAACGCTTGGCAGCAGAGATACCAACCCTACTGATTTTTCAGGGTTTCCCAAACTTTTTGGAACGTTCCCTGATATTCTGACAAACACTCAGTTTTACCTGATTTTTCTGGAATGATCCTGGTTTTTCCCAATTTTTGAATGGAAATTATCCGTAATAAATATACAAAGTTTTTCTGTTTGAAAATGACAACTGCCATAATAACCTTCATAAAAAATCTCTCCGGTCCGCACTTGTATAATGTTTAATTATTTAGTTTATTATCTTTCTATTGTCAATGCGATTTGCGTTTTTGAGTCGCATTTATTAGAACATTTAATATGCATTTAATTTCTGTCGACATTTGTTGAAGCTTGAATTTGGCGTGAAAGATAGATACTCTATCAGATTTGCATGCCCGAAAGCAGTTTCAAATCGTCATATTTAAAACGAAAATAATTACTTGATGTTCTTGGAATGACTGAAACATTGAGTCATAACTCTTACTCAACCATTTGTTTATAAATGTTCTGCTGTTTTCATAATGATGAGTATCATTATACTATAAATTTTTAGTTTTTGTTTAATACCTGTCACCATTTTGCGAATAAACGCTCCTCCATTACGTAAAATACTTATTCGATACGGAAAAGTAAATTTTCATTTTTAATTTCTATTCTAAAAGTGCCTTTACTCCACCTGCAAATCCAATGAGATTATCGCTTCACAATGTTTCGAAATTCGATGCCGTCAATGCTAATTGAAAAAAATGAATATTAAGGATAGTGTTACGAGATAATTCGAGAACTGCAGTATCTTACTTCAACAATAACAGATTTAAAATTAGCAGATTTTTCATGTATAATCTGTAATATTATTATACGGTTCCAATTTTGAATTGCAGGCAAAAAAAAATCTGGTGTCACTGCATAATCTTTCATTAATTATTCTCGAAACACAGGAGATCATCCATGTCAGTTGCTTTTGGAAGAAGAGTCGATTCTGATAAAGAAATGAAGCGACAGGAATTAGTGATTGTGCCTGTACCACACAATCTGTCCGAGAAACCTCCATTTATTACATCCCCATGGCGTTTATGGACCGACCCCGTTCATAAATGCAACGAACATTTTTTTAGTCCGGCAGGGATGTGCTATCCCATCAGCTAAACAAACCGGATATTGCACCGACAGATTATCACAGGTTCAAGTCCCTGCAATATTCACTTAAGGGCAAGAACTTCGACATAGAAACAAGGCAAGAACTTAGGCATAGAAAATAAACACTGGGAGGATAGAATTTTTAGCTGCGTGAAAGATGGCGAAAGCTAAATATGGTCCCAAAAGTTACAACAACAAGCTTATTTCACATGCGAATTCGTCCGAACAACTGCAAAAGGGTAATTCACGATGCAATTGTGGCTGAAAGCAATCACCTGCATGGAAATGACATAGCTGAAGAAATCGAACTTTTCAAATCGTTTTTGAACATTGGTGCGGAATTTGTGCGGTGTATACATAACTATAAATAATACACAGAATAAAAAAGTATACTAAATAAAAGGGTTTCTGTTTTCAATATTCAAATCGATAAAACAAGTTCTTTTATCAAGTAAAAAATCTACGCTTGATGAAGACATGACATCATAATTTTTCTATAAATTTTGTGATATTCATGGTTTTTTCACCAATTGCAAAGAATCAAAGTAAAGTTCTATTCATATATAGGGTTGGGGAAAAAGAAATGTCGTATTTCTGATCGAAATTTGACGCTTCATTTAACATACTTAAAATTATCCAATTTAAGTCAAATATGCGCCGTTTTGTTCGCAAACTTGTTGCCATATAGAAGGCAGCTTCATTATCCCCCCCTTATAAACCCCCCCCCCTCCTTATTTGCAAAAAACTCAGACAGCCAGTTTTCGCAAGCCTCTTTTGAGGCCAACTTAGTATCACCAAAAGCGTTTTGCATGGACCGGAAGAGATGATAATCACTTGGAGCCAGGTCCGGACTATACGGCGGGTGCAATAGGATATCCCATCCGAGCTCCCGTAGCTTCTGGCGGGTCATTAAAGATGTGTGAGGCCGAGCCTTGTCCTGATGGAAAACAACACTATTCCTATTGATCATTTCTGGCCGCTTCTGGTCAATCGCCTGCTTCAAACGGTCAAGCTGCTCACAGTAGAGAACCGAGTTGAGGGTCTGGCCATAGTTGAGCAGCTCATAGTGAATGATTCCATTCTAATCCCATCAAACACACAACAAAACCTTCCTGGCCGTCAATCCGGACTTGGCGATGGTTTGGGCCGGCTCACCGCGCTTCGACCACGACCTTTTTCACTTTAGGTTGTTGTACGTGATCCACTTTTCACCACCAGTCAACATCTTCTTCAAAAATGGGTCGAGTTCGTTCCGTTTCAGCAGTGCATCGCAGGCGTTGATTCGGTCTAAAAGATTTTTTGGGTCAACTCGTGTGGCACCTATACATCCAGCTTTTTTTGGAATCCAATCTTCTGCAAATGGTTCCAAACGGTTTTATGGTCTATACCCAGTTCCTGGCCAATCGAGCGAGTGCTCACGACGATTGGCCTACCAGTACGGGGTGTACCTTCGACAGCCACTACACCAGAACGAAATCGATCAAACCAACGCTGTGCTGTGCGAATCGTTACAGTATCGGGTCCATAAACTACACGATTTTTTTCGGCCGCCTTCGTTGCAGTTATACCTCGCCGGTAGTAAAAACGTTAAATATGGCGAATTTCTTGCTTGGTGGACTCCATCTTTGACGCGCTATAACTTGAGACTGAAAAGGACAATCACAGCACTGTCAAAACGACACTTGTAGCACAGATTGTCGTCTTTAAATAGCCGACCCGATGCGATAAGTACAACACAAGATATGTTTAAGTGTTGCCATATATTGACAATATACGACATTTCTTTTTCCCCAACCCAATATTTCAATTTCAATATTGATCAAAATTGTTTCTGGTAGAGACTGTTGTTTGTTGTTTCCATTTTTACGGCTGATGAAGAGATGTTAGTCTAACTAATGATTTCTCTCAGTGTCATGATTAATCGATTAATCGATTATTTTTGGGCGATTATTCGTATCGAATAACGAACAGCTGAAAAATATTCGATTGGTTGATGAACGATTAATTTCAAAAATCGGGGATCACTAAGGGCAGAATGCGAAAAAAAAGCTCGCGCTCGTGTGTATACCCACCGCGAGCTGTGCTCCTGTTCATCGTCGCAACTGCAGCAATCCCGATGCGCTTCGGCCAAAGTAAACAAACAGACGAATCGGCCGAATCAGTGCGCCTCGGAGCAGCCGATTGCATTCACGAGTTCGACCGAGATGCGCACCGAAGATATGTGTCAGTGGGATTTTTTCGCGAACCCGTGGGTCGTTTATTCTACGCTGCAGACCGAAGGTGACGTTTGCTTCTGCCGAATTCAGTCAGTTTATCGCTCGAACCATGTGTTCCTCTTTGTCTTTTTTTTCGTTTTTTTCTTTTTCTCTCGTTTGTTCACTTAACAAGGATCTGATACACCCACGCCCCCATTAATTTCCCACAATATCACCGAATTCAAAGAAATTCTTCACTTCACTTCAAGTAGCACCGAATAATATAGTTGTCACACGGCTCGCGGGCTTCTTAAGGTCACACCCATCCGTACCATCCATCAAGACACTAACCGTTGACAAAATGCATCATCATATCTCACCGAAACGCGCGCGCGCACACTTGCGCTGCTACGAGATAACTGTTTGGCGCATGCAGTGCTCTATGCGCGAATAAAAATTGTTTACAAACTTTGCACCCTGTCCCAGAGGCGATGCAGAGAAAAATTTCGGCGAAACGCACGAGCTAACCTTGGAAGTTGTTACTTTTTTTTTTGTTGTTGGTTCTACTTGTCTAACGAGAGAAGCTGTTTTTTTATTGGCTTCATCCCTCCTGATGCGGGTATTGGATGCAGGCAGCGGTGCATGCGGACTTAGCGGAACTCTTGAAGATATTTGCGTCTGTGGAACGGTTTATGGGACGAGGTCATGCAATTTGGAGGATGAGGGGAGAAACCTGTCGACTTTAGCGGAAGACAGTAATCGATTGTTTGTTCGTTTTTACGCTTACTTGTAATCAGTTTACACTGCGTCATTCATTGATGTGAAAGTGGAAATGGATGATTATCATAAAACACGGGAATTGAATTCTAGAGGTTTGTTTTTGTGTCCCAAACGAGAATAAAATTTGATCATCCTGTGAACCCCAAACCAATTGGTTCAAACAGAACACCTTCTGGTGGTTGATACCTATTATAAGAAAAACATAAATTAAAATAAAACGTGAAGAGTTTGGCTACAGACAAAACAACAGTGAATTCCAAGTGGAACGTAATTCGTTTAATGATTTCACAGTCATAACGTTTATGGGTTTAAACTATGGTAGACTAAAACTACAGCATAAAGTGCAATAAGAAACTCTACATACTTAAAATGGATAGCACATTTGAAGATTATATTCATATGTTCCTGTCTATATAATGTTCCAGCTTGCTTCAGCTGTTGCCTTCAGGTCAATAGGAAGTATGTCAATCTTTAATGGGTCCTAACTCATAATGCATGTAAGATCAAAAAATTATGAAATTTTATTTGCCTCCACAAATTTATGTCTGTCATTCACGTTGTACAGATTCATTAAATTACAAGCAAATACTGGCCAGGACTACACTTAAGGTGGTCCATGCGGAAGGTCCAATTTGGCACCACTTTGTCGGGCATTTCGACCGTGCTTTTGTGGATGCATTGACGGTTCTTGTATTGCCTGTTACTGTTTATTGCACCAAGTGTAACGTACATACAAATACAGATTTCCAGCCTAGTTGTCATATTCTGCTACTATTCTCCTCGATTATATACAGCGTCCGGTTTTTTTTCACTGTACATAATCGAGTAAAATTTTGTTATTTGCTTTTTATACATATATTTTTTTGTTTTTTTGAATATAAAAGAAGAATTTAATTTTTTATTTATCCTCTGAAAAAAATAATCCAGAATCTCTCTGGAGGTGACGATCATATTTGATAAAAAAAATCCTTCTACGCATATGGTCGAATTTCAACAATGACATAGTAATTGAACTTTTTAATCGTTCCGGGATATGTTTTCCTTGAACTGACTCAACTTCAAAAACCACGCCACGTAGGACGATTCTTTTGCTTCCATTTAAATTATTTAAAAAAATTAGTACAGGATATAGTTGCGAAACATCTAAATTAGTAGATTTAAATAACATTTTGTAATAGAAAAACTTAAAAGATAGTGGTTTTGAAGGCCTTATTATTAGTTTTAGCCCAAAAATTCATAATAAACTTGATTGTTTCTATCAACCAAATAAAAGCTCTCAAACCGCTCTTCTATTTGATTGTTAATACCCAACTTCTAACTTTCTGAATTTCGCTGCAATATCGCAATAAACAATTATCATTCAAAATCTTCAAAAATCATGATTTTTACTCCACTGTACTACCCATGTTTGTATAGGAGACGTAGGCGACAAAATGAACAAAATCGACTTTTTCGCTGTTTCGCATTCTACACAATGTAATACGTATGGTCAACATGCGAACAAACATTTTTTGTTGCAAAACATTTGAGCAATTTTGAAAAAAAAAACGTTTCCGAAAAATCACGGTTTGTCCGCTTAACAGACGTAGTTCCATACAGCTTTCATATAACGTTCGAAAATCAACAATTGTCAATATTATGTGCTATAAGCTAAATTTACATTTGAATCACATTCTTTGTAGAGTCCAGACATGCCTGTCACGATAGTGTCTTATTACTTAGTGTTTCCTTATACCTCATAAAAAATGTTCATCACCTCGAAAAACACCCTATGCAAAATATCAGCTCAATCCGATCTAAGGAAGAGTGGCGCAAAGTAGTCAAGGTTTGAGCTTTTTGAAAATCGAAAAATCACCCAAGGAGGGAGGTGGTAGGGATACATGAAAATGGCGTTGATTTTTTTTGTTGACGCCAAATGTCTTAAAATTGCATAAAGTGTCGAGATCTACCGTCATCTCGAATATTTTTTTTGGTCAAAAGTCGACACTTTTTCCGGAATACGAGACACAACGTATGGTGTTTAGGATGCCAATTAAAATGGTCATCTGGATTTTTCAATTGGAACTTCGTTCGAAACGTTGATTTACACCATAAAATACCCAACGCAAAAAATAAACTCAATCATTTACTAGTGTCGCAGACGGTAAAATTTGAGTTTTTTTTTGAAAACCGAAAAATATCCTAAGGAGGGATATCGGGGTTTTCGAAAACGAATGAACTTTTCTGATGAGCAGGCTGAACAAACGTACCGTTTTTAACGGGGCAGTACCGCATTTTCGACTATTTGCATTGTCCCGTATTTTTATCAATTGAATCTATCAATTTTGATCAACTATCGATCCGTTGAACTTTTTGCTATTGAACTTTGTATGGAGCAAAACCGTTGTGACATCAGCATTAGGAGAGATTTCAAACTGATTGCTAGTTGGAGCCAGGTATGGGCAAAATCGCATCGAAATTCGTTCAACATTATCCCTCACGACTCCAATCGTTACTCGGATAGAAAACACAGGTACTTAAGCACAGAAATGCACAGAACAAATGTATGGGAAAATGGGCATGCTTCCAATTTTTGTTAATTTTAACAATTTATGGATTAAGGATGTGTAATATTTAACATATAAAACTATTCTTTGAGAATTTTCTACTCGATTGGTAGGCAAATCATCAACTTCCGTTGGCAGCAGAAATAATTATCAACGTTAAAACTATTTCTGAAACGTGACATGTTTTCTCATTTGACTCCCTTACTGAAGAACGTAGTTTTGACGTAGTTGATTCAGGTGAAATACAGGAGGTTAAATCGACTGTTTTTTTAGTCCAATTTTTTTTGCCAATAAGGATGAGGGACAAACGGATTCCTTACAAAAATAATGGTTCAGTTAAAGAAATTCATCGTTTTTTCTAGCAATGGAGTTCATCTCACCACAGAACCATAAGAATCGTTTTGTTTTTGTATTACAATTGAGTGCCCTTAAGGGGGTATTCTAGTCTAGAAATCTGAAAAAATCGAAATTTTTTTTTCCATATTTCTGTAGTTTAGGCATTCAAGAATATACTCTAGAAAGGACTTATCGAAAATCCTATTATTTACCTAGTTAGAGCCATCTTAGTGATGTGGTATCTAACCTGTTACGGCCATCACAATGAACTTCAAACGCGTTTCTCTCGGAACTAGTTTTTTTCTAACTGGCGTACACGATATCTCAAGTTCTACTGAACCGATTTATGTCAAATTTATATGAAAATAATCTGCATACATCTCTCTATCGCATGAACCAATAAAAAGTTATAACTTTTTAATTTTACTATTTTTAAAAAATCGGTAAACGCAAAAAAAAACGTTTTAAACAGCATTTTTGTTTTCAAACGGCCGCCATTTTGTTAAAACCCATGTTTTTGACTTGTCCGAGGTTCATGCCATAGCGACATCTTTACTGATTCAGAATCTGTTCGATTTTTTTGTTTCAGATAACCAGAAGGACTGGAATCGTGTACGCCATGGCACAACTTTTTTTTGAACACCCTCACTTCACCAGCATGTAACTATTCTAATTATGAATATTTTTTTTCCGTCCTATTTTTGTTTTATTGTTGAAAGATAGATAAACGAATAATGATATAATGGATAGTAAAAATATTCTTTGTTTTATTTTTACGGAGTTCGAAAAAACGTCCGAAATTCGTGTCTCTACACTAGAATACCCCCTTAAATAGAATGAGCATTATTTTCAACAATACGATGCAACATACAACAGCGTGCGTGCCACAATTGATAAAACGTTCGATTGGTCTCAAGAACACAGTTGGACAATTTTTGTGGGGCTATTTGACGTCTCTGGGTTTCGTTGATAAGCCATAGAAAGTAGATCCGATGGAAAACAGCATTTGCCACGTTATCATTGATTTTCCTCCATTGCTGCGAAAAGTGATCGGAAATTGGCCAGCCAGCCGAGGTAGCCAAAGCTAGGTAGCAAATGGCAAAGAATTTCGAACAAAGCCAATTTCATGGCAATTTACACCATTTATGTGTTTTATTTTAATTCAAGGCCCATGACTCGATGAAACTCACCTACCATATATAACAAAAATGTTTGCATTAGTCTCATTTCAGCGGATCCAAATGAAATCGTCCTAAAAATGCAACATGATAAACATGAGCTTGTATTCATTTTAGATTATAGCAAAAATTAGTTTCCCAATTCGTAGGAACCATTTTGACTCAAGAGTAACTTTTCAAAAAAGCGTATCGATTTTAGTAAGAGCAATCTTTGATCAATTTTATCTAAAAAAAACTATGAGTCCAAAACCGGGATGGCGTACCGGAATGGTGTCTTAGAAATAATTGTAGAAAATCGATGTTTAAACGGGAGAAAACTATACACTGAGGAAAAAATGAGATTTTTTTTACGAAAAAAATCTTAATTCGAAATATCTCAAATACGAAGTTTGTTTTTTTAATTTTTTTTTCATTTACGATGTTTTAAAAATGAATGTGAGATGGTCAAATTATTTTTAACGAACTTTTTGGAACAACGATGTTTTTCTGAATGGTTGAAACTTATAATTTTTGCATAATACCATTAAATTTTGACCACAAATTATAAATTCTGATGTAATTTAGAACAAACATGCTCATGGTCAACATCCTTCTAGATGCAGTTGTTCTCTAAATAGTTTCAAAAATTCATAAACCTCGTTGTTCTACACTGCCGTTCTACGCATACTTGTCCCATGTTACTTTTTGACGATTTTCACTATTCTTCATAAAACGTTTTTATGCATAATCTTACGGAAAAACACAAAAAAACATATAGTTTAGTCCCAACTTTTAAAAAATCAACATCAAGCTCAATTGTCCCATGTTGATATTCTATTTATAACTGTCCCATCATGTATTTTTAGTAGATCCATATCGAATAAGTCGGTTCAAGTACAATAATTTCATGTCACACTTTCAGCCGGCCTAATGCACTCTTTTCTGGTTTGGAAGAACGAACAAATTCTCAAACAAACAAGAAATAGTTTAACAGAACACGTGTACACCTTGTTAGCGAATGCCTAATAACAATAAGATTTACATTCTGCGAAGGTGTTGCAGATCACTCATTTCTTCATAAAACGATGTTTCTATGCATAATCTTTCGGAAAAACACCAAAAAAAAATTGTTTGTTCCCAGTATATCAAAAAACAACATCAAGTTCAAACCATGGAGCCTGAGGAAATCAGCATTGCAAAATAGATGCAAGCTGCGGGAATTTTTGTACTCGTTTGCGTTTTTGCAAATTGGAATGTTTCCCTAACACAGACTTCAAAACCATGGAGCCTGAGGAAATTGGCATTGCAAAATAGATGCAAACTACGGGTACTTTTATACTCGCTTGCATTATTGAAAACTGGAATGTATTTTCCCAAAACAGATTTCGAAACCAAGAAAATCGGCATTGCAGATACATTCAAGTCGGCAATACTTTTATACCCCCATGCATTTTTACATTCGGTTTGCTAACACGGTCTACAAAAGCGGGTACAAATGCAACGTTTTGGCTCGATTATTCTAGGCTGCATTGGAAGATATCTCTTCATGTCGCCAGCTCAATGAACTTCTACACATACCGCAAAAGGCAAAATGATGATAACTATTTTCTGCGATGACTACTACCATAATGCATGGATTGACTCAAATTGAGATTTGTTTGCAATTGAATTCGTAAATAGTTTCATTCATCCACTAGTTTAATCAATAATTTAATCAATGCACACAAAAGACAGCTATGCGCAGCGGCGATATCGTACCCAATGAGGACCATCCGAAGTGCGGCAATCCTACGTCAACCTAGCGGTTATACCATAAGTATAACCCATCCATAGTTTTGTTCGTTGATTGAAACAACACTATTTTTTACCAGTGCATATTTTTTCCACGTTTAGAAATCGATATAGAGTTCAACAAAAATAATTTTATAGTCTACAAACTAAGTTTGATCTTCATTTAATAATTCATCCGCAAGTAGGGCCCCGCGAGAAACTCAAAAAGAGCGCATCAGGCGACGAACGTGTGAAAGAGATTTTCAGCCGAAGGCTGGTTCATCTCTGAGAAATATGAGCAAGCGAAACATAGAACAGATTCCAAATAAGCACAAATTAAAGCTTTTCTCATACTTTGCTACTAACACGGTCTAGACCGAAAAAGATAAAGATTCACGCTTGTGTTCTCCTTTTTACTTTCAGGAAACATTTTCCAACTTCCTTTTATGAAGTGGTGTAATATTATCTCGCATTTATGCAGCATCACCAGTGGCTATGTGGATAGCGTGGTCGTGTAAAACAGCTTTGCATTCCAGCCGGCCTTGGTTCGACCCCATTGACATCGTTTGGGGTGTTTTCTGTGTACCATCCCAAGCTGACGCTCAGTCTGATAGGAAGAGATGTCTGCTCCCATATATTCAAACATTTTAAAGCTTGTGGGTGGGATGCTTTTATTTGTTCATTTCACCCTTCAGCACACGAAAAATCTTTTTTTTTTTCTGCCGAAGATGAAATATTTTCTGCCAACGCTAGTTTGGGTGTACGCTCCACCAAATTAGACGTTTCTGCGAAATTTGAAGACTTTTACAATTCTAGATCAATTGTATAAAGTAAATACAATAATTCCATTGTTGATTCCTTTCGTTAAACCATGCCACACATTCGTGACGGACCCTGATTATGGAGCGAATGAGCTCAATAGCAGCTGGTAGTGGGTTCCAAGAGGTGATGCCTTGCCTGTAGTATCTTCTCAGTAGAAGTATATCCTTCTAAAATGACACTCAAATATACACGGAAGAAGCCAAGGCGATGCTAAATATCTGCCCTCGCGACAGGAAAATCTAACAATCACGGATCCATCGAGATGGTAATACTTTTATTATGTGCCAGCTTGCGCGGAAATTTATCAACGTTCGTCTCATATTACTACTCGACGGCAGAAAAAATTTCAAAATGTTTAAATGAACTTCAACATTGGCTCTTGAAGTCTGCCAGCAGTTCAGCAGTATAGGAAAAGATACAAAATTAGCTTTCAAAAAATACAAAACTTGCACAATAGCTTTCCTTCAATAATCTAATTTGTACCGCAAAATATAACGCAAAATTTCAAACAAATGCTCATTTTCATTGTACACCCATACCTCGCTTTGCGGCCTAGATACGTTCCAAGAAACTTGGCCGCAAAGCGAAAAGCCGTATAAGGAATCTAATACAAATTCATACAAATTCAATCAGATCAGTTCCAAATTTGTTAAATATGTAACATGGTTTATCATTCAAAATGCATTTAATGTTTTTTCATTTTAATTTAATTTTAATTAAAAATTAAATTCATTTAAATTTATTTCATTCAGATCGAAAATACATACATAACATAAACATACAACATACATACATAAAAATCAACAATAATCTATAAACAAAAAAGAAACAACTTCATGTTACATAGAATATGTGTAACATACCCATTTTTTTATTACTTATGTTATTGTCCCGCAAATATTGTTTCACTTCTTTACAAAAGGGATTTTTGAACCAATCCTCAAATGTTTTTTGCCGTTATAACGAGACATTTTAGGCCGTAAATCGAAAACGTGCCTGGATTGTAGAGGGCCGCTATAGCGAAATGTCGTATAAAGAGCGGCCGTATAGCGAGGTATGGGTGTAATGTGCCTCTATATGTGTGCCTCGAGAACGATACCGAAAAGTGTGCATTACTACTGCACGCGATTTTCATCTCCATTCAACCAGGTTTTCACAGCCTGAGCAATTCTTGCAAATTATCATCGATATTGAAAATTAATCATACCGACAACATTCTCAATGTTCCGGATAGGTTGTGAGTCCAGAACTATGCATTCGGAACCATTCGTCCGATGAGTCACGAAATGTGAAACTTGCAATTAGTTTCGCTAGAGGGAACCAAATCCCGAGCCCGGAGTTCACCAAACGATACGACAGGAAACCACAGAAATAAGTTTACTCACATCTTTCTTTCGAATGCATAGTAGCGTTGCTATTGTGTCGGTTCGTCGTATGTTGCAACTCTTTCCCCACCCCCCCCCCTCCCCGATGTGTACGGTAAGATACACCAACCTTTACATTTCTTTCTTCGGCATTTTTTTTTCTTTTCCTCTCCGTAAGCTCTCGATTTCTAGGTAATGATAAAAACATACCGCCTAGACGCGGATGCCTAGATGCCGAATTTTCCCCATCTTTTCGCTACGTGAATAGTGAACAATGTAAGCTGGTTGGAATAATGGTGCGGTGTCTCTGAGCGGCATGCATATACACCGTGCTGATTGTATGCATGTGGCTATTTTCATATTATTTATTTCGGTTGCTGGAGACTAACAAAAAACATTTTTAGGCAATCCGCACATCGCACACCGCTAGTCCATCTTTCGCATCCACAAAAATGCTAGGGGCATCGTGAAAGTACGCGCACGAAAGAGAGGGCTGGAACGGTTGCATGTTATGGCTTCATGCAGATTTGACTATGACTAGCGGTGCACCGTTAGTTTTGTGCTGCCATTGTTTAGGGCATAATTTGTTCCAGCCGTTGATACTTTCTTGCATCGACATCCCCCCGATTTGGTTGAAAAATCACACAGTTTGAAGCTTCTGCAATGTGTCGTGTAAACCGAAATAACGCAGGGTTTATTAACCTCCCCAAATTTGAGAACCCTTCGAACGATCCGCCCCCTTGAACCACTTCTTTAATCATTAAATGAACCAAGGCGACGCCCGTCTCGAATCATCATCGGTGGCGTCAGGCAAAGCGAGCACAAATATATAGGTGAAATGTTCTCGCTCCGTAAATGCATCAATCATCTCGGGGGAGAACATATTATTCAAATTCGAAATCATCTTTTCTAATTTCTCTTCCATAAAATCTTCGATTTATTTTTTTTTCCATCATGCGTATTTTCGGAACTGTACACCTCGACCCAGACAAACGAACCTTATTAAAGTGCTGCATCGGGCTTGACCCGCGCACCGAACCCGCTCGGGGGGAGGTGAACGGGAAAAGCGAGTAACACTGACCGTTACAAATTGGTGCTCATGTTTTCCCACTTTCAGCCCCGGGTTTGGAACATCCAGAGAGCATAATCACTTATCGACTTGGCGGCGCATAAGCGACGAACCCGATCTGTATCACGGGGCCTGAGAGGCAGAGGAGAAACGAAGATTGATGAATCTCATCCGAAGGAAAATAATGCCCTTTCGCTATTCCACTCGCTCAAAATGATGCATTATTTTACCCCTTTCGTCCCAGTGGATGGTCATTCCACACGGCCAGATGAAGCCATGAAAGCGGCTTCGAGCGTCCACGACCGAACCGCGCGCCGAATGCAGGAAATAATTAAATACGATTACTATGCGTTAATGAAAAGGTCGAAGCCAAGGTCTGGAAGAAAGCGCCCCAAAACGCACCGAAATAAAAACATGGGAAAAAGGGAGAGGAGATGATGAGAATAGATTACGATTAGGGAAGCAACATACAGATTGTGCACCTCGCTGAGTGAGCGTTCGAGTGCGTATACGGGTAATTATGATGGTGCCTTCTTATGCTGCTGCTGCTGCTGCTCCTGCCACAGACAGGTGGTTCCGAAGAACGCACGCAGTGGGATAGTTTCTTTCCACCTCTCTCTCTCTCTCTCTCTTGTTTCATCCCCGTGGAAGAAATAAAAACACAAGTCAGGGAAATAGGAGGTCAACAATCTCTAGCCCGGCGGTGGTGTAGCGAATGCGGTTTTGTTGCATCGGGGTCTAGGCAAAGGGCCATGTTATGATCGACGGCTCTTATTGGAATCTGATTCGAAAGTTGCTCCAGGGTTTCTGTTGGAATGTATCATTCGGTGACTGCTTGGAGATGCCTTCTAACATTCGAATATGGCTAGGAACTGAGATAACAATTGGATACGCTATCAACATTTACATGACCAAGCATTATTTTCAGGTGTACGTGATGCAATAAGTTCTTTCCAAAATCAATTAATTAGACCGAAAACTACGACTAGTCAAGATTGCTATTGATGCTCAGTTCAGGACAACTCAAACGAAACATACATTTAAACTAGCGTTGGCAGAAAAGCTGTCATTCTAGGCTGAAAAGATACTTTTTGTTCTATCAAAGCGTCAAGGACTTTATTTAAGAGTGTTAAAATGTTTGTATGTTTGTATGAACCAGTATCGGTGCCAGCACCAGCACATTGATTGAAACCTTCAAGTTCATTTAATGTAATGGATGAGATTTTCACAAAATGTGCTCAATATTTATTTCGGGTATACCAGGTGATTATACAAGACCAAAAAAACGATAATTAATGTTCATATATTATATGACGCATATAGTTGTGGCGGAACAACTGGTAAGGACTGCATCAATATAATCAATGTATCCAAGATACGACCGCATTGTTAACGTAAGACTACGAAATCATTGCATGCGAGAATTATAGATATATAGAAATTCAAGAATAAACTACAAATAAGATCCAATGTTTGAATAAAGAATTTTTAGTGGCACTGGAAAAGGCAGATGGATGAATCATGCACTGTTGGCGAACGATTCGCAA
This sequence comes from Toxorhynchites rutilus septentrionalis, assembly GCF_029784135.1. Taxonomy (NCBI): domain Eukaryota; kingdom Metazoa; phylum Arthropoda; class Insecta; order Diptera; family Culicidae; genus Toxorhynchites; species Toxorhynchites rutilus. The sequence continues at coordinate 124,597,037 of NC_073746.1, read as the reverse complement.
GGTAGTGAACATGTAATTTGAGCAGATCGTCGAATTAACTCTCAGCGTTAGCATACACTGTTGATTGCTCGCTGTCGAGAGCGACACAGAAACAATGAACTCATTGTACATCCAAGTAGTTTTTCAGTATATATTCAGCCATTCCATGCTAAACCGATATAGTGGTTCTCAGATTTTCGTGAAAATTGGTAGTTTTGTTCCTTATCGCAAAACAATAGACCCATCTTTTTTTATTTTTTTCATTAGGGTGACCATTTCCATTTTAAGGTTGTCCGAAAAATCGACTTTCCCCTCTTTATGCTAAACATTCCTTTTTTCAAAAATGCATAACTTTTGAACTACTACACCGATTCTGATGATCGACATATCAAATTAAAGCCAATCACCCTTCACACTCTGAATAAAAAAGGATTTTGTTTTCGTAATCATTGATTATATATGTTTTTCATAGCTTACATTGTTTCGAGACCACGGGCGCCATATTTTTTTATATTTTTTCCTGAAAGCCGAGGTTTTTTTCCCATAATATATCCAAATACCAGAGAGGCGTTATTTTTCCTTTTTAAGTTATGATTTTTCAGAATTAACATGTTTTCGGTTTTCGTTCAATATTTCTATGCGACTAGACTGAATGTATGTGACTATAATCCAATCAATTGGCAAGTGTGTTATTTTTTGTGCTAGCTAGTAGGCTTTAATTTGATACGTCGATCAGCTGAATCGGTCTAGTAGTTCACAATAAATAAATTTTTGAAAAAAATCATTTTTGGGAAAACAGGGAAAAAAGATTTTTTGGACCATCGGTTAATTTTGAATAATCATAACTCAAAAACGAAAAAAAAACGCTTTCCTGGTTTCGAGATATGTTATCCTCAGTTATCCCAGAAAAAATATAAAAAAATATAGCGCCTTTGGTCCCGAGACCATGAAAGCTATAAAAAACAAATACAACGAAAAAATAATTCAAATTGTCTGCAACTGCAGTATTTTTCCAAAAAAGACCAGCTAATTGGCTTTAATTTAATATGTCGACATCTGCATTGGTCCAGTGGTTCAAAAGTTTTGAATTTTTTAAAAAAAGTCATTTTTGGCAAAAATGCGAAGAAATTGATTTTTTGGACCACCCTAAAATGGAAATGGTCACCCTACCAAAAAAATTAAAAAGAATTCCGGTCTAAAAATTTTCGACTACAACTTTTGACGAAAATCTGAGAACCACTATATCGGTTTCGCGTGGAATGGCTGTATTATCAAAACTAGATCTCTAACGCTCTCAGTAATACAATTTCCCAAATAAATAGTCCACAGCATGTGCTATGCAGCACCTTTCGTAGAACGGCTACAATGGTAGAAGCGACAACAACCGAAAATTTGTAAAAAAAAAAATTCAGTGACGGTATCGAAAAAAAAACATGTAACACGTTGCGAGGAATGTGTAATGCTTAACGATGACTATGTTGAAAAATGACTACATGATTTTGAAGGTTAAGATTGGTACTTCAATTTGTTTTTACCAAATCATGCTATTCGCTTTTGTTCGTCTTCTACAAGCGTGTCAGCATAACTTGTAAGCCTACTCTCTTGCCATCGCCACATTCAACTTGAAATGCGCTTTAATTTGACGTCACTTTAAACCAGGAAGAAATGCTCAAATTCACGAAAACTAAATGATCGAATTGAAAATATCACTAATAAATCCAAACACACTCCTAAATTCACACAAGCTTTATCCCGGCAACAAAACAGAACATTTTTATAGAAATTTTAAGATTCAAATAATATTTGTATACAGCCATTCCATGCCAAACCGATGTGGCGGTTCTCAGATTTTCGTCAGAAGTGGTAATTTTGTTCTTTATCGCAAAACATTATGCCCGTATTTTTAATTTTTTTATTGGAGTGCCCATTTCCATTTTACGGTCAATTTTTATCATGTTTTCCCAAAAATTACTTTTTTCAAAAATACATAACTTTTGAACCACTGAACCGATTTAGATGGTCTAACTAATTGCCCCAATGAAAAATAAAAAAATACGGATCTAATGCTTTACTTCCTCTTTCTCTTTCTCTTTCTCTTTCTCTTTCTCTTTCTCTTTCTCTTTCTCTTTCTCTTTCCTCTTTCTCTTTCTCTTTCTCTTTCTCTTTCTCTTTCTCTTTCTCTTTCTCTTTCTCTTTCTCTTTCTCTTTTCTCTTTCTCTTTCTCTTTCTCTTTCTCTTTTCTCTTTCTCTTTCTCTTTCTCTTTCTCTTTCTCTTTCTCTTTCTCTTTCTCTTTCTCTTCTCTTTCTCTTTCTCTTTCTCTTTCTCTTTCTCTTTCTCTTTCTCTTTCTTTTTCTCTTCCAAGATATTGAAAATATCTGATCTCTAGCGTCTCTAGCCTATGCTCATTGAGCGGACACGCAACCATCTGTCTACGAATACTCCACATTTTTTCTGGATTTTTCGATACGCACGTATAAATCACAGTCGGTAACGATCTACTGCCATTGTTTCGTACAGTTTATGTTACTAATAATGATTTAAATCCAACTGATGTGCTTAGGCTGATCGTTTTTTGATAATACATATTACTTGAAAAAAAAATTTCAATCAATTCAATCAAGCAATCAGGGAGAGTCGCGCAAAACGAAAAATCACCCAAGGGGTAGTAAAGTAAATCGGGGTTTTCGATGTCTTAAAATTGCATGAAACGTCGAGATTGCTTGATTTTCATTTCTTAAGTCTTCATAACGTCAATTTCGGAGTGGACAAAGTGAATCCTTTGATTGTTTTTTTTTTCTGTAGGGATGCTGGTGTTTTTTGTGTACAACGATATAAGTAAACCGGAGAATGTCGAGTTTCTCGTGTTTATATTGGAATATTTACGGTTTACTTTGGCAAATTGCTTTCCATTCTTAAATGTTTTCCGAAGTATAAATGAAGTGAATTGAATAATTTAATTGAGTAGTTCTACGTCAAAAATGAGGTAAAATATTGGACACCATCCTCTGTTTTTTTTCTTCTAAAGAACCTGTGGAACTCCTAGAGTCTTAGAAATGTAGACAGGTCTGGGCCTAGGGACACGAACGGGAGCTTGACGTAGGACTGTGATTGTTTGTAGTGATTGCACTTGAGTTTTTTTTTTCATTGTTCAAAAATCTGATTTTTTTTAAAATTTTTTTGGTACATCAAATGGAGATCCTGGAAAAACAGTTTCTTATATTAACTTATATCTTTCAAACGGGTAGAATGAGGTAGAATCCGAAAACACATTCTAACAAGGACACGAGGAACTCGACGTATTATTTCATAGGTGGTCAAAATTGTGCACAAAACACTTTAAAAGCAATTGCCACCCTCTCACCCTATAATTGTGGCGAAGTGGTAACATATATACTCACGCTAATGGTCACGAGTTCAATTCTCGCTCCCGACATTCTTCCAAAAATGGAAGTAAGAGTGATGAACCAGTCAAAAAGTGTTGAAAGTCACTATAAAACAGATAAAAAAAACTCTTCTAATTATTTCATTATGCAGAAAAGGACGAACAGTCATCATTTATCATGATCTGACATGTGTGAGTACACCTTTCGAACCTCTCAATCAGCAGCCAGTTAAATTCTCTAGTTGCACTTTTACACTACCAAAACAAACATGCCCGATATCGATATTCTGGGTCACAATTACATAGAATAGAGTAAAACCATCCAAGATCATTCCAAGAACATCCCTTCATTGATTCTGCCAACTGATAAATGCCTGTTATCGGCAATTGAAGAATAATTTGTAATACGCATCGACTCATATTTTAAGCTAACGCCCGAATTGTAGAAATAAAGAATTCTCATTGCGTTGTAAGGGAAAGCGAATGGCTAGTAAAATCGAAATAACATACCTATTTTAATCGTCAAATTACTTACTTTTTTACTATATTCACTGTTCATGCTTTAATACTGGTCATATACATCATATATATCGCATATACATCACATATATCACAATAACGATGTTGCGTAATATGTGTTTGAAATCCCCTAATGAATCGTGCCTCATTTGTCTCATTTTAAATAACGTAGAGTTACCCCCCTATATAGAAATCAAAGACGTAGTCCTCAGGGTTACCATATCTACAGAATAATCTGTATTTATACAGATTTTTCAGACTTTTTGAAGCCAAGAATCTGTAGATACAGATTACAGATTTTTTCCTTACAGATATACAGATTTTTCAAAATAACGACACAATATTAGTTAAACTTGATCTCAATAATTTTTCCCCAACTCACCAATTTTATTCATATAGCATTTGAATCAGTCTGAATGAGAGTTCTTTTAGCATTCATATGCAGCATGTAATACTGCTCTCTCATGTTCAATCTCAGGCGAAAAAATGCAAAAGTCTGCGTCATCAGCTAGCTTTACAATAAATAGATAACACTGTTTATCTTCTTTCTACTAACAGTAGAAAGTGATTTTTACGTGGATACATTCTACATCGTCGAATTCATAGTAACTATATGTCAACCAATGATATCTAAGATTATGCTTCAAAATAGAACTTATAAATATAACCCAATGCAGTCGTATTAAGTTTCGACATGTGTATCGTATTGGTAGCAATTATTTTTACCTTAAAAGCAGTGATGTATAGCTTTGTGATCATGGAAGATGAACAAGATTCCTTTATTTTTTTTGTAAATTTCTGATTAGTATTTACTAAAATTTTTTTTTATGTTTGTGTTTGAAAAATATTTACTGTAACTCTTCTCCGTGTGATATATTTCGCATGTATTACGAAAATCATTAATTTGCCATCTTTCGCGTTTTATCTTTCTGTTTGAACATACAAAACAATGCTCTTTACATCTACATAATGCCGCAATACATGGAGTTTTCCATTAATCCGTTCCTCAAGCACGGATGACAATTTTTGTTAATACTGAGTACCGTTATCTATTATTTATAGTAGCACCGTTTTGGTTCGCGAATAAGTTCATAACACACTAGAATACGTTTAGAAAAAATGTGAACTGATACATTGCTGCATAAATTATTATATTAATACATATACTTCTTTGCTGTGGAGGCTAAGAGCAGACTAACGACCGCAAAATGTTAATACAGATTTCGATACAGATGAGAAAAACCTCAGATAAAAAGATTTTTAGCCAAAATTACAGATTTTATTATGGCAATCCTGGTAGTTCTGCGTCTCAACCTTATATAGCAGGTATATAAATACAAAACCGTAATTTGCCAACAAATGCCTCTAACTGTCAATGTGATCCTCATTGGCATTATTGACAACATTGCTTTCATTTGACATCTAGCACAGGAATAATTTCCGCCTATAAGATCCCAGGTAAGTTTCAACTCAAAACAAAAAAGATTTACTCTGCAACATAATTTGGAAGAACTTTGAACATGTCGACTTTTGTGTCTGCAAAGTACTATTTGCGGTTAGCAATGATTCTCTGCTACCGTTTAAATAAAACTGCAGCAGAATCGCATCGAATGCTTGTCGAAGCTTAAGATGTATATTTTCCTGGAAAATCGCAGTGCGTTGAGTGGTTCGAATTGAAAAATGGGATCATGAGGAACGAAGGGCATGGAAAAACTCTGAAACAGTTCGTGGACAGTGAAGCGCCTTTGGATGAAAAGGACACTGAAACGCTTCAATAAATCAAAGATTATTCGAATGTGACTCAAGAAGCCATCACCACACGTTTGAAGCCCATAAGAAAGATCCGAAGATTGGAAAAAAGGATCCGCATGAGCTGAACATAAAACAGCAGGAAAACTTCAAAATAACATGTGAAATGCTGCTCGCCAAATACAAGAGCTAGTCGTTTCTTCATTGTATTGTGACTGGCAATGAAGAGCGAATTTATGTCAAGAATCCTAAGATTCAAAGATTTTGGGTAACTGAAACGATCAACATCGATTGCACGGCCAAATTGCTATGTATAGAAAACAGTGCTACTCAAACCCGGCACTACCGACAACAAATGAGCAATTTGAATCGAGCTTTAGATGAAAAACGATCAGAGTACCACAACACGCATTTTTTTTTGTTGCATTTTGTTGCATAATATTGCTCCCTCGCACACACTGCAAAATCGGTCAATTGAGTCAATTATTTGGAATATTATTTTATATGCAGTATATTCGCCAGACATGCCATTGCCATGTTTTGAAATCTAGCGAAGGATTTCAACTCAAAACAAAACATGTTTCATTCTGCAGTATACGTTTGAAGAGCTTTGAAGCTTTTCCTTCCAATTTGCATCCATTGAACACGCACTTGCCGAGCAGCGTGTCAATACTTGCGGCAATGTAGGAAAACGGATTCTTATAAGAAACAGTTCTTTCTACGTGTCATCCTCAAATTGCCAGAGAGAGCGAAAAAATGTATAGCTATCGATGGAAAATACTTTGAATAAAAATATTGTTCCTGAATACTCCAATACTTCAATACTTCAGTGAAAATTCATGATCACAGCATTCAACTTATTTTGAAAAACTAATATTATTCACTCATACTAAATTTTGTGAACATTCGCTGCTGCTGATTTCAAACTCCAATTTATCAATTTCTTCAAGATTTGACTCATCGATCATCAACTTATCAAACCAGCGCTCCCCACACTGGAATACCATACTTATAATGAACAGGCCCCCCTCAGTGAACGTTATAGAATATTGTGCCACAGCTACTCAAGCAACAAACAACACAGTCAAGGGAAAAAATGCAAGCCAATCAAATTGATTGCATTCATCCCGAGGAGTTGATGTACTCCTCCATTACACAAACCAGGTTCGATGCCCCTTCCGAAATAGACCAAAACTAATCGTACAAAGTTGCGAGGCTTTTTATTTCTCTGGGTTCAGTCCCATAGCCCTGTTGATGCCCTTGTTCCATCTCGAACGAAGCATTAGCCATTCACTCTGTCCCATCTACCTGGCCCGACGGTAGTTTAAGGAAAGGCGTGCACATTCAGTCCCCACCATTTTCTCGACTCCCGGGAGATAGAGGGAAAGAGATACCTAAGCACAGACGAACACGGCGGCCCGAAACGGGACCCCAAAGAAGGCCGCTTATTAGATGCATTAACCATCGGTACCACCTTCTTTCGTTGATTAGGATGAGGCAGCAGAAAATCGATGCCCAGAGCTAGACGATCTCCGAAAGTGCATAGAGTTTTGGATGTGGTACATTAATGAAACTGAAAAAGGTTGAGAGGGGGAAATGTACAAGCACATTACGTCTCTGTGCGATCAATAGAACTCCAGAAGCAGAATGAGTGCGAGGAAAAGAGGCATTCACGCATCGAGAATAATTGACGAAAATAAATTTTCCCGTGGTCTACACTTGTCTGGTCAGACGACGATGATGCATTCCTGGGTACTTTTTCTTTCATTATGATCTTTATTTCGTTTTAATCTCCCCAACATGCGCCTATAAGATTCCAGGTAAGTTATCAGACACGGTGCATTAAAAGTTCGACTTGGACGCTGGAGAGAAATGATTATGTTTAGCCCAACCGATGTTGGGTGATCTAATCGGTTTTATGGGCTCTTCCTGGATTCTATAACCAACTTTCTCCCGACTGTTGTTTCTGGTAAGGGGGCAAATGAAATGCGTTATCAGATTCCATTTCCGACGATTGACTCAATGGCAAGACGAAGTTAATTTAGATCCAGACTGATTGAGAGCGAACATTTGTCATTATCTTACGCCTTAAACTAACCTTATGGAATAGATGTATCCCTTGTTGGTAAAGCAATGAATTTCATACCTGTAATCAGAAGAGAAATGAAACAGTTAGTTTAGTTTATCTGGTACCCTGAAAAATGATTAGACGATGACAATTCCGTTACAAATTCATGAAAATTTCCACCTTTGTGGGATCTGATGACGAGTATCGAACCCCTTCCCCCACGATCATCTGTTAACAAACAAACTTTAATTACTTTATGACCCTAACAAGTTCTCCGCTGTAAACTATACGACACGTTGATGCCTTCCGTCAAAAGGGGACGCGAGCGCCCTATTTAGGACGGCGCCCCCTGCTGAGCGGTCTCTTCCGCATAATATCCATTAATTATCTCATCTGAGCTTGCCGCACCATAAGTCATACAAATCGCCGCGGTCTTCCGCCCGAGATGCATTTGTTTCACTTTCTTGTGGTTTTTCAACCCGGCGGCTCGTCAGGAAATGACCCTTCTTCTCTGGGAGAGTGAGTGATTGCTCTCGGAGGTAATTCGGTCAGGTTGAAAATTTTTACGATTAACCATCAGCATAAATGCATACATTTTTACGACTTTACGGCTCTCACATTTACGGCATTTGGATGCACGCGGTACAGAGTGGGGTCATAAATATGTAATGCAATCGAGCACCGTGGCAAGGTGCGTAATGGAGGTATTTAAGAAGAGTTATCTAGTATAGGAACCGGTCAATATGCTGAAAGTTATCAGAAATTGCTGGCATTATTTGGTATCATCGGTACTTTAAACCCTGCATTTGATAAACTAAATGAGGAGATTTACGAAAATCGCTCTAAATAAAAAAGAGTTTCTGTTGCGGTGTAATTATGAGTAAAGTAGATAGAGTAGAGAAAAAGATAGTAACTTCAAAATAGAAAAAAAACAAATATGACAAACTGAAAAAAATATATTTTACATTTCTAAATAGAAAAAAATCATAACTGACTTTTCAAGTAATCAGAATAATCAAGAGATTTCATTTAAAGATGTTTAATATCTAGATTCACCTTTCAGCTGGTTCGCCACCGCCGTTCTTAATATATTTGGGTTGGAATCGTATTGAAAATCATTTTCATAGGACTACATTCACCAAAGATGTATATTGTGTAAAATGAGCGAGTAGAAAAAACTGAATGATTTCGAACGCTTTCCGGACGATTATTTCTTAACAGTTCGAAAAGACGTTAGCATCAAACTTTTAAATTTTCACTGCTAGAATGTTACTTAAATCCACTAGTTTGGAAGTTTCACAACTGTAACCTGTATAAAAATTTCTCATCTTTCAAATGGAAGCAACAAAATTGTCCCACGTAGCGTAATTTGGATCTAAAGCCAGTTCGAGACAAACAGAACACGAAACAGGGAAAAAGATCAATAACCCTGTCGCCATTGAAATTCGAACATGTGCGTAGAAGTATTGTTTCTTCAAATATGATCCTCTATGAGAGAAAGGTATTTTATGACTTTAAGGGGGTGCATCAAGAGTTAACAACAAGAACAAGAACAAGAACAAGAACAAGAACAAGAACAAGAACAAGAACAAGAACAAGAACAAGAACAAGAACAAGAACAAGAACAAGAACAAGAACAAGAACAAGAACAAGAACAAGAACAAGAACAAGAACAAGAACAAGAACAAGAACAAGAACAAGAACAAGAACAAGAACAAGAACAAGAACAAGAACAAGAACAAGAACAAGAACAAGAACAAGAACAAGAACAAGAACAAGAACAAGAACAAGAACAAGAACAAGAACAAGAACAAGAACAAGAACAAGAACAAGAACAAGAACAAGAACAAGAACAAGAACAAGAACAAGAACAAGAACAAGAACAAGAACAAGAACAAGAACAAGAACAAGAACAAGAACAAGAACAAGAACAAGAACAAGAACAAGAACAAGAACAAGAACAAGAACAAGAACAAGAACAAGAACAAGAACAAGAACAAGAACAAGAACAAGAACAAGAACAAGAACAAGAACAAGAACAAGAACAAGAACAAGAACAAGAACAAGAACAAGAACAAGAACAAGAACAAGAACAAGAACAAGAACAAGAACAAGAACAAGAACAAGAACAAGAACAAGAACAAGAACAAGAACAAGAACAAGAACAAGAACAAGAACAAGAACAAGAACAAGAACAAGAACAAGAACAAGAACAAGAACAAGAACAAGAACAAGAACAAGAACAAGAACAAGAACAAGAACAAGAACAAGAACAAGAACAAGAACAAGAACAAGAACCAGAACAAATTAAAGCATCTATAAAACAAAGAAGAAAAAGATACAGTTTGTCTTTTGCCAGCAAACGAGCTGTCAACAGTCTTTCTCGAGGCTAAGACCTAACCTTAATTTTCAAACGGCATTCGTAATCCGTTGAAAAATGTAGATTGAGTTTTCCATTAACCCTTTTGCGTACAACATCGAGTCTCACTCGATGTGAAATGATTGTATCAAAACGTACAATATCGATTCTCTCTCGAGGTGCCCTTGCATATCACAAGGCCCAAAGACGCTCAGCAGAGAAGTGAAATTACTCGATGCGTGGCCCATCGTAGCGTATACATTTGGTCCGCTCTTTTGAAAATTAAATCGTACTCTAATGGGTTAAATTGGCCTTTTTCAAGAACAGAATTAAGCTCAAAGCCTCTTTATCGATACAATTTTTATACACATGTACTGTTGCGAAAAAACGCCTTTGCTGCAGTATAGCGTCAATCTCGTTTAACACTCTGAGCGAGCAAAAAAAAAACAATAAATTGAGAAAAAAAATTAGATAAGCAAAACTTCGTTCTTTATGTTTTCCATTACATTATTTCATGTAAAACAGAAAAGAATGTTAGCATCGCCCGAGTTGAGGTGTCTTTATTCTGTTTTGTTCATCTATTCCCAGAGAATAATTTATATCGTTTATATATTGTTTCCCATATGTTATGAATGTCTTATGTATTTGTCTTTTGACTACGAATTCCAGAATCCAAGTTGTGTGACAAAAAAGTTCGTTTTTAGAGATTTTCCCGAATCAATAGTAGGCAATTGACAACAGAAGAGTTAACGTTTCCAACGGAAACAGACTTGAGACACGAGACTCAAGACTCAAGAGTCAAGAATCAAGACGCAAGACCCAAGACTCAAGACTCAAGACTCAAGACTCAAGACTCAAGACTCAAGACTCAAGACTCAAGACTCAAGACTCAAGACTCAAGACTCAAGACTCAAGACTCAAGACTCAAGACTCAAGACTCAAGACTCAAGACTCAAGACTCAAGACTCAAGACTCAAATCTCAAGACTCAAGACTCAAGACTCAAGACTCAAGACTCAAGACTCAAGACTCAAGACTCAAGACTCAAGACTCAAGACTCAAGACTCAAGACTCAAGACTCAAGACTCAAGACTCAAGACTCAAGACTCAAGACTCAAGACTCAAGACTCAAGACTCAAGACTCAAGACTCAAGACTCAAGACTCAAGACTCAAGACTCAAGACTCAAGACTCAAGACTCAAGACTCAAGACTCAAGACTCAAGACTCAAGACTCAAGACTCAAGACTCAAGACTCAAGACTCAAGACTCAAAACTCAAGACTCAAGACTCAAGACTCAAGACTCAAGACTCAAGACTCAAGACTCAAGACTCAAGACTCAAGACTCAAGACTCAAGACTCAAGACTCAAGACTCAAGACTCAAGACTCAAGACTCAAGACTCAAGACTCAAGACTCAAGACTCAAGACTCAAGACTCAAGACTCAAGACTCAAGACTCAAGACTCAAGACTCAAGACTCAAGACTCAAGACTCAAAACTCAAGACTCAAGACTCAAGACTCAAGACTCAAGACTCAAGACTCAAGACTCAAGACTCAAGACTCAAGACTCAAGACTCAAAACTCAAGACTCAAGACTCAAGACTCAAGACTCAAGACTCAAGACTCAAGACTCAAGACTCAAGACTCAAGACTCAAGACTCAAGACCCAAGACTCAAGACTCAATACTCAAGACTCATGATTCATGACTCAAGACTCAACTTCAAGAATTTGCAAGTGAAAGATGGCTCATAATCTATTGGCGGATGCAATATTTGGTAAATAGATTAAAATTAAAAACAAAAGAGAAAATGAAGTTGAAGTTGAATCCTAAACCAAACAACTGAAAGACAAATAGAGAATCGGAAAACCAGAAACGAAATCCTATTGAAATATTAAAACAAACTGAAGTAAATCAGGGATAGTCAACCATCATCACTGACTGCAAAAATAAATTATTTTCCAGAAAAGAAGTAGAATCAAGTAACTTAGAGCTTATTACGGGCAGCTTAAACATTATGAACAATTACATTAGAAGGTTCCTCTATATGATACTGTTAAAGGAGTAAATCTAGTTGAAACGCATTATTCAATAATTTTTACTGGTCCGACCGATGGGTCACGGATTAGTTCAGCAGCCGTCTTCGATAAAACAAATCTTCGAAAAACTATGGTTCTGTTACAGCATTCAGAATAGCAAAAAGCTTTAAGTATTCCAAATAAACTCAGTCAACAATGTATAATGTTCAAATAAACAGTTGTTTTTGTTTTCAAATCTACATTTTTTGGGGAATTGATATATAAAATACAAAAACCGTATGTGGGTGAAGATACCAATAAAAAGATACCAATAACTTTTAATTACAACTGACATTTTTTGTAGCCGATGATAAGACAGTTTTATCATTTAAATTAGAAGCACACCATCCTACGAGAATATTCTGAGATGGTGGAGTGTTGGAATTGACCTATCTGGTCATGGGAACCATTTGAAATTTCAAGAAATTCACAAAAATGGACAAGTCCTAAGGCTAATATTTTTCGGAGGCGATAGAATGTCAATTTTATCATTTGAATTAGAAGCATACTATCCTCCGAGAATATTCTGAGATGGTGGAATGTTGGAATTGACCCATCTGGTCATGGGAACCATTTTAAATTTCAAGAAATTTACGATAATGGACAAGTCCTAAGGCTAATATTTTTCGGAGGCGATAGAATGTCAATTTTATCATTTGAATTAGAAGCATACCATCCTCCGAGAATATTCTGAGATGGTGGAATGTTGGAATTGACCCATCTGGTCATGGGAACCATTTTAAATTTCAAGAAATTTACGATAATGGACAAGTCCTAAGGCTAATATTTTTTGGAGGCGATAGAATGTCGATTTTATCATTTGAATTAGAAGCATACTATCCTCCGAGAATATTCTGAGATGGTGGAGTGTTGGAATTGACCCATCTGATCATGGGAACCATTTTAAATTTCAAGAAATTTACGATAATGGACAAGTCCTAAGGCTAATATTTTTTGGAGGCGATAGAATGTCGATTTTATCATTTGAATTAGAAGCATACCATCCTACGAGAATATTCTGAGATGGTGGAATGTTGGAATTGACCCATCTGGTCATGGGAACCATTTAAAATTTCAAGAAATTTACGATAATGGACAAGTCCTAAGGCTAATATTTTTTGGAGGCGATAGAATGTCAATTTTATCATTTGAATTAGAAGCATACTATCCTCCGAAAATATTTTGAGATGGTGGAGTGTTGGAATTGACCTATCTGATCATAGGAACCATTTAAAATTTAAAAAAAAATCCACGCGAATGGTTGAGGTTTATGGCAACTATTTTTTGTAGCCGATGGAATGACAATTTTTTCATTTTTGACTTAGACGACAGGATTCTATCTCGTTTCTGAAAGGACTCAAACTGGACAAATAAAAATACTTCAAGTTAAAAGGTAATATAAAAATTTATTGATGAGACTTAAAAATTATATCATTTTAATTTTCGAACATATTTCACATTGTTTTGTAGATGGAATTTTTAGCACCATATTTGGGGCGCATCTACTGCAACACCTCCGTCCACATGATTGACATGACAAAATTAGTGATTTCAAGCTGCTGCAGTATAAACAAATTTTTATTACTGCTGTATTTAGGAGTTTTATTTTGATTTGTTTCCTCTCAGAATCCATGTTTCCTAGCCCGGTCAACGGTTTCTTCAAAAGAAAGTTTTGTGCATATTTAGCTACATATACACCACAGTTGTAGTCGTCGTTTTGCTTGTCGTGCGCAATATTTTTCGAGCCGCTTTGCCAATTGGTTGAATCAAATGGTTGATTTTTAAGTCTCCGAATAGAGCTTACTGCCTTCAAAAATTCTTCTTGTACGTCCTTCAAATATGGGGATGCTGTTTCGAGAGGATCTAAATAAAAAGTTTCTCTATTCATAAAATCAGCAATGAAGAGAACCCAATGGTTCCCTCTTCCAACTTGCTTGGTGGGTGCTTGCCCAGCTCTAACATTCAAAGGAACCACCCATACTCCCGATGTATTGGTTAGAACTGGTAAAACATAATCTCGTTTCCTATCCAATACTTCTTTTAGTTGAGTTGTATCAAACAAGTTTCTCGACATGTAAGTTGATACCAATTTTACGCTTTCGACCTCACATTCTTTTATGGCCACTGCAATTATCGCATCTAAGGTTTCTCCATCCATATATGTATGTGCATCGAGCGTTTGAAGCATTTCTGAGCTTACAATCATACTACTTACTCCTATGCTCTCATATTCTGAAGGAAACTCACCGAAATACCATTTGGTGGTAACTGGAAATTCAAATCCTTTGTCAATGAAATGATGAATAGAGGACAGATTACAGGTAGTTTCTAAATCTTCTTCTAATGATCTTTTTCTGTTGTTATCACTGTTTTCCTTTGAATCTGGGTGCTTCTGTGTTGATTGTTCAAGTTGTGTGTTTAAGCTGTTAGTTTCCTGCTTCTTTTTCTTCTTGAACAAGTGGGTTGAAGCATCTTTTTGAAAGTATGGACTATGCCATTCGTCCTCTATGTCTTCTACGTTTCCGACAAATCTGTCATATTCTGCGATTCTATCATCTTGACGTTTTTTAGCATTACTTATTCCTTTATCAGTAGCGTATATATCTTCAATGTCAAAGTCGGAAAAGTGGAACAGAGATTCAATATACGATTGTAGTTTTCGAAGAAAATGTGTTATTCTTTCGTAGAGCTGACCTTTCATAACATTGTGTTTCAATGTTCGGAAGAAGCTTTCAACCCTTGCGTTTGAAATAGTATCCGGATTCGAGTCAATTTGAGATACTATTATATTTGACCACAAACAAACCACAGGCATGTATTTTTTCAAGGCGACATCTTCCAAGAATCCTTTGAAATACAGTGGGTTCTGTGATCCTTGGCTGAGATCATCTATTTGTTTTAATGTTGTTTCAAATGTTTCTTTTAACAACGCATAAAAAGGCGATCCCAAGAAGATTTTGTCCTCATCTTTTTTTAGAATTTCTGGTTCACCGATGCCAGTATAATCAAATTTACCAGCGCTTTCTGAATCGAAGCTTGTTCTATCATTAATTTTTGCATCTAGTTCTTTTAGTGATGTCTCAAGCATTCGGTTCTCATTTGCAGATCCAAAAATGCATGTCATAATGATAAACAGATCGATTAAGTCCACTAAGTTTGTAGCACGTACAGCCAATCGCATACAGTCCATGAACTTATGTTTTATGTTGATTGGAGCAGATTTCAAGTCCTTAGAAACTACATTCATGAAATGACTGTAGCATAAATGAATGATAGTGAAATTGAGATTGAGTTCTCTTATGCAAACTTTATAACAATCTCGGATATACTCTGGTAGTGTATGGTGTTGATTATTAAGAGCCCGTATCAATCCACCAATCAGTGACCAGCTCCAATCAACACTAACAATTCTCGCTATTTTATTCAATTTATTCATAGAGCTGCCTGACTCGTACGAAGCACGAAATATATTCAACCAATTGTGGAAGTCTACTGTTTTTTGGCTTTCAGTCACAAAGGTTGTTACGGGTACACTAAAATTTGACCGGTAATTGTATGCGACCAAAACATATATTTGAACACGCTTCTCAGCTTTTGAATATCGTACAACCGATCCAGTACCATCCATGTAGAAAATAGGACTGTAAGTCTTGTTTTTTCTCAGCTCTTTGAACATTTTTGTATTAAAACAAATTACACCAAAGGGCTTTCTAAACACATTTTTGATATAAGATCCGTTATCCTCAGACATTTTTATCAAATCTTGAAAATCATCAATATCCCTGTTAAGCTTCGATTTAGCTTCACTGCTAATTTTTTTCAATACATTTTTGCTGACAATGTCTACCTTCTCGAATGGTTCCCTTTTTTTCTTTTCGTTGATCAACTTAGTTCGTAATTCAAGTGGTTTTTGGAGCTGCAGTTTTTTCATATTTATGTTTCTTTTTACTCCTTTGCAATATGCCGCTTTCAGGTTTTCCCCGTGTATCAGGGTCATAGCGACATTAACATAGACATCGACTTTATATATGTTATCACCATCCGTAACAGAAACAATTTTGAAACGATAAGATCTGCAGGTCTTGTGAGCGCAGACACCATAAAATAGCCAGCCAGATTTGTTGCAATTATGAGAATTTATATTGATTATACAATAGATATTGAATTCTTCATATTTGATTTTTAACAAATCTTCTAAGGCCACTATAAAAGGCCTTCTATGCTTTTGTTGCTTATATTTAGCATCGCCAACCTTGGTTTTGCTTTGCATTATATTATGTTGATCATAATGTTTACACATTTCAATGTTCTTCTTGTTGATGTAAAAAGAACACTCGTAAATTGAAGCACCACTATAAAGTCTTTTTGTGGCAGTTGCCCCACATTCCGCAACCTTGACATTGTATTTGATCCTGTTACTGTTGCCTTTTTCTTTTATCTCTTTTCGTAGGTTTTCAAAGTCCGTTGTATTGAACACAAGTTCAGTTACATCTACATCACTGCTATAAGTAGTATCTTGTGATTTGGTCGATCCTTCAAGATCATTGGTATCAAATGAAACAATCGAGTCTTGCATGTCGTTCGTTGATCTCTCTTGCATTTGACTTACTGATGTTTCAAAAATGCGACATTCAATTTCTGGAGCATTAAGTTCCATTCCTTTCTTACATACTTTTGCAGGAAACTCGACGGATAATGATTTTATTTCGACACGCGATAAATCTGTTCCTTTCAATAAAAATCCGAATGGAGGTTGCTGAAGAATAATACATATTAATACATGAATAATTAATTGGAAATGTCATCTTACTTCGTTATCTTTTCCCGTATTATCAACGCCGTCAAAAGTAGTACTTTGAGAGTCGGCCAATTCCTCGAAATCGTTTGTGTCAAATGATACAAATGATAATGTTCTTGTTTCGACACGTGAAGGAGATGAGTTTGTTTCGGACATATGATCTGTTTTATTTAATAAAAGCTGCTAAATAACAACTATTAATACATGAATTAATAAATAGAAATGTCATCTTACTTCATGAACTCCAACGCAGTCTTGTGGCAAGCAGGCACTTTCATTCTCAAAAGAACATTCTTTGAAATTATCGATCTATAAAAATTTGAAGTTACTGTATGGCGTGACTATTTCAAAGCAATTTGATATTTTACACTTACGTTATGACTTTCAGCGGCAATTGAATGTTCAATATTCTGCGGAAATGATTTCACATTGAAAATTTCAAAATAGTTTTATTAATTTCAGGAAGCTTATAACAATTATAAGGGTTCTCACCTTTCGTTCTGCACGATACTTCTTATATGTTGGATTACAAGCGAAGTTATTCCTAACTTTTTTTAAGTTAGGTGCGCATTTTTCGTTTAATCCCATTTCTACAAGAATTTCTTTCAGATTCTTAGAATTCAATTCGAATAGCTCATCCAACTCTTCTCTAGCGATCAAATCATTCGCTGCATCCCAACAATTCTGCAAAGTAATCTCAGGAGCAAACCGTTTTACGGATTTTCGATGTTTCATGCTTTTGATTACCTTCATACTAGGATAGTTCGTTTTATCTAATCCCATACGCTCCAAAATTACTTGCATGTTCTTAAAATTTAACTTGAAATCATATTCTAGGCACTTGGTTGAAATTAAACTGTTAACCGCTTCTAAACACATCTCTAAATTAATTTTATAAGAGGATGCCATCTTCACAGTACACATTTCTCAATCCTTATAGTACTCCGGTTGGAAAGGGTCTGACTAAATTTACTGTAGGAAAAAACGACACTAGTTTTCAAAGTCCAAATTTTCACTATAACTTTCTCTAATGGTTTCTAAATACACGTGGTGAATAAAAACTTATAAAGATGGATCATATGCTGCTCTGCTACTTTTATACTCCCTGAAATTGGTGGGGTGTTTGTCCTGTCGGCTTCGCTCGGTTAGCTCGGGTGATATTAGTTTGTTGTGTTGATACTGCTTTCATCTCACTTTCGCACGTCTCTCGGTGATGCGATTGAATGAAAAGGATAGAAATTGTTTCGGCTGGTGTACGGAAAATTAGTGTTCCAAACGAAATGGATCGTCGTGGAATGGATCATGTTCTGCTCTGGTGGGGTATTTGTCCTGTCGGCTTCGCTCGGATAGCTCGGGTGATATTCGTTTGTTGTGTTGATACTGCTTTCATCTCACTTTCGCACGTCTCTGGGTGATGCAATGGAATGACAGGTCATGTCGCAACACGTATGCGCTCGCTCCGCGTGGCGCAAACAGTAGATATTATCGTCTATTACTGCTATTAATCACCTAATATTATTCTATACACTAACTTAACGAACCAAAAAAATAAACACCCTTATTCTTGTTTTCGAACGAACACAAAACGTTCGAAAGAATGCCTCATTCGTATCCTTGGTTTCGTACGAAAGAAATCTATCCGTTCGAACATTCGAACATCGTTCGTTCGAACGAATTGCCCTATCCTCGTTTTCGTACGAAAGTGTTTTTTCATCGGTCAGTCAAACGACACTTTTGAGTAGCGAATCAGATGAAGCGTAGAAGAAAATTTAATCGATGTTTACGTTTTTGTGGTTTATTCAGACGCATAAAATACTCAAATTGATTTTCTCTAATGTTTATTTTAATTAGGGTGGGAAATTTCTATAGAAGCAGATAAAAAATATATAGACATGATTTCTTGATCTGTCGATATTTTCAATTTCGCTGCCGGAGAAAATCGTTTGGTCGTCGAGGATTAAATGAATTGCTGCTCGTTTGTGTTGAACAGGTGAACAATAATGGCTTGAGAGTTTTTAACCTGTCCTCAATTACCATCGCCAAGGTTCGAGCCATACAAATTAATAGTTTAGTTAAACGTTTTGTTTCTGAAAAAAATAATACGTGAAAATTGATGATAATTACTTAGTAGAATATCGACATGCTGAAATTTAAACTGCTTAGCCGGATGATTTTCAATTTTTATCCGTTGAATCCATTCCACGTACCGTGTTTCATCCCTTTTGATTATGAAATGATATTCCTGGTCGACATCTCTTCTTATAATAGGAAACAACGGAAATTATGTGACTGTTGGATTTCGCGTTATGATCATAGGCTTTAGTATCACTAACGCAAATTTCTCCATATTTTCATACCAATTCGTTCAACTTTTCAGACCCATTTATCATTGGGTTCTGGTGGAAACATTCAGAAGCTCTTTTAATAATACATTTAAAGAACATGTAGCAATAGTTTCTATTCATGTTTTTAAAAAGTGAACTCAGGGGTATGAATGCCACACAGAAAAAAGCGCAATTTTTATTATGAATTAATTTTGTCGTAATAAAATTTTTACTGAAGTCATAGATTAATACAAACTGAACCTACCTCAATTTCCATGCATTCGTCGGATTCCAGCTGTATTCCACTTTCAATATCATCACAACTCATCGCAATCGTTTCATTGCCGAACGAAAATTCGCCACGGCGCAACTCCGCCACCGAATATTTTCATTACGATTCGGCGCTAGAGTACGTGCTCCCGTGGCCGAGTGGTTAGCGTCCCACACTATCATGCCGGGGGTTCGGGTTCGATTCCCGTTCTGGTCGGGGGATTTTTCGTGAAAGAAAATTCTTCCGGCTTGCACTGTGGTCACGCGTATTCTAGAGCTTGCCCCTCCAGAGTACATTCAAGGCGTGTTATTCGGCATAGAAATCTCAACCAAGCACTACTAATAAAAATGACGCAAGTAATGCTGCGTTGAGAAGGCAAAAGTTTCACTGGAACGGTAGTGCCATCCAAGAAGAAGAAGAAGCTAGAGTACACAACTTCACTTTGGTGACTTAAGATAATAGCGCTGACTTAGTATTTTTTTTATTTTGCGCTTTTTTATGTCGAAATATTTTTCAGTGTTGATCTTAACGCCTACAGAAAATGTATAGCAGACCAGGAGACAGACACTTCTGTCGTCAAAAATTTCGGCGGTCGACGCCATATTTGAAAATGTCGACGCCGGTTTTTTTCAACAAGAAAAATGGGGCCAACGGCGACCGCCGCTAGCTTATTTTTCTAGTTGACTCGATCGGCTACGGATGTTTTTAGTTCATTCAAGTCTGTTCAGAAGATCGGGACTATCCTGTACCGCCTAGTATGGAAACGACCCCGTGTTAACACTAGATTTACCAGCTATTTATATATACCTATTTCTACCAGCACCAGTCAAAATGACTGGTGTATAAGAAAAAATGAATATTGTGGTTCCAGTCTGTACTATTACTTATCAAATGGCGAAAATAAGTTGAACAATATTAATTGTGATAGATAAATGGACTAATAGACATTGTCAAATAACAAAACACTTAATTGTTTACAGTTTGTTGCTCACAATAGATTTTGCAGTGTATACACTTTCTACATAGACTTTTTTTGCATTTATTGCAAATATTTGTAGTCTTATTGTTATTAAAATATTCTATTTGACACCATTTGCGTACAGAAACAGTGCCATTTGTAGTTGGTATATCAGCTTCGTGTGGTATTTGCCTTGAAGTCTGATATTCTGAAGCAAGTTCTTTTGCTAATTGAAACAGAAAGTCTTCTCGTGAGATATTTTCTCCTGTTATGTTTTGTTCAATATCCAGCTATTTCTTCCGGCTGAAACTAAATTATTGAAAAACAGTTGAAGTGGTCACCTTCTGGAACCTGATTTCCATTCGATCAGTGACATCGACGCCAAAATATGTCTGGTTGCCAATAGAAGCGCGTATCGTTCCAAGCAACGAAGTATTTTGAGATCTTAATTTTAACGCCAAAGGAATACTTGTAAAAAATATCAGTTTTACGCTCCTTCATGGTATACGGTTCAAGAAATTTCATTACGACAAATTTGCATAGGGGGATTGATGCATTTCGAGTCTCGCTTTTTCCTAAATAAGGAAAGCCATTTATCACATATTTCGTCTCTACATCAGACGCCAATTAGAATTTTATGCTAAATTTATGGGGTTTGTTTGGAAAATACTGAGTAAATCTGCATCTGGCCTCCGATGGAAAAAGTTGCTTATCCCCGGTAATATAAGTTCATCCCCTGTTTGAAGCTATTTCCTTCGTACGCCCCACGCGCGCACAATATTGCAAGAGATGCCTTCAATTTTTCTTGTGTAATTGTCCACTTTTTTCCAAAACTCGAGAGGCTTCTAACTCTGTACAAATTCGTATATGTTCCAAAATATGGTTATCAATCAGTAATTGGAACGCACTACTTAGATTCCCGTTCATAATATTTCTTTCAGCATGTGCTGTTGGACCGTGTACATCTTTGAAATTACTATGAACTAGTAATCTACCAGCAACACCTCCTTCTTCAATTCTCGTTCAAATAGTTCCGTCTAAAGCAATTTCAGTTTGCTGATTTGGTACGCTTGATTGGAATTTTTACGCAACCACTGTCGCTTGGCTCATCTATATTGTCATCATCAGGAATTTCCTCATCACTACTCTCGATAATAGCACTGTTATCATCACTTCCTTGAGAATCAATTTTTCTATCTAACAAATCATCGCCGCTGTCGTATAATTCACTTTCCACATCTGAACATTCCAGAGGTATGCTGGTTGCATTTTCTAAATATGCAGAACATTTTCAGGGGCTGACAATTGCTGTCAAAATATGTTGAAATTAAAACGCTCTCATACATTTCTTCATAGAAACATGCACCAGTCAGTTTGACTGGTACTGGTTTAAATGTCAATAACAAAAAAATATATTTGTTAGTAATAAATATTAAGTAACATTAAGTTTATAAAATGTTTTTTCTACTTATAGCTACAAAAGTCATAACATCATTTCGGAAAGCAAATGTAATATGTCGTAGGAATTTTAAATTCAAATTGCACGACCAGTCAAAATGACTGGTCTGGTAAATCTAGTGTTAAATAAGTTGCAAGTGGTTGCTCACGGAAGTTACGAAGGCTAAATTCGCGTTCAGTGGATTCAGTAGTAGATGTATATGTATGACAGAAGTGGAGAAAAAGGAATGAAAATGAACAATCGATCATTACCAGAAGTGATGACAACGCGGTTAGATCCAGGAAAAAATCAATACAGTTTTTTTTTATATAATTACGCCTAATTGATCTACTGATTGTAGGACGTATTCTATTCATTTAAAGTGAATACTCACGGGAAAAAGTATGGCGAAATAAGATTTAAATTAATAACAATTTGCAGAACAAGATATTTTTCTCTAGGCTCAATCTGAGAGGAGAACTTGAATTCCATTACTCAGTGGGTTAGGTATTACCTCTGACTACCAAGGAGTCGCAAAGAAAACCCTATTGTAAGATTTATATCACTTGAAAGCATACGTTTACTTATAATAAAAATGCTTCAGCTTCAAGTCGTCTGAACGAGACTGATCTGAGGAGGTTTCTTATTCAGAAAATCGGAACAAAGTCGAATGATTAATATCACTCGATAATAGTCGATTTCAACTTTTTTTTCGTAAATTTAAGCCGGGAGTCTCGAGTCATGGTTAAGAAGTGTTCTCGATGCATCGATTTCGCGAACTGAAAATTAATATCGACTAGCATTTCCGAAAATACTAGACTATCCCATGTTGTAGGTTGCTCAACCGATCAAAAATTCGTTTCCTCATATATTTTCTCAAATATTCTTAATTTTTTAAGCACTTTTTTGTGAGAATATGATGAGATTTTACAATAAAACATGAAACAATATTTTGGAATGGATTAATCACGTTTTGGAATCGGCGCCTATCCGGCTCGACTAAGAAAATCTAGAACTGGACTATAATATTGATCGGCTAAATTTTAGAGAAACTTAGTTTATTCGACCCAAAAAATTATTTTCTTTTTGAATATTTTTTCATTGACCGATGTAATATTTGGTCCAGAGATGTAAGCTGATTTACATTTAAGCCGCGATTCATTAGCCATCGAAGCAAATTAATTGGTCGACTTAAGCTGACTTTCTTGTTATGAACGATCAATTTTTGAAGCCGCCATTCAAATTCAAAAACGATTATTTTAGCAGTAGATGCCGGTTTGATGACTAATGGAAAGACTCGTGTGTCTAATTAAAATGAAAAAAATGTCATTCCATCGCCTCCAAAAAATATCAGCCTTAGGACTTGTCCATTTTTGTGAATTTCTTGAAATTTCAAATGGTTCCCATGACCAGATGAGTCAATTCCAACACTCCACCATCTCAAAATATTCTCATAGGATGGTATGCTTCTAATTCAAATGATAAAATTGACATTCTATCGCCTCCGAAAAATATTAGCCTTAGGACTTGTCCATTATCGTAAATTTCTTGAAATTTAAAATGGTTCCCATGACCAGATGGGTCAATTCCATCACTCCACCATCTCAGAATATTCTCGTAGGATGGTATGCTTCTAATTCAAATGATAAAATCGAAATTCTATCGCCTCCAAAAAATATTAGCCTTAGGACTTGTTCATTGTCGTAAATTTCTTGAAATTTAAAATGGTTCCCATGACCAGATGGGTCAATTCCAACACTCCACCATCTCAGAATATTCTCGTAGGATGGTATGCTTCTAATTCAAATGATAAAATCGACATTCTATCGCCTCCAAAAAATATTAGCCTTAGGACTTGTCCATTATCGTAAATTTCTTGAAATTTCAAATGGTTCCCATGACCAGATGGGTCAATTCCAACACTCCACCATCTCAAAATATTCTCGGAGGATAGTATGCTTCTAATTCAAATGATAAAATTGACATTCTATCGCCTCCGAAAAATATTAGCCTTAGGACTTGTCCATTATCGTAAATTTCTTGAAATTTAAAATGGTTCCCATGACCAGATGGGTCAATTCCAACACTCCACCATCTCAGAATATTCTCGTAGGATGGTATGCTTCTAATTCAAATGATAAAATCGACATTCTATCGCCTCCAAAAAATATTAGCTTTAGGACTTGTCCATTATCGTAAATTTCTTGAAATTTCAAATGGTTCCCATGACCAGATGGGTCAATTCCAACACTCCACCATCTCAGAATATTCTCGTAGGATGGTATGCTTCTAATTCAAATGATAAAATCGACATTCTATCGCCTCCAAAAAATATTAGCCTTAGGACTTGTCCATTTTCGTGAATTTCTTGAAATTTCAAATTATTCCCATGACCAGATGGGTCAATTCCAACACTCCACCATCTCAGAATATTCTCGTAGGATGGTATGCTTCTAATTCAAATGATAAAATCGACATTCTATCGCTTCCAAAAAATATTAGCCTTAGGACTTGTCCATTATCGTAAATTTCTTGAAATTTAAAATGGTTCCCATGACCAGATGGGTCAATTCCAACATTCCACCATCTCAGAATATTCTCAGAGGATAGTATGCTTCTAATTCAAATGATAAAATTGACATTCTATCGCCTCCGAAAAATATTAGCCTTAGGACTTGTCCATTATCGTAAATTTCTTGAAATTTAAAATGGTTCCCATGACCAGATGGGTCAATTCCAACACTCCACCATCTCAGAATATTCTCGTAGGATGGTATGCTTCTAATTCAAATGATAAAATCGACATTCTATCGCCTCCAAAAAATATTAGCCTTAGGACTTGTCCATTGTCGTAAATTTCTTGAAATTTAAAATGGTTCCCATGACCAGATGGGTCAATTCCAACACTCCACCATCTCAGAATATTCTCGTAGGATGGTATGCTTCTAATTCAAATGATAAAATCGACATTCTATCGCCTCCAAAAAATATTAACCTTAGGACTTGTCCATTATCGTAAATTTCTTGAAATTTCAAATGGTTCCCATGACCAGATGGGTCAATTCCAACACTCCACCATCTCAGAATATTCTCGTAGGATGGTATGCTTCTAATTCAAATGATAAAATCGACATTCTATCGCCTCCAAAAAATATTAGCCTTAGGACTTGTCCATTATCGTAAATTTCTTGAAATTTCAAATGGTTCCCATGACCAGATGGGTCAATTCCAACACTCCATCATCTCAGAATATTCTCGGAGGATGGTATGCTTCTAATTCAAATGATAAAATCGACATTCTATCGCCTCCAAAAAATATTAGCTTTAGGACTTGTCCATTATCGTAAATTTCTTGAAATTTCAAATGGTTCCCATGACCAGATGGGTCAATTCCAACATTCCACCATCTCAGAATATTCTCGGAGGATAGTATGCTTCTAATTCAAATGATAAAATTGACATTCTATCGCCTCCGAAAAATATTAGCCTTAGGACTTGTCCATTTTCGTGAATTTCTTGAAATTTCAAATGGTTCCCATGACCAGATAGGTCAATTCCAACACTCCACCATTTCAGAATATTCTCGTAGGATGGTGTGCTTCTAATTTAAATGATAAAACTGTCTTATCATCGGCTACAAAAAATGTCAGTTGTAATTAAAAGTTATTGGTATCTTTTTATTGGTATCTTCACCCACATAAAAACCGTGCATATCGGGTTGATATGAATCCTGCTGAAAAATAAATTCGTCATTGTCAAATTTCGTTGCTATTCGACTGAAGCCTCGACGCTCCCTCTCACTCTCCAATCTTCTTCACTACCTTTGGTAGTTCTACTGCCAGAGATAGCTGGAGCCTAACCAAAAAAACCAGTAAATTTGATCCATAACAAGATTAAAAAGTTCACTCGAATGCACAATCACCCAGCTGTGCATGATGGGTCTTGACTTTCTTCGGTCGCGTTGTATTTTTTTAGCCTTTCATCCCGCTGCAATCTCTCCCTTTGACCGCGACCATTCCCATCAACCAACATCCATCACATTTATTCGGTGCGTATCAGACTTCTTTTTGATTTCTCTTTCCCCCGATTCCACTTCGAACCCACTTACAGACCCCATTCATCACCACCGAGTTCGGCCACGATCGGCTGCGACATGCCAGACAAACCCGCGGGCCGCCAGCGCAAAGATCCGAGACCCAAAATCGACCCTCAAAAGAGTGGTACCATTGCATTGCTGGCTGGCTGACTGGCTAGAGCTGATCACACAGAAGAGTTGGGCTAGTCTTCGGTTCCTTTCTTCCCTGGGAGGGTTTTTTTTTCAGCCTTCACTCGTCCATAAATTAACTGCAGCGACGTGCGCCATTTGAATTTATGTTCCTTTCTTCGGCGCTTGCAATGCGGATCAGCTGCGCGGAACGCGTGTGCACTGCACTGTGGGCTGTGTGAGTGAACGTTGCTCTTACGCAATTGTGAAAAGTTTCCGTTTCACGGAGCGATAAATCGGCCCGAAAGGGGGCCAAAATTTTACCCCCTTTGTGTAAAGATAAGCGGTAATAAAAATGTGAAAAATGACGTTGGGAAAAAGCACTGTCTAAGTTGCTATCGTAGGGCATTGCAGTTTGAGGGTTCTTCCTAATTCTAAAAATTTTCTTATTTAACCATTGTCTCTGTAAACCGAAAATTTCTTCTCACGTGTTCTTCATCAATACGGTATCGAAATTGAACACAGATTCTAATTCAACGGTCAATATCTAATCATCTGTAGGAAGACTCACTTCAGAAGTTTGATTGAAAATAAGAGCAACGTATGGGAAATCTTCCCCCTCCTCCATTCCCTTGTGCTCGTATCATTGATCTACGAAAACATTTCGTGACAGCAGCACGCCTTGCGAGAATTCGATATGCACAGTGTTTCTGCCAAAAACCCAATTAAGATGGTTATCACGTTCCACGCAGCGTAGCTCATCATCTTACTACATCGCACGGGGAGCTAGGAGCTGGAACTCCACACACAGCATACGCTATGCTACGGTGTCTAGGTGTCCGTCCATTCAGTAAAATGGAGAGCAAAAGGAGAAAAGCAAAAACAAACGAGTAACAAACACACATTGCTCCGAATACGATTACCTGAGACTAATCAGCGTCTATTACTATGTCCAGCTGAAGCTCACGCAGCAAATCAACGGCCCCGAAACCGAAACGGTTGTACGTTAAGGAATTCACTAAAATTTATTGATTGATTTCACACACTCTAATCGAAAAAATGTAATACAACGTTCGAACCAGCGAAAGTCGTACACGACGAACGCATTCGCACTCCCAAAATAATACAATGGGTTAAGAGAGCACTCCGATGAACTTCCAGACGCCTCGGATGCACGGACCAAAAGAAACCAAGCTGTTGGTAACAAAACCAAAATGTTGTACACACAAGCGAAACAATAGAGCTTTTCAGTGCAATTGTGCAGCCCAACACGAGGCTATCGAAGAAATTTTGCACTATACAGGGTGACTGAGTTGAAGAGTTACTAATTCAAAAGGCTATTTTTTATTTAGACAGTTTCATTTAGCTTGCCCTGTAATTTGTATGTTTGTAACATGTTTGTCTGTAGCGCTTTACTACATGATAAGAAATTTGACCCCCTTCCTGTTGACCAATTGATCTGAAATTTGGAACACACCTTTATCTCTGCAGTCATTATAAAACTGCGTATTTCTTGATTTTAAAAATCCAAGACGGCGGCCGCTACAAAATGGCGGATTACATAACCACAACCGCATTCTTTTTATTCCCTTAGTTTGTAACTTTCAGTCCCAGTCATCAACGATTTTGTAACGAAAAGGTTAATGTTAGTCCCTAGGAACCGACACGGGGCTCAAAATGTTAATTGATCGCAATATGTTTGCACCCAATGATTGAAAATATTGGAAATATATGAATTGGCACAAAATTATTTTTTAGATAAAAAATTTAATGCAGGCAAACCTTTTTTGTGCTGGGGATACGGACCGCACAAAAAAATCGCATAAAAAAATCGTACAAAACTTCACCAGTAGCTTTAAAAAATCGTGTTCGGTAAACAATTTGAAAAAACTGCGGTAAATAGAGAGCACATAAAAAGAATTTCCCCAGGAAAATAACTCAAATTCACGCTGTTCACCGTTCGATTTCTTTTCGCTTCCCTGCTTTGCGATGGGATTTTGATTGGCCCAATTGTGCTTCTCAAACTGTTCCAACCAAAACAGGCAATCAGTGCATATCATTCTAATGAAGGGGAATAAGATAAATAGAGAAGCGAAACATTGCACAACAGGCCTCACCCCTGTAGCGCTACGAGTCGATCATTCATTCTCTAACCGGAAAGCAGTTGACATCAGCAAGACAAACAAACGAGCTTCAATGCTCCTTCAAATCAGTCATCCAGCTAGCGACCGGGCGACAGTGGCGGCTCGATGAAAAGATAGAACGTACCTCAGATTTTGTGTATATTTAGAATTGTTTTGGGCATTTGGTGATTTCTGTTTCCATTCGATTTCGCGAATTCGTGCATTGTTTCCGGATTAATAACCAAGCTGGATGAGAATAAAGCATTTTCCAGCAGCGAAAAGTTTTCCTCAATTAACGCTTCTTTGCATAATGGTGAAAATGTCCATCATAACATTCAAATGTCCAAAAATTATATAAAACAACAAGTTCACCATAAGTTGAATGTGTATGAACCTTGATTTATTTCACCAATAAAGAAAAAATCATGCAAAGCAGGGTTAAACAGAAGATGAGGAATCGTTATGATGCGGTTCGACTTTCCTGTTATCGTTCTGCGAAAGGTTCTGCATTATATAAATTATGGCTTATTATTTTGGGAATGATGTTTCTAAAAGCGTTGGAAATGCGATTTTGCTAAAATGCTACTGAAATACTGCTTGGATATTCATTTCGTTCAGATCGGATTCGTTCAGTTTTGGAGTATCGCTTTAGACAGCGGGCAATCATGGACTGTTAATGATGATGATAAGAGCTAGTTTTCCATAACCTATGCTGAATTAAAATTACTTTTTCAACATATTATTTCACGGAGTTCACCAAGAACGTGATTTTTTTCGATTATCTTTTTCCTGGTTTCTATGACCTTAATTATCTGCAACTTATTGGCACAGTCTAGGAACCTCACAAAGGCCCCTCAAAAATAGTTCGACGGTGTTAAATCACATGTTCCTGGAGGGATCCATCGTGTGACATTATTCGTTCATCGATTTTTTCTTCAAATCAATCAATTTTTTCATGCACGGAGTGGCGTGCCGCACCGTCTTGTTGAAACCATAATTCCTCCATGTTAAGAACACTCATTTGAGGTGCGAAAAAGTCGGTGATCGTGGCCCTGTGGCGGTCACCAAATGCGACAGTTTTGACTATTAACGCATCCATTACCCAAAATGAGCTTCATCATTGAACGAAACTTTCTTGTAAAGAGCGCGATATTTTTTTATAAACTGATTCGTAAGATTCGTTTAAAATGCATCCATCACCCAAAAAATGAGCTTCATCAGTGAACGAAACTTTCTTGTAAAGAGCGCGATAATTTTTTATGAACTGATTCGTAAGTTTCGTTTAAAAAAGACTGCACGATTTTGCACGATTTTTGTCAGATATCCAAGACGAAAAGCCTAGCCAAACTGAACACAAAACAAGTGACAGCTGGCAAAATGGGCCACATATCCAAAAATGTCCCCAACTTTAAGTTTCATGCCTCTATAAAACACAGTAATGCCATTTATTTATTTTTTTTTTTCAAAATATGGACCAGTGTTTTCTGGTATGTACTTCTTATTTGATTTCTTTTTCTTTTGAGCTTAAAATTGTGTACAAGATCCGAGGAATACGGTAAATGCGACAGAATTTCCCAGTCTCGCTCTGTGAGGGTCTGAATTCTAAAAAATGTGTATATAACCAGACTATTCTGAATATTTCTTTTTCTTCTTCCATCTCGATCCTTGTTCCTAAACATGGTCCAATTGCATTTTGATGCCTGATAACGAGAGAAATCTTGATGGAAACACTGAAGTTCACCATGCCTGTTCAGGAGAAAACTAATAAAAACGCCTAAGAAAAACCTAACGTTTAAGTTGGTGAGAAGAGATAAGGATACATTACTTTCCAGTTCAAGTTCCCCAGCATTTGTATAATTGTGCCTCATTTTAGATGCCAATGCGAACCACTAGTAGTAGTAGCACTACCTAGCTCTTCCAAATGTTTATTTCGGCACGACATTGACGATTTGACAAACAATGTAAAACAATTGACGTCATCGAATGGCTACTCGAGGTTCTCGATTGCACCGTCAATAGCGGGTTCAAATGCGCCGCTGATGCACAACGAAAGGCCCGCGCAGAAACAGTATCCGCCCAAAACAACAGTATTATGCAATCACGCGCCCGTTCGTGAATGAAATTCAATCACGATCGCGGCTAAAGCAGTGCTGTTTGTGTGTAATTTTTTTGTCACTCATTTTTGCCCAATTGTGTGTACGGCGTAGTTTCATCATTATCATCACCATCATCTAAGCCGAGGCACAAATTTTACTTACCCTAATCATATATATTCGCACAAAAGCATGACATCCGTGTTTGTGTGTGGCTTGCATTAACCAATTCGAACGTAAGATAACGACCTGTGTTCCGAAGGCATACCCACCTGTCAGCAGCCGTCATAGTTTTTAAGCGAACGCATCGTTATAATCAGTTAATTATCGATGAAACGAACAATGTGGAAGAAACTGGGGCACTGTTTTTTTTTCAGTTAAATCATAAGGAACAATTTATTCCCGGTCATTATAAAATCTATATTAGTTGGAGCTCACTCCCACGCAGCTCGGGGAAATTTCGACAGTTTTGAACAGCACAGTTTTGAACAGCACATCAGCGTAATTTATTTTATTCTATCCCCGATTCTGTCAGTCAGAGTGCGAAATCTTGCATACTCACTCACACGCTGGTGAAATTCGTTATTTTGTGTTGTTTGGTCGAATTTTTTTTTTGGGTGCCTCTCCTCCAAGGACTTCAACGATAGCTTCCACATGTTTGCAGTATCACCGCGAAAAAAAAAATGCTGTTGCACCATACTACGTACGACGTAAATGTTTGGTATCATTGGAGGAGTTGGGTTCGGAAAGAGTTACCGACGTTTGCAGGAAAAACCTACACAGTAAAAAAAATTTGGCTAACAGCACTACCACCAAACAACTAGTAAACAATTCCCCCCTTCGGTTTCGGTTTTTTTTGCGTTCCGGTTCAATCTGGAATCGTTGTTTTGACATACGCATCGCACCTGGCTATCGCACTCATATCGATCCCTACTGTGTAAATTCAGTAAAATTTGGGTGCTAATGTAATAGAGATAACTTTGGACAATGAAGAAATGAGTCAATTTAAGCCGTTCGTGTCATCACTGGTATCTATGATAATGACCGGAAACTTTGTGGCTGTTTGATATGCATAAATAATTGCAACTTCACTGTTCGTCAAAGCTCATCAACCACCAATTGAACTGTGCAAGCGCTGATTGCGCTTTGGTGACATATTTCCAGTGTGCAATATTTTCTTCGAGGTAAAATGGTGAGCAATCAAAATTAATCTTCAGGAGTTTCTTTGTGTTGTTTTCATATTGTTCGTGAATTCCAAACACAAGCAAATAAAACCTCGCAGATGCTAAATTATGCATGCAAACATTATATGTATATGTAATATGTATTTAATTTGAGTTAAATAACATTTCGCTGATTTTTTTTTTATCTCTGAGTATCATTTGTCGGATCATTAGAGTTAACGTGTTCACCTCCCAGTAAACATTAATTCGCATAACTTGGCATATCGCATATGTCGCACATAAAGTGAGATCGAATCAAAATCATATATCATGTCGAGCAAAGTATACATTGTGTTTATTAAAAATCGTACAAAATGCAAAAACTTCTATTTTATTTATCACTACAGATAAAGTCGCAATTCGGGTTCATGATAGATGCTATCGTAGAATCGATCTGAACGAAATATGTATTTCGGGCTGATGCAGTTCGTGAATCGCATGAATGTATTCATTGAATCCAAGTAGCTCTGAGAAAAATTTTATTACATGCTGTGGAAAATCGTTCAACAGTGAAGCATATTATATCGTAATTGAGGACATTTGACATCATATTAGGAATTTCACATATCGAGATTTGCGATGCCTTATGTACAGTGTCGGCGTCTGGTGATGATATGGTGATTTGGGGAGACAAATTTATCTCTACCAGATCAGCAGGCCCGAAAGCAGCTTCACATTATTAAAATTTGAATGAAAATTTTAACTTATGTTATGTGATAAGTTAAAACACGTAGTACTAAATCTTACTTAGCCATTTCTATATACATTTCATGACACTTCCACTAAAATACAATCGGCAACCATCAATGACGCATCCGATTGCTTCTCTTTCGTATCATATGTACGAGTTTTAACAGCTCAATTATTTTATTCCAGATAGCCGTACGAAATAGCTGCTGCTCGATAATCCAAACAACCGGAGCTCGAATCCCATCAGGGCAATTTTTTCAATCAATAATATCACTTATTTTGAATATTTATTTCCCCCTGCCACTAAAAGTCAATTGAATAATTCTTATTACTACAAACATAAATGTTTGACGATTCGTGAGGTTTTAAAAATAATTATAACCTCACGAACATTTTCCGCCATCCTTTTTTTCTATGACTGTGGTAAATCGTATATACGTATAATAATTGTCATGTATGTACCGTTCTGAATCATATTTCAGACAACATCATATTTCGGACACTTTGTTCCAATATCTTGAAATGCTTAATGCACTGATGATATAACTATAAAATTAATATCACAATTGCTTCTTTAGAGTAATCCCTTGGCTTCATTATCACTTCATTTGAGAATTACATTTGAATTATTACATAGTAGGAAAAAATCCATCCAAAATCCAGGATCCACTCATTATTGTTTGTGTTTGACATTTGCTTAGTGTGAGCACGTAGAATTTCACCAATATTTAAATTTATAAAATTTAAGATATAAAATATTCAAATTTCTCTCGTGTTTCATCAGTTCTCATCATCGTTCTCAGGTTACTGTGGTTACTTGGTAAGTGTTTCGCAGTTGACTATAAAATATAATCAAATGTAATGTAATTTTCGTTCAAAAAATTACAAAATAAAGTGTCCGAAATTTGATTTTTTTATAAATGGTGTCCGAAGATTGATTCTAATTCGCTTGATTAGAAAAGCATTTTATTCGATGTTTTTTTTTATGTTTTCAATCAAAAAGGTACCAAAGTAGAAAGCTTAAAAGCATATTGAACTAATTTATTAAAAATATCAATCAAAAAAAAACCTGTGCATAAAGTTGAGGTCTGTTTTCTG
Organism: Toxorhynchites rutilus septentrionalis; assembly: GCF_029784135.1. Classification (NCBI taxonomy): domain Eukaryota; kingdom Metazoa; phylum Arthropoda; class Insecta; order Diptera; family Culicidae; genus Toxorhynchites; species Toxorhynchites rutilus. Next base: position 124,563,683 of record NC_073746.1, on the reverse strand, counting down.
CACCATATGCCTCATGCGTCCGAAATATGATTCAGAGCGGTATATTAGGGTGTATGTATGAGAAAAAATCGACCCTAAGGGTGTATGAGAAAAAATCGACCCTAAAATTTCGAAAAGTTACCCTATATAAAATGTTCACCACCTCGAAAAAAGCACCCGAAGCATGCCGAATTTCAGCTCGGACTTGAGGGAGAGTGGCGCAAAGCGGTCAAAGTTTGAGTTTTTTTTTTTGAAAATCGAAAAATTACCCAAGGGGGGAGTAAAGGAAATCGGGGTTTTCGAAAAAAAAATGTTGATGCCAAATGTCTTGAAATTGCATAAAACTGCGAGATCTAGTGTCATCTCGAATTTTTGTTTTGTCAAAAATCGGCATTCTAGGACTTTTTTCGAAATACGGAACGAAAAGTATGGTTTTGGGTGCCAATAAAAATAGTTATCTCGATTTTTCATTCGGACCTTGCTACTAAATGTTGATTTGCACTATAATATACCCTAGCGTGACCCATCAAAGCGATTGCATTTGGTCCGCTCTTTTGAAAATTAAATCGTACGGGAAGGGATCAACAAAAATTTGATGCCAGATGTCCTAATATTGCATGACACGTCGAGATTTACAGTTATCTCAAAAAAAAATTTTCGTCGAAAATCGATTTTTCGACAAAGAGCCAAAAAACTTTTTTTTTCTGACAAAAAAAAATTCGAGATAACTGTAAATCTTGACAATTTATGCAATTTTAAAACGTTTGGCAGCAAACTTTTTTTTAAAAAAAAACCTCGATTTTCGGTGATTTTTAGTTTTTAAAAAAACACTCAAATTTTAACGTTTGTGACACCAGTAAATGAAGTCCGAATGGGCTAATATTTTGCATAGGGTATATTATAGTGCAAATCAACATTTCCTAGCAAGTTTCAAATGAAAAATCAAGATAACTATTTTTATTGGCATCCAAAACCATACTTTTCGTTTCGTATTCCGAAAAAAAACCCAAATTGCCGATTTTTGACAAAATTTTTTTTTCGAAATGCCACTAGATCTCGACGTTTCATGCACTTTTAAGACATTTGCATTAAATATTTTTTTTCGAAAACCCCGATTCCTTTACTACTTTACTTTATTTTGCATAGGGTGCTTTTTCGAGGAGGTGAGCATTTTTTATGGGGTAACTTTTTGAAATTCGAGATGACCATTTTCATTGGCACCCTAATGTATATCACCTCCACCCAAAATATGGACTATATGAAGCTGTATATGCGCTTGTTATACGATTTAGCTTACCAATGAATCACGCTGAATTCCAAAGATACAATTGCTTAAACTTATTCTAGGTTCTAGTCGACTTCTCTGAAGCACTCCATGACATAATGTGAACGATTCAGAGACATGATCATCAATTTTCACTAACATATGTCGACCAGTAAGATATGAACGGAACCATTGAAAAACAGATCCGTGGAAACCAAATAACTTAAATTCAACAGTCGCAATGCCGCAACTCGGTTGAGAGATCGATGTTGATCGCATCGACTGAATGTATTCTTACCATCTCGACTGTAATTAATGGGATGTTTTGCACAAAGTTTGTTTCAGTTGATCTTCCCAACAACATCACATGTTGTTTGTGAGATTATTTGTTTCAGAATGTACGTTCAGGATATGCCCAAACCAAGCTAAATACAGAGCCTGCACTAACGACCAGAAGCAAAGCAGAAGAGAAATATTAACTAGGCACTGCGACTATAAAATTATAATACTGCCTAGAGGCGAATGATATTTTAAGTTTGTATGTTCTGAATAAAAGACATCATACCGCGAATTAATTTTGGTCTTTTTTTATTTATTTTTTTTTCTTATCAAATCTCGATGAAAAAATGCACCACGTTGATTTTTTGTATCGTCAGGTGGAGAATGTTTGTGTATGATGAAATAACACGATTTCTTTCACGGTACTGAAGTTCCCAGTGGAACACTCGCCGTCTCGACGAAAGTATAACTTGTGTAATTTTTTATAGGTAGTACTTAGTTGAAACACCGTATGCCAAATAACACGCCTTGAATGTATTCTGAGTGGCAAGCTCTAGAGTACGCGTGACCACAAGTCGGAAGAATTTTTTTTGACGAAAAATCCTCCAGACAGAAAGGGAATCGAATCCGAACCAGCTACATGGTCATGTATGACGCTAACCACTCGGCCACGGAAACACACACGTACTAACATACTAATTCACGATTAACACGTACGACAGAAGTAAAATAGCGTAAGCAATTCATATTGAGTTAACTATATACATTGGAATTAAGAACAACAAATTTCGACCAATGGCCAGTTTATGTTCTCGTTATTATACCGATATTATATATATTCTCGTTCTAGGGCAAGAATGAATCATGAATCAGCCATTTTCAATTGCTTCTATAAAACCACGCAAACCATCGGCCTTTCTAAAATCCTCCTAAACTTTCTACTGAAGAGTTATTTGTAAAATTTGGATTCATTCTAAAATAAGATCCAAAGCGATAAACATAGTTGTATCGGAAACACTGTCTAAATAAGATTGCAAAGCTTCGCTGACTTCCTGCACAGCAGGAACTGGAGAGATGTGGAGCATAAAGATCTTATAGATCCTTCGAAGCACTGGGTAATAGTATACCCAGAATCATTTTTGCCGGAAGACTCACTACTTTACGTTTAATATTGACGCATGAACAAATTCATTTTGTTTCCGTTGAACATACAGTGTCAGACCAAACAATAAGACCACTCCAATGCAAAATATTCAAATGAGCTTTTAACCGCCAACTCAAATAAAGGCATATGCGACACCCAGCGACGAGCGCTTGCACTAGTATGGCAACACATCACATCAAGTTTGACGGAGCAGAAGTAAACAGTTCTAGCAAGACGCACTGATTCCTGCGGAAAGTCGAAAAAAGTTGCGACAAAATACAGGACCAGTTGTTTTGACTGTTTTAGGAGGAAAACTGGCTATTTCACGGAGATAATTTGTTTGATACAGACCCTAGTAAGTTTTTATCAAACCTTTAAGACTTTAACTCGTGAATTTTGATCAAAACATCGAAATATGAGCCGCTACTTTCACTGCACAGAACCGCAACGGATTGTAATTCGAAAAATGGCAAAACAAGGCCAAATTCAACGGGGGATTGCAAAGTTCCTGGGACGATCGAAAACATTTGTTTTCAATGCAATTCAAAGGGGGTCTCCGTAGCCACATTGGTTGCGCGTTCGCTTACTAAGCGATCGATCGTGAGTTCAAAACTCAGGGCCCTCATTGACCATCTTTGTGTTGTTACAGAATAGCTACGTCCACGCAACAATCATCAGCGATGGAGATCGATCCACGGTCGAAAAAAGATCGATTCATCCATACAACTGCTCTGCTCTGCAAGACACATCGGGCTGCTGTTCTATAAATAACTCAACAATGATCAATCAACTGTCTCCGCTGTCCGGTGGTCCAACTGGATAATGGAAGAACAGAAAGAATACACTTACGCCTAAATGACTACTGTGTGAATGTACTATATGTAATGGTATAGAAGGAATACTGGCGAACGGCCACTGTGTAATGTGCTAATTATAGATATGATAACCATGTGACATGTACACGGTTAAAATTCGGCTCTGTTACAGCTAAAATGCTAATGAGCCTTAACCCATTAACGACCAAGCTGTAAAAATTATTTTTTTGACGAAAGCCATTGTTGTATTTTCGATTATTATCGCTAAAGGAACTCCAATGTTCAAGAATTATGTTTTTCCCTTCTTCCATTTTCCGGGAAATGACTGTTCGAAAAATCGAACATTGGCCGAAACCCGCATTTTTTTTGCAAGTACAAACATACTGCAAACTAAAAGTCACTTCAATTAGCAAATATACGTTATTCATAAATGCATCAATTTTGGATTCCCGGAAGAACAAGAACGGGAGAATGGAGGTCTCTAAGTATAAATCCAAATTAATCCACCTAAGGTGAGATGTGGCATTTCTTATTTCATGTAATTTTAACTTATTACTGACAGGCTTTTTCTTTCAAACGAAAGCATATGCTGTGTTATTTTTATTGTTAACTGTGGAGAAATGTCAATGCTTAAAAACTAGTCTCTCCAATTATCCATTTCCCGAAAAAATCGAACATTTTCCAAAACCTGCAAAGTACCAGAGTACTGCTAAAAACAATGGCATAGAGGGTTGGGAGGTTATTATTCGGTCCGGCGGAAGAATATTCACCCAAACAATCTCATTAGGATCCTCGTTGCACGTATTGATCATTTACTCCAGCTCCTCCACAAAAGAAATTCTACGGGCCGCCATCACCTAATGTCGTTACGGACAAAAAATCATACAGATTTTCGATAATATTTGCTAAATTAATCGATATTTGCAAACATTCACAACTGAAAATGCAAAAAGAAATGAAAAACCTTCCGTCTTCTAAAGTAAACAAATCAAAATGCGCAGCGGATGTTAGATGTGTTGGTGTTGATTCAGCAGAAAAAAAAATGTTCGTTATGGCCAACGTTCGATTTTTCGAACACTAAATTTCCCCGGCTGTTATTTTCCTGTATGCGGCTCAATCGAATGATTTTCGCTCTATATCACAATGTATGTTCTTTTATCAGAGCAGTACTGTAGAAAACTTCACATATTTTTGTATTTTATTGGGGTTTTTAATGGAAATTGAAAACACCTTCCAAACATACTTGCTTTAAATCGAATTTATTATCCAAAAAAGTTACTCAAAATTGTATGAAATCGATATAAGTGGTAGCTAATAAATTAAGCTATCTTTTGGTGCAAAAACATTACCATAAGGTTCCTGTCCAAAGACATGAAAAATTATCAAAGTTGCTGTTCGATTTTTCGAACGCTTGGCCTAAAATGGGTTAAATAAATAAATGGGATAAAAAAAATGCAATTCATGGAAAAAAAAAGGAATCGACTGAACGCCTCCGGAAAACGACAGCCAAGGATGATGCTGCGAGTTTCTAATGAAGATCCGTTCGAGCCTGCAAAGGAAATCAGAGACGAGCTGAACTTGTCTGTGAGTTCCCGAGCAAACCATAACCGGTTTGTGGAGCATGCACTCGTGATAAAAGTCGCAGCAAGGTTCCTGTGCTCACACAGAGCATTTTCTAGCAAGGTTGAAGTATGCCAAGGACCATTTCGATTGGGTTGACCAAGAAAACAGCAAGAAATGGTGAAATGTACCGTGCTCTGACGAAACGAAGGTCTACTTGATCGGTTCTGATAGAATTCGATCGTCCGATTGGCTGCGTATACACGACAAATATGTTCAAACATGGACAACATCATGGTCTGGGAGTGATTCTCCTGGTACGGAGTTGGTCTCTGTACTGGATCGACACGATAATGGACCAGTACTTTTATACTCAGACATTGGAAACGTTTTGTTACCGCCCGCGGAGTGGGAAATGCCGTTAAAATGCCGGCTCATGCAAGGCAACGACCCCAGACACACCACCCGAACTGTGAAGCAATTGTTTGCTGATCACAAGGTTGACGTCATGAGTAGCCAGCCCAGTTACCAGACTTAAATTTCATCGAGAATATGTGGCAGATCGTGAAGGAGTCGGTTTATACGGAAAAATCCAGAAACAAGCAGGAACTATGGGAAAGAATCCGAGGAAGTTTCTTCGTACATGAATATATATTATTGAATTTTGAACTGATCTTATTTTAGTACTTAGTACTGAAGTATGCAAAAAGAGCATTTTTATATGAACTGTTGTTTTTTCAACTGTGGATATGTTTTATTTCTTCGAAACAGACAAATAAAGGATTACCGATGGATTGAAACACTGAGTTCCAGTATTTTTTCCCGATGTTTTGCAACATTTTTTTTCTCGCTCGAGAAATGATCTTATAATTTTGTCCGACACTGTAGCTCAATTAAAGTTGGCATAATCAAAATTTCATAATTTCTAGGATGCCAACCTTCCTGATTTTTCAGGATTTCCCAGACTTTTCAGCACGCTCCCTGATATCCTGACGAACACTCAATTTATCCTGATTTTTGTACTCTTTACATTATTCGTAATAAACATACTGGTTTCCATGACAAAGTTTTCTGTCATGATAGTTCTCCGGTTCGCACTTGTATATATATTACATTGAGTTAAATTCTTTAGACGCAAAGCTACAGCGTCAGTCATTACAACGATATTAAGTTTGACGAACTACATTGGTTTATTGAGGATAAAGTGTATGTAGATGTATCCCCAGAGTTATGAATGTAGGAATACGTTTCAGAGTGTAAAGTTACTCAAGAGAATATAATATTAATAATATAGGCAATATAAAAAGATTTTATATGTAATTTGTTCATCTGATTCAAAGTAGAATCAACTTTAATGTCCCATCATTAAATGGTAAATATATCTATAACCGTACTATATATCATAAAAATTAGAAAAAGTTCAACAAGTCTTCCACTGCTGATATGCTTTCCGCATTTGTTGAGTAAAGATTCATTCCAAAGCATGGATGATGAATTCAGTGAAAATTGGAATATTGATTTCTCAGCAATTGACTGTAGTGATGCTGTAGGTTTTCCGGAAAACCTATAAACGATCAAAAAGCCAGGCGAAATACTAGCATTCCGCTTATGCGAGGATTTATACCATGCTTATTAATTCTTTTACATATCCGGTCTTTGCCCGAAGGAAGAAATACTCTGTTTCTGGAGGGATTCGGGATGTATTCTGTATTATGAGCTTATGAGCAAGCAACCTGTTTCTCACATGTATGGCTCGCAGCAGTTTTCGACGAGGAAGCAAACATGTTCTGGGTGGATAGGATATTTAAGCTGTTTGAAAGATAGCGAAATATTGTGAAACAGAACTATCGATATTAAATTAAATTATAATGCTTTGACTGAAAATGAAGTTTTTGTGTTCCCAAAAATCGACATTAACTTTTCGAGCAACCCAATATGAGCTATTCTGATTTATTCTGATTTTTATTTTCATTCTTCCTGATTTTTCAAAATTATTGTTGGAAACCCTGCCGGTGACTGACTATTGTGAAATTTCCAAACATATCCCGTGGCATTCTTCCAACGCAGACTATCATTTTCGTTTGATAATTTGATATTATTTTCGTTTCAGATATAAAGGAAACCAACTCTCATTGCTAATAATTGTTCCCGATGTAACAAACTCGCAGCTCAGATATCTAAAAACAGAAGACATCCGAAAGATGCCCAGTATCATCTCTTCCGCCAAAATCGATTAAAGAAATGGGACGTTGCACATAAACACATTATCCAATTGTTCTGAACTTTTTTATCTATGAATTCCGACTTCAAAAGTGTCGTACATTCCACATTTCACGTTCACTGATATATTTCGAAGCAAGATTATAAATTATGGCGATAGAATAAAATAGGGCTTTGAAGTCGTGATTGCATAATTCAATTCATCCAACTGCACATTATTACAATCAACCCAATATCCAGAAACAGTCCCCCAGAAAAAAAAATCAAAAATTCCACAATTCGTCACACTGGTGACGCAAGTGGTTACGACTCATCATCGACTCAATTCCGTCGAAAGTACGCTGAACCACACGACACAAGAATGCACTCCCCAAAATCCTCAGAAGGAAGCGAGCGCGCCCGAGAAAGCTGCAGAGGAAAGAATGAAGGGGAAAAAACAAAAATCTTGAATCATACTCGAGAACAACAAAAACAACCTCAAGGTCGTACTCATATTTCGTTCCTGCGTCGATTTTTATTTTGTGTGTTCGCCGCATTCGACACTGGGCTGTCGCTTAGCTGATCTTTCAATGTATTCATGTCGCGATAAAAATTATCCCTCCCCCCTTCCGTGTTCCCGCGTGCCTTCGTTCCCAGTCCCGTTTATGGCAGCCTATTCAAAGTTTCCGTCTTGGCCTAACAACGACGCCACCCCATAACTTTTTTTTTCTCTTCACAATTCGCAATAAGGGTAAAAGTGGAGAGAAAAAATAAGAATCTGGCCTTCCGTTGCCAGCGTTCGGGGAGGATACTGGAGAACGCGGAGGCATCCTTTTATTTTGGGCACTCATCGGCTTATAATTTCGGTTTGTTTTTACATAATTATTTGTTTCTTCTTCTCGTTTCGTATCTAGGCCAAGCGAAAGAGCCCCGGTGCATTCTGAGTGGCTGCAGATAACATTACTGGGTCAGTGTGATTTGGATCCATGCCTCCCCTCCACAACGCGCTCCCCCACCGTGACATACTCACACTCGAACGCCCCACCGATGGCCGGGCAGATCGATTGTGAATGTGTGGTTGGGCTGTTTGTTTGTACAATCCAAAATTCCACGCCATTCTTATCAGTGATCACTTGACGGAACCCAGCAAGCGCGCTATCTGCAAACGCGCCATAAGTTAGGCAGAGTTACCTTTTGCTGCTTCCGCGAAACCGAATTATACACAGGGTGCAGCATCGCAGCGCCGGAGTTTATTCGAACAAGGAGAACATGAAAAGAGACAGGTACGAGAAATTACCTTCGTGATGCTTTGAGGTCTGCTTACGCTTCAGAGTACGAGAGAAATGAATTGTGAGATGCTTTTAGGTGTTAAGTATAAGGGAAGGAAAACTGCAATTCGATTGCACTAGCATTGTATTGCACTCTGCTATTGCAAACATAGATCGAGGAGAAGGAAAAAACAAATAGCGTGAATTTTTTGTTGCACCATTTATGCGCAAGTATTTCCGAGCGCTCTAATTAGTAACCTTGCAATCATCCGCGGATGTTGCATCATCTTCGTTGCGCTGTCATTGGAAAATGAAACAATTGCCAGAATGGGTTTTCCGTCATAGTGATTTTCTCCATTCTCGTGAAATTCATGAATCATATTTGTCAAATTCGTTACTTCCTGGATTTATTGATCACACACAGTATATCGCAAAATTGAGTGTACAAATGCTACTTGACGATACTTTTCATTTATTTGTTATGAAATATTTTGAATACATTGATTCTTTTGAGGTATTTTTATTATTCACACATTAACCTAGCTGTACGTGCAATAAAATTCCGAGAAAAGTTTTCTGCCAATTGTTTATTCCTACAAATTGAAAACTATCTCTATTCTAGGCATCGCGAAAATGAGTGTACACCTTAAATTTCTCCAAACAAATTAGTCTTGTGAGTAAGTTTCTTTGCGAATCAGCGTCCTTTTTTCATCAGTCATTGGTGTCAACACTTAGCCATTGCTTGGACAGTGTTGGTTTTTTATTTTTTATTGATGTTTGCATTTTTTTTATCCAAATGGCAAGTTAGAGGAAAGAAATAGATATTGTTACACGTACAGTGATAATAAATATGAACTGTCGTGGAAATACATTGCAGGAAATAACAGATATACGCGGAGGAACTCACTTTACAGCAAATAAAATCATAAACAAGTGGAAACACGAAGGAACCATGGAAAATCTCCCGAGTAGAAGACACAAACGTATCCTGTCTTCTGATGATGAACGAGTAATTATGCGAACATTGCAAAAGAACCCTATTACAAACATTCCTAAATTGACTACCGAAGTGGTCGGCACCATTGGAAGACCTGTCAGCGCAGATACTGTCCGGAGAACAGCATACAGGAACAATCTCAGAGGTCGTATTGGCCGTGAAAATTATTACACCTCAAAGGTGAATATGAAAAAAACGACTATAGTTTCCTAATGCATGTATGAACAGAGCTAAGGAGTTCTGGAACAAAGTCTTCTATACAGATAAGCCGAAAGCCAATCTCTTTGAATCGGATGGAAGACAGATGGTGTGGAGAAAACCAGTATCGGTGCTCCAGGTTCAGCATTTGGTTCCCACAGTATAACACGGGTGCGATAGTCAGATGATGTATGGTACATTGGCGGCTTCTGGATCTGGAACCATGGAGTTTATCGATTCGGCGATGGACAAAATGGCTGAACTGATCTTCCTGAAACGTAACCTGCAGTATCCCGTTCAGAAATTCGGTCTCTCTCGTGATTACTACTTTCAACAGAATAATGACCCGAAGCAAATTGACCTCATCGTGCGGGAATACCTGCTCTATAATGTCCCAATCAACTCAAAACACCTCCGCGATCACCGGACTTCAACACTATAGAGTATCTATGGTGGGAAATAAAGAACCATCCATCCATAAAAATCCAGGGGACAAAGCGGAACTCAAAACGACGATTACGGAAATCTGGGAGGCAGTTCCGTCGACAGTGTTCAGAAATCTCGACACGGGGCTTGCAGAAAGTGCTGGACGCCAAAGGGGGACCATACCAGATATTAGGGGATTGATTTCTGTTATCTGTTAACATTTCTGAACTGATTTTAATTTTCTTTTCAAGAAAAACTTGAACTGTACACTCAATTTTGTCACGTCTTAGATGGAGATTTTGTGTTTGTATAAGAAATATTTAGTAGAAATATGACAATTTTAATTTTTTTCTTATCACTACATGAGAGTAAAATGGGTCAATTTTACGATGAATACGAGTCGCATTTAATTATTTACTTTTTAACCCCGAAAAACTCAAAAATAACAAAGCCGCATGCCGCATATACTTAATTTTGCGATAGACTGTAAATAAAAATCGATCATATTTTGCAGATATTTCAGATTCCAAATAGTATCGTAAAAAAGTAATTTACGTATAAGTAATTTTACTAATACGTTATTCAAAGTGAGTTCCATCGGATGTCACAACCTTGATCCATTTTTCAGGCAATACACGAATTTCAAGTAGAAGTCGGATTGTTTTGATCCGATCCTATGTTATCAAGCCAATTTTTCATACTTATTATTTTGATCGGAACCGCTTTTTTCCAAAAAAGGCCGAGTTAGACGAGGTAGAAAATCCCAGTACAGGTAAACTTCGATATAACGTACATTTCACTTTCAAAATTGTACGTTGTATCAGATTGTACGTTATATCGAAGCATAATAAAGTACTCACAAACGTAGTCTATAATACATTATTGTGTTGCTGTTTTAGTAAAGTTAATGAATAACTTCAATCAGAAGACGAAGCCAGGCTTTCTCATGATGTTTCCCTTCGTACTGTTGATTAAAGCTTGATTCATTTAGAATCCGGAATCATAAAACCATTTCGGGATTGATTGAAGGTACAAAACTTGTTTTAGCATCACAATACAGACGCTTGACATTTTACAGTTGTTCAATTGTTCATCTAATGAAAAATGACATTTTATTACTTGTGATAGACGCGTAGAAATATTTCCTATCAATTTATGTAAACATCTTTCCGATTTGTTAAGAAATGTTCGAGTTATAAGCATTCGAAATACGGGTAGGGTTAGCACACAAATCGGCAGAACAAATGTATGGGGAAAAAGGAAGTTCTTCCAGTTTTCTTGAATTTAAAACGTTTGAAGATTAGCGAATTGTAATGTATAGCATATCAAACACATCTCAGAGAATTTCCGATTCGATTGGCATGCAGATCATGGGAATTCGTTCGCAGTGAAAATAGTTATTAACGTTAACATTATTTCATAAAAACGTGACCTGTTTTCTGATTGGGCAGCCTTCCTGAAAGACGTAGTGCTATGTCAAAACGTCCGAAATTCATATCCTTTTAAATAGATGTGATCATGGCAAAAAAGCTATGTGAAGAAATGCTTCAGACAATCCCTTTACACGCATTTTCATAAATAATGACGAGGAGAGCTTCCACCTGAGGAGCGTTTCCAACAAGTAGAACTTCCTGTATTGGGTGATTGTCAATTCAAGGGAACCCAATGTACTATATTCACATTATCCAAATGATGCAGTATACAGATTTTAAACCATTTGAACCGCTTTGGAAGTTTGTGTCGAGCAAAACCGTTGTGTATGAAATCAGTATTATGTGAGATTGCTGACTGCTCGCTAGTTGTAGCGAGACTGAGTAATAGAAATCGCGAATGGCTAATCTATATTCAACAAATTATAAACGGACGGAGTTTATTTGGAATATCTCCTTTATCCACAGTGTTTGTACGAACGAACGCTGCATTTACATTTCTAGCGAGCGATTTACGCACACCTTCTTCGCAGTGGTATATAAAAATTACACCTAACGACTACATCCATTCCTCGTTATAGAAAGTACGGGTAGGTAAGGACACACATAGAATAAATCAATGGGAAACGTAACAATATTATATTAACCATTTGACCTACGAATAAATTTCCAAGTTTTGGCACAGTCTAATCACCACGAGTGTGGTTCGACATTATAGGCTGAAGAGTTAAAGTCAATTCCTGAAAGACCAGATATTCAAAGTAGCATTAAAAAAACTTCCTTTCCATATAGATTACAGGAATTATAATCAATGAGATAAAAAAAGTGGAACAAATCATCTTTATAAGTTGCGAATCGTTGTGTGCAAATATTTTTTGAATAGAAATCAAAATTCTAGAATGTAAGGAAACATTACATCGTTATGGAGAACAAAGCAGGTACATCTAAGAATGTTTGATTGGTTTGGTTTAATTGTCAGTTTTATTCACTTAATTAATATCTTCGATATATATATATATATATATATATATATATATATATATATATATATATATATATATATATATATATATATATATATATATATATATATATATCACTTCTTGATTATTTTTAGGGCTTACGTGTCCCGTTTTCATTCCTGAACTATTTGGTCAGCCTACCTTGGATTCAAGCAAATTTAAAATACAATTTTAAGGGAAAAGAAACCATTATTTTATAGGAATGCTATTGGTTTTTCAGAACTAGTCGAACATAATGCCGAAGAGCAATGCTTTTTATAGAAAGTGAAACAAACGAGCCTGTTTTGCCCGATAATAACAATATGAACACCGAAATAGTCCATTATTCTCGTTTTACCCAGAATGTCAAGGAGTAATGTAGAGCAAAACAAGGAAGAACTTTCACTGCAAAGCCATATCCTGGAATCGAAAAAACCTTCCTCGCTCGACCAACACATCTAAAACTGCATCGTCTGAGTACACGTGTTGCGTTTTACTTTCGTTCTAATCCAATCCCACCCTAGAGCCTGACTGTGTACAACAGCAGCAGCAGCGGAGTTGCAGTTCATTGCCCTTTGCAGCAGGCACAGCGCACGCTGGAAACGCACTTGCTGCAGTGCTGCAGGATAACACCGCAGCAAAAAGGAACCGAAAATAACAATGGGTAGTAGGGGTCGCCAGCCGGAGGGGTGAAACGGCGTACGCTCCGACGCGAATGCATGATACAGCGGAAGAGATGCATAGATCAAATGCATTCAACGGGGGTGCCGCGCCCGATAGTGAAGAGAATGGTGTGCGAAAGGGAAGTGCGCCGGCAAAAGGACTCGAAACAAAAGAGGGTGCAGTAACTTCCACCTCTGATTCGGTCGTTCCAATGCGTAATGCTGTGATTTCAAACCGGACGTTCGAAATAATGCGTTCTACGACGCACCGTAATGGGAATAACGGGTGAGCACATGTATTTTATTCGAATTTTCCCCACCATATTCCCATGCGCGAAACACACCGAAAGTTCTAATTACGTTGCAGCTCAAGCATGGCGCACCATAGTTTCGACAATGAACTATCAAACAAGAAGCGATAAGGCTTTCTCCACACGATGCGTATGTTTAATTTTCCCCCTGCTTCTTTTTGGGAATAATTTAGACTAGAAATTAGGGAAGAAAAATTAGAAATGCAAAAGTCTTTCATAATTCTACTCATTCATATGCTAATCGGAGAATTGTTACGTCCGTGCAAATGCCTGGTTCTGAAGCGGAACTAGTCCACGTATGCTCGACATGTTTGTTTTCTTGTACCGAGATCCCTATGCAGCGATCCTAGCGACGTTTTATAGGAAGCACACTAGACAATGCGCGTAGCGTACGCGCGAACACTTCCTGATTTTTTTTGCTCCCCTTATATTGTTAATTTTTAATCCAACTCGTTTCCGATTCCTATCTGATTCCAATTGGATCCTTACCGTTTTGATCATATGCTAAACAGTGTGTCCCAATAAGCCTGGTGGTTAGGATCTGATAGGGTTTGTTGTGCTCTCACGATCGTTGCATTGTTCTTCTCAAAAAAGGGGAATTGCCTTGCCGAAAGCAGGAAGCAAATTTTGCAGTGTAACTGAATTCATAATAGTGATTCCTCTTTCCCCCCCACTGAATGGGGCTCGAGGCGCATGCCACGTTTTACTGCAAGTTTTTTTTTAGCTTCCACTTTTTCCCTTTCAAAGGATCAATTCTTTTCCGAATGCGCTGCATGACTACCGCCTAACAAACTTCTTCAGACTGTGACTCTTTTTTTCGATAGGCTAAACAATGATAGGGAAACATTAGACTCGTTTTATTTTGAAATTCACGAAACAAAATTTTATGTTGCCAGGTATATAAACTGAAACTTGTTCAAATTCAAATAGATCAGATAGACAATGGCCAACCCTACGCGTTTTGGAGTGACTCAGTCGAAATAATTAACAAAACTGTGTCTATCCACCCAACAGCGTGACATCACTCTAACACCACACCACCAGCGACGGATCGTAATTGTTAGCTGTAGAAAAAATAATGACAGGCAACGCATTTTCGCAGGCCTTATGCGTACGTGTGCGTTTTTGCTTCCCTCTGAGTGTATGTATTCCTTCCTGCTTCAGCAAAACGTGTGAACCAAGTGGAGGAAAATGATAAAAAATAGATTTTCTTATTTATACGGCCCAACCACCGCGTGAGCGCGAATAGAAGAAAAATTACGCTCATGCAGCGTTTTGTGGTGCGTATTTTTTCAGGTGAGAGGGGACTGCACGCATCCGGATAAAGCCTTGTTGGAAGAAGCAACGAAGTGGTGCGTAATTTTTGGATGATCTGTTCTGTTCCGAACCGTCTATCGAAGATTTACGGAAGTGTTGAGGAACTCTACATGCTAGTGTAGAATAATGGAGCTCAGTATATACATTCTGATTAATTTGGCGTTTAGCGGAACAACTAGAAGGAACGCAACTAACTAACTACAAACAATTCCTAAAGCATTAAATGAAAGAAAAAGTCCATCTCACATTTGCATTATTTTTTTTTTTTTTGTTTTCGAATAATGCATTACACTTTGGTTGACAACAGCAACATAAGTTCTGTAAACATTTTCAGCATAATATTTTCGATGAATTTCCCGGTTTTAGTATATCCTGCGCAGGGTTAATATCTTTCTAATCAGGTGTATGTTCCGGCGAAATAAAATATTCAAAACAGAATTCGATATACAATCTCTCCCCGGTCTCATTATAACGTCTTAAACTAGTAACATACTGTCTGTCTTCACTCGAATCAAGTCATGTGCTATGACTTTTGGGTTAACAAACAACACACACACATCCAGATTTAGCCAATAGGACATGCCTCGTGTTCTACCAGGACCTCATGTCCCTTTGACAACCAGGCAAAGATTGTTGAAATATGGCTGTTATGTGCAACTCCAGCCATCGTACTAACCAGATATTATATCTTCAGATTATCATCTGTTCGGGCCCCTGCAAAATTCAAGGCTAGGGAAAAAAACTTGAACTCTTCGAACAGCATAAAACTCACACATTGGTTGATGAATCTCTTATAGTCCGTTTTTTGTAAATAATAATTTTATACCACCGAAATACCTCCAGAGGATGAAAAAACCAAAAAGATCAAGTCTGACGAATGAGGATGCTGTGACAAGACTCGAGCCCCACGGAACCCACTGGCCGGAACGGATACCGCTTCACAATGTTCTTTTAACCACTTACCCTGAGTAACGAGTTAGCAGTGCAAAGAGGCAAACGCGGAGAGAGGAAATATTGCAATGTAAGTTCCGTCTGTTTTCAACTGAATATAAATGATCCCTTCGCGATTGCAACCCACAATCTTAATCCAGCTAGCGAGCAGACAACATTCTTTCCTGATGCTAAGAGGTTTTACAGATTTTTAACACGGTATATAGGGAGAATAGATGAATTTCACGCCAACTCGACTGGCCATTGGTAGCACCATCCCAGAATACAGTGAAACGTTGTGGGAGTAAATGCATTGGTCATTTAAGCAACTTTGCATACTTGGAATTTTTCAAAAAAGAATAACACTACTTTTATAGAAGTGTCAATGTTTTTTTCTAATTTTTTACAACAATTTATAACTCAAAAACAATAATACATTAAAAAAAACTCGGGTCAAAGAATGAAATGTACGAAATTGTTTGAATTTTTATAAAAAATACAAAAAAAACTGACAAAAATTACAAAAAATATGTGAATAGCCTTTACAATTTCTAACAATTCACTCATACATCGGAAGAAGGGCACTTTTACAGGCAAAACATTGTTCTAACAACAACTTATTCATGTTTTCTCCGAAAAAAAATACAACTAATACTAATGATTTTTCCCTGAAAAGGACCCGTCTTCCGATGTATAGGTGACTTGTTGGAAATTGTAAGAGCTATTCACATTTTTTTAAGAATTTGAAAAAAATACGTTTTTGAGAAAAATGAATTTACATTTTTATAATAACTTTTTTCAGTGTAATTGTTTTTTTTAACTTTTGATATTAGATTGAGGAAAAAGAAATCCATTATTTTCTCGGTAGCTGGCTCTAGTGATTAATATCTCGTGTTATATCGATCGTACAATTTCATGTTTAGACTCGTTGTAAAGGTGACATTTCACAACTACAATTTTTTTTGCTGTTTTTTGTTTGTTCCATTCAGGTATGAGTTACAGGGTGTTAACAATGGAAGTCAACAATGGGAAAATTCGGTACTATTTACACTTTTTTATTTTATAAAGGCGAAAATACAAGCCAGATCGCTGAAATTGTGAATGGTGTTAATGGTGCCGATACTGTAACAGTAAAATACGTACCATTATTTTTTCAATTTTTTTTTCAATTAAAAAAAACTCACTACAATACACCAAATTTAGATCTCTACAGTCAACAAATGGACCGTTTGAAGCTAGCGATTGACCAGAAACGTCTACACCCAAAGTTAATTTTTAGCACATTTTCTGGCATCCCGAATTATTACATTAAATGAGCTGAAAGATAACATAAAATGTTCTACTCCCCAATACATGTATATCATTTGTATAATATACATGCTAGAGCCAATATGAGGGAGTAAAACAGGAGACACATTTAAATGAAAACTTTTCGTATAGTTTGCCAAATACACGGCCCAGACAGAGAAAGATATGTTCTCGTTCATGTTCTTCTTTATCGGCTTAGAAAACACCTTCCAACTTCATTTTATGATGAGGTGTAATATTATCACACTCCTTTATAATAGCACTGGCAGCTATATGGATAGCGTGGTCGTGTAAAGTAATTTCGCATTCCAGCCGGCCTTGGTTCGATCCCCATTGACGTCGTATGGACTTTTTTTTTGCACAATCCCAAACGAAAAGAGAAAAGAAAACAGAAAGAGATGTCTGCTCGCATACATACAAACCATTTTTAAGCTTCAAAATAGCTCATTATTTGCGCATTTGACTCTCATGACCAGGAGATGGAATCTTTTCTGCCAAAGATGGCATGTTTTCCGCCAACGCTAGTTTGGGTGTAGAATTGGCCAACAGAGGAGGTGTTTTGTTCCCTCAGGACAACGCAAGACCACACAACTCCGGGAGCTTGATTGGGATATTTTAATGCATCCACCATATAGTCCGGACCTGGCACCAGGCGATTACCACATTTTTCTCGCATTGTAAAACTTCCTAAGTGATAAGAAATTGGGATCAAATGAAGATTGTAAAAATCTATTGCTAGAGAACTAGCATGAAATTCGTCAATAGACGCAGAGCAAAACGAACTATCAATCAACCATCTCCAACTATTTCTATAAAACCATCCATTCACATTCACATAACACATTGTACTGAGAAGTTATTTGAAATTTTCCGATGCATTCAATAGTATTATCCGAAATAATTAAAAAGCGAACTGGTTTTTATAACTTTTTGCCAGAAAAGAACTTTAGGGAATTCTGGAGTATGTTTGAACTTATTGGTGACGATTATCTATTTTTCGTGAACTTGAGCATCGTTTTCGGATTGAAAGTGGCGGCAAAGTGCAGCGCATATGATGAAGGTATTATACAGTGGTGAGCATAGCTGCGAATTGTCAAGACCATCATGCGATGATCGTTGCACTAGAACTTTTATCAATCTTCTTTGTTCGATTTGCTCTAATGCGTATCGCAAAGCCAGAGAAATGTTCTGATACAGTAAAGAGAAAGGGTGAGCATCTCTTCAACAATTATAAACTGAATGCTATGGTGCTATCTCTGTTGGCGGAGACGAGAAAACAAGAAAGTACTACCACTGCAATATTTTGATGATCATGATGTTTAGTTTCATTGTGTGTGTGCGTACTATTCCTGGTTTCTCTAGGTCCCTCGTGTGAATGTTTGTATTCTCAGTGTAGTGTGCAAAAAGTAAACAGATATTCGTTCCTTCGTGACGTGAAAAATAGTCACGATCGTCGAAAGAGATCGAAATTTACATTCTCATCAAGCTCCTTGATGCAAATTTTAAGCAGGATGATCGGCTGAGACAATTTTCCCTCAGAGCTCAATAGCGAATAAATGAATTCAACAACTGAGCATTCAGAGCTCATTTCCCAGCGAGAAATTGAGAGAATCCGATCGCATTTTGTGTATCAGTTATGGGAATTGCTTGTAGCACTGGGTGTGAGAGCTGTGTTCTTCGTTAGAAAACTGAAGATGAAAGTTTGTCCCGAAACGGTTGTAGTCGCAGCCACTGCCACCAAACTACCGATTCGGTTCAGGTTTTCTGTTGCTGTTCTTGCAAAAATGCCACATAGTACAATTTGTCAAACTTTGGAAAATTATATTTTTAGGAGAGTTGGAGACGGAGTTTTGTTAAGAGATACTGAAAAACTACTTGAATATTCAATAAATTCAGTTTCTCTCTAGATATCGAGCAAGTAACAGTACAAGTTAATATTGAGAGTTAATTTGTCAATTTGCATAACTTTATCGCTTTCCGATTCGCGAAAGATTGACAAGGTAAGAGGTCCAAAGCAGTTTACGCGGAGGATACGTATCTCGTAAAAAAAGCTCAAAAACGCGTTAATTGGAAAGTCCACGTAAAAAAAACCCTCATAAAAACGGTGTATAAAATCTGGGTGTATGTAAACTGAATAATCATATCTAAAAAACGAGAAAAAAAAAGCATTTCTGATATACAGATATGTTATGTAAAAAATTCTCAGCTTTCAAGAAAAAATATTTAAAAATTTGGCGCCCTCTAGTCCAAAGCCACGAAAACAATAAAAAAACAACTACAATCAATAATTACGAAAATAAAATCCATTTTTTTTTGCAAGTTCAATATATTTTAATAAAAGGCTAGCTCATTGGCATTGATTAGATATGATGATATTATAAATCGATTCAGTGGTTCCAAAGTCATGATTTTTTTTAAAAAAAGTGGAAAAAAATAATTTTTCGGACCACCGAAAAATTAAAAAAAATATTTGTCTAATATTTTAATGAAACTACCACTTTTCATGGAAATCAAAGAACCAATATATCGGTTAGACATAGAATGGCTGTATATAAAAACTGAGAACCATAAACATTAGACAAATATATTTAATTCAATGATTAGTATTCAACCTTATTCTAGAAACCGATCGAATCAGATCTACTCGAACGGAAAGCAATTTTGCATTCTAAAACCCTTTTGACAATATGGCAACCTTGCCACGCACTTCGATATGTCTACATTAAGCGTCGTTTTCCCTTTCCTGTGGAGCGAAAATGGTAATGAATTTTTGGGTGGAATAAACATACTTTAGAATAGAAATTATGAATGAAAATTAACTTTTTCGTACATAATATGTTACAAAACATTTAATAAAGCAACACATTTTCTGCAAGTGTTGAAAAAAAACATCAACTGAAATTGTTCCTGATAATTTTTTTAGTATAATGATGAAATTTTGCGGAAATATAAAAAAATCACCGGAAAAAAGTTGGGTAAAAAGTCAGGAAGGCATATTCTAAGTATTAAAATAACATTAAGTAATAATCGTCATTCAAATTTAAATTATTTAAAACTGTCTCGGGCCTGATGAACCCATAGAGTAAATAGCATTCGAATACGGATGATTTATTCTGAAGCTTGTTTTACTTTGATGTTATCATTTATTTCGATTATGTTTGAATCTCGAACAGATTGCAGAATACAAAAGTTGGAACGTCTCGGTCGGATTGCGAAATTCATTCAAGTTACAAATCCGATCGGGTTCCGGAATATAGATAAGTGTTCATCATGCAAATCTCCGAAGGATCACAATTTGGAATGAAGAACTTTTTTTAAATCAATATCAGTGTTATATCAGAATATCAGAAAACTGGAACTGGGACCGACACTGATATTGTGCGAACGCTCTGAATGGAAAACGCTGCAAAAAAATCGAGGCTTAACGTGTTACCACCAGCACCACCGTCAGAAGTTAATAAAAACTCAAACCACAATCTCAACCCCTAACACGTTGAGCCCAGCGTCGGTTTCTAGGGACCGACGTTGACCACGGGGACTGACAGTTACAAAGTTTGAAATAAAAGATATATGAAATAATAGATATTTTCGGATGTGTTACAAAAGGTGGCTAATTTCTAGTGGATTTACTATTTTCTTTTTGTACAATAAACTTCGCTGGGAGCTGAGAACGACACTGATACTGTGCAAGCGCTTTTAATGCGGGCTGAACGAAAAGCGCAGCAAGAACAATGCGGGGCTCAACGTGTTAAATGCGCGATTTTCATATTTGTTTAAAAAAATGTCTGTGTAGATTAAAAATCATATCTTAACCCTTTCACGCTCATAGGGACATATTTTTCCCTTCTACAAAAATCTTTATCGATTGTTCAATTATTTTTGAATCGATTTTTTTTTACTGAATGTCAAAATAATTATAGTTCAAACATTCATGGTGGGACCAGGGTTGCCATAATGAAATCTGTATTTTTGGTCTCAAAAAATCTTTTTATCTTAGTCTTTTTCTCGGAAAATCTGTATTAAATTTCAATTCAATTTTGATGCATAATGTTAATTTTAGTATCATTGATTGGCATAGTTATCATGAATTTGATGATTTTGGTGGTACCCATGTAGAAATTCGCATTCACTGTGCTTTTGTACATCCAAAATTAATTTTTTAGCACATATTTTGACATCCTGATTTATAACATTGAATGAGCTTAAAAATAACAAAAAATAATGTGCAACCCTGCCATACTGGTACAGCATTTGTGTAATAAATAATACACCCTGCTATAACTTTCTGGTGATATTCTCTTACTTTACACTCACAATATAGCTAATATATTGTGTTGTATTGGCATTTTTAGTATTGGACATCTTATGGTCCTAAAAGGTTTGAAGGGGGTTTTACGAGGGTCACTATTTATATTTCGGGAATAGGAACAAAAACAAATAGTTAAGCTGCGAATGTATTTTTATTGTTTTTCAAAGTACTCGCCACGATGATCGATACACTTTTGCATGCGCTTAAACCAATTTCAAAGCATTTATTCCAATCGACACGAGCCTTTTTTTTGAGCGATTGTCAAATTATGTGGGATCCAACGTGAACATAATTTTCGCACAACTAAGTGTTCATGTAAAATCGCATATATGCTGGTGGAACTAATGCTTAGGGATGCCTCAATCTCACAATAGGTTACATGACGATCTTGCTTAATCATTTCGTGCACAGCATCGATGTTTTCTGGCACTACAGTCGATTTTGGACGACCTTCACGAAACTCGTCGGACAGCGAACTACGACCACGATTGAATTCACTATACCAGCGATACACAGTGGTTTTTGATGGAGCTTCATCGCCAAAAGTCAAATTAAGTTAATTGACGCACTCTTTTTGTGATAATCCACGTCGAAAGTCATAAAAAATCATCGCACGAAAATGTTCACGATTCAGTTCCATTTTTTTGCCGAGACCAAACTTTCAACTAAATATAAAATAAACAAATAGCGTCCGTATGACAAAATGTTCTGAGTACGTATATCGTCAAAAATGTCAAACTTTACGATGGAACCGTCAGAGACTCACATGACATCAGTGTTGCCAATTCCCGAAATATAAATAGTGACCCTCGTATAATTTCATCGAATATTTTGTTCATTTTTGAAAAAATTATTGCTGCCAAACATTGTTGGACATTATTACAGAGTAATAGTAATAGTAATATTTGGTATTGGCGTTACATTCTGTACTTTCTAGACGAGAAACACTTTAGCAAATTAGGAAAATTTCGTTGGTTTTTCTTCTTGCAACTTTTCAGTCAGAAATAAAATCAATAGTAAAAGAATGTTCGATCCTTCGAACTTCGAATCTACCTACCAATTTACACAAGATGTACTGAAAGCTTGATTGTTCTTATGTTTACCTAGAATAATATAAAAACCGCCAACAATTTAATAAAAAAATGCTAATTCATTTATCGCCTGTGATTTCCATTCAATTGTCACCACAAATGTCATGGCATCGTTTCGAAAACAAAAACTATGGTGAAGTAGGAATTTGAAAATAATATTTTGGAATCAGTCATTTGTGGTGTGGTATAGGGCACTCCATTATATACAGTTTTTGATTTCATTTCACTGTATATAATCGAATCCTGTATATAATCGAGTCAAAAAAATATATTTTGTTCGTTTTTTTGCATGTATTTTTGGTTTTTTGAATATAAAAGAGGAATTTGATTTTTGATTCAACCCCTTTAAGTTAGAAAACGCCTTTCTCACATGAAAAAAAACTATCCAGATTCTCTCAGGAGGTGATAGATTTGATGACTAAAAAAAACCCTTATACGCATATGGTCGAATGACAGACAGAGTTCGGAATCTGTCTCAAACTGACTCTACATTAAAAAGTACGCTACGGAAGACGATTCTGTTGCTTTCATTTGAAAGATGAGAAAATTCAGTACAGGATATAGTAGTGGAACGTCTAAATTAATTGATTTTAATAACATTTTGGAATTGAAAAACTTAAAAGTTATTTATTTTTTATGCGTTATCATTAATTCTATCCTAAAAAATTATATTAAACCAGATTGTTTCTATTAATTAAATTGAAGCTCTCTAAGCGCTCTACAATTTGTTCTTTGACAGCCAACTTCTATCTTCCTTAATTTGGTTGCATATAAACAATTCTTGGTAAAAATTCAAGCAAAATCTTAAAAAATCACTATTTTTACCCCCCTGTACATGTAATAAGTACTTAAATTTCACCTTAACGTTGAATGGTTACATTTTTTCTTGAAATAAGTCATTTTTGAAACATAAAAAAATTTATTTTTTTCCAAACTGTATATAATCGAGTCCGAAGAGTATATATCTAATGTTATTTGTAATTGATCTGAGTGTACAAATAAGTAAGTAAAAACTAATTCAAAGAGCGAATCCCTTAAAATCCACAAGTTATTCTATACATTCTCCTATCTTGATTGGATCGTAGCGTGACTTCTAATGAAACCGATACCTATCGGGAAATTTGTGTACAAATTCAACTCGAAATAATCATCCACAACTTACCTTGCAAATATTCGAACGTTCGCACTCGTATTCCAGAATGGCAGCGTTACTGCAATGATTACCGCAACTGACAGAGCTCTTTTCAAACTTCAAACTCTCAATAATTTTGCATTCGATAACCAATTAGTAAATGCTGTTTGTTTTGTTTTGTTTGTTTTTTTTTTTTGTATTTTCTCTAAATTCTCTTGATTTTTTCTCAAAACAGACAATTTCAAGCATTCAATTTTGACTCGGAACCGTATGAGTTTACTGCCGAAAGTGTTAATTTTGATCCGAAAGAGGAGTTTTCCGTTTTGAGAATGTTGAAAAGTTCTACATAGCTTTGATTTGGCGCGGGTTTTGCCGGATGCTCTCAAGCGTCCTGCTCCGGAACATGCAAACTACGACGACGAAGACGACGAACGGAGGCCATTCAGTTCGGGCCAAGGCGTCCGTTGCTGTTGCTGTTGCCAATTCGGCTGGTGGCACCACTGTTACTGCTACCGATGCAAATTCCGGCCCAATCGGCGAATTTCGGAGAGAATCTCGTCGGCGAGCACTTATTTGTATTGGACATTTTTCTCAACTTAAACTAGGTGGAATCTTCTGTTCAATGCTTCTCTCTACCTCTTCCTTGCGGTATCGATATAATGATTAATTTTAAACTTATTCACTTCCAAAATGTACACAATTTATACACGATGCTAAATTTTAGTTTTTTTTTCTCCTCTTACGATTTTTTCATCTGTGTATCACCAAATTTCTGCAACTGTCGCTACGAGTTTTGTCACTTGCGCTGTATGCTTGAAGATAACAGAAATATTTTCCAAAACGTGAATTTTCCACCACTTCTTTCTGCCGAAACTTTTATTTTCGAGGAACCAAAAAAACTGCCCAATTTATCCGACGAACTTTACATCGGGATTGACTTTGGTTTCCTGTTGGTCGCAAATACACTCTCCACCTTTCTTTTCCCGGCTCTCGAGTGTTTCACTTTTGCTGCTGGGGTCCAGTCCGGCTTCGGGATCACAACTTCCTCGATTGCTGCGCGAAAACTAACTGCCGGTTGCACCCTTGCACTTGTGCAAACACGGAAAAATGGTTTTCTGCGTCACCACACCGCCCTGCAAGCAGTACCACACTGGAAACTGTGTGTGAGTGTTGAGGGTGGAAATAGTACAACACCCCCAAACGAACTTTTCTTGTGTTCTGTTTTTTTCACTCTTCACTGGTGATCGGCATGAACTCGCAGAAATGTTGTTGGCTAGATTGTTTACAAATCAACTTCTTTTTTTTTTGTTAGATAACTTATTTTCTTTTAGTACATGCGGTACTCGTATATCTCGGGATCACACAAAATTTTCACGGAAACTTTTTTTTTCGTTTGTCGTTTGTCCAGGAAGCGGAATAAATTCCACACTTGTAGATTGCGGCGCGATCACTAAGTTCCGTATCACACTGTTCACTTGTTTGCAGTTCGCAACCACAAATTTGCGGCAGGTCTCTTCAAGCACACACTTCAATAAAAATGTCCAATTTCTTGCACTCTAGCTCGATTATTCAAAACTTTTCCCATGGCGGTGGCCAGTTTCAGCACAAACGCTGCTACCATGAAGCTCCACTTTTGACGCTGCGCTCGAGATGCACCTCCTCGGCTGGATACGTGTGTTCCGGTTTGCAGATTTTTCCTTCCCGGGAAATTATGGTTCTCATAGAAGCAGTGCGAATATTGATTTGTTTATGTTTTGATGTTTTGTAAATTTCGATGAAAAAAGGTGAAAATTTCGCGCAAAAATCAGTTCAAACGGTTTTTTGGTTCTTTTGATTCTTCCGAAGTGCACGCACAGAAAACGCGGCTTGCTCCCAAGCACCTCCAAAAGCTAGGGCCGAATAGACGAATATGAAAAGTGTAAGCTGCATTTTGGCAGAGTGTGGCCCCGGCAGTCACTCACCACACCGCATATACGATCATAGGCAGCGGCCATCAACGGGCTGAGCGCACTTCTAAACATCGCCACATACACTCGAAACCCCCAAAAAAAACCTCCTGTCGCCGTGAGTCCTCCTCGTGCCTGACTGTGTATGGGTGTGCAATGGGGTTCCGCGGGTGATGGTGGCTGGGCGGCAGAGCAGGACAAAGCAATAACAGTCAAAATGCGTGTGAATGAAATGCGTTTAAAGTCAGGTCCAGCTCCTACGGAAGCACACACGAGTGAACGAGAGCGCGACTCAAGCCACCCCAAGCATGTGTTAGAGAGATGGCATTAGAAGAGCAGTGGCAGCGGCAACAGCAGCAGCAGCAGCAGCAAGCAGCATTATGTGCGTATAATAAGCGTGTATGGGTTAACGATAGCATAGGCCGCGCGCACTGCCGATTGCCGAAAATGCTTTTTTGGTCACTAAAAAAAACGCAAAGCAAGAGAGCGATTCTATGAGCTCGCGAACTCTCGCTAGATTCTGCTCTCTCTTTTCTTCTCTCTCACTCGTTTCAATCTCAGCGAGGGCCATTGCACATAAAAGTGAATATACACATGTAAACAAACGGTGGTCGAAATTGTCGAAAATTCATATAATCACAGAGAGAGAAAGGGTGAGCCAGCGAAAAGCAAGAACCGAAACAGAACAGCGCTTGGATCTGCCTTTGTGCGGTAGAGTGCTTACTGAGGCATTATTTCTCTTTTTTTTTTTTTTTTTTGCGAAAACGATGTTTTCGCTTCAGAAAAACACAAGTCCAATGGTGTTGACTATAGCAAACTAAACGGAGAGATTCTCATAAATTTTATTTTCATCTAGATAATTTGAGGGACTCAAAATGAATGGGGTGTAAGTGATATCATCGATTTATCTACATCGACTCTCTTTTAGTCATAATTTAGCTGCAAACACATTGACGTTCCCTGTGGAACTTTTGCATTCTCAACGTATGCATTAACTAGCGTCATTTATTAATACTTAGTTGAGATTTCTTAAGCCAAATAACACGCCTTGAATATATTCCGAGGGGCAAGCTCTTGAATACGCGTGACCACAGTGCAAGTCGAGGGGAATTTCCGGCATGATACTGTGAGACGCTAACCACTCGGCCACGGGTGCCACGTCGTTTATATATAACGAGTAAATAAATTGGAAAAGAACTTTCCATTTTTCAAAGATCGATTGTTTGGTACCGATTTAATTAGTGAATCGTTTTCACGCCGTCTAGAAAATCGATCTTTTTCTAAAGATCACCCAATCCGAATCATGACACATTTTGGTAATACATCTAAATGGTTTTGACGGCAGGAGTGTAAATACGTTGTAAAACAAAGTGGCTGAGTGGCGACTTTAAAACCTGAGTCTAGAATGATTAGATGCGATTAAGGTCATTCTACAGGTGCCATTCTCCTATTCTATAATACATTAAATCTGCTTTGAATTCCAATAATTTTTAATCTTTTCGTTTACCTTCAATATTTCGTATTTATCAATGAAACGAATGAGCTTCCTTAGAGTTCTGCCCAGTCGATTATCCATATTATATATTTGGGTTCGATTCTAGTTCTGGCCGGAGGATTTTACGTCAAAGAAATTTCAAAGAATTTCAACTTGCACTGCGGTCACGCGTATTCTATAGCTTTCCACATAGAATACTTTCAAGGCGTGTTATTCGGCATAGAAATCTGATCTAAATACTACTTATAAAAATGACGCAAGTGATACCTACGTTGAGATAGTAAAACTTCCACTGGGAGCTCTAGTGCCATCCAAGAAGTTTATTCAAGACAAAATACTTGAGAGACTCGAAACAGATCTGAGACAATTATTGTTTGAAGAAGAAAATTTGACAGTAGAGAATATAGACAAATGAATTATTACTTGGAATCAGGGCACGGCATAGTCATAGTCAACTGAGGATAGTCGGCTAACTAACCGACTGACTATATCTGTAGTCAGTTAGTGATGGCTTTTGGCTTCTTCGCCCAGTTTCTCCGCCAAAACGACGGGTGTTTAGTCGATATCTCCCTCTACCGACTCGACTTTATCATTTCATTCTTCCCAGTCAAATTGTCCTCATTGCATTTTGAAGTGACTTCCCCCAAAACGAATTCGTTCCTCTCTCTCTTTCCCATGTATCTTTATGCATGCATCGATGTTTTTGGTTCACCGTGGTTTGACAAACGCTACAGGTGAGCTAGATTTTTTTGTATCGTACACGAAAATTACTCACACGTATAAGATAGCGTGCTGTGTGTGAGCTATTTTGCACGCGTAATACTAACTAATACTAACGGGAGGACCTTTATAGCATACTTGATAAATGTCTAAGTTCGTTGGCTTGAGTTCACGTTGGGAAGAAAATAAACCGTCCATTAATTGGGTAACGACTTTTTTGCATCTGGAGTCATGTTTTCGTTCCTCTTTATATGGACGTACAATAAGATTGCATACGGGGGTACAAAATTAGTGTCAAGTGGAAATGGAAATGTGGATTGAAGTCAGTTGAATGAAGAGGCAGATTTGTATTCATTAGTCGAGTAAGTTAAAATAACCACTGACTGGATTAGTTCACCAGTCATTCTCGCTAGTCAACGCTAGTCAATTCATTTTCTAGTCAAGTCATTTTTTTTTGTTGGCAGTGACTGCCGAAGCAGCTCTAGTCGAAACGGAGCTACTGGGAGTAGAGTCGGTCTTCATTTTTAACCGTCGTAGATTTCGGGCCCTGCTTGGAATATAAATATGAATAATGCACGTACACTCAATAATAATACAAATAAACGGTTTTCGACGGACCACAATGGGACCAGTATCACCGGTAAGGTTATTAACCTGCACATAAAACAAAACATTTCATGAAGAGACAGTGTTAGTTAGAGTTTCAGCCAAACAATGAGTACAATAATATTTCACAAGAACATAAAAAAAAACTTGGGCATAACACAGAAAATAAATGGATAGAATAACAATAAAAAAAAACTTGCGGTGATTTATAACTAAGATATAACCGCAAGATGGACTTTAGACTTCCGTTGGCTTAGTAATCATTTGTTTGACGTTGCATCTGAATCAATTTTCAATTAATGTATGAATGTATATTTTGAGAATTTGAAGAACGTTCCTCTCGTAAGTGTGTTAGTGGATGAGTATAAGTGTTGAATTATAATTTATACAGGGAAATACATCGTTTGAACCTATTAATACTTACGCCATTTGTATTCACGCTTAAATTGTATTCTTAGTGACAAATTCTAGAGTACACGGGAACGCAAGAAATCGCTCATCCTGAACGGGAATTGAACCTGAAGGTCCCGATGTTTAGATGTTTAGTGCCCTGATCATCCGAATTCAACGTATGAATCAGATAACAATAAAAACCACAGAACGGTTGCACTGGTTTTAATTGAAGTTTTATACAATAGCTGACATTTGAAAAGTATAAAAAAAAGTATTATCATCATTTTGCGTGAATATTTATGTTGTATCGACTTGTACGTTATATCGAAGTAAAATAAAGATCTCACAAACGTAGCTAATAATACATTTGTGTGTTGCTGTTTTAGTAAAGTTAATGAATAAATTCAATGAGATAAGAAAGCCAGCCTTTCTCATGATGTTTTCATTCGTACTGTTGATTAAAGCATGATTCATTTAGAATCCCAAAACCAGCTGTATTTCGGGATGGTAGTACGAAACATGTTTTAGCATCACAATACAGATAATTCATTGTTCTTTCAGAAAAAAAACGTTATAACGAGAGTACGTTATATTTATTCTGTCAGACAACTCGTCAAAAAACCAGCTCAATTTGTAGTGAAATATGGAACAATAATAGATGGAAAACTTTCAGAACGACTACATAAGTATATTTCAACTGGAAAGGTTCCAGCCTCCATGTTTCATCTTGAAAATGTAAGAAAATCAATAGTGAATACAATTAATTATACAGTATTAGCATATACTGTTTGAAGGACGCAATCATGAAAACACGACCCCAAATAAAGAAGAAAGGAGTGGTTATTCCTCAGTGCAATGAAACGAAGGTTTCTGTCATTTTTTCAGACAGTGAACGCATCGCACTGCTTTGTAATCCCGCGTTCAAAAATGAACCACCAGTTCAACGTTATTCTTGTTCATATGACCGAAGACGCTTATTTTACGTTCATCCTGTAGATCACCGAAGTAAGGTTCAAACTCCCCAACCAATATTTACAAAATGGGGTCGACCATTGGTTTTAAAATCACTTTATTATGTTTCCCGTTGCACTGTGTCCGGGTATATTTCAATATTCGACGTATACGTATCGGTTGTGACAAAAAACGACAGATTATAATGCTTTCGATCGGTTTCGGTTATTTACAATACAAGATTCGCACCGAATACAGAACTTGTTCTTCGAACAGTGAATGCAAATCTATTTCCTTGAGCTAATTTACTTTTTTCTGTATTTTTCATATAATATATTAACTCTGATGCTTTTGGAAATGGTTTATTAGGCCACTCTCAACGACTGAACAATTTCTTTCTTCCACCACTACACCGAAAATCTTTGTCATCACACATCACACATCACACATCGAGTAATTTCACTACTCTGCTAAGCATTCTAGTGTTCTATGATATGCAATTGCACCACGAATAGAGTCGATGACGTAGATGAAGGGGCTAATGACGAAGGCACAAATCGAATAATGCTCCTACGAGGCTTTTTTCACAGACACTCTATCTTCTTGAATGATGTTTATGATTTATTCATTTCCACCATCTCTTACTGCTTATCTATCAATATAAAAATTGTATGAGCGAAGTGAGGGTGTAGGCAATACTGGAACAGGTTTGCAGAATTTCATTTCGTGAATTTTAATGTAGAAAATTCATTCAAGTTTCTGAAACCTGAACTGATTGATTGATTCGGCCATTTAGAGCCACAAGTAATGTCTTTGTAAATTGATTATCAAACTTTGAGAAAATCTTCCGTCTTCTGAAAGAATTGCGAACTGGTACTGGAATTGAGATTGTCACTGAGACGATCAATGGGTTATATAAAAAATACGTCAAATGTAAAAAATAATACTCACATATCAGAACAAACACTATATTACTATTTATATTACATTGAAATCGCATGTGAGTTTGTGGATTTCGATGTCTAGTGAGAAACCAAAAGCGAAAAAAAAACCTTCTATCGTGTATAGGCTGATAGAAAAATATTGAACGGAACGAAAATATGTTTTTACTTATTCCTGTGGGTCCAATTCAAAAAAATCACACTTTTGAATGACCCTCACTTGAAAAATATCCTCAATATACATGCTTTTCATGCATCCTAGCATTCTAAGTTTGTGGCATATCTTCTGACACATTTTTCGTTCATTTTTCCGATTAGATTTTCTGTCACCTCCTCGTGTAGCCGCCGAGGCAAGCTGATTCGCATTCGGCTTCGCTGATTCTCTTTGCAGTGAGCGGACGGACACACAGCCTCAGAAGATGCCACTCACCTTCTTCTCTGCGCGCTCGAGTTCAATGGCATTGAGTTGGTAGTGGTGCCAGTAGTGCTGTATGCAGTGTGTACTGCGCGACTGTGAGCGAATCCATAGGCACAGCTTGAACTCCTAATGTTGCGCTTATGTACACCCGTCTCTATACATCTTCTCGTCAACAACCGAACTTGGTTTGGCACTAAACCAAGTTCGGCCACCCGTACCACCCCCCGTTCTCCCATCAACCGCTGTTAGCTTTGTTCATGAAGCAGAACGTTTTTTTTGGTACGAAAGCGTTTGTTTGGTTACGAAATTCAGCGCGCACACAATTACAGAACCCCTCGGTAGGCAACCCCTTTTTATCTATCATCCATCGCTGTTGAATTTGAGTTGAGTGCAAAAAAAAAATGCACTACGACTAATGCAAAAGGGCCCGAAGTTGCCGCAGAGGATATCCCGGAAGGAGAAAACTCATTGCTATGGATGAGTTTGCCGAAAGAAGTTTCGGGGTGCAAAAATAGGCTGCTGATTTATTTCCCATCTAATGACTGCCCCCGATGGTTCCTGAGTTCTTTGTGCAACCACATCTACTGACCAGGAAATGGGTGGGTGGTGGGTGGCTAGAAGTGTATGGGACATGAGCGCAACGCAGAAATCGCAGCATGGAACTAGTCAACATCGCTCACCGTTCTTGTGCACGAAAAAGGTAGAGAGACGGAGAGAGCGAGAGAGTTGCAATCTCGTAGGCGCACACATAGCATTAGGCGACTGCGAGAGCACGCAAGCGAGGAACTCACTTTATGCTGTCTCACTACACATAAACGCACGAATCGCAGCAGCAATTACACATCCAGAAGGACACGGGGAAACGCACAAACGCACTTTTTCGTCTGTGCATCATCTTACACACACCACTACCAGTGCAATTCCGTCAAGTGATTCTCAGTCCAAGGAAACCTGTTCGTGTGATACTATAAATACATAAGCACATTTCAGCCTACCTCAAGCACCCTCTCGAGAGACGGCATCACATTTAGTTTTTCTTTTTCGTATTGCTGCTTAGATCGCAAAGTGTTCTCTAACACACCCCCCCCGCCCAACAGCAGCCCTGTGTGTGCGCCCGTGTGTGTGCGTGTGTGGGTGCATATTTTGGGCATATGCTGACGCTGTATGAGAATTGTGCGTGGAAGATTTGTGTGAAAAGAGGTGAAACATCGCCGCACGCAACTATACAATATACTACTGGGATGGAATGAGTAGCACCGAAATACACAGGAAAAATATGCGTGCGAGATAAAGAGTGTGCGTTTTTCATGGCAACGGTACGAATTTGTGCGTTACACTGCAAAATGACACTGTGTGGTACTGGTCGGGTTGTTGGTCTTACACGATTTTTTTCTAGGAACTGAGAGGATGAATTTCAATCAACGCCACACCGCGAATCTTTGCTCGAAGACTTTTGAAGACGAATGATATTGTATGTGCTGGCCAAAATAAATGCTCTTGTATACATTGAAGATGAGTGTTTATGAATGAAATTACAATCGCTTGAAGGTAGACAAGAGCTGTTGAATTTGCAATTACTTCAGTTGCACTGAGCCACGAAATAAGAGTTTAATCTCACATAGTTTATGCCAAAAAATAAAAGGATATGATTACAGAAATATTTTGTTAGGAAGCAGACATTTCTTTAATAATTATCCATCCAACGCATCCTGAAAAAAAACTACCACTAACCTTAGCACCACCAAACTCTACGAAAAATTGTAACGATTTATTAAGAGTTTTGAAACGCATATTTCCCAAAATCTTTATCTCGACATATGTTGTGTTGCATACCATTGGACAGCAAATGTATCCAACATATTTTTTGTTTCAGACATGAACAGTGTATATTGTAAAACAATTTAACAATTTGACAATTCAAATGGATATTTTTTTATTTTACTAGCCACTCGTATTCCCCCACAACGCAATCTTTTTGCATACAATTCGGCGTTAGCTCGCTAATTTGATTAGATACATATTATGAATTATTCTCGATTTGCCGATAATAGGCATTTATCAGTTTTCATAAACAATGAAGGAATGTTCTATGAAAGATCTTGAAGGTGATGTTGGATGATTTCACTCTAACTCCCCAAAGATTTGACGAGAAGGCTCTCGTCTCGCTCAAAAGGTTAAACATTAATAGAGATTTTATTAGATTGAAGTTCAGTTTGTTGTCCAATCATTTCGTACTCAATTCACGTTTTATCGTGTAGGTCTTGCTACTAACAATTAATGTAATTGTGGTCCAGGATGTCATTATATGGAGTATATTGTTTGGTTATGTAAAAAATGCAATTAATGTATTTGACTGGCTGCTGATTTAGAAATTCGAAAGGGTATAGGGTAGGGCGGGGCTAGTTGGTCATATGGGTAAGTGACGATATCTTGGAATCTGAGCGTCCAAAAAATTAGCGATCTATGGATGAAAAATAGCGAATGGCTGATACAAAAAAATAAGCAAATCGGATAAACTTTTTATTAAGTAGGTTAAAAAATACGGACATGGTTCCGATTTCGCCAAAAATCATTCACGGTTTGCGCATTATAAAATGTGTTCTAAAACTGGTTAATAACCATGAAAAAAATCGGCTCAAACGTAAAACAAAGCTTTATTGTACGTATTAGCTTTAAGTGTTAATGGAAATCGCTTTTAGAATTATTTTTGTTGAATTTTCATGAATATTCTTTTTCATATATAGAGGGGCTAGTTGGCCACAAAAATTGACCGTTTGAAAGCAACGCATATAAAATTTTCAGGTATGCTGTGTTTCATTATGCAAGCTATAAACAAATATAGAAGGCATATGTTTTACTGCTAACCGCAGTGTATTTGAAACGAGACAACCACCACACAAACCACTTGTAATATAATTGTAATATTTATATGTTTTGTTGTAAAATTTTCATTGAATATAATAAACGCTAACATTGAATATCAGAACTCACAATAATGCATTGAGTAATGTAGCATACCTGGAGGCTATTTCGATATACTTTGGGGCGAACGGTACAAATGTCATCAAAACAAATGCAAGCAAGAATGCAAGCGGTCGTGCGTCGCAGGGATACCAGGTGATTTTTTTCAAAAGTCTTGACATGGTACGAGAAAATGTCTTTATCATAATATCGGAGGAAAGCTCTTCACACAAAAACGGAACTGTGATAACTCTATTTGTTTATTTTAGCTTTGAAATTTTGGTTGTAACTCAAACCATATCCATGAAACTAATTGTAGAAAAGGCATGTAACCGGAAGACCTTCTGTGAAGTGGTCGTTTGAAAGATTTAGGTTAATCTATTGTATAGTAGGGCCAAAATAATAGAAATTGAATGTCAAAATCATTCGAATTTTCGAGCGCAAATGAACTAATGTCTTCTAGAGAGAATATGTGTTCGGACCGCTTCGATCGCTTAGACTAAAGCCCTACTTTTTGACGATATTTTCGGCCAATAGTTGGAATTTCATGGAAATAATATCTTTTAAAAATCCACGTACGCTATCACACTTAAATTTCTTCACATATTTCATAATGTCTTCAAAATGTCTTCACAAAATCAAATATCCTCAAAATGAAGACATGTATTCAAACCTGGCATCTCTGGTTCGCCACAAAGCGGAAGAGAGACGAAATCGCTAGAAAAGACTGTCTGACTAATTTTCAACGATGATAATTTGAAATTTTCATTAATTTATTTTATTACTTGCTACATGATATTAGTTAACTGTTTTTGTTTTGATTTAATAAATTTATTTATAATGAAGGAAACTTCTAATGGAAAAACGCTTATTATTTGCTCAAAAATAACATGTCTATTATTGACCAATTTACCCCGTGTGTGGGGTTAGTTGGTCAATTTATTCTGAAATACAAAGACGTTAAATAAAAGAAAAATGTCAAAAAATTGATTATCTGCTTATTTTTCATTGAAAGGGTAAAAGGTAAGCTTCATTGTGGTACATAACATTCTAACGCAAAGCTTCGTACTACAAAGTTATAACCAAATTTATTCAAAAATGACCGACTAGCCCCGCCCTACCCTACTCACACATATTTTTCAGGGCTTCCAGTTGATGTATCAAAAAAGAAAAAAATGCAGATTTTGAACAATGAAAAAACACAATTCAAATGCAATTACTACACACAATCACAGTCCTATGTCCAGATTCCGTCTGTGACCCTAGGCCCAGACTCATCAACTTTTTTTTAACTCATTTTAATTCATCTTCTCAACAGATAATTATAACGAGATTTTTCTG
The DNA here is from genome assembly GCF_029784135.1 of Toxorhynchites rutilus septentrionalis. Taxonomy (NCBI): domain Eukaryota; kingdom Metazoa; phylum Arthropoda; class Insecta; order Diptera; family Culicidae; genus Toxorhynchites; species Toxorhynchites rutilus. The sequence goes on along the minus strand of NC_073746.1, from coordinate 124,528,291 downwards.
TGTTGTGGCAGCTCTCATGCAGATTCATTTTGATACGTTTATACTCCAGGTTAAATGTAGGGTCTGAAGTATCGGCTGGAATTAGGTTGCTTGAACTCGGAAACGATTGCATTTGCAGAGAGTGGCCGGGGATCTGATAAAGCAGGAATTCCCTTGTAAATTATTAGCTAATACATAAGTATTGGGTTCAATTCCCGATCGGTCGAGGGTTTTCCTACAACACAAAACACAAAATGGCAACACAAAATGCATTTGAAGATAACAATAGATAACAATAAAATGCATTTGATGTTCGAATAGTAATATTAAATTTTTATTCCTTGTTTAAAGGAAAGGCGACAGAATAGATTGGAGAAAAGGCCGAAAATATGTTACAAAGCCATAGGAGAGATCTTGAAGACTGTGTCCAAAGTGGTGTTCATGGATCCAATCGCAGAATTGTTCATTGATTAAAAAAAAAAATTACTTTTAAAATTACCTTTCACTATAAAATTCCTAGTACTTCTACCAAAACTCATCATTGTAATAACAGATTATTTTCAAACACAATTCTCGTTCAAGCTTTTTCAACCACTTGCAAATAACATGTTTCTCCGTTACATGGAATGATCAGTTGATCAGTTCTCAAGTTATGCAGAAGTTTGTGTTTCATTCGTATGGCAATCCCTATTCCCTTAGATATGGGGTAGGTGTGTCGAATCACTATAGAAACATTTATTGCGTCCTAAAACCTCCATATGCAAATTTTGGTTCAATTTGCTTGATTAGTTCTCGAGCTATGTAAAGCACCAACCCTTTCCCTCTGAAACCTCCACATGCACAATTTTGGTTCTGTATGCTCGATTGATTCTCGAGTAATGCGAAACCCTCCCCTCCTTTGGGAGGGGGGAGGAGTGTCAGACCACCATAGAAACATTTATTGCCTCCTGAAACCTTCATATCCTAATTTGGTTCCTTTTGCTTGATTAGTTCTTGAGTTATGCAGAAATTTGTGTTTCATTTGTATGGCAGCCCTCCACTTAGAGAGAAGGGAAGGGGTATCTAACCACCGTAGAAATGTTTTGTGCCCCCTAAAACCTCTACATGGCAAAGGGTCTGGCCCCGTAAGGGAGTAAAAAGTGCCCCCAAACCAAATCACTAGCTGTATGGCAAATATTGTATAGGTTATTAAATAAGAAATTTTGATGGTATATTTGAATCCCTATGTGGTTTAGCTTAGGATCTATAGTGAAAAACGTACTTTTTATTTCATTTCACGCCATCCTCAAAAGCTTCGAGATAAAAATTTGAAAAAAATACTGAATGTGCATCTTACTACGGTGTATCAAGAAAAAATATAAAAAAAATTGAAGTACTAGAAAAAATATTGAGGAGAGATCTTGAGAGTCTTGAAATTTTTTTTTTTGGATTTAGAGATTCAGTACTACTCTAATTCATATTTAAATGTGTTCCTAAGACTTTTCTAGATTACACGATTTTTTTCAGTGTTGCGCGGCACAAACAAATAATTGTTTTTGTATCTCCAAAGAGTCTAGCTGGGTGATTTTTTTTCCAAAACTTTTTGAGAGTTTTTCGCGGTACAAAGAAATTTATATATATTTATTTTCAGGCATTTCGAAATTTTGAAAAAAAAAATACTTTGAGACCCAATTTTACTCTAATTTTACTTAAATGCGTTCGTATGTGTTGTTTTTTTCCTCATGTAGTGTAAATTTTTCTTGAATTTTTATGAGGATTGCGCGGAAAAAATATGTTTTTTGGCTTTTGGGCATTTTGAATTTATTTTGAATTTAGAGACCCGTTACTGCTCTAATTATTTTTAGATTTTGTTTTTCATATGTTTAAATTTTGTCGGTATATTTAGAGCATTGCGCTGTACAAGGATTTTTTTCTCGTATCTTAAAATATATGAGATTATCTTTACATTGAATTTAGATGGTTGACAAAATTCATAGGAGTCAGTACGATAGAGCTCTGGGGGAAAAAAATAAAGTCCTTGTGGAAAGATCATTCGGATTAATAAGAAGAACACTTAAAAAATCCAAATTTTATTTTTTTTTATTTTTTTTATTTTACAATTGAAAACCACGAATACAATAAAATAATCCATTTCAAGAAAATAAAAATAATAATGTAGACAATGAAGAAAATTATTTTTGTGTCTCGCAATGCTCTTAAAAATTCAGGAAAAATTACGCCACATGTAGAAAAAAAAACACATTCGAACGCATTTAAATAAAAATTAGAGCAGAAGTGGGTCTCAAAGTTATTTTTTTAAGAATTTCGAAATACCAGAAAATATATAACAATTTTTTGTACTGCGTTTTTATTTTTTTTTTATTATTAGATTTTTTTATGAAAAAATAGTTTGCAGATATTTATCGACACACCTTAGTAAAATGTACTTTCAGTATTTTTTCATATTTTTGTCTCAAAGCTATTGAGAATGGCGTGAAAAAATGAAAAGGTGCATTTTTCACCATAGATCCTATGGTGTACCATATAAGGACTAAAATATATGGAATTTTTTTGTACCGCGCAATACTGCAAAAAATCTGAAAAAAATCACACATATCTAGAAAAGCCGTAGGAACACATTTTAATATGAATTAGAGTAGTACTGAATCTCTAAATCACAAAAAAAATGTTTTTCAAAATTTCAATATTTTTTTAGTACTTCAATTTTTGATGATTTTTTTCTTTTGATAATTTTTCTTGATACGCCGTAGTAAGATGCACATTCAGTATTTTTTTCAAATTTTTATCTTGAAGTTTTTGAAAATGGCGTGAAATAAACGGAAAAGTACTTTTTCCCTATAGATCCTATGTTAAATCACATAGGGATTCAAATATACCATCAAAATTTCTTATTTAATATCCTATATGATATTTTCCATAGAGCTGGTGATTTGGTTTGGGGGCACTTTTTACTCCCTTACCCGGCCAGGCCCTTTGGCTCGATTTGCTTCATTAGTTAGTTTACGAGTTATGCAGAAATTTGTGTTTCATTTGTATGGCAGCCTGCCCTCAGAGAAGGGGGGTGTCTAACCAGAATAGAAACATTTATTGCATCCTAAAACCTCTACATGCCAAATTTGGTTTAGTTTGCTTGATTAATTCTCGAGTAATTTCGTTTGCTTGATTAACTCTCGAGTAATGCAGAAATTCGGGTTTCATTTGAATGGCAGCCCCCCCCCCCCCCTTAGAGAGGGAGGAGAAGTGTCTATTTATCATAGAAACGTTTCCTGCCTCCTTAAATCTTCATATGCTAAATTTGGCTCTATTTGCTTGATTAATTCTTGAGTTATGCAGAAATTTATGCTTCATTTGTATGGCAGCCCCCCTTAGAGAAGGGGAAGATTGTCTAATCACCATAGAAACGTTTCGTGCCCCCTAAATCCTCCACATGCCAATTTTGGCTCCATTTGCTTGATTAGTTTTCGAGTTATGCAGAAATTTGTGTTTCACTTGTATGGCAGAACTCCCCCCCCCCTCTTCCCCCTTGGAGAGGGGGAGGAGTGTCTTAGCACCATAGAAACATTTATTGGGTCCTAAAAAATGACTCCCGAATTAATATCATATATGTTTAGCAGCTAAAAAAAAAAGGAGTATTGTCAGATATCAGATGTCAGCTTTTGGTTGAGTAAACATTGTGAAATATGTATATTAGGCTGGGAAAAAGGAATCCATTATTTTCGCGGTGGCTGTTTTCAGTCATCAATATCTCACGTAATATCGATCATACAATTTCAAGTTTAGGCTCGTTGTAAAGGGAATATTTCACACTAAAAAATTTTTGACGTAGGACTATGTCTTTGATTTCTATATAGGGTGGTCACTCTCCCTTGGCCGAGTGGTTAGCGTCATAACTAACATGCCGGGTGTTCGGGTTCGATTCCCGTTCTGGTCGGGGGAATTTTTCGTCAAAGAAATTTCCTCCGACTTGCAATGTGATCACGCGTATTCTAGAGCTTGCCACTCAGAATGCATTCAAGGCGTGTTATTTGGCATAGAAATCTCAACTAAGTACTAATAAAAATGACGCAAGTAATACTACGTTGAGACAGCGAAGTTCCTCTAGGAACGTTAGTGCCATTGAAGAAGAAGAAGAAGTGGTCACTCTACGAAAAATTTATTAAGAGATTTCGAATGCATATTACGCAGAATCGTTCTGACGATATATGTTATAATATATACCATTGGACGGCAAATTTATCCAGCTTTTTTTGCCTGAGACATCAACAGTGGAAATAATAAAACAAGTGAGCATTTTAACAAATGTTATATGGTATGTTTTGGTATGTTTTGCGAGCGGATGCGAAGGAAAATCATGTGTTATGCATTCTTTCTTCCAACTTCGTTCCCATGAACGTTGTATGTAACATAAAATTGCGTGCAATAATTCTTTCTATATAACAAATTAGCAAGATGTTAAAGCAATCAGATGCAAGATATCAGGTTTCACTCAAACTTCATACAAGATTTCATCAAAGCAACGAGTTAAACTAACAGATTTCTAAACAATGAAAAGAATTACATTTAATATAACAAAGTGTTCTGAACAATCCCAGTCCTACGTCAAACTTCCATCCGTACTTTTTTTTACTGTTTTTTGTTTGTTCCATTCAGTTGTGAGTTACAGGTTGTTAACAACGGAAGCCAACAAAGAGAAAATTCAGTACATTTTACACTTTCTCTTCTATAAAGGCGAAAATGTAAGCCAGGCCGCTGAAATTGTGAAAGGTGTTCATGGTTCCGATACTGTATCAGTAAAATACGTGCAATTTTTTTTAAATTTTAATTTATTTTAATTTTTTTTCGTGCAATACACTAAATTTATATCTGATTTAGATTGATTAGAAACGTCCACAGTTGGCCAACAGAGGAGTCGTTGTGTTCACACAACTCCGGGAGCTTGATTGGAATGTTTATTCTAAGAAGCTTGTATTTAGAATATGAAAGTGTTTGTTTATCATACGTATTTACGAAAGTAAAATCGATATTCTAACAAAAAATGCTTTGATCTGGTGAACAAAATTTTCTGAGAGTTAAAAAACCAATCGAGATTAAGCTCCTTCCGGTATTATTTAATACGTCACACATCAAGTGATTTCACTACTGTGCTGAGTGTTCTAGCGCCCAATGTTATGCAAATAAACCACGAGTGAGACTCGATGTTGTACGGGAAAGGATTAAAATACAAGTTATACATATGATATGCTAATGAGGATCACCCAAACAGACATAATGTAGAGCTAGATTAAAGGCTTCGCCATTTTCATGTCATCCACCGATAAGCGACAAGTATTATCTCTCGCATGATTCCTTTTTGCTGCCAATTTCCCATTTTCTAATCATCAAACAGTGATGCGTCTATTGTACGCACAAAACGCACTTTTCGAGCATTCAAAATGGGGTTCCCTTGAGTGGACTACAATCAATAGAACAAAACTTTTAAACACACACAGAAGGTGAGATAACATTGAACCCGAACTATAGATAAGAACCAATTGCGTGTACGCACTTCATATCACCGGCATGCATTGGGTCGCGGAAAAGAGCAACGCGCGTCTTTGAAATTGTTATCATCAACTCACTGCGAATGAGTACATTTTTTTGTGATTATCTTCTGTTTTCTGAAATTGAGTCTCGTAGTGATACAATTTTGGAGAATTCAAAGCAACAGATCGATCGGTGGAAAATTAAAAAAAAACAAAATTTGACTTTAACAATATTTGTGTCCGATTTTTCCATGCTAATGCAATTTGTTGTTTATGGTTCTGAAGTACTGAATGAAAAAGTAGAAAAGATAATAATTCACTTAAAAAACTGCTGTCTTCAGCAAAAGCACAAATTATCTTTTTCTTTTAGCCTCACCTCTGAATCGTTCCAAAAATTCTTGATTGCTCTGCTACAACATTTCGCCCCATCGCTCTCATCACATCCAAAGCTCCCACAGCAATCGCTAAGACAAAGTCCGTTTCCAACATAGAGAAGCATGAACGCATATTCTCCAGCAAGTGTGTGCAACTTTCGTCGAAAATCATTTTTCTGACAGCCCTTCGTTTCCGCATCATTCGTCGCTTCTGTGATGAGATACTCTTCTGATACACCCAAAACTCAGCTAGCGATAGTGCAACTAGAACTGGAAAAAAAAAACAAGGGAAGTACTTTTGGTCCGCAAAACCAAAGCTTATGTCAAACCACCTAGAAGTGCGTTCAACTCTGAAATTTTAGGGCACGATTTATTTTTTGCATTTCATAAAATAATGAAGCTGTTCTGCGTGATTGAAGTTGAAATCTTGGAATACAATAGTTTGGTTTCATCCGAAAATTCCCCACGAACGGAGAATGTTATATCGGGATAAGCCATATGCGTGTAGGTTTCCGTGTATTTCGTTGCGAACGTTGGGCTAGCACACACTGCCAAATACACCGAAGCGAGCGTTTGATTAGAAATCTAAACAACCGAACTAACAACCACTGAAGGATAGCGTTTCTAAACAGGTTAGCAGGCTGATGGGACCAGAGGGGATACTCGCAGGGCATTTTTTTTTCTTTTCTTTTAAAATTTACTGCCTTCACTTCCACCCGGTTCGCGGTGGTGCATACACACACACACAACCCGCACACATTTTGTACGTATACATTACTCGTTGCTGATACCCTTCCGGCCCATGGTTACTTCTAGCTCGAAAGTAGAGAGCATGAGCGGGATAAGAGTTTCTAGCGAGAGGTTCTTGGAGATGGGAAACGAAATATTGTTGTGAATATTGCCTGTAAGAGAGACCATGGCGTGTTTTAGCCTACACTGGTCGAGACAACAACAAACGTTATAATAACAACATTAAAATAGGTTTATCAAGTGTTGTAATGTCGATTCCATCTTGTGCATTCGGACCAATATTTTTAATTCCTGATTATTTCGGCACTTTTCAATGAGTACATTCCCTAGACGTGACACAAGAGTTAATAACTTATTTGAAAAAATGCTCAAAAGTACATCCTGTTGACTCGAAAAAAAAAAGTGATTACATATACGAAATCCCCAAACTTCTCAATCACATGGTATCGTGCGTCTCCATCGACGCCGATCGCACGGTTCTAGACGGCGTATAAATAGCGTAGTTTTAAGGTCAGCGTGAATTTACGACCCATGCCAACAACGATTCTACCAGATTCATTGTGGCACAAGATTTCTGTCGTCAAATCTTAGACCGATCCTCAATTAATCTCGAGTGAATGTCAACACGCCCACGCTTTTGCAGTGCGGTTCTGGGGAGCGATTGGGCGAATTGAACATATTTTTTTCTGTTGCCACTTCTCACGCCAGAGGAGAATGCCAGTAGGCGAAAGGAGTGTAGATTTTCCGACGATATGTATTGCGTTTTTAAGTTTTTTTTTTCCGAGTGTAGCTTGTAGCTGGGAGAAGCAATAAAGGAATGGGCAGCGAGGATGATTCACCAAGAACGCAATCAAGCCAAAACGCAGCAGACGTTTTAGGACCAAATATTCGACCCACATTTACCATTGTGTTTATTTTAGGAATTCTAAAATATTTCACACTCTAAATAAAATATTTGGATTTGTCAAACAATGATCTTATTCATGATTTTACATACATGAATTCGGAATAATGAGGTCTAGCTAAGTTTGTAGTTTTTATTTTTCTCGGTGTCTGGGCCTTTCCTTGAAAATAATTCTAGTCACAAACGAAACAGTAGAATCTAATCTTGATTTTTTTATGAATACTGTTCCGTGAGATTCAAAAATTGCCAGGATCTCAAAGAGTAAAGTAAATGCGTATTGATTCTAACAATCGATTTGATACATTGTATATTGGGTTTTCTCTGATTTGTGATTTTCTGTTTCAACAAAAGTTGTTTTATTCGTTTATTTATTACTATCTGACTCGGCAAACTTCGTCCCGCCCAAAATTTATTATTTGTTATCAATACCTTCAAACATCCAAGTTTTCTTACTATAAGCAAATTCATGGGTCCAATCGTTGAATTTACCTTTTACTATAAAATTCCTAGTATTTCTAACAAAAATTATCATTTTAATATCAGATCATTTTCAGACAAAATTCTCGTTCAAGATTTTCCACTTCCAAATAAAATGTTTCTCCGTTACATGGAATAAATGTTTCATACAGAAAATATGATAGAATAAAGACAGCCCTAAATCGTTAAATTCCTTCCTCGAGTTCTGTTCTTATCAACACATCCGGCGATCCTTTTTTGGTATGGATAGAAGAAGATAAAGGAGTGCGTTTCATCACATTAAAATTCATTTCCAGTTTCGAACAAAAATCAATTTCGCTAGCGCAAACATCAAATGGACTAATAGCCCTTGTAACTATGTAATTGTAGAACATATGGGAATTTTTATTTTTCGAATTTTTCATTTTCCCTTCAGAGTTTTCCGAAAATTTTCAAATGTCATGTTTGGTTGGAATTTTTTTGTTTGAAATATGTGTAATATTTTATTGACACCCCTCACCATTCCAGAGGAGGGAGGGGTGATATATCATTATAGAAACATTCCTCATACCAAAAAACCCACACATCCCAAATTGTGCTTGATTAGTTCTCGAGTTATGCAGGAGTTTGTGTTTCATTTATATGACAACCCACCCTAAGAAAGGTGGAGAGTCTAACCATCAAAGAAACATTCATTGAACCCTAAAACCTTCACATGCAAAATTTAATTTCATTAGCTTGATTAATTCTCGAATAATGCAGAAATGTGTGTTTCATTTGTATGGCAGCCCCCCCTCAGAGAGGGGTGGAGAGTCTAACCACCATAGAAACATTTATTACACCCTAAAACCTCCATACGCCTCATTTGGGTCCATTTGCTTGATTGGTTCTCGAGTTATGCAGAAATTTGTGTTTCATTTCTATGGCAGTCCTCCCTTAGACAGGGGAGTGGAGAGTCTAACCACCATAGAAACATTTACTGCACCCTAAAACCTCAATATGCCTAATTTGGTTTCATTTGCTTGAATAATTCTCGAGTAATGCGGAAATTTTTGTTTCATTCATATTGCAGCCCCACCTTAGAGAGGGGGTGGAGAGTCTAACCATCATAGAAACATTTACTATGTTTATATTGGGGTGCCAAATTACCCGCATACCGAATTTTCACTTTGGAATGAATTCTATGAAATTTGTGATTAAAATCTCGATACACTTACTCGAATTCGTTGAAGAACATCAATTTCTTGATCCAAATCAGCTTTAATATTTAAAATCGGCTCACTATTCGATTTTTAATGATTTTTCAAAAGACGCACATGAAAAATTTTCGAGATTTCAAAAACAATAAAACTTGATTTTTTTTTTAAACACGAATATTTTAGGTTTTTGGCATCTGACGTTTGTTACTACATTACTAGAACAATTTTTTTATTCACCACCAGAGTGCGCTCATTACCGCCGGAGATCCGGGTGGGTACCAAATTACCGACGGGGTACTGAATTTGTACCAGTTCCTCTAGTATTTTATCCTATGCACTCGATAGATACGTTATTTACCGCCTAAATTATCTGAATAATGAGAAAATTATGCTCTAGAAGAAAAAAAAGCCTCTTTGATGATGAATGAAATGTACAGATTATAAGGAGCCGTGACATTGTTCCGTGAATCCTGAATTCCACACAAAGCATGTTTTGTAAGCTTTTAGAAGAACTAAACACACAGACGTTATGTTCACACATTGCTTCATTTGTATGTTGAAAACAGCCGGTAACCGCCAAAAGTCAGGCGTTGTCATGTAACAAAAGTATTTCACCGTCAACTAACGAGTTTAACTGTAAAATATTCTACAGCTTATGGTTCTTGTAGGAAAATTTCGTTCGGTTTATACACAAAAATGTGCTACAACATGTTTATAGTGAATAAAAATATTGTTTTGTTAGCTGGGTCCGATAGTGATGATGCACCTCGAATAACATTTGATAGACCCATAGTTTAGAATAAGTTTTCTAACTTAGCCTTTTTCAAGACTAGAGACGAATGAACCACAAAAGATTAGATCTCTATAATCAAACTCTCTCTCTCTCTCTCTCTCTCTCTCTCTCTCTCTCTTTCTTTCTTTCTCTCTCTCTCTTCTGGTCATTCACTAGCTTCAAATGGTCCATTTGTTGACAGTAGAGATCCTGCGAATTTAATGTATTACACTAAAAAAATTTAAAAAAAACAATAATTTCAAAAACTAAATTTAAATAAAAAAAATAATTGCATGTATTTTACTGTTACAGTATCGGCACCATAAACACCGTTCATAAGTTCAGCGACCTGGCTTCCATTATCGCCTTTATAAAAGAAAAAGTGTAAAATGTACCGAATTTTCTCTTTGTTGACTTCCATTGTTAACACCCTGTAACTCACAACTGAATGGAACAAATAAAAAATAAAAGCAAAAACATTTTTTAAGTGTGAAATGTCACCATTACAATGAGCCTGAAATAGATCTTCGGTAAATAATATTCGCCCCATTAGCATTCTATGCGCATTCTCAAAAATTTTCGAAAAGCTGATCAAATTTAAAATTTTGAAATATGTCAATGATAAAATCGTTTGCATCCATTGCAATCCGGATTTCACATTTTCATAGCACATATTTCAGGCTGAACAACTCGAGAACTAATCAAGCAAATGGAATCAAACTTGGCATATAGAGGTTTTAGGGATCGATAAACGTTTCTATGGTGTTTCGACACATCTTCCCCTCTCTAAGAGGAGGCTGCCATACAAATGAAACACAAATATCTGCATAACTCGAGAACTAATCAAGCAAATGATGATACACTATGCTAAGTATTGCATGCCCATGCAGCAAAATTAAATTTCGCCCGATTTGGGGATAAAATCCCACCCGGTCTGGCAGCATTGTTTTTCTCACCGCAGATTTACATTGATAATGATATAAACATTATCGATTGCGTTGACAGATTAATTCGAAAAATACTTTTTCGTCAAAGTTGAGTTAATTTACGTAAGATAGTGTACTTAATTTCTATTTTGAATGAAAATATAAAAAAATACATTTTTCAGTGATTTCAGGACGATTCTTTCAATTTGAAAAGATAAAAAAAATGGGGTGCCAAATTTATACCCAGGCATCTCGGGTACTCGAATTTGAGTTTTTTCACTTCTATGCTCAAAGCTCCGAGCCAAATCAAGATTTTTGAAATCGGTTTGCTTGGAAATGTCCGCAATAGATCCCTTCATAAGCTGACGTAATATAAAGAAATTCCGAGCATTGGCCAAGAACTAAGTCCAAAAAACCAAAATGGGGTACCGAATTTGTACCAGTTCCTTTAACAGAAAAAGACAAATATAAATGATCTCGGCAGAGTTGGTGGATAAGTTTGGGTTTTGGTTGAAAAAAGATAAATCATTCATTGTAATTTTTCGTGTTTCATTCATCAGTGTTCAGAAACAACGAATTTCGGAATGTCTCAAATTAATTTTGCATTTATTTCCAACTAGCAGACCCGGCGAACTTAGTCCCGCTCAAAATTAATGTTTTTATATAATTCTTTAGAACATTCGCGTTTTCTTACCTAGTGAACGATAGTGGGTTCAATCGCAGAACTCTTCATCGATTGATCATCTCGTTGGCTCTTTACAATTTCCTTTTACTATAAATTTCCTGTTACTTCTACCAAAACTCGCCATTATAATATAAATGGCCTGACCGGGTAAGGAAGCAAAAAGTGCCCCCAAACCAAATCACCCGCTCTATGGAAAATATTGTATAGGGTAATTAATAAGAAATTTTGACTACTTTCTTTGAACCCCTTTTTTGCACGCCATTTTCAATAGCTTCGAGATAAAAATTTGAAAAAAAATACCTGAAGGGCATCTTATAATGGTGTATCGAGAAATATTATCAAAAAATTTTTTATCAAAAATTTAAGTACTAAAAAAATGTTGAAATATTTAAATTTTTTGGGGGATTTAGAGATTCACTGTTGCGCGATACAACAAAATATATTTTTCTGAATTTTGATTTTTTTTAGAATTTTGAGACCCATTACAGGCTTACTTCATATTCAAAAATGTATGTTTATTCGTTTCTGTATGTGTTTTTTGATATTGGGGATCCTTTCTCAGAATATTTCGAGAGCTGCGCGTTACGAAAATATCTAATAAATTATTAATATTTTTTTTATTTCTATTTTTTGTAATTTTCTAGCATTTTTTTTTAATTTTCCTAAAATCTATTATTGTATTGTATTCGTGTATTCGTCAAAGACCATGCTTGAGCTGTTGAAAAGCTATGAAAAATTTTGTTGCAATTATAAAATTAGATAATTTTTCTGAATCCATCTGAAAATGAAATGGATGGTTCACTAGCTTTGGCTAAAAACGTAGTTTTTTTTCACGACACTCTCAATAGCATGGTAAAGAAAATATTGAAAAAAATACTCATAGTAAACCTACTATGATAAAACTACTATCGAAAAGTTATTTTTTTTCGATTTTTTTCTACTAAATTGAATAATATATCAGATTTTTTTTTCATAGTAAAATGAACACAATAGAATTATTTCTTAATTATTGTATATTTTCGCATCGCGTAGTTCTTGAAATTTTCTGAAAAAGAATCACAAATATCAAAAATCACATGCGAACATTTTTAAATGGAAATTTGTATCGCGCAACACTGTTAAAATTCTGAAAAAAACACAAATATATAGAAAAGATACAAAAACACATTTCAATACGAATTAAAGTAGTAGTAAATCTCTTACGCCCCCCAACAAAATTTCAACATTTTAAATTCTTTTTAGTACGTCAATTTTTGATGAATTGTTTTATAATAATATTTCTCGATATAACATAGAAAGATACACTTTCAGTTTTTTTAAATTTAATTTTCATATCGAAGCTATCTAGAATGGCGTGCAAAACATTGAAAAGTACTTTTTTTTACCATAGATCCTGTGTTGAATCTCATAGAGGTAAAAAAATAGTCAAAATGTCTTATTTGGGTCCCTATAAAATATTTTCCTTAGAGCGGGTGATTTGGTTCGGGGGTAATTTTTCTTCTTTACCCAGCCAGGTCTTTTATTTGCGGAAATAATTTTTTTCGCTCGAGATTCTTGATTCACTCACTTGTATCACGAAACACGAGAAAGAGGAGGGGGGTCGAGGTTGTGTTACTTTATGTGACGTGGAAGGGAGAGGAGGGGGGGTGGCCGTAATCGTTACGTAACAAAATTCATTTATTATTCCTAAATAAATTCACGCCCCCCTATATGTTTGAGCAGCTGGCTTCGATTCAGGGACCGAATGAGGTGTGTTTCCTGAGCCAAGATGATACTGATAATGGACTTAACGCAGCCAGTAAGTAGGCACCAATGAATGCATCTCGAATAACGTGTTAATCTAACGGATCAGATTTGTCATAGCAACTAAACATAAGCTTATTTATTTTTTTATTTATTTCAATCTTGTAACGTAAGATATTGATTTTCTTATGTTACAATGTGGATATAGTAAGGTTATTCGATTTCGATTCGAGTACTACTAAAACTAACTGTTCTCTTTACTTGTCATCAGTTGTCTACTGAAAATTTAGTATAAGATCTCTTTTGAAGCTCGCTTTTGAATTAAGTAGGTTTATAGATGTGTGCACCCGTGGCCGAGTGGTTAGCGTCATAACTAACATGCCGGGTGTTCGGGTTCGATTCCCGTTCTGGTCGGGGGAATTTTTCGTCAAAGAAATTTCCTCCGACTTGCACTGTGATCACGCGTATTCTAGAGCTTGCCACTCAGAATGCATTCAAGGCGTGTTATTTGGCATACAAATCTTAACTAAGTACTAATAAAAATGACGCAAGTAATACTACGTTGAGACGGCGAAGTTCCTCTAGGAACGTTAGTGCCATTGAAGAAGAAGCAGAAGGTTTATAGAAGTTGACAGAGTATTCCAATTCACAAGTCCTCTGACGAAAAATGATTGACTATAATGAAGGAACTGTGCTGAGGAATTTTATAGCTTTTTGTCCGAGTGCCTCGTAATGGTACAAGCTTTTCAAAAAGGTAATTTGGAACATGGTTATTAATAATCCGAAACCGAATCATATACAAGATCTGTACTTATAAAAGTTTGTAAATAAATACCCAACTAGGTTTTATTGCAAATGTGAAACATGTGAATATCTCGATAAGCTATAAACATACCGAACACAAGCATTTAGAGCTACTCGTAACTTATGAAGTTACTAACTCAAAGCGATAGTGTAAATGAAATCACCATAGATGAAATGAGGTAGAAGTAATGCTTTTGGTTTGGGTATTATAATGTCTCGTTATCAAATTGAGACGTTTCAGAGAACAATAATTTTTTGAACATCGGCTATTTATGTGATCATCCCACTCAAAATTACTCCTAAAGACAACACCTAGGTTGTTCACACGATTGACATAAATTACATCAACATCCAACGTCATCAAGAAAAATATGTGGAGGTGTCGGATTTATTTTTGTTTTGTTATTAACACAATTTTGGTTTTGTTGTTTGGTTAACATAGCTTTGGTTTTATCGGTAGTAGATTCCGCTGGGATCAAATCTCGCGTAACTTTTGAAAAGGTCCTAAGTAACAAATGTAAACAAATCGAGTTAATGGATGCACACCATTAGTTCTCAATCATTGAACGCATTGTGAAAACAACCGTTCAAGTATCTATCCTTTTCACCTTTTTATCACCGATACAAAATATGTCCAATGTACAGATTCAAATTTTAAGCACTCAACTGTTACTTCGGACGCCACTTTCCTCTAACGTTCGATACGTCCGAAGTAACAAAGCAATCAAAACAACACGAACTCGCACTTCGGACATTTTGAGTTTTTGTTATTTTCGAATGTAGATACCGTTTTTAGTGTAATTTTACGAATGATAACAATAAAGATCTGCTTTTAGCACAAAGTGCAAGTGATTGATGCACCCGTGGCCGAGTGATTAGCGTCTCACATTGCCATGCCGGGTGTTCGGGTTCGATTCCCGTTCTGGCCGGAGGATTTTTCGTCAAAGAAATTTCCTTCGACTTGCACTGTGGTCACGCGTATTCAAGAGCTTGCCCCTCGGAATACATTCAAGGCGTGTTATTTGGCTTAAGAAATCTCAACTAAGTATTAATAAATGACGCTAATTAATGCATACGTTGAGACGGCAAAAGTTCCACAGGGAACGTTAACGCCATTCAAGAAGAAGAAGAAGCAAGTGATTGGATCGTTGTTCAGTAGTTATTTTCAAATTTTCATCGTGCAACGTAATTTGTCCAATGTACAAAGCCGTCAGTCAAAACGTCCAAACGTCTAAGATATCCCGGATCGGATATCCCCGTCCGGGATATCTTAGGTAGCCGGGATCCTGATCTTCTGCTTCATCTATACCTGTTCCTCAGAAACGCCGATGTCAACGTTTAATGATGTTTCCTTCGTTGTGTTCCCGTTTCATATCCCTCCTATCCGATCGATAAACTTTTACTTAGTCGCGGCAATACATACACACACTCTTCACAGATGCACGGGCCGAAGGTTGTGCAGTCCACTGATTATTCAACAAGAGCCAAAGGTTGTACCGCTCATGACAACTCTACACGAGCTGATGATTGCGCCAGCTAGTGACCATTCTATCCTGGATTCCTCGAGTCGAGAAAGACGCACCACGCTAGATATGGGTTACAGACTAGGGGGGCGTTGCTGATTAATGGTCAGTTGCATCCCAATAGGAAGTATCCCGTGTCGGGCACACGTAGAGAGCATCGAAGACTGCGACATACCAATTATGAGAACACTTGTAATACTAACCTCGAGTCAACCGCGAGTAATCGGTTACATATTACTAACATAGTCTAAGCAAACATTGTCAAAATATTGAACTCCCGGCCCCGTTAGGCTGACGCCATATGAGCCTTAATAAAATATATATTTTGGATAAAAAAAAAGTCCAATGTAACATTTATCGCTCGGAGGCTTCAATTTCAAACTAAAATCACATTACAACAGTTTCGATTGGTTTTCCAGAGTTATCATTGGCTGATAGTGGTGAAAGTAGTAATAAAGATCGATTCCTTTTGAAACAATTCGCGAAACAATGTTCCGGTCTTTAACTTCGTTTTTCTCGAGTTGATGTGAATGTTACATAGGACCTTTGCAAAAGTTACGCGAGAAATCATAACTTTGTGAAGATCATGATTCAATTTATTTCCAATGGTAGACAATTCAGTGTTGGTAATTGCACCTTTATAAATTCGAACAACAACAGCATCAGATGACAACCACGGAAGGGAGATCATGTATGTAAAGTGAAAAAAGTAAGGGTCCAAGTACCAATTCTTGAGGAACTCCTGATAAAATTGGTTGGAAAGCTGACAACATACCACTACCGGATACAGCTTGACATCTGTCAGTTAGATAACTTCCAATAAGGCTTGCAGCTTAGCTAGAGAAAGCATATAGTGCTATTGATTTGTCAACTAATTTGCAATGCGCAACACGATTGAAAGCATTAGCAAAGTCGACTAGGAGTAGAATAGTTACGCTATTTTTGTGTAACATTCGTCTATTTTTAAGAGTGCAATCTGGGTACTATATTCACTTCATCCTGTTTTTTTTATCAATTCGTTTATTTTTACAGGCTCAGTTACTTAAGTTTAAAGGAGCCGAATTCTTAAATATAATTTTAAAACTATATATATATATATATATATATATATATATATATATATATATATAAACAATTTTCTTACATCTATGGTTAGTAAGGTGGAAAACCGATTACTCGCGGTGTACTCGAGTTTAGGAGGGTGACATATTTTTAGGAGAAGGATGGGATATAAGGAAATTGTAACAATGTTGATGAACACTCATTTCTTAAATCTATTCGTATATCTATAGTGTATTTACATTTCAACTTATTCTACAATTTATAGCAAGGGGACGAATTACCCGCAAAGGAAGGAAAGGAGGGTATAAGGATGTAGGGACAATCACACACGAAGATCTATAGTTTTAAGGAAAACATATATATGGGACATGTAATCAAGGTCTAACCGAGCCAACACATCTCTCACCGGCAGATTGGGCTGTCTTCCTCGGGCCCGAAGGGAATTTTCTAAATTCGATCTGGCGACCAAATACACCTCGCACGACCAAACAATGTGCTCGATGTCGTGATAACCACAAACGCAGAGATTACTGCTGGCGAGATTGAAACGAAAGAGTAGTGCATCTAACGAACAGTGATTGGACATGAGTCGGGAGAAGGTGCGAATAAAATTCCGACTCAAGTCTAGACTTTTGAACCACGGTTTGAGGCAAACCTTAGGGATAATCGAGTGAAACCACCGGCCCAATTCATCTTCATTCCACTTGCGTTGCCAGTTAGCGATGGTATTTTTGCGGACTAAAGAATAAAATTCATTGAAGGCGATTTGACGCTGATGAATATCGCCTTCAATTGCACCTACCTTTGCTAATTAGTCAGCCCTCTCATTACCCGGAATGGAGCAATGTGAAGGGACCCAGATAAAGGTAATGACATAACAGCGTCTGGATAAAGCACTCAAAATTTCTCGTATTCTCTCAAGGAAGTACGGCGAGTGCTTTTCCGGCCTCACTAAACGGATAGCTTCGACAGAGCTAAGACTATCCGTTACGATGTAATAGTGTTCAACAGGTCGTGAGGCGACGCTGTCCAGCGCCCAATGTATTGCTGCCAATCCAGCAATATACACTGAGCAAGGATTCTGAAGACTGTGTGAGGTGCTAAAAAATTCGTTGAACACTCCAAATCCTGTGGACTCGTTTATAGTGGACCCATCAGTAAAGTACATATTATCACAATTGATACCCCCATACTTTTCATCGAAGATCGTTGGAGCGGTCCTCGATCGTTGGTAATCTGAATATCCATGGATATCTTGCTTCATGGACAGATCAAAATGCACAGATGAATTGATGTAGTCAGGGAAACAAACACGGTTGGTTCATCCTGTTGACACATGAAGATATTTGGCCTTTAAACAATTTCTCAAAGATCTTCGAAATAGCAGATAAAACACTGATAGGTTTGATATGAAACCCCCGATTTTCTTATCAATCGGAATAATTACTGAACGTTTCCATTCACTGGGAAAACTCTTAGTGTTTATAATGCATTGAAAAGTTGCGTAAGCAATACAATCGAACTGGAATAATAGTTTTTGAAAATTTTATGGAAATTTTATCCAGTTCCACAGCGTTAGATTTTATTGATAACAATAAGTTGATAATTTCATAATCAGCTATGGGCTGAAAACAACAGCCGTTAGCATTAATTCCATGATGAACTCTGTTATCGTTACTAGTTGAGAAGTTTGACGGAAAATAATGGTTCACAGCTTCAACGGAGTGGTTACATATTGTAGAAGGTGTTTTTTTATCTGAAAATCCATGATATTTAACATTGTTCTATAGTTCCTTATATGGATGATCTAGATTTAGTCTCCGCTTATCGAAATTGATTTTTGTTCTAGATATCAATCAATTAACTTTATTTCCAAATTGCCTGTATACAGCTAAAAACTCTAGAGATTTCCTTTGTTTTCATTTTCGATAAGCAAGATCTCTTTCGATAATTGTCTTTTCAATAACCTGATTGAACCACGGATTCTTACGGAACTTCCCAAATTCGAGAGGGAAGCATTGATCATGGAGTCCTATAAAATAATAATTGAAAAAATAATAACTCGCCAGGAATCAAAATTCAACGGAGCAAAAATTAAATTATATTTTGATATTCCTGGCATTGATATTTGATATTTGAGAAGTATCAGTGAGTAGATGATCAATCAGAGAACATTTTGTGGGTGCAATAGAACAGTTTTTTATAGCAGGATGCAAAATAAAGCTTCATGCCGGTCATGCCGAAGCAGTTGAATACAGTGGTCCAATGTCCGTTGCAGTTCGTTCAGGAAGGCACTGTTCTTCGAATGCATTGCCTGAAGCTGCCTGCCTGAGCTGCCTGAATTTGGGAATTATTCGGCATCAGAGAATAATCAAGTCAGTTCATAAGTTAATAATTAATGTGGATGGAGGACCAGACGAAAACATTCGTTATGAAAAGATCATAGATATTTTCGATCGAATCTCGATGCAATATTCGTTTGCCAAATATGCTCCAGGACGCAGTTCTTTCAACCGAGTTGAACGTCGAATGGCACCTCTTCCCTGTGAGGGATCTCACTTGGATAAAAAATTCAAAACAAGCGACACGGAACTGGAAACGAAACATTTTGAATATGCAGTGGTAGCTGCTGTGTGGAATAACCTAGCGTTCGTTGAATATCCCGTCAAAGCAGAATAAATGCATGTTATCCATGAGCTTAATAACATGTAGTTTTATCAACTGCCCCTGGATTTAATGGATCGAAGTGTTTTGAGTTTGCTGGTTACAGTATTATTTCAGGTAAGATACGCATTTTTTCCTTTCCTATTCGAAGTATGGTTTGGTGGTGTATAACATCATGGAATGGGTCATCAGATTGAATATATTGAAACTGAATATAAAAGAAACGGTTATAGATGATGAATTGAAATCAAAATAACATTCAAATTCCAATGCAAACGCACAAACCATCTTCAAATCAAACGCATCGCAAAGTCGCCCCAACATTGGCATGTAAATGTCAAAGCCAATCAAGTAATTTACATCGCCATCAAAAAACTCGCGGAACTCGCCACTATCGCACATTTTGCTGAATTCATGTTGATGCTCAAGTTCCTTTTTGTTTCATGCTAATCGACCGATCGCCCTTCTCCACCGGTGAACTGTAAGGCGATAACTTTTTACAACGACAAGCTGCTGCTGTCCGAAAACCAGTCCAGCAAACATTGGCAACCCAAAGGCGTTGGCGAACCTGATTTAAGAACGCACTCTGCGCCGTTGCCGAATCTACCAGCGCCAGAGGCAAGAATGTTTGAAAGTTACATATGTGCGTAAGATAGTCTACCCAAGCAAAAAAAAGGAAGAATATTCCCTTCCTGGCAGCGACAGAGCAGATGAATGGTATTATATAACACAGCTCCGATGGTATAGTAGAAGATACAAATGAACGAACTTCACAGTCAACAAGTTCTCATTGTTCTTCCACGCCGCTTGTGAGGAATAATTTGTTGACTTCAATCATATGTATTAATTGTATTCAATAAAAATAAATTGGAACATTCATTTCATTTCAGACAGAACTAAAATTAATTATGTGATATGAAACGGAGGGAATATTACATATTTTCTATGTTGTGAAAAATCGGGTTGTAAGGATGATTGCACTTTTTACATACAACCACGCATTTACAACATTTGAGTCTGTTGGTTTCTATACTACTACTCCTAACATGCACACTGAGTCGCCATTATTCTTATCATCAATTCGCAGTTCTTAATCTCGCCAAGCAAGTTTCGCGTTCTTAATTTTTTTTTGTTTCTTCGCGAGTTGACATGTTATAGAGCTTCATTTTATGAGTTTCATGAACGCTTCGCATGGCAGCGACAACAACAACAACAAAAAAGGGCTTCCGTCAGCGACTTCATCGAATTGATGGGAAACGATCGGTTCTGATTAGAATGGTTTGCAGATGTTGATCGTTAGTGTTGAAGGGATTTTTATTAGTTTGTTTGTTTCGACTTCAATTACGAAGCTGAAAACACTAAATACGAGATATATTTTATTAATATAGTCTGTTGCAGAGTCTCTTATTAGCTCTTATTACACTTGAACTTGAGTACACATTTGACATTGATCGTATAATTTTAAGTTAGTCTCAATTTTTTTATTCTAACTAAATAAAGCGTTGAAGTAACGTGTAAATTATGAATATTCTCCCATCCAAATGTGATAGAATACATATAGAATTTCATCAGAATCTATCAAATGAAAAAAAAGTTGAATCTTGACGCATTGAATAATTCACTATATTTTAAAGTTGATTGCTATTTATAAATCACAAAATTTGACTTGATAACGACCTTCTTCGTCGTCTCAATCACATCTTCACGTTAGAAGATGCGGCAGCTGTGCAAAGTCAACAGATCAAACGATCATTATCATATGCGTGACAACTCAAACAAAGCGTTGGTGCAGAGTATCTCAGAGTTTCAGCATTTCGTCAATATATTTTCACTTGGACTTCGCGTTCCGCGCATTCGTTTCTCGCGCCAAAAACGCACGGACGCACGCACTTAAACACACACACACACACACACACACACACACACTTTGGTCGCTAAGATGCGCCGCAACATCACAATTGCTTTGCTTGGCTTCCCGAGAATCTCCCATCGGAGGATACCGTTCAGCAAAGCATCTCACGATCGTTAACGAGACGCACTCGCACAATCTTTGCCTCGAATATGATCATTGCTAAAAAATGCGATCGGCCGGCGGAAAAGGGGACGTCTCGAGCAACAGCAGAAAAATAACTTACTGTAAATGTGCGTTCCATGTGCGTACGAATTGCATTTTCAACTTTAGGATGAAAATTTGTTTTCCCATGTCAATTTGAAAAAAACATTGTCTCAATAATATGGCCATACTATTGTACAATGTAAAAACCCTCTTAAATGTATTTGAGAAATATCCACAAAACATACGTCAACCGTTTTGTATATAATCAACATATTCATTCGAAAAATTAGGAAGAAACTATCCGAAATTTTTTAATAGTCATGTAAAATTGTACGCTTTAATATCACTCCGCCTATGTTTCTTTTTTTTTGGTTTCTAAATCTGTTTGTTCAAAATTTAAAATTTTAATTTGTTGTCGTAGGCTAAAAATTGGAGTAGAAATTGACATATTGACATATCGAGAAAAACTTTGAAATAATACGTTTTTCGATTTTCTTTGTAGTTTTACGTTTTCATTTCATTTCATTTCATTTCATTTCATTTATTCATTTATTACTTATAGCGTAAGGACAATCCTTTTAACTTGCTACAATTAGTTCGCCTGAGCTTGAATTCAACGTTTCTGCGTTATTTAGAGACTTTTGCAATTATAATTCCACGAGATAAATAATTATTTTATTTTATTGCTGATTTCTTGCGTTTAACCATGCCACACATTCGCGACGGAACTTAGTTATTGAAGGAATAAGCTTAATATCAGCTGGTAGTAGGTTCCAAAATGTGATGCCTTGTACAAATAGAGTTTTTCGATAATGAGACGTGCGAGAACGAGGTAATAAAAAGTTTCTTGTACGAATGCTTTGAGCAGGCTGTAATTTTTCGAATAAGTACAATGGTGATGCTGTATTCATAATTTTGAAAATGGTTATACACGATCGCAATTTATGCAAATCGTCAAATCGGCAACCAATTAATTGCTGTTGGATATGAGTAACTCTGCAGAATCTGGATAAGTTGAACACGTATCGAACATAGCAATTAAGGGCAATACGTAGTCGATTCAATGCCATAACAGATGCATTCAAAAGAAAAACGTCACCATATATGAAATGTGGTAGTAATAGGGATTTGAATAATTTCATTTTGATAACTGTAGGTAGTTTGCTAGAAGAGATTCTTAGTAACCTTAGCCCATTGTAGATTTTTGTACATTGTGCGGCTATGTGACTCTCCCATTCAAAATTATTCTGTACAAGAAAGCCAAGAACGGAAGCTTTGGTGTCGTTGCCAAGTTTTATGTCAGGATGAATGGTCACATAAAGATTTCTTCTCATAAGCATCACTTTGGTTTTTGATGAATTGATGGGCAGTAAATTTCCTTCAGAACAATTCATTATTCTAGATTATTCTCGTTACTCGAATTACTTAACGGGGTATCAAAGGTACGGTTCGATACCCACATTCGATAGGCAATATTTCTTCCAATGATAGCCTGAGCTATTTCGCTGGTAAACCATGGATAACGCATAGGTTTACAATAGTGAATAGGATTAAAATTGTCATATAGTTTAACTAAAGGGTGTGTCACACCAAATTGCATCACGGAAAAAACGCTGTAGAAATTTAATTTTTAGGAATTATATCTTCAGCTTTCGCTTATAATCAGATAAGAGTGTATAGATCACGTTGGCCATGCTTCACTGTCAATTTTTCGTAAATTTGGAAAAATGTCGTCGAACGAAAAAGAGCGTCGTGAATTAATCCTGTGCACTCATTTCGAAAATCCGGAGTTGTCACATCGGGACATCGGTAAGATGCTGGAAATCGTCCAATCCACGGTCAGCAGAGTACTAAAACGATACTTCGAGAACCTAACCATCGACCGGAAGGTGAAGAACGGCAAAAATGGATTCTCCGTCAGTGAAAAAGATCACAAGCGCGTAGTTAAGCAGTTTAGACGTGATCCGAGAAGTTCGGTCCGGGATGTCGCCAATAAGCTGAATTTGTCAAGTTCATTCATCCAGCGGACCAAGCAGCGGGAGGGCCTGCGTACATACAAGGTTCAGAAGGCTCCTAACCGCGATTAAAGGCAAAACATGGTGGGGAAGACGCGAGCCCGGAAGCTGTACACCGAAATGCTGACGAAGCCGCATTGCCTGGTAATGGACGACGAAACCTACGTCAAAGCGGACTTTCGTCAGCTGCCGGGCCTGTTGTTCTTCTCCGCAGAGGACAAATTCAGCGTTCCGGAGGAGATTCGAAACTATCCAAGTTTGCCAAAAAGTACATGGTGTGGCAAGCGATCTGCTCTTGCGGAAAGCGGAGCGCCCCCTTCGTGATGACCAGCACGGTAAACGGGCAGGTTTACCTTAAGGAGTGCCTACAGAAGCGCTTACTACCACTATTGAAGCAACACGAGGGCCCGACCATCTTCTGGCCGGATCTCGCTTCGTGCCACTATTCAAAGGACGTGTTGGAGTGGTACGAAGTCAACGGGGTCACCTTCGTGCCAAAGGAAATGAACCCGCCCAACGCGCCGGAGCTTCGCCCAATAGAGAAATATTGGGCGTTTATGAAGCAGGCCCTCCGGAAGAACCCAAAAGTTGTCAAGTCGGAGGCGGACTTCAAGAGAAAATGGATTTCTGTTCAAAAAAAAACTAAAACCTGACGTTGTACAGAACCTTATGGACGGGGTAAAGAGGAAGGTGCGAGCATACGGGCTTGGGCTCGAAGTATGAATAAAAAGAAAATGCCAAAAGTTGTTTAATAGTTTTTATTTCACTGTTTAAAATTTTCAAAAGGATCGGTCTACTTGGCGAATTTCTACAGCGTTTTTTCCGTGATGCAATTTGATGTGACACACCCTTTAATATATCATTGAATAAATCAACTGCTATATTTGGATCATCAATGCTCTCAAATAATGACCAGTTAACCAAATTGACTGCATTCAAAAGTTCACTCGTATTTACATTTTTATAATCACGGTAAGTATAAACCTCCGATACTGGAGCGCGGGACACATCAAGCGATGCGAAAATAATGTCATGATTTGAAAATACAGGAGCAGACACCTGATGACAGGTGCCCACAAAATTCAAATTGGATGAGAAGATCAAATCAATTTGGGAACAACCGTTGGAATGGTAGTGCGTGGGTTCGGTGTTGATGCAGTTTAAACCATAATTGCTAGTCACGCTTAGTAATTTAGAAGTTTTTGTACAATTCTTTTTAAGGTCAGTATTAAAATCACCTATGATAACGGTGTTGAGGTAATTCAAAGAAAACTCAGTGAGCTTATCGGATAGAATTTCAGAACAATCTGAATTAGGAGGGTTGTAAACCGTAGCTAACAAAAATGTATCATTCATGTATCCCACTTCAAGGAATAAATATTCCGAACGATTGGAATAAAGAACTTCTGCAGAAAATTCAGATGAACATAACACTCTACATGAAATTTCATTTCTATAGTAAATAATAATGCCACCTCCGCGGCTGTACAATCAATCGTGTCTTATCAGATTATAACCTTCAACAGCAATTAATCCATCAGCTATTTCACTGGTAAGCCAAGTTTCTGTAACATAAATAACATCAATTTTACTATTCGAAAAACACATCTTAAACTCGTCAAATTTGGTTAATTGGCGCGCACACATACTCTGTATATTGACGTGACAAATGTTTAGCTTGTTAGAGTCCAACGCACAATTCATCACAACTCGAGGAATACATGAACTCTCCCTATTCGTACGGGCATCGTTTTGATGTTTAGTATTTTATGAATAGTTTTCCCACATTCAATACGTTTGCCTATTGATTCATTTGGAACTCAAATGCCAGCTTTTGGCAACAATGAATTGATCGGTTTTAGGTATTTGCTTATTTTTTCCTTGTTCTTTGTCCTCAGTTTCAAAATTATTATAACCAAATTGTGTAAATAAATAAATGATGAGTTTCCGCTGCACTTTTCTTTGCATCCAAAAGCTGCACTATAGCCCCTATTTATGTTTGTTTGGAATGAAATTCAAAACTTTATCTTAAACCTCAACCTTAAAACGTATTCGACAACTAACTCAAAGTAGTGTCAAATGTAAGTATTGTCTAATGCACACGCATAATTAGGGATACAAGCGAACCTACTAAAAATAGAGGGATTAAATTAGTACGCCAAATACAGTACTTCTAATAGGAATGATAGGATTTTGATAGCTCATAGAAACCATTTTGGATTTAGTTAATTTGACTTTGACAGTCATTTGTTTTCAGTCGGACTTGCCCTTCTTTTATTTCACGCTTCCACAACGTTTGAAAATTGTTCAAATTTTTCACGAAAATTGAAGAAGTTCTGTTGCTACTCGGAGAGCTATGTCAACAAACGAAAGACTTTACTGTTGTGATTCAAACCCACAAATAATTCATAAATCACTATTACACTCAAAGAAACTCACGGTTCGGTGCGTATTTTGATACAGTGGTATCAGAGGACCGGACTCCTTAAAAAAATCGGAAGATCAAACAGTTATGAGCAATTTCAAATGAAGCGACAAATGACAAAACATGTGTGTTTTTGAATCGAATGAAAGTTTGTATTCCGTTGGGGTTGGTGAAAGTATGAGTAATCGGGAATTTATGGACTTAAGACGTATCGATTTCAGTAAGAGAAATATTTTATAATTTATATCTCAAAAACTATGAGTCGTACCGAAATAGTGTCTTAGAAAGAGTTTTAGAGTATTGATGTTTAAACATAAAAAAATATACACTGAGAAAAAAAGTAGTTCCCCTTTTTTATTTACGAAAAACAGGAAGTGGGTTATATCTGTGGTGTAACCGCAAGGGTGACGTAGGATTATCGTTTATTTAGTGATCATTTGTTTTTAGTTGCATCTGAATCAATTCTGAATGAATGAATAAATGAATATTTGGGGGACTTCGAAAACGAGAGCGTTACGTTGAAGGCACAATATTCAGCAAAAGAAGTAATCACACGAAAGTTGTATAATACATAATACATTGATTATATTGTGATATGATTTGTATTCCATTTCCAATAGACAAAATATCTGTCATCAAATCAGTCTACATAATTTTTGCGTTTGCTCAACCTTTCTCACAACACCCATTTCTCATTTGAGAAATTGTTGCGTAAACATCGTTTGCCACTGCGCGTAGAGCGAGAATTCCTTCTTGAGATTCATTGCACCTATAATAAATTGCCGAAAGACGTGGTCTTACGTTGATCGCACTTGATTGAAAAATCACAAAACCAAATGTATTTGGTCGCAGTATTATATGGATAGAAAACATAATAAACTCTTTCGCTTGAATGTAATTTTCAACTCCAAGGGAACTGGCAGATTATTTTTCAGCGACGATAACATCTTTCCAGATTCTCCTCGATATTCGAAGCCCGCCAGTGGCTAATGCTAACTCGATAACCACCTGTTCATTGCACTTGATTGAAAAATCACAAAACCAAATGTATTTGGTCGCAGTGTTATATGGTTAGAAAACATTAAAATAAACTCTTTCGCTTGAATGTTTTTTTCAATTCCCAGGGGAACTGGCAGATTATTTTTCAGCAACGATGACATCTTTCTGGAATCTTCTCGATGCTGGATGGCAACCAAACGAAAATAGTTCCGCACGTGTATGTGTGTATGGTGGCTGCTCCGATGTTCTTTAGCGGAACCGTTTGCGGCATCACTCTTCTCCTGATGGATTCCCTTCTGGCCTAAGGTGCACAAACAGGCTCTTGGTGACACCGTTCATCCGCGCTTTCATGATGAGTGAAGTTAGCTTCACCACAACAGCGACAACATGCTCCAATCGCTGTTCAATTATAACTGAGTAGATTTCCGAGCGGCGCTCGCTTATATACCGATTGGTGATTTCGATAGCCTGTTTTGAAAGGCTATTGAAACAAGTTTCTGAATGAAAAAGTAACAAGTATATAACGCGTAGACATTTTATTATTCGAATGAAGTGTTTATCATACCATTTCGTTCGGTTGTTTAGGAGCTATTAACGCTCAAAATCTCGGTCCCCGCCTAACGCTTTCGTTTTCGAAACTTTGATTTTACGCCCCGGTATAGAAATGAAAGGCGTAGTCCTATGTCAAAAAACTTTAATTTTCAATATTGTTTTGATTGTGCCACACGAATAGTATGGATCGCTAAATGTCACGAGTTCAATTCTCACTCCCGACATTCTTCCAAAAATGGCAGTAAAAGTGACGAACCTGCCAAAGTGTGTCGAAAGTCACTACAGGTTATCGATTATCCGGAGACTCGATTATCCAGAGACTCGATTATTCAGAGACTCAATTATCCGGAGTTCGATTATCCGGAGTTTTTGATTTTTAGTTTTCGGAAATTTTGAATAATTTTTATAATAATTCCATATTGAATAGCCAATATGGGTATCAAATGAAAGGGCTTGACTAGCAGAACACAGTTATTTATGCAAAATGCAAATCCTAGATGGCGGCCACTACAAAATGGCGGATTAATTATTTTCTCAAAACCCATCAATATGAGCATCGAATGAAACATGATCATGAAAAATCCAAATCCAAGATGGCCCAGTTTCCAAATAAACAATTATTTTTTAATTGATTCATTCAGCTTGCCCTGTTTGTATGTAGGTTTGAGTGTTTGTAGGGCTGTCCCACATTAATAGAAAATTGACCCCATTGCTGTTGATTGTTTGATCTGAAATTTGGAACATACCTTTAATTCTACTGTCATTATAAAACTACGTATTCATTGATCTTGAAAAATTTAATTTGGCCACCGCAAAAAAATGGTTGAAAGGCTGTACTTAGAGAATACACTATGGACAACACAAGTTCTAAAAGGTCGCCGCCGCAAAATGGTCGATTATGTATTTTTTGCAATCTCCTCAATATTGGTATCGAATGAAATGATTTGACTAATAGAATACAGTACATCATGAAAATATTCAGAAGAAAGTTAGGTAAGAAATAAACATTAAAAAAATGTTGAATGGTTTTATTGTAGAGAAGTTTACTAATGATACAGATAATTTACTAAAAACTAGAAAATAATAAGGCAAGTAGTTATCAGTTCCTTCATTAATCTAGGCAATTATGAGACTAAAATAAAATCGTGAGGTATATGATGAAACAATTAACTGTGGATTATGGAAATCCAACGTTTATTTCTTACATAATTTTCTTCGGAATATTTTCATGATGTACTGTATTCTGTTAGTCAAATCATTTTATTTGATTATTTGATATTGATATTGAGGGGATTGCAAAAAATACATAGTCGACCATTTAGTGGCGGCGACCTTTTTGAATTTATGTTGTTTATTATGTTTTGTGTTCTCCAAGTCAAGCCATTCAGTCATTTTTTTAGCGGTGGCCAAATTGAAATTTTCAAGATCATGGAATACGCAGTTTTATAATGACATCAGAGTTAAAGGTGTCTTCCAAATTTCGGATCAATCATTCAAAAGGAACAGGGTCAATTTTCTATTAATGTGGGACAACCCTACAAACATTCAAACATACATACAAACAGGTCAAGTTGATTAAAACTAATATATTTAGAGAGTAATTAGTTATTTGGGAAATGCGGCCATCTTGGATTTACATTTTTTCAAATAAACGTATTCTACTAGTTAAGATCTTACATATTGATAGGGTTTTGGGAAGACCCATCTTATTCTTCTTCTTGAATGGCACTAACGTTCCGGTGGAACTTTTACCTTCTCAACGTAACATTACTTACGTCATTTTTATGAGAAGTACTTGTTTGAGATTTCTATGCCGAATAACACGCCTTGAATGTACTCTGGCAAGGCAAGCTCTAGAATACTCGTGACCCAAAATTTGCCCCGGCCAGAACGGGAATCGAACCCGAATCCCCGGCATTATAGTGTGGGACGCTAACCACTCGACCACAGGAGCACCTAAAACCCATATCGATGGGATTTTGAGAAAATATGTACATAATCCGCCATTTTGGATTTTCAGGATCATGTAATACGCAGTTTTATAATGACACCAGAGATAAAAATGTGTTCCAGGAAGGGATTTAAATTTCTATTAATGTGGTACAGCGCTACAGACAAAGTTATAAAGTTACAAAGTCACAACCATACAAACGGGCCCAAGCTAGATAAAACCGTTTAATAAATAAGTGCGAATCATAATTATATTACGTTTACTGAGAGAAAATTCGTTTTTTTTATGATTCGGATTATCGAGTCCGACCTGTATAACAGAGAGAAAAAAAGAATACTATGGATAAAACGCCAGTTTGAGCAGAAAGTTTCAACATACCAAAATAACATCTTTACATTCAGTTTTGAATGCGTTGCTCTGACGCCACTTTTAACCCGGGAACAATGCTCGAATTCACAAAAAACAATTGACCGATCGGAAAATGTTACCAATAAGTCGTCCACGATTTATCAGTCATCCTGCTAGTAACCAGATGGCAGCGGCAGCGAGGCTTTCCAAATGGCCTTTCTCAAATCCCAGTATTTAGTTTAGTAATCAAAATTGGCCGCTTTGCTAGGGGCGTATGAACTGGGAAAGTATGAGAATCTGAGAAAGCTTCTATAATTCAAAACATCACCATCATTACACCAATAAATCCGTACACGCCCATCGAAGCAAAAAACGTAAAAATCAATTCGCTTCTGATTATTTCGGATATTCTTTTAGAATGCATCGAAATTTTTGAAATAACTCTTTCGTTGAAAGTTTTAGTGGTTTTCGGGATAACATTACACGCGATTTGTGTCTTTATTACCGATGCACATAACGCACTCTGTACGCATCGCGAATATTCATCTCATGCTGAACATAGTGCGGCCCGAGGCGATTACATTTTTATACCCTCACCACCGTTATCTATTTGATGACGCATAAAATTAAAAATTCGTGCGTGGGATTCAATCATACCCAACCAATCTCCACATAACGGTATGAAAGCCAACGCGGTATGTCCTACTTAATATTTTTCTTTTGCCTTACTTCTACCTATCAGTGCCGGCTCTGTACTACGCTTATTCCGCGCATATTTTGAGAATGCATTCTGAGGCGAAACATTCCACGGGATCGTTCAACACGGTTTCAAAATAGAAACTGAGGTTGGCCAGGGCGATCACAATGTTTATAGTGCTTTCACGGCCATTCGACGACATGCATCAACCGCTGATCAATCTTGACTCCGACAGACTTTCATATTTATAGATGTTTGTGATTTCAATAGTTGCTTTCAAATCAGTTTTTGAGCTATGGAAAAGTTGAATGAATAAGTAACAAACATTATACACCTTTCATTTTTCGAAAGTGATTGTCATATCACTTCTTTCAGCAGGCAAAGAGGTATTAACGCTCAAATCCTTGCACCCCAAATGAAATGCTCTAGGTTTCGAAATTCGAAACTTGCACTCCAGTACAGATGCAGACATAATGTGGTTCAAACCCGGAGAAGCACTCTTCACCAGACGGTACGAAAATAGACGAGGGGTCTCCATCGAATAAAATTCCAAAATTACTATGTGCGATATTCTTTCTTCATTTGTATCAAGCAAAACAGGAATGTCTGGCATCAGCATTGACAAAGACTACTGTCTTCTAGCTGGGGCAAAACTGTGAGTTGAATAATGAAGATGATGGTTTGGATTATAGAGGCATTTTTCAGAAACGGTGCCAAATCAGAAAACAGAACACGTTTTTATGAAATGTATCGTTCGTGTTACGAAACATGTGGATAGAGAAAATATTGCAGTTTAAGCTCCGCCCGTTTTAACTTTATTGACTTTAAACAAGCTGTTTCATTTCGCGATTTCCCAGCACTCACGATTCATCAGATATTCAGCTAGCGAACAGGCGTCAACGAGATTTTCTAAATGGCTTTTCTTAAGACCGAGTGTAAAATTTAGTTTTCCAAATTGGCCTTTTTCGAGGCTGGAGGCGAATGAAATAATTGTTTTTTTTTTTGATAAAATTTATGATATCGACCTGTATATCAAAAATGCTTGAAATCAACATTATCTATTTGCAATATTTTGCCGCATATTTTGAATTTTACGGAACAATTTCATAGTTCCTTCATCTACAAATTGTAAACAAACCAATCTGTCGCAGATAGATTCGGACGAATTATGTAGCAGTGTATCGAATCCAATCGAGTGTCAAATCGAGCGAATAATGAAAATCCTTTGACTAGTGCCACTCGCGTTGGAAGGTAATCCACATCGAACGGATTACCTTCCAACACGAATATTCGACGCTCGACATTGGAGGTTCGTAGTTCGTCCATCGACCACACGATGCGGAAGTGTCCAATATTCGGGGATGTTCGTAGCATCGTGTGGCGCCGGCTTAAAGCAGCGGTACTCAACCTTTTTTCATAGGAGCCATAAACACGTGTTAGTCATGATGTCGCGGGCCGCAAAGAAAAAAAGATAAGTGAAAAAGGGTCATGTTCAAGACACGACCGCACTGTCAACATAGAACTACAAAATTATTGCCGGCGAGTACAAAAATTGAAGAAATTTAATAATAGAACTCTTTGAAACAAATATTTGATAGCAATGGCAAGGGCCAACATATGAATTCTTTCACTGAGTGAGAAGGGCGAACGCTTCGCGAAGAAATTTGATTAGATTGTCGAATTAATTCTAGGCATCAACATGTACTGATTGTTCGCTGTCTAGAGCACTGAAACTGGAATACTGAACTTCTTGAATATCTAAGTAGTTTTCCAGTATCTCCTAGCAAAATTACATCTCCAACGCAGAACGAAGCATCTCAGCAAATGTAGAACGAAAACAGAAAATCCGAACCGAACCTGTTATGGTGGCTGCGGAGGCGAAAGCAATACCATCGAAATAAAATTTAAACTTTAGTTTTTCACCGAATAACACAACTCTCAACGTTGGAAAATACCTTACATCACTTTGAACCCGAAAACAATGAAATCAGGAAAGTTGAATGATCGATTGAAAAAATCACAAATCAGTCATTCACGATTTATCAGTCAACCAAGCAGCAAGACTTTCACAATAATATTTCGCAACACCGGCTTGTTTAGTTTGGTATTTCGAATTGGTCTTTTTCAAGGCTAGAGGCGAATAAACTGAGAAAGCTTAAACCCTCTACAATCCAAAACAACATCTTTACACTAAAAAATACAAACACACTCATGAATTCACAGAAGCTCTCTTCGGGCAAACATAAATGTTTAATAGATTTTAGAATGCATCGAAAACCTGAAATAACTCTTTAGTCGAACGTTTTAGTGACCCTGAAAAGGACCGATGGTTTTGTGTTGTTTTGTACACGCTGCTGAAAATGATTGATTCTAGATTCATTCTTGTTCTCGCGAGAACAATACACGCACTCAGAATAATACACGTAACGCATTTAGTATGTACCGCGGTAGTTTTATCGTACATTACATACATTACATACATTACATACTACATATTTGTCCCACACTACCGTTATCTATTTGATAACGCATAACGCTTAAAATCAACAATTCGTACAATCACCACAGTATGAAAACCGACGATATACCTCCTATTTAATATTTCTCTTCTGCTTTCATCCCGCTCTACACTATGTCTGCTTCTTGCATATTCTCAAGATGCATTATGTGGCAAAAAAAAGTTCAACACAGTAGCAAAATAGAAACTAGATTGGCCAGGGCGAGCACAATATTTAGAGAACCGCATCGACAAATCTTGATTAAGATGGACTTTCAAGCAGGTACTCATATTTATACATTTTTGTGATTTGAATAGTTTGCTTTCAAAGCAGTTTTGAGATATTGAAACAAGTTTTTGGGTCAATTAGTAAACAACATTACTCATACACTTTTTATCTTTCGAATTAAGTGATTGACATACCCCTTTGTACCACTGACAAAGAGGTGTTAACGCCCGTAACTTTGCACCCCAAACGTAACGCTCATGTTTTAGAAATTGTAAACTTCACCCCAGTACAGATTCAAATATAATGTGATGCAAAATACAAAGGCACTCTTCACCAGACTGTACAAAAATCGACGCGGTGCCCCATCGAATAAAATTGCACCATATAGCGCGATATACATCATTCATTCTTTCTCAGAATCCAAAACCATTGTGTGTGAAATCAGCATTGAGAAAGACTGCTGTTTGATAGCTGGAGCGAAACGACTTGAATGATGATGATGTTTTGAATTATAGAGGTTTTTAAATTCATCAGTTCATTCGCCTCTAACCATGAAAAAGACCAATTTGGAAAACCCATCTAAACAGTCGGACTTGAGAAAGGTTATTCGAAAGACTCGCTGCAGTCTGGTCGCTAGCTAGATGATTGATGGATTGCGTATACTGTGTTTTGAACCGTAAAAGAAAAGAAGAATAAAACCCAATTGGTGAAGAAAAGAGAAAAGATGGAATTTTAGTTCTAAATTGATTTTTTTTTCCAGTGTAACACTTCGATTAAAATCTTTCTATGATTTTAATGAAAACTCATACAAATTCCCATAAGTCAAATATAAGACGATTTTTTGTTGGAGTTGCTGCAAAGCACCTTTACATACTAAATTTTACCGAATCTCGTTACGAAACTTACGACTGTCTTCTGGAAAAGGTGAAACTTCGGTGTCCTTTTTTATTAATAAGCTATAGACGAATTTTATGCCAACTCGACTGGCCGTTGGCAGCACCATCTCAGATAGCAGTGAAACGTTGTGGGTGTAAACACATGGGTCATTGAAGCAACTTTGCATACTTGAAATATTCGAAAAATAATTAGACTACTTTTTGGAAAAAGCCAATTTTTTTTTTAATTTTTACTAAAATTTATAACTTAAAAACTATGATACCTAAAAAGTTCATGTCAAAGGATGAAATGTAGGAAATTGTAAAAATTTAAATTTTTACGAAAAAATAACAAAAAATTTTTGGAAAAAAATTTAATTGAAGAAAAAGTTATTTTAAAAATTAAAATTCAAACGTATTTTTTTTAAATTCCCAAAAATATATATATTATATATGAATAGCCCTGACAATTTCCAACAAGTCGTCCATACATCGAAAGATGGGCACTTTCACAGAAAAAAAGTTTTTCCAACACAAACTTTTTCATATTTTCTTTGAAAAAAATACAACTAATCCTAATTTTGTTTAAAGTCAAGATAGCGATATAGTGTATTCGACAAAGTTTTAGATCTTTTTAAAATGTAAACTTTTGTCGAAGACGTCAACTTTGTATCTGTTATAGTTTTTGAAATATAAGTCATTTTGGATGAAGACTCCTGAAAAAAAAATGTTTTGCTGGTAACATTTTTGTGTATAAATTCTCAGGTTTGACATGTTCTTGATATGTTTCTAAATAGAGAAAAGTTAGCAGAGCATTTGAAATGCGATAATTTATACAAAAAATGTTACTAATTGAACATTAATAGCATTTTCTCAAAGAAAAACATGAAAAAGTTGTTGTTCGAAAAACATTTTCCATGTAAATGTGCCCATCGTCCGCTGTATGGAAAACTTGTTGGAAATTTTAAGGGCTATTTATATCTATTTCTTTCAAAATTTTGGAAGCATATGTTTTCAAGAAAAATGAATTTTAATTTTCAAAATATGTTTTTTTCAATGATTTTTTTTTCCAAGAAATTCTTTGATAATCTTTGATGAAAACCTAAGTAATTTCCTACATTTCATTCTCTGACCATCTTTTTGTAGATGTTATAGTTTTTAAATTAAGATTTTTCGAAAAAAAAGTTGAAAAATTCAAAATTTAAATAAAAACCTACAAAAACAATATCAGACCTACAAAATTTTAGCCAAAGAATGGAATGTAGGAATTTATTTTTGTTTTCATCAAAAAAGTTCAATTCGTAACATTTTTTTTGTATAAACTATCGCATTTTAAATGCTCTGCTAACTTTTCTCTATTTAGAAACATGTCAAAGGTGAGAATTTACACACAAAAATGTAACGAGCAAAACATTATTTTTTTTCAGAAGTATTCATAGAAAAATGACATATATACTAAAAACTATAAAAGGTAGAAAGTTGTTGTCTTCGACAAAAGTTTATATTTTAACAAAATCTAGAACTTTGTGGAATACACTATATCTCTATCTTGCCTTTAAACAAAATTAGGATAAGTTGTATTTTTTCAAAGAAAACATGAAAAAGTTGTTGTTAGATAAACTTTTTCCCAGTAAAAGTGCCCATCTACCGATGTATGGACGACTTGTTGGAAATTGTCAGGGCTATTCATGTATATTTATTTTTGGGAATTTTAAAAAAATGCGTTTTTGAGAAAAATGAATTTTAATTTTTAAAATAACTTTTTTCTTAGCAACATTTTTTTCCAAATTATTTTTAGTAATTTTGCTTGCTGTGAAAATTTAAACAATTTCCTACATTTCATCCTTTGACAAGAATTTTGTAGGTATCATAGTTTTTAAGTCATAAATTTCTGTAAAAAATTAAGAAAAAAATCTGGCTTTTTCCAAAAAGTAGGTTTTTCGAATATTTAAAGTATGCAAAGTTGCTTAAATGACCCATGTCTTTACACTCACAACGTTGTAGACTGATATATCTCTAAACACTATGATGCTTTATTCAACACAATAGTAAGTATATTCAAAAACCAAACATTTTATTGGAAAGAAAAATCTAACTTAACCATGTGCTTGATTATTTTGATTATAATGTTAACAAATAAAATTCAATTAAGTCAAGAACTAAATGAATATAATTCCCCTTCTTCCACCAATCAACTGTCTATCCATCGAAAATGATCAGTTCGATTCTCGAAAGAAAAAAAATCTCATCCTCCTCTCGTTGGTTGCGGTTGAGATTACAGGGCGCGAACAGGAGATCATTTGAAAAATTAAAATTCAAGGTTTATGCTGTTGAGCAGAGACCCAAGTCCATATATTCGAGCCGTCATTCCGGTGCGTTCGAGGAGAGCCAACTCAAATAGCACTGTTTTATAGAACGAGACTCGGGCCGCTTACGTGTGGGGATACTTAAGTGGTGACGGGAGAAGACCCAGCGCAGGGAGGCCATTCGCACGCATGAGAATGCTAGACACTAAATTTAATAATTTATAAGCCCTTGGCATAGCGTCCGCCGAAAATGTTGTCATGCAGGTTTAGCCGTATTTCATTTGCTGTTTTTTTTTCTCTCCTGCGTCGAACGAATGGACAAAGTTTGGTTGTTAGCTTGGCTCAAACGAGTTCCGCGATAGGAAGCCATTCGCGCACACTTACCCCGAAAAGTAAATGCGACTGCCTTTCTGATTGCTTGCAGTGCGTGTTTTTGGCCCTACCCGTAAACGCTAGCGCTGGTCTTAGCGATGGAATGATATTCTACACACAAACACGATTGGAGTGTTTGTTATGCTCAACGACGATCGCGTCGAAATAAAGCACCACGTGGCTCCACAAATTGCACACGTTGTGTGCCAGTTGATCGGTGAAGCGTAGTTAAGCCTGCAGCTTAGGTTGAGTTCCATGTTCTTAGAACAATTACCACAAATTTATGATAATAGATACTGAAGTACCCAATCATTCGCATAATAACATTCTAGCTATCTAACCTTGTTGTGGATAGTCACACTTGTACGTAATGTAACCGAAATAGATTTTTGTTTCTCCGTTGACTCCACCAATCCTAGTGAAACGCACACGCATCAAAATAATACATGCATTGTTCGTATTCATTGTTCCTTTGTTGAACATTCGAAGAACAAAACAACAGCTGTAGGCGTGAAAACAACGCCGCCGGTTCGATGAGCCAACCTTCGGATAGATGCTAGAAAGGGCTCGGTGTCCGTCATGGGCAGATAACGCACGACGCGTCGATGGCGCAATACGTTCTAGGCCAGGCATATCACTCGGAAATGTTTTATCTACGATAAACGCATTTTTATGACGGTAACTGATGCTTTTGGTCGCGATCGAGTAAATTTGATTATGTAACCCTAATGAAAGCCATACGCACCGGCGGAAGTGAATTTGGTTTCGTGAACCACACTTCGTTAAATTGTGAAGCAAGAACTGTTGAGTGAAAACGATTGTCAAGCAATAGCAATAGTAATAAAATGTATGAAGAAATCACAATTCTCATAGTGCAAAAAAAAACATACAAAATTTATTAGCATCACACATTGTCATGCAGGGAGTTCGGGCTCGATTCCCGCTCTGGCCGTTGATTTTTCGTCAATTATAGGAAGAGGAAGAAGAAGAAGAAGGAAATTTATTTATAATATTTTGTTTTCGAAAATACTGTCAAGGCAGTATTCTAGTCTAGAAATTTGAATTTTTTTTTTAAAAAATGCTTCATATTTCTGTAGTTTAGGCATCCAACAATATACCCTAGAAAGGACCTATCGAAAATCCCATCACTTACCGAGTTAGAGCCATTTTAGTGATGCGGTATTCAACCTGGTACGGTCATAACAATGAACTTCAACCAGTTTGTTGAAGCCTGTTCGAAAAAACTCGAAACCAGTTTTTCAAACTGGTGTACAAGATATCTCAAGTTCTACTGAACCGATTCATGTCGAATTTATATGAATACAATCAGTATGCATCTCTCTATCGCATGAACTTCTAAGACATATTATTTTTGAAATTTTACTATTTTTAAAATATCGAGAAACGTAAGAAAAACATTTTGAACTGCATTTAGTTTTTCAAACGGCCGCCATTTTGTCAAAAAAGATATTTTTGACTTGTCCGAGGTTCATGCGATAGTGGCATTTTTACTGATTTAGAATCTGTTCGATTTTTTTGCTTCAGATAAGTAGAAGGGCTGGAATCGTGTACACCATGGTACAACTTTTTTTTTAACCTCCTAACTTTCTCAGCTTGTAACTAGTCTAGTCATGAATATTTTTTCTTCGTTCAATTTATGTTTTATTGATTATTTTCAAGGAGCTCTACACTAGAATACCCCCTTAATTACAGATAAATGCTATGAAAAATATCTAATTATTGTTTAGGATTCAGAACCACATTTGAACCACTTGGAGAATTATTGAACATTATTTCAAATCCATACAAAACGAAATTCGAAGCAATGGAGTTAACCAAATTTATGAATCAGAAATAGAATCAGTTTTAAATTAAAAACAGAATGCAACACAACAACATTCTACATATTTAATACCATGTACAATGATACCTGTCATATCCGTCATTATTTGACACTGCTGAACGGCCGTTCTATGCATAGTTGTCCCATGTTCCAAAATCAGTTCCAAATCAGTTGTTTTTTTAAAAGCTGGGAACAAACTATCTGTTTTTTTGTGTTTTTCCGTAAGATTATGCATAAGAACAACGTTTTATGAAGAAAAGTGAAAATCGTCAAAAAGTAACATGGGACAAGTATGCGTAGAACGGCGGTGAACTCGAGACCGACTGTATGCGAACAATGCTCAAACTCTCATGTAGTGTCCAATCCTCATGTAGCGGACATTTGAATGATTTTGTATTCCACGTTCAATTGCACAGCAGAGTTGCCATAATGAATTCTGGGTTATTAGTCTAAAGCAGAGGTTTTCAAATGGTACTCCGTAGGAAATTGGTGCGCGAAGTTATAGCAAATGCTCCCACTTGAAAACAAACCCCACAAGAAAAAACCAATATGTTTAATTAAATAAAAATTGAATTTCACCGGACATATAGTGACAGACCTTGTTTACTCCGAGTCATATGTCGTGTAACTGGGACGCGCAACTGAAATAGTTCCCAATTGGGTAACGTCAATGCAAACAGGGATCATTTGAAAGGATTAAAAAAATGTAGGTGCTCTGTGCTTTAAAAAGTGTTCTTTGTTCAATTTATAGGCAACATTTTACGTATAATGTTTGTAATTTAAAGTTGTTTTTATGCTACAATGAATACCGTTTTGTCTCATATTCCGAACAGTTTCAAATTCCGAACACTTCCTTTTTCAATGTAAATTTACTAAACTTTTATGTTATAAATGATTGAATAATGAAAACACAGACATTATTTGAGGTACACTCTGTCCAACTTATATAAGAGCAGGTGATCTTGCTGATTTATTTCATTGTAAACAAACAATGGTTCAACGAATGGTAAACGAATGTTTTTGTATTTTTCAAGTGTCAAGTTTCTATGAGACCAATTACATGTTCCGTTGTTTTATTTGTTTTGGTCAATAAATCTGGAAAATCCCAAAGGGAAAAGTGCTCACGGAAAGAGAAGAAAGACAAATCGATGCATTTCACCAAGAAAATGTTGATATCAGAGAAATTGTTCGTCGGATTGAGCGATCTCATCCAGTAGTGCTCAGTTATTTGGCGAATTCTCAAGGATACGGTTAAAAGAAGAGAGCTCCACGTAAATCGAAGCTCTCTGACCATGGTAAGCGGGAAATAGTTGATACAGCTTAGAATACCTCAAAATCGCTTATGCAAATAAAGCAATATTTCAACTTCTCAACTACTCGGGTAACAATTCGTCAAATTTTGGTAAAAAATCCCCACATAAAAAAGGTTTAAAAGGTTCAAGCTCCTCATCTTACACCATCTCACATCGAAAGACGTCTGAGTTTTGCCAAAGCTCACACGAATCGACAGTGGGACATGGTATGTTGTGGCAAAAATGTTTCCAAAGGAATACATTTTACTACATATCATAACAAAAAGTTCTTCAATGTACAGGTTATCTTTACTGACGAAAAAAAGTTCAATTTGAATGGTCCTCATTATTTCAACGGGTACTGGCGTGATTTACGGGAGAAGGAACAGTATTTTTCAACCAAGAATTTTGGTGGAGGCTCGTGCATGGTTTGGGCGGGATTATGTGCAACCGGAAAGCTCAAGATAGCTTTTACATCATTCAAGGATTACACACATGTTCTTGAATCCTCTCTCCTACCGTTTTTGCGTGGATATCGTAACAAATAATTCACATTCCAGTAAAACAATGCTACTATTCATACCAGCGAGGAAACCAAGCAATGGATTAAAGACCAAAAACTTATTTTTTTGGGCTAG
Organism: Toxorhynchites rutilus septentrionalis; assembly: GCF_029784135.1. Lineage (NCBI taxonomy): Eukaryota > Metazoa > Arthropoda > Insecta > Diptera > Culicidae > Toxorhynchites > Toxorhynchites rutilus. The sequence goes on along the minus strand of NC_073746.1, from coordinate 124,487,833 downwards.
CTGGCACGCTCCCCAGCTTTGAATCCTGTTGAAAATCTTAGGGAGTACGCAGAATCTACACTGAGGGAAAACGGTACACCACGATTGAAGAGCTCAAGGTCGCAATTTCCGAAAAATGGAAAAATGTCAAGAAATCCGTTCAGCAGAATTTGGTAAATATTATTCCAATACAAATTTTCAAGGTTATTAGTCGAAATGGCAAGGTTGCCAATTATTGACATGTTAATCAGACGATCGTTTTGAGTTTTTCATTGAAAATACTTGCAAAAAAGTGACAGTCAAAACCAATGGTACAATGTTTGCGTTAGCAAATTCAGTAAAAAACAAGCATCGTAAATTTTTCAGTTTTTGTTGTTTTTTCAACTATTTTGTTTGTTGTTTTCATGTTAAGTGCTAGAAATGGTAAGAATCTACAATAAATGGATGAAATAAACCGATACCGATATCGATTGGTCCCAAAACCATGTAAACTATAAAAACAAATACAATCAATAATTACAAAAACGAAATCCAATTTTTTGCAAGCATAACATTTTTCCAAGAAAGTCTAATTGACTTCAATTAGATATATCGATCATATAAATCGGCCCAGTAGTTCAAAAGTTATGATTTAAAAAAAAATGCGTTTTTGCTGTTCAGAATTTGAGACAAAAGTGTTCGGAATATGAGTCAATCACAAAAGGGGTGTTCGGAATTTGAAACAAAAGTGATTAAACATATTTTTAGTTTTTCACCATGAATATGTATTTGTAAATCAATTTTCTTGTAGTCAAATGAAGAAGAAGGCACTATTGCATCCCAAAATCAAATTAATTTCGCGATAGAGTACCATTTTGAGTAATGAGACACTGTTTAATGGCCTTGATGGCTTGAGTGTTCGGAATATTAGACAAAACGGTACTCGCACTCATGACTCTTCTTTCCGAAAAAATGTGAAGCAGAACGAAATGAAATGATCGGCTTGCGGTATTGCATTGAACTGAAACATAGATGGAAGAATCTTCTACAAGTTCTGTCATCTACTACCACCAATTAATGGATACAGAACATGAAACATTATTTCCCAGAATCGTTACGGAACAACGGAAAACATTCCGCGATGAAGTGTTAATCCATCGGAAAAATACATTTCGTGTCTCACAATACAAGTGGTCACCAAGAGGTAGCGCATACGTTATCCACGGATGCAAGATGCCGATCACCACTTCGTCGTCAGAAGGGGTGTTCCGCAGCAGATATTCAAACCATCAACCGAGTGGTGACAGAGATCTTCCCCAACGTCTTTACCAAATGGTATTTTATTCCAAAATACACATGGGTGACGTATAGGAACGTAGAGTTTGTTGAATAATGGAGATTGGACCATGACAGTTTTGCGGAAGCTGAAATATTGATGAGCTCTTACACTCTAAAGACGCGTCCACATTACGCCAATCGGCCTTGGCCGCCCGGTAAAGCCGACTAAATATGGACGTACCGCCCGGGCTTGCCGACGTGCCGAAAACCGACTCGAATCAAACCGAACCCAACCCGAAACAAGTGGGTCCGGTTCGTGATAGTCGAACCAAAACAAAACGAAGTAAATTAGCGTTGACGACATTGTGCTTTGTGTGTTCGTGACGACTTCGTGCATCGGACGGGACTTCGGCTTCGTGCACCCGATGGGGCGTCCACATTACATAACGAATAGAATATGCCGCCTGGTACAGACCGATCGGCATCATTCGGCATGATGTGGACGTGCCGTAACATTCGTGTCATTGGAGTCGCCGGACCAAGAAGTGATCATCCCGAACGGCTTTGTCGTCTTGAGTACGAGGGAGACAAACCCTACAAAAATGCTTTTAATGAGAGAATCTTCTTATGAACCAATTGGAACATTAGCAGTATTTATTACGCAGTTCAGCATTGCTGGATCGAGTTCCTACTATAGCCAGAAGGACAAGATGTTGTAAGATATTACGACAACAAGAACAAAAGCTTACGACAAGGAAGTCGATCGCGTGATATTTGTTAATGAGTCAATTCGCAATGGATGGCGTTGGCAATTTACCAGAACTTTTGCTCACGCAGATGGACATGTAAGGAGGGTCGACATACAAATTATAACAGTAGGAGACAAAACTTGTCAAAGTTGAAGTTGAAGTAGTTAACCCTTTCTAGTACAACATCGAGTCTTACTCGTGGTGTACTTGGACGACATAGGCGCTAGAACGCTCAGCAGAGTAGTAAAATCACTGAAATCACAGGCCAACATTTTGCGGTGCAGAACTTGTCAATATCTTAATCCTACTGTTATTGATGGTTTTTTACCCAAAAACTCATGATTTCAATTTTGATTTAATCAAACTCGAAAAATAACATAGTTTTGAAAATCACACATCATGCAGAGTGAACTCTTCTCTTTCAAATGCCGCCAATAAACATTGTTTATGTTTGCTCCAGAAAGAATGACAAACAATTGCAGAAAGCGTATCTTTTTGGAAGAAACATCAATAACTTTGAGTGAAGCTGAGATATTGACAAGCTCTGCATCGAAAAAATGTTCGTATTAATAAGCTCTAAAAGTCTCTTGAAGACAGTTTGTATGAAGAATTTGAAATATAAAAGTTAGAGCAAGAAAACAGTTTTTTAATGGTGACCCTAACACAACGTAGAAAAAAGGCGCTATATCGGTTATTTCAAGAGATAAAAAAAAAGTTGTTCTACAAAGAAGTTTCAAATAACTGGGACTATAACATTGTCCAACTACATTTACTTCTATCTATAGAGATAAGAAAGTTATTTTTTTTTTATTTCTTCGAAAATTTTGGTCACCCTTTTTTAAATAACATAAAAATGAGCGTAACAACTTTCTCGAAGACAGTTTTTGTCTAGAGAATAACTGTGGAGCTCTAAATGCTAATTTCCACTTAAATGCACCTCCTGGACCATTGTGCATTGTTGAACAAGTACATTATAGGAAAAATACTAAGTTGTAAGCTTGCCTTTATTATGTCAACATAATCGAAAAGAAACATTGTACATTGTCGAATTCTCGTCATTAACGTCAGTACATGTTATAAAACTGATATATATATATATATATATATATATATATATATATATATATATATATATATATATATATATATATATATAGGGGGGGGTGTCTGCCATACAAATGAAACACAAACTTCTGCATACCCGAAAACTAATCAAGCAAATGGAGTCAAATTTTGGATGTGCCATGGGTACGAGAAATGTTTCTATGATGGTATGACACCTCTTCCTCTTCTGGGAAGGAGAGAGGGTCCCATACAAATAATGCACATATTTCAGCCAAACATGGCAAAATTTTTCGGAAAACTGTGAAGGAAAATGGGAAAATTCGAAAAATTTAATTCGCATGTGTTCTGCAATTACATATTGACAAGCGTTGTTAGTTCATTTGATGTTTGCGTAGCGAAATTGATCTTCGTTCGAAAGTGGAAATGAATTTTAATGTGATAAAACGCACTCCTATATCGTCTTCTCTCTATATAAATAGAAATGGATCGCCGAATGTGTTGATAAGAGCAAAACTGGAGAAAGAAATTGTCCGATTTAGGGCTGTCTTCATTCTATCATATTTTCTGTATCAAACATTGATTCCATGTAACGGAGAAACATGTTATTTTCAAGTGGATTAAAAATCTTGCACGTGAATTGCGTCGGGAAATAATCTGATATTACAATGTCGAGTTTTGGTAGAAGTACTGAAATTTTATAGTAAAAAATAATTTTAAAGGGTAGATTAGAATATCAATCAATGAACAGTTCTGCGATTGGACCCATGAACGTGCGCTTAGTAAGAAAACGTGGATGGCATAACGAAAAATAAATGTTGGGCGGGACGAAGTTTGCCGGGTCTGCTAGTGATTTATAAACAAGAAAATAAAGTGATTGCCTGATTTTTTTTTCATTACTTTTAATCTGCGAAGATCATCCGCTCCTAGCCTTGAAAAAGGCCAATTATTCTGGGGTTGAATTCATGGTGGTTCGTTAGTAATCAGGCCATTAGGCTGCGAAGTAAATACCGTACAAGGCCATGAGAAAATAAAGTGCCGTACAAATTGAAATTGCTTGTTAATAGCAGAAACTGCCAATTATGGAAAAGTTTTTCCCATTCTGCCGTGTTATCCATATGTTGCTACCTCTAACTATAATTTCAGGAATCAAATGGGGATCTGACTGAAAAGTTAAGAACAGAGAATAAAGTCAACCCACTTATGTAGATATGTTGTTCTTTGTTCTGAACGGTGTGAAATATATTTTTTGTACAGGACCATGAAAAAGGATAGAATATTCAACGCGAATCACACTAGGACTGTTTGTTCGTTTCAAAATACAGTTTGCAGAATAGAAAGCAAAAAATCTAAAAGATCTATATGGAAACTGAACTTCAATTAGGTGAAATAAGGGTAAAACCGACACCCTAAGGATTTCCACATTGTCCCAAGATCTACTATGCGGTCGACTTCAAATCGTTACAGAACCTGTCTTCAACTGTTTATGAACCATTCTATAGTATCTGCTGATCATTTTTTGAGTAGAACTTGAATTTTGATAGAATACAGAATTGATGTTTTCAGGTGAAATAAATGGGAGTGAGGGTGAGATCGACACCCTGTCGGGTAAAACCGACACAATTGAAAAAAAAGAATGAAAACTTGTTACAATAATTTCAAATTATTCAGAGGTTATCTATGTACTATATGGACACTTAGTCGAACATCCACGTGAAATGTGCCGATGAACGTTGAAGGAAGGGATACCATGAGCTTTGCCAAGCTTTTTTGTTGACATGCCCGATTCAACGTTGGTTTTGGCTGTTTTATCAGTTCAGCTCAGCCGTTTTGTCTTTTGAATATAAATACGAGTCATCTACATAAAGTAAGAACACATTTTTCCAGTCTGTGAAACACAAACCAGGTATCGGTTTTACCCTGACTGAAGGTGTCGGTGTTACCCCGAATGGACTCCAAATTTCAAAACAATGTTTTCGAGCATTGATAAGCAACAACTCGCAAACTACACTGAACAATGATCTACGATAAATTGAACTCATAAAAAAACGAATTTTCCAAAATTTTCCGACTTAAAAACTTTAATTCCACGAGTGAAATTTTACATGGACTGTCTCCTGTTTTTTGACGTAGAACTACGTCTTTCAGGAAGGGTGCCAAATCAGAAAACAGGTCACGTTTTTATGAAATAAAGTTAACGTTAATAAGTATTTTCACTGTCAACGAATTCTCATGATTTGCATACCAATCGAATCGGAAATTCTCTAAGATTTGTTTGATATGCTATACATTACAATTCACTAATCTCTAAACGGTTTAAATTCCTGAAAACTAGAAGAACATCCTTTTTTCCATACATTTGTTCTGCCGATTTGTGTGCTAACCCTATCCATATTTCGAATGCTTATAACTAGAAAATTTCTTAATAGTCTGGAAAGATGTTTGCATCAATTGACAGAAAATATTTTTACGCGTCTATCACAAGTAATAAAATGTTATTTTTCATAAGATGGACAATTTAATATCTGTAAAATGTCAAGTGTTATCTAACTTAACTGTCAAGTTTTGATTGGCCCGATATACGGTTTCCCCAACACAGACTTTAGAATCGATGTACCTGTGGAAATTAGAGATGGGCAAAACAGTTCACTTTGATGAACGGTTCTGTCACTAACCGTTCTTCTAAGTGAATCAGTTCTTTTGAACCGTTCTTTCGCTCTTTCGTTCAGCGGTATTAAGAACAACATAGAATGTTAGCTGGAACCCAACATCGATAGACAGCTCTTAATTGATATCGTTGGATTGGATAGTGTACGTATAAGATTCATATTTTTGATATTTAATGGTGAAAGATAAGCTGCTTCTTCTTTAAAAGTCGCAAACTGTATGTGAAAATATGTTTATCGGCCAACAAAGGTATATGTAATAATTTGATGCGCACAAAATATGTGCATTTTTTCATATTTTCTGTTTGAATAACACACAGGTTCCATATAGGATCATATTTCATAATGTTCGTTCAGAAAAAAAAAATTCAGCAGCGATTTTCACTAACAATCAATCATACAAACAATAACACGTACACGCAATAGGCCAAACAATGGATTGAAAGCAACGAAAAAACTTGTTTCTCAACTTGCCCTCACTAATACATTTTATGTTTACCTAATTCATGAATCGCCCCAGCTTCCCCCAGATTTTTTTCTGATAATCAGGAAGTATATGAATGTTACGCGGAATTGAAAGAATATGTGAAATTGAAAATATATAGTTTTGCCATGAAAAGTACGAAAATCTAATTCATCCATTCCGTCCAACGCAAATCAGTTCGCACTCGTTCGCTCCAAAACAGTTCACTCGCAAACAGTTCGTTCTCAGACAGTTCGTTTCCAAACAATTTACTCTCAATCAGTTCTTTCCCATACAGTTCACTCGCAAACAGTTCGTTCTGTACCAGTTCGATTACAAACAGTTCACTCTTAAACAGTTCACTCGCAAATCGTTCTTTTGGAATCAGTTCGTTCACAACCCGTTCGCTCGCAATCAGTTCGTGGGGAGAACTACCGTTCATTGAAAAAGAACGACCGTTCGTTCACTGTTTTCGGCGAACTAGTTCTTTCGTACCGTTCGTGAACGGTTTGCCCATCTCTAGTGGAAATACGCTTTGCAAATAAACATGCAAGTCGGGGTATTTTTGTTCCCACCGAGCTGTGTTTCCCTAACACGGACGTCAAAATCAATGTGCCTGGGGGAAATCGCTTCGTTAGAACATGCAAGTCGGGGGAGTTTTTCCCACTGACCTGTTTCCCTAACACGGACTTAAAAATTAATGTGTATGGAGGAATCCGCTTTGCAAATACATGCAAGTCGGGGGTATTTTTTGGTGTTGAGTACTTTTGTACTCGCTTGTCGTTGTGAAGACCGTAATATGTTTCCCTTAAACGTACTTTTAAATTGAGAAGCTTGGCAAAATCGTCATTTCAGATACTAGAGGTGAATGAACTTTCGCGGTTCGAGAACTACATAAACATGAGATGTGCAATAATTTCAGAGGGAATTGTAAAATACAATGATCGTTTGACAATTCTGACAATTCTTCCGTTCACATATATTGGTTGTCCTAGGCATCATATCAAACATAAATGAACGTTCATCAAATTTGTTTGTAGCGAAAAACACAATCTATTACAAAAATTTCGATGCATTCTACAATAATATAAGAAGTGGTAAACAAGTAGATTGCATAATATAATTGCGTAGTTTTACGTCGAAAATATGCGGTTGTGTCCTAGATACAACCCCTTACACTTTTTTCCTGATTTCCCCTATAAAGTAGTCGTATCGAAATTTCTGTCGGCTGCTGTCGAATTGGTTAATATCAAATCTGTCGAGCCATATGTGAAAAGGGTGAGTATGAGGCATCACAATTCAAACTAGACCGATCATGTTCTATATGGAATAATGGTCTATAATATAAAGCGAGCAGATGAGAAAATTGGAAGCAATAGCAAAAATAATATTCAGTGTGTCAATATACAAAAGCTTCTAAAACATTGAAGACAAGAACGTGAAAATGATGTTAAAAACGTGGCATTCGTTCTCTGCAACTGATCGGCAGAGTTGATAAGACATGAAGCAGTACTAGTGTCCTCAATAGGAGAGAGGCTTTGACGTCAATCCTGAGCTCACACGAGCTTCGGATCCGATGTATAATCGTGTCGTAGGAATAGTTTCTCGGCTTGTTGGTCAAAATGCAATTAAGTATAATAAATCATGAAAAATACTACACTGTGTAAGCAAATCCGCACTGAAAATGCACTCCAATTCAAAAAGGAGAAAGAACCGCAAACTACAGTTTGGCGGAAAGGTTCCTCGGATGAGTACTCCTTGATAGAAAAGCTGCCCAGCCTCATGAATCTGTCGTGAAGTAGTTGCATTAACTGTATGATACTTTTCCTCAATCGTAGCTTGCTAGTCTATATGCACTGCACATCGAATCTTCTGCACCAAAGCCAACATTTTGAAAGTCCACTTCTGAAGCGAGCGAATCGTTTGACTTTGAGTAATGCGCCATATGTTAGATCACCTCTGAATACGTTGCACTTACTCGGTCGGTATCCAAACCTTTGTTTCTGTTAACTTTTTTTTTGAACACTAAACCTGAGACGTCACTCTAGTTCAGTTATAGCACTATCCCTACCAATAATTGTACAAATGTGTTCTGTGGAGCAACACGGAAATTCAGCTTGGGACCGATTCAAAGTCATTGTTTAGAGTTTTTTGTGTTACGTACTGCCAAGTGGCATTTTGATTGGCATCAGTAACAGCGTTTGTCTTTGAATAGCCGTGATCGTGACCTTGAAATTTATTCGCTGTATTGGTTGCACCGGACCTGACAAATGTACTTTTTTTCGGCTAGATGACGGGTGTGTTAGTTATGAATCTATGACTTTTCGTTGCACGGTAGGATGCGGTTTATATACCTAGAGACTACAACTACAGCTGCATCGGGGCTGAATCTTGCAATGATTCTGCACATACTTGGACGATAAGTTGCCCCAATCCATTTGCATTGGTATCGCCATTTTGAATTTTTGCAGTTGTGTTCACTTTTGCACACGGTTTTTTTGGCTTTTGTCGCGCGATGCGCAAATGACCGAGGTGGTCGGTCAACCAGGCGTCGCTCTTACAAATTGCACGTCAAGGTTACCGGGCTACAGGAAGTTCCTAGAATGCGCTGCCTTTGGATCTGTGGTAGTTTGATTTTTATATACCAAAAAATCCCAAATGAATAATGTATTAGAATGATAGAATCTACCATTAAAATTCGGTCCGTATTCGGCGTTGCGTGAATCGCACTGACGACGATTCCGTCCGAATTCAGGTTTGCTTTCCAGCTGATATAAAGCACTGACAAAACGCAAAAAGTGTGTGTGCGTATATTTTTTCGAACATCAGCTCCCCCTCCCCCTCCCACAGATCGCCCGCCACCATACCTCGACCTTCCCCAAGTCGAACTCATGCGTTGGACGACCGTGAAACGACGCGGCTAGATTGCATGCACCACCACAGCCACTTACGCACTGAAACCGTCGCGTCAATAGTCTGCGTAGATTTGAGTTTGGGGCGCGTGTTGAAGTGCGTGCGCTGATGTGTGTTCGCGGGATCTGAGTGGTTGAGGTAGCGTTTTTTATTATTATTATTTTCGGGTTGTGTTGCGCTCAGTTTCAAGGTTAGCCTATGCGAGAGTATATGCCCCCCAAATGAATCTAGTTGTATATAGACAGGCGACTCGGTTGGATGTCTGCTCGCGTTAGCCGCCTTGCCAACCAATATATTGAGAAACCGAGGCCGCTCCGAACCATGATCAGTCTCTTCTGGTGGCTATGAGTTTGAACAAATGTGTTCTCCATTCAAATAGAATGCCATTTTTTGTTATTGTGCACTTATGAACTGCTACCCGCAAGCCGCAAGTATTAGAATCACTTGGAGCACTTGGTAACAACCCGTTTCTGAACCAACGGCGCCGATGACGATGTCGTAGCCTCCGTGCAAAGAACAGTTCACAAAATGGCGGAATTGCGACGAACGATTGCACCGAACAGCTGGCTTTGTGCAGAAACAGCCGCGATCGCGATTGTCGTTTCACCGTTCGCAAGCGGTTGCGCAGTTTCTCTCGTATGGGGAATTGCGTTTTATGGCGACTGTATCGTTGCAATGTTATTTAAAATAGAAAATGTGGGTTTTTAATGCTTCTGTTCAAACCATTCTACTGAATCGATCAATAGAAAATAATTTTATTTCGTCCTAGACTGCATTATAAGTTTCACGAGGGAAACTATATGTTTCTGACAATATATCTGCATCTGCTTACAGTAAAAGAAATAAATATAACAGTAGAAATATACCGAATGATTGTTCATGAAGACTTTTCAGCCGTGCATTGAAACCAACAGCGGTCATATGTGCTATCTCGCGTTATTTATAGCATTCATTGCGATTTCGCGCACAGTCTTGATAGCTCAATGCATTATGAGATTTAGCGAATTGAAGTATCGAATTCCCATGAAATATCACGACATGTTTTCATTACCAGTACTAATTCATTTTCTCACAAACAAGAAGATCTAGGTTTGTTAATGTTCATCGGAAATAATTACAGAAATAATTGCAACGCTTTCGGTTTATTGAAGTGATCAATAGCAATAAGTTTATGAGTGTACCCTAGCGATAAAGGCTAAATGATTCAAATACATTCAGTCATATCATTCTTCCATTGTTCAATTGCAGTTTTTGGTAATGGTTTTAATTTATGATGAATACCTTTCACAGTCACATTTGTCCAATTATTCATGTCCAAGATTGCAAGAGATTAAACGACTGTTAAAGAAGTAATTTTTACTCGTTTCAATATTTTATTCTCAATAAGTTATGAATAACTTATCGCGATTATCGCAGTTTTATTGATTCAGTAATTTAACCCATGCAGATTCGTTGTAAGTTTTCCAAAAACCACAAAATCTACTCCATTATTCGGTGTTCACGTTAACAATTGGAGATCCAAAATGATTTATTTGATATGTAATTGCAGCGGAAATAAAAGAGACAGCATTTTGATGCCAAAGAACAAGTCGTACAGCAATTTGAGAGGTTTAATTTGGTTGATGAATTCATTAAAGTTATGAATTCTTGAGAGAAAAATAGGGTAAATGATCTTGGTTTGTCCGGTTTGGGGTGTTTTTACGCAACTAATAAATGCAAATCGATTCTTCTTCATGAAAATCACATATAATCAATACAAGTTTGGGTTTGTTGAAAAACCCCAAGTCTCTAGTTGCTAATACTACCATAAGGTGTTGAAATTATTCAAATTCTTATGTTTTTTAACGATTTTCCTCAAAGAGGAATTATGATCATGGTTTGACAACCTCTGATCATGGTTTGTCCAAAAAATTATCATGATTTGTCAGGTTTTAGAAATCACCATTTTTGAATGAAAACATTCGAATTCTCAAGTAGATGTTGCATTTATCATTGCTTGAGTTTAATGTCATCATATTGATACATTCATAAATTAGGCTTTCTTCAGAATATTGCATTTTCTTGGGCATTTTAAAAGTGTTACCCTCAACACACTTTACACAGAGAAACTTTATTTTTTTGGTTTATTGGTTTAATGGTTTAGCTATGTAAATCAGAAACAAATGGTGTGCAAGCATGATGTTTACAATATTTATAAGTGATATAATCCAGAAAAGGTCTGAATACGTGCCAAATAATCATCTGGTGATTGATTAAAAGATAGCTCGGATGAGAGGCGCATTGACACAAATAGAAGGTGTATTTTCAAATAGAAGGTTTGCACAAATAGAAGGTGTTATTTTCCTTTAAAACATGTGATTTCGTAAAAATATGCTATAAAACTACTGTAAATCATGAAAAAGACAATTTTATTTATATGTTTTGAAATATTCGAATACCTGGTTTTACAAAGGTGTGCTAAATTAGAACATTCAAAAAAGTGGACAAACCATGATCATATTTTCGACTAGACAAATCAAAATCATTTACCTTAATATGGAAAAAATCAAAAATCTGATTTTCAAATCTGAAACGTTACCAACGTTTCACTAACTAAATAACATGAAGATAATGTTTATCAGAAAAATCTCTGTTTTCAAAAAGGAAGTTTTAAGGGGGTATCTAGTGTAGAGGCACGAATTTCGGACGTTTTTTCGAGCATCGAAAAAATCAGACAAAGGATATTTTTACTATCCATCATATCATTATTTGTTTGTCTGTCTTTCAACAATGAAACAAAAACTAAACAGGAAAAAAATATTCGTAATGAAAATATTTACAAGCTGATAAAGTGAGAGGGTTCAAAAAAAGTTGTGCCATGGCGTACACGATTCAGGTTATCTGAAACGGAAAAGTCCAACATATCAGTGAAGATGCCGCTATCGCATGAACCTCGGACAAGCCAAAAATATGTTTTTGAACAAATGGCGGCCGTTTGAAGAAAAAAAATGCTGTTTTAAACGTGTTAAACGTAAAAGTCGCACGATTTTTCAAAAATAGTAAAACTATACAGGGGAACTTTGATGTATCCTCGTTATTACATTTTACCTCGATATAACGTACACATTTTCAATGTGTAACAATTCTCTTCAGAATCGATAATCAGAGTATCATGAACAATTGATTAAATATCCTGTCAATCTCACCGGTTCACAGAGATCATTCAAGGGTCTCGGTATGAATTTCAGAGTTTAAATTAGGGCATTGGAAATTTCATAAAAAACTTCGTGTTTTGCGTGTTTTAATTATGTGTACATTTGTGTTGAAGAATAAAGGTGCAAACGGTTATTTCAAAAGGGCCTGGCCGGGTATGGAAGTAAAAAGTGTCCCCAAACCAAAACACCCGCTCTATGGAAAATATTGTACAGGATACTAAATAAGAAGTTTTGATTATTTTTGAACTCCTGTGAGGTTCAACATAGAATTTATGGTGAAAAACGTACTTTTCGTACTGGTGAAAAACGTATTCTACAAAAATTGAAGAACGAAAAAGATCTTGCAATATTGAAATTTTTTATTCGAAGATTAAGAGATACACTACTACTCGAATTCGTATTTAAATCTTTTTCTATATGTGTTGCGCGATAGAAAAAAATATATATATTTATAAAATTTTGATTATTTTTTTTTGAATTTCGAGACTTAGTGAAACTCATTTCTGGTTTAAGTTTTATTTAAATACGTTCGTATGTGATTTTTGATATTTGTGATTATTTTTTTTCAAAAAATTTGGAGAACTGCGCGGCCCGAGAATATCCAATAATAAAAAAAAAAATATTTGGTTCATTCTCTAATATTGTGTTATTATCCAAAAATCTATAATTGTATTGTATCCATGAGTTCGTGAAAAGTGCCTCAAATCTCATCACCAGCGCTATGGAAAATGATGTATAAGGTATCAAATAAGAAAAATTAAGTAATTTTTTTGAATCCCTATATGGTTCACTATAAGAGTTTTAGTCAAAAACGTAGTTTTTCTTTTTTTCACGCCATACTCAATAGGCTTAGAAATGAAAATTCGAAAAAAAAAACTCAAAGTACCGTCAGTGGGGGTGTCATTGGGCCAAAAAACCATATGTTTCAGTTAGCCACCTCGTAATAACCACATTTTAGCATCAACATCATGTTGAAGCACGTTGTTTTAATCATCATAGTTAAGTTTACAGCTGATGCAAGAATGGTTGAATTATAATCAAAATTCGCTTCACAGGAGTTGTTCAAAATTTGGCCCAATGACACACCTTAAGGGGGGTGACATTGGGCCAGGTATCAAACTTATGAGCAAGGCTATCTAAAAGGTGTAAATATCATGTAACTATCATTCGTACACGTGAGTAAACTCACAACGTAGCCTCTATGTGTAAAATATGTGGAGAATTCCACGTCTATCCACATAAAACTTCGTTAGCTTGTGATAACCAGTAGAAAATACAGATTTATATGAAAATCAGAGCTAAATATCTTTTGAAAGCTTTAAAAAAGGAACTAATTGATCACTGAGAGAAGCCATTCAAAGCAGAGAGCAAACAGCAACTTACAACGCTTATTTTTTTCAACATTATGCATCGCATTTTTTACTGGATAACACGTGTTAACGCACTTTTATGTGAATGGGCGTGGAAACCCCCTGCATAGAATACCACCCCACCCAACCCGCTGAAATGTCCTAAAATGAGGAAAAATGCCACAAAATTTCACAAAAATTACCCCTTATTAAATATCTTACTTACGATACTGTTCAGTCCGCGAGCCAATGATGATGAAATCAAATCTGTCAACAAACATGCGGAGTTTGATAGTAAATAAGGCTAGTGTATTGGGGCTTACAGGTAATTATTCGTGTGTTGGTGGAATCTGCACACTGAACCAATGGTTTTAGTTTGACCCAAAGTCACCCCAAAAAAGCTCAAAAATTACAACATTCGGAAAAACATTCTTGTCTGAGGGAAAAACAGCACAACTCCAAATAAGTGATTAGATTCTTTTTAATGGAGCCTCAATGCACCTTCCATTTGTCAGATTTAGCCAATCTCGTGTGGGCGACCGTTAATAGAGTACAATTTTTGGCAACGATTTATTGTGGTATCCATGGCGACTATCTTTAAGGCACTGGTGAAACGAATGAAAATATTTTTGTTGTGTGTGGCTTCCTCTAACGATTAGAGAAATACGTAATCTCTCACTCTACATAAAGTTTTAATTATCTCATCAAGCGCGTTCGAAAAAAAATCAACATGAAACATTTTTGGTTTTGGCCCAATGTTACCCTGACTGGCGGTACGTCTAATATGGTGTACCACGACAAATTATAAAAAAAAATTATAGAAAATATTTTTTTAAAAATTAAGGTAATTTTTTGGCATTTCTAAATTTTAATTATTTTAATTTTAATTTGAAATTTTGGAATTATTGAATTTTGAGATACAGTACTGCTGTGTTCGTACTTGTTTGTTTATATTTATAATTTTTTCATAATGCATCGAGTATTGAACGTACTATTTCAAGACAATTCTTGAACACAGCTACAAAAAAATAGATTTTGCGTTGAAAAAAGTATATTGATTTCGAAAAATCATATTTTGAAGGCGATGATATGAATTTAGATGAAATAAAGTATTTTCTTTAAAAACACAAATTCCCGGCATAAATTTGACAGAATGTCAAACTTATAACATATTTATGTTCAATTTATAAAATTACATATTTAGTGAACATATAGTTAACTCGAAACATAGAATATTTCTAATTGTGATAGTAGAACGGCGAAAACTTTGTGACAATAAACATTTAAAATACCAAATGTCATATAACACCCAAACACGGACAGATGTAACAAAATTTGTAAAAAAAAATTTCATTATTTTTCACAATCTGACCAAAAAAGTCACTGATAGGGTATATATAGTAGAACATCGATTATCCGCTAATGCGAGTTCCTTAGTAATTCTAAAAACCTTCCCGAAATTTGTCAGTGAGTGGTAGAGTCTTGCTCTTTTGTTTTGGCCATGGCTTTCACATTATCTGATCACTGATGTAAACAACCTTAAAGATGAATAGTTCAACAATTTCTGTATTGATAAAACATAGTTTTCATGCTAAAATATCTTTTTTTCGTGTTAGTCGGACTCATTTTTAGCCCTTTATTGCGTTATCCGCGATTTTCGTTATACGCGGTGATCCAGCCCGACTATTTCGCGGATAATCTGGGTTCTACTGTACACTTGAAGTAAAGCCCGGACTGCTAGAGCATCTCCCAACAAAGCTTCCGCATCTTTGCCAAAAAGACTGAGGAGAAGTAACAGCAGCTTGCAGTAAATCAATTATTTTAAAATGTTTTCCTAATTTTCACCGTCTGCATTTTTTTTTATTTTTATGAAATTGATGATCAATAAAATCGTAAATTTAAATTCGTCAGACTAAACATATCAATATCTGTTCTATTTATAGTATTATCCAATTTTGTATTAAAACATCGAAATGCCAAAAAAATTGACTTTTCGATGGTAATTCTATCATAGTAAGATACTATGAGTATGCTATGATACACTATTAGTATTTTTTCTATGTTTTCTTTTCCAAGCTATTGAGAGTTACGTGAAAAAAAAACTACGTTTTTATCCATAGCTCTTGTAGTGAACCATATATTGAAATTTTTGATTGAAAAAAATGATCTAATTTTCTAAATTGCAACAATATTTTTCATAGCGCTGGTGATAAGATTTGAGGCTCTTTCAGTAATACACGAATACAACACAATAATAGATTTTAGGAAAATTTAAAAAATGCTATAAAATCACAAAAAATGGAAATAAAAAAAATATTAAAAATTCATTAGATATTTTCGTACGGTGTAGTTCTCGAAATATTCTGAAATAAGATCACCAATATCAACCCATATAATAAATACGCAAATGAATAAATAAGCATATTCAAATATAAACTATGTACTTGGGGGGCCCATATTAGGTATCTGAGTAAAAAATGCCAACAAAGAATAAACTTTCTCCGTACAATTACCGGCACCTGGTGGGGAGCCCATCCCGAAGATCTTATTATGTTGTATCGAACAACTATTCTCTCAGTGATGGAGTATGGCAGTTTCTGTTTTCAATCAGCTGCCAAAACACACCTCATTAAACTCGAGCGAATTCAGTATCTTTGTCTCCGTATCGCGTTGGGATGTATGCCCTCAACGCATACCATGAGTCTCGAGGTTTTGGCAGGCGTACTCCCACTAAAAGATCACTTCAATTTATTATCCCTTCGGTTCTTCATCCGGTGTAAGGTCATGAACCCATTGATGATCGCAAATTTTGAGCAGCTGATCGAGCTAAATTTTCACTCCAGATTCATGAGTTCATATCATGAATTCATCTCCATGCAGGTTGATCCTTCTTCGTATATTCCCAACCGTGTTTGTTTTCCTGACTACATCAATTCCTCTGTGCATTTTGATCTGTCCATGAAGCAGGATATCCATGGAATTCCAGATTATCATCGATCGAAGATCGTTCCTACGATTTTCGAAGCAAAGTATGGGCGTGTCAATTGTGATAGTATGTACTTTACTGATGGGTCCTCTATGAATGAGTCCACAGGATTTGGAGTGTTCAACAAATTTTTTAGCACCTCACACAGTCTTCAGTATCCTTGCTCAGTGTATATTGCTGAATTGGCAGCGCTACACTGGGCTCTGGACAGCGTCGCCTCACGACCTGTTGAACACTATTACATTGTAACGGATAGTCTGAGGTCTGTCGAAGCTATCCGTTCAGTAAGGCCGGAAAAGCACTCGCCGTACTTCCTTGAGAGAATACGAGAAATTTTGAGTGCTTTATCCAGACGCTGTTATGTCATTACCTTTGTCTGGGTCCCTTCACATTGCTCAGTTCCGGGTAATGAGAGGGCTGACTCATTAGCAAAGGTAGGTGCAATTGAAGGCGATATTTATCAGCGTCAAATCGCCTTCAATGAATTTTATTCTTTAGTTCGTAGAAATACCATCGCTAACTGGCATCGCAAATGGAACGAAGATGAATTGGGCCGGTGGCTCCACTCGATTATCCCTAAGGTTAGCCTCAATCCGTGGTTCAAAAGTCTGGACTTGAGTCGGGACTTTATTCGCACCTTCTCCCGACTCATGTCCAATCACTATTCGTTAGACGCGCTGCTTTTTCGTTTTAATCTTGCCGACAGCAATCTCTGCGGTTGTGGCCATGGTTTACACGACATCGAACACGTTGTTTGGTCGTGCGAGTTGTATCTTGTCGCTAGATCGAATTTAGAAAACTCCCTTCGGGCTGGAGGAAAGCAGTCCAATGTGCCGGTGAGAGATGTGTTGGCTCGGTTAGACCTTGATTACATGTCCCAAATATATGTTTTCCTTAAAGCTATTGATCTTCGAGTGTGATTGTTCATACATCCTTTTCCCCTCCTTTTCGTCCTTCGCGAGCTATCGGTTCCCTTCCTACTAACATTAGAATTAGTTAAATTGTAAATACATATTAGATGTAAGGATAGTTTTAGGAATTGAGTGTGAAGTGTCGGTGTGAATGAGAATGTGAATGTGAATGTGAGTGCGAGTGTAAACACACATCTCCTTACATCCCATCCTTTTCCTAATTAAAATGTGTCACCCTTCTAAACTCGAGTCGACCGCGAGTAATCGGTTTCCTATTTCATTAACCATAGAATTAAGGAAACAACATGTTGATATATGCTAGTTGAAATATAGTTAAGAGTTTGGCTCCATTAAACTTATGTAACTGAGCCTGTAAAAATAAACGGATTAATATAAAAAAAAAATATGTAAACTAAATCTGTGATGGGTTTAAAAATTCTAAAAAAAAATCTAAATTTAGAAATATATTTTTTTGCACGGCGCAACACGGTTAAAATTCTCAAAAAAAAATCTCCATATCTAGAAAAGGTGCAGAATCAAATTTAAATACCTATGAGATTAGTAGTGAATCTCCAAATCCCCCCCAGAAAAAAATCAATATATGAAGAATTTTTTTAGTACTTAAATTTTTGATGGGATTTTTTGGGGATTTGAAATAGTGGAATTTCCTCTACTAAACCTATGCAATAAAACAAATCGGTTTTCAGTTTGAAGCAGTATCTCAATTATCAAAAATGATCGATTAGGAACACTTGAAAATTACTCAACAAGATTTAGTCTGAATGATCATCCTTGCCGTCATCCTGCTTTAAATTCTTGTAAAATTCGTAGTGGATTGGAGGAAAGTATTTCAGCAAATGAGTGATATCCGTGTATTTTGCATTCGAAATACCATGCCCGTTCAGATAAAGCGGGCAGAACCACAAGTCGGACTTTGCACTCTTCAATTCTATAAAATTTGTTGATATTGTTGAAATTGATGATTTCGAATTCGGAGTTTTTTTTTTGTAATTTACATTGAAGATTAACAATTTTCGATAATGTGTTCAGTCAGAGCGAACCAAGTACAATTATTGTTTTTCCAAGAAAAATATATTTCAACGACAAACTAATTTTGGTGATTTTGAAAAAGAAGTTACTTGCAGTCAACAAAAGAGCATGGTTGGATTTGAAATCGATCATAAAAAGTTTAGTAATTACAATTTTTTACAATCTTTTTACTGTTCACTCTGTCTGAAGAAGATATAATAATACACTCGACAAAAAAATTAGAGGAACAGAGTGCGAAGTCGGAAATTATAAGTGATTGTTGACATGCTGTATCTTCGTGAAAAATCAACGCACATCGATGGGAACACATAATTTGGAACTACAACTTTTAGATATTAGAATATTCTACGTATATATTTTTATCTTGGTGTGTGTAGGTGTAGTGTGCAACAATATGGGGAAGAAATGAAAAATCGATTTTTCATTGTTTTTTCAAGAATATTCTGGACTAACACAACTTTTCGCCAACCAACTCAACAGCAAATTCAATTAACTTCATCAATTATCTTTTTTGGTTCCAAGAACGTTCTTGTAGGACCTTCCCACACTGAGATACTTCAGTTTGAATGAAAAATTACCGCTTTGTCTTTGATGATGAATAATTCAACAAAATTCTAACATAAAATTATGTTAGTCCAAAGTATTCTTGAAAAAACAAAGAAAAAACGATTTTTCGTTTCTTCCCGATATTGTTGCCAACTACACCTACACACACCAAGACAAACATATGTACGAAAATATTCTAATATCTGAAAGTTGTAGCTTCAAAATGATGCGCATCCCATCGATATGCGTTGATTTTTCACGAAGTTACAGCATGTCAAAAATCACTTGAAATTTCCGACTTCGCATGCTGTTCCTCCAATTTTTTTTATATATAAAGAAACAAATTGCGACATATGGAAAATTAATGTATTGTTCTCGTAAAGGCAAGAAAGAATCGTTGTTTCTCGAAATGATTCTACAAAACCATGCAAACCATTATACCTTATCAGGATCCCCGGAACTTTTTACTAAAGAGTTATTTATCAAATTTAGATGTATTCGCAAATAATATCCGGAACGATAAACCAACAAATTTAAAAAAAAAGAGTGTAGTCCTACGTCCTAAGCCGGTCGGATAAAACCCTTAGATTTTTTCAGATCCAAATCGATTTTTTTGCTGTATTGCTGCAGAAATCTATTTAAAATTTCTTCGGTTGAAATCATAAGTCTCTGTTTTCTTGTTGAAATAGTTCTGTTTGATTTGTAAAATAACTCGTAAGATAATAACAAAATTGTATTTCTGATTTTTTATTGTTTGAAAGGCGACAGTTATCTCAAAAAGTTAATTGAGATGACGTGGTGAACAATGCCGAGTAACGTAGTCTATCCTTATTTTTACATTTATTCTTCACGCATCTTCAAACGAATAAATCAAATTAAGTTTGATTCTAAACTCACCACCAATGCTCAACTGATAAAGTCGAAAATGTAATTTCGCATTGACTTACATTCACAGCTGCTATTAATGCGGAAGCAAAAAATATTACGATTCCATTTACAGCACCGGTAGAAACGTCACGAACGAGGAAACGAGCGCTTGCGTCTTGTAATTGCCTTCCGAACACATATACTCCTATCCTATGCATCAGATCGGATTTGGACATACAAAAGTCTTCAACTGCTTCAAATTATTTCCACTGGCCACTTAGCGAATACCTCAAAACTATGTAACGATGACGACGACGACGACGACTTCGACGCATAAACCCTGCCGTGGGACAATCGAAAGAGGCAGCACAACACCACGCACAATCCGAGGCTGCCCACCGCTTGTCCCTCACCCTTCGCGTTCACTGGACAGTGCGGCTCGCAGATATATAGGCTATACTATTTCAAGGTCACGTGGTTAGTGACCCAGGACGCAAAAGTGTTTTTTTCTGCCGGAATAGTGGATTCTCGAAACCCGCGCGCACTTCGAGAGAGGAAGCGTACGCACCGAAGACAGAAAAAAGCATACGCAGCGGCGAATGGGAGGTACGAATGTAATAAAACTATTGTAAAGAAGCGAAATAAATGGTATCGGAACAAATGATCCGCGCGTTCATTTGGCAGCGCCTTCGCAAATCGCAGCATGAGAAATCTTCGCATCTTCGCGCGGGGTACCTCTGCCTCCGGTTGGCAAGGCCTATTGTGTGTGATGCTGTGAGTGCTGCAAATCTTGTTGGCGTAGTTTTTGCCGATTGTCGCTATAAGGGTTGATAAATGGTTGAGGAAGGTTCCAAATGGCGAAGTTTATTGTATTTCGCTTGAGGAAACAAAGATTGAATTACAGATTACGGTTATAAAAATAAGAAAAAAACGTCCAAATGTTGGAAATCCAGTTTATCTATAAAAATAGAATGCTTCATTCCACAAAATTCTAGAGTTATCCAATATTTGTTAAGAGTACGTCATAAATATGATTAACGAAGGCCAAAATGTACAAAAATATTGTTTTGTAAAACAATAATTTTTATGGGATATTGTCTTTCTTTGCGTTATTCAAATATGCATCTTTCTAGCAATATAAAAGAACTCGTATGGTTATTTGTGAATGAATGATTTAAAAAAAATACTGAAATCCTGAAATTTTAATTTAGGTGTCTGCGTACAGTAAATAACTCGGTATCTACAAGTTGCCGCTATTATGAAGGTTATGTTGAATCCAGTGAGATCCATTAGAAAAATGGAGCAGAATCATGGTATCTCCGATTTCCCTGAGAAAATCATAAATGAACAATGCTGGACGAAATCACTGACATCGAAAAACATACATAACAATTCACAAAATCCGGAAGCTGTGATGTTTAAATTACCCTAAAGCAAAATTACCCTAACAGTAAATCTCGACGTTTCATGCAATTCTAAGACATTTGGCAACAAAAAACTTTTTTTGAAAACCCCGATTTCCTTTACTCACTAACAACGCCACCAACCCCCCCCCCCTTGGGTGATTTTTCGATTTGCAGAAAACTAAAGTTTTGAGATCTGCGACAATAGTAATTGAAGCTCGTATGAGTCAATATTTTGCAGAGGGTATTTTATCGTGCGAATCAACATTTCGTAGGGAGTCCCGTATGAAAAATCAATATGACGATTTTCATTGGCATCCAAAACCATACCTTTTTCCTCGTATTCCGAAAAAACGACGAAAAACGACGAAGAACGAAAAAGTCCCTGAGCGTCGATTTTTGACAATTTCAAGATGACACTAGAACTCGACGTTTCATGCAATTTGAAGACATTTGGCATAATTTTTTTTTTTCGATAACCCCGATTTCCTTTACTCCCCCCCTTGGGTGATTTTTCGGGTTTCAAAAAACTCAAACTTTGACCGCTGTGCGACACTAGTAAATGAAGTCCGTTTGAGCTGATATTTTAGCTGATATTTTACATAGGGTCACTTTTTCCCCATACATCCATTGGCACTCTAATGGGCATATTCCTTAGAGTGATCATTATACCATTTTCCCCCTGTGAAATAAATATCCTTATTATTGATAGTATGAAAAGTTTCCTGCAAGCAATTGAAGAATTTTGAACGGAAATGTTTTTGATAACGGTTTTAATTATGATTTGATGTATTTAACACTCCTATACTCGCGCATTGGTCTGTCAGACCGAGAAATCAATAATTCGTTCATTTCTCAGAAAATATCAACACTACGACTTAGCGATTCTCTCTAGCTTCGTTATTCGTCGTTCGTCATCGTTTAGCGTATCGCATGTGTTGGTACAAAGGGGACGTGTGCCACTTTTTTCACACTTTCGGTCTGACACACCGACGCGAGTATAGGAGTAACTTTTTTGGACAAGTGCCTTTTTCATATTCTAGAATATTGTTGAATGAAATGTTAGTGACGTGGAATTTTTATTGAATATAATGCATAAAATCATTACCGGACTATTCTTATTTGATTTCTGTCCCTTTTGTGATTGAATTGAACGGATCCATATATTAACTATTCGTCGATATATTCATCGTTAGATTCATACGTTCAAAAGCAAAATATAAATGTTTGACTTTCGTATAGTTATTCGCGATATACAATGGTCATACATATACACACTTGTGAAAGAATTGTAAACAGTAAACTATAAACTAATCCGTGGCTTATGGTAATTTTTAACAGTTACAGTTTCGGGGATATTTTTTTATAATGAACAATATCGACAAGATAACAAGAAGAAGAAAAGGAAGTTCCTAGAAATCCTTTTATATCATCTTTTTATGCCTCATCTAAAAAAAGGTATTAATTCTTAGTTTACCAAGAATACAGAGACAAAGAATTTTAGAAATATACAAACTTTATATTCCAGAACCTTCATCGTCTGGTGATGATCTAGAAGGCCGGTATACATTCTTCTCTTCAATAAAAGACCCGAAAAACCCGCATCAACTGCATTATGCTATGTTCTGATTCTAACTCCAATGGAACCACAATCGATTATGTTATTTTATAGCTCTTTATACTTCCATGAATTATATTCAGTTGCTTACATTTAATTAATGACAGAGAAAATTTGAATTTCGTTATTTGTGTTGGAGTATCAACAATTACTCTGTTTTGAGGAGGCTGAATTAGACGATCTATTAAAACATAATAAAGACGAAGAAAACATATTTTTTGGAGTTTTTTCATTTAATAATACCCTCTTTTTCAAATAAATGTCAATAAAGCCTGAAAAATACACAATGGCAACATTACAGAGAAGTTCAACTTTCGGTCTGCGACACCGTGCGCGAGTATACGTGTTATGATTTTGCACGCGAGTACAGGAGGGTTAAAGGGTTTCCCACATTAAATTGCATCACAAACTGCATTGACAGATCCTTTTCAATCTTTCAGACAATAAAATATAACCCATTACTAACCTTTGGCACATTTCTTTCATTCAACTTCAATACCATAACCGTATGCCCGTACCTTACGCTTAACTCCACTCATAAAGTCCTGTACAAAATCGAGATGCGGCTTCTTTCGTACAGAAATTGTTTTTCTTCATGTCTCCTTGGAATGTTTCCGTAGTGCTTCATAATAGTACAGTATTTTTAGATGGACCTTAGTTCCAGTGCTTTAGGGTGGTTCATGTTATTGGGTACCAAAGTGATCCTGTTTTATTCATACTACTCCAGGACATCCTTTGAATACTGGCACGAAGCTAGATCCGGCCAAAAGATCGTAGGGCCCTCGTGTTGTTTCAACAGAGGAAGCTGACGCTAGTTACGAACGGCGCACTCCGTTTGCCTCATGAGCAGATCACTTGCCAAGTCATGTATTTCTTGGCAAACTTTGGAAGTTCTAGCTTCCTTACTTCCTCCGGAAAATCAAACTTATGCTGGACGGTGAAGAACAGTGGCCTCGGAAGTTGCCGAAAGTTCACCTTGACGTAAGTCAGCATCTAGGAGTACAGTTTCCAGGCTCGTGACTTTTCCACCGTATTTTGCCGTTCTTCACGACTTGGACCCTTCTGCAGTTCTGCAGTCCCTCCCGGTCCTTGACTCTCTGAACGAAAGACTTGGACAGATTCAACAATTACTGCCCAAAGCACTGGGATTCTGTTTACATGCTTTCACGACACGTTTGATCACTAATAGAACACCCATTCTGACCGCATTCCTGCTTCGATGCTCAGAAATTCGTAGTAACGTTTAATCACACGACTCACCGTTGACTGCACGAGCTGTTTTCCAACGTCCCGATAAGAGACAATTCGCGACGTTGATTTTCGGGTCTAATTTTCGGAAAACTGACAGTGTAAATAATACACTCTGAACTACTTCTTCCCAAAATTTCAAGAGAAAATATCCAATGGTTAATTTTCTACAGTATTTTTTCGTGATGCAATTTGATGTGGGACACTCTTTATTTGTTTTTTATAGTTTACATTGTTAACGATAGACGGTATTATATTTTTTTCTTGAAAGCTGATGGTTTTTCTACATCTATGCCATCATCTACAAGTCATCCGGACTCATTGGAAAACATGCTCTTCATTTAAAGGGTGTGTCACATCAAATTGCATCACGGAAAAAACGCTGTAGAAATTCGCCCAGTAGACCGATCCTTTTGAAAATTTTAGACAGTAAAATAAAAACTATTAAACAACTTTTGGCATTTTCTTTTTATTCATACTTCGAGCCCAAGCCCGTATGCTCGCACCTTCCTCTTTACCTCGTCCATAAGGTTCTGTACAACGTCAGGTTGTAGTTTTTTTTTGAACAGAAATCCATTTTCTCTTGAAGTCTGCCTCCGATTTGACAACTTTTGGGTTCTTCCGGAGGGCCTGCTTAATTTTTTTTTTTTTTTTTTTTTTTTTTTAAATAATGATGATGGTCCCACCTCTTTCCCCTACATAGGTTTGAGCTGGACGAGTTATCTTGTGGATAATTATATGGAGGAGTTTCTTTGTAATATCAAATCAACCAGTAAGCTAGTTAAAAACAAAAAACGGTCCGGTTGTACCACTGGCATAGATTGTTTATCAAAAGAACAAGTAAGGGCATTATCTAAACGCTAAATATTCCATGGCATGTCAAGAAAATTTCCAATCCGGGAAGACACTTGACCGATCGGGAATCGAACCCAATGCCTATATCAGCATTAGCCATGAATTTACAAGGGATTTCCCGCTTTACTAGATTCCCGAGAACGATCTACTAATGCGATCGCTTTCGAGTCCAGACAGCTGAGCAACCCCGAGCCTAATTCTAGCCGACCCTTCAGGCCCAGTAACTCTCCCAAGGCATGTCAAGAGAATTTCCAACCCGGGAAGACCCTTGACCGATCAGGAATTGAACCTAATACCTATGTCAGTACCAGCCTTGAATTTACAAAGGAAATCCCGCTTTACTGGATACCCGACAACGATCTGTTAATCGTTTTCGAGACCAGACAGCTGAGCAAACCTAAGCCTAATTCCAGCCGATACTTCAGGCCCTTCATTCAACCTGGGGTATAATCGCGTCAATCTGAATCTGCAACAAGATCTGCCACATCACAGAAAGATCTCGTCAATCATCTGTCAAAAGGATAAATTTACAAGTATTCCGGTTGAGCTATCCCTAGCTTCTTTTCAGTTTCCACTTTCAATCCCTTGGAATGGATCGATCTTATTAAACAAAACAAAAACAAAGAAAAAAATCACTTTTGCCAATGTTCAATTTCAAATTTTACTATGCCGGTTCACGCGCGCGATGCTCAAACTCTTGTAGACTTCACAATTATTTTTAAACTAATCTAATAACTAAAATTATTAAAAATTGAAGAAAAAAAATAATAAAAACAACATACCATCATCATCATAGTCTAAAGATAAAAAAAACACACACACATGCACCTACACCTAAAACAGTACTCTATTCATTATGTAATAATGATGACGGTCCCACTTTATTTTTCTACAACGATTTGAGCTGGACGAATTTTCTTTGATAACTATATATATATATATATATATATATATATATATATATATATATATATATATATATATATATATATATATATATATATATATATATATATATATATATATATATATATATATATATATATATATATATATATATATATATATATATATATATATATATATATATATATATATATATATATATATGGATTTCTTTTATAATACAAACAAAACCAGTATATTAGTTAAGAGCATATACATAGATTGTCACTCGAAAGAGCAAGTAAAGGCATTATATGAACGCTAGATATTCCAAGGCATGTCAAGAGAATTTCCAATCCGGGAAGACCCTTGATCGATCAGGAATCGAACCTAATACTTATATCCATACCAGCTTTGAATTTACAAGGGAAATCCCGCTTTACTGGATACCCGACAACGATCTGTTAATCGTTTTCGAGACCAGACAGCTGAGCAAACCTAAGCCTAATTCCAGCCGATACTTCAGGCCCTTCATTCAAACTGGGGTATAATCGCTTCAATCTGAATCTGCAATGAGATCTGCCACAACACAGAAAGATCTCGTCAATCATCTGTAAAAAAGAAAAATTTACAAGAATTCCGGTTGAGCTATCCCTAGCTTGTTCGCAATTTCCACTTTCAATCCCTTAGAATATGATTTTCTTAAAAACAGAACCATTTTTTTAGCCAATGCTTCAATGCCAAGGCTTCATAATCGCCCAATATTTCTCTATTGGGCGAAGCTCCGGCGCGTTGGGCGGGTTCATTTCCTGGCACGAAGGTGACCCCGTTGGCTTCGTACCACTCCAACACGTCCTTTGAATAGTGGCACGAAGCGAGATCCGGCCAGAAGATGGTCGGCCCCTCGTGCTGCTTCAATAGTGGTAGTAAGCGCTTCTGTAGGCACTCCCTAAGGGAAACCTGCCCGTTTACCGTGCCGATCATCACGAAGGGGGCGCTCCGATTTCCGCAATAGCAGATCGCTTGCCACACCATGTACTTTTTGGCAAACTTGGATAGTCTCTGCTTGCGAATCTCCTCCGGAACGCTGAATTTGTCCTCTGCGGAGAAGAACAACAGGCCCGGCAGCTGACGAAAGTCCGCTTATACGTAGGTTTCGTCGTCCATTACCAGGCAATGCGGCTTCGTCAGCATTTCGGTGTACAGCTTCCGGGCTCGCGTCTTCCCCACCATGTTTTGCCTTTCGTCGCGGTTAGGAGCCTTCTGAACCTCAAATTCAGCTTATTGGCGACATCCCGGACCGAACTTCTCGGATCAGGTTTAAACTGCTTAACTACGCGCTTGTGATCTTTTTCACTGACGGAGCATCCATTTTTGCCGTTCTTCACCTTCCGGTCGATGGTTAGGTTCTCGAAGTATCGTTATCTGCTGACCGTGGATTGGACGATTCCCAGCATCTTACCGATGTCCCGATGTGACAACTCCGGATTCTCGAAATGAGTGCACAGGATTAATTCACGACACTCTTTTTCGTTCGACGACATTTTTCCAAATTTACGAAAAATTGACAGTGAAGCATGGCCAACGTGATCTATACACTCTTATCTGATTATAAGCGAAAGCTGAAGATATAATTCCTAAAAATTAAATTTCTACAGCGTTTTTTCCGTGATGCAATTTGATGTGACACACCCTTTATTACCAGAACGCCGGAGGTACTAACTCATGCAGTTACCGTCTCACGTGTTCGAGTGAAGTCTCCGATGTCATCGTCCTCACTGAGACCTAGTTGGACGATCGCACCCATTCGCATCAACTATTCGCCCCAAGTTTGTGATGTCTTCTGAGCTGACCGTAGTCCATAAAACAGCCGAAAGACGATAGGAGAAGGCGTTGCTATAGCAGTTCACCGAAGCTGGAGGGCGCTCAAACTCGACAATGCTCGTTGGACTGGAGTGGAACAAGTCTGCATTCCTCCGGACCGCATTTGAGACACAGCCCCGATTGAGGAGCATTCCCATTCCGTAACGTCGGTATTATTGAGCACTTCCCCTCGCGACGAAATCATTGTCCTAGGTGATTTCAATCAACCTGGAAGCTAACGATTCCTGCTTCGTGATGGCTTTCAGTATCCTGTTCCCTAATTATCGACAAATACCACCGTCATCTCTCTCGGTGTGCTTGTGGATAGAAAACTTACTTTCAAAGATCATATCAAAAAAGTCAAAGCAAGCACTAAGAGCCGCCTTCGCGTAGTGAGGGCTATTAGCGGACGCAGTCGCTTAAGCGCTCGAAAAACCATCTTCAATATTGCAAGAAGTATTGTATTCTCTAAAAAAGAATATGGGTTCAAACTTTTCAGCCAAGCACCTTGGAATATTCTCAAACAATCAGGGCCCTCTTACCATAGTGAAAACATAAACATAAACGAAACATAACCGTTATTGAATTGAGTGCATGGTGAAAATAAAAACATTTTTCATTTGAAATTCATTTTGAATTATTTTTGAGCAATTGTTTATTTTTCTTCCTCATCTTGGATTTTGGTTCTGAGGATTCCGATGCTTTGCCTTGGAGCGCTGTTGTGGGGTTTGAAGAGACAGACGACGGATCCTCATAAAACTAGAATCCCAATCTCTTCCTACCAGTTTCGCAACTTGGTTGAATTCATGCTGGAGGTTGTTGGCTTCCGCAAAATCAAACGCCAGACGACGTAGATATTTGGGAGTCATACCATAGAAAGCATTGTCCAGTGCTCTGCAGTGGTCCGACAGATCCTCAGACTGCTCACTCGTAAATACTTGTCTGAAATGTCAATAAAGAAGATTCAAATCATAAATCACTCCCAGATATGAGCCTCTTCCTCAGAGTTGATTCAGAAATATCGAGGTCGGCCGCAATCCGACGCTTCGAGACTCCCTCCCCAAGCCTCTGTCGGGCCATTTCAGCATTTCTGAAGTGCATTTCTACAAATCAGTTTCATCTTGTGGGTCCCGTTAAACATTTGGTTGAAAACATTTTATAATTTTTTTCAGAGCAAATCTCTGGTGCGAACTTTTGCCCCACAACCACTGCGCACCTTTGACCCACAAGAAATTTTTGAACTAATCAAATTTTTAAGAGCTTGAACTTTTTCACAAAAACGAATACGCACTACACTACACACTTCATTTTTCTGAGTTTCCAGAGGTATGTAAGAAGTTGCTTGAATTGAAGTATATAGTGTAGAATACAATAACTATCTCCATTTATAAGACTGGTCATTTGGACTTTATTGTTGTGTTCAGGCACGAAACATTTAAAAAAAAATAAAATTCCAGTGTTTCATAACTATAGAACCAGATGGAAAAACTCCCACTCATTTACAAAATTTACGTCAATTTCACGTGAATTACAATATGTTTCTAATTCGTAGGTCATCTTTAGTTCTCGGTCAGTTGAAATTCCCCATTCGGAGTGGTTTCGACCAAGCTACGCCATGTTAGAGTGTGCATCTCGTTCTATGCAGAGGATACTGCTAGTTTAAGCTCTTCAAATAACTCACACTGCTTATAAGCTGTATCTACTACTCGTACGATCACTCCTCATAAGTTATTGATAGGATTTTGATCTGGTAAACTGACTAATCAGTCCATAATTTGAAGCCTCTATTCATTAAACCATTCTATGACTTTCCGGATTTTATTAATTGATACCAAATTGCTCAATTATCACGGTATTTTTGACGCTAGAACAGAAGGAAATGATTCTGAAGTACATCAATGCACTTCTGACGGTGCATTTGTGTTGATAAAAAGCTATCTGAACCAGGCCTTCTTGAAAAAGGTACCATGACCTCGCGAAGTATGAAGAAATTCTATTGAAATTGAATTTCTTTTTATCAGAGAAGTTCTCCCGAAATAGTGAAACCCATGAAATTAGTTTCCACATTAGTTTCTGGACCCGCAACTTTGGAGATGAGATTCTCATGGTTCGGTTTTTCAAAACGGTCTGGTTTAGATAGCTTACCAACAACACGAATGAACAGTCAAAAGTGCACGAAGTAGTTCAGAATCATTTACTTCTGTTTTTGCATCAAAAACAACGTGATGATTGGATAATTTGGCATCAATTCATAAAATTCGCAAGATCACATGGTTTATTTAATAGGGGCTTCATATTCTGTACTGGTCGCTTGTTTACTAGATCAAAGCCCTGTCAAGAACTTATGAGAAGTGATCGTACGAATAGTAGACTTACAACTTACAAGCAGTATGAGTGATTTGGAGAGCTTAAACGATCAGTATCCTCTGCGTGGAAAAATACTACAACATGGGGCTGCTTGGTCGAAACCACCCCGATTGGGTTATTTGAACTGATTGAGAGGTAAAGATAACCTACGAATTAGGAACTTATTCTAATTTATGTGAAATTGGCGTAAATTTTGGAAAGGAGTGAGAGATGAAAATATCTGGAAACACTTGAATTTTACTTTTGTGAATGTTTCGCGCCTGGACACAACAATACAGTTCAAATGGTCAGTCTTATAAGATAATTATTGTATTCTACACTGTATACTTCAATTCACCGACTTCTTACATATCTCGGGAAACTCAGAATAATGGAGTGGTTCTATAGCTATGAAACGCAGTGTATCATCGAACACTGTTCGAGCCATGGTGATATCTGTTGCATTGACATCGGGTATTCGATGCAATCCTCCAAAGGATGAATATTCTGGCTCGTCCGAGACGACTTCGGAATTCTGGCATCCCATCCGGCGAACGAACTATGGGGCTTATGGTGTTATTACCAGACTGCTGCGTATATTAACCGTGTTCGTTTGAAGTTTAACTCGCACCTATTAAGTGACAACGTACAAACGCGCCTTATGTTGCCGGTATCATATAGAAATTTCAATAACATTATTTTCACTATAAAAAAGGGTTATATCTCGGGAGCAGTTAGTCCTAGGATAAAAATTAGACATAGTTTTTCTTGTAGAATCGCATGTAGATCCATTTTGGTGGGCTTACCATGTACGTCAAACTTTGTTAAATAAAAAATACAAAAACTATCAAATGATTTATGATATGAAAGTTTTTAAAATTAAATTTATTTTTGAGTGAGATTTTTCAGTAGTTCATTTAAAATGTAATTTTTCTACAATAGTTCATCAATTTTGAAACAACTTTGTCAAACATTACATTTTGAATAGACATCTGAATTTCGAGTTACGATTTTTTGAAAGAACGATCAATGATTTTGAATACGCTTTTTCAAAAAATCGGTCGTAATTTGAATCGCTCAAATGAATATAAAAATAGTAATTTGGGTAGCTTCCATCATACGGACCAAGTGTCAATAAATTCGAAGAGGGTAGCGTAAAAATTTGCTGTTTGAAAAAAATCGATTCGATTATATGCAGTGAAAATTAATTGGATAACATAGCCTAAAAAGTGTCCGTTTACTAACATAAACAATCCTTACGAAGAGCGAAAAGAAATGATGTAATAATAGATGGATACGACCCATTGAAAACGAATAATTATTACTAAGTCTATATGGACGCATGGCAACGATCGCGCCGGGTACAGCTAATTTCAAATAAATGCAAATATGGGTTTACTTATGGTATGTTCCAAACAATCTTAGGTTAAATAAAAGGTAAAATTTTTAATCGTGGCGATGTTAAATCAAATTGCAAAAAATCACAACAAACCCCAAATGTGTAGCAAAGGTCAGTATCGTAGTAGATTCCGATTACGGTACGCTACTCTGCGATTAGTAATAAATAAAAAAAAGTTAAACAATCAGCGCTTATTTAGGAGCGATTTAATCGGCGCCACTATGTAACTCGTTCTATTTCCTTCTTGTCTCAACTTGTGTTGACAAATCGCACATACCATTTAACATATGCGGCCCGAGTGCACACAGTGTGTGTATGTCAATGTGCGTGTCTAAGTCTTCAAATTAAACTACTCAAAGTCCAGTTTGTCATAATGTTGTGTGCGTTATCAAGGAACGATTGCAGAAGCATACTTATCTCACATTTTCCGCTCAGTAAACCCGACAGTCCATTCCAGCGGTACACAAAGTTGCAAATTGCGTTCGGTTAGTTTTGATGATGAACCGAGTAATTCGACCTTGATCTTGTCTAATCAACAAATTTTCGATGTTCAAATCAACTATGAAAAAATCAACGTCGAATATTAACCATCTTTCAAAGCAACCCAAACTAGCTCCAAATTCTAAGACTCTCAGAATACGCATAACGATCAATAACGATCATCGGAGCACTTCCCAGAAGCCATTCGGGGATAGTTTCTCGCGGGCTAAAATAACGCACATTTTGCGTTTGGCATTTCCTGGATCATCTTTGCTGCGACGGGGAGTTTGAATTTATGACCCTCCAAATGGCGTTGAGGTTCTGTAGAAATATTCCAACCAAACAAGCATACGCACCGCCGCCGGCTTGAAGAGGAAATTCACAGCTGAAACCTACGCTATCCAGCAAAAGGGTCACTTCGAAGCTGACCAGCACATGTGCGTTGGGGAGGCCATTTCGAATGCGATCGGTTTATAATTACGCTGGTTTCGGGTTGAATGTCCATAAATTAGACGAGGAAAAAAAAACAAACGCACTACTGGCGAAGAGTCCCCACGTTCGCGCGAGTAGACAGATGATACGCCGCTGGGCGAGCTGACAGTTGTCGAATTTTAGTGTAAGGTTTCATTAGCTTCCTTCGATAGTTCGCTTATTGGGTATTTTTTATTGTAATGCGTTAAAGGTTCGGTCAAGGGAAAAAAACCATGCGTGCGTTTGATTTTTTTTTTCGAAGTCGACTCATAGTTCCTTTGTCTACAAAAGACGCCGCCACAACCCCGTTGATTACCATACCCATGACCCTTTTTATTGTGCTAATCTTATTACTTAATCGCAGCCGAAGGGGCTTCAGCATTTCCGCGAAGGCTTATGATGTTTTATGTGTCTTTTTGTTTTTTCGGCAGGAAAAAAAGCAACTACAAAAAATTGTGCGTATCAGAACGGTGTATTCTAAAATTTGATCATTTTTGTGTTTTTTTTTTTTAATTCTGGACTAACTTTGTTTCAACGCAAACGCTCCTATAGACGATCAGATATGAGAAATCAATTAACGTGACACTGATGAATTAGGCTACCGCTGAATCAACCGATTGTGTACCATTTACCTGAATAATCACAGTTTTACAGTATACTTTAAAATATAAGTAATTTTATTGTAAACTGAATTATGGCAGTTATTGACACAAGTGTATTCCAGCAAGAAAATTTTACGTACCCTGGATTTGTGGATGCCACTAGGGCAAGGGGGCTTTGAAAAATGCACGTATCCTAATCTTGCCCCAGAAATTGTCACTTGTGCTAACTTTTGGTTACCGGCCAATTCCAGTTGTGTCTTCGGGACAATTTCAATTCCAAAGAGAACGGAAAAAAATAGGGCCTTCATCAGCTCCCACAGAATCATGGGTTTTGATCATTACTTGAAGATTTTGTGACTGTAGGTCTTCTCTACATTTTGGTGCAGTAGAATAACGATAATGCTGACACGTCGGACGTTCTAATCATAAACCATGTTATTGAGAAGTCAGTCAGAACACTTACTGATAAAATCGCACAAATATTGATGGCCTGGCAGATCATATTCAGTTGTGGCCAGAAAACTAAAATTTTCATCACATAAACATCATTAGATCTGACGATCGCCCTGTAATGTTTTGATCCAGCGTTGTCAATCTTCCCGATATATCTGGAATCTTCTAGATTTTTAGAATATCCAGACATCCAGACTATTTTTTTTTAGTTTAATATTTAGACTAGAAACATTACAGCAGGGATTCTCAAAGTGGTCGATATCGACCCCTTGGGGTTGAAATCAGTTTCCCAGCGGTCGACATAAAGTAAAACTGATTTTGGGGGTCACGAGATCTAAAAATCGACCACGATTAATTAACATAAGTTCATATTTGAAGCTTCAAAGATACTGTATAAGTTGTATTACGTAAACCAACCTGTTATTCGAATGGCTAATATTTTAGTAGAAACTATTATTGTTGTGATTTGTATTAATTAATAACACTATATTTATTGAATTTTATGTCTATTGTTGAGAAAATGAGGTCATATTCATTGGTAAGTATTTTGCACGAGAAAGATTAAGATAAAATTTTTAAAGAAATTTGCCAATAGGGAACGATGGTATCGTTTCATTCTGGAAAAGGGGTTCCTTGCCTAAAATAGTTTGAGGATCCCCGCATTGCAGATTAAGGCTAGAAAAAGAATAGTCTGGATATCTGGATATTCCGTAAAAGTCTAGAAAATTTTAGATATATCTGGAAGGTTATGACGTCCAGTTTTTCTCTCGATTTATCGCTATAATGTAACATTCACAGCTGAAACCTACGATATCCAGCAAAAGGGTCACTTCAGAAATTAGCAGTGAAAATAAAATGCTGAACTTTTCTATTTCGTTTTGTTGAATATGTCAAAAAGACACACACATTCTTGTAATTCAAAAGGTAATTCAAGTGACATCACAAAGGTATTGAGCAGGGAAGAGAGTGACGCAAGATCAATTGATAAAACTGTTCGTTTCAGTGAAGTAAACCAGTTGGAAAAACAAAAAAATTTCATAATTATACATCTGATTCAACCAAGGAACTTGCAGTTGAGCAATCGGATCTTTTTGGCCTCCAAGATCATGGAAAAAAATATCAACCGACGGGTGACTCAACATGCTATTCGAAAGGTTGCTGGAACGATTAAAGACGAAGGGTTTCGTCCCATTAACATGTTGCTCACATTAGAGAAAATATTGGAATTGGTTGTTAAAGGCCAGCTGTTGGAATATTTAAATCATAACACTTTGCTAATACCAGAACAATCGGGATATCGGGAAGGTCATTCCTGTGAAACCGCATTGAACTTGGTGTTAGCAAAATGGAAAGAGAAATTAAAATGTAAAGATACCATCATTGCTGTTTTCTTGGATCTAAAACGCGCTTTTGAGACAATTTCTAAGCCCTTGTTGTTGAGTACGATTAAGCGCTTTGGAATTACGAATACTATTTTTAATGATTAAATATTTTTAATGATTAAATTTTCAGTCCCGTAGGGAATAATCTTTGAGTACGTCAGGGAAGTGTATTAGGGTCCCTTTTATTTATTATGTACCTACATCAATGACATGTGACGAGTTTTACGATTTTGTGTTAATATCACAATGCAGAAGATACTGTGTTATTCATTGCAGCTAACGATTTGCATCAGGTCGTTTTACATTTGAATGGAGATTTGCGTTTTTTAAGTAGATGGTTGAAGCATAAATAAGCAACTGAAGATGAATATAAATAAAACTTAATTTATGGTAATCTCGCGAAATCGTTCTAATGAAAACGTCTCTATTGTAATTGATGATGAGACTGTTGATCGCGTTCAGAAGATTAGATATCTTGGCGTGATTATTGATGACAAACTTAAGTTCAACACTCACATTGACAATGTCATCGAGATAATTGCCAAGAAGTATGGAATCTTATGCCGACTGACAAACGATTTAACTATTTGCAGCAAAATACAGCTACACAAATCAATCATCTCTCCTCATTTAGAATGAGCAGAATAAAATAAGTCGGTTGATTCTAAAATGTAATAGATTCACTTCCTCATCTTTGATGCTGGACGCTCTGAAATGGAAAAGTCCGTTGTACTTCAAACAATTAAATGTTTTCAACTCGATACCAAGACATATTAAATGCGCAACAACACAGAATTTAAGAGGCACTGTATTTCACACGTGAAAGCTGTGTTTTATTAACAGCCGAACGATTTTTTAAAAATTTTATGACGAAGATTTTTATTGACGAAGTTTTATACGAACGGATAATTAATGTGGACAATTTTTTGTAGTTTGTTTTAATATTTTCAATTAACCTGACGAAGTTTTTTGAACGTATTATATTATGCAGACTATTTAATTTTTTTTTAAATGATCTTTTTCTTTAATGTGTATTGATCTTTTCTATGTCTGACATGATCTTGATGATGATAGACTATTCTCATTTTTATTTTGTCGTTTTTATAGTTGTATTAGTTGAAAAAAAAATAAAAATTTGAGCGTCGCGCGCGTGCCACAGATGTAAAGGATATTAAATTGAAAGATTTTTAAGTGCCGGTCTAGGAAATTTTCGTAAAAGAAATTTTCTCGATTTCTCTGAATGAGGATATTCATAGTCAATACAAAACAAGACTGGCGATTGGACTTGTGCTCTGGTGGACCACGTGGCTGCAAGGGCCTCGTCGGGATCGTATTGGCTCTGTGGCGGACATGACTGAGTATTGGCTTGTCTCTTGACATTGCAATTTTTTTGAACTTATATCTGTAAATAAAATCATTCCTTTTTTTGTGTTTGCTAAACTGATTTCAATGTTGAGAAAAAATGAATAAATTATCTTTTAAATAACCCGTCTTGCTCAAACCTCTCTAGGGGAAGGAGATGGGACCATCATCATCATCATCATCATCATCATCATCATCATCAACATCTATATGACAACAATTCCGGTAAAATGCATTTAGACCAGGAAGCGAGGACAGCACTGAGCACCAGAGCTTGGAAATATCTGTATCACATCAGTCTTTTCAGCTGAATTTCCGACCACATTCGATCATCATACCATTGCATTCGGGATACCGAAAATGAACCAACGTCAAACCTCACAATCAGAGTAAGCTCCTCACAGTTGATTCATCCAGTTATGTTCATTCTCTTTTTCTTTTTTTCGTTGAGGAAGATAACGAAGTACAGAATGCTCATAATAGTGACAAGAAATTAAATTGTTCAAGCATGCAAGGTTTCCGTCTCAGTTAAAATGCTTTCATTTTACATAGTGAAATTTTCAATTCCAATTTCATCCGTCAGAAATGCTTCAAAAGACTCCAATTCCGATGTAAAAAAATACCGCCTTGACTCAAATTTCAAACATTTAGCTTTTGAGACAAATTCCGAACAGACGAACATAAAATGGTGGTGTCCAAGACACGACCGCAATGGGAATATTTCGAGCTTCCTTTTGCAAACGGATCAAACTGTGCTATAGGATTAGCGGATGAAATTGCCAACATCCAGCTTTGGCTGACCCGGATCGATTCTGCAGAATGCATCCTCGCCGTCCAAGTCTATGCAATCCTTAGCTGTGAGTGTGCATGCAGATCTTCCTTTTTTGTTGGCATTTCCGCTTGCGCCACCAATTTGCGTTGCCCTTTCGGAGTAACTTAAAAAAACTGAATAAGCAAGGCACTGACTCAATGAGAAAATCACACACATATCGGGGTATTGAAAAGTCACAACATTCCTGACAATTCAATGATAATGAATAAATGTGAATGAATTCTCATGACTCGTGCTTCAAGGAAAGCTCAGATAGCACAGAATAAATATGAATAAACACAGTTGTAAATTTGTTTGCCGTCGAATGAATGACAGCAGCATCGACAAGCAAAATAAACGCGTTACACTGTTAAAAGTATATTTCCAATATTACTTAACAAGCTCAATATTTCCAAGCCCTGCTGAGCACTATGAGCCGGGAAAGGTACTGTGAGGGACGGGAAGCCCTCACAACGAGTTAGCTGCACTGGACATTGCCAGGGTGTAGAACTTGTGTATCCCTTAGCGTCCGCGGGATAATCGGATACCACCCAAAGCCGAACGGTGACTGCATGCTGATAAGATGGCGGTAAATGTGCCGAGTGCCCAGCCCACTTAATCGCATAAACTAACGATGCCCGTGTTGCCAGAACTGGGCATGACAAACATCTTTTCTCTTCTCCGAAAAAAAAGAATTGAATAAAAAAAGACGAAAAAAATAAATGCATGTGGATTGTGTTTCAGTGTATTTTCCTTCACAGAAAACATTTGAACTACCTTTGGGATGTATGAGCTAATTGATGATGTTTAACTAACAAAATATCGAGTCAAGTTCTGCTCTCCATACGGTCGTCCCGAGCCCGTACTTGTTCTGCGCGGTCGTCCCGATCCGCAAATAATTTTACCTCCATTTTTTCGTACGGTCGTCTCGATCCGCTCTCTTATCATAACCATGTGGCGCGGAATTCACAGCATCCCATCGACGAGATCAAACACAATTATTTTCCCTTTCCCAATTGTTTCATACACAATGCTTTGTACCTAAAAACTGAAATTTTAATAAAGAAACAATAGTCTTAGTTCGCAGATCGATCGGAGCACATCCCTCTTTATCCGGAAAGCTCCAAATAATAGTTTGCACGCTAAAACCATTTTTATGGGTCATCCCGATCTACAAATATTTTTACTTCCATTTTTACACCGCATGGTCATCCCGATCCACATTTCTTTCCATTTTCTATTGTAATCATACGGTCGTCCCAAGTCGTACCTATTTGTCCGCTCGTCTCGATCCGCGCTTATCCACTTTTATTATTCAGTTTCATCGTACGGTCGTTCCGATCTGTACTTATTATAAAAAATTCATCTATTTTTACCTTGCTATATTTATAAAAATGTTGAACATATTGGTGTTAATAATTTTTTTAGTTTTCCTTATGCATCTTTAGTGTATAGCTCATTTTTAATATATTGATTATTATGATTAATATGAGTTTCAATGCTTTACTGCGAAGTAATATGTATTGAAGCAATGAATTTACAAGTCTGACGTGCGTCAGTACTTTTTTTAATATCGCCTACAACGAAATATAATTTTAAAAAACATTTTGTTTTGTTAACCTATAGCAACCAAAGTAATGAGCTGCATTAATTGTAAAAAAAATCATTGTTTCTGGCAACAAGTTTCAATTTTGCTATCATTAATGTCAACCTGAAGTTTAACATGGAACATTAGAATTTTTGTCAGCCATGCTGTTCAATTTAAACCTTTTTTGAACGTATCATTTACTTATGAATATCTTCATGTCTTCCATGGTAGGATAGTTCTGCTACTTGTAGTCTTCCGCTAGCGGGGTGGTCCCGGACTGACCACTCATGTTTTCATGTAATAAGTTGTTCCCCCAAATGATTCTACTGTCCTTTTGCAAACATACAGACTTTAATGAGAAAAAAACAGATTTTTCTAATTTTTGCTTGGAATATTTCACACACGGTGCAAATCATATCAAATACACTTCAGTTTATTTACATATTATATGGCACGTTGGAGCAGCGTAACAGTAACGAAAATCGACGAGTGGAAAAACTAAAATTAATCAACAAAAATAAAGTCCGTGCTCCGCTTGTTCGTAAGGATTTCACCAACAGCACTTCCTCACGATCGAATTTTTCAGGTAAACAGGTTCATGATACAATTATAAACAAGCCTCTTTTGCTAAAATCCGCCACTTCTTCATTTCTACAGAAGTACTCTAGCGAAAGCACCACACAAGGGAGTACCGAAAGACAAAATTCTTTCACTACTTTAACCCCTCAGGAAGCGGCGTACAGCTGGGATGGAGAAATCTGACTCCGAGAAGATTTGCTAGACAACAGCTGGACAACAGTATAATTGCTTATGTGCAATTTGGAATTCGGAGGTAAGTATTTTGTTTTCATTAAATATAAATTTGAATCCGTGGACCAATAAATCTGTCATTATTAAACCGACGAATCGCTTTTGTTCGACCAATATTGATCCAATATCGGTATAACAAATCGTAATTTTTGCTTGACATATTTGCCTACCAATTGTTTTTCGTAAAATGTACCAATGATTAGTAGGGTCGAAAATCACTAAAGAATTGGTAACATGTACCAAAAAATTGGTTATATTTACTGAAGATTTCTCTCAGTGCACATTGTGGTTGCATGGTTGAGTTGATTTTTTTCTTTTTTTTTATATTGTAACAACAATCCTAGATGTGTTTTGTTTTTTTTGTATATTGTATCATAGTTTGAGCTCAATCGGTTCCGTACTTTTCGAGTTTTTGACGCGTACACAAACGAACAGAACATTTATATATATAGAGATAGATGAGGGAAATCGATAAATTTTAAATCACTTCGAAACACAATTTCAGTTCATAATTTTGTCAAACACGTGGAAAAAAGATGTTTCCATCACATAGAACACATATTCATTACTGAATAGTCAATTTTCATTAGAAGCTCAATTTCAGAAACGCACTCTGGTCATATATAAAATCATTTTTCTTCCAATTTTCCAATTTTTTATACCGTAACAACACTCCTTGAAGTGGATTGTATATTGTATACAGCTTTGAGCTCAATCGGTTCCGTACTTTTAGAGTTTTTGACGCGTACACAAACGAACAGAACATTTTTATATATATAGAGAAGTACAGATTTTTTTGAGTGTAAAATTTTCAACACTGCTATTATTTGAAATAACTAGATAAGCTCTCTTTGGCTGAATGAATGCATAACAAAACATATCTGTGGTAAAAATATTTTAAATGTGATAACAAACTGGTCAACTGGGAGGTGCAAAATTCCTTGCAAGGATCGTTTGAAAGGACTCGCGTCAGGCATATGGATATAACTGCGAAAAAAAAACCAGACCGCTTACAAAATACTCAAAGATTCAATAATTAAACCTCTGATGCTTTTTAAGTATATTTCTAGTTTGCAATATTTATGCCGCTACAGAAGAAAAAGTACAGATGGAAAAAACTTTTACTCCGAAAAATACAGATACATATGTGGCAACACTGCTTGCAATAGCTATACCGCTGGGAAATTGCCGACCACATGCTATACTACGTGTAAGGCTTCATGAGCCTCCGTTCTTTCCAAGTAATCATCGGAAATGAAAAACCGAGGTCTTTCGCAGAGAAAACTGGAGTTCTCTAAGAATCTGTGACGCTCTTTTAGTGAATTACCGGTGTCTTCGAAAATCCGTCAAATCAGAATTTCGTGTACGCAGATGATGTGGTGCTAATGGTGATGGCCGCTTCCGTAAAGCTATTCAGGCGAAAGCTCATTCAAGTAATTTCATGGGTGGCACAATGGGCTTCTTCATCGGGCTTCGAACTGTCTTCCTCTAAAAGCGAATATACTCATGTAAGCGACCGGAAGTGGTCCTTGTGCTGTCTGACTCGGTCTGCGTGATAGCAGCTCTGGATTTGGAATGATCGACCCACCCTTGGATACTACAAACGCTTTCATGTGCACGTCCTTATACAACATTTATATGGATACCGGACCATTCTGGGATCCTAAGGGAATTAAGAAGCGGATCATCTTGCAGTTTTGGACCGGCAAGCGGCACTTCCCACGTTACTGACGGCCGTGGGACTCGAGAATTCATCCTACGCAAAACCAGAGTGGACATTTCTAAACAGGAGGATCCATCTGGATACCGTGATCAGAAAGCCATTTCTAAACTGAGGACTGGGCATGCGGCGGTCGTCTACAACATGGGTCTCCGCCACAGGGGTGATAAAGGGTGTGTCACATCAAATTGCATCACGGAAAAAACGCTGTAGAAATTCGCCCAGTAGACCGATCCTTTTGAAAATTTTAGATAGTAAAATAAAAACTATTAAACAACTTTTGGCATTTTCTGTTTTATTCATACTTCGAGCCCAAGCCCGTATGCTCGCACCTTCCTCTTTACCCCGTCCATAAGGTTATGTACGTCAGGTTGTAGTTTTTTTGAACAGCAATCCATTTTCTCTTGAAGTCCGCCTCCGATTTGACAACTTTTGGGTTCTTCCGGAGGGCCTGCTTCATAATCGCCCAATATTTCTCTATTGGGCGAAGCTCCGGCGCGTTGGGCGGGTTCATTTCCTTTGGCACGAAGGTGACCCCGTTGGCTTCGTACCACTCCAACACGTCCTTTGAATAGTGGCACGAAGCGAGATCCGGCCAGATGATGGTCGGGCCCTCGTGCTGCTTCAATAGTGGTAGTAAGCGCTTTCTGTAGGCACTCCTTAAGGTAAACCTGCCCGTTTACCGTGCCGGTCATCACGAAGGGGGCGCTCCACTTTCCGCAAGAGCAGATCGCTTGCCACACCATGTACTTTTTGGCAAACTTGGATAGTTTCTGCTTGCGAATCTCCTCCGGAACGCTGAATTTGTCCTCTGCGGAGAAGAACAACAGGCCCGGCAGCTGACGAAAGTCCGCTTTGACGTAGGTTTCGTCGTCCATTACCAGGCAATGCGGCTTCGTCAGCATTTCGGT
This sequence comes from Toxorhynchites rutilus septentrionalis, assembly GCF_029784135.1. NCBI lineage: Eukaryota > Metazoa > Arthropoda > Insecta > Diptera > Culicidae > Toxorhynchites > Toxorhynchites rutilus. The sequence continues at coordinate 124,445,634 of NC_073746.1, read as the reverse complement.
GTACAGCTTCCGGGCTCGCGTCTTCCCCGCCATGTTTTGCCTTTCGTCGCGGTTAGGAGCCTTCTGAACCTTGTATGTACGCAGGCTCTCCCGCTGCTGGGTCCGCTGGACGAATGAACTTGACAAATTCAGCTTATTGGCGACATCCCGGACCGAACTTCTCGGATCACGTCTAAACTGCTTAACTACGCGCTTGTGATCTTTTTCACTGACGGAGCATCCATTTTTGCCGTTCTTCACCTTCCGGTCGATGGTTAGGTTCTCGAAGTATCGTTTTAGTACTCTGCTGACCGTGGATTGGACGATTCCCAGCATCTTACCGATGTCCCGATGTGACAACTCCAGATTCTCGAAATGAGTGCACAGGATTAATTCACGACGCTCTTTTTCGTTCGACGATATTTTTCCAAATTTACGAAAAATTGACAGTGAAGCATGGCCAACGTGATCTATACACTCTTATCTGATTATAAGCGAAAGCTGAAGATATAATTCCTAAAAATGAAATTTCTACAGCGTTTTTTCCGTGATGCAATTTGATGTGATACACCCTTTATTCGTGTTTAGTGCGAGTGGCCTCCAGTCCGTGGAATACGTCATATAAAGGTGCTCGCATTATGAGGATTCCAGAGCACTGCACGGGATCTCCGAAAGCAGTAGGGATTTATTGAGGAACGACGTATCCACAATTGCAGCAGTTAGAGTATATTTAGAAGACATTAAAATGTACAACCAGACATGATCGACGACTTATGACAACGCCTACGAAAGATGGCGCAAGTGTTGCACAGACTTTGATACGTTGCGTTAAGTCCAAAGTGCGGGCATTTAGCCTAGAAGAGGTGATTGAACAAACCAACTTTACAAAAACATAGCTAATATGTGTTTTTTTATTCCCTGAGAGTTTCAAAATTATCCGAATTCAAATGAATTTTTGGTGATCATTTTTGTCTGCATTCACAGCTACTACAACAACAATAGCTTTTATAACTCACTTATATTTGAGGGGCTCAAAATGAAAGGGGTGTAAATAGAGATTGTTAACCTATTTTACCGTTACCGGTTTTACTGGTAATACCGGGTCATTTTTCATTACCGAATTACCGGTAATTTTACAATCAATAACCGATAACCAAAGAAGTGTGTGGCCTGGCGTTGTCCTGATGGAAGACAATGCGGCCTCTGTTTATCAAAGATGGCCTCTGAGTGCTACCTTCAAGCGGTCCAGTTGTTGGCAGTACAGGTCCGAATTGAGCGTTTGGCCATAGGGAAGCAGCTCATAATAGATTATACCTTGACAATCCCACCAAACACACAGCAGAACCTTCCTGGCCGTTAATGAGGGCTTGGCCACCGTCTGAGCCGCTTCAGCGGGCTTCGACCACGACCGTTTGTGCTTCACGTTGTCGTAAGTGACCCACTTTTCATCGCCAGTCACCATCCGCTTCAGAAACGGGTCGATTTTGTTGCGATTCAGCAGCGATTCACATGCGTCGATACGGTCAAAGATGTTTTTTTGCGTCAACGTGTGTGGCACCCATACATCGAGCTTCTTTGTGAATCCAAGCTTCTTCAAATAGTTATTAACGGTTTGATGACTTATCTCCAGCTCTTGGCCGATGCTACGGCTGCTACCATGCCGGTCTTTCTCGGCTAATTCAGCGATTTTGTCGCAATTTTCGACGACAGGCCTTCCGGAGCGTGGCGCATCTTCGACGACCTCTACACCAGAACGAAAACGTTGAAACCATCGTTTTGCGGTGGAAATGAAAACTGTATCGGGTCCATAAACTGCACAAATTTTATTAGCAGCTTGAGATGCATTTTTGCCTTTGTCATAGTAGTACTGTAAAATATGTCGGATTTTCTCTTTATTTTGCTCCATATTTGCGACACTATAACTCACGAACGACTTAACCAAACAAAACACTGTCAAGGACTATATTAAAGCGCGCAAAAATACCTTTCCAACAAGCTATAGTATGACTCGATACAATGAATACAACTAGAACTACGCGCTTACAACGACACCTCGCGGAAATACCGCAGGACTTTTTTGACAGTCTAATATATGGTTTCAATAGCCTGTTTTCAAAGCAATTTTAAAGCTACTGGAACAAGTTTTCGGATCAATAATTAACAATCATATAACTTTTGGACATTTTGTCTTTCGAATGAAATGTTTATCATACCACTCCGTTCAGCCGGCAAAGAGGTATTATTTTTGCACTCCAGCATCCCTCTCGTATTCGAAACTTTGAACTTACACCCCGGTACAGAAATGAAGGACGTAGTCATACGTCAAAAGGTTTCGTATATATGAATAATCATTCTGCTCGTGGTAGTGAAACAATGATGACTTCGGCGTCTTCTATCAAACTTCACGAGCTGCATTGATTAATTTGAAATCGTTCTTGATGAAATTTGACGATTATGGTATTGATTCCGTAGTTGGACAACAGGAGGAAAAACCCACTGGACGATGTAGAATCTGCAGAGGAAAAACATGAACGACGACTGTATCGAATTGCAATCAAATGTATCAACGCCCAGCCCAAGCTAAACGTCTATAAACGGATTGATGAAAACTCTTAGACGAGAGTTTTCTTACAGAGGGCATCAGAGGCAAATACATGGCAATGGTATTCGATGCTCTCCGTACTGTACACCCAACAACATTCGACTCTGAACGTGTGATTTCCTCTCCTGGAAATTTCGTTAATGAGATCCGTTCCAGATTTGAAGACGACAAAACGACAAAACTACTTTCAGATTAAACGCTCACGCAACAAATTTTAATAACTTCTACAAAAGTAAACCGATTTTTTATTTTAAAAAAACGAAAATAAAGCTTATTTTAGGACATTTTCGATGTGACCACCCCTTTTTTCGATAACGCATTTTAACGGTGAACAAAATTCTCCATGCACAACTCTAACATTACGACTTCGATGCTGTTGAAAATCCGAGTTATTTCTTCTTTAAGTTCCTTTAAATGTTGTGGCTTATTAACATAGCAACGGTCCTTCTTGTATCCCCAAAGGAAGTAATCGACGACGAGAAATGTTGAAATTCTTTCCATAAGATGCAAAGTTTCATTAAGGCTTCGGTTGCTCGAGTAATACGATTTCACTAAAAATACACGTTCTGTTGAATTGTACATCTTGACATTAAAAACCATCCGACCAGACTGAACGAGTAGCCGAATATTATCGTCCCGAAGTGAGGAATGCAGTATTACCATCGACGGAGCTATTCGATTTTTTTTGCGTGAGCGTTTAACACGTTAAGCCCCGATTTTTCAATGCTGCGCTTCCCATTCAGCCCGCATCAAGAGCGTTTGCACAATATCAGTGTCGGTCCCAGTACCAAAAAACACTTATTGTATAAATAGAAAATAGTCAGCAATTCGACTAAAAGTTGCCACATTTTGTTGAACATCCAAAAACAAACCGCATACATTTTTATTTTATTATTTTGTAACTGTCAGTCTCAGTCAGCGCTTTCCTGCCAAAAAAGTGAATGTCGGCCCCTAGGGACCGACACTAGGCTCAACGTGTTAATCTGAAAGACCATGTATTACTTTAACCAAAAAACTAAGAAGCAAAAACTGTTTGTGATGTTTTTTTGTAAACTAATCATTATCAATAAAAGCCATTTCTTGAAGAAAATTTTTAACCGGTAATTTACCGGTTTTACCGGTAATGAAATTTACATTTCCGAATAAGCGGTTATTGAAATTTTGGCACGGTAATGCAATTCTTAGGTGTAAGTGACATCATCGATTTCTCTACATCGACTCTCTCTTTTGGTCATTATTTAGCTGCAAACTCATTCCCAGCTGTATTTGATAATGTGGAAGGCAGCTCAGAATCTCATCTATCGGATTTTATAGAAAACTCAAATTGGAACATTTTTGTTATTAATTAAAGAGAAAGTTGATGAAGAGAAATCGATCAAATTACTTACACCCCTTTCATTCTGAACCCCTCATTTATCATGAAAACGCTTGATCTCATGTTGCTATATTTATTAAATATTATTTTGAGCATTCTCTTCAACTTTTCAACCGAAATACGTTCACAACCAAACAGAGTATCAAAAATTAGTTTGGCTCGTAATCTCACGTAATCTCTATATAAAAAATAGTTTCGAATCGATTGAGCCAACATCCACAAACACCTCATGAGGGGGCCTGTTCGCGTCACAAAAAATTCAAGTATTTTTTTCGAAATAGACCAAAACAAATGCAAAACTTCCAGTGAACATTTTTGAGTGAAATTTTTTTTCATTTGTACTACTGTCTCAGAGTACGGGTATCATATGTGTGGTTTTGTTCGGTTATACATATTTTGATGTGTTATGTTTTGGTCTATTCGACACTAACAAATGTGGAAGAAAACTAGAAATCTGCAGCACATGTAAACATTGTGAACATAAAAATATAAATATAATATGGCACGGAATACACCAACAGTTTTGGAAGTAATCAATTCGATTTTTTTTCTTCAAAAAGGTGTGCTATTCATCATCGCTCCAAAATAGTTCAAACGCTCGATTTGTCGGCGTACGTGCCTACACATTAGTGTGTACACAAATGGCATTTGCAGAACAAATATGCACGGCACCAACATTTACCGCAAACTGACGATTTTTAAAAATGTGTTTTTTGTACGTTTAGTCTCAGCTGATTGTGTGCGTGTCCTTCAACGAAAACGCAGTGGTGTACCATTTTTCTACTTAAATATCTGCAAGTACATAACAAACGCAGTAGCAGCTCATTCACCTTAACTTGATTAGATTCAATTTTTTTTCGTCACCGTTCGCAATAACAGACGCAAAATCCACACGTACCTACGCAAATGTTCGTTGCGGGGTGCACCAACACTTTGGAGCTGCTTAGAGGAATATTCCACATCGGCAACGGGGCTAATGACCTGCAGCAGGATGACGAAAGTGTTTTGTGCACTGAATACATTTTCTAAAGCCTATTGCCGACCAGTGAATGACTGATAAGACGTGTTTCTCGTTGTAGTGGTCGATGAAAAGGTGTTGGTTCGATATTTTTGTTGGGACTTTTTCGTTCATTTGCGAAGAAATTGGCGAAAATAATACAGTTTATCTGCAGGATCGCACTGAATACAAACAAGCTCTGCACTCACCTTCGTTCCCTTTCCTTTCTTGGGGTTAGATCGTAAACAAAGTTCTAGGAACTCATCATTTAAACGCACATATCATGACCTGGCTGTAGCAATAGTCGCACAGCTAATCTGCCGTCAACAGAAAGTAGATAGCAGGAACGCATAACTTAGCATAATTTATATTAAGCTTTATGTCTAGCATATTTTAGTGCTAGGCGGGTCTAGTGCGCAAAAACCGCAGACCAGATAAAAATAAAACGTCGAGATGAACCTTCCAAGCGGCTACAAAGAACCGAAGTAACGAAAAAAAAACTTGATTCTCGTACGAATCGTTTCATTTTCCTTTGGTGTATACACGCACGCATGTTCGGAACGCACCCCGCAAGATCAGCCGCCAGCGACGGGGCATAAAAAAAAGACAAGCTAGATATGATCCTCTCTATCGCTAACGCACCACCATGGTGACCCATCCCAACCGCACATTGGTCCTGCGCGGCTTCGGATACACTTTGCTACAGCTGTCGGTCATATTCGGTCCAATCCGGTTATAGAATACATTTTGGCAACTTGAGAGCCGTGTCGCTAATAAACGTGAACTTAGATGCGTGAGGTAGACACATTAATCCGAGCGTGGGTTTTTATTATATAGAAAAAAAAATTAATGTATTGTAAAGCAGACTTTAAAACCGATTTTGTTGAAGTACACAAGGGGACAACTGACAATTCCCTATTTTTAACAAACAATCTGCATCTGAATTAGTCTTATTCGTTCATTTCGTGCAAACCGGACACGCATCTCAAGACAGCTGCAAATTGCTCAATGCGATATGAACTCGAGAACAAGCAAACACACGCATAGCGGGAGCGCAAACGCAAAAGGCAGCTTGTTTCGATCTTCTTGCCTTCGTGTTGCCAGCGGCGATCAACGCGGGGGTTGTTTTTGCTGTTCGCGGCCAACGCTGCCCGTATCCCCCCACCGCTGTGTAGATCTTTTCACACTTGATCACCACACTCTGACTTGGATTTTGACCGCTCGAAGTCTCTTGCGTTTTTGTGCGTATTGTGAGTGGGGTTTGCTTTGGCGGTTTCTTTTACGCACACATTTTCTGCGTGATAGCCATTATATATGCACAAAGCCAGAAGGAGCAATCCACATAAAAATTTGAGTTCCACTCGTATGAATTTTACTTTAAATTTTGAAAAAAAAACACACATTTTGGAAAAATGGTGTTAAAAAACAAATTATAAAACAATTCACTTTTGCATCAATAAGTTTCGATTAAATATTTACTCTGTCAACTAATATGCTCCGATTGTGATTTGAACCGCATATACAACTGCGTAAAATTAAGAATATGGTTAAAAACATCTCCATCTATTCGTCATCGATACAAAGTTGAATGATTTCCATTGGCCGGTCAAGCAACTAAAGTTGCTCAAAATAAGTAAACTTTCTGCTATTGATTCAATGTATTATGAAGGTGATCCGATCCCCGACTTTATAATTTTAGAAATGTTTTATGAAAACTCGAAGAAACCTATTGAAGTCAACAAAATAAGCCTAAGCTTACGCCACCTTTTACTATCTCTTGCAATTGCTATTACATATCTCACATTAAGCATTTACATTAACACGTTGAGCCCCGCGTCGCACAGTGGGGTCGTTCTGAAAAAAGACGGTCAAAAATCTTTTCTCGTCTTACCTTACATTTTAGAGGCTGGGTGTTTCATTAAAACTCTTACTAAGTTACAGTAAAAATAAAAATTACTAACTTTTTATGCTTATGAGATAGTTGAGTTATGTCTTCAGCAACATTGTAGAGCTATAAATTTCATGAAACTTTGCTGAAGATACATAATATCTATCGGGGAGACTGTCTCAAAACTAGTTTTTTAACTTAAGTTATACCTAAATTACATTATATCAACTCAACATGTTCCACAAAGTTTTAGATAACATGAAAATGCATAACTTTGCTGAAGACACTATTAGTGTTAAATGACAACATTGCGATGCACAGTGGTTACAAAGAAAAAATATGTCTCTTTTTTTCATTCAATTATTCAAAAATGTGCACGTAAGGTAAGACGAGAAAAGATTTTTGATCGTCTTTTTTCAGAACGGCCCCACTGTGCGTCGGTCCCTAGGGACAGACGTTGAGCTTTATGGTCGGAAAATGCTGACTGACTGGGACTGTCAGTTACAAAATATGAAAATAAAAGTATATACAGTTTGTTCTCGGATGTTTTACAAAATGTGATTATTCTCTACACGAATTTCTGGCAATTTTTTATTTATACCACAAGTATCTTTGGGATCAGGGACCGACACTAATATTGTGCAAACGCTCTTGATGCGCGCTGAATGGAAAGCGCGGCAAGAAAAACTCGGGGCATAACGTGTCAAACAGGGAAAATCCCGTTCATATCGATTCTTGGGAACCTACCCCTGTACGAACTAGACTCCGTAGGATCAAAGTTAAACTCGTCAAACACATTCATCCAATTCCATTCAGGAAGGAAGGAAGGTATTGAATTAGAGAGACTTTAAACTCTGAGAGTTCATTCGTCTCTATTCATCCAATTCCATTCAATTTTTATCTCCACTTATGCACCTATCATCCTATGCATATAAGATAAGAACAACCATGCGGCTCCTTAGAACGGTTTTGCAACACCTCGGCCGCGCGAATGCACTGATAATTGCATTCATTAATTATCATGCACCTCCATGAAACCGTGCAACGCCTGCGTTGCCTTGCAATTCTCATCGCGTTTGGATGAGTAATGATGAAATACTGTTTTCTGAAGATTACACAAAAGAAACTATTCAGAGATCTTCGTATTTTTAAATATAAAATTACCGTAATTAAAATTATGATGAAACCGCACCGACAATCAAGCTGCAAAGCTTCAAACAGCTGTCAGGACCTCGAAGCGTACACAAATTTTATAGTGTTTAATATGTCGGGATTCGTGTAAAAATGAGTATTTTATCGCTCTCACTTAAAAAACACATATCCAAAGCGCATATACAATTCTTGTGTGGGCTTTCGGGTGCCTAGATAGTATGCAAAGATTGGTTTAGACAGGTAGTGGCCTAAGCGTAGATCGCGAGCGCGGGATCGCGGGAATTTTGTTAGCATTGACAAGAACGAAATAAAAAAATGTAGTTTCTAATGTAATGTTTCTAATTTTTTCCAAAAATGACTTTTTTTAAATTCATATCTTTTGAACTACTGTACCGATTCAGACGAACAATCAAAATAATGCAAATAGGCTATGCTTTTATGAAAAATAACGTTGCATTTGCGAAAAAAAGGTTTTGTTTTCGTGGTTTCGTGTAATGCTTTTTCAAAGAAGACTAGCTCATTGAATTCAATTTAGTATATCGATTATCTAAATCTGTTCAGTAGATCAAAATTATGAATTTTTGTAGTGGAAAAAGGGGAAAAATTGTTTTTTCGAACCATTGGTTAACTTTGAAAAATCATCATTCAAAAACGAAAAAGAACACTACTCTGATTTTCACATATGTTTCGTAAAAAATCCCCAGCTTTCAAAAAAAAAGTATGAAAAAATATAGCGCCCTCGGTTCCGAGACCATGAAAACTACAAAAAAAATAAATACAATCAATAATTACGAAAACAAAATTCAAATTTTCTGCAACTGTAGTATTTAAGTTATTTTTGGAAAAAAAAAGGGAAAAAATAGATTTGTCGGATCACCCTAAAATGGAAATGGGCACCCTGATAAAAAATTACAAAAATACGGGTCTAATATTTACGAACAAACGTCCAATTTTCACGAAAATCTGCAAACCACTATATCGGTTCGACAAGAAATGGCTGTATATAATTATTTTCTTATAAACTACTAGAATAAATGATTTTAAAAATGAAACTACTACTTTTTCATGTTCACCCAATAATTAGAGGTCGAGTAGACCGACCACATCATTAAAAAAAACAGGTCTTCCGCAGCAGTGAGTTTGGCTTTAAATATTTGTTTAATATGGAAATCATACATGATAATTTAGAAATTTCAACTGAAAAGATCACTTATGGCGCCACAGCTGAGGTTCAACATTTCTAGGATTCGATCAAAGAGCTTGATATTTTGGTTCTTCAAAAGTAATCATAATGATTCAAAAGCAAACATGCCATATCGAAGCGTACTTCCATACGAGTGAACAAAAAGCCGTTGAAGCGGAGGATGGGAATTTTAAATATTTGATATTGAGTTAGTTAAAATATTTTTGAACGTCTATTTCGTACAAGAACAGAAGAATGAGATGTAAATTTACAAAAACGCACATTTAACGGAATAATGGATGATTTCAAACGCTTATAACTCTCTCATTGCTTAACAAATCGCAGAAATGTTCGCATCAATCCATTTGAAAAAATATTTCTCAATATAAGAAATTCAAAACTTTGTTTAAGATGTTTCGGATCGTCCGATTTTGGTCAACTATGCACGGTTTTGTTGAATAACAGATAGTTTCATAATTCCTCTCTCATAGAAGCATTGGTCCTTATTGGCGAAAAACTTTAATGATCGATTTGCACAATCTTCTGTTGATCCAATTTATCATTCAGGAAGTATTGCAATACGAGAAAAAGTTAGTAAGTGCTTGGTACAAGGTCCGGACTATGTAGTGGATGCATGAAAACTTCCCAATCAAGCTCCCGGAGTTTCTGACGAGTCACTACTGACGCTTGTGGTCTTGCGTTGCCCTGATGGAACACAACATCTCTTCTGTTTTAGCTGCTTCTTCACGCTTTGACATCCGTGCGAGAAATGGGTCGATTTCATTTCGTTTGGCCGAGGCTTCGCAGATAGAAATTCGATCCATTTTCGATGTTAATTGGTGTAACAATTCCCCAAAAGGTTAATAATAATAATAATTTTAATTTTAATATTTTTTAAGGTTCATATAATTACCGATTCAGAATCTGTACGATTTTTTGTTTCAGATAACCAGAAGGGTATCGTGTACGCCATGACACAACTTTGTTCTGAACCCCCTCACTTAGCCAGCTTGCAACTATTATAATTTTGATTATTTTTCCGTTTAGTTCTAGTTGTATTGTTAGAAGTTAAGGTAACAAACAATGAAACAATGGGTAGTAACAATATTCTTTGTCTTATTTATTCAGAACTCGAAGAAACGTCCGAAATTCGTGCTAGGATACCCTCTTACACTCAAATACATTCAAACTAGCGTGAGCAGAAAATATATCATCTTTGGCAGAAAAAAAGTTACACTACACTGTGTAGCATCCCTATGCATCTTCATCATGCATTATTTCCAGTAACCCCAAAAACGATACATCCTAGAAAGCAAAGTTAAAAACATTGCAACATCGCTTGACCCAGAACCAAATGTATTGCTTTGTATTCATTGCCCACTGGGTCATAAAATATCATTGCTATCCGACACTTTTCCTTGTTTACTTTCTGTCTCTCGCCGCGTGTACGCTTTGCGTACAAGCGAGACGTTTTTTTATACCGCGACATGGCGACCGTGACAACTGTTGTGAAAGAGTAAAGTGCACAATTGGACCTCTCATTCTCTCAGACTGAATGTCAGCTTGGAATTGTACCCAAAAAAAATCCGAACGATGCCTATCAGAGATTGAACGGTTTCCACATAACCACTGGGGCTATTATACAAATGCACGAGAATATTACACCACATAAGAAAAAAGAGTTAGATCTTGAAAGTATACACGGAGGATTTTTTCTGAGAGTAAAACGAAGAGCGTAAACAACGTGAAAGTTTAACCTTTTCGAGACGGGTGCCATGTATGAGGCAAAGTATGGTACAGGTGCTCCGTGGCGAAATGGTTAATGCGTGCTCTCTTTCAAAGAGTCTCTTATTTTGCTTTCCTATATTGCTGTGACATTAGTATGTGAGTATTATACAAACTTGCCATTCGTTTGAGTACATGCCGTACCAGGATGTAGAGTCTTTGTGAAGGAGATTACGATTTCTGGAAGCTCTCTTTGACAATTTCTATAACATTCATGGTTCAACATTGAGTCGTGACTTTCCCGCTGTCCACACATATTGTTCATCGTTGAAAAATCCTTTCAGTTGGTGCGTTACTGCCAGGCAAACATAGAGTATAAGTATATACATCCTAAAAATTTGTTTTCCATTTCTGAAAATATTTCCATCTGACATGGATTGTTTGTTCCATCTTTTGATCTTATTGTTGTGGGTTCCTTCAATCATTGTCCACTCATCAGACTAATGCTAGTTAGAAGATTCATGAATCCAGGAATGGATTTAATACGATCCTGTTATGTTTCTCCTAGTCTAGTATTTCATTTTTCAATGTACTCCATAGCAGTGCCGTAAAAATTTCCATGTTTTTGATATCTAGCATCCTGTATTTCACCCAGTTTTTATGAACACTTTGCAATAATTAGTAATTAACATTGAAACTATTTCGAGACATATTTTCTGATTTGGAACCCTAACTGAAAGATGGAGTCCTACGTCAAAATCTGCGAATACTTTTTTATTGGCCCAACATAAATCTTAAGAATCACTAAATTATGAGAGAAGTACTGATAAGCATACATAAAAGGAAACCAAACAAAAATGGATTAGTGTGGTTGATCGCTATCTATGTTATGAAAATACTTAGCATTGATTTGAGGTAAATTTTTGATTTCTTTTTAAAATTATCAAATCGGTCGATCATTCCATTTTTTGCTGGAAAAACATTGAAACGAGATGCTTCATAAAATTGAAAACGCGGCTGACCACTCATGTCATGACCAGTGTTGCCACACGTACAGATTTATCTGGAAAGGTACAGATTTTTTCGTTATTTTTGGTTCAAATTCTGTACGGTACAGAGTACAGATTTTTTCGTTATTTTTGGTACAGATTCTGTGCGGTACAGAGTACAGATTTTCGTCAAAAAGTACAAATTGGTACAGATTTTTTTTCTTACATTTCAAGAAAGCAATATTAAGGTACTTGACGACTTTTACGCCGCAGTATCGCTTGGTGCTGCTGATAATAAAGGATTTATAATTCAATAATTGATCACTTTCATAAGGACGAAAATAGATTCCAGGTTTCTACGATGGGAATATACAAGATTTGGAGAATGAATTCTGTACCCTAAAGGGGAAATAACTCCGTAAGGAAATCATAGTTTCATAAAAAGGAATATGTGCAGAATTGATGGACAAAAATTTGATGTCTAAAAAGATTTGATGGTTTGATGTCTAAAAACAATTGACGACGCATTTTCGGCGCTTCGATGTCTTGTTTGTATCGTTTTCACTACGCCTCACTCCTCGGCATTTTTTTCTGAATATAATCAGAACGAAGATAAGCTTCGAAATCGGCTCAGCAATGATACGATGAACACCATTTTGAGACCAAAAGATTTGATTAAACATAGTGGCTTTGTATAAGCATCATCAAACACTCGAATGACTTGCAACTGTAAATGTAGTATTTATAGTAAATAATTGAGTTTTTTTTTTCATTTTAATGAAATATATTTTTTCTACAACGAATATTTTCGATGGTACAGATTTTTTAAAGAAAAAGTACAGATGAGAATGATTTTTAACCTCTCTGATACAGATTAAAATGTGGCAGCACTGGTCATGACCTCTCATGTCCACTCATGCATGTGCAAATTCCATGGTAGCTCACCTCATCAATTGAAAAATCTCCTATTATAGAGTCTATCATCTATTATAAGGCTAGTTGAGTTGAAAAACATATTTTTGGTTTTGAACAGATCAGGTTATAACAGATTCTCGTAAAACACTAAGAACAGTCAGAACGTATTAAATATTGGTGATAATATTTCATTTTGTCCTAAAATTTTAACGTATAGACGAAGTTTTTTGAATAATAAAAAAGACATACCTTTTTTTCGTACCAAATTTATTTTCAAATGACTCAGCAACAATAAGTAAAAAAATACTTACCTTAATTTGCATGATAAGTATGTAATTATCTTGTTTTAAACTGTTATGTTTGCTTGTTTATTTTGTGTAAATCAAAAAGTATACATTCGATCGCATAGTGATCAAAACTTCCAGCGACTAATTGATACTAATCATAAATTCCATTTTTTTAACGAGTTCAATTGATAGTTTGATCCCAGATGGAAATTTTTGATCATTATTGTAATTATTTTTTATAATTGTGTATACAATAGAGCAATGATTGTCTCTCATGTCAGATTCCTACACATCTGTTTATCCATCTGGACTCTCAACTTTTTTTTTAGCTGACTCATGTGGTACCGATTGTTCGTGTTAGTGCAAAATGTTATCACATCTGAACCTAACCTATCATTTACGAAAGTAGGTTGAGCTTCTCCGCAAACAATGCGTCGTGTTCGCATCCACATTATTGCGCTGTTCACTGCTAGCAATCGAATCTAACATTTTTCGCACTCTTTTTATTCTTTAACATTCCACTGCTTGTAGCACACACGAGAGATAACAACATTATAAAAGTGATTATCCCATCGATGGGAAAGTGTGCGAAAATATGAACGAACCCTGTGCGTGTGAGCGTTCTTTTTATGCGACTATTTACTGCGAATAATCTTCGAAAAAAAATAAACAGACTATCCAAAAATAGGTTCTCGATTTCCTAAAAGTTGATTGATATGAATCTACACACACTAGTGAACCCATTTTACCTATATCAAACTTTTGAGCGTAAAGAACCATCCGAGCTGCTTGATTTGTAAAGGTTGATCAATCAACGTTCAACAACTTTTCTTTTTTAAAAATGGTACTAGGACTTGAACCAAAGAGCAGTGTAATAATTGCTAATTTGTAATATTAGGCTGTCAAAAAAGTCCTGGGGTATTTTTTTTTTGAATTTTCGTTTGTTCATAAAATTAGTTACAATCATCTGTTTTAAGTCAAATATGCGCCGTTTTGTTCGATGACTTGTTCCCAACGAGATGCCAACTTTATAATACCCCTGTTATAGAAGCTCGCTTCCTTATTGGCAAAAAACTCGGATAGCCAATTTTCACAGGCCTCTTTTGTAACTTCTGACTACCTAGCTCGTTCGCCATGGACAAAAACAGGTGGTAGTCACTTGGTGCAAGGTCCGGACTATACGGCGGATGCAAAAGAACCTCTCATCCGAGCTCCCGGAGCTTCTGGCGCGTCACCAAAGAAGTGTGTGGCCTGGCGTTGTTCTGATGGAAGACAATGCGGCCTCTGTTTATCAAAGATGGCCTCTTCTTCATCAGTGCTACCTTCAAGCGGTCCAGTTGTTGGCAGTACAGGTCCGAATTGAGCGTTTGGCCATAGGGAAGCAGCTCATAATAGATTATTCCTTGACAATCCCACCAAACACACAGCAGAACCTTCCTGGCCGTTAATGAGGGCTTGGCCACCGTCTGAGCCGCTTCAGCGGGCTTCGACCACGACCGTTTGCGCTTCACGTTGTCGTAAGTGACCCACTTATCATCGCCAGTCACCATCCGCTTCAGAAACGGGACGATTTTGTTGCGATTCAGCAGCGATTCACATGCGTCGATACGGTCAAAGATGTTTTTTTGCGTCAACGTGTGTGGCACCCATACATCGAGCTTCTTTGTGAATCCAAGCTTCTTCAAATGGTTAATAACGGTTTGATGACTTATCCCCAGCTCTTGGCCGATGCTACGGCTGCAACTATGCCGGTCTTTCTCGGCTAATTCAGCGATTTTGTCGCAATTTTCGACGACAGGCCTTCCGGAGCGTGGCGCATCTTCGACGACCTCTAAACCAGAACGAAAACATTGAAACCATCGTTGTGCGGTGGAAACTGTATCGGGTCCATAAACTACACAAATTTTATTAGCAGCTTGAGATGCATTTTTGCCTTTGTCATAGTAGTACTGTAAAATATGTCGGATTTTCTCTTTAGTTTGCTCCATATTTGCGACACTATAACTCACGAACGACTTAACCAAACAAAACACTGTCACACACTATAATATACTGTCAAGGACTATAATATAGTAATATAGTAATATAGCACGCGCAAAAATACCTTTCCAACAAGCTATAGTATGACTCGATACAATGAATACAACAAGAACTACGCGCCTACAACGACACCTCGCGGAAATACCGCAGGACTTTTTTGACAGCCTAATATAAAATCTAAAGCCATTACTAGGATTTTTAATATAGTTGTGTAAAAACTAACCGATGCTGGTAGATTTTATTTCAGTATAAGAATTTAGACAATTTTGTCAGCAGTTGATTCGATTCGAGTAAAGATTTGTTTCGCCTGTTTCCAGTAATGTACAACTAATTTTCAAATGAATTATGTATCTATTTTTGGTGTTTTCAGTGCTATAATACTGGCTTATTTGCTGTGTATTCTACCCAAAAGTAAAAACAACTAGATCGATGTACAGACTATAATATTAAAGGGGGAAGAATGTACTTTGCATTATGTCATCAATAGTCTTAGTGAACAACTTCTAGTCGACTTATTATATTGAATACTAATGGTTATTATACTAAAACGTTTTTTCCAAGTATGTGTTCAAACAATTTCTTAGAGATAAAATATAAGAAACAGAATGCTTATGAATTCATCTCCAATCTTTTTTTCCGCAAACGCTATGTCCGATTAGATCAACGCGGTTCGCGAGTATGTATACATATTGTGCAGCATAGCAAAATACAGCAGGTAGCGATAAAAACCTAACACACGATTTCATCGAATTTGCCATCCGAATTTCTACTCCGGCGATGTGTTCCCAGCCGAAGATTGGTCTATGATGTGTGAGCAGGAGTAGGGGAGCAAAGGGTACAAAACAAGATGTGCGCGGGTCAGGTCCGAAATTTGAGAACGAAAAAAAGACGCCTAATCACACGACTGGCGGCGAGTGACAGACACATTTTGTGAGCATCGAAAAAAAATCTCGAAGTATGGGTGCGGTTTTGATGCGTAAAAATGTGCGTAAGTCGCCTCCCTGAGTGGTGGTTTTGTTTCGCGATTGTAAGAGTACGATTTCTAACATTAGAACCACATGTATCATCATCGATCAGTTATCACGAGATGATGTAATGAAAACCCGAAGTAAAGTCATCCGGTTTTCAAAAATGCAAATGTTTAATCATCACCGCCGCGCTTTCGGTCTAAGTTGTACTAAAAATAGCCACAGTGGGAAACACTGTTGCGAAACGTTGATTGAGTAAATTTCATATTGATAAACCTTTACCTGTTGGAACAGCTTTGATTTTTCTACACAAAAAGTAATAAATCGTTCCACTAGTATGTGTTGATTTATATCAGCTTTGGCTAATTTAGAAAAGCTGTATTCGGACGGTCTGTTTATTTACTAATTTTTTCCACAACCTTCTCCTCTGTTTTTTGGAGGTAGGTCGCTGCAAATGCTCGCAGAAAAAAAACCTCACACGCACATAGCCTGATCATGTTCTAACACACTTTTCCACCGATGGGATAATAATATTTATAAGGTTGTTGTCTCATGTGCTGCGAGCAGTGAGATGTGAAATAATAATTTTAAAAAAAGTGCGAAGAAAAAGTTACATTCGTTTGCTAAAGTATACAGCGCAACAGCGTGGATGAGAATTGCATACATTGTATATAGAGGCTCAAGCTGATTTCATGAAAGATAGGTTAGGTTCAAGTATAATGACAATTGCATCATTTGAGTTGGTGAAGAAGCTTAAAAATTTAGATGGATAAACAGAACAGTCTAATCGATTTACCATTTCAAAATGTGAGAAGTTATAAAATTCCACATTGTGGGTGCAACATATTTGCCAATGAATATACGTTATGTTATGAAGTTTCATTAAAATATTATCAAATATTATATAGGTATCATTAGAAATATTATTTAAATTATTGTCAATGGTGTGTTGAATCCAAAGGGAAACTTTGATCATTTTTGCAATTTAATTTCCTTACTGATTTCTTATAAATAAACCAATGATTATCTCCCTTAGATTCGTACACATCTGTTCATCTAGATTCTCACTTCCTTAGACTAACTCATGTGACACCTTGTTATTCGTGTTAGCGCTGTTATCACATGTAAACCTAACCTATCATTTGCGAAAGTAGGTTGAGCTTCTCTGCAAAAGAATCTTCCTTTTATCATCCACTTTATTGCGTTGTTCACTTCAAGCAATCGAATATAACATTTTTCGCACTCGAGATAACAACAATATAAATGTGATTATCACATCACACACGCAGACAAGCGTGTGATCGTGTTTAAGCGAGTGTTTGTTGCTACCAATCTTAAGAAAAACAGACTATCCGAACTATCCGAGCTATCCGAATATATTCAATAACTCATACTTCTAAAGAATGTATTTTAAAGAAACTTTTTTTTTCAAAAAACAGTCATTGCAGAAATGATTTAATTTTTTCATGGAAGGTAATCAATTCGCTTGGCTACAAGTTTAAGGGGCGGTGTCCAGAACACTACCGCATTGTTGATGTAGGACTTCGGAAATATTCTATTCGATTTGGAATTCTCTCACTTCGGGTACTAACGAAAACAAACCAGAAGCTCGCCATATGTCGAAATCCATGTCGTCGCCCCCAATGCACTCAATGTGCATCAAGAACGTTCTCATTCTACCAAGTCCAACATATACTGCACGCAACTGGTTGAATTAAAGGAAACATGATCCCGGACAAATGTTTATAATTAGCCGATATTTTAGATGTAGTATTTCACTATAGCAATACCAAATACAATGTTTCTGTGCTGTCCGCTATACTGTTCAGATATTGCACCATCATATTATTACATGTTCCCTGCACAACTTTCTCAAGAGCAGAGATGCCAACCTTCCTGATTTAGATTTCCCAGACTTTCAGGTACGTTCCCTGATATCCTGACAAACACTCAATTTTGCCTGATTTTTGTATTTTTTTCTTCATTAGAATTAAAAAATATTCGTAATTTATATATAATTTATATCCCTGCTAAAGTTTTCCTGGTTGGAAGTGAGAGCTGCCGTAATTGTCTATGTTGGATACAACAATCAATTTTAAATTCGGTGAACCCCCAGACAGAATCTATTCTTGCTGCATAGGTAAAATCGTAATGTCTTCTAACTTCATACACCAATACCAATGGGATGGATTGAAGCTAGAAAGGAAAAGTGATAGAGAAGAGAAAACGAAAATAAACAAAAGGATCGTGACTATTGAGGATAGAATTTGAAAAGAGAATAGAAGAAAAAGGGGTTTTATAGGAGTCACTCATTACCCAAAAGAAAGACCCGATCATTATTCATGCCATCAAGGCTTCCATTGAAGGGTAATCAATTTTTAAAACCCAAAATCTATTTCCGAACTATTGCAAAATTATTGTACAAAAATAAGTGAATTGTAGTTAGTATTGTAAAATAAAAATAGTTGTGTAATCAGGCGTTTTTTGAAGTGAACGAAGTTTTTAGAAAATTTAATTACCATATAAGTGATTGCGAGGGAGGAACCAATCCACAAGGCAAGGGCCCGATAACTAGAGGATACAGCCTACATGAAAAAGCTCTCCGAACCGCACTTGTATAATCCTCGCTCATTTTTTCGTTCATTACTTCTCTGTTCCGAAGCAATTCGCGATATCGGAAGTGCGCTGTTGCCATTTATAAAAGCTTGAAGCTGGCGTGAAAGAAAGATTCTCTGACAGATTTGCACACCCAAAAGTAGTTTCAACTAGTTTTGAATGAAATTAATTATTCGATGTTTTTTGAAACTCTCTTGCTTAAGCATTTGTCTATACATTTGTATACAGTTTGTGGGTGAGGAGCGCGTGTATATGTGAGAATGCATATGTATACATGTGAGTATCATCACTGCAAAGAGAAAACGAAGATTACGAATCGCTATTTTTGAAAGTCACGTATCATTTTGTACTTCTGGTACGAATTGCGATTTAGTGCTCCTACAAAACACCTGTTTTCGACACTTTTTTGAAATCCATGCGAAAAATTTCGATGTTTTTTTTTCGTTAAAGCAATGAATTAACTTTGTACTGAATCATAGTATTTATTGGTGTTTTCAAAACTGCTTTTCGATTTACGTTGAGATCATTATTTATTGAATTATTCATCACCAAAGACGAAGGAGTAATTGTTCATACAAACAGAAATAAATCTGTATAAAAAGATCCTACATGAATGTTCAAGGAATCAAATGAAAGCGTGTTGATAAGGTTAATTGGATTTGATATTAAATTTCTAGCAAAAAAATTGTGTTAGTCCAGAAAATATTTGAAAAAAACAGAAAAATTTCGATTTTTTATCTCTTCCCGATATTGTTGCCCACTACACCTACGCACACAAAGATAAAAATATGTATGTATAATATTCCAGTGCCTCAAAGCTTTGAAATGATGTACATCCCATCGGTATGCGTTGATTTTTCACGAAGTTACAGCATAACAAAAATCACTCAAAAATGTGTTCCTTTAATTTTTTGTTGAGTGTAGATTTTTCAAAAAAAAAAGTTGAAAAAAACTCAAAATATCGAAAAACTATTCACTCAAAAACTATAAGACCTACAAAATGTTGGTTGAATAATGGAACGTAGAAAATGACCTATGTTTTCATTGAAAAAAAAACAAACAAGTACAGGGTAACTTCGATATAACGTACATTTCACTTTCAAAATTGTACGTTGTATCGAATTGTACGTTATTTCGAAGCATAATAAAGGACTCACAAACGTAGCCTAAAATACATTGTTGTGTTGCTATTTTAGTAAAGTTAATGAATATATTCAATTAGAAGACGAAGCCAGACTTTTTCATGATGTTTCCCTTCATACTGTTGATTAAAGCTTGATTCATTTAGAATCCGGAATCACAAAACCAGGTGTATTTCGGGTTTGATTAAAGGTACAAACCATGTTTTAGCATCACAACACAGATAGTTCATTGTTCTTTCAGATAAAAAATATTCAAAAAAAAAATTCCTTTGCACTTTGGAAATGTGTACGTTATATCGAGGTAAAATGTACGTTATATCGAAGTTTACCTGTATAAACGAAACAATTGAAAAAATTTTTTGTTTTTAAATTCAAATTCATTTTTCTGAAAAATATGTTTTTCTAAAATTATGCAAAAAATATATATGAG
The DNA here is from genome assembly GCF_029784135.1 of Toxorhynchites rutilus septentrionalis. Taxonomy (NCBI): domain Eukaryota; kingdom Metazoa; phylum Arthropoda; class Insecta; order Diptera; family Culicidae; genus Toxorhynchites; species Toxorhynchites rutilus. Next base: position 124,425,346 of record NC_073746.1, on the reverse strand, counting down.
TAAGCCATACAATTACCAACAAGTCATTCATTTGAAGAAGGACACTGCCACAGAGAAAGAGTTTTCCTAACAACAACTTTTTCATGCTTTCTCTGAAAAATTACTACTAGTGTTTGACTCGTAACATTTTAATGATTAAATTATCGCGATTAACATGTTTTGTTTATTATGAAACAAGTCATGTCAAACACTAGAATTAACACACAAATGTTACAAGTAAAATATGTTTTTTCAAGAGTCTCCATACACAAATGTCATCTATTACATAAACTATGAAAGATAGAAAGTTGATGTCTCCGACAAAAGTTCATATTTTAATAAGATCTAAAACCTTGTCGAATACACTATACTCGCGCATAGGTCTGGCGGACCGAGCATCAATGAGGTGGCTGAGTTAAATGACTATTGAAACCGAATGAAGTTAAAGAAAAAATATTTTTTAAAGTTTTTTCACTCAATTATATCTTTGTCTTTGAATAAATGTAAATAACGCCTAAAAATACACAATAGCAATATCACAGAGACGCGCACAGTCTGTGAGTACACAAGTTACGATTTTTCGCGCGAGTACAGGAGTGTTAAACATAATTAGGATTATTCGTATTTTTTCAAAGAAAACATGGGAAATAGAAAAAAAAATTCTTGTAAAATTAACCATCTTCCGATGTGACTTGATGAAAATTATAAGGGCTATTCATATTTTTTTTTTGAGAATTTAAAGAAAAAATAGGTTTTTGAGAAAAATTAATTTCAATTTTATTTTTTTTTAGTCTTATCTGAAAAAAACATGTTTTGCTACATTTCATTATTCTTTGACAAGAATTTTGTAGGTATTATACAGGGTATTCCATTTCGGGCTTCCGAAAGTATACAGCCCTGCGCTGACAACCGTTTGACATAACTGTCAACCAAAGCGTCATATCGTTAGTTGAATGTCTGCCATTTTACAATATGGATCGTTTTAGCATCGCACAACGTGTTAATTTTGTTAAATTATACTATAAAAATGATGAAAAACCGGCAAATGTTTTTCGAGCATTACGGACGGATTTTGGTCGTCATGGACGGCCTACAGAGCACACAATCGCTAATGTAGTGCGTAAATTCGAACAAACTGGATCCGTAGCGGATATTGTGAAACCTGTGCATCATCATAATGTGCGTTCGGCCGAAAATATTGCTGCTGTTGCTGCCAGTGTGGAGGATGACCCGAATGTTTCGATTACACAGCGTGCTCAGCAATTGGGCTTGTCAAACACATCATTGTGGCGAATTTTGCATTTGGACTTGCACCTACATCCATATAAAGTCCAACTGGTACAAAAATTAGAGCGTGCTGAATTTTCGCATCAAATTTTCTTCAGCGATGAGGCACATTTCAAGCTCGGTGGCTATGTGAACACCCACAATTTCCGTATATGGTGCTCAGAAAATCTACACGTGATTGTTGAGAGGCCATTGCATCCGCCAAAAGTCACTGTTTGGTGCGCATTATGGTCTGGTGGAGTCATCGGGCCGTATTTCTTTGAAAATGAGGACGGCGAGACGGTAACTGTGAATGGTGAGCGCTATGGCCGCATGTTAACCGATTTTTTTTTGCCACAAATTGAAGATATGGATACGGATGACATGTGGTTTCAGCAGGACGGCGCCACGTGCCACACAACACGACCGAACATGGCCATATTGCGAATGAAATTTGAGGGACGCATAATTTCGCGTTTTGGTGATGCCTATTGGCCGTCCAGATCATGCAATTTGAACCCGCTAGACTTTTTTTTTGTGGAGTTATACGAAAGACCGTGTCTATGCCAACTCTCCGCAAACTCTTGAACATTTGAAAGACAACATTCGTGAAGTTATGACCGAGATACCCCGCCCCATATGTGCCGAAAAGTCATCGAAAATTACCTGTTCCGGATCAAGGTGTGCGAGTAAGCCCTAGGTGGACATTTGAATGATGTTGTATTTCACACATAATGGCATAAACCAAACTTTAATTTGAAATAAAATTTTCATCGAAATTCAAATTCTAAATGTGTTTTATTTCAATTTACTTTCGGAATTTAAAGTTGGAAAACCCTGTAGTTTTTTGAGTTGTGAATATTTGTAAAAAAAAATAAAGAAATAAATTTTGGCCTTTCTCAGAAAGTGATCCAATTCTTTTTTTGAAGATTTGCACACTTCAAAGTGTTTAAATGACCATTGTCTTTACACCCTCAACGTTTCACTGCAATCGGAGATGGTGCTGCCAATGGCCAGTCGAGTTGACGTAAAATTCGTCATCTATAATTGAATAAATGTGTGGTTGCGTATAAAAATGAGGCTTTTGAATTTGAAAAAAAAACACCACACCAGCAGCAGCAGCAACAACTGAATGTGAAGTTGCATCATATCGACGGTGCAACTATTTTACGTGAATTCCACCATTCATTCCGCCTTCCAATGTTAAAGTTTTCAGTTTTACCGCAACTAATTGAGAATTAGTTGAGTTTTCCAGCTAGTGATAATTGTACAATTTATTCTGACGGGTTGCACCTGCGCCCGTGTTTCGTGTTACGAAATGAAGACCACTGGCATTCGCTACTTATTGTTTTTTGACGTAGAACTACGTCTTTCATTAAGGGTGCCAAATCAGAAAACAGATTACGTTTTTATGAAATAAAGTTAACGTTATTAACTGTTTTTGCCGCGAAAGGATTTTAGCGATTTACATACCAAACGAATCGGAAATTCCCTAAGATTTGTTTGATATGCTATACATTACAATCCCATAGTCTGTATATGGTTTAAATTGATGAAAAATTGGAAGCATTACCATTTCCTCATACATTTGTTCTGTCCATTTGTGTGCTTTCCCGAACAGAGCTGTCAATAACGAGCAACTTATATTTTAAATATTTACGCTAGAATATTGGTAATGAATCTCTGCTGAGGCAAATATTCAGCCTTTTTCCAAGCAGTTAACATTGTTTGTTTTCTGTCATCAATGTATCGAACTGACGCTATGGTGAAGCAGGTGTTAGGGTTGGGCACCAAAAAATTATTTGGGGAATACCGAGTTATTCAATAAGTTATATTAAGTTATTATTTTATTTGGGCTCGCGTGGCAGTCGCAAAACTGCTTTCAACTAGGATTGCATCTTGATCATAATGAAGCAGTACTCTTTTCGAGGTTTTTGAGATTAACAGATAGAGTTTATTTCGATTATTTAGTCACCAGAAAGTAAATGTCGTTCTGAAACTTTGTATGTGATTTGGTTTCGCTTGTCAGTAGCAAAACTTTCTCCACTAAGGATGACAGCTGCGCTTATCACGAGCATGTATTGTTCTGCGAGCACAAGAATGAATAATCAAACACTTATCGTCAAATAATTCTACAACAAAAAACACATTTCGGGGCGACCAAACTGGTAGAATGGTTATTTCAAAATTTTCGTAGCATTATAAAATCATATCCGCAGTTATAAACAAGCGACTTGAATTAAACCACAGCGTAGTTCTACGTCAACAATGCGGTCGTGCCTTGAACACAACCTCCTAGAATGTTTTTATTTCAAAAAAAGTGGTCGAAGTACATCGATAAAACGAAAAAAAACATGGCTTTCACCTGGTGAAGCCGCCCCTTCAACTGCAGAGCCATATCGTTTCGTCCTAAAGACGATGCTCTGTGTGTGGTGGGACCGAGAGGGTATGGTGTAGCATGCTACTTAAACCGAATAGAACAGTGAATACAGGTCGCTACAGATAACAAATGATAAATTAAAACATTGGAAGAAACATATTTTGAGGTACTCCTGAGAATTAAGTATTTTATTCATCGATAAAACGGACAATTTCAATTTTCCATCTTGCATTAAAATGAGGTGCTCAAAATGAAAGGAGTGAAAGTGACATTCCGATTGCAAACACATTCCCAGCTGAATTTGACAATTCGGAAGATAGGTCAGAACCTCATCTATCGGATTCTATAGCAAACTCAAATTGGAACGTTTTGGAGTTTTGAAGTTATTAACTAAAAAATAGGTTGATGAAGAGAAATCGATCATATCACTTACACCCCTTTTCTTCTGAGCCCCTCAAATAGAAGCTAATTACCATTCATTTTAATATGATATTATATTACAATGGAAGGATTGTATTTTGAACTAGTTGAGAGTAATTCGATTTCGAGACATACACAAATTGTAACATACCAAAGTCTAGACACGCAACGCTTCAAAAACAAATTTCTTACTCATGTATCATATTACGCAACTAAAACTTCATGTGATCAATTTCTGCATCAATGAACCGGTGGTTTGTTTTTCTACGTGACGAACCCACCAAGAGTCAAAAAAGAACACAAGTAAACCCATAAAGAATACCACGACAGGGCATTAACCTTATTCTCTAATTTATGTATTTTGCTGCGTGAATATTTGTCTCCTTCGGCCGAACGCAGAAACGCACACCCGTTGCCGCAACCAGAACCCCAAGAGGAAAAAAAAACTACTGCCGAAAATTCAGAACACCGCAAAGACGCCCGCGTCTATTTTCGTTTGCAAAAGTGACCAAGATCCGTTGGCACGCATATCGTTGTGTCCATTTACGACCGAGGCGTACCATAGAAAAAAAAATGAACAAATAAAACCCCAACATCACACCCGTGCTAATCAACTGTCCAGCTCAACGGGGGTCGTAACGACATTCAAAATTTAGAATTTCTAAGCTTGTTCACGTTTCTGCATTATGCCACAGCCGATGGCGGTCGATGTGTGTAATGGCGGTATCATCGTGCGTTATATTCCTAAATTCTCAAGGTTATTTAGATTTTATTCGTACTATTCTATCGCAGCAATGCGATGTTCGTTTCTTGGAAGCATCGAAAAGTGTTGGTGTGCTTCCTCGCGAACTAAATACTCTTGAAGAGGAAAAAAACTGTAAACATGTGTGGGAACATGTTTACGAATCTACTTTCAAAACGTAGCTTCAGCTTGCATTAGAAAATTTGATTTTTTTTTTTGATATGTAGGATTGAGTGACTGCACACCTACGAAATGGCACTCATATGTTGATTATATTTAACAACCAATTGATCACGTACACAAACCCGAGCCGAGAGACCCAAAGATATAGCGTTTCCTGCGTAGAACATACAAGTTACAATATAGGCAGCGTCTCCATCAAAATCAGAATATATTTCATGTAGTACTGATAATTCAAAATCTGTAATTTCCATGCATGTATATTTTTGTTTGAAAGCTTATCATTTAAAAATTCTATCATTCCTACTTGATATTCACACATAGGAAGGGATGACCCAAAGATCTATTCATCATATTAATACGGTCAATATTCCTCATTCATTAAACAGAAATAGGAAACATTGGGTTTGAAAAACCTTCTGAAAAAAAAACACTTCAGTTTTATCCAACGCAAATATTATCAGTGCCAAAAAACAGAACGAACGCATCAGTGGTTACCGAAGACTGTGCGTAAACAGATAAAACCCACAACTATTACTATGCTCACGAGCCCAACTGATAGCCTCCGTTTCGGCAATGCCCAAGCAATCCTAAGCAAGTATCTTTTTCCTGTAAGCGCACAGGTTACATTGTATTTATATATGAAAAGCAAACAAGAGGAAAGGGGAAAAAAAGCTGCGTACCTTCAACTTTTTAATATCGGCAGACCTTTTTCAATGCTACATACATAAATAACAGCCGGAATAATTTATACGTTTTGCCGCCGCTGCTGCTAGTGCTGCTGGTGCCGCTGCTACGCACGATATTTTTGGCCCTAGGATTGGCTCGAGTGGACCAATTCTTCCGCTGACTGATGTTGTATGATTTTTACCACCTCCCAATTTTTTACACACAGCACCAGCGGTCCCGACGAAATAGTGGCGTTATTATCAAAAACCTGTAAATGCTAGTTTACACTTGACCTAGGGATGCCTACACCCAAACTAGCGTTGGCAGGAAACATTTCATCTTCGGCAGAAAAAAAAAAGATTTTTCGTCTGCTGAAGAGTGAAATGGACAAATAAAAACACCTTTTCAAGAGCTTTAAAATGTGTATGTATGGGAGAGCAGACATCTCTTATCTCAGACTGAACGTCAGCTTGGGATGCAAGGCTGTTTTACACGACTTCACTATCCACATAGCCAGTGGTGCTGTTGTATAAATGCGTGACAATATTACACCACGTTTTAAAATGATGTTGAAAAGTGTATTCTAAGAGTAAAAAGGAGAGCATAAACGTGAACCTACATCCTTTTCGTTCTGGACCGTGTAATACATCATTATTTCTAATGTGTCTCTCGTTTCGCTCGCTCATATTGCTCTTATATAAAGCTACTAATAAAGCTTTATAAAGCTACCTGCGCATAAAAACATTTTAACTTTGAAAAATCATAACTCAAAAACTAAAAAAACGCCTCTCTGATTTTTGCATATGTTATGTGAAAAAAACTCAGCTTTCAAGAAAAAATATAAAAAAATATAGCGCCCTTGGTCCCGAAACCATGTAAGCTATAGGTAATAAATACTATGAATAATTACGAAATAATTACGGTAAACTTCGAAAAACAATAACTTAAAAACAAAAAAAATGCCTATCTGGTTTCGAGATATGCTGTAAAAAATTCTCAGCTTTCCAAAAAAAAAAAAATATAAAATAATATAGCGCCTTTGGTCCCAAGACCATGAAAACTATAAATAATAAATACAATGAATAATTACGAAATAATTACGGTAAATTTTGAAAAATTATAACTTATAAACGAAAACAAAACGCCTCTCTGGTTTCAAGATATGTTATGTAAAAAATTCTCAGCTTTCCAAAAAAAAAAAATATAAAATAATATAGCGCCTTTGGTCCCGAGACCATGAAAACTATAAATAATAAATACAATGGATAATTACGAAATAATTACGGTAAACTTTGAAAAATCATAACTTAAAAACAAAAAAAAACGCCTCTCTGGTTTCGAGATATGTTATGTAAAAAACTCTGCCATACAAATGAAACACAAATTTCTGCATTACTCGAAAATAAATCAAGCATATGAAACCAAATTTGGCATGTGAAGGTTCTAGGGAAACGTTTCTATGGTAGATATACACTACTCCTCTCTCCCTGAAGGGGGGGGGGCTGCCATTGAAATGAAACATAAATTTCTGCATAACTCGAGAACTAATCAAGCAAATGGAACCAAATGTGGCATATGGAGGTTTTAGAGAGCAATAAATGTTTTTATGGTGGTTTGACACTCGTTTCTCCTCTCTAAAGAGGAGGAGGGGAGGGTGCTGAACAACTCGAGAACTAATCAAACAAATAGAATTAAACTTAGCATATAGAGGTTTGGGGATTAATAAACGTTTCTATGGTGGTTCGATACTCCTCCCTCCTCTCTAAGGGGAGGCTACCACACAAATGAAATACAAACTTCTGCATAACCCGAAAACTTATCAATCAAATGGAGCCAAATTTGGCGTGTGAAGGTTTTTGAATATGAGAAATGTTTCTATGATGTTATGACACCCCTCCCTCCTCTGAAATGGAGAGGGTGTCCCGTAAAAATAAAACAAATATTTCAACCAAACATATTCCATTCAAACAAGACAATTGAATTTTTTTTGAATTTGATAAAACGCACTCCTATATCTTTTTCTAACTATATAAATGAAAATGGATCACCGAATGTGTTGATGAGAGCAAAACCCGAGAAAGGAATTGTCCAATTTAGGGCTGTCTTTATTCTATCATATTTTCTGTATCAAACATTTATTCCATGTAACGGAGAAACATGTTATTTGCAAGTGGTTGAAAAATCTTGAACGAGAATTGTGTCTGAAAATAATCTGATTTTATAATGACGAGTTTTGGTAGAAGTTCTAGGAATTTTATAGTAAGAGGTAATTTTAAAGGGTAGATTAGAAATTCAATCAATGTACAGTTCTGCGATGTGACCTATGAACTTGCACTTAGTAAAAAAAAACGTGAATGTGATAACGAAGAAATAAAAATTCGGACGGGACGAAGTTTGCCGAGTCAGCTACTAGAAAAAAAATAAAAATATGAATTAATTTATTAATTGATATTTATCATCAATATTGAACCAATGATGCGAACCATTATTGAACCAACACTGGACCAACAAATCGTAGTTTTGTTGGACATTTGCGCTTACCAATTTTTTTCGTATGATGTACCAATAATTTGCAGGGTAGAAAATGACTAGTGAATTGGTAACATGTACCAAAGAATTCGTCATATTTATTAAATATTTCTTTCAGTGTACTTAGTTTTTTTTCGAATACGAGGCAAAACGTATGGTTTAGGGTGCCAATGAAAATGTTTATCTCAATTTTTTATATGCAACATCATGCGAAATGTTGATTTTCACGGAAAAATATCCAATGCAAAATATTAGCTCAATCGGACTTCATATACTAGTGTTGATTTTTGACGTAGGACTACGACTTTTATTTCTATACCGAGGTGTAAAATCAAAGTTTCGAAAACGAAAGCGTTACGCCGGAGACCGAGATTTTGAGTGTTAATAGCTCTTAAACAACTGAACAAAATGGTATGAGACACACTTCATTCGAAAGATAAAATGTCTACGCGTTATATACTTGTTACTTTTTCATCCAAAAACTTGTTTCAATAGCCTTAAAATTGCTTTAAAAACAGGCTATTGAAATCACCAATCGGTATATAAGCGAGCGCCGCTCGTAAACCCGCTCAGTTATAATTGAACAGCGATTGGAGCATGTTGTCGCTGTTGTGGTGAAGCTAACTTCGTTTATCATGAAAGCGCTGATGAGCGGTGTCACCAAGAGCCTGTTTGTGCACCTTAGGCCAGAAGGAAATCCATCAGGAGGAGAGTGATGCCACGGTACCGCTTGAAACTTCGGAGCAGCCGCCATACACACATCCTGCGGCTGGTGCGCTTATCCGTGCTGCTTTCGTGGTGCCTTACCACCGAAAGACTAACGCTCTGTCTGCTTGGTCCCGATGAAACGAGTCCTCACGGTGCCAGAGTAGAGTAAGAAATGAACGAAAGCAAAGGAAGCGTCATATTATAAACCATAACTGTATAGAATGTAAACACCACCCTCTTTTTTATATTCGTAGCTTAGCCTGAAAGAGAAACGAATAACATCGAAGTAAGTATACAGTAATGTATTTGAATCCGGACACGTTACGTTACATTTAATATCATACCGCAGCCACAACATTTTGTGCATGTTGAATTAATGTGATTGATTAGTAACTGTCAAGTAACTATAAGTAACTATATTAGGTTAGGTTAGGTTTTGAATTAAAGAGACTTTAAACTCTGAGAGTTCATTCGTCTTAGTATTAGTAACCATTAATCGCATAAATTCAACATGAAAAAAATGTTATGGCTGTGGTATGATATTGAATGTGATGCAAAGTGTCCGGATTAAAAAGCGCCCGGATTCAAATACATTACTGTATACTTACTTCGATGTTATTCATTTCTCTCTCAGGCTAAGCTACGAATATAATAAAAGGGGTGGGATTTACATTCTATACTGTTATGGTTTATAATATGACACTTCCTTTGCTTTCGTTCATTTCCACCTCTACTCTCGCACCGTGAGGACTCGTTTCATCGGGACCAAGCAGACAGCTCGTAAATCTACCGGTTGTAAAGCAGCTCGGAAAAGCGCATCAGCCGCAGGAAGTGAGAAGAGGCCACATCGATACCGACCGGGAACCATCTCTGTGCGTGAAATTCGTCGCTATCAGAAGTCGACCGAATTGCTGATCCGCAAGCTACCTTTGCAGCATTTGGTTCGTGGAATTGCTCAGGACTTCAAAACCGACTTGCGAAAACACCAATTTGTGTGCTATCCACGCAAAACGCGTCACATCATGCCCAAGGACATTCAGCTGGCCCGTCGAATCCGAGGAGAGCGTGCTATTACCTTAGCATATAACCAACGGCCCTTTTCAGGGAAACCAGATTTGATGGATTAGAGTTCAGAAAAGTTTTTGCAGGCCAAACTAAAAGGAGTATTTTCGTTTGGATGCCATTCAGCATCGAGAAAATTCCGGAAAGATCTAATCGCTGTTGAAAAATAATCTGCCAGTTCCCTGGGAATTGAAAAATACATTCATGCGAAAGAGTTTATTTTAATGTTTTCTAACCATATAACACAGCGACCAAATATTTTTCAATCAAGTGCTATTAACAGGTGGTTATCGAGTTAGCATTAACCACTGGTGGTGGACTTCGAGAAGAATCGAGAAGAATCCGGAAAGATGTCATCGTTACTGCAAAATAATCTGCCAATACCCCTTTGACTTGAAAATTACATTCAAGCGAAAGAGTTTATTGTAATGTTTTCTATCCATTTAATACTGCGACCAAATACAATTGGTTTTATGATTTTTCAATCAAGTGCTATCAACAGGTGGTTATCGATTTAGCATTAACCACTGGTGGATTTCGAGAAGAATCGAGGAGAATCCGAGGAATTGAAAATTACATGCAAGCGAAAGAGTTTATTGTAATGTTTTCTATCCATTTAATACTGCGACCAAATACAATTGGTTTTATGATTTTTCAATCAAGTGCTATCAACAGGTGGTTATCGATTTAGCATTAACCACTGGTGGATTTCGAGAAGAATCGAGGAGAATCCGAGGAATTGAAAATTACATGCAAGCGAAAGAGTTTATTTTTATGTTTTCTATCCTATATGGATACTGCGACCAAATACATTTAGTTCTGTGATTTTTCAAACAAGTGCAATTAGCAGGAAAGCTTCTGAAGATTATTCATCCCCATCAGTAGGATATTTTCGTATCCAATATTGGATGCATAAAACCTTGTACCTCCAACGTAACGCTCTCGTTTTCGAAGTCCCCCAAATATGCATTTATTCATTCATTCAGATTCAACTTCAAACAAATGATCACTAAATCAACGATAGTCATACGTCACCATTGCGGTTATACCATAGGTATAGCCCACTTCCTGTTTTTTGAAAACCGAAAAATCACCCAAGGGGGAATTACAGGAAATCGGAGATTTCGAAAAAAAATTATTGATGCCAAATGTCTTATAAATATATATTAATAAGACATTTGATATTTTTTAACAGAAATCGACTTTTCAGGCGGAAAAAACGACCTAGTGCCAAAAAGTCAATTTAAAAAAATCGAGATAACAGTAAATCTCGACGTTTCGTTCAATTTTAAGACATTTGGCTTCAAAATGTTTTTTTGAAAACTCCGATTTCTTGTACTTTTCCCTTGGGGATTTTTCGGTTTTCAAAAAAGTCAAATCTTAACGTCTGCGACACTAGTAAATGAAGCGCAATTGAGCTAATATTTTGCATATGGTATTTCATTGTGCAAAGTCCCAGATGGCAGTAGATCTCGACGTTTCATGCAATTTGAGGACATTTGGAATCGATTTTTTTTTTGAAAAATCTGATTTCCTTTACTCACCACCACCAATTTTTCGATTTTCGTAAGACTCAAACTTTGACCGCTTTGCGCCACTTAGGTCCGATTAAGATTGAGCTGATATTTTTATATATTCGACACTCAGTTGATATTTTTTTCGAGGTGGTGAACATTTTTTATGGGCTAACTTTTTGAAATTCGAGATGACAATCTTAATTGGCACTCTAGTGCCATAATGGGGCTATATATTTAATGCTTATTATAACTTGGGTGTTACCACTGCACCATGATCCCCAAATGAATAAATAAATAAAATTGAACCAAATGACGAAGGTTAAATAAATCTTTTTTTTTCGAAAACATCGATCATCTAAATCGGTCCAGTAGATCAAAAGTTATGATTTTTTGTAGTGGAAAAAATGGGGAAAAAAATATTTTTCGGACCATCGGTTAACTTTGAAAAATCATAACTCAAAAACGAAAAAAACGCCTCTCTGGTTTCGACATATGTTATGTGATAAAAATATTTAAAAAATATAGCGCCTTTGGTCCAATAAAAAAATAAAAGTAATTTTTTGGAAAAAAGAGGAGAAAGTTGATTTTTCGGACAACCTTAAAATGGAAATGGTCACCCCAATAAAAAAATAAACAAATATGGGTCTAATGTTTTGCGATAAGGAACAAAACTACCAATTTTCACGAAAATCTGAGAATCACTATATCGGTTTAGCATGGAATGTCAATAACAGAAATCAAGAATCCTTTCAATATGACAATCATATACGATCATAAATTTTTGAACTGATGAGCAGCTGATCTTCAGATAGTTATAACTCTTGTAACTATCTGAAATATGCAATGAAAATTTTAGTGTGTTTTTCTTAAAAATACAGTCTATCGAAAAATGCAAACAATTTAAACCAATAAAAACTAGCTCAATGAAAAAAACACTCACAGAAATGAAGTAGGATTATTTTTACGTCAGTTTGAGGATTTTTTCAGCATAATTCCAGTTATTCTATTTAGGTCAAATATGTCAAGTTTTGTTTGATAAGTTGAAATGCCGTGAAATGTACTTCAATGCATATTGAAGTGACTCCCCCCAAAATGATTTCGTTTCACTCTCTCATGTGTCACGTATGAAATATACTACAGATGAGCTATATTTTTTCAGAATTCAAGTTTTCGTTTCACTTTATATGGACGTTCAAATAAGATTGTGTACGCGGGTAGCGAGATTCGTGTCAGGGAGAGTAGTAGCGTGTATTGAAGTCAGGTTGAATGAAGAAGCAGATTTGTATTCATTAGTCACGTCAATCAGAATAACCATTTGCTAGAATAGTTCATCAATCATCCTCGCTCTTAACGCTAATTTCTTGCCAATTCAGGGCATATTGAGGGCGAATGCCGTAGTAGTCCTAGTCGAAGCGAAGCTACTGAGAGGAGAGTCCATTCTCATTTTTCATCTTCGAAGAATTCAGACCCTGAAAAAAAAGTGTAACAACTGAAACGACGGAAAACTCAAAATATCTTTATTTCTCAAACTTAAAACATTCCTTCGACAACATTCTATATTGAGTACTGCTCAGAAACCTACCTATTTTGTGGATAGCAAATTTTTCAACACCGATTCGCTTTTTCTAGTTTGAAAGAATAAAATACAAAAAGTGTGACGCAATCACCACCAATATTTCATCGTTCTTAACAAAAAAAAACAGAAACCAACACATTTTAAATTTTGAGGTTTTTTGGTAAAAGTATTGTATTGTATAGGTTTGAAGTCTGCTTTCTTCTAAACGCATATCACCGAGCCGTCGTCCTCACTGTTGCCTCAAAGTTATAACCTATATTTAGTGAAGTTACTAGCAATGATGCCACACTATTTTCCCATAACTTCGTATGTCTCTATTCTTGAAAATAGATAAGAGATAAGTGATGGCTCTATTGGTTCCAACTGTGTATCGAATGTGAGTATAACACCATGACATAAATGATGCATTCTTTTTTTTCTAATTCATTATTTTCAAATAGAAGGAATATCACAGGTGAAACTAGCATGAACAAAAATACCAGCATTTACCGTTCTGAATCATATTTCGGACGCTTAAGGCATATGATGCAGAAAACAGATCTCAACTCTATGTACAGCTATTATTTGGTTGATATTTTTAATAAATTAGTTCAATATGCTTTTGAGCTTTCTACTTTGGTTCCTATTTGATTGAAAACATTAAAAAAATCATCGAATAAAATGCTTTTCAAATCAAGCGAATAAGAATCAAACTTCGGACACCATTCATAAAAAAATCAAATTTCGGACAGATTGAATTCAAATTTCGGACACTTTATTTTGTAATTTTTTGAACGAAAATTGCATTACACTTGATTATATTTTATAGTCAACTGCGAAACACTTACCAAGCAATCACAGTAGGCTGATAACGATGATGAGAACTGATTTAACAAGAGAGTAATTTAAATATTGGTGAAGGGGTAAATTCTACGTGCTCAACAAACGTTAAATACAAACGATAATGAGTGGATTTTGGATTTTGGATGGACTTTTTCCTACTATGTAATAATTTAAATGTAATTCTTAAATGAAGTGATAGTGAAACCAAGGGATTACTCTAAAGAAGCAATTGTGATATTCATTTTATAGTTATATCATCAGTGCATCAAGCAATTCAAGATATTAGAAGAAAGTGTCCGAAATATGATTCAGAACGGTACATGGAAATGGTACTGTCGAAACACTGCTGCCAATCTTAGGTCAAGCATACATTTTCTCTATTCGTATTTTGTGTAGTGTACAACCCTAGAATGCGATCGCTAGCTATCACAACATACCGCGTGATGCGCACGCATGCACTGATGTCATCCATATCTAAATAGAAAACGACAACTGCCATCAGATTCAGTACGACGTTGACAGAAAATGTATTGACCAAAAATTTGAGTACCTAGTGAATAAGAAAACAATAACGCTCACTTAGTTGGGTACGTTTGTTGTTCGCTATTTTCAAATGTCAAGGGATAATGTAATAAATTATAGTGAGGCGTTAAATGCAAAAGCGTTGCACACCGATCTCTATCTCCTAGCACACAAGTGGGTGTTTTTCGATAGAAACAAGCTTCTTTTTCGAACACACTTGAGCGTTTAAGATCTCTCGATCACCACCATTAACGTTCGTCACACTAATTGGTGGAGAACGTTACGTAATTCCATCAAAAGCATCGCAATGCGGCACACCTGCATTGACATTCAGCGTGGTGTGCTCTTGAAAAGGGTTTGCCATAATGGGCTTTTTTATGTTTCTCGCAGCTGTCCGCGTTTTTCAGAGACGAATTCAACACGTGGAACAGGTTTACGTTGCTACGACGATACGTGTGTTGCAGATGTCGGCCGGGTGAGGGCCGACCTTACAAGTGCGACCGCTGCCGTTCAGTCACTGCATGTAATGTCCCTGAACATAGTTTCAAGATCAATGCGATGACTGAATAAAGAAAACACTATCTACCAGTGTTGGTTCAAGGTTGATTCAGTTCCTGTGTTTTTTTATTATTATCAAGTTTTGAGCAGCGGTGAAGGGCGTAATTGATTGTTCGATTTATGTGCGTTATCTGAAGTGAGCTGTTTGCTGAACGGGAACAAATTGCGCAAAAGTGCAGCGAAAATGTGTAGGACACTAATAAAAATGATAATGAAAAAAAAATCCGAAATGAACGGATGAAAAATGTATGCTTCCGTATTGTTATCAGCTAAAAACATTGAAAATACACAATGTATATTAGGGTGCCAATGAATGTATGGGAAAAAATCGACCGTAAAATTTCAAAAAGTTACCCTATACAAAATGTTCTCAACCTCGAAAAATCCCCCTATGCCAAATTACAGCTCAATCGGACTTAAGGGAGAGTGGCGCAAAGCGGTCAAAGTTTGAGTTTTTTGAAAATCGAAAAATCAGTCAAGAAGGGAATAAAGGAATTCGGGGTTTTCGAAATTTTTTTTTTGATGCAAATGTCTTAAAATTACATGAAATGTCGAGATCTAGTGTCATATCAAAAAAACTTTTTTTGTCAAAAATCGACATTCTGGAACTTAGTTTTTTTTGGCATGCGAAATGAAAAGTATGGTTAAGGGTGCCAATAAAAATAGTTATCTCGATTTTTCATTCGGAACATACTACGAAATGTTGATTTGAACAACAATATACCCTATTCAAAATATTAGCTCATTCGGACTTCGCTTCGTTCAAAATTTGTCAAAAATCGACGCTCTGGGACTTTGTTGTTATTTCAGAATACGTGGCAAAACGTATGGTTTAGAGTGCCAATGTAAATCGTCCCATCGATTTTTCATACGAGACTCCCTGCGAAATGTTGATTTGCACGATAAAATACCATCTGCAAAATATTAACTCATTCGGACTTCATTTACTAATGTCGCAGATGTCAAAATTTAAGTTTTCTGAAAATCGAAAAATATCCCAAGAAGGGAATAAAGGAAATCGGGATCTTAAAAACAATTTTTTTTATGCCAAATGTCCTAGGATCTCGAAAAAAAATTTTTGTCAAGAATTGACTTTCTGGCGCTTGGTCGTTTTTTGTCCGAAAAGTCGATTTTTGACGATTTTTTTTTTTTTGAGATAACAGTAAATCTCGACATTCCATGCAAGACATTTGGCTTAAATTTTTTTTAAAACCTCGATTTCCTTTATTCCTTGGGTGAATTTTCGATTTTCAGAAAAATTTAATTTTGACATCTGCGACAATAGTAAATGAAGTCCGAATGAGCTAATATTTTGCAGAGCGTATTTTATCGTGCAAATCAACATTTCGCAGGGAGATCCGTATGACAAATCGATATGACGATTTTCATTGGCACCCTAAATCATGTTTTCCCTTTTTTTTCCAAAATATATATCTTTATCAAGGCTCATATGGCGTTAGCCTCACGGGGCCGGGAGTTCAATACTTTGACAATTTTTGTCTTACAACTATGTTAGTAATATGTAACCGATTACTCGCGGTTGGCTCGAGGTTAGTATTACAAGTGTTCTCATAATTGGTATGTTGCAGTCTTCGATGCTCTATACGTGTGCCCGACACGGGCTACTTCCTATTGGGATGCAGCTGACCATTAATCAGCAACGCTCTCTAGTCTGTACCCCATATCTAGCGTGGTGCGTCTTTCTCGACTCGAGGAATCCAGGATAGAATGGTCACTAGCCGGCGCAATCATCAGTTCGTGTAGAGTTGTCATGAGCGGTACAACCTTTGGCTCTTGTTGAATGATCAGTGGACTGCACAACCTTCGGCCCGTGCATCTGTAAAGAGTGTGTGTATGTATTGCCGCGACTAAGTAAAAGTTTATCGATCGGATAGGAGGGATATAAAACGGGGACACAACGAAGGAAACATCATTAAACGTTGACATCGGCGTTCCTGAGGAACAGGTATAGATGAAGCAGAAGATCAGGATCACGGCTACCTAAGATATCCCGGACGGGGATCTCCGATTGTCTGCCTTGTGCTCTCAGTGCTCTAGAGAGCTGAGAGCGAGCAGTATGGAACCGGATACACGACCAGACAACATGCTCGATGTCGTGGTAGCCATCGCCACAATCTCAAAGATTGTTTGCTGCGAGCCCAATGCGATAGAGATGCGCGTTTAGGTTGTAGTGATTGGTCATAAGCCGAGATATCACGCGAATGAAATCACGACCTACATTCAATCCCTTGAACCATGCACTCGTCGAGACCTTAGGGATAATCGTGTGTAACCAACGACCGAACTCATCTCCACTCCACATGCGCACCTTAGCTAGCGAGTCCGCTTTCTCATTCTCCGGAATCGAACAATGAGAGGGAACCCATGCTAAGGTAATCTTGAATAATTTTTCGACCAAAACACTCAATAGTTGTCTTATTCTAGTTAGGAAATAAGATGAGCGTTTATCAACTTTCATTGAGCGGATTGCCTCTACTGAGCTGAGACTGTCTGAAAAAATAAAATAGTGGTCGATGGGCAATGTTTCAATGATCCCCAGTGCGTAGTATATCGCACCCAGTTCAGCGACATACACGGAACAAGGATCTTTGAGTTTGAAAGAGGCACTGGAATTTTCATTGAAGATGCCGAAGCCAGTGGACCCGTTTATGTATGAACCGTCAGTAAAGAACATTTTATCAGATCTAACTTTCCCATATTCTGCCGAAAATATCGGCGGAATATAATCGGAGCGTAGATGATCTGGGATTCCATGGATTTTTTGTCGCATGGACAGATCAAAAATAACAGAGGAATTGCAAAAGTATGGGAAGCAAACTTGGTTGGAGATGCCTGGTGAAGGGTGCACGTCGTGGGTAAGGTACTCATGGTATAAAGACATAAAACTTGACTGAGGATTCAGTTGGAGTAGATTTTCGAAGTTATCAATCACCAATGGATTCAAGATCTTGCAACGGATGAGAAATCTGTAGGATAATTCTGTGAGCCGAAGAGTAAGCGGGGGTACTCCTGCCAAAACTTCGAGACTCATCGTATGTGTCGAATGCAAACACCCCATGGCTATACGCAGGCAACGATATTGTATTCTCTCCAGCTTGAGAATATGAATCCTGGCAGCTGATCGGAAGCAAAAACTGCCATATTCTAACACTGATAATATCGTTGTTTTGTATAACTGAATGAGGTCTCCTGGATGGGCACCCCACAATGTTCCGGTTATTGTTTGGAGAAAATTGATTCTTTGCTGGCATTTCTGTTTCAAATACGCAATGTGTATTCCCCAGGTACATTTAGAGTCAAAATATACTCCAAGGTATTTGAAAAACATCGAGTGCTTGATCGTTTTGCCGGATAGGTGAAGCTGGAATTGGGCGGGTTCGTGCTTCCTAGAAAAAACGACCATTTCAGTTTTCTCCGTAGAGAATTCGATACCCAGCTTGAGGGCCAACGTGAACAGATTGTTCAGGGTATCTTGCAACGACTTTTGCAGAACGACGGGATTAGTACCCGTGATGGAAATAACTCCATCGTCTGCAAGTTGTCTCAGCGTGCAGTCTCTAGTTAGACAATCATCTATATCATTGACGTAAAAACTGTACAAAACTGGCTTAGGCAGGAGCCTTGTGGTAGGCCCATAAAACTGTATCGAGAAGATTTCAAGCTGCCATGATTGAAAAACATGTGCTTTTCTGACAGTAAATTGTACAGGAAATTATTCAGAATTGGTGAAAGTCCACGATTATGAAGTTTCTCTGAGAGAATTTCCATGGAAACTGAATCATTTTCTCTAACGATTTACGAATACAGGATAACATTGCAATCGGCCTATACGAGTTGTGATCGCAAGCCGGCTTGTTGGGTTTTCATATGGCTATCACTCTCACTTGTCTCCAGTCATGCGGGACAATATTCAGCTCCAGAAACTTGTTGAACAAGTTCAGCAAACGCTGTTTCGCCAAGTCGGGAAGATTCTTCAACAAGTTGAATTTAATCTTGTCCGACCCAGGAGCTGAATTGTTACATGAGAGGAGGGCAATTGAGAATTCTACCATCGAAAAATTCTCATAGTCGCATTGGAGCGGAATGTCGCGTACGACGCTTTGTGCAGGAACGGAATCGGGACAAACCTTTCTTGCAAATTTGAAAATCCAACGGTCAGAGTATTCCTCACTATCATTTGTATGGTTCCAGCCACGCATTCTCCTAGCCGTATTCCAAAGAGTGCTCATAGCGGTCTCCCTTGACAAACCATTGACGAACTTTCGCCAATATCCACGCTTTTTTGCTTCAATCAGACCTTTTAGCTTGGCTTCTAGAGCTTGGTACTTTCGAAACCATTCCACTAGTCCAGTTTTCCGGAAGTTTTTGAAAGCGGATGATTTTTCAAGGTAGACCTTTGAACACTCCTTGTCCCACCAAAGTGATGGAGGACGACGTCGGAAAGTGGTAGCAGGAACACGTTTCTTTTGAGCTTGAAGTGCGCTTTCGTAAATCAAACTCGATATAAAGTTATACTCTTCGAGTGGAGGAAGTTCATGCATTGAAACAAGTGCTTCAGATATTATTTCTGCAAATTTTCTCCAGTCAATATTTTTCGTGAGGTCATACGCAATATCGACTGACTCACGAGAACCTGATTCATTGGCGATCGATAAAATTATTGGCAGGTGGTCACTACCGTGGGGATCTTGGATTACCTTCCACGTGCAATTCAGGGATAACGAAGAAGAGCAAAGTGATATGTCTAGCATACTTGCCCGTGCAGGAGGGTTGACTATTCTAGTTGCTTCCCCAGTATTCAAAACTGTCAATTTGAAGTTGTCGCACAGATCATAAATCAAAGTGGCACGGTTGTCATCGTAGAGTGAACCCCATTCTGTTCCATGGGAGTTGAGGTCACCTAAGATTAGCCGCGGCTCCGGCAGTGCCTCGATGATATCAAAAAACTGATGGCGGCCAACCATAGTTCTTGGAGGAATATATATCGAGGCAATGCAGAGGTCTTTGTCATTGATTTGTGTCTGACAAGCGACAACTTCAATGCCTGTCATCGATGGGAGAGTGACTCTATAGAAGGGGTGACATTTTTTGATCCCCAATAGTACGCCACCAAACGAGTCATTTCGATCGAGGCGAATAATGTTGAAATCGTGGAAATTCAGTTCGTCGGCTGAAGAAAGCCATGTTTCACAGAGGGAAAATACATCACAAATCCCTTACATCACAAATCAAATACATCATTTTCCCTTGTATTCCAAAAAATCGACAAAGTCCCAGATCGTCGATTTTTGACATTTTTTTTCCTAGATGACAGTAGATCTCGACGTTTCATGCAATTTTAAGATATTTTGCATCAAAAAAATTCATTCGAAAACCCCGATTTCCTTTACTCCCCTTTTGGGTGGTTTTTCGGTTTTCAAAAAACTCAAACTTTGACCGCTGTGCGACACTAATAAATGAAGTCCGATTGAGCTGATATTTTGCATAGGGTAGTTTTCCGTGGTTATCAACATTTTTAATCAAGATCGTTTTGAAAATTCGAGGGTTACTTTTTTCCCACACATCCATTGGCACTCTAATATACATAGTGAAAACTGTTTTGGAAGGTAACATTTATAAAACGTACGAGTAAAGGAGTGTAAAGGAGTGATAGTTTTTCATCTATTAAATACAGGCATTTTCGTTCTTCGAATGTTTTACGACTGAACAAAACACTAAAGCTCAAATGACCAGTCTTATAAAAGATGAAAGTTATCATACCCTACACTGCATACGTCATTTAAACCGAACTCTTACATGTCTCTGAAAGTTCGAAAAAATCGAGTGGTTCTAGCGTTATGACACGTAGTTTATAATGGAGAGAAAATAAAAAAAAGTTATTGGAATTGATCAGTAATACATTTTCAGTATTCTATGTTTAATTTCGAAAGCTCGAAAGATTCCACAACAACTACTCATCTCATCCAATTACACACTTTCCAACGATTATCGAAACAATCGCTGGAACAATCTCTCGCCGTCGCTGTCGACAGCACCTAATCCTTCCCATTATTTCGACTAACCGCAAGTCGCTTCCCCACATTAGTGTGTATAGTTCGAGATGAAACCCCCTAGTTGGCGAAAATCCATCTTCCCTCCTAGAACCTTTCCAAAAATATCAAGTTTACGGGCAATAGATAGAGGCTGCGGTAGATGGAGCAACCGAAAAACCGCAAGCACAAAACCTGCCGCATCAGTATTATATATCCTCATAGCCGGATTTTTTTTATTAAATGCTATTAGAATTATATTGGTTTCCATTCAAATTACCAGGCAACCGAGCAGTACCACCCTGTCCTTCTCCCGGTGGGATGAGGAGCGCGGAGAATTATGACAGGATCGAACGGAACGGATGCTGTATCGTACAGACCGATATTGAAAATCGTTGGAATCCTTTCTATACACTGCCTGGTGTGTTTGTCCTGTGGCCACGAGTTTTCGCCAATCGAACATTGATGAGTAGATTTGTGGTATGCCATGCGAATGTAATTTGTCCTTGGACTTTTACTATTGTTCGCATAATCCTGACGTGTGTGTGAGTGAATCAGAGTATCCTGATGCGGGGATGCTGTACGATGATTGATCCTACGAATGTTGCAGATGTACATGGTATTTCACATTCGTCTACAATACGATTTCATCAGAATGTAGGAGAGTTATAACCATGATATTTCGCCAGAATAAAAACTGATCCCAACTTTTGCTGATTTTATTTCACTCAGTTTTACTAATGTCCATATGCGTAGTGACGTTAAAGGGATGAACTCAGAATGAGCCACATCCCAGCGTAGCATAAAAATAAATGGCCATTACCCGTGGAAGCTCTCATCAAAATCTCCTAGGAACCAGGCACACAACCGTACAAACCGCACATTCTCCCGCGTGTGTCCCGACAGGGAAAATTCCCATAAATTGTGCAGCATATGCGTTCGAGACCATTGATTGGATATTTATTGGCGTGTATCTGTGAACGGGTGCTAAGCACTTTTTTTTGGCGCTGGAAAATAGATGATACCGTTCCGGGGCAATAAAAATATATCTTTGCGGGCAGCCTGCTTGAAACGAATGTTTGCCTACGCTAGCATGCAAGTAATTAATGCAACGTGAAAATAATTGTTATTTTGGAATTCGCACTGGATCTTTTTTACCGACTCTCAAAAAGTCGCGGGCTCTTGCTCATGTGTTGATGAGTCCCATCGGTAGGGTTCAAATAAACTTGCCTCGGTGATCAGTAGCTTCAAAAAGTCGAAAACAGTGTTAACACTATCGTCGCCCAGATATGGGTGACAGTTTCCTCGTTCAAATTGAATAGGATTTTTAAAAGGAATTTGATAGAAGAGGCACCTAAGTGTAACTATAGGATATGTAGAAAAATAATAAAATGATAACCATGTTACTATAATGTTCATTCTATACTATTTATTAATTTATAGTGCGGATGGTTTGTATTGCAGCTTTTAGCAGAAGATATGAGGGCAGATCCTTCATTGCAATCTTGAATAACCGAGCCAAAGCGTTGTGTTCGTACCCGCTCTTGTAATCCGTGTTAGGAAAACACTTTTCGGAGTGCAAAAAAAACATGCAAGTGCAGAAGTACCTCCGGATTGCATGAATCAACAACTTCAACTTCTACTTTTTATACTATAGAGGATTTAAACCTGGAAGTTCATTCGTCTCAAGTGTCTGCACGATTTTCCCAGGTTCCTAAGTTTGTCAAATTATTGAAAAAACTCTCAGATCAGTACAGCTTTTCCCGGGGAGCAGTTTATCTTATTGGGTCATATCTGTGTCAGCGCACCCAAGTAGTTGAATCCCAAGGAACTCTATCAAAATAGGTCAACATAATGTCAGGTGTACCACAAGGGTCAGTGATTGGGCCATTACTTTTCTCACTATTCATTAATGATTTGCCCACTATTCTCAAATATTGTATGATCCACATTTTTACTGATGATGTTCAGCTTTATTTTTGCTCCCTCGATAGCGCGGTCGATGAAATGGCTCGGTTAATTAATTCTGATCTTGAGAATATCTGTCGGTGGTCAGAACGTAACATACTCCCTATTAATACTTCCAAAACGAAAGTTATGTTTATAAGTAGACGGCAGAGACC
The DNA here is from genome assembly GCF_029784135.1 of Toxorhynchites rutilus septentrionalis. Taxonomy (NCBI): domain Eukaryota; kingdom Metazoa; phylum Arthropoda; class Insecta; order Diptera; family Culicidae; genus Toxorhynchites; species Toxorhynchites rutilus. Next base: position 124,402,243 of record NC_073746.1, on the reverse strand, counting down.
ACATTCATTGCCAAATATTCTTCTCAATAATGAAGTTCTAGAATATGTTGATAAAGCTTCCAACCTGGGAGTTATTTTTCAGTATGATTTGGAGTGGGATGCTCATATGAATACACAGTGCTCCAAAATCTATGCTGGCCTGCGCCACTTGAGGCTTACTGCAAGTATGTTATCTGCCACGGTTAAAATACGATTATTTCAATCTCTCCTACTACCCTACTTCACTTATGACTTAGAATTAACATCGAATGCTTCTGTAGCTGCTATCGAGAGATTGAGGATTGCGCTAAATGGGTGTGTTAGATGGATATTCGGAATTAGTACGTTTTCTCGAGTTTCTCATCTTCACCATCAGCTATTGGGATGTTCTTTTCATAATTTTCTTAAAATGCGATACATCATCTTTCTGTTTAGAATAGTCCATCATGGACCCTCTGCCACAAGTAAATACCTCTCATTTTAGAGACTCATTCTTCGTGCGAGCAATTATTCTGTGGAACCAGCTACCAGCTGAAATTAAAATCATTCGATCACGCGGACGGTTCAATCGTGAATGTATAGATTGGCTAGAAGGAAGAAATTAGAAATTAGAATAGGATAATAGTTGTTCAGTGAATTCGGATCCAAAATTTAAGATGTGGTCGTATTGAATCCAATTGCAGAATTTAAAAAGGAGAAGTCCTTACTCTGCAAGTATCTATGAATGAATAAATGAAATGAATAAATGAAAATGAAATGAAATAAGTTTAGGAGACCGTATTAGGGAAACATTCTAGTTTGCACAAAGGCAAGCCAGTACAAAAGTACTCGCAATTTGCATTTATTTGCAAAGCCGATTTCCGCAGATATCTTGGTTTTGAAGTCTGTGTCAGGCGAACAGATTTCAGTCGGAACAAAAATGCCCCCGACATGCATGAATTTTCAATGCCAATCTCCCCACGCTCCATGGATTTGAAGTCCGCGTTAGGGAAACACATTTTAGTCGGAACAAAAATACCCCCGACTTTCATTTATTTGCAATGCCGATTTCTCCAACGCTGCTGGGTTTTGAAGTATGTGTTAGGGAACACATTTCGGTGAGAAAAAAAAGTCCCCATACTTTCATGTATTTGCAATGCGGATTTACCAAGACTGCTTGGTTTTGATGACTGTGTTAGGGAAACGGTAAATCGGTCCAATCAAAACGAGGCAGTTAGGGCGTTTAGATAACGCTTAACATTTTACAGGTTTTCAATTGTTTATCTAATGAAAAATAACATTGTATTAATTGCGATAAAAGCGTAGAAATATTCCCTATCAATTGATGCATACATCTTTCCGATCCAGTAAGAAATGTTCGAGTTATAAGTATTTGGAATCTTTCATTTTTTCCTGCATGTTCTGTGTTTAGGTTTTCATTTCACCCCCCATATACTCCGGTTAGACGTAGTCCCACGTCAAAAATATATACGGTTTGTTTTAGGATATTTTACAAAATGTGCCTACTTTCAAGTCGAATTGCTATATTCTATTTATACAACCGACGCTGATATTGTGCAAACGCTCTGGATGGGCTGTGAAACGCAAAACGCAAAACCGTCTTCTTTTTGCACTGCAACATTGAAGGAGGCAACTGCAAAGTACCTCGAAACACCGCTAGGAGTGCTCCAAACAGATTTTCCTCTACGCCATTCACTTCGGACCGTTTTTTTTACTTATGTAGCTGTAAAAACCCGCGAAATTTAAATAATGCAGCTGACTGCATTTTGCCGCGGGCCCCTCAATTGAAAAGCAGGTATACAATAGAAGCGAGCAAGACTCTATAATATGGAATAATTTGTATTATAGTAAAACAGAGATAATTTTCAAAATTTGAAGGAACAAATAAATTTAAATTATAAAAAAGTCACAGGAGGGTTGTGTCCGAGACACGACCGCATAGTTGACGAAGGATTCCGTTAGGCTATCTGTTGATTTTGGATATGTTTGAAGAATTACATCGTAAAACCCTTTGATAATGTTTTGGTTTTAATGTCTCTGTTAGGGAACACATTTCGGTAGGAGCAAAAGTTTCCCCTACTTTCATGTATTTACAATGCTGATTTCTCCCCAAGCAGCTTGGTTTTGATGTCTTTGTTAGGGACCCGCCGCATGTGTCGTCAATTTCGACCAATCAGAAGTGGGTATTTCCGTTGGGGTTGAGATTTTTCAATTGTTCGATAGTTATTTTCATGACATATATTATTTTCTTCAATGTTAAAAATTGTTATGGAGTTTCGAAATCGATTGACGCAAAAATTTCACCAATTCATCATGAAATGACTGAGCAATAAGCGTTTGAAATTGAACAATTTTCACGATGTGCGCGATTTTCGATTTTCAATTTGTACCCCAATATGTTCTCGAAAGACGTATAGAAGAATATGAATCTAAAAAAAATAAAAATCATTTTTAAGTTTGAAGCGATATAAACGCAACATAAAATGCTTGTTTTTATCGGGGAGTATTCTCAAAAAAATTAAGAGTTGTGACCGGGGCACGACCACATAGTTGACTAAGGGTATGTTACGATACATGTTGTATGTTGATTTAAAATATCTTTGAAAAAACAGTCATGCCACTACTGACTTGAACCAACCCGTGGCGAGCTTTTTTATTGTCTCTCGCTCCGATACGAGAGCCTTCGCAGCTTGGTTGTATCGTCATTGAGATATAGAATTAAAGAATAAAAATAGAAGCTTTGTTTTATTTTTCATTTTATAGGCTTGGCCTTGAAAAAGGCCGTTCGGAAGCCGCACTCTGCTGCCGACTAGTCTCGAGCTGGATAACTGCTGGATCGTGAATGTATCGTCAATGAAGAATCTATCGCGTTACTTGTTTTTGTAGTCAATGTCAGAGAAATGCCTATCGGTGTGTATAAATGGAGGCGAAATCATATTTGACCGCTCGAGTAGCCCCCGGAGCTTGCTTGTATTATCAGTAAGTGAATTGTATTTTGAATTATGAGACTCTTGAAAGAAGACTATCCATGATAAGGCTAATTTGGAAACTTAAACTAAATTCTTATCCTTGAGCAAGGCCATTTCGATGTCTAGCTACTGACTGATCACTAGCTCTATGACTGGTAAATTGAACGATCGTCAGGGAAACGCATTGCGGTCTACAAAAAATTATTGGGAAATTTGAAGCTCTCTTTTCAGCCTAAACAATTGCAAATTGGACCGGGACCGCTTTCAAGTCAATACCACCAATTCGATGTTCGGTGACAAGATTTCGTTCCCTAGAGTCCTTTCCCGAGGAAACAAGTTATCCAAAGGATCTTGCTATGGTTTTTACAAGTTTACACCATATGGACCTCTTTCGGAAATCACACCGTTATTTGCCAGTTGTTTTGGCGTGTATTGTTCTGTCAGTGTCTTTGACAATAAAAATATAAAGAAGGAGGCTAAGACATGAACCTTAGGGCAAGGCGTTATACTATAGGTGGACCGCAATGTCAAAATTGCTGCCATTGCTCGAGAAAAAAACAAATTTTTTTACAAAACAAATCGTATCTTTTGGTGACAAATACATTCGTTGGAAAAATAGCTGCTCGCGCTTTACTGTAGCTAGGTAGCTAGGTAATTTTCTGGATGTCTATTATAACAATTTCTCATAATTGCTTCTATTTTTTCAGATATCGACAATAAGTGGTCGAATGATAACAGTGCAGAAGGATGTTTTTAGTATATCTTTTCGCTTCTAGCCGCGCAATCAATGCCTTTCTTTCCAAGCAAGATGTACCTCTGTTTGGCTCCCATCGGCGGGGAAAAAAGGACTACCCGCTTACGGCGATGGTGACAAGAAATAACGCTGATTGCGGCTCCACTGAATTCGCTCAGGGAGGAGGAGAATTCTGTGCATATACCGGAAAGGAGATTACCAGATCCAGAAGATCCGGAAAGTTACAAGTAATTGGTTTTGCATGAAGGATAGAGCAAAAGGAGGTTGACAATGATTGCAACAGGTTCGTGTTTACTTTTCAAATAAGTTGTCTTTTGTGTTACTAATTTGCCATATATTACAGGAAAGTAACCAGTTGCGTTGGATGTTTTATTCAAGGGAAATCCTGAGTCTTGAATTTTGTGTTTTTCGTTTTGTAAACACCGTGGAAATACGGATGATATTTGAGATATAAATTAGATTAAGAGAGTGCACTAATTTTCACGAATATATATTTTTTCCTTCAGTTATTTTCCTCAGCAAGTAGATATGAAACCAAAACCACACAACCAAACAAAAAGTAAATAATTCTGAAAGCTACGTCTCGCTACTCGTCTCACGTCTTGTCATGAAAGTGTCAAGAACGAAACACCTATCGTTTCAGCATCTTGCCTTAGGGTAGGCCCAGATATTTATTTTAGAAGTTGTCTAAAATTATTATCAACTCTTTGCGATCGTAATTAATTTGGACATGGGTGTTGTACTGGTCGGAATTATTTTTACTTGAAAAGGCAGTAATACAGAATTTGTGAGATTATGAAAGATAAACAAGATTTATTGAAACCTTTGTGAACTTCAGATATTTATCTACTGAACAATGTGTTTTGATGTGCTGTTTTTATTAAAAATAATATTTTATCATTCTTCTTCATATCTCTCGAAGCAGTCCCAAACATACAGTCCTGACTTTTGACTACATTTATCGTTAAAATAATTATATTGGCGTATTCCTTCTTTTATCTTTCTGGTTGAACATACAGAACAAACCCTTGCTCTTTACATCTACACAGTGTCGCAATACATGAAGTTTTCCATGAAACCTTTCCCCAAGAATGGGTTATAACTTTTGTTTATACTGATACCGTTATTTATTATTCATAGAAGCATCTTTTTGATTGGTAAACTGGACATGAAAATCCGCTTAGAAAAAATGTAGACTGATAATTGTTAAATAAAGTATAAGATAAGGATAGTTCTTTGGCTGAGAGCCAGAATACAACCGGAACTGTAAAAAAGGTTTGGTGGCACATGATTACGTGTAAATTGCACAGTGTACCAGGGAACAAATTTAGGAGGAAAATTGGATATAAAACTCGACAGTTATTCTCTAGACAAAGACTGTCTTCGACAAAATTGTTATATATGATGGAGCACTCATTTTAATGTTGTCAAAAAATAGGGTGATCAAGATTTTGCATAGTTCGACAATGTTGTAGTCCCAGGAATTTTAACCAACTTAAAAAAAAGTTTCTTTTTTCTATCTTTGATTATTTAGCGCTTTTTTAAGCTTCATTATAGGCACCATGAAAAAAAAACTTTTTTTCTCTGATTTTTATATTTCAAATTGTGATGAGTTTTTGGAGAAAAAACATTAAAAATTTGAGTACGATTAGAATATTTATAACAGTTCGGCTGAAAAGTTCATAAGTCTAACGTCTAGATGGGGCCTCTTGCAAAATCTACTTGGCTATCACAAAGCCCCATCTTTCAATGGATACGTGTCCAAATTTGACAGCAATCGGTCGATTGGTTCGTGAGTTACAACATTGAGAATGAAGCAACTTTTGTTATTGTGAAAAAAATGGAAAAATCCGAATTTCGTGTATTGATGGCAAAATTGCATGAATTGGGCTTCGAATTGCTTCCGCATCCACCGTATTCTCCAGATCTGGCCCCCAGCGACTATGAAGAGACCTGAAGAGAATGCTCGCTGACAAGAAATTTAAGAGTACTCTATAGTTGCAAGATCGCTATAATCGCTGTATCGCCCTCGAAGGCAATTATGTTGAATAATATAATTGAATTTTGCAAAAAGAAAAAAATGTTTTACTGTGTTAACTTATAAACTTTTCAGCCGAACTGTTAAGTTCTGCAGGGCAAAAAAATAATTTTTTGTAAGCTTTAAGTCGTCCGTACATAAAGTTTTGATGTAGAATTTGAAATATGAATGTTAGAACGAAGAATTTTTTCTCATGGTCACCCTAATGCAACTTAGAAAAAATGCGCTAAATCAGTTATATTGAAAAATAGGAAAAAAACACTTTTTTTACAAAGTTGCTCAACATAACTGGGGCTAACAAATTGTCGAATTATGTTTACCTCTATCTATAGTGATATCAAAGATACACTTTTATTTTATTGAAAATTAGCGCTCTATTTGGATTGTTACAGATGGAGCGCATTAGAAATAAAATTACATTAAAATGATGGAAACATAACAATGAGCGCTCCATCAAAACAATTTTGTCGAGAACCTTTTTTATAGAGAATAATTGTCGACCTCTAGATACAAATTTCCCCCTAAATTCGTTCCCTAGACCGCTGTGTACCGAGAAAGAAGTATGTTCAAAATGTATCGCGACTTTAATATTTTCGCGGGTTAGGTATATTCGATTTAAGATTGTAGTGGCATGTGTGTTATGTGTGTTGTGTCGTGTGCTCTTATAGAAATGATCAAACATCATCTTGTGCTTAGGTTCAATAACTAAAAAATCCCGGAGAACTGACAAAACAAAGCAAATTCCGCTTTCCAGCCTACATATACAAATAGCCAGCCAAACCATGTATTTCTCGCGAACTTTAGCATATTTTTCTGCTGGCCCTTTATAAGGCAGCGGCAACTATAATGCCACCCACAATAAATGTTTTTTTCACTGCACTTGGAATATTGTTTCAACGTTTTGATTAACCAAAGATTTCTAAGGGTATCTGGCACTGCTCCCTTTTGTTTCTGAACTACTAATAGTTCAGAAAAATAATTTGGGAGCCTTTTTCAGGTAAGCGAACCTCGGGTGAAGGGGGCCAAAACTAAACTAAGTGCCAGGTAGTTTTTCCGTCTGAAAAGTCGATTCTTAACAAAATAAAATTGAGATAACAGTAAATCTCGACGTTTCATAGAATTTTGAGACATTTAGTATCAAACTTTTTTTTTTAACCCAGACCCAGCGAGTCGATTTAAAAAAAATCGAAATGACAGTAGATCTTAAAAATCAAAAAAAAAATTATTTTCTCGAATTTTGACTATAGATTGATTATTGTACACTTGACAACTAAAAATAGAGGAACAGAGTGCAAAGTCAAAATTTTTAAGTGATTTTTGACATCCTGTAACTTCGTGAAAAACAATGCACAAATATAGGATGCACATCATTTTAAAGCTTCAATTTTAAAGTATTGTAATATCCTACGTAAAAAACGGCTAAATGTATCAATTGTTCACAGGTGTTTTGAGGACACACTAGGCTAAAAATTCCACTGACAACATTAGAACTTACTGCGATAATCGTGAAATAACAGAAGGTTTCCTAAAACACCACCAAAAAAAACCGTTTTTGGCCCTTTTTTAAAATCTATGCAAAAGAATTTTAATATAAACAAATAAATTGAACTCGTACAGAATTAATTGAAGTTTTCAAAAATACCTTTCAGTTTGCGGTGCGATTATTTTTTATTGAATTATCCATCATAAAATACGAAGGGATAATTTTTCATTCAAACAGGAATACTTCAGCATGGAGAGGTCCTACAGGAACGTTCTAGGAATCGAATGAAAGCCAGTTCAATGTTGCCACATTTTAATAAGTACCAGAAGAGTTAGAAATTTTTCTCATCTGTACTTTTTGACGTAGAACTACGTCTTTCAGGAAGAGTGCCAAGTCAGAAAACAGGTCAGGTTTTAATGAAATAAAGTTAACGTTAATAAGTATTTTCACTGTGAACGAATTCTCATGATTTGCATACCAATCGATGCGGAAATTCTCTAAGATTTGTTTGATATGCTATACATTACAATTCGCTAATCTCTAAACGGTTTAAATTCATGAAAACTGGAAGAACTTCCTTTTTTCCCATACATTTGTTCTACCGATTTGTGTGCAAGTTTTGATTGGTCCGATTTACGGTTTCCCCAACACAGACTTCAAAATCGTTGTACCTGTGGAAATCCGCTCTGCAAATATAGATGCAAGTCGGGGGTATTTTTGTTCCTATCGAGCTGTGTTTCCCTAACACGGACTTCAAAATCAATGTACCTAGGGGGAATCCGCTTTGTCAAAACATACAAGTCGGGTTTTTTTCCCATTGAGCTGTGTTTCCCTAACACGGACTTCAAAATGAATGTGCCTGGGGAACCCACTTTGCAAATACATGCAAGTCTGGGGTATTTTGACGTAGGACTACGTCTTTCATTTCTATACCGGGGTGTAAAATGAAAGTTTCGAAAACGAAAGCGTTACGCCGGAGACCGAGATTTTGAGCGTTAATAGCTCCTAAACAGCTGAACGAAATGGTATGATTAACACTTCATTCGAAAGATAAAATGTCTACGCGTTATATACTTGTTACTTTTTGATCCAAAAACTTGTTTCAATAGTCTTAAAATTGCTTTCAAAACAGGCTATTGATATCACCAATCGGTATATAAGCGAGCGCCACTCGGAAATTCACTCAGTTATAATTGAACAGTGATTGGAGCATGTTGTCGCTGTTGTGGTGAAGCTCTTCGTTTATCATGAAAGCGCGGATGAACGGTGTCACCAAGAGCCTGTTTGTGCACCTTAGGCCGAAAGGGAATCCATCAGGAGGAGAGTGATGCCACAAACGGTTCCGCTTGAAACATCGGAGCAGCCAACACACACACATACACGCGCGGAACTATTTTCGTTTGGATGCCATTCAGCATCGAGAAATTTCAGGAAAGATGCAATCGTTGTTGAAAAATAATCTGCCAGTTCCCTTGAGAACTGAAAAATACATTCATGCGAAAGAGTTCATTTTAATGTTCTCTATCCATGTAACACTGCGACCAAATATTTTTCAATTAAGTGCTTTTAACAGGTGGTTATCGAGTTAGCATTAACCACTGGTGGGCTTCGAGTATCGAGGAAAATCGGGAAAGAACTAATCGTTGCTGAAAAATACTCTGTCAGTTCCCCTGGGAATTTAAAAATACATTGATGAGAAACAGTTTATTCTAATGTTTTCTATGCATATAACAATGCAACCAAATACATTTGGTTTTGTGATTTTTCAATTGATCGCAATTAACAGGAAAGCTTCTGAAAATTATTCTTTTTCGGCGAGGAATCAAGGGATCGAGGGATTCATTACCTAGCCTGACCTGACCTGAAAGACATGCAGTTTGTTTGGAACTGTGAGGGAGGGCAGAAAAGCCAGGAGGCAGGAGGCAGGAGGAGAAGAGAAGGTGACCAAGAGAGTATCAGCACCGAAAAACGGTTCCGCTTGAGACATCGGAGCAGCCACCACACACACATACACGCGCGGAACTATTTTTGTTTGGTTGCCATCCAGCATCGAGAAGATTCCGGAAAGATATTATCGTTGCTGAAAAATAATCTGCCAGATCCCTCGGGAATTGAAAATTACAATCAAGCGAAATAGTTTATTTTAACGTTTTCTATCCATATAATACTGCGACCAAATACAATTGATTTTGTGGTTTTTCAATCATGTGCAATTAACAGGTGGTTATCGAGTTAGCATTAACCACTGGTGGTGGACTTCGAGAAGCATCCGGATAGATATCGCTGCTGCAAAATAATCTGACAGTTCCTCTTGGCATTGAAAATAACATGCAAGCGAAAAAGCTCTCGTTTTCGAAGTGCCTCAAATATTCATTTGGTCATTCATTCAACTTCAAACAAATGATCACTGAATCAACGATAGTCCTACGTCACCATTGCAGTTATACCATAGCTATAACCCACTTCCTGTTTTTTGGGGTTAAGTACTTGAGTACTCGCTTGTCGTTGTGCAGACCGAAATGTGTTTCCCTAAAACGTACTTTCAAACTGAGAAGCCTGGGAAAATCGCCATTTCAGATACTAGAGGTGAATGAACATTCGCGGTTCGAGAACTACGTAAACATGAGATGTGCAATAATTTCAGAGGGAAATGTAAAATACAATGATCGTTTGACAATTCATCCGTTATTTTGGTAGTCCTAGGTATCATATCAGACGTAAAAGGACGTTCATCAAATTTATTTGTAACGAAGAATATAATCTATTACAAAAATTTCGATGCATTCTAAAATAATATTCTAAGTGGTAAACAAGTGGATTGCATAATGTAATTGCGTAGTTCTACGTCGAAAATATACGGTCGTGTCTTAGATACAACCCCTTACATTTATTTCTTCAAAAAATCTGTATCAAAAATCTGTACCATCGAAATTATTCGTTGTAAAAAATATATTTTATTAGAATAAAAAAAACTCATTTATTTACTACAAATAAATGTGTTGTGTTCGTACCCACTTTTGTAATCCGTGTTAGGAAAACCCTTTTTCGGAGTTCAAAAAAAAACAATGCGTTTGCAGAAGTACCCCCGGCTTGCATGAACCAACAACTTCAACTTCTACTTTTTATACTATAGAGGATTTAAACCTGAAAGTTCATTCGCCTCTAGTGTCTGTACGATTTTCCCAGGTTCCTAAGTTTAGGAGACCGTGTTAAAGAAACATATTCTAGTTTGCACAAAGGCAAGCGAGTACAAAAGTAGTCGCAGTTTGGATTTATTTGCAAAGCCGATTTCCCCAGACACCTCGGTTCTAATGTCTGTGTTGGGGAAACACATTTCAATCGAAACAAAAATACCCCCGACCTGCATGAATTTGCAATACCAATTTCCCTGCGCTCCATAGATTTGAAGTCTATGTTAGGGAAATACATATCAGTCGGAACAAAAATATCCCCGACTTTCATGTATTTGCAATGCCGATTTCTCGAAGGCTGCTTGGTTTTGATGGCTGTGTTAGGGAAACCGTAAATCGGGCCAATCAAAACGAGGCAGTTAGGGCGGTTAGATAACGCTTAACATTTTACAGTTTTTCAATTGTTTATCTAATGAAAAATGACATTTTATTAATTGCAATAGAAGCGTAGAAATATTCTCTATCAATTGATGCAAACATCTTTCCGATCCAGTAAGAAATGTTCGAGTTATAAGCATTCGGAATCATTAATTTTTTCCTGCATGTTCTGTGTTTAGGTTTTCATTTTACCCCCTATATACTCCGGTTAGACGTAGTCCCACGTCAAAATTCCAAGGATTGAGGCGTAGTGAGAACGCTACAAACAAGACATCGAAGCGCCGAAAATGCGTGCGTAATTTTTTATTTTTTTTTTGACATCAACCCAATTTGTTTTTAGACATCAAATTTTTGTCCACCAATTCTGCAAATGCTCGTTTTCTGAAAATATGATTTCCTTATGGGGTAATTTCACTTTTAGGGTACGGAATTTTTTCTCCTGATCTTGTATATTCCTATCTAAGACCCCTGGAATTGAATTTCGTCCTTATGAAAGTGATCTATTATTGCATTATAAATCTTTCATTATCAGCAGCACCAAGCGATACTGCGGAGTAAAAGTCGTCATGTACCTCAATCTTGAAATTCCTTTTGACGAAAATCTGTACCCTGTACCGTACAGAATCTGTACCAAAAATAACGAAAAAATCTGTACCTTTACAGATAAATCTGTACGTGTGGCAACACTGAGCCGGTTGATAATTTTATTTGCTATTGGCTTATTTAGGAACCAAAAAGGGTTACTCCAATCCTTGGAAAAACAGAAAAAAAGATTTGTTGACGTGGGACTACGTCTAACTGGAATATATGGAGGGTAAAATGAAAACCTAAACACAGAACATGCAGGAAAAAATGAAAGATTTCGAATGCTTATAGCTCGAACATTTCGTACTGGATAGGAGAGATGTTTGCATCACTTGATAGGGAATATTTCTACGCTTCTATCGCAACTAACAAAATGTTGTTTTTCATTAGATAAACAATTGAATAACTATAAAATATTAGGCGTTATCTAAACGCCCTAACTGCATCGTTTTGATTGGCCCGATTTACGGTTTCCCTAACACAGCCATCAAAACCAAGCAGCCTTGGGGAAATCGGCATTGCAAATACATGAAAGAAGGGGGACTTTTGTTCTCATCGAAAAATGTTCCCTAACACAGACTTTAAAACCAAGCAGCGAAATCGGCATTGCAAACACACGAAAGAGCCTAGAGGCGAGTGAACTGAAAAGTTTAAACCCTCTTAAAGCCAAAAAGAAGAAGAAGAACACACGAAAGTAGGGGGAGCTTTTGTTCCCACCGAAATGTGTTCCCTAATAGAGATTTCTAAACCAAGGTGCCTGGAGAAATCGGTATTTCAAATTCATGCAAGTCGGGGGTATTTTTGTTCCGACTGGAATGTGTTTCCCTAACACAGACTTCAAATCCATGGAGCGTGGGGAAATCGGCATTGCGAATTCATACAAATCGGGGGTATTTTTGTTCCGATTGAAATGTGTTTCCCCAACACAGACTTCAAAACCGAGGTTTCTGGGGAAATCGGCTCTGCAAATAAATGCAAACTGCGAGTACTTTTGTCCTCGCTTGCCTTTGTGCAGAGTGGAATATGTCTGTCCTAACATGATCTTCTAAACTTAGGAACCTGGGAAAATCGTACAGACACTAGAAGCGAATGAACTTCCCAGCTTCAAGCAAATTCGAGATTCGAGAAGTATGTACACTTTTGGGACGTAAACTTCAGAGGGAAATGTAAAATAAAATAATCGTTTGATTTTTTTTTTGTCTTTATTGGAAAGATTTTCAGCCTTAGGCTGGTTCATCAAACGTTTGATAATTCTTCCGTACATATATTTTGTTCCAGTCATCATACCAAACGTAAAAGGTCCGTCATTAAATTTACTTGTAACGAAGAACAATCAATCACAATAAATGAATTGACTTTACACGGCATTTGTGCATTTTTTTCACTCACAGAGCAAATATATTGAACTCAATTGAATTTGGAAACTGTTTCATTCAATCAAGAATTAAATCAATAGAAACGAATGATTGCTAAGCTAAGGTAGTTCCACGTCAACCTTGCGGTTATATCATAGATATAACCCACTCATTTTTTTATTTCTTTTTTATTTTTACATCTACACAACACCAAAAAGAAAATTTGTGCATATTCCAAAACATGAATTTATGAGTTGATTTCTTGCGAAGTTATGGGGAGTCATATACCACTTAGAAATTTCGAATTTGCATCCTGTTCCTCTAATTTTTGTCGAGTGTATATTGTAGACCAGCCAATGGTTGAAAGTCTCTCAAATATAGATATAAAAATTATATAAAAGATCGAGACCCATTACAGAAGTATAAAAAAGGTATAAATTGACATGTTGATACCTTTAGTAGCTGAACATACATTCCCATTCCAAATAGTTTTCCAAAGAATGAACCGTTAGGCTACAATAAATCAAAATAATATACAGAAAGTCTATCGCAGAGAACTGGCCCATCATTCCCCGGAAAGTCCCCTGTGAGAGTTAACGAGTGGAAATAAATTGACTAGCTGACGTCATACGGCAAAAATGTAGGAATTCACAACGCACATAAGTGGACTCATGGATTGCCATTTCTAAATGGCGTTTTTGTGCACTAGCAAAAAGATATCTAAATGCGTTTCGGAGCTGCTGTATTATAATGAACGCCATTCACGAACAACACAAAGAAAAAAAAACTACGCGAATACAACTAGAAAAAAGGCAACTCTTCTCTTTCCCGCCTTCGCCTTCCAGCACTAACACTGCAAGCCGGCTTTCGGGAAGAAAATTATAATAGTCAAAAAATCGCATCCGAGAATGACTCAATACATTTTTCGTATTCCCTCGCGCTAAGCTATTCAAATATTCTTGTATTCATTTCGTCGCTCTATCAAGATGGGCAACTATTATATTGTTTTCTCTTTCCTTTGCTCAACACTATCAAGAATTATTACAAAATCGCGTATATGCGGTCCGCGAAGCGTTGTTGTCTTCGCGCTTACTTTCTATTACTTCGGCTCAACGAGAAAACGGGGAACAAGACTACGAAAATCGACACAACGCCGAGCTAGAACCATTTATCCGAGAGGCATAGAAGTCGACGTTCTTGCAAGCTTTTTGCATCCATCATATATATAATCGGGCAAAGAACAGCGCATAAATAGAGAAGAAAAGAAACTCCATCACATCCAAACAGAATCGTGAGCTCTAAAACCACATTAAGGGTGGGGGAGGAGATTTGGTGGAGATGCTCCAAAAAGAGTTCCAGTCTCTCCTAGAGATGGGGAGTCGTAGTTTCCATCGAAATAGCAACTTCACTTTTAATGCATAGAAATTTTTTTAATTTTTTGCTATCGTCTATTTCTCCAATTTTGCTTTGATTTCGCCATTCTGTTTTGATCGTCGAATAGGTGTTCCAGAGGCTAGACACATAAATGTGTTGATTTGGGAATTTCCGGCGTTTCTATTCAGAGATGTTTTGTCTATTTATAGCGTTTCTTTTTCTTTGTGCCAATTTATACGATGCTACGTACGAGTTGGTTTTGCAAAATTATAATATTGTTTGTGTTCAAATGCAGAATTCACATTCCGATGACGAACATTATAATTACCCATCGGATCGTTCTGTTCGGTGAAAACGAAAATTAAGGCATTACCCGATGCCGCGGCGATAATCACCATATCATCTCCATAAATAATTCCCATGAAAAATGGGCTCTCTATGGCCGATAATAACACCTTCTCTACAATGACCCGGCTGATACGGGATTCGTTTGCTGATATGAATTGTAAATCGCTTGAATAAATATTGCTCCTTATGATCCTTGAAACTTGCAAACGAAAGTCATAAACCCTCCAAGCAAACATTCTCCCACTATCAAACGACCGTCCGAAATTGAGGGTCTTGGCATGGCCAAATTGTTACCCTATAATGTCGCTAATATATGCACCATGTAATTATATTTTGCCACCAACAACAGCAACGACGGTTGTAGGTGCGTTTCATTTACACCATTCTTGTATTTATTTTTCGGGCCCAATTTAACTCCCATGCGATAATCACGCACAGTTCCGTCAAGAGGCATTAGGGGGAACGGTGGTCAGCAACAATTTCAGATTATAACAAGTAAGAGTAAAAAATATGCCACGGACTTGATCTGAACGCTTTCCTTTGGTAATTTTTCTTCGCCTGGTTTTACTCATGCGATTATTTAACTTTCCGCATTTGCAATAAAAATCCATCGCATTGGAGGAGTCCACGCGCGGGGGTGGCATAATTTAGTGATTGGAATAAATATACACGCTGGAAAGCATGCCACAAGAACACCCAACCAAAAAAAAAGAAACCCACAACAAGAAATTCCCGTTTCGGTGGTGGCGTGTCCTATGCAAATGCGAGCGTTCACGACCGAAAGTGCGTTTCATATTTTTACAGCATTCCTTGGCGTAAGGTTACAGCAATTAAATCGTTATACCCTTCAACTATAACGGAAACGCACGGGACAAGTAACGAAAGCCTCGCACCTTTCCGCGAGCGTGGTCTCCTAATGGGCCACGCTCCTCTAGCCGACAGGACCAGCGATAGCATTTCCTGCCAAGAGTGCGCGGCGGTGGATATTTAATAAAAATGGCACGAAACGTTATTATTTAGAGAACTTTTATTGGTCGAATTGTTCTGTGATGGATTTGCATGCGCTTTGAATTACACGACTTGGCAATCGGACCGAAATGGAAAGGAAATGGATCCGAGGTGGCAAACGCATGAAAATAAGCTTTTCGCGTTTTGCTGATTACAAAAATTTAGGGTGATGGCGAAATATTTCACGACGCTGATTAAGTTCTCCTCATTTTGCCAGCCTGTGCGCTGGTGGAGGGAAGGGAGAACATAATTTAGTGCACACGCAAAATCAACACTTCCACGGTGACCATGGAGGAGAGTTATGAAGTCCAAGAACTTGATGGCTTAAATGGGACGAAGAAGAAAGGTACGTCTTCTGGCAAGCCTGATTTCTAAAGCATGCGATTAAAAGTAAAATTGATTGGACGGAAGATGTTAGACGGATTCAGTGACATGTAAAGTGTTCAGTGACATGTGACATGTAATTCGGCAACCAATGTCGGATTAATTACAGCCACTGCCTTGGGAAATACGTGTGTAATGAAGAGACGTGTTATACGAATTGACGTGAGAAATGACGTATCCAAATAAGATAACTGAAATATCTGATCCTGGGTGCGAGCTCTTATTACTGAAAGATCTTCTTCTTGAATGGCGTTAACGTTCCCTTGTGGAACTTTTGCCGTCTCAACGTATGCATTAACTAGCGTCATTTATTAATACTTGGTCGAGATTTCTTAAGCCAAATAACACGCCTTGAATGTATTCCGAGGGGCAAGCTCTTGAATACGCATGACCACAGTGCAAGTCGAAGGAAATTTCTTTGACGAAAAATCCCCCGGCCAGAACGGGAATCGAACCCGAACACCCGGCATGATAATGTGAGACGCTAACCACTCGGCCACGGGTGCACTATTACTGAAAGATATTATATTCAAATGTTGGGTTACAATCCCAAAATTTGGTGGGAAGGCCAACCGTCGGTTTGGACCAATATTGTAACAACAAATGTAAAATATCTATATAATTTTTTTGACAAAACACACGGACTGTTGGTTTCTCATATGACAAGACAGCACAATCTTGTCATATGAGAAACCAACAGTCCATGTGTTTTGTCAAAAAAAATATTTTAAAAAAAATTAGTGAAAAAAACTTTTTTAATTAAACGGTTTAATTGTGATTATACATAACTACTGAAAGCTAGAAAATAATTAGGCAAATAGCAGTTAGCAGTTATCACACTTCTCCTTCATTAGTCTAGGGCAGCTTTTAGGACATTATTATGTTTAATCACAATCAAACCGTTTAACTTAAAAAGTTTTATTACTTATTTTATTTTCCATTTTTTAGTACATTATCTGTTCCATTAGAATATCTCTCTACAATAAAACCATTGTACTGTATTCTATCAGTCAAATAATTTCATTTGATACCGATATTGAGTGGATTACAGAAAAAACATAATGTGTTATCCAAATCAAGTTCGTTCGTTTGATACACATATCTCAATCAACCTTTTTTAGAGATAATATGGAATCAGCTATTTTGTAGCGGCAGCCAAGTTGGATTTTTCAAGATAAGCAGTTTTAAAATGACAGCAGAGATAAAGGTGTTTTATAAACTCGGTCAGTTCCTATTGGTCAAATTTTTATTAAAATGGGACAACCATACGGACATACAAACATACATAAAAACAGTTCAAGCTAAATAAAGCCGTTTAATAAAGTAATTTGCTATTTTGTGATTGTGGCCATCTTGGATTTGGTTTTTGCATGATCTATTGTGACCTTCTATTCAAGCCCATTCATTTGATACCCATATTAATCGGGTTTTGAGAAAATATGTAGTCCGCCATTTTGTAGTGACAGCCATTTTGGATTCGTATTTTTAATAAATAACTGCGTTCTACTAGTCAAACCCTTTCATTCGATACCCATATTAATGGAGTTTTGAGAAAACATACAGTCCGCCATTTTGTAGCGGCAGCCATATTGGATTTGCATTTTTCATAAATAACCGTATTCTACTTGTCAAGTCCTTTCATTTGATACCAATATTAACGGAGTTTTGACAACCCCCGTTAATATGGTAGTGGCAGCCATTTTGGGTTTGTATTTTTCATAAATATCTGTGTTCTATTAGTGAAGCCCTTCCATTTGATACCTATATTAACGGGGTTTTGACATAATGTGTAGTCCTCCATTTGGTAGTGGCAGCCATCCTGGATTTGCATTTTTCATAAATAACCGTATTCTACTAGTCAAGCCCTTTCATTCAATACCCATATTAACGGGGTTTTGACAAAATATGTAGTCCGCCATTTTGTAGTGGCAGCCATTATGGATCTGAATTTTTCATAAATAACTGTGTTCTAATAGTCAAGCCCTTTCATTTGATACCCATATTGATGGGGTTCTGGAAAACTCATATCTATGAGGTTTTGAGAAAATGTGTGATCCGCCAATCTATAGCGGCCGCCATCTTGAAGTTTCAAGATCATGAAATACACAGTTTTATAATGAATACAGAGATAAAGGTGTGTTCCAAATTTCAAATCAATCGGTCAACAGAAAGGGTGTCAAATTTCCATTAATGTGGGTCAGCGCAACAGACAAACATGTTACAAACATACAAACATACAAACATACAAACATACAAACATACAAACATACAAACATACAAACATACAAACATACAAACATACAAACATACAAACATACAAACATACAAACATACAAACATACAAACATACAAACATACAAACATACAAACATACAAACATACAAACATACAAACATACAAACATACAAACATACAAACATACAAACATACAAACATACAAACATACAAACATACAAACATACAAACATACAAACATACAAACATACAAACATACAAACATACAAACATACAAACATACAAACATACAAACATACAAACATACAAACATACAAACATACAAACATACAAACATACAAACATACAAACATACAAACATACAAACATACAAACATACAAACATACAAACATACAAACATACAAACATACAAACATACAAACATACAAACATGGAGGTAACACAAATAAATCTCAACCACTGCGACACGGCACAACAATTGCTATGGCAAGCCGCATATGAAATCAAATGCGATGTGGCGATCATAGCAGAGCCGTATCAGGTACCCCCAGACAACGGAAATTGGGTAACCGATAAAGCTAAAATAGCCGCAATTACGACGTTGGGAAAATACCCCTTCCAGGAAGTTGTATCCAGTGAATATGAAGGGTTCGTGATTGTCAAAATTAACGACATCTTTGTATGCAGCTGCTATGCACCCCCGAGATGGACGATTGAGCAGTTCGACCAGATGCTCCACAATATAACGGAAGAGCTCATCGGACGGCATCCCATAGTCATCGGCGGGGACTTCAACGCCTGGGCAGTAGAGTGGGGGAGCAGATTTACCAATGCGAGGGGGTTTAGTCTGCTCGAAGGACTGTCAAAGCTGAATATAAGACTAGTTAATGAGGGCTCTACTAGCACTTTTCGCAGGGATGGGAGAGAGTCAATTATTGATGTAACCTTTTGCAGCCCGTCGTTAGCATCGAACATAAACTGGAGAGTGTGCGAGGATTATACCAACAGTGATCACCAAGCGATTCGCTACACCGTCAGTACTCAGTCGCCATTAACAAGGAGAGGGACGAGAACAAAGTGTAAGAAGTGGAAGCTGAAGGAGTTTGACAAGAACCTCTTCATCGAAGCACTCCAGGTGGATCGAACAACTTCTACTTTAAATGCAGTCGAACTGACAGAGGTTGTAACGAGAGCATGTGACGTCACCATGACGCGGAAATCAACGCCAAAAAACGAACGCCGTCCAGTATATTGGTGGAACGAGACAATTAACACACTGCGGATAAGCTGTCTCCGAGCCAGACGGAGAATGCAAAGGGCTAGGATTGACACCGAAAGAACAGAGTGCAGGGAAGTGTTCAGAGCGGCGAGAGCCGCGCTCAAGAGCGAAATAAGAATCAGCAGAAAGAACTGCTTCAAAGAACTGTGCCGCGACGTTGATGCGAATCCTTGGGGCAATGCCTATAGAGTGGTGATGTCAAAACTTAAAGGTCCCTCGACGCCCCAAGAGACCTGCCCGGACAAGCTGAACAGTATTATTGAAGGGCTTTTCCCGCAGCATGATCCTATGAGCTGGCCACCTACACCATACGACCATAACGAAGATTCTGTCGAGAGAGTTACTACAGAGGAGCTGATAGCGGCAGTTAAAAAATTAAAAATTAAAAAAGCGCCAGGCCCAGACGGAATCCCCAACGTGGCTGTCAAAGCTGCGGTTCAAGCGTACCCGGATATATTTAGGGCAACGCTGCAGAAATGCCTCGATGATGGATACTTTCCGGATACCTGGAAAAGACAAAGACTGGTACTGCTACCAAAACCAGGGAAACCTCCAGGGGATCCATCGTCGTACCGTCCCATCTGCCTTCTGGACACACTCGGGAAGCTGCTGGAAAAGATCATTCTCAACAGATTGATGAAGTGCACAGAACGTGAAGGTGAATACGGACTCTCTAAAATGCAGTTTGGGTTCCGGAAAAAAAGATCGACAATGGATGCTATCATGTTAGTAACCGAGACAGCCGGCAAAGCATTGAAGCAAAAAAGACGCGGAAATCGTTATTGTGCCGTAATCACGATCGATGTGAAAAACGCATTCAACAGTGCCAGTTGGGAAGCTATCGCGATAGCGCTACATAGGTTACTAGTCCCGGACTACGTATGTAAAATTCTGAAAAGCTACTTCCAGAACCGAGTCTTAGTTTATGATACAGTGACAGGGCTTAAATCGTATAAAATTACAGCGGGGGTTCCACAAGGCTCCATTCTGGGCCCAACACTGTGGAACGCGATGTACGATGGTGTGTTGTTGTTGAAGCTTCCCAGGGGCGTACAAATCACTGGTTTTGCTGATGATGTTTTATTGACGGTGATCGGAGAATCCCGAGAAGAAGTCGAAATGTTGGGTACAGAGGCAATCAAAACCGTTGAAGAATGGATGAACGACTCTAAACTGCAGATAGCACACCAGAAAACCGAGATGGTGTTGGTCAGCAACTGCAAAGTTGTGGAGCAAGCGAAAATCACCGTTGGGGAACACAGTATCTGTTCCAAACGGGAACTGAAGTACCTGGGTGTTATCCTTGACGATCGACTCAATTTCAAGAGCCACGTGAGATATGCATGTGAGAAAGCAGCAAAGGTCGCAACAGGGATGGATAGAATTATGCCGAACAACGCAGGGTCATGTAGTAGCAAGAGGCGCCTTCTGGCCAGCGTATGCACATCGATACTCCGTTACGGTGGTCCGGTCTGGGTGGCAGCGCTCGAAGTAAGACAAAATCGGACGCTGCTAAACAGAACGCTCAGAGTAATGGCGATGAGAGTATCGAGTACATATCGAACGATATCTGCAGAAGCGGTATGCGTGATAGCGGGAATGATTCCCATCGACATTATCCTGGTTGAAGACAGCGTACGCTACGAGGAAAAAACAACGGACGTGCAAAATAACAGAGAACTGCGAAAAAGATCACGACTAGAGTCAATACGGAAGTGGCAACAGGTGTGAAACAACACACCTAACGGTCGATGGACCCACCGACTAATTCCGAATATCACGAAGTGGATTGGGCGCAAGCATGGAGAAGTAAATTTCCACTTGACCCAATTTCTGTCTGGTCATGGATGTTTTAGGCGGTACTTGAACAGGTTCGGACACGCGAACTCACCATCCTGTCCTGAGTGTGGTCAAGTAGAAGAAACAGCGGAACACGTGGTCTTCGAATGTCCTCGATTTGTCCAGCAGAGAAGAGAGTTGATCGCTGCATGCGGACTCAATTTGAATGCCGATAACATCGTACACGAAATGTGTAAAAGCGAGAACTCGTGGAACGCAGTGAATTGTGTCATAGTCACAATAATGACGGAACTCCAACGAAAATGGAGAGCAGACCAAAGAATGAGCGTAGGAAACACAGAGCAATGAGTGCATAAGCACAGCCTCCTCCCGAAGTAATACCAAACGGTGGTTCCGGGAGAGAAACGGCATGAAGAAGGAGGTGGTTTTTGGTGAGTAGGAATCTCACACTATCCGGTCAACATGGCGACTGGGTGTCTATGCAAGATTTCCACCTTCTACAAAAAAAAAAAAAAAAAAAAAAAAAACATACAAACATACAAACATACAAACATACTTATCTCACTTCTTAACTAGGCGAACCTAGCCAGAATTTTCACCTGCCCCCGGGCTTCTGAACGCCAAAGGGGGACTAGGCTCTGCGGAATGCACGTATCTGCATGCTCGTGCTGTTTTAGTCCTGACCGAGGAATTGTCGGACAATCGCGCAGGTGCTAAGGATGACCGACTTTTGGATGCCGGCCAATTCCTTCTCGATGTTCAACACCTTTAGCGCTTCCAGAAGTGTCTTCGGGATAATTCCAGTTCCAGAGAGAACGACTGGAACAATTCTTGGGACCTCCCTTAGCCCCCACAGTTCCTTGAGCTCCACGGCCAATGGTCGGTACTTGCAGATTTTGCGACCGTGGGTCTCCTCCAGATTCTGGTTCAGTGGAATAGCGACATCGATGATGGTGACTTTGCGGTCGCTCTTGTCGTAAACCATTATATCTGGGCGGTTGTGGTGGATCGAGAGGTCGGTCAGAACAGTGCGATCCCAGTACAGCTTGAAACGGTCATTTTCCAGGACAGGTGCAGGCAGGTACCGGTAGTTTGGTACGTTGTCTTCCAGTAGAGCACATTGGAGCGCCAGTTGTCGATGAACAATACGGGCCACGTTGTTGTGGCGCTCGGTGTAGGCTGCGTTGGCCAAAACGGGACAGCCTCCCATAATGTGCTCTATGTTTTCACCTGGTTGATGGCACATCCGGCAAATGTCATCAACGTCTTGATGCCAGACGTACCGCCTGCAGTTTCTCGTCGGCATTATCCTGTCCTGGATGGCTATCATGTCGGCTTCTACTACTGAAGAGAGTTCACCACGCGTTAGCCACAGATTAGATGCGGCCTTGTCGACGTGTGGCCGGTCCAGTTGATGGGGGTGGGCACCATGCACTGCCTTCTGCTTCCAAGCTGCAATCTTCTCCTCCACTGTCTGCAGATTGCAGTTGAGTTGGTACTCCGCTTGCGCCAAGTGCAGAGCGCTGTATCCTCTGTCGGCGGCGCAAACAGCCCGGTTGGCGCGTTCTGCGAAGTACTCGCGCAGTTGTCGTACCTGGGCAACACACAGTGCAGAAATGTCGACGATTCCAAGTCCCCCTTCTTTGCGTGGTAGTGAAACTCTCTCCAGTGCCGATTGAGGATGGTGCATTCCGGCCTCTTTGAATGCTTTCCTCATCCTCCTCTCAAGGTCCTCTAGGTCAGTTTTGCTCCATTTGACTACACCAAAACTGAAGGTCAGCAGGGGAACCGCGAATGTGTTGATCGCGCGTACCTTGTTCCCCGCGTTGAGGAAAGTCCTCAGGACACAGTTCACTCGACTCAAGAACTTGTCTCGCAGCTCCGTCTTGATGTCGGAGTGGCGAATCCCGGTGAGCTGTCGGAATCCAAGATATTTATAGGATTCGCCACGAACCATGTCTCTTATAAACTCGCCGTCATAGACCTCGTAACCTCCGGATTCGGTAAGTTGTCCTTTCAGCAGGTGGACACAGCGACACTTGTCGAGGCCGAACTCCATACAGATGTCCCTGCTTATGTCTTCGACAACCCGGATAGCTACACCTAGACGCTGACGTGAATCAGCGTAGACCTTGAGATCGTCCATGTAAAAGGTATGGGTCACTTCTTCGTGGGCGCCGTCGCCATACCTTATTTTATAGCCATGACCGTTTCTATTGAGCGTCCTACTGAGGGGGTTCAGTGCCAGACAAAACCAAAGCGGGCTGAAAGAGTCGCCTTGGAATATCCCCCTCTTTATCTGCAGCGTTCTAGACTGCAACACATTTTCCCCATCACTAAGGTGCAGAGACGTGCTCCACTGCCTCATCGCATGCTGCAGGAACCTAACGACGACGGGATCAATTTTGTAGAGCTCCAATACCCGGACGAGAAACGAGTGAGGTATGGAGTCATAAGCCTTCCTGTAATCGATATAGGCCATGCTTAGGTTCCGCTGATTATAAACCGCCTGGCCGACTATACATACAAACATACAAACATACAAGCATACAAACATACAAACATACAAACATACAAACATACAAACATACAAACATACAAACATACAAACATACAAACATACAAACATACAAACATACAAACATACAAACATACAAACATACAAACATACAAACATACAAACATACAAACATACAAACATACAAACATACAAACATACAAACATACAAACATACAAACATACAAACATACAAACATACAAACATACAAACATACAAACATACAAACATACAAACATACAAACATACAAACATACAAACATACAAACATACAAACATACAAACATACAAACATACAAACATACAAACATACAAACATACAAACATACAAACATACAAACATACAAACATACAAACATACAAACATACAAACATACAAACATACAAACATACAAACATACAAACATACAAACATACAAACATACAAACATACAAACATACAAACATACAAACATACAAACATACAAACATACAAACATACAAACATACAAACATACAAACATACAAACATACAAACATACAAACATACAAACATACAAACATACAAACATACAAACATACAAACATACAAACATACAAACATACAAACATACAAACATACAAACATACAAACATACAAACATACAAACATACAAACATACAAACATACAAACATACAAACATACAAACATACAAACATACAAACATACAAACATACAAACATACAAACATACAAACATACAAACATACAAACATACAAACATACAAACATACAAACATGAGCCGTGGAGCTGCCGGCCTAGAATAGCACTTCGGGTCTTGGTCCCTGTCCCTGTCGTAGAAGGCGACTAATCGGGTGACAACGCGAGTAAGGGCGCGGTAAAGCCTATGGAGATTGCACGGGGGAAATACCGTGTACAGGAGCAACGTAGGGAGTGCCGAGCACATCAGGGTTGACGCCAGTAAGATCCTGATTACGACATACTGGTACGACACGGAAAACGGACATGTTAAGGATGAGAACTACTTTCGACGCTAAAGGCTGACAATCGTGCTATCCTGTTCCCTGAGTAAGGAAGGGTGACACCTTCCTGAAACGGCGTGTGGGCTAATAGCGCGGTTGCCCCCGTCCCGGTAATAACTTGGCAAGTCTTCGGGTACGTTCGATGCTCGTCTAGGCTTAGGCACTAGGTACTAGGCGTCAGATGTCACATTCCTGACTTGCGCTGATCTGGCTCTGAACACGGTCCCCATGAAGGACCGTGTCAACCCCCTGCATGGCCTCACTGCTTGCATAGATAACCATGGGATCACTGATAGCGACTATGTGCAACGAGCGGAGATAGCGGCCCGGAGTTGGGACCCAACAACAAAAATGAGTTTCCAAACAAATTCAACAGAAATCGAGAGCGAAATCGAAGAGGTAGGCA
This sequence comes from Toxorhynchites rutilus septentrionalis, assembly GCF_029784135.1. Classification (NCBI taxonomy): domain Eukaryota; kingdom Metazoa; phylum Arthropoda; class Insecta; order Diptera; family Culicidae; genus Toxorhynchites; species Toxorhynchites rutilus. Next base: position 124,377,115 of record NC_073746.1, on the reverse strand, counting down.
TCATTGCCAGAAGGGGACAGGTGATGAGATCTCCGCCGCTGAGCCAACCACCAGCACCAAAATCCACAAGCGATAAATACATCGGAGAGCAGCCAAACCTGCAACACGAGAAAACTAAGCTGGGTGAGGCCAAAAGGGCATCTGATGAACTCTACGAGTACATTAAGCCTCGCAGTAACGTTCACGCCGTCATAAGGACCTTGACGATTAAAATCAAATCGGCGCTTGCAGCAGCCGAACGCGAGCAACAATTCTGGAGAGCAAAAGCTGAAAAGGCGGAGAACGCACTGAAAGAGAATGTGCAGAGTAAGCCGATAGAAGCGATCTCGACACCAATGAGTGACAGTACCCCGTTAACCGCGAAAAGGAAAAGACTAACTCCTGAAGAGAAAAGGGCAGCAAAGAAACAGAAAGATGGTAGCGAAGTGGCTAATGGTGAAAGCAAACAGAACAACGAAGAGATAAATGAGTGGAAAAAGATCGAAAGAAAGAAAAAAGAAGAGAAGAAGAAAGAAAAATTAAAGCCTAGGCTGGAGAGGCCAAAGCCGGACGCTCTGATTGTGGCTACAGCGGGCGCTGCAACATATGCTGAGATCTTGCGGAAAGTAAAAGAGGATCCGTCCCTGAAAAATCTCGGAGAAAACGTGGCCAAAGTAAGGCGAACTCAAAATGGACAATTGCTGTTCGAATTAAAGAAGGACCCAACGATTAAAAGCTCAACTTATAAAGAGCTTGTCGAGAAATCGTTGGGCGAAACAGCGAAAGTGAAAGCTCTGTCCCAAGAAACAGTGGTAGAATGTAGAAACCTGGATGAGATCACTACAGATACCGAATTGAAAGAAGCCCTGAATGAACAGTTTAAGCTGGGAGAAGTCCCCATATCAATCAGGTTGAGGAAAGCATTTGGAAATACCCAAATAGCAACCTTAAGACTGCCAAGAACCGCAGCCAGCAAGCTGTTGGAGGCTGGTAAGATGAAAGTCGGATGGACGGTGTGCTCCCTGAGAGCTATCCAGCAAGTATCTAGGTGTTTCAAATGCATGGACTTTGGCCACCAAGCAAAGTACTGTAAAGGACCTGACAGATCGGAGCTCTGTATAAGATGCGGCGACAAGGGGCATTTGGCAAAGAATTGTACGAAGCCCCCAAGGTGCTTGCTCTGCACGACTGAGGAAGAGAAGGACCACGCTACAGGGGGACCGAGATGCCCGGTCTTTAAAAGGGCGATGGCAGCAATAACCAAATGGAGGTAACCCAGATAAACCTGAATCACTGCGACACGGCGCAACAATTGCTATGGCAAGCCGCATCAGAAACCAAATGCGATGTAGCGATCATAGCAGAGCCGTATCAAGTACCTCCAGATAACGGAAACTGGGTGACCGACAAAGCTAGAATAGCTGCAGTGAAGACAACGGGAAGATACCCCATCCAGGAAGTGGTATCCAACGCATATGAAGGGTTCGTGATAGCCAAAATAAATGGAATCTTCGTATGTAGCTGCTATGCCCCCCCGAGATGGACGATAGAGCAGTTTGATCAGATGCTCCACAATCTAACCGAAGATCTCGTAGGAAGGAGCCCTATAGTCATCGGCGGAGACTTCAATGCCTGGGCAGTGGAATGGGGTAGCAGATTTACCAACACGAGGGGCTTTAGTCTGCTGGAAGCTCTGGCAAAGCTGAATGTGAGACTGGCCAATGAAGGTTGCACCAGCACCTTCCATAGAGATGGTCGAGAATCAATTATTGATGTCACATTTTGCAGTCCGACACTGGCATCAAACATTAATTGGAGAGTGTGTGATGATTATACTCACAGCGACCACCAAGCAATTCGCTATACCGTCGGCAGCCAGAACTTAGTAAAAAGACGAATAATGAGAACAGAGGGTCGAAGATGGAAGTCGAAGGAATTCGACAAAAATCTCTTCCTGGAAGCACTCCGAGAGGAACGATCAGTCAATAACACGAGCGCCAGTGAATTGACAAGTATAATGGTGAGAGCATGTGACGTCGCCATGCCGAGAAAAAGAACACCGAAAAACGAACGCTGCCCAGTTTATTGGTGGAACGAGGTGATTAACTCCCTTCGCTCGGACTGTCTCCGAGCGAGAAGGAGAATGCAGAGGGCTAGAACTACTAGCGAAAGAATAGAGCGTAGAGAATTATTCAAAACGGCAAAAGCCGCCCTTAAGCACGAAATCAGATCCAGCAAGAGAAACTGCTTCAAAGAGTTATGTCGCGATGCCGATGCGAACCCTTGGGGCACAGCATATAGGGTAGTGATGGCCAAAATCAGAGGCCCATCGATGCCCCGTGAAAGCTGTCCGGATAAGCTGAAGAAAATCGTAGAAGGGCTCTTCCCGAAGCATGATCCGATTACCTGGCCAGCAACGCCATATGGCGATGATGAAGAACGCGTCGAGAGAGTGTCAACAGAGGAGCTGATTACGGCAGCAAGAAAATTAAAAGTCAACAAAACACCTGGCCCCGACGGAATCCCAAATGTGGCGGTTAAAGCCGCAATACAAGCGAACTCTGACATTTTCAGGGCAACGCTGCAAAAGTGCCTGGATGAGGGGTACTTTCCAGACATGTGGAAGAAGCAGAGACTGGTGCTACTGCCAAAACCAGGGAAGCCACCAGGGGATCCATCCTCGTATAGACCGATTTGCCTCCTTGATACCCTTGGGAAACTGTTAGAGAAGATCATCCTCAACAGGCTGTCGAGATGCACAGAAAGTGAACACGGACTCTCGAGGATGCAGTTCGGATTTCGGAAAAATAAATCTACGGTGGATGCCATCTTGTCAGTTGTCGAAGCAGCTGAAAAAGTGTTGAAGCAGAAAAAACGTGGAAATCGATTTTGCGCAGTAATTACGGTCGACGTAAAAAATGCGTTCAACAGTGCCAGCTGGGAAGCTATCGCCGAAGCGTTGCACAGACTGACGGTACCAAACTATGTTTGTAAGATCCTGAAAAGCTATTTCGAGAACCGAGTTTTGATTTATGACACAGACATGGGACAGGAGTCATTTAACATAACAGCGGGTGTCCCACAGGGTTCCATCTTGGGTCCAACACTATGGAATGGAATGTACGATGAAGTGCTGAGGTTGAAGCTTCCGCAGGGTGTAGTGATTACCGGCTTCGCCGACGATATATCCTTGACGGTAACAGGCAAGTCCCGAGAGGAAGTAGAAATGTTGGCTACTGAGGCAATACAAACTGTTGAAGATTGGATGAACGATGCTAAACTGAGGATCGCACACCACAAAACAGAAATGGTGATAATCAGCAACCACAGAGCAGTACAGCAGGCAGAAATAACAGTTGGGGCGCATACTATCGTCTCCAAACGCGAACTTAAATACCTGGGTGTTATAATAGACGACCGACTCAATTTTAAGAGCCACGTGAAATACGCGTGTGAAAAAGCGGCTAAAGTTTCCACGGCGTTTGCTAGGATAATGCCCAATAATGCAGGGCCAAGCAGTAGTAAGAGGCGCCTTCTGGCCAGTGTAGCCACTTCGATATTGCGATACGGTGGTCCGGCTTGGACAGCAGCGCTTAAATTACAACAAAACCGTAGACTGTTGAACAGAACTTACCGGATGACGGCGATGAGAGTAGCCAGTGCCTATAAAACGATATCTGCGGAGGCGGTATGTGTCATAGCCGGATTGGTTCCTATCGAAATCACTCTGAGCGAAGATAGTGTGTGCTACAATCTGAGAACGACAAGCACACAGAGCAATAGAGAAGCTCGAGTAACAGCAAGAGCCGACTCCATGAGGAAGTGGCAGCAGGAGTGGAACAGCACCCCTAACGGTAGATGGACCCACAGACTGATCCCAAATATAATCAATTGGGTACAAAGAAAGCACGGTGAAGTCAATTTCCACTTGACGCAATTCTTATCCGGACATGGTTGCTTTAGACGGTACTTGCACAGATTCGGCCATGCAAGTTCACCGTTTTGCCCTGAGTGTGATGGAATAGAGGAAACGCCGGAGCACGTGGTTTTCTACTGTCCTCGCTTTGTCCAAGAAAGAGAACAAATGTACCGGGAGATCAGCCCAGATGTGAACGCTGGAAACGTTGTTCAACGAATGTGCGAAAAAGAGAGCACGTGGAATGCGGTTAATTCTGCTATTACCAAAATACTCACGATGCTCCAACGAAGATGGAGAGAAGAACAAAGAAGTAGCAATTCATAGAGATGAGTGCATGAGCACAGCCTCCTCCCGAAGTAATACCAAACGGTGGTTCCGGGGGGGGAAAGGCAAGGCGCATAGGAGGTGGTTTTAGTGAGTAAGAATCTCACACTACCCAGTCAACATGGCGACTGGGTGTCTATGAAGATCTCCACCTTCTTCACCAAAAAAAAAAAAAAAAAGGTTTGCAGGTTCTCAAATGGGGATCAACACTAGGGTAGGAGCCTACCTGTTGGTCTCAAATGTTCCTATCTCACGCCTCCACGAAGATCATATGACGACATTTTTAGATCGGGCGTGAACTGGAAACACACACCTGGTCTTGGCTCCGAGAACGGGTGTCGAAAGTGGCTAAGTGAGGGGGTGCGAGCGAGTCAGAGCGCTATATCTCTCCCGGGGAAGGCCTCCCGGGTCATGGAGGCCTTGCCAACCCGCTGTCTCCCGGGCAAAGGAGATACACCCAGAAAATGGAGCTACGTTCACGAAGAATACTCAGAATGCGATCGCCCGAGGAGGGTCCCCGAACTGGAGCTGGTCCTGGAACGGGCGTAAGAGCGAGCGGCCAGCGGCTGGAGGGCGATGTGCAAGAGCGGGCCACCAGCCGGGTTCAACCCGAAGAGCTACCGCCACACGGAAACAGCAGCCATCGACATCACCAACGAAACGCTGCGCCTACGAGGCGTGTTGCGACTGTCAGACGACAGTCGTCCACACTTGTGGGTACTACTAGGCGACGGATCATGTGGACACATGAAATGAATGAATTCGTGATCCGCGCCTATTACATCTGCACTGCTTTGGAGACGGACATGAGCGGTCGCCCTCGAATACTCGCAATGTTCGAGGAAGCGTATCCAGAGTTCGTCGGGAGGCTTGACCAAAACGCGATGAACGCGAGGCGTAGAGCGATTGTACGCAACAATATGCTCTCCCAAACGCAAGTCGACGAGATCAAGCAGCAGGTGCAGAGAGAACTAAGCTCCAGAACAAGCAGAGCAAGCGATGTGTCGAGACGAAGTTCAGTACGGCTGAGCAATTCATTCGCGAGTGGGGCACGCGAATCAGCACCAGTGGAGGCCACAGTACAACAACCCCCTGAGCCGGAAGATCCACAGCCAGATCAACAACTACTACGCGATCTGGTCTTCCATTACGACGAGGCGATCTCACAGTTCCGCGACACGGACCCTTTGTCGCGCCCCAGGATCCCGAAGTTGCAGCATTCCCGCAGGCTGACAAGTGCAGTAAAGCTCATGAACGAGCACGTTCTTCCGCTGCACTTGGTTGATGCTGAGAACATGGAGGAGCTGCAACTGAAAGTTTACTGTGCTGCTGTGGCGACCGCCAAAAGTTTAGGATACCGTATTAGGCCAAGAGGCGGACTGCTCCAACATCTCCGTGAAAGGCGTGAGCCTCCATGGCGAAGGAGATTGGAGCAACGGATCCTAAACAAGCGCGCCGCAATTGGAAGACTGATGGCGTACAAAAGAGGCAGCAGATCGGCGAAATTATGTCGCCAAGTTGCTGTGATCGTGCGGCCTACTGAACTTCGCCAGCTGGGAGCTCACCAGCTGACGGAAAAACTCGACACACTGGTACAGCAATTGAGCGTCCTAACTAAACGGCTGAAACGTTACTCTGACTCTGCAAAGCACCAGGAACAAAATCGGATGTTCAGAGATAACGAAAAAGCGTTCTACGACCACATTAGCGACGAGAAGCCCGACTACCGCGAAGGTTTGCCAGATATTAGCGATGTGACGAACTTCTGGGCTGGTATTTGGGAGACCCCAGTAGAACCTCGCGACGGGCAAATGTGGTTAAGACGGGAGGAGGAGAGTTGTGGTGAAATTGGAGAGATGCCAGCTATCATCGTCGGAGAGAACGATGTCCGCGAAGCCTCGCGGTACCTGAGGAACTGGGCAGCACCGGGCCCCGATGGTGTCCAGAACTTTTGGCACAAGAAGCTGACCGTGGCACATCCAAAGATAGCTGAGTGCTTCAACAAGGTGCTACGTGACCCACACAACCTTCCTGAATTCGCCACCCGTGGCGTCACCTTCCTCCTCCCGAAAGACAGCAACACATTGAACCCATCAAAGTACAGACCGATAACGTGCCTATCGAGTCTGTACAAAATACTGAGCAGCATAATTACCGCCAAAGTTTCTGCTCACTGCGAACAGCATCACATCATCGCAGAAGAGCAGAAAGGATGCAGGAAAAATACGCATGGCTGCAAAGACCAGGCCATCATCGACGCAGCCATAGTCGGCCAGGCGGTATATAACCAGCGGAACCTAAGTATGGCCTACATCGATTACAGGAAGGCTTATGACTCCATACCTCACTCGTTTCTCGTCCGGGTATTGGAGCTCTACAAAATTGATCCCGTCGTCGTTAGGTTCCTGCAGCATGCGATGAGGCAGTGGAGCACGTCTCTGCACCTTAGTGATGGGGAAAATGTGTTGCAGTCTAGAACGCTGCAGATAAAGAGGGGGATATTCCAAGGCGACTCTTTCAGCCCGCTTTGGTTTTGTCTGGCACTGAACCCCCTCAGTAGGACGCTAAATAGAAACGGTCATGGCTATAAAATAAGGTATGGCGACGGCGCCCACGAAGAAGTGACCCATACCTTTTACATGGACGATCTCAAGGTCTACGCTGATTCACGTCAGCGTCTAGGTGTAGCTATCCGGGTTGTCGAAGACATAAGCAGGGACATCTGTATGGAGTTCGGCCTCGACAAGTGTCGCTGTGTCCACCTGCTGAAAGGACAACTTACCGAATCCGGAGGCTACGAGGTCTATGACGGCGAGTTTATAAGAGACATGGTTCGTGGCGAATCCTATAAATATCTTGGATTCCGACAGCTCACCGGGATTCGCCACTCCGACATCAAGACGGAGCTGCGAGACAAGTTCCTGAGTCGAGTGAACTGTGTCCTGAGGACTTTCCTCAACGCGGGGAACAAGGTACGCGCGATCAACACATTCGCGGTTCCCCTGCTGACCTTCAGTTTTGGTGTAGTCAAATGGAGCAAAACTGACCTAGAGGACCTTGAGAGGAGGATGAGGAAAGCATTCAAAGAGGCCGGAATGCACCATCCTCAATCGGCACTGGAGAGAGTTTCACTACCACGCAAAGAAGGGGGACTTGGAATCGTCGACATTTCTGCACTGTGTGTTGCCCAGGTACGACAACTGCGCGAGTACTTCGCAGAACGCGCCAACCAAAACGCGCTATACCGAGCTGTCTGCGCCGCCGACAGAGGATACAGCGCTCTGCACTTGGCGCAAGCGGAGTACCAACTCAACTGCAATCTGCAGACAGTGGAGGAGAAGATTGCAGCTTGGAAGCAGAAGGCAGTGCATGGTGCCCACCCCCATCAACTGGACCGGCCACACGTCGACAAGGCCGCATCTAATCTGTGGCTAACGCGTGGTGAACTCTCTTCAGTAGTAGAAGCCGACATGATAGCCATCCAGGACAGGATAATGCCGACGAGAAACTGCAGGCGGTACGTCTGGCATCAAGACGTTGATGACATTTGCCGGATGTGCCATCAACCAGGTGAAAACATAGAGCACATTATGGGAGGCTGTCCCGTTTTGGCCAACGCAGCCTACACCGAGCGCCACAACAACGTGGCCCGTATTGTTCATCGACAACTGGCGCTCCAATGTGCTCTACTGGAAGACAACGTACCAAACTACCGGTACCTGCCTGCACCTGTCCTGGAAAATGACCGTTTCAAGCTGTACTGGGATCGCACTGTTCTGACCGACCTCTCGATCCACCACAACCGCCCAGATATAATGGTTTACGACAAGAGCGACCGCAAAGTCACCATCATCGATGTCGCTATTCCACTGAACCAGAATCTGGAGGAGACCCACGGTCGCAAAATCTGCAAGTACCGACCATTGGCCGTGGAGCTCTAGGAACTGTGGGGGCTAAGGGAGGTCCCAAGAATTGTTCCAGTCGTTCTCTCTGGAACTGGAATTATCCCGAAGACACTTCTGGAAGCGCTAAAGGTGTTGAACATCGAGAAGGAATTGGCCGGCATCCAAAAGTCGGTCATCCTTAGCACCTGCGCGATTGTCCGACAATTCCTCGGTCAGGACTAAAACAGCACGAGCATGCAGATACGTGCATTCCGCAGAGCCTAGTCCCCCTTTGGCATTCAGAAGCCCGGGGGCAGGTGAAAATTCTGGCTAGGTTCGCCTAGTTAAGAAGTGAGATAAGTCTGCCAAAAAAAACAAACATACAAACATACAAACATACAAACATACAAACATACAAACATACAAACATACAAACATACAAACATACAAACATATAAACATACAAACATACAAACATACAAACATACAAACATACAAACATACAAACATACAAACATACAAACATACAAACATACAAACATACAAACATACAAACATACAAACATACAAACATACAAACATACAAACATACAAACATACAAACATACAAACATACAAACATACAAACATACAAACATACAAACATACAAACATACAAACATACAAACATACAAACATACAAACATACAAACATACAAACATACAAACATACAAACATACAAACATACAAACATACAAACATACAAACATACAAACATACAAACATACAAACATACAAACATACAAACATACAAACATACAAACATACAAACATACAAACATACAAACATACAAACATACAAACATACAAACATACAAACATACAAACATACAAACATACAAACATACAAACATACAAACATACAAACATACAAACATACAAACATACAAACATACAAACATACAAACATACAAACATACAAACATACAAACATACAAACATACAAACATATAAACATACAAACATTCCCCGTGAAGCTGCCGGCCTAGAATAGCACTTCGGGTCTTGGTCCCTGTCCCTGTCGTAAGAGGCGACTAATCGGGTGACAACGCGAATAAGGGCGCGGTAAAGCCTATGGAGATTGCACGGGGGAAATACCGTGAGCAGGAGCAATGGAAGGAGTGCTAAGCACATCAGGATCGACGCCAGTAAGATCCTGATTACAACAAACTGGTTATTATATGGAAAATGGACATGATATGGAAACGAGTGAGATTTGACGCTAAAGGCTGACAGTCGTGCCATCCTGCTCCCTCAGTAAGGAAGGGTGAAACCTTCCTGAAATGGCGTGTGGGTCAATGGCGCGATTGCCCCCGTCTCGATAAAATCCTTGGCAGGCCTTCGGGTACGTTCGATGCTCGTCTAGGCTCAGGCACTAGGTACTAGGCATCAGATGTCACATTCCTGACTTGCGCTAATCTGGCTCTGAACACGGTCCCCATGAAGGACCGTGTCAACCCTTTGCATGGCCTCACTGTTTGCATAGATAACCATAGTATCACAAAAAAAAGCGACTATGTACAACGAGCGGAGATAGCGGCCCGAAGTGGGGACCCAACAAAATATGAATTTACAAACAAATTCCACAGAATTCGAGAACGAAATTGAAGAGGTAGGCATCTTTGCCAGAAGGGGTCAAGTGATGAGATCACCAATATTGACCCAATCTCCAGCACAAAAACCGAGTAGCCACAAACCCATCGACGTTCAACTACACCATGAAAAATCGAAGCTGAGTGAAGCCAAGAGAGCATGCGATGAACTTTACGAATATATCAAGCCTCGCAGTAATGTCCACGCCGTGATAAGAAACCTCACGATAAAAATCAAATCAGCGCTTGCAGCAGCTGATCGTGAGCAGCAATCCTGGAGAGCTAGAGCAGAGAAGGCGGAGAACGCACTGAACGAGGCTGCGCAGAGTAGGCCGAAGGAAGCAGTTTCGACCCCAACGGGAGATTCTACCCCATTAACCACAAAACGAAGAAGGCAAACCCCAGAAGAAAAGTAAAGAAACAGAAAGATGCCTGCGAAGGTGCTAGTAGAGAAAATAGTGACAATAACCAAAATCCTAACGAGTGGCAGAAAGTTGAAAAAAAAACAAAAGGAGAGAAAGCGAAAGAGAAGCCGAAATCCCGAAAAGAGAGGCAGAAACCAGATGCTCTGATTGTTTCAGCAGCAGGCGCTACAACCTACGCTGATATCCTGAAGAAAGTGAAAGGCGATCCGACCTTGAAAAATCTGGGTGAGAATGTGGCTAAAGTGAGGCGCACCCAGAACGGTGATATGTTGTTCGAGTTGAAAGGAGATCCGACGATTAAGAGCTCAGCCTATAAAGATCTGGTAGAGAAATCGCTAGGGGAAACGGCAAAAGTTAGAGCACTATCACAAGAAACCGTGATCGAATGTAGAAATCTGGATGAAATCACGACGGTAGACGAACTGAAAGAAGCCTTGAATGGCCAGTTCGAGCTGACAGACACTTCCCTATCAATACGCCTGAGGAAGGCTTTCGGAGGTACGCAAATGGCTACGATAAGACTGCCAAGGAGGGCAGCAACTAAGATTCTGGAGGTTGGCAAGGTGAAAGTAGGGTGGACAATATGCCCCCTTAAAGTTGTCCAACGAATTGTAAGGTGCTTTAACTGCTTGAGCTTCGGTCATCTCGCGACAAAGTGCAATGGCCCCAATAGATCGAAGCTTTGCCTAAGATGCGGCGGAACGGAACATGTAGCTAAAGACTGTAGCAGGCCACCAAAATGTATGCTCTGCAACGCTGAAGAAAGGAATGACCACTTTACAGGAGGCCCAAGATGCCCGGTCTTCAAAGAGGCATTGGTTGACAGAAGAAAATGAAAGTAATCCAAATCAACCTTAACCACTGTGACACGGCACAACAATTGCTTTGGCAAGCCGTAGTGGAAACGAAGTGCGACCTAGCAATCATAGCCGAACCGTACAGGGTGCCCCCCGATGACAGAAACTGGCTGGCCGATAAGGCGGGACTGTCAGCTATAATGACTACGGGAAAATACCCCATTCAAGAAAAGATATCCAGGGCACATGAGGGGTTCGTGATTGCCAAAATCAATGGAGTCTTTGTGTGCAGCTGCTACGCACCCCCGAGGTGGACGATAGAACAATTTGACCTGATGCTCGACAAGTTAACAGAAGAGCTCATTGGTCGAAAGCCCCTCGTCATCGGCGGAGACTTCAACGCCTGGGCAGTGGAGTGGGGGAGTAGACACACCAATACGAGAGGTTTTGATCTAATAGAAGCTCTTGCGAAACTAGAAGTGAAACTAGCCAACGAAGGCACAACCAGCACTTTCCACAGGAATGGTCGAGAATCGATCATCGACGTCACTTTCTGTAGTCCGATGCTAGCGGTGAATATGAATTGGAGGGTGTGCGACGACTACACTCACAGTGATCACCAAGCCATTAGATATAATCTCGGCAGTCGAAAGTCATCATCAACTCGAAGGCCAAGGCCCAGAGAACGGAGGTGGAAGATTAAGAATTTTGACAAAGATCTCTTCATCGAAGCACTTCGTGTACAAACTCCGCCCAACATGAATGCAAGCGAACTGACCGATACTGTGACAAGAGCCTGTGACACTGCCATGCCACGAATGCTACAACCAAAAAACGTACGCCAATCAGTTTACTGGTGGAGCGAAGAGATTAACTCTCTACGCGCTAGCTGTCTTCGAGCTAGGCGGAGCATGCAAAGAGCTAGGTCTCCCGCAGACAGAGAAGAACGCAGGGAAGCACTTAGAGTGGCGAAATCTTCACTAAAACGTGAAATCAGGCTCAACAAGAGACGATGTTTTAAAGAACTCTGCCATGACGTTGATGCAAACCCTTGGGGAAACGCGTATAGAGTTGTGATGGCAAAAATCAAAGGCCCGTCGACCCTCACCGAACAGTGTTCGGAAAGGATAAATAGCATTATTGATGGGCTCTTCCCGCAGCATGCACCGACGAGTTGGCCACGTCCACCATACAGCCAAGAACGAGAAGGAGTCGAAATAGTAACCACGGAAGAACTATTAGCTGCAGCAAAAAGATTGAAGGGAAATAAATCCCCAGGCCCTGACGGAATCCCCAATGTGGCGTTAAAAGCGGCCATACAAGCGAACCCGAATATGTTCAGAGAAACTCTGCAAAATTGTCTGAATGAAGGAGTCTTCCCCGATATATGGAAGAGGCAGAAACTCATACTACTGCCGAAGCCGGGGAAAACACCAGGAGAGCCGTCATCATACAGGCCTATTTGTCTTCTAGATACACTTGGTAAGCTGCTGGAGAGAATTATACTAAACAGGCTGACGAAGTGTACAGAGAGCGAACATGGACTCTCATCGTCGCAGTTGGGGTTCCGGAAGGGTAGATCGACTGTGGATGCTATTATGCGCGTCATCGAAATAGCCGAGAAAGCTCTGAAACAAAAAATACGGGGCGACCGGTTCTGCGCCGTAGTAACAGTGGACGTAAAAAACGCGTTCAATAGTGCCAGCTGGGAAGCCATTGCAAAGGCGTTACACAGGATGTTGGTACCGAACTACCTGTGCGCGATCCTGAAGAGTTACTTTGAGAACAGAATCCTGCTCTACAACGCAGGAAAGGCAGAAAAAGTGTTCAATATAACTGCAGGTGTCCCCCAGGGCTCCATTCTGGGCCCAACTCTTTGGAACGGGATGTACGATGGAGTGTTAAAGCTAAAATTGCCAAAAGGCGTCAACATCATTGGGTTCGCAGATGACATCTCTCTAACAGTAACGGGCGAGACACTGGAGGAGGTGGAAATGCTGGCTACCGAGGCGATAAGAACGATAGAGAGCTGGATGCTCGAGGCAAAACTGCAGATAGCGCATCACAAGACGGAAATTATACTGGTCAGCAACTGCAGGGCTGTACAAAGAGCGGAAATCACAGTGGGGGACCACACCATTACCTCCAAACGGGAACTTAAGTACTTGGGTGTGATCATAGACGACCGACTTAACTTCAGGAGTCATGTCAGCTACGCCTGCAAAGGCAAAGGCCATAACGGCGATAGCCAGAATCATGCCGAATAATGACTGGAATAGTAGCAGTAAAAGGCGACTTCTGGCTTGCGTATCCACATCGATACTCAGATATGCTGGTCCAGCCTGGGTGGCAGCGATCAACAATAAACAAAACAGAACGCTGCTGAACAGAACCTACAGAGCTATGGCGATGAGAGTAGCGAGTGCATATAGGACCATATCCATGGAAGCTGTATGTGTCATAGCGGGAATGATTCCCATCGATATTGTTCTGGCGGAAGACAATGCGTGCTATAAAGAGCGTGCTCCAACTGGACGGAATACCAGAGATGCTCGAAAACGAGCAAGAAGTGACTCGTTGAGGAAGTGGCAGCAAGAGTGGAACAACACCTCAAAAGGAAGATGGACCCACAGGCTGATTCCAGACATAACCAAGTGGATTACCAGAAATCACGGAGAAACGAACTTCCAGCTGACGCAGTTCCTGTCAGGTCATGGTTGCTTTCGGGAATATCTCCACATATTCGGACATGCGAATTCGCCCCACTGCCCCCAGTGTGCACACATAGTGGAAACTCCGTTCCACGTAGTGTTCGAATGTCCTCGATTCATCCAAGAACGTTCTGAAATGCTCGCATCTGATGTCGAAATCAACGAGAGTAATGTGACCCAAAAAATGTGCCGCGACGAGAGTACGTGGAATGCAGTAACAAAAGCGATTACGCTGATAATGTCAGAGCTTCAACGCAAATGGAGAGAAGACCAGAGAATGGCCCAATGAAATGAGTGCGTGAGCACTGCCTCCCCCTGAAGTAATACCAATGGGTGGTTCCGGGGGGGAAAAAAGGCACAGCGCATAGGAGGAGGTTTTAGTGAGTAAGAATCTCACACTACCCAGTCAACATGACGACTGGGTGTCTATGAAGATCTCCACCTTCTTCACAAAAAAAAAAAAAACAAACATACAAACATACAAACATACAAACATACAAACATACAAACATACAAACATACAAACATACAAACATACAAACATACAAACATACAAACATACAAACATACAAACATACAAACATACAAACATACAAACATACAAACATACAAACATACAAACATACAAACATACAAACATACAAACATCTCTCTTCCCGAAGCATGATCCGATTACCTGGCCAGCAACGCCATATGGCGATGATGAAGAACGCGTCGAGAGAGTGTCAACAGAGGAGCTGATTACGGCAGCAAGAAAATTAAAAGTCAACAAAACACCTGGCCCCGACGGAATCCCAAATGTGGCGGTTAAAGCCGCAATACAAGCGAACTCTGACATTTTCAGGGCAACGCTGCAAAAGTGCCTGGATGAGGGGTACTTTCCAGACATGTGGAAGAAGCAGAGACTGGTGCTACTGCCAAAACCAGGGAAGCCACCAGGGGATCCATCCTCGTATAGACCGATTTGCCTCCTTGATACCCTTGGGAAACTGTTAGAGAAGATCATCCTCAACAGGCTGTCGAGATGCACAGAAAGTGAACACGGACTCTCGAGGATGCAGTTCGGATTTCGGAAAAATAAATCTACGGTGGATGCCATCTTGTCAGTTGTCGAAGCAGCTGAAAAAGTGTTGAAGCAGAAAAAACGTGGAAATCGATTTTGCGCAGTAATTACGGTCGACGTAAAAAATGCGTTCAACAGTGCCAGCTGGGAAGCTATCGCCGAAGCGTTGCACAGACTGACGGTACCAAACTATGTTTGTAAGATCCTGAAAAGCTATTTCGAGAACCGAGTTTTGATTTATGACACAGACATGGGACAGGAGTCATTTAACATAACAGCGGGTGTCCCACAGGGTTCCATCTTGGGTCCAACACTATGGAATGGAATGTACGATGAAGTGCTGAGGTTGAAGCTTCCGCAGGGTGTAGTGATTACCGGCTTCGCCGACGATATATCCTTGACGGTAACAGGCAAGTCCCGAGAGGAGGTAGAAATGTTGGCTACTGAGGCAATACAAACTGTTGAAGATTGGATGAACGATGCTAAACTGAGGATCGCACACCACAAAACAGAAATGGTGATAATCAGCAACCACAGAGCAGTACAGCAGGCAGAAATAACAGTTGGGGCGCATACTATCGTCTCCAAACGCGAACTTAAATACCTGGGTGTTATAATAGACGACCGACTCAATTTTAAGAGCCACGTGAAATACGCGTGTGAAAAAGCGGCTAAAGTTTCCACGGCGTTTGCTAGGATAATGCCCAATAATGCAGGGCCAAGCAGTAGTAAGAGGCGCCTTCTGGCCAGTGTAGCCACTTCGATATTGCGATACGGTGGTCCGGCTTGGACAGCAGCGCTTAAATTACAACAAAACCGTAGACTGTTGAACAGAACTTACCGGATGACGGCGATGAGAGTAGCCAGTGCCTATAAAACGATATCTGCGGAGGCGGTATGTGTCATAGCCGGATTGGTTCCTATCGAAATCACTCTGAGCGAAGATAGTGTGTGCTACAATCTGAGAACGACAAGCACACAGAGCAATAGAGCAGCTCGAGTAACAGCAAGAGCCGACTCCATGAGGAAGTGGCAGCAGGAGTGGAACAGCACCCCTAACGGTAGATGGACCCACAGACTGATCCCAAATATAATCAATTGGGTACAAAGAAAGCACGGTGAAGTCAATTTCCACTTGACGCAATTCTTATCCGGACATGGTTGCTTTAGACGGTACTTGCACAGATTCGGCCATGCAAGTTCACCGTTTTGCCCTGAGTGTGATGGAATAGAGGAAACGCCGGAGCACGTGGTTTTCTACTGTCCTCGCTTTGTCCAAGAAAGAGAACAAATGTACCGGGAGATCAGCCCAGATGTGAACGCTGGAAACGTTGTTCAACGAATGTGCGAAAAAGAGAGCACGTGGAATGCGGTTAATTCTGCTATTACCAAAATACTCACGATGCTCCAACGAAGATGGAGAGAAGAACAAAGAAGTAGCAATTCATAGAGATGAGTGCATGAGCACAGCCTCCTCCCGAAGTAATACCAAACGGTGGTTCCGGGGGGGGGAAAGGCAAGGCGCATAGGAGGTGGTTTTAGTGAGTAAGAATCTCACACTACCCAGTCAACATGGCGACTGGGTGTCTATGAAGATCTCCACCTTCTTCACCAAAAAAAAAAAAAAAAAAAAAAAAAAAAAAAAAAAAAAAAAAAAGGTTCTCAAATGGGGATCAACATAGGGTAGGAGCCTGCCTGTTGGTCTCAAATGTTCCTATCTCACGCCTCCACGAAGATCATATGACGACATTTTTAGATCGGGCGTGAACTGGAAACACACACCTGGTCTTGGCTCCGAGAACGGGTGTCGAAAGTGGCTAAGTGAGGGGGTGCGAGCGAGTCAGAGCGCTATATCTCTCCCGGGGAAGGCCTCCCGGGTCATGGAGGCCTTGCCAACCCGCTGTCTCCCGGGCAAAGGAGATACACCCAATAAAATGGAGCTACGATCACGAAGAATAATTAGAATGCGATCACCCGAGGAGGGTCCCCGAACTGGAGCTGGTCCTGGAACGGGCGTAAGAGCGAGCGGCCAGCGGCTGGAGGGCGATGTGCAAGAGCGGGCCACCAGCCGGGTTCAACCCGAAGAGCTACCGCCACACGGAAACAGCAGCCATCGACATCACCCAAGAAACGCTGCGCCTACGAGACGTGTTGCGACTGCCAGACGACAGTCGTCCACACTTGTGGGTACCACTAGGCGCCGGATCATGTGGACACACGAAATGAATGAATTCGTGATCCGCGCCTATTACATCTGCACTGCTTTGGAGACGGACATGAGCGGTCGCCCTCGAATACTAACAATGTTCGAGGAAGCGTATCCAGAGTTCGTCGGGAGGCTTGATCAGAACGCGATGAACGCGAGGCGTAGAGCGATAGTACGCAACAACATGCTCTCCCAAACGCAAATCGACGAGATCAAGCAGCAGGTGCAGAGAGAAATAAGCTCCAGGAACAACAGAGCAAGCGATGTGTCGAGACGAAGTTCAGTACGGCTGAGCAATTCATTCGCGAGTGGGGCACGCGAATCAGCACCAGTGGAGGCCACAGTACTACAACCCCCTGAGCCGGAAGACCCACAGCCAGATCAACAACTACTACGCGATCTGGTCTTCCACTACGACGAGGCGATCTCACAGTTCCGCGACACAGACCCATTGTCGCGCCCCAGGATCCCGAAGTTGCAGCATTCCCGCAGGCTGACAAGTGCAGTAAAGCTCATGAACGAGCACGTTCTTCCGCTGCACTTGGTTGATGCTGAGAACATGGAGGAGCTGCAACTGAAAGTTTACTGTGCTGCTGTGGCGACCGCCAAAAGTTTAGGATACCGTATTAGGCCAAGAGGCGGACTGCTCCAACATCTCCGTGAAAGGCGTGAGCCTCCATGGCGAAGGAGATTGGAGCAACGGATCCTAAACAAGCGCGCCGCAATTGGAAGACTGATGGCGTACAAAAGAGGCAGCAGATCGGCGAAATTATGTCGCCAAGTTGCTGTGATCGTGCGGCCTACTGAACTTCGCCAGCTGGGAGCTCACCAGCTGACGGAAAAACTCGACACACTGGTACAGCAATTGAGCGTCCTAACTAAACGGCTGAAACGTTACTCTGACTCTGCAAAGCACCAGGAACAAAATCGGATGTTCAGAGATAACGAAAAAGCGTTCTACGACCACATTAGCGACGAGAAGCCCGACTACCGCGAAGGTTTGCCAGATATTAGCGATGTGACGAACTTCTGGGCTGGTATTTGGGAGACCCCAGTACAACATCGCGACGGGCAAATGTGGTTAAGACGGGAGGAGGAGAGTTGTGGTGAAATTGGAGAGATGCCAGCTATCATCGTCGAAGAGAACGATGTCCGCGAAGCCTCGCGGTACCTGAGGAACTGGGCAGCACCGGGCCCCGATGGTGTTCAGAACTTCTGGCACAAGAAGCTGACCGTCGCACATCAAAAGATAGCTGAGTGCTTCAACAAGGTGCTACGTGACCCACACAACCTCCCTGAATTCGCCACCCGTGGCGTCACATTCCTCCTCCCGAAAGACAGCAACACATTGAACCCATCAAAGTACAGGCCGATAACGTGCCTATCGAGTCTGTACAAGATATTAAGCAGCATCATAACCGCCAAAGTTTCTGCCCACTGCGAACAACACCATATCATCGCAGAAGAGCAGAAAGGATGCAGAAAAAATACGCATGGCTGCAAAGACCAGGCCATCATCGACGCAACCATAGTCGGCCAGGCGGTTTATAATCAGCGGAACCTAAGCATGGCCTATATCGATTACAGGAAGGCTTATGACTCCATACCTCACTCGTTTCTCGTCCGGGTATTGGAGCTCTACAAAATTGATCCCGTCGTCGTTAGGTTCCTGCAGCATGCGATGAGGCAGTGGAGCACGTCTCTGCACCTTAGTGATGGGGAAAATGTGTTGCAGTCTAGAACGCTGCAGATAAAGAGGGGGATATTCCAAGGCGACTCTTTCAGCCCGCTTTGGTTTTGTCTGGCACTGAACCCCCTCAGTAGGACGCTCAATAGAAACGGTCATGGCTATAAAATAAGGTATGGCGACGGCGCCCACGAAGAAGTGACCCATACCTTTTACATGGACGATCTCAAGGTCTACGCTGATTCACGTCAGCGTCTAGGTGTAGCTATCCGGGTTGTCGAAGACATAAGCAGGGACATCTGTATGGAGTTCGGCCTCGACAAGTGTCGCTGTGTCCACCTGCTGAAAGGACAACTTACCGAATCCGGAGGCTACGAGGTCTATGACGGCGAGTTTATAAGAGACATGGTTCGTGGCGAATCCTATAAATATCTTGGATTCCGACAGCTCACCGGGATTCGCCACTCCGACATCAAGACGGAGCTGCGAGACAAGTTCTTGAGTCGAGTGAACTGTGTCCTGAGGACTTTCCTCAACGCGGGGAACAAGGTACGCGCGATCAACACATTCGCGGTTCCCCTGCTGACCTTCAGTTTTGGTGTAGTCAAATGGAGCAAAACTGACCTAGAGGACCTTGAGAGGAGGATGAGGAAAGCATTCAAAGAGGCCGGAATGCACCATCCTCAATCGGCACTGGAGAGAGTTTCACTACCACGCAAAGAAGGGGGACTTGGAATCGTCGACATTTCTGCACTGTGTGTTGCCCAGGTACGACAACTGCGCGAGTACTTCGCAGAACGCGCCAACCAAAACGCGCTATACCGGGCTGTCTGCGCCGCCGACAGAGGATACAGCGCTCTGCACTTGGCGCAAGCGGAGTACCAACTCAACTGCAATCTGCAGACAGTGGAGGAGAAGATTGCAGCTTGGAAGCAGAAGGCAGTGCATGGTGCCCACCCCCATCAACTGGATCGGCCACACGTCGACAAGGCCGCATCTAATCTGTGGCTAACGCGTGGTGAACTCTCTTCAGTAGTAGAAGCCGACATGATAGCCATCCAGGACAGGATAATGCCGACGAGAAACTGCAGGCGGTACGTCTGGCATCAAGACGTTGATGACATTTGCCGGATGTGCCATCAACCAGGTGAAAACATAGAACACATTATGGGAGGCTGTCCCGTTTTGGCCAACGCAGCCTACACCGAGCGCCACAACAACGTGGCCCGTATTGTTCATCGACAACTGGCGCTCCAATGTGCTCTACTGGAAGACAACGTACCAAACTACCGGTACCTGCCTGCACCTGTCCTGGAAAATGACCGTTTCAAGCTGTACTGGGATCGCACTGTTCTGACCGACCTCTCGATCCACCACCAAACTCGACACACTGGTACAGCAATTGAGCGTCCTAACTAAACGGCTGAAACGTTACTCTGACTCTGCAAAGCACCAGGAACAAAATCGGATGTTCAGAGATAACGAAAAAGCGTTCTACGACCACATTAGCGACGAGAAGCCCGACTACCGCGAAGGTTTGCCAGATATTAGCGATGTGACGAACTTCTGGGCTGGTATTTGGGAGACCCCAGTACAACATCGCGACGGGCAAATGTGGTTAAGACGGGAGGAGGAGAGTTGTGGTGAAATTGGAGAGATGCCAGCTATCATCGTCGAAGAGAACGATGTCCGCGAAGCCTCGCGGTACCTGAGGAACTGGGCAGCACCGGGCCCCGATGGTGTTCAGAACTTCTGGCACAAGAAGCTGACCGTCGCACATCAAAAGATAGCTGAGTGCTTCAACAAGGTGCTACGTGACCCACACAACCTCCCTGAATTCGCCACCCGTGGCGTCACATTCCTCCTCCCGAAAGACAGCAACACATTGAACCCATCAAAGTACAGGCCGATAACGTGCCTATCGAGTCTGTACAAGATATTAAGCAGCATCATAACCGCCAAAGTTTCTGCCCACTGCGAACAACACCATATCATCGCAGAAGAGCAGAAAGGATGCAGAAAAAATACGCATGGCTGCAAAGACCAGGCCATCATCGACGCAACCATAGTCGGCCAGGCGGTTTATAATCAGCGGAACCTAAGCATGGCCTATATCGATTACAGGAAGGCTTATGACTCCATACCTCACTCGTTTCTCGTCCGGGTATTGGAGCTCTACAAAATTGATCCCGTCGTCGTTAGGTTCCTGCAGCATGCGATGAGGCAGTGGAGCACGTCTCTGCACCTTAGTGATGGGGAAAATGTGTTGCAGTCTAGAACGCTGCAGATAAAGAGGGGGATATTCCAAGGCGACTCTTTCAGCCCGCTTTGGTTTTGTCTGGCACTGAACCCCCTCAGTAGGACGCTCAATAGAAACGGTCATGGCTATAAAATAAGGTATGGCGACGGCGCCCACGAAGAAGTGACCCATACCTTTTACATGGACGATCTCAAGGTCTACGCTGATTCACGTCAGCGTCTAGGTGTAGCTATCCGGGTTGTCGAAGACATAAGCAGGGACATCTGTATGGAGTTCGGCCTCGACAAGTGTCGCTGTGTCCACCTGCTGAAAGGACAACTTACCGAATCCGGAGGCTACGAGGTCTATGACGGCGAGTTTATAAGAGACATGGTTCGTGGCGAATCCTATAAATATCTTGGATTCCGACAGCTCACCGGGATTCGCCACTCCGACATCAAGACGGAGCTGCGAGACAAGTTCTTGAGTCGAGTGAACTGTGTCCTGAGGACTTTCCTCAACGCGGGGAACAAGGTACGCGCGATCAACACATTCGCGGTTCCCCTGCTGACCTTCAGTTTTGGTGTAGTCAAATGGAGCAAAACTGACCTAGAGGACCTTGAGAGGAGGATGAGGAAAGCATTCAAAGAGGCCGGAATGCACCATCCTCAATCGGCACTGGAGAGAGTTTCACTACCACGCAAAGAAGGGGGACTTGGAATCGTCGACATTTCTGCACTGTGTGTTGCCCAGGTACGACAACTGCGCGAGTACTTCGCAGAACGCGCCAACCAAAACGCGCTATACCGGGCTGTCTGCGCCGCCGACAGAGGATACAGCGCTCTGCACTTGGCGCAAGCGGAGTACCAACTCAACTGCAATCTGCAGACAGTGGAGGAGAAGATTGCAGCTTGGAAGCAGAAGGCAGTGCATGGTGCCCACCCCCATCAACTGGATCGGCCACACGTCGACAAGGCCGCATCTAATCTGTGGCTAACGCGTGGTGAACTCTCTTCAGTAGTAGAAGCCGACATGATAGCCATCCAGGACAGGATAATGCCGACGAGAAACTGCAGGCGGTACGTCTGGCATCAAGACGTTGATGACATTTGCCGGATGTGCCATCAACCAGGTGAAAACATAGAACACATTATGGGAGGCTGTCCCGTTTTGGCCAACGCAGCCTACACCGAGCGCCACAACAACGTGGCCCGTATTGTTCATCGACAACTGGCGCTCCAATGTGCTCTACTGGAAGACAACGTACCAAACTACCGGTACCTGCCTGCACCTGTCCTGGAAAATGACCGTTTCAAGCTGTACTGGGATCGCACTGTTCTGACCGACCTCTCGATCCACCACAACCGGCCAGATATAATGGTTTACGACAAGAGCGACCGCAAAGTCACCATCATCGATGTCGCTATTCCACTGAACCAGAATCTGGAGGAGACCCACGGTCGCAAAATCTGCAAGTACCGACCATTGGCCGTGGAGCTCAAGGAACTGTGGGGGCTAAGGGAGGTCCCAAGAATTGTTCCAGTCGTTCTCTCTGGAACTGGAATTGTCCCGAAGACACTTCTGGAAGCGCTAAAGGTGTTGAATATGGAGAAGGAATTGGCCGGCATCCAAAAGTCGGTCATCCTTAGCACCTGCGCGATTGTCCGACAATTTATCGGTCAGGACTGAAACAGCACGAGCATGCAGATACGTGCATTCCGCAGAGCCTAGTCCCCCTTTGGCATTCAGAAGCCCGGGGGCAGGTGAAAATTCTGGCTAGGTTCGCCTAGTTAAGAAGTGAGATAAGTCTGCCAAAAAAAATATATATAAAATTTTGTAGAGCTCAATATATATATATATAAAAATATATATATATTGAGCTCTACAAAATTGATCCCGTCGTCGTTAGGTTCCTGCAGCATGCGATGAGGCAGTGGAGTACGTCTCTGCACCTCAGTGATGGGGAAAATGTGTTGCAGTCTAGAACGCTGCAGATAAAGAGGGGGATATTCCAAGGCGACTCTTTCAGCCCGCTTTGGTTTTGTCTGGCACTGAACCCCCTCAGTAGGACGCTCAATAGAAACGGTCATGGCTATAAAATAAGGTATGGCGACGGCGCCCACGAAGAAGTGACCCATACCTTTTACATGGACGATCTCAAGGTCTACGCTGATTCACGTCAGCGTCTAGGTGTAGCTATCCGGGTTGTCGAAGACATAAGCAGGGACATCTGTATGGAGTTCGGCCTCGACAAGTGTCGCTGTGTCCACCTGCTGAAAGGACAACTTACCGAATCCGGAGGCTACGAGGTCTATGACGGCGAGTTTATAAGAGACATGGTTCGTGGCGAATCCTATAAATATCTTGGATTCCGACAGCTCACCGGGATTCGCCACTCCGACATCAAGACGGAGCTGCGAGACAAGTTCTTGAGTCGAGTGAACTGTGTCCTGAGGACTTTCCTCAACGCGGGGAACAAGGTACGCGCGATCAACACATTCGCGGTTCCCCTGCTGACCTTCAGTTTTGGTGTAGTCAAATGGAGCAAAACTAACCTAGAGGACCTTGAGAGGAGGATGAGGAAAGCATTCAAAGAGGCCGGAATGCACCATCCTCAATCGGCACTGGAGAGAGTTTCACTACCACGCAAAGAAGGGGGACTTGGAATCGTCGACATTTCTGCACTGTGTGTTGCCCAGGTACGACAACTGCGCGAGTACTTCGCAGAACGCGCCAACCAAAACGCGCTATACCGGGCTGTCTGCGCCGCCGACAGAGGATACAGCGCTCTGCACTTGGCGCAAGCGGAGTACCAACTCAACTGCAATCTGCAGACAGTGGAGGAGAAGATTGCAGCTTGGAAGCAGAAGGCAGTGCATGGTGCCCACCCCCATCAACTGGACCGGCCACACGTCGACAAGGCCGCATCTAATCTGTGGCTAACGCGTGGTGAACTCTCTTCAGTAGTAGAAGCCGACATGATAGCCATCCAGGACAGGATAATGCCGACGAGAAACTGCAGGCGGTACGTCTGGCATCAAGACGTTGATGACATTTGCCGGATGTGCCATCAACCAGGTGAAAACATAGAGCACATTATGGGAGGCTGTCCCGTTTTGGCCAACGCAGCCTACACCGAGCGCCACAACAACGTGGCCCGTATTGTTCATCGACAACTGGCGCTCCAATGTGCTCTACTGGAAGACAACGTACCAAACTACCGGTACCTGCCTGCACCTGTCCTGGAAAATGACCGTTTCAAGCTGTACTGGGATCGCACTGTTCTGACCGACCTCTCGATCCACCACAACCGCCCAGATATAATGGTTTACGACAAGAGCGACCGCAAAGTCACCATCATCGATGTCGCTATTCCACTGAACCAGAATCTGGAGGAGACCCACGGTCGCAAAATCTGCAAGTACCGACCATTGGCCGTGGAGCTCAAGGAACTGTGGGGGCTAAGGGAGGTCCCAAGAATTGTTCCAGTCGTTCTCTCTGGAACTGGAATTATCCCGAAGACACTTCTGGAAGCGCTAAAGGTGTTGAACATCGAGAAGGAATTGGCCGGCATCCAAAAGTCGGTCATCCTTAGCACCTGCGCGATTGTCCGACAATTCCTCGGTCAGGACTAAAACAGCACGAGCATGCAGATACGTGCATTCCGCAGAGCCTAGTCCCCCTTTGGCATTCAGAAGCCCGGGGGCAGGTGAAAATTCTGGCTAGGTTCGCCTAGTTAAGAAGTGAGATAAGTCTGCCAAAAATATATATCTATATCTATATCTCTATATCTCTCCCGGGGAAGGCCTCCCGGGTCATGGAGGCCTTGCATACCCGCTGTCTCCCGGGCAAAGGAGATACACCCAGAAAATGGAGCTACGTTCACGAAGAATACTTAGAATGCGATCGCCCGAGGAGGGTCCCCGAACTGGAGCTGGTCCTGGAACGGGCGTAAGAGCGAGCGGCCAGCGGCTGGAGGGCGATGTGCAAGAGCGGGCCACCAGCCGGGTTCAACCCGAAGAGCTACCGCCACACGGAAACAGCAGCCATCGACATCACCCAAGAAACGCTGCGCCTACGAGACGTGTTGCGACTGCCAGACGACAGTCGTCCACACTTGTGGGTACAACTAGGCGCCGGATCATGTGGACACACGAAATGAACGAATTCGTGATCCGCGCCTATTACATCTGCACTGCTTTGGAGACGGACATGAGCGGTCGCCCTCGAATACTAACAATGTTCGAGGAAGCGTATCCAGAGTTCGTCGGGAGGCTTGATCAGAACGCGATGAACGCGAGGCGTAGAGCGATAGTACGCAACAACATGCTCTCCCAAACGCAAATCGACGAGATCAAGCAGCAGGTGCAGAGAGAAATAAGCTCCAGGAACAACAGAGCAAGCGATGTGTCGAGACGAAGTTCAGTACGGCTGAGCAATTCATTCGCGAGTGGGGCACGCGAATCAGCACCAGTGGAGGCCACAGTACTACAACCCCCTGAGCCGGAAGACCCACAGCCAGATCAACAACTACTACGCGATCTGGTCTTCCACTACGACGAGGCGATCTCACAGTTCCGCGACACAGACCCATTGTCGCGCCCCAGGATCCCGAAGTTGCAGCATTCCCGCAGGCTGACAAGTGCAGTAAAGCTCATGAACGAGCACGTTCTTCCGCTGCACTTGGTTGATGCTGAGAACATGGAGGAGCTGCAACTGAAAGTTTACTGTGCTGCTGTGGCGACCGCCAAAAGTTTAGGATACCGTATTAGGCCAAGAGGCGGACTGCTCCAACATCTCCGTGAAAGGCGTGAGCCTCCATGGCGAAGGAGATTGGAGCAACGGATCCTAAACAAGCGCGCCGCAATTGGAAGACTGATGGCGTACAAAAGAGGCAGCAGATCGGCGAAATTATGTCGCCAAGTTGCTGTGATCGTGCGGCCTACTGAACTTCGCCAGCTGGGAGCTCACCAGCTGACGGAAAAACTCGACACACTGGTACAGCAATTGAGCGTCCTAACTAAACGGCTGAAACGTTACTCTGACTCTGCAAAGCGCCAGGAACAAAATCGGATGTTCAGAGATAACGAAAAAGCGTTCTACGACCACATTAGCGACGAGAAGCCCGACTACCGCGAAGGTTTGCCAGATATTAGCGATGTGACGAACTTCTGGGCTGGTATTTGGGAGACCCCAGTAGAACATCGCGACGGGCAAATGTGGTTAAGACGGGAGGAGGAGAGTTGTGGTGAAATTGGAGAGATGCTAGCTATCATCGTCGGAGAGAACGATGTCCGCGAAGCCTCGCGGTACCTGAGGAACTGGGCAGCACCGGGCCCCGATGGTGTCCAGAACTTTTGGCACAAGAAGCTGACCGTCGCACATCCAAAGATAGCTGAGTGCTTCAATAAGGTGCTACGTGACCCACACAACCTTCCTGAATTCGCCACCCGTGGCGTCACCTTCCTCCTCCCGAAAGACAGCAACACATTGAACCCATCAAAGTACAGACCGATAACGTGCCTATCGAGTCTGTACAAAATACTGAGCAGCATAATTACCGCCAAAGTTTCTGCTCACTGCGAACAGCATCACATCATCGCAGAAGAGCAGAAAGGATGCAGGAAAAATACGCATGGCTGCAAAGACCAGGCCATCACCGACGCAGCCATAGTCGGCCAGGCGGTATATAACCAGCGGAACCTAAGTATGGCCTACATCGATTACAGGAAGGCTTATGACTCCATACCTCACTCGTTTCTCGTCCGGGTATTGGAGCTCTACAAAATTGATCCCGTCGTCGTTAGGTTCCTGCAGCATGCGATGAGGCAGTGGAGCACGTCTCTGCACCTTAGTGATGGGGAAAATGTGTTGCAGTCTAGAACGCTGCAGATAAAGAGGGGGATATTCCAAGGCGACTCTTTCAGCCCGCTTTGGTTTTGTCTGGCACTGAACCCCCTCAGTAGGACGCTCAATAGAAACGGTCATGGCTATAAAATAAGGTATGGCGACGGCGCCCACGAAGAAGTGACCCATACCTTTTACATGGACGATCTCAAGGTCTACGCTGATTCACGTCAGCGTCTAGGTGTAGCTATCCGGGTTGTCGAAGACATAAGCAGGGACATCTGTATGGAGTTCGGCCTCGACAAGTGTCGCTGTGTCCACCTGCTGAAAGGACAACTTACCGAATCCGGAGGCTACGAGGTCTATGACGGCGAGTTTATAAGAGACATGGTTCGTGGCGAATCCTATAAATATCTTGGATTCCGACAGCTCACCGGGATTCGCCACTCCGACATCAAGACGGAGCTGCGAGACAAGTTCTTGAGTCGAGTGAACTGTGTCCTGAGGACTTTCCTCAACGCGGGGAACAAGGTACGCGCGATCAACACATTCGCGGTTCCCCTGCTGACCTTCAGTTTTGGTGTAGTCAAATGGAGCAAAACTGACCTAGAGGACCTTGAGAGGAGGATGAGGAAAGCATTCAAAGAGGCCGGAATGCACCATCCTCAATCGGCACTGGAGAGAGTTTCACTACCACGCAAAGAAGGGGGACTTGGAATCGTCGATATTTCTGCACTGTGTGTTGCCCAGGTACGACAACTGCGCGAATACTTCGCAGAACGCGCCAACCAAAACGCGCTATACCGGGCTGTCTGCGCCGCTGACAGAGGATACAGCGCTCTGCACTTGGCGCAAGCGGAGTACCAACTAAATTGCAATCTGCAGACAGTGGAGGAGAAGATTGCAGCTTGGAAGCAGAAGGCAGTGCATGGTGCCCACCCCCATCAACTGGACCGGCCACACGTCGACAAGGCCGCATCTAATCTGTGGCTAACGCGTGGTGAACTCTCTTCAGTAGTAGAAGCCGACATGATAGCCATCCAGGACAGGATAATGCCGACGAGAAACTGCAGGCGGTACGTCTGGCATCAAGACGTTGATGACATTTGCCGGATGTGCCATCAACCAAGTGAAAACATAGAACACATTATGGGAGGCTGTCCCGTTTTGGCCAACGCAGCCTACACCGAGCGCCACAACAACGTGGCCCGTATTGTTCATCGACAACTGGCGCTCCAATGTGCTCTACTGGAAGACAACGTACCAAACTACCGGTACCTGCCTGCACCTGTCCTGGAAAATGACCGTTTCAAGCTGTACTGGGATCGCACTGTTCTGACCGACCTCTCGATCCACCACAACCGCCCAGATATAATGGTTTACGACAAGAGCGACCGCAAAGTCACCATCATCGATGTCGCTATTCCACTGAACCAGAATCTGGAGGAGACCCACGGTCGCAAAATTTGCAAGTACCGACCATTGGCCGTGGAGCTCAAGGAACTGTGGGGGCTAAGGGAGGTCCCAAGAATTGTTCCAGTCGTTCTCTCTGGAACTGGAATTATCCCGAAGACACTTCTGGAAGCGCTAAAGGTGTTGAACATCGAGAAGGAATTGGCCGGCATCCAAAAGTCGGTCATCCTTAGCACCTGCGCGATTGTCCGACAATTCCTCGGTCAGGACTAAAACAGCACGAGCATGCAGATACGTGCATTCCGCAGAGCCTAGTCCCCCTTTGGCATTCAGAAGCCCGGGGGCAGGTGAAAATTCTGGCTAGGTTCGCCTAGTTAAGAAGTGAGATAAGTCTGCCAAAAACAAACATACAAACATACAAACATACAAACATACAAACATACAAACATACAAACATACAAACATACAAACATACAAACATACAAACATACAAACATACAAACATACAAACATACAAACATACAAACATACAAACATACAAACATACAAACATACAAACATACAAACATACAAACATACAAACATACAAACATACAAACATACAAACATACAAACATACAAACATACAAACATACAAACATACAAACATACAAACATACAAACATACAAACATACAAACATACAAACATACAAACATACAAACATACAAACATACAAACATACAAACATACAAACATACAAACATACAAACATACAAACATTCAAACATACAAACATACAAACATACAAACATACAAACATACAAACATACAAACATACAAACATACAAACATACAAACATACAAATATACAAACATACAAACAGATTACAATTTTGGACGGGACGAAGTTTTCCGGGCCAGCTAGTAAATAAATAAATAAATAAATAAATGAATAAATAAAGATATTTGTTCATTTATTTATTTATTTATTTACTAGCTGACCCGGAAAACTCCGTCCCGCCCAAAATTTGTTTTGTGTTACCAATACCTTCAAACCACCACGTTTTCTTACTATGAGCATGTTCATGGGTCCAATCGCAGAGCTGTTCATAGATTGATCTTCTATTCGTCCCCGTTGAATTTATTTTTTACTCTAATATTCTTATTATTTCTAACAAAACTCATGGGCCCTATTATAGAAATCGAGGCGATAAGAATTTTGTTCGTTAGCTCTATTTTACTATTATAGAAATCGAGCAATTCGATAGCACCGAGCGAGTTATATATATATATATATATATATATATATATATATATATATATATATATATATATATACTAAAAACTAAACTAAAAATAACACATCTCTGATTTATGGATATATATATATATATATATATATATATATATATCCATAAATCAGAGATGTGTTATTTTTTGTTTTTAAGTTATGATTTTGCAAAGTTAACATGTTTTCAGTCTTCTTTCAATAATTTTATGCGACTAGACTGGATGTATGCGACTAGAATTCAATTAATTGGCAAATGTGTATTTTTTCAAAAAAGGCTAATTGGTTTTAATTTGATATATCGATCATCTGAATCGGTCTAGTAGTTCAAAAGTAATGAATTTTTGAGAAAGTCATTTTTGGAAAGAAAGTGAAAAATGATATATATATATATATATATATATATATATATATATATATATATATATATATATATATATATATATATATATATATATATATATATATAAAAGGAAGGAACATGTTGATTTTTCGGACACCCTAAAATGGAAATAGTCAACCTACTGAAAAAATAAAAAAAACGGGACTAATATTTTGCGATAAACAACGAAACTACCACTTTTCACGAAAAACTGAGAACCACTATATCGGTTTGGCATGGAATGGCTGTATAGATAGACAGATAAATAACACCAAAATATTAATAGTAATAGTAATTCAACGAATTCATCTCATATCTCGAATAATGTCTCATACACATCTACGTCATATATTTGTAATCTTAATTGAAATCTCCAAAATACTACCCAGAACAATAATATGCATTATCGTATGACTCATTTTAATTACCACTGATTTTTTATGAGGCGTCTCCACAATCATACAAATATATCAAATATCATATTGAACTAAGCTATTACAAAAAGAAATAAACTCCTTGGAAATATCATTTTAAATACAGAAAAATCTTAACCAAAAACTGAATATTCAAATTTTTGATATTTTATATTTTTTATTTTATTATTTTTTTTACAAAATTGGTCTTATATCATGAAAGGTTAATTAGAAACGTTGTTGAATTGAAAAAAAATGTGATAAAAATTAGAAAGCAGTGAAGACTCCTGTTTCCCAAATCAGAGAAACATGCGTAAAGAATATATCGATTTCATTTCACCTCGATAGACTAGACTGACTAGACAGACTAGACAGACTATTAGAAGGAACAAGTGGTAAATAATTTTGATTTCTTAATTCCAAAAAAGACAAACCCTGACAAGAGAAGACAATGATAACACATGATAACGCGCAACCAAACATAGCGCGAGAGAAGTATCGAAGAAATAAAAAAAGATTTTGATGGGTAGGAATATCCGCCCGATATAACTCCAACAAGTTATTAGAAAATCTTACATCTGTTAAGTACAATGGGAAAAATACCTTTATTCGAAAATCATTCCAACCACATCCAATTCTGAGGTTATGAATTAATTGATAACTAAGCTGATATACGTTGACAGTATATCATCACTCGGTCCACATAATCCGCTATGAAACGTCGGAACGGTTCGCGGAAAACATCGAACATCGCCGGAAGCGATGATCATAAGAAAATCCAAAAAAACGGAAAACTTCCGTATCGCACAGTACCTTCAGTGTTACGCGGTTGCTGTTTACTTCGAAGCGCCTATTGACCTTCAGGTTCTCTCACTCATTAGCTCAAGCGCAACGGTATGGCAACAGCACAAACCATACCAAAACATCGGCTTTCCACCGATTTTGTTGTTGAGTATGGAATAGAGAGGATAATGTGATAATCTGAATCCGAAGTCAGATCTATGTGGGTTTCATAACTGCTGGCAGTGGGGCATTTGATGAAAAATGAATTGTCCATTGAGGTGGAAGCTTCATTATGGGGATTTTTTTCAAGGTGATTATGCTTTGTCAAGTAAATCTAAGCATTTAATTGGCCAGAAACATATAAGTCAACAATGACCGGAATTAATGATCATAATTAGTGGTATTTTTTCCGTTGTGAGAGTAGGTGGCTAGAATTATGTCCACTCAGATTAAAAATTAAAAAAAGGTCACAATCATTAGTAATGTAATGAGAATCAATAATAATATATTTTTGATGGAGAAAAAAAATACAAATTGAAAAAATACTATCAAATTCTCAGAAATAATTACTTTAGTTTAAAAATGAAAAGCTTTTAACGGCGTTTTAGTGTTTTGTTTTTGCAACAGAGTTTTAACGGAATTGCATTTGAATTGTTCTCTCAAAATAGTTTTGACAAAATTTTAGAAACATATAGAACCACGTAGGCTACAGGGTGCAAATTGCGGCACCCATTTTTTTGTTGCAAATCTGCAGTTGTTTCTTTCCTGGGACACACAAAGTGCGTCTTTTTCCACATCTATTCACCGCATTAGAACCGCGTCCAAGTACGGCATTAGAAACTATGAGATAAACAGCAGAGTGGGAAGTGTACGAGAAGTAAAATGAATTTCAGCTTTCGGTTGTTTACACAGCTTAATGCCTTCGGAGGGTGGGTGGTGAGAGGTGCTATGGTAGAGTTGTTTCCTACTGGGAGATATTTTGATCTAACGAACATCTTGTGCAGATCTTTTTTTTCATTATTTTTGTTTTTCGATAGCCGTGCAGATCAAGCTGGTGATGGTGGTGATGTGGTTTTTTTTTTGCTTCGCCCAAATCGAAAAGTTAGTTTGGTAGTTGTGGCCGCTTGCAGTGAGTTCCCGCGATACTATCAATGCCTATGAATGACGACTCGAGGGTAGGGGAAGTGTAGTTCCATTCGACTAGATGGCAATTTGCTTAGCTCGGTTATTCCATGGCTTAGATATAGATAGTACGTATAAGTGATAGTAATAGTCGTAGTAGTAGTAATAGCAGTAGTATCAGCAGACCGTCGGTGTGGTGGTGTTGCGTTTTTTCGGCACCAAAAAATAATACCATCTTGATACAAACATGCCGAAAAAAACGATTGGGCAGAGTGCAATAGAATCGTATATGTTGATGACCTAGTTCAAGGATTATTCGCTATGACTATGCTGTTATTGCCTTTTTGATGATATGCTGGTTAAATTTTGTGCGTTTTTTTCCGCCTCCCTCTGTGGCGCCCAGCACCGATTTCCTATAATGCCGTATGTTGGGATGGAATAATCGCATTTCAACTATGTTTCGTTGATTTTGTACTGTGCTGTGTAGGCGCCGGAGTACAGTTAACGATTTGTTGTCAATGCTATAGGAAATACAGTTGGGATTCTTAAAATCCTGAGAAGCAATTTACATCGCTGCGTTTCATACTCTTCGATATGTTCCAAATGCTTCATATGCTATATTACATCTATGTATATGCTTTCAGTGGATGGATGCACATATTGTTTGTATAATATTTAATTATTATTGAAAAAAAACAAACAGTTGTCATCTCATTGACATTGTCTAGATCAGGAGTTCTTAAACAATTTTGGGCAAGAGACCCCTTTTCCAGGATGAAGTCATACCAATAGCCAAATTTCATTGAGAATCATATCTTTAGTTTTTTTCTTACTGAATAATTATCAATCTAAAAACATTGCAGCCAGTTAAATGAGTAAACTTGAAATTATTTTCTCAAGGAGGCGATCTGGCGTAGTGTAGCTCTCACGCAAAAGATCATGAACTCAATTCTCACTTCCAACATTCTTCCAAAAAAACAAACCAGCCAAAAGTGTTGAAAGTCACTATAGTACAAAAAACAAAATTTCACCATATTCAACAAAATGAATGGACATAAAATTTAGTAAATATCAAGTGTAATCAATAATTATTAATACAAATACGAAATAATCTATTGAAATCGCAAACCAATCTATCCGCAACTATCAAAATATCAAAACACGGTTCAATATTGGTTAGTTAAAGCCTTCAATCTCTGCGTTCGTTAATTTTCAAATGGTTCCTTCGGATTCGGGTTGTTTGTAACCACACTGAAGCCTTTTTCGACAAAGTATAATGATGAAAAAACGAGAAGATATTCTCAGCAATGTCTCACAACGCAGGATGCTATATTTCAATATCGCTTTGTACCCAGAACTTATGACAACCTTGGTTGTATTCCTGTTTAAGCTTCTCATCTGTACTGATGATGATCAACTTTTCTTGCATTATCACCTTGGCTCATTCCATGGCTGTAATATATTACGGATTTATTATCCATTGAGGAATTTGGAAATTTGAATATCCTTAAAAATCTTAGTAAAATACCTTTGTAATGATTCCAAGTGAGTGACATATGATAATATAATATGAAATTGAAGCTTTTGTGACAATTTTGACAAATGCAGAAACTGTGAATATTCTTTTCTGCTTAAATTTTGTTTTTTGAAGTTTTGTCAGAAAGGCCGATGTTCTTGATATTGTTTCAATCAAGTTGAAGTCGTCACCCTGTAGCTGAAACACAAATTCAAAAAAGCTGAAAATCTTGCTAAACAAGAGCCTCTTGGTGATCAACGAACTTCAGCGTGTAGAAGTTACCGAGTAATAATTTCGTCGTTTTACTCTTATAGCTGAACAAATAATCGAGTGTTCAAAGAATTGTTTCGAAGCTTATTGATAGCACTTATAACATAAAGTAAAGACTGATGTGATCTAGGGCTCAGATTTTTTGCTACTAAATGCTGTCTGTGAATCATGCAGTGAATGACCAGTACCCCACGCAGTTGTAGCTCTGAGTGAGCTGTAAAACCATGATGACGTCCAACCATAGATGGTGCACCATCAGCTTTGTCGGTAAAAAACCGTTCCACGGCTTGAAAGATCGTTTCTCCTCTAGTATCATCAAAAATCATGTCTTGCCCCATATTTTCATCTTTAATATATCGAACATACAGAGGTTCATTGCTGGGTAATGTAGATTCGTGCAGCTGGAGAGAAAATCTGTTGGTCTATGATAAATTGAATAACATCTTCCACTCTTCGCGACCCATCTCAAGTTTCCTGCAATTATTCTGAAAAATTTTTTTTGTTACGTCATGCACATAGGTAATCAAGCATTTTGTAAAATCTTTTTTTAAAACTTTATTCTAGTTCACTTTATTTAGCTATGTAAATACGTAATCTCTTGAATTAAATCAGTAGAATGTATTACTATTCAAGCTGCAAAGTATTTCAGAATGCAAATGAACCTAAAACCTAAGGGCAAGCTTGTTTTACAGAAAAAAATTCGTGTTAAATCACGTATATATTTGAAATACAGTGAAATTTCAAACGTGCCTGAAGAAGTTGTACGCTCAAGCACATTATCTTCACGTTCACGTTTTTTTTACTTGCCGATTTTTCATCTTGTACTTTTTATGCTTTTCTGTTTTTATCTTGCGCACGCTCATCGTCTTAAAATGTACAGCAATAATACTTTCTACTAAAATATTAGTCATTCTTATAACATAGTGCTTCACGTAACACAACTTATGCAGCATCTTAAATATTTCAAATAAGAACTTTTGTTATCGACCCCCAGGGGGTCTATATCGACCACTTTGAGAATTCCTGGTCTAGATGCATCGTTCTATATTTATATGAATTGAATCAATCATTTTGGAATCAATAGTCTCTAAGTTTCATACACTCATTTTTCGCAATGGGACATCATCATCATAAACATATCAATTCACATACTCGTAAAATTCAAAATATAAAATGTTGGACTACGTCTTTCATTTCTGTACAGGAATGTAAGTTCAATGTTTGTTCAAAATTTCCAATGTTACACTTGGAATGCATGGTTTTGAACGTTAATATCTCTTTGCCGGCTGAACGGAGTGGTATGATCGAAAGACAAAATGTCAGAGGGTTGTATGATTGTTAATTATTACCCTTGCTTGGAAGCTTGTTTCAATAGCTTAAACATTGCTTTGAAAACAGCCTATGGAATCAAACTAATCTGTATATAAGCTGGTGAACGCTCGGAAATCCATTCAAGAACACCGTTTAATGTTGTTGAAAGCAGACACGGTTTGCCGAGGAGCGTCGAACGACGATGAAGTGTCTTTTCCAAGGCAGGTGAAGGAGGAGTAATGGAGTACAGTTCCTTTACACATAATTTTTTTCAGTGTAATTTATTATTTTTATTATTTTTTTTGAATTTTTTTATGAAAGTCTAAAATTTTGTAGGTTTTTAAGGTTTTTAATTTTGTTCAATACTCATATGAAAAGAAATCTGATATGAAATTTATGTAAATATGTATATACTCACCTACACGATACATTCACCATGCACCTAGAAAATAAGAACAAAATTTTAACTTACCATTTTTACACACCGCATCAACTGTGCGAGACTATAGACAGGAGATGAAATACGCATTGTTTACCATACACAAACCAACACAAAACAATTGTAAATAGAAACACAAGAGAAAACAGTATACAAATAGAAACGGAGACGAATAGCTGAAGTACAAACAAACGGAAGATTGTAGCTTTGATTCGCGAAAAAAAGTTTTCCGGAAGATTTGTGGAGGGTATACCCTATATATAAGTCATATAAGTATATAAGTCGGTCGTAAAGTTTTTCGTTCGGTTAAACTGAGAAAAGAACACCTTCCAACCTTCCATTCTTTGACCTAAATTCTGTAGGTGTTATAGTTTTGACGTAGAACTACATCTTACATCAAATCAGAAAACAGGTTACGTTTTCATAAAATAAAGTTAACGTTAATAACTATTTTTGCTGCGAACGGATTTTAACGATTTGCATACCAATCGAATCGGAAATTTTCTAAGATTTGTTTGATATGCTATACATTACCATCCCATAGTCTGGTTTAAATGGATTAAGCTGGAAGCAATCTCATTTCCCCATACATCTGTTCTGTCCATCTGTCCATTTAAAGTATCCGTGAACAAAAGAAAAGAAGAAGAACGAAGGGGAACATTTGCCTAGAGCAACTCAACCTTTTTTTCAGATGGGCCACAAACACGTGGTAGTCATGGTGTCGCGGGCCGCTTGTGTCTAAGACACAACCGCATTGTTAACGTAGGAATTATGAATGCCGAAAAACAAACATTATAGTAATTCAAGAATGAAACTTTTTAGCACAAATATTTGGTAGCACTGAGGGCCGATGAATGAATGCTCTCAGTGAGGGAGAGGTTTCATTGTTTGCGAATGTTTCGCAAACTTCCAGTTTCCACAGAAGAACACAGCACTCACTGCTGAAAATAGCTTTTTCACACCCGGCTTCAAATGCGTTGCACTTTGATGACATTTTAAACCCTGAAACAATGCTCGAATTCACGAAAAATTAATTGATCGATTCAATCACGATTGACGATCACGATCATTCACGATTTATTAGTCATCTTGCTAGTGACCATTTGGCAGCGACAGAGGCAGCATTCAAAATGGTCTTTGTCAAGGCCGAATGCTAGAGGCGTATTAACTGAGGAAGTCTGAGAATCTGAGAGAGCCTCTATAATTCAAAACATCATCATCATTACACCAATAAATCCGAACACGCTTTCAAATTTCCACCATAAATTCAACAATTTGTACGTGTGATTCAATTATACGCAACAATCTCCACATATCTGTATGAAAACTCGCACCATGTTGGTTTTCGTACCGTTATATGAAGATTGGTTATATTTTTTAATATTTTTTATGCTTAACTTGTGCAAGCTCTGCACGTTCGTTCAACATGGTAGCAATACAGAAACAGAAACCAGCCAGGGTAAGCACGATATTTATACTACTTTCACGGCCATCCGACGACATGCATCATCTACTGAGTTCTTATGATTTCACCAAAACTTATAGATTTTTGTGATTTCATTTGTTGGCTTTTAAAGCTGTGAAAAATTAGGTCAATAATAAACAAACATCACTTATACACTTTTTATCTTTTGAAAGTAATTGTAATACCACTTCTCTCGACCGGCAAAGAGATGTTAACGCTCGAATCCTTGCTCCCCAAATGTTACCGTATCGTTTTCGAAATGTTCAACTTGCACTCCAGTACAGATGCAAGAATGATGTGGTGCAAAAATAAAGAAACACTCTCCACCAGACGGCGTGAAAATCAACACAGTGTCTCCACCGAACATACATCACTATGTGGATACCAGTCTTTCACTTGTCCTTTCTATCGAACAAATCAGCTTTGTCTGAAATCAGTATTGAAAAAGACTGCGGTCTGCAAGTTCGAATTATAGGGACTTTAATACTTCAATTTATTCGGCTTTAACTTTGAAAAAAAAGCCTATTTGGAAAACTAAACTAAACTCTGAATCTTGAATGTTGTGAAATCGCGAATAGCTTGTTTATACTCGATAAATTAAAAAACGTTGCATTTTCTATTTCTATTTCATAAAACCGTGTTCTGTTTTCTGATTTTGCACCATTACTGAAAGATAAAGCCCTACTTAAAAAAATAGGTGATGATTTCATAGGTTTTCGTTATTGTTACACATTAAAAATAGTTCAAAATAAAGTAACACCAGATGGGCCAACCGGAAAAGCCTGCCGGGCCACATGTGGCCCGCGGGCCGCAGGTTGAGTATAGCGGGCCTAGAGTATAAACAGTGGATCTCGCTGAGGCAAACTTTCATTCTTCGTGAGGACACCGACTGGACAACATCATTGCTGGGCGAGCTGGACGGCGAGGCATCGAGTGCCTTTCTCAAGGCAATTGGGGTGGAGAAGTAATATGAGGATAGAGTGGTTCTCCAACGACCTTTTGAAGGCTAGAGACGAATGAACCAAAGAAGTTTAAAGTCTCTTTAATTGTGCGCCAAAACATTATTTGGGGAATACCAAGGATCTTGAATGTCGTGCTGGAATGTTATAAGTTATTTGGGTTGGCGTGCCAATCACAAAACTGCCTTCAATTAAAGGGTGAGTCACATCAAATTGCATCACGGAAAAAACGCTGTAGAAATTAAATTTTTAGGAATTATATCTTCAGCTTTCGCTTTAAAATCAGATAAGAGTGTATAGATCACGTTGGCCATGCTTCACTGTAAATTTTTCGTAAATTTGGAAAAATGTCGTCGAACGAAAAAGAGCGTCGTGAATTAATCCTGTGCACTCATTTCGAGAATCCGGAGTTGTCACATCGGGACATCGGTAAGATGCTGGGAATCGTCCAATCCACGGTCAGCAGACTACATCAGCTTTGTCGGTAAAAAACCGTTCCACGGCTTGAAAGATCGTTTCTCCTCTAGTATCATCAAAAATCATGTCTTGCCCCATATTTTCATCTTTAATATATCGAACATACAGAGGTTCATTGCTGGGTAATGTAGATTCGTGCAGCTGGAGAGAAAATCTGTTGGTCTATGATAAATTGAATAACATCTTCCACTCTTCGCGACCCATCTCAAGTTTCCTGCAATTATTCTGAAAAATTTTTTTTGTTACGTCATGCACATAGGTAATCAAGCATTTTGTAAAATCTTTTTTTAAAACTTTATTCTAGTTCACTTTATTTAGCTATGTAAATACGTAATCTCTTGAATTAAATCAGTAGAATGTATTACTATTCAAGCTGCAAAGTATTTCAGAATGCAAATGAACCTAAAACCTAAGGGCAAGCTTGTTTTACAGAAAAAAATTCGTGTTAAATCACGTATATATTTGAAATACAGTGAAATTTCAAACGTGCCTGAAGAAGTTGTACGCTCAAGCACATTATCTTCACGTTCACGTTTTTTTTACTTGCCGATTTTTCATCTTGTACTTTTTATGCTTTTCTGTTTTTATCTTGCGCACGCTCATCGTCTTAAAATGTACAGCAATAATACTTTCTACTAAAATATTAGTCATTCTTATAACATAGTGCTTCACGTAACACAACTTATGCAGCATCTTAAATATTTCAAATAAGAACTTTTGTTATCGACCCCCAGGGGGTCTATATCGACCACTTTGAGAATTCCTGGTCTAGATGCATCGTTCTATATTTATATGAATTGAATCAATCATTTTGGAATCAATAGTCTCTAAGTTTCATACACTCATTTTTCGCAATGGGACATCATCATCATAAACATATCAATTCACATACTCGTAAAATTCAAAATATAAAATGTTGGACTACGTCTTTCATTTCTGTACAGGAATGTAAGTTCAATGTTTGTTCAAAATTTCCAATGTTACACTTGGAATGCATGGTTTTGAACGTTAATATCTCTTTGCCGGCTGAACGGAGTGGTATGATCGAAAGACAAAATGTCAGAGGGTTGTATGATTGTTAATTATTACCCTTGCTTGGAAGCTTGTTTCAATAGCTTAAACATTGCTTTGAAAACAGCCTATGGAATCAAACTAATCTGTATATAAGCTGGTGAACGCTCGGAAATCCATTCAAGAACACCGTTTAATGTTGTTGAAAGCAGACACGGTTTGCCGAGGAGCGTCGAACGACGATGAAGTGTCTTTTCCAAGGCAGGTGAAGGAGGAGTAATGGAGTACAGTTCCTTTACACATAATTTTTTTCAGTGTAATTTATTATTTTTATTATTTTTTTTGAATTTTTTTATGAAAGTCTAAAATTTTGTAGGTTTTTAAGGTTTTTAATTTTGTTCAATACTCATATGAAAAGAAATCTGATATGAAATTTATGTAAATATGTATATACTCACCTACACGATACATTCACCATGCACCTAGAAAATAAGAACAAAATTTTAACTTACCATTTTTACACACCGCATCAACTGTGCGAGACTATAGACAGGAGATGAAATACGCATTGTTTACCATACACAAACCAACACAAAACAATTGTAAATAGAAACACAAGAGAAAACAGTATACAAATAGAAACGGAGACGAATAGCTGAAGTACAAACAAACGGAAGATTGTAGCTTTGATTCGCGAAAAAAAGTTTTCCGGAAGATTTGTGGAGGGTATACCCTATATATAAGTCATATAAGTATATAAGTCGGTCGTAAAGTTTTTCGTTCGGTTAAACTGAGAAAAGAACACCTTCCAACCTTCCATTCTTTGACCTAAATTCTGTAGGTGTTATAGTTTTGACGTAGAACTACATCTTACATCAAATCAGAAAACAGGTTACGTTTTCATAAAATAAAGTTAACGTTAATAACTATTTTTGCTGCGAACGGATTTTAACGATTTGCATACCAATCGAATCGGAAATTTTCTAAGATTTGTTTGATATGCTATACATTACCATCCCATAGTCTGGTTTAAATGGATTAAGCTGGAAGCAATCTCATTTCCCCATACATCTGTTCTGTCCATCTGTCCATTTAAAGTATCCGTGAACAAAAGAAAAGAAGAAGAACGAAGGGGAACATTTGCCTAGAGCAACTCAACCTTTTTTTCAGATGGGCCACAAACACGTGGTAGTCATGGTGTCGCGGGCCGCTTGTGTCTAAGACACAACCGCATTGTTAACGTAGGAATTATGAATGCCGAAAAACAAACATTATAGTAATTCAAGAATGAAACTTTTTAGCACAAATATTTGGTAGCACTGAGGGCCGATGAATGAATGCTCTCAGTGAGGGAGAGGTTTCATTGTTTGCGAATGTTTCGCAAACTTCCAGTTTCCACAGAAGAACACAGCACTCACTGCTGAAAATAGCTTTTTCACACCCGGCTTCAAATGCGTTGCACTTTGATGACATTTTAAACCCTGAAACAATGCTCGAATTCACGAAAAATTAATTGATCGATTCAATCACGATTGACGATCACGATCATTCACGATTTATTAGTCATCTTGCTAGTGACCATTTGGCAGCGACAGAGGCAGCATTCAAAATGGTCTTTGTCAAGGCCGAATGCTAGAGGCGTATTAACTGAGGAAGTCTGAGAATCTGAGAGAGCCTCTATAATTCAAAACATCATCATCATTACACCAATAAATCCGAACACGCTTTCAAATTTCCACCATAAATTCAACAATTTGTACGTGTGATTCAATTATACGCAACAATCTCCACATATCTGTATGAAAACTCGCACCATGTTGGTTTTCGTACCGTTATATGAAGATTGGTTATATTTTTTAATATTTTTTATGCTTAACTTGTGCAAGCTCTGCACGTTCGTTCAACATGGTAGCAATACAGAAACAGAAACCAGCCAGGGTAAGCACGATATTTATACTACTTTCACGGCCATCCGACGACATGCATCATCTACTGAGTTCTTATGATTTCACCAAAACTTATAGATTTTTGTGATTTCATTTGTTGGCTTTTAAAGCTGTGAAAAATTAGGTCAATAATAAACAAACATCACTTATACACTTTTTATCTTTTGAAAGTAATTGTAATACCACTTCTCTCGACCGGCAAAGAGATGTTAACGCTCGAATCCTTGCTCCCCAAATGTTACCGTATCGTTTTCGAAATGTTCAACTTGCACTCCAGTACAGATGCAAGAATGATGTGGTGCAAAAATAAAGAAACACTCTCCACCAGACGGCGTGAAAATCAACACAGTGTCTCCACCGAACATACATCACTATGTGGATACCAGTCTTTCACTTGTCCTTTCTATCGAACAAATCAGCTTTGTCTGAAATCAGTATTGAAAAAGACTGCGGTCTGCAAGTTCGAATTATAGGGACTTTAATACTTCAATTTATTCGGCTTTAACTTTGAAAAAAAAGCCTATTTGGAAAACTAAACTAAACTCTGAATCTTGAATGTTGTGAAATCGCGAATAGCTTGTTTATACTCGATAAATTAAAAAACGTTGCATTTTCTATTTCTATTTCATAAAACCGTGTTCTGTTTTCTGATTTTGCACCATTACTGAAAGATAAAGCCCTACTTAAAAAAATAGGTGATGATTTCATAGGTTTTCGTTATTGTTACACATTAAAAATAGTTCAAAATAAAGTAACACCAGATGGGCCAACCGGAAAAGCCTGCCGGGCCACATGTGGCCCGCGGGCCGCAGGTTGAGTATAGCGGGCCTAGAGTATAAACAGTGGATCTCGCTGAGGCAAACTTTCATTCTTCGTGAGGACACCGACTGGACAACATCATTGCTGGGCGAGCTGGACGGCGAGGCATCGAGTGCCTTTCTCAAGGCAATTGGGGTGGAGAAGTAATATGAGGATAGAGTGGTTCTCCAACGACCTTTTGAAGGCTAGAGACGAATGAACCAAAGAAGTTTAAAGTCTCTTTAATTGTGCGCCAAAACATTATTTGGGGAATACCAAGGATCTTGAATGTCGTGCTGGAATGTTATAAGTTATTTGGGTTGGCGTGCCAATCACAAAACTGCCTTCAATTAAAGGGTGAGTCACATCAAATTGCATCACGGAAAAAACGCTGTAGAAATTAAATTTTTAGGAATTATATCTTCAGCTTTCGCTTTAAAATCAGATAAGAGTGTATAGATCACGTTGGCCATGCTTCACTGTAAATTTTTCGTAAATTTGGAAAAATGTCGTCGAACGAAAAAGAGCGTCGTGAATTAATCCTGTGCACTCATTTCGAGAATCCGGAGTTGTCACATCGGGACATCGGTAAGATGCTGGGAATCGTCCAATCCACGGTCAGCAGACTACTAAAACGATACTTCGAGAACCTAACCATCGACCGGAAGGTGAAGAACGGCAAAAATGGATGCTCCGTCAGTGAAAAAGATCACAAGCGCGTAGTTAAGCAGTTTAGATGGGATCCGAGAAGTTCGGTCCGGGATGTCGCCAATAAGCTGAATTTGTCAAGTTCATTCGTCCAGCGGACCAAGCAGCGGGAGGGCCTGCGTACATACGAGGTTCAGAAGGCTCTTAACCGCGACGAAAGGCAAACCATGGTGGGGAAGACGCGAGCCCGGAAGCTGTACACCGAAATGCTGACGAAGCCGCATTGCCTGGTAATGGACGACGAAACCTACGTCAAAGCGGACTTTCGTCAGCTGCCGGGCCTGTTGTTCTTCTCCGCAGATGACAAATTCAGCGTTCCGGAGGAGATTCGCAAGCAGAAACTATCCAAGTTTGACAAAAAGTACATGGTGTGGCAAGCGATCTGCTCTTGCGGAAAGCGGAGCGCCCCCTTCGTGATGACCGGCACGGTAAACGGGCAGGTTTACCTTAAGGAGTGCCTACAGAAGCGCTTACTACCACTATTGAAGCAGCACGAGGGCCCGACCATCTTCTGGCCGGATCTCGCTTCGTGCCACTATTCAAAGGACGTGTTGGAGTGGTACGAAGCCAGCGGGGTCACCTTCTTGCCAAAGGAAATGAACCCGCCCAACGCGCCGGAGCTTCGCCCAATAGAGAAATATTGGGCGATTATGAAGCAGGCCCTCCGGAAGAACCCAAAAGTTGTCAAATCGGAGGCGGACTTCAAGAGAAAATGGATTTCTGTTCAAAAAAAACTACAACCTGACGTTGTACAGAACCTTATGGACGGGGTAAAGGGGAAGGTACGAGCATACGGGCTTGGGCTCAAAGTATGAAACATGGAAAATGCCAAAAGTTGTTTAATAGTTTTAATTTTACTGTCTAAAATTTTCAAAAGGATCGGTCTACTGGGCGAATTTCTACAGCGTTTTTTCCGTGATGCAATTTGATGTGACACACCCTTTAGGATTGCATTTGCGCTAATCTTGGTCATAATGAAGCAATGCTATTCTTTTCGAGGTTGTTGAGATTAACAGAAAGAGATTATTTCGTTTATTTAGTCACCATGAAAATAAATATCTTCTGGAATTTTGTATGTGATTTGGTTTCGCTCGCCAGTATCAAAACATTCTCCACTAAGGATGACAGCTGCATTTATCTTGAGCATGAGTAGGGAATGCAACTTTTTTCGAGGCCAGTAATATTCACAGAAGCTTTTCTTTTGAGAATAGCACAAAATGATGAGATGTTTTTATATACCTAGTAGCTTTGAGCAACCAATGTATGGCTCTGTATGCATGCTATGGAAAACGCCTGTTTGGCGCATGATTTACGTTGTACGAACGTTGCCTAGAGGTGCGATTCCACTGAGGCAACACTAGATAAC
Organism: Toxorhynchites rutilus septentrionalis; assembly: GCF_029784135.1. Lineage (NCBI taxonomy): Eukaryota > Metazoa > Arthropoda > Insecta > Diptera > Culicidae > Toxorhynchites > Toxorhynchites rutilus. The sequence goes on along the minus strand of NC_073746.1, from coordinate 124,332,754 downwards.
AAGTAGCATGATACTTGATACTTGCAAATATTGTCATTGTTGTTGTTTCCATTCGGTGCCAAAGATATATTGATGTAGTTATAAGATGTGGATAATGGTACTCTGGTGAAACAAGTATATAATCGACTGTAGCCGAGTCTATGTCAATTGCGAAAAAGGCCACCGGAATAGCGTTCGAGGTAAATTTTCAATGCATTGACATGAAACAAATTGCGACATACGACAGGGCTAGGGTACTGCGAGGGCGAGAATGAATCATCAATCAATTATCGACCATTGATTCTACAATAAAAAAAAACATTTCAGGGCGATCCAACCATTCTACTAAACAGTTATTTCTAAAATTTCACAGCAATAATATCCGAAGTTATAAACAAACGACATATATAAAATAACAGCGTAG